>NW_027094095.1:22537378-23737378 GCF_029207755.1 Chamaea fasciata
GTTAGTGTTGACTCAAAAAGGGGAAAAGGCGCTCAGGGGAGAGGCGGGGGGAGCTGGCGGGGAGGGCGAGGGGCCGTCTCGACACGCTGAGCCTCCGTGAGTGCTGCCTGAGTGCAGGCACACACCAGCATCGCTGCAGCAGCCGTTGAGGCCTGAAAACATAAAACCAGAGAAGAGAAAGAAGAAGGGAAGGTGGGTATGGCCCATGCCAGGGTGGAGATGGGGGATGCTCTGGCTACGGGGTGGGAGAGGGAGGACGGGGTGGGATATGGAGGGAGGGACGGAAATCAGGAGCCAAAGAAAAAGAACGAACTACAAGTCTAAAATGTGGTGCAAGCGCCCTACGCGGCTGTCCGCTAGCATGGCATAATGTCCGGAGCAGCCCAGAGAGGGAGTCACATCAGGTCTACACAGATTTGCCTTCCCATATATACAACCTCTACTGGAGTTAACAGCTGAAATTGAGATTTTTTTTGTGTCGGTTCCTCTGGCCTCGGTTGCCGGTTTTTTTTTAATGCTGGAGCCCGTCCTCCCCGCCTCGCCGGCACCGGGCGCATGCAGCCCTTGCCTGGCTTGCCTCGGGGATCAAAAAGGTTTGGAGGTCTGCTTGAAGATGAAGCCTCTATGGGCCAGTGTCTTCATGATGTTGGCAATGTTCTTGCAGTCATCTGAGGAGAAAGCACAGAGATACTGGGTTAGAGGCATGATCCTAACAGGAGATGGAGCAAGTTCCGAATCCCATGCAGGGCCTGTGTCCTCACCAGTCCAGGTACTCTGTCCCAAGGACCTTGCAGTGATGTGGTATGATTGCAGAGTTCCCAGTCTCAGCACTGGCCACCTGCATCCCAGCATGACCCAATGCTGCGCTGAGATGGATCCCTGCCCCGCACCTGAAGGTCGGGGTCATCCATGTCCCCAGCAGAGCCAGCCCGTGGGGCCTCCCTGTGCCCACCGACCAGAGTTTGACAAGTGGCAGGTGGCTGGGATGGGAAGCCACAGCCACTCCTGGTGCTGGGCTGTGGTAGAGCAGCAAGATGGGAAGGTGGAAGGCTCTGGTGTTATTTACCTGGGACTAAACTCAGGCACCGTTTGCTAAAATAGAAGCTGGGCTTAAATTGATTCCTAGTGTCTATATTTCATGTTGAAAATTGGCTTGTAAATCCATGTTTTGATCTATGAGGGCCGTCTCCTTAAGAAAAAGCAAGAGTAAATGTGTAATTTCTCCCTTGACAGCACACGGCGCAGAGGCGATCCTTCTTCCCGCTCCCCTCCGTTTCGGGACAGCTCCACTCGTTCCGATTACCACTCTTTCTTCCTCGCCCCACGCCTTGATGTCTCCATTTCATTACCGCCCGCCCATTTATCAAGCTGTTACCGTAAGGGTGACTTTGCCCACTTGCGTGTGGCAGCGGGGCCTGGCTGACATGGGGAGAGGGTGCCCCAGGAGGGGGGTGCAGGCAAGGCCCCCCTCTCCCCGCCGCTGCTGGATGGATGTTGTGGTGGAGGGAAGGCTGCATCATTACTGATGTGTAAATGATAAAGAAGCCTCCACATCCATCTCCCAACTGTAAATCCAGGGAGTGCTTTATAATCAAGCTACAGCGATAATAATGTGAAATTAGGTCTCTCTATCAACGGGAGGAGGCCTTTTAATCACAGCTTAAAGGGTGCAAACGCTGTTTATCATAATTGAACTGTATCCGGGCTAATTGTGGCCATATTTCACTGTCTAGGAGACAGCAGGCTGCCTGCTGACAGTGCCGCGTGCCGGATTGAGGGCCCCCTGCAGCCGGGCAGCGCTGTCCTGCTGCCAGGCATCTGCCTGCAGGGATGGGGCTGCCCGGCCTCCTGGATGGTCCCGGCCAGACCAGCAGCGCTGCCCAGCCCCGCTGTGCCCAGTGACCCACTGGGAAAGCCACTGCCTGCCCCCAGCATCTGTTGGAGGTTCAGGACTTGCCCCATGCACAGCTCCCCGAGAGGCTGCCATGAGCTGCCAGGGACCCCCCTGGCTGATGACTGGCAGTGCAAAGAGGTAATGTCCCCATCAGTGCCACGTGCCTCTGGAGTGTCCCCTGAGACCCTCTCATGACACCCCTTCCTGTCACTCGTGTGCCAGACAGGGGACAGCAGCTGGGCATGAGGACAGCCCAACAAAGGAAGGGGGTCCCCAGCCCACTGGCTGGCACGGGGGGCAGAGGCAAGCCCGTCTCTCTGTGCCTTTGTCCTCCTCTCTGCTGCCCAAGGTGACACTGATGGCTGCATAAGGCCCCTGGAGGTGACTGGTGTCCTGCCCAGCCAAGCCACAATGCCAGCTCCTGCTGCTGTCACTTGTTCCCACTCAGGTGATCCACTCAACTGTCCTTAGGATCACCTGCTCCATCTCATCCCCCGGACAACTGAGCCCCTTGGAAAGCCCTCAGCCCTTGGAGCCAGCTGTCAGTGGGATCTAACAGGGTAGCAATAGTGGCTTCAAAGCTGGGGAAACAGAGGTAAGAGGAGTGCAACTGTCTGTGGCCAAAATACCTCCACCCAGCCAGCCCTGGCCTGGTACCCCCAAAAAGTAGCAGCAAAGCAAGTCCTGGAGCTGTGGCAGGTGGGTGGCAAGTGAGCAGTTTGCATGTGAAAGCGCAGCTCCAGGTGTCCCACTGCCAGCCTCACAGCCTGCAGCATTGCCCTGAACTGGAGCGGGCACTGGGGCTTGACTATCGCTCCATATTGCTGAGGGGTAACTGCACAGAGACCTGGGCAGCTGCCGGACGGGCAGTGAGACCCCACGGCACTTCCTGGGACTCCCAAGCTGGTCCCTGGGGACACCATCTGGGACCACTGTCTGCGTGCTGCACCGCATCATCTGCCTCCCCAAAACCCCAGTGTGCTCTGTTGCCGGGTGCCAGCACTGGAGACACTCTGAACTCTGAGCTGCCACCTTGCAAAACTGGTGGGACCCTGCTGGGTCAGTGCCACCCACATGCCCATGCCACCAGTGCTGTCCTTGCTGTCCCAAACGATGCCATGGCCCCTGGCAGCGAGTGTGCCAACCTCGTCATACGTCATTTAGTGAGACTCATTCCAAATCAGCGCTAAGGTAAACACGCTTATTATAATTATCCATGTAAAAAAAAATCAACAACAGCAGAACAACTTTCTAATATGCAATTACAGCCATCTATTGATTTTACAATGTAATCCGCTCCGATTGATTTAATAACACAATTATAGCCTGGCTCTCGGGATATTAGAGTGGGAGATTTTCATAAACTCCAAAGCAAAAAACTAAGCGGCTTTTAAAACAACACAGTCAGATGGCTGTTTGGGGAATTATTAACAATATGAAATCCTCTAAATCTGGCCGTCGTTACCTTGTGAAAGGAATTTCTATTACAAAAATGGCAATTGACAGCCTAAGAGAGCGCGACCGGGATTGCTCTGCCGCTTTTCAGTGCTTAATCCATCGCAAAGATGACCACGGGGCAGGGGACAAGCAGAGTCTGAGGCTGGCAGGAGGGCACAGGCAGCCCTGCCCACCCTGTAGCCCCCACCCAGCCCAGCTCTCCCTGGGGGGCACATGGCTGTGGCAGTGCTGCCCCAGCAGCCAGGCTGGCCCGCACCAACCTGTCCCATCTGGTGACCCTACCTGGGGCTGGGGGGGCTGTCAGGTTGTGGAGCCCCCAACTTGATCCCCATCCCGGCACACCTGGCGTGTCCCAATCCCAGACACTTCCAGGGGCCTGAGGGGTGCACACCTGTGTTCCAAGGCTGGGCAGGGTGCTGGGGTGAAGGTGGTCCCACGCTGATGGCCAGCATGGCTCTGCACAGGCGCGCACACGCACGCGCGCCCCCGCTCTCCTCCCGCTCACTCCCTCAATGTATTCCCGACTTTATGGGCACATTTTTCTTGTCAAGCTGACAGGGTTGCTAAGTGGATTTCTCCCTGATATGCGGACGGATTATCACATTACTCCAATGTCCTACACAAACATATTACTTTATATTCAATAGCCCTAATGAATATAAACTGCTTTTTCTTTTTTTGGGGGTGGGGGGTAATCTATAGATTTTTAATGAGGGCACTATTAACTCCCTCCTCTTTAAAACAGACTTAGGTGCAGCCTCTGAGTAGAAAATCAATGGTGTTATTGTAGGAATATTGTATATTGATATTGTAATAATAAGATGCAATTGATTTAGGGGTGTTGTGCGGTGTGTGTGAAAGGGGTCAGCCTGGGGTTATCCTGCCTCATGCAAACAGAGCAGTGGCTCTGCCCTGCCTCCCTGCCCCTCACCTTGCTGTGCTGCTTCCCAGCATCGCCCCATGTCTCCGTGCAGTGGCCCAGGATGGCTGGGGTTGCCCTGAGGTGCTGGGTTCCAGGGCTGGCTACCTCTGGGACTCTCCTTTGGTCCAGCTGCCAGTGCAGTGTGGGGTAATGTGACACCCCAGCCTCCACTCACCCTGGCTGGCTTAGCCCACCAGGTTTTAACTCTCCTGCCCCACGTGTTTCAGCATTACCCACTGTGACACCGCACTGCCTCGACACCCTCGTTTCAGGCCTCTCCGCATCCTGCCAAGCTCTTGCTGCAGTGACAGCCTAAGGACAGCGACACATGCACACATAAGGGGCCGCAGGACCCTCTCCTAGTTTAGGCTGGAGTTTGTGGCTGTTCAGAATCATTGGCTGCCTTGTCCTTGGAGGGGCACAGACATTCCCATTGCACTCCTCTGCTGAGACGGAAGCAGAAAGCCCCCAGGCCATGGCGCTGGGCCGACTGCCTCACGTGTGCCCTCCTGCCAGCCACTGCATGGCGGCACTGCTGCGAACCCAGCACGAGCTCAAGGATTTCATCAGCAGGAATCTGTGCTGCTGGATCGGGCTGCCAGGAGCAGCAATGCTCACTCCAGCAGAGCATCACCTCCACACCCAGCCCAGGCACTGGGGAGAAGGGTAGAGACTGCATCCCTATGTGTGCTGACCTGCCAGCATTTCTCCCACCACTCCCACCTCCCAACAGGATCAAACCACACAGATACCTCCACCATGGGGGCTCAGGGGGCTGAGCACTGCTGCAACCGCCGTGCAGTGGGCCAAGACACTCCGGGAGCAAGGAGGGAGCTTTTCCATCCCAGCAGCTGCCCCAGTGGGCTGTGGGTGGTCAGGGACTGCAGGGCCCCCCCCAAAGGGGCCCATTTGGAGGCAACCCCACCGCACCTGTGCTATGGCCGGGAAGACGGATCACCCCCGGCCCGAGCTGAGCAGGTCCATATTTAAACTGTCCCCATGCTTTATGGGCTGTACCAGAACTGATGCTCAGGCGCCGAGGGGCCATTTGTCAATGTTCTAATGGCAGATTACTGTTAATGAATAATATCACTGCTGCCTTTGTATAACAGCTCCCTGCAAAGCAGAAACAGGACCGCCCGGCCACCGCCAGCCGGAGCCTCCCCACCACCACCCCCGGGTGACAGCAGGTGGCCTTGTGAGTGGTGGCAGCCGTACAGACCTCAGAGATCTCACTCAGTCTGGCACTTCTGCTGGCGTCCCCAAAAATGAATAATGGGAGCACTGGGTGCTGAGTCCCCACAGTGGGCTGTGCTGTTCCCTGTGAACAGGAATGTCACTGTCGGGGCAGGGAGTGACAGCATTTTCCCAGCACACAGAGCCAGGCCCTTGTGTCACTCACCCTGTCCACACTGGAGCTAGGAGGGAGTTTGTGTCTGATCTGAATCCATGCCCACCATGACATGCTGGGCAAGGTGGGGACACCAGGACAATCCATAGTGGCGCAAGGACGTGTCAGAACCAAGTGCCCCCAGCTCCCAGGGATCCACAGGGACACCAGGGATGGTCCTGCCGAGCTGCTCCCAAATTAATGGCCTCATAATCCTGCGCATGGGGCAAGGGGCTCTGCATGCCCTGCACAGCCAGCAGGTATATTAGGTGGAGCTGACAGCGACGTGCAGAATATTAAGAATAACTTACCTCATTATCTGCAATTACGTTACTGCCACACACCTCATTTCTTCATGAAGAAAAGAAAATTAGTTTTATATTGACTTCATCCCAGTGCCTCCCTGCCTGCCCCGCCACAAAGCACCCGCACAGGCTCTGAAGAGGGGCTGGACACAATTCATACTCATCCTCCCTTAACCTGTGTCTCTCCCATGGGGACAGGATGCCTGTCCCACCCCCTGCACACTGGGGTCAGCAAGACCTCAAAATCCCGTTTACCCCAGAAGGGACACTGGAGCAGGAAGGGCCCATCTCTGGCAGTTCCCAGGTCAGTAGGAAGTGCAGCAAAAGGGGACCAGTCTTGACCATAAACCTGCTGCCTTGGGCACTTTTCTTTCTCCCACCCAGGCTGGCCACTGTCACCCTGTGGGAGACAGGATGCTTCCTCCTGTCCTCTGCACTGGGAACCACTCTTCCCATCATGCACCCACCATGCTGGCCCCCTCCCAAGGCAGTGCTGGGTGGCTGGGTCCTCTGCACCTGGCTGCTGAGACACCTTCCAGCTCCACAGGCTGCTGGATAGCCTGGCGCAGGCGATGCCATGCGGGCAAACTGTGACAGCTGGGGCATCCCTGCTGGGGGGAATGGGCAGCAGGGTCTGAGTTGTCTTGCAATGTTCCCAACAACTCCTGGAGCCCATGAGCCCAAAGGGCACCAATGCTGCTGGGGCCAAGGGTGACACAGGGTGGACAGAGACCTCAGCTTGTCCTTCAGCCTCTGTGCCTGTCCCTGCACATCCAGCATCCCCTGACTGGCAGCCTTCCCTGAGCAAACAAAGCGAATGCTGCCATCACCCCGCTCCTGGCTGTGGCCACTCACCGTCCAGGAGAGAAGAGGAGCGGCATGCACAGCAATACAGGGAAAAAAGCCAATTTCATCTTTATTAGAAGGAGATTTCTCTTTTAGTAATAAGCACACTTCAAATAATTAGCGTGTTTTACGTAATAATGAAATTATGGAAATGCAGGCCACTTATTCAAACAAGTCACCATTACCATATTTTTAAATATTAGACTTAATTAGAGTTTATCACTTCAGAGAAGTACGAGGAGTGGAGATTTTTTTCCTTTACAAAAAAAATCCTCATAAAGTGTTTATTAAGAGCGGGTAAGAAGGGGATAATGATCTGTTTGGAAATTAAGGCAATCAAACATTTAATGCTCTGCACTCCTGTAGGCAAAAGCATTCAAATGAGTCAATTATACATCCATTATCCAGGCACGATTAAACAAGGCAGGACGGGGAATTTGTCCTCCGCATCATGCGATTGTCGCGAGGACTTATGTCCACTTAAAGGCAGCTAATAAAACACTAAACTTGGGAAGAAGAGGAAAAGAGGACTGAGCCAAGGGAAGAAAAGGGAAGAGAGGCAGCAGGTCAGCAGGACTGCAGAGGGGTGAGGGTGGGAGGTGGGTAGGGATGGAGCTGTGTCTACATCCCAGCCCTTCATAAATCAAAGTAATTAAGTTAACATGAAAATCAACTTCACCATCCCGTTAAATTACAGCATTTGCATATTAGGACTCAAATGAAGTAGGTAGCAGGCAAGGGGGCTGGGAGGGGAGGAGGAAGTGGGGGGGGTCAGGGGAGAGGGATGGGGAGGACCATGCACCAAAAAGGGAACCATTTATTACAGTGAATAACTAATTTCAGAATTTATAGCGCTGGATTTTCGTTCCTTTGCCATTTATATTACAGAAGGAAATTAAGGGGCGGGCAGGAGGCTGGCTGGACATCTTTCTGCGTTATTGCTTGTCTGCCATTTGCAAATCATTATTAATTGTGGCCCGTGTCGCTGGTGCAGCAGGGCAGGGTGCCTGGACAGCCAGAGCAGACACACATATCTCTTCATCAGGACCCCAGCCGCTAGCCCTGGAGAGCCAATTACCCCTCCCTGATTGGTATCAGATAAGGAGGGAATTTTTACAAATTAGGGAATAAATAGAATTTCCACACGTGAAGCAGGGAGGGCTTGAGAGGCAGTAATGAAAAACGATACATCACCATCAGCCAGACAACCCTATTCATACGCCGATGCATTACACTCACTACTCATAATCCCACCGAGTGACAGACAACCGCCGAGCCGGCCGAGCCGGAGGGGAGCACATCCCGATGGCCGGCCCGCTCCGGAGCACGGTCTCCAGCCACCGGCGCCCTTGTGGCAGGCCAGGGAGGTCTCCGTTCCACCAGCCCCATGGCGCAGCCTCTGCCGTGACCTCGAGGGCTGCACACAGCCTGCACGGTGCTCAGGGCAGTGGGGACAGACCTCCCGGCACAGGAGCCAACCCTGCTCTGGAGCCCAGCATGACAAGCCTCCAAACTCAGCCTCAAGTTTGGTGGTTAAAGTCACCTAGCTGAATCCAAGCCTCTCACCAGTCTCCCACATCTCTGTGGGTAAAGCACATCTTCCCCAAGATTATGCAATCCAAACTGTAACCTGAAGAAGACTGCTCCCTCCCTTGGTGGCTCATGGCAGCATCCTGCTGTTACAGGATCCTTACCTGATTTCTGAATTGTACTTGTCTTTTTGTACTCTTCAGCCCCAAATCAGCCCCCGCAGCTCTCAGCTTTGTTGCTCAGCCAGTCCTGGGTACCCCAGAGCAGTAAAATCCCTGTGTCACCTTGTGAGCAGCGCTAAGCTCAAAAATACCACAGGAGCAAAGGATGTTCTCCTATATGGCTTTGCTTCATTAAGAATGGGCTCAGGACTGGATATCTCCATTTCCACTAAGCTGCTGAGGCAGCCCCAGCATCAACCTTTGCTCAGGGCAGACCCCAGAGCAACCAGCTGCCTGTGTCCCCCACAGCAGCACACCCACTTCAAGACCGTAGCAGCTCCCTGTGGCAGCACAGTCCTTTTCCTGAGCTGTGACAGTGCTGGATGGCCCTGGGAAAAGAGCAGACATCCAGCTAACGGGGCCTGGCATGTGGCTGGCCTCAGCAAGAGCAAATCCTGGAAGTGCAGAGACCCCGCTGACATTCGCGAGCCCAGTTTGCTCTGTGCTCCCCAGCGCCGGAGCCGCGCGCCTCCGCGCCTGTAATTAGCTCTCCCTTATGACAAGCACGTCACTAAACAAAATGCTCGGCAGATCAATCTTGCCTGTAAGTCACGCAGCCTTTAATTTATTCAGCATACAATGTCGCTCCACCGCTGGCTTCCTGTAATTTATACCGTACACTGTCGTGTATTATTTAACTCGTCTGAGTGTTTTACAGCTCCCCTCAAAGTCGCCATGCAAAATAAAGTCACGGCGGGGCACTGGCAAGGTGCAGGAAGGATGCGAGCTGCCCTCTGCTGATCCAGGACCCCTGGCCTGGCTCAGGGACAAGGTGATGGTGACAAGTTGCTGCAGAAGTTGGTGGCTCAGGACCCTCCTTGTGGGTGGGAATGAGAACGGAAGACAGATCCCCACAGGAGTCCAATAAACTGCAGACTCCAATGCTTTCCTCCTCCTTAGAGGAGGAAAGAATGCTGGCAGAGGGGAGAGGGCAGCAGGACTCTTGTCTGTCCCTGAAAGCAGAAGGGAGGTCGTACCCCAAAACTGGGGTAATGACTGGGGTTAGACTGGGCTGAGAGGTGGCCAGTAGCAGGTGCAGCTGCTCTGAGCAGCTCATCAAGAGCTTGTCTTTGGCCGTGCAGCTGAATGGAAACAGTCAGTGATGTAGAGCTGGATATCCTCCGCAGGGAAGGTTAAAACCTCTGTTCAGTGTAAAGTTGCCATATCTAAGCACTTATGATCATGATATTTATGGCTAGTTTATTCCAGGCTGTTAAAGGCAGCAGTAGTTATCCACAGATAAAGGGAATTCGACTCCCTTGACACCTTTTCTCCCTGCAGTGAAGGCATGCCTGGCCAGAGCTGGGTGCTCGTGGTGTTGTAACTCATCTGATGGTCCCTGCCAGAGGCAGTACGGGGACCAGACATGCAGATGCTTGGCATGGCAGGGATGTTTCTCCTGTGTGGCAGTTGTGGGCACAGACATGGGAGATGCTGTCTCCCTGCCCCTGACTGATGCTGCTGGGGCCAGGCGGTCCCTGGGCTGCAGGGAGCAGTTTGGTTTGACCTCCACCACTGGTGTTGGCTCTGTTCCACATCCAGCTCCTGACACCCAGTCCCACCACTGAGATTGGGACCCTCATTAGGGAGAAATTTCAAGGCAGAGATGAGTGAGTTTATATAGCTGAGTTTCTCCTGCCTGAGTGACATGAGATGTCAGAGAAAGGAAATAAAAGGCAAGAATGCAATTCCAGTGCTGCCAAGAGTGTGTCGCAAGTCCTAATGGAAAGTTCTCCTGCTCTTTAAAGCTTGGTCAGATGGCCTAGTTATTGCTTTAAAAGGACCAAGAATCAAACTGCGAAGCTGCACTCGAAGCCTTCAAATAAAGCGAGCTGTGTTTCTGCAAGTCCGGCGAGGCAGAGGCAGGCGATTACACAGAGGAGGGCAGGTCTCTCTATCTTGGAGGGAGACCTACCTATTTTTAAACATTAGCTCTAAATCAGCAGCTCACCTCTTTGTCTAACCCAAACCCTCTCTCGCCTTCTGGAGGAGAGATCAAACACCAGCCCTGCTGCCATTGTTTCTCTCCCAGCGAGATGGATGCGGGACTGTAATCTTCCTACAAAGCTGCATGCTTCAAAGGTATCAAAAGTGCTTATTAAAAGTCCTGGGAAAGTAATTTAATAACATTGCAAAAGGCTGGAAAAAATCAGCGCTGGCAGCTCAAAATATAACCTGGCAAAGGAGATGGCCCCCTGTTCAACATGACAATCTATGGGCAGCTGCACACAGGGCCAGGGTGCTTGGGCACACAGACCTGCTACCTCCCTGGGCTGTGCCTGCTCTGGGCATGTCTGGTCTCCTGTCAGGGAGACAGCCAGGTGAGCCGGAGTGTGGGGGACTCTGTGAGGCCACATGGGACTGTGTCCCCACCAAGGGCTTTGCTGGGCCAGAGATGTCCTCATGTGGTGTGGACAGAGTGCATCTGTCTGCCCTGGCTCTGCTCCCCTTGTTGAGCTGGAGAGCCCTGCACTGTCCCAGAGGCAGGATTTCAGGCTTGCCCCTGGAAAATAAAAACCACTCTGTGGCTTTTCCAGCCATCTCAGCAGCTGATGGAGCAGCAGCTTTGTTGCAAGGCTTGCCCAGACTGCTGGGCTGGAAAGAGCCACCTGCAAAGTGGATGTGTGACAGTCCTTACCTGGCGCAGACGGGGACATCAGGCAGACCTGCAAAGCCGTGTAAGAGAGCCGTGTGTTGTGTGAGACAGACCTGCACATCTCTGCCGGGATGGGCAGCACACGTGCCTTCCCAGGAGCACATACAGGAAGCAGGCACGTGCTCACAGCCACAGCAGCATGAGGGCTGCGCTCCTCTGTATCGCCCCGAGCCAGCCCCTGCTCACAACTTCAGGCAACGCACAGGACCCTGGGGCTGCATCCCATCTGAATGGTGCAGGCTCCCGTGGAAAGGGGCAGGGGATGGAAATTAACACTCCAGCCTCCGTCTCATCCTGCCCATTAGCGGGGCTGTTTTACTCCGGATCATTAAATATGTATATCTTATTACACGCCTTGTTACAGTATTGAGCTCTATTGACTGATAATAAATTCCAAGCATCATCCTGGTCATAAATTTATCTGGAGATGATGAAGACTCAATAATCTAGTCATGCAGATAATATGATAGGGCCTTAAAAAAGATCATTACATTATATGCCAAAATTAAAAGTGAAATACACTTTATTAACACTGTTTCCACACTTGGGGCCATTACTTGTTATATCCCCTCTTGCCCTCCCACCCACCTGCATAGCATGCCTCAGGTCAGCCAGAAAATGCAAGACAAGTCAGAGCTGCCACAGCTCTACCCGAGCAGGGACTTGGCAGAAGGGTACAGGGGGCGGGGCAGGTGGCACAGATGGGATGTCCCAGCTTGACTCCAAAGATGCTGGGTCCTGCCTGGCACAGCATTGCTGCCCTGCCCGTTGGGCCGTGGCTCCTGAGCATCCAGGTATTTCAACAAACCCCTACCTGATGGGGCCTGCAGGCCCTGGCTGCGGTCATTGGGACAAAAGACAGCCTTGTGTCCCACATCCAGAAGAAAAAAACAACTTTCTGCAGCTTCAGGTCTTCTGAAAAAGCTGCCTACCCACTGGGGTTAACTCAACAGCTTCTCTGCCACAGGCTTGGGCAAGCTGCAGAGCCAAGACAGGGGACCCCGCTCATGCCTGGCCATGCTGCAGTGTGGTACAGAGAGGGGTGTAGCAGAAATGGGGATGTGGGTGCAGTGGGTGACCCCTCTGAGAGGAGGGTGCCTGGCAGGCTCCGAGTACCCCAGTGCCAGTCTCATCGAGCTGTCCCTTGGCGAGAAGGTGAGGGCTGAGCAGTTCCCAACCACCTGCCCCAGGGCCTGGGGTTGGCCCCCTCCTTCCGCTGGCCTTCCAAAGACATTCTTCTCCTTTAATAAGAAGGTCACAGCCATTTAAACTCCTCTGATGACGGCAGGTGGCTCGTGCCCTCCTGCCTGGCAGGGCTGGCCTGGCCATGCTCCCGCCTGCAGATCAATGGCACACATAAAGTTGAAAGCATCCCCACCCCAGCCCCCCTTCCTTCAGCCACCTTCCTCTCCAGACACGCAAGGTGACAAGTGCTGGGGGGCCCACGGATCAATGCTGCGACACGGATCGGCTGCCGAGAAAAACCAATTGCAGATCAGATGGAAACCGACTTCTTCTTGTATCTGCCCGGCTCTCTCAGGGATAGATTGGCTAGAGAAATCCGATGGTGAGAAGAGACAAAGGGGGAGGTGATGGGGAGAGGGGGAAAGGGCTGATAATGCTCCTGCCGCGGCTCTAATCTGTGACAGCCCGGGGATTTGCTGAAAACCATTATCACACTGCTCTCCCTTCTCTTGTCCCTGATAAAGCCTCGGCTAATCTGTTTGTTGCAGGTATTGAACAATGCATTTAGCGAAACAAGGGGTGTGTGTGCCCACCGAGCACATTTTTTTCCCCTACACCTCCGGCCTCACTGAGAGGCGACGGGGGAGCAGGGACGTTTAGGGTGCAGAGCTGGTGTGCAGCATGGGCTGAAGTGTCATGCCGGGCACGGCAAACATCTCTGCCGACTGCCCTTCGCGAGTTTTGTAAGCGTTTTTCTAGGCACTGTCTTCCACCTTTGAAACGCAATCGCGGAGGGCGATGAGTGGAAGCCCTGGCGAGGCAGCAGTGCCCTGCCAATCCCAGCAGGAATTCCACCGCAGCCGAGCGCACTCCCAGCCGCACTCCCACCGGGCTCAGCAGCCGAGACGGGGAGAGTCAGGGACTCCGTGCCCCGGGAACAGCTCCTGGGCCGCTCATCTGCTGGAGTTTGGCTCGGCTAGTGCCTGCCTGTCCCGCTGCTGACCTCATCCCTCCCCTTTGTGAGAGGCGCTCTCTCCGGGGAGGAGAGATAATTCAGTGGCTGTGAAAGCCCAGACCTGGGGCTCCCTCAGCCGCCTGTTACAAACAGTTCTAGTGGAACATTAATTATAGTAATTTAGCCGTGGAACACTAACTGCAGCCAGTGCAATAGCATTCAGTACATTAGTGGCTATAACCCACTCCTTAAAAAAGACATTTGGTTACTGACAGCTGATAAAATGAGTTGTGAAGCATAACCAAAGGGAAAAAAAAAATAACCAGAAGTGTGCTGGGAGCGAGCTGTGGGGTGGGAGGGTGGGGGACAGCACCCCAGAGGGTACTGGGGGTCACAGGAGGTGCAGGTGAAGGGGCGGGAGGTGTCGGGGGGCGGCAACAGGCACCCTTCTGCCCGGCACATGGCCCACGGGCCAGCGGGCTCCCCACGCCTCTGGCAGGGCGAGGCGAGGCGGGGGCACGGCGGCGACTCGGCAGTATGTCAAACAGAAGGACATTTCCTTCTATCTCCCAGCCGCCGCCCCAGGGCACAATCCACCTACATTCAATCTTTACTCCACTACACATGTTTCCTTTCCAGCCTCGGATTATTTTTTATCATCAAATTACTGTGGTGATAAGATGGAGTAGATGTGATAGCGAGCAGAGCGTCTGTCCTCCCCTCTTTCCCCCGCCTCTCGCAGCATTCCTGCTTCCTCCACCACCCCCAGCTTCCTGCCCTGAGCAGGCAGGGTGGTATCCAAATATCAGGGGGTGAGGAGAAACCTCCTCTGCAGCCGCTGGCTGGGACCAACCCGTGGCTGACAGAGTGCCTGGGTGGAGGCAGGCTGCAGGTGGCCATCAAGCTGTCTGGGAGAACTTGCAGGTGCCCTGTCGTGGTGTGGACCCTGCCAGCAGCCGGAGCCCAGCATCCGCTCCCCACTGCTCTGCCACAGCAGCCTGACTCCCTCGGAGCACCCAATGCCCCAGCCTGGCACCAGAGGTGTAACAGCACAGTGACACCGGCGAGGCAGCAGGGATGCAGGGAGCCCTGGTGCAGGGGTGGCCAGGAAAAGTACAGCCATGCTGTTACCAGCCCAAGAAGCGCTGCAAGGCCCTGCTGTGATGAATCCTCCCCTTCTCCTTGTTTACTCCAGTCTGCAACAAATGAGTCCCTGTCTGTCCAGGGATAGCTCATCTGGAGGAATGCTCTTTCAGACCTCTCCCTCTAATCCCTATTAATTTAAATAATGCTTGCCCACTCTTCTCAAACTATTTATTATTTATCAGGTTTGTTTATTTGTAGCTAACAGGTAGCGCTCAGCATGCGTCCCCGGCACAGGGACAGGGGCTGTTCATCACACTGGCTCCCCTGCCATCCACCATCCGTCAATTACTCCTGCTTCCTTTAATTAGTAATGAGGACTAATATCTCTGCCTGGGATGGTGGCTGAAGCGGAACTTCCCTCCGGTGGCATCCGAGCAGCACAAGGGAAGGGATGAAAAATAAATAACTGCACCAGGCTGTGGCTGCTGTTCTGACTGAGTAGGGGTGCTCGCCAAACCCACACACCCCTTCACAGAGAGGGTCTGGTTCCCTGTACACCAGAGGCTCCTACCCAGAAGGGCAGGAGGTGATGTCTGCCAGGTGCTGATCCACGGGTGCCCTTTCCTGCACAGCAGGGCCATCCCAAACCACAAGGGAGCCCCTGCTGAGTCCCAGATGCTGAACTCTGCATGGGTATCAGCAAGGGGAAGCCTAAATTAAATGCCTATTAGAGCCTCTGGCCTCGTCTGGCAGGCCCGGGGAGCTCTGTATCAGAACATGCCATCCAGAGGCAGCCTAATAGCGAAGGCAGCACATGATATAAATGGAGCCCCTTTGATTTATTGACTGGGAGAAGTTTTTACACGATAGCCCATTAAGACGGACGGCTCTGTTTACTGCCAGGCCATCTAGCTATAGGGACCCTGCACTGGATGGTGTGTTTTGCTATTGCTCTTCAGGCAGACATCTCATTAAGGGGAACAGCATATGGAGCTCTTTGGATCTATACTTCACGAGTCCTGAGGGAGGCTTTTACCATTTTTAATAAGCGGGCAAGGTTAGCAAACCTGCAACGCAGTGACCTCCCCTCCCTGTGCGATGGATCTCCCTGAATCGCAGAGAGCTGGACTCACCGGGCGCATGTGGGACTCCACAAATCACCTCCCCACTGCCGGCCAGGGAAACCAGCTGGGAGGGCATGGACAAGGCAACACCACAGGCAAAATGGGATGGCAGCCATGCATGGCTCAGCCAAACACACTGGGGGCAGGCAGCTTGGTGAGCAGAGGTGTGGAGTGTGCCCCTGCCCACCATGCTGGTCAGGGTGATGGGCATCACATGGGTGACTCAGCTGGCAAAGGTGCTTTAAGGAGAGAGTGTTAACATGATAGCCCACAGTGAAGGAAACAAAACCTCCAGCTGGATGTTGAGGGGGGATTATTCCATATTCAGTAACATGGCTGTTTAGGAGAACAAGTAATCTCTGACAAAGACCTCCGGCTCTTCTCCAATCTGATAAAGCCTTGCAGCCTACAGGCAAGATGGTCCCTGCAGGGACCGCCACGGATGAATGCCATGGGCTGGAGCTGCTAAGGCAGGAGGAGGATCAGGAAAGCAGGCATGTGGGGTGAGCCACCATGGTGGACACGCTGCAAACAGCTCACCTAAAACACTCGTCCAAAGCAGAAGGGCTTGTGCAAGGTTTGGGTGTTACTGCTCAGGCACCTCTTACACCCGCAGGGACAGTAGCACAGACACATGGCCTCAAGGCAGTGGTGACACAAGCTAATACCAGAGCTCCCACCATATCCTCCTGGCCTAGGTACACAGCTGTTTGCCCATTCACTCCCCAGCAACAGCTATCTGGCTCTTGCCCATCAGCCAGACCTCAAACCCGTTTTCCACTCTTGTAGTACCAGCTGAGCACTATAATCAACACCAATCACTGGCATTTAACTTAGGCATCCAAAATTCACACCAGGGAAAAACTATCAGAAAAGGAGGGAACTGAGAATGTGATTGTTTCCTTTCAAGAAGTCTGCTTAACTCTGGTTGGGAAAGAGGGAAGGCAACAAAGGACAAACGGACAGACATGGTAGCATACTTGGGCTGCTTCCCAGCAATTCTCTCACAAACAGTCTCAGCATCTTTGAAATGAAATTTTGTAGGCGATTAGCTCACAATGTGAACTTAATTGCTTTTGGTATTTAAAAAGACCCATTAAATTAAATGGCCGAGATATTGAGGCTTAAGCAGTGGCTGCTTCTAATGCACAGTAACTACCAGTCTCATTATGGGAATGCCACATCCAGCGGCAGAATGCACAGACCCATGTGACGTGAGTGGTGCGGATCGAATGCTTCCTCCCTGCTCACACTCTGTGGGTGAGAGGATCTTCAACAGCAGTGAGAGGATGGCTAAGAGCAAGGCTGGCATGGAGCAGCAGCATGCCAAGCTCTCAGTTCACCAAACCTTCCTTGCTGGACAAGACAAGCCAGATCTTGTCTGGAAGCCAAGGGAATATCGGGCTCCTTCAGCTTGACAAGAGGAGCAGCTGGACTGGCACAGTGCCACACTGCAGGACATGTAAGTCCTGCTCTTCCAGGACATGAAGGTGATCTCCACCAATCCACTTTGATTACTGTTCCTTGGGGATCCCACAGCACTTGCACTGCTCACACTTGGAGTGCACCGGATGCACAGCTCCCACGGGTGACTATGAAGTGATGGGAGCTTGGTTGGTACCATTTATCCCCACAGACAGCCCCAAGGCTGGTACCTTGCACCTCTTTATGACAGTGCTGTGCAAAGGAGCTCTCTTTCACCACAGGACTGGCAGCACTGCCCCTGCTTTGCATTTAGTGCCACAACACAGCAGTGCTTTCACCTTACTTTACTTGTTTGTTTAAATTATTTACACTCCTTAGATGCAAGATTGCTCTCCAAAAGGAGCATCCTTTTGGCTGCTGCAGCTTTAAAATGACTTGCATCCATCACTCAATCGCTTTCAGGTCAAACACACGCTCCTGACTTAATGACCACATTTCCGCAGCAACAAATCTGTCACCGCTGTTTGTTTAAAGCCAACAATCTGTAGGAGCACTGTGTGCAAGGATTGAATTAACTCAGCATCCGAATGACTGTGGTGCCAGATCATTCAAATTGCACCTTTCCTGAGATCTTCCAGCAATGTTAATTAATGTTCCTTGGGTGATGTGCAACATGCTGCAGTGCACAGGGTTACTGGAGATAGCAAAGCCCTGTAAGCCTAGAGACATGGGAGCCGTGTTCCTGGCTGCCCAGACCCCAGGAGTACATGGGGGATGTGTGTTGCAAACAAGGAGGGGCTGGCAGCTTCCCCTTGCTCTGATAAGACCTACCATGATTTTCCCCAAAATTTAGTGATTCAGCTGAGACATTCCATGCTGGACATTTAACTCACACTGAGTTATTTTCCCAGGAAATTCCAGCCCAAACCATTAATACATTGCCATCAAGAAGAATGTCAAGAATGTCACTATTTCCCTTAAATTCCAGTTACTTGCCAGCACAAGGTTTTTTCATATGTACCCTAATGTTTCCAAACAAAGCCTTGAAGTCTGTTGGGAAGGTGATTTTGGGAACCCGGAATGTTGTGGATTTCCCATCAGAATTAAGCCAGCTTTGGGCAAAGACAGCTGCATGTGGCCCTAGGCAGCTGCACGTGTGCTGACACCCATCCCAGTGCTGGCCCCTGCTTCCAGCTGCTGCAACCCCCCCTGGCACCCACTCTACACACCTGCGTGGGAAGTGGGGACCCAGCTCTCCGGGTGCTCCATGACTTCCCCAGGAAGTGCGAGGGAGGAAACTGTTTCATTGAAACGCTTGCACCAACAAGAGCTGGAGTCAAGGGACAGACAAGTAGGAGGAAGCAGTGATGGGGAACTAGTGGGGCTGGTGGTGGGAGCAGCTGAGATGATAGCAGGACATGGGGGAAGGGACTGGGACAAGAAAACAAGGACAAAGAGCTGGTATGTGGATGGAGAGGCAGACTGAGCTTGGCAAGATGTACAGAGAAGGAAGGAAGGAGTGAGATTCAATCCAACACCAAACCACCTAGGTCTGCTGCTACCATCCACAGCCTCCAGCTACTCCAGCCCTTGCCCACCAGCAAGTCCTTGGCACAAAGTCCCCATCCCAAGTCTCTGGCCATGATCCTCCCTGTTTTGTCTGGGGCATTCACATCTCTATGGACCAGAACTGGGGTCCAATGAGGGGTCATAACCTGGAGAGCTGGAGCCCTCCCCCAGCCTCCACCTGTCTTGCTGCAGTTAATTGGGCTGCTCTAATCTCTACCTGCCATTGATTTAAATTCAGCTCCAATTTTCTTCTCTGACCTTCTCTCCTCCAGACCCTGCTCACAAACAGAACACAAATCCTCAAACATTCTCTTCATTTTTCCCTGCAATATTCCAGCATGCCCCAGTCCCAGGATGGGGAAGGTGGTAACGGGTGCCTGTTTGAACCTAGACACACACACAGGGATGGGCATGCAGCTGCCTGCAGAGCCCTTCCCTAGGGCACACTCACACCAGCTCCAGCATGGAAATGGAAGTGGTGATGCTCTGATATCCAAATGGCAAGAGAAAAGCATGATAAGGGGACTTCCAGATGGTTTCCTGGAAAGGACAGCTGCCCTTTTTCTAGGAGCCTGTGAATCCAAGGAGGGCATGTGGGAGTGCTCCTGACTGTGCCCAGGTCTCAGCTGCAGGTTTTGCATCCAGCACCCATCCCACTGGGGATATCTTCTGCTCACCTGAAAAGTGATCCCTTTGTGCTGAGCCCCAGCCCTCGGTGGGCTGGGATGTTCCAAAGGCAAGTGTAAGGAGATGGGCCAGCCAAGAGATAGGGGAAGGCCTCTTCTTTGCTGTGTCTCTGGGGCCATTGATCAGGCACAGAGACCAGGAGCACCTGCTCCCAGCTCTGTTATGCCCCTGGTGTTCTGTGCCGTGATCTGGAAGGGGAGCCAACCACTCGGAAGCAGTTAAAATCATGTTACAGTGTGCTGGTGCAGACAAGCAGGGGAGGTGAGGGTCCAAGACAGTGCCTTGGAGATGTCCCTTACAGAGAGACACTGCCAGCACCATGAGGAATGGGGGAGGACCTGCCAGGGGGGTTCAGGATGGGAAAAGCATCATCCCATAACGCCCACACCTTCCTGGCCCCAAAATGGATGGAAAACCTCTGCCAAGGCTCCTTTCCCAAGAAATCCTGGATGCTAAATTTCAGAGCTCCTGGGGTCCTTTTCCTGGCAACAATTCACTATGTAAAGAGGCTGGATATTTATAATTATGCTCAAAGTGGCCACTTTGAAAATCTATATATCTCTAGGCTCCCTGTACATCATAATGTCAAATCTGTGAATGGAGGCATCCATCAGAGGCCTCACATCACAGACCTCGGAGCTGTGATAAACACTCGGGAAATGCTCGCTGAACCCCGTGTCCCACTGCTGCCTTCTGGGCAAGAGACTTGGTCTTTGGGGGGTGCCCCCATGGTGACTCCCCCAGGAGGAATGTCCCTGAGTGTTCCTGAGTCACTGCTCCCAGACAGGGATGGGAATGAGGTCTGAGTTCCTCTAACCCAAATCCTTTCCTTCTGACCCTTGGTGTCCTCCAGGAAGGGGAGCTTTCCTTCAGGTGGGACCATCCAAGCCATCACCCCATTTCCACACTGCGGGCACACGGTTTGAAAAAGGCAGCTTCCAACTCTCTGTGTCAGTGAAAGCCTCACTGCTGGAAGGGTGGTGAGTTACAGGAATAATATACACCCTTCAAAAGCCAGCTCCACTATTGGTCATCAGATCCCCACCTCTTGGCCCCATCAACCCCAGGATATCCTAAGTCTGACTGAGAAAGACTAAGTCAGTGACAAATGGCTCAGTCCCCATTCTCAGCAGCAAAAACAATGCAGGGAGCTGAGCTCTCTTCTCTGGTACAAGCATAAGGATTGATCCCAACGTTACACTCCAGCTTGTCGCCCCATCATGCCCACAGAGAGTTTCTATGGCATTTTTGCCAGTGTGAGAACACGAAGCCCCGCTCTTTGAGCCACCTCCTTGAGAAGTGGGGCCAGTGCCCTGCCAGCGAGATGCCTGCTGGAGAACAGGAATGCCCCTCTCTGCCGACAGCATGGTGAGAGGACGCACAGCCTTTGCTGATGCTTTGCCCAGGCTGTTTTTAAAAATTTATTACTCTGTTGCAACATGAAAAATAAGACAGAGAAGTAATCATTAGTATAACTATAACTCCCCGTGCAATAGTCCCACTTGTAAATTGAGATTTATGATTGCAGCTGCCGATATTTTAGAGGCCGGAGCAGGCAGCGGTGGCAGTACAGCCCAGCTACACGCTGCCCCACCGCAGTTACAGTTTATCACAATCTGCAGAGATTATTGCAATGAATAATACACAACAGGCTGGCAGTGAAGAACTATTCCCGATCAAACGCTTCTGTAAACAACTGAATAAATAATATTGCTCAGCCCCTCTTTAGAGCCCTCAGAGGCACAGGGAAATCTCTCATTACTCAGCAAGAGAGGCAGCGTGGGGCTTGGAGATGCCATGAGGAAGGGATGCAATGACTCTGGGCAGGCACTGGACATGCCAGGTATGGGCACTTGTCAAGCAGACAACTCTCTCATTTTCTGTCAGAAAAGGAGGCTGAGACACTGAAAAGACCTGCTCATGGACCCCACGGTTCCACATGCAGCCATGAATAATTTGCTTGGACAGACTAAGGAATGCAAGCTCAGAGAGGTATTGCTGTCCTCTCTTCTGCTTGGCAAGGCTTTTGCTGACTTCTGATATTGAATTGGCAGCAGGTAAAGAGCAGGTTGTGGGGCAGCCTGGCCCGCAGGCAGCCGAACCCCATCCACAGCAGGGATGGGACATTTGGGACTGAGCCCACCGGCAGTGGGGCTCCATGCGCTCCCTGAAATGTCACTAAGTAATGCAATGTGATCAGGGTTGTGTGCCAACAGCTGCAGAAAGGGCATTTTTTACACAGCTTGGAAGGATAAAGTTCAGCTCCACGGTGCCCCAGGCCCTCCTACCACAGTGAGCTCTGGCTCGGTTGCCACACTGTGCTGCCACAGGTATCAGGTCTGCAGAAACTCTCACCCAGAGGGGGAGCAGGGACGACTCATCCCTTTCCTAGCACCTATCATGCAGAGGTGGGGATGCTCTCCAAATGTTTTTATTTGCTCTCCAAATGTCTACTCTCAAAATAGAGTCAGCACAGGAGGAGGGACTTGAAGGGAGCTAATGAAGAGCCATAATCCTTTTTGTGCTATAAACCAGCCCTGCAGCAGCTCTCCAATGTTTCAGATCCTTCATACTATGCTCTTCACGTGCCCATGTGCCTCAGCCCAGACACCTGCAGGCAGGGAACACCCCTCTGCATCTGTGTCCTGCCTGCTCCAGGACCAGACTCTCACCTGTGTCCTCCCTACAGGCTCTACCCACAGCTGGGTCCTGGGGAAAGGCAAGAGGAGCAAAGCAGGAAAGTTTGCATCCCCGCATCCACTGCTCTACAGTGCCTGTATGTGCAGCAATCAGCTCCAATTAATCCCCCCTCAGCTTGGCCCGCCCGCTTCATTACCTCCCCTTGATGAGAACCATCAGTGGGGCCTGTAGGATTTTGCTAATTAGCCTCACTTCGTTTATCATTTCCATTTTCTCCAAGAGACGCTTGGCTTGCTGGGCGACAGCTTCATCTCCTGCTGAAACAATGCGGCCCCTTCTGTGCCTGTCTCACTTAGCGCTGTCACCGCAGCCATTATGAAATTGGGGTTTCATTTACACACTAATTAAACATTACAGCTTGTTCACAATTACAACATGAGGATGAGGAGGTAACTAATTACTTAAGAAATGAGCTAACATTTATCTCTGATTCTTCCCCCCCCAGCCCACCACCCTCCTCTCCAATCAAGATTAGAAATTGTTGTTGGATGGCAGCAGCCCAGCAGGCCCCTGCCCATCTCTGCGTGTGCCTCATCCCTGTTAGGGGGCTGCACTGAGACCCTGGCCTGGGGACAATCCATCAACCCCTAATTGCAGCCAGGATTATGGGGGGCTGTGACAGTGGTGTGTGGCACTGTGCCAAATGGGCTGCACAGGGATGAATTGTGATGCTAGGGATGCACCCGTCCTACCTAGATCTGCCCAGCAATGAGGTGTCCCTGGGACAGCCCAGCCACAGTGGTGACAGGCACTGAGGTATTCCCTAGGCATCAACTTCCAGGCTCTTGCCCATTGGGTGAAGGCCTGGCTCTGCACAGAGGCCAGGGATGCCAACACACCCTCCATGTCTCTGCTGATGGGCAACTCATCCTGAAAAGACATTTTCTTCAGGGAGGAATTAACATTTAAAACTGAGAACCATTAGAGTAAATAAACCAGGCTGTCACTCAGATCAAAAGGCAATGCAAAGTGTGGGCTTGGGACAAAATGGGCCCTGGGGAGCAGGCAAGGAGAGAAAGGGGCAGGCATCCCTTCGTTCATCCTTACAGATGGGGTGGATGAGACGGGCAGGCCAGCACCTCGTGTTCAGCCCAGCAGGGCTGGGTGCTGTCACCAAGAGAGCAACAGCCTCCTTCCATGGGCAGCATGGGGCTGCCATGTGCTGCTGCTGCAGGCCAGCAGTCCCTTTGGTCCTCACCTCCCTGCAGTGCATGCATGTGGCAGAGGCTGCATGCAGCGACCAGAGAGCTAGGCATGGGTTAGAAGACAGTGGAGATGGATGACAGTGACCAGGATCATCTTGAGATGGATGCATGGCTGCCTGCAAGGCAGCTAGCCACCTGATGGGAGACAGGCTGGAGAGGCCAGATGCTGCTGTAGTGCCTGAACACTGCTGCAGGCTCTGGGAAAAGGATCCACAGTTTTCAAAACACAAGAGGCTCCCCCCACAAACAGCCCTAAGCACTGGAAATGCTTTCAGAAAAAAAACATCTAGTTCAGCACCAGACAATTAAGGTTCTTTTGCAACTCTTAACCCATGATTTTGAGACAAAGAATTTGGTGCTGGCATAATTTGAACTGCTAATTGCTTTCCTGATCCGTAGTCAGTGAACTGATCACGTTCCCTGTCTGGGGTAAATTCAGAGCCGCTCTCCAGGGGGAAAGGGATGCGCTCTTCTTCCCTCTGAGCAGCTTAAAAAATAATGATCAGGAAACAGTTAAGCAAAAGGGGGGGTGAACTGATGGTTTAAAAAAAAGAAAACTCACACCACTTTATAATAATAGAAACAACTCATTCCCATAGTTTTTATCCTTCCTGTCTTTAGCCCACAAAAAAAAAAAAAAAAAAAAAAAAAAAAAAAAAAAAAAAAAAAAAAAAAAGAAACCCTGAGCTAAACTACTGACACTGGCTGGGAGCTTAGAACTGCCGCATCAAACAGAGCCCTTGAATCTCCTGAACATAATTGTGCTGCCCTCTAACCTCAACCTTCAATCAGTGCAGTGTAACTATCTCATTTTAGCCTACAGGACACACCCCTCTGCTAACTAGCAGCCATATTCTTCTCATTAGGAGACTGCTCTGGATGGGAGCGCGGAGGCAAAGCTGGCGTCTCTCCTTTTCTCTCCCTCTCTGCTTCTCTCGGCTGTTATGTATGTACTTTCAGACAGGGAGAGCATGAGCAGAGGGCTTTGTGGGTGCTGGAGATGACCCAGCTTCCAAGCTCTAAGACTCCTGGGTATGCACACAGAGCTAAATCAGTAGTTCTTGGCTGAAAGCACACAGGACGGGAGACGGGACCTGGCCCGGCACCCCCAGCATCGGGCAGTTGGCAGCTAAGGACTGGAGTGGGCTTCCTGGCAAGGTAGTGTTGCAGTGCTCTCCTTAGGGCAAAGGGCTGGGGGTCCTGCTGTCTGCAGGCTCACCCCATCCACAGAACCCCTGGGGAAAGGCTCTTGAGGTGGCAGTGCCAGGGCACAGGTCTCCTTCCCTCTGGGGCCTGGCTGAGGGGTGGCAGCAGGCAGGGAGATGCATGCCTTGGGAAGCTAAGGCAACCAGCAGCACCAGTGCCATGCCTGCTGCTGAGGTGGGCAGGAGACAAGGGGCAATGCAAGGCTGGTGCACTGCAGGAGGGTCTGTGCAGAGGCAGCCCCTCCGGCACCGTGGATGCTACCCCTGCACATCACAAACCTGCAAGTAATTAACAGCGAGACTAATTATAGTGGGAAAAGTGACCCAGGACTACCAGGCACTCTCCGTCACTGGGGGATTTGGATTGCATCTCTGGGTAGGGGTATTCCGTGGTTAAAAATCAGCTCTGTGCCATGGGGGCATGAGGAAGGACAGCTCTGCAGTCCACCCAGCACAGCAGCCCAGCCAGCTGATCCTGCTGCATCCCTGGGCCATCAACTGGCCAAAAACTCATAGGAGTTCTTGAGCCCCTCCTTCATGCCATTTCTTCAGAGACCTCCAAGCACACAGGGCAGACATGTCAGACTACAGTACTGAACATGGAATCTTTGTCCCAGCAGCATGGACTAGGACACTCACCCTTAGCAGTGACCATGACTCTTCCCTCCTGCCTCCTCTCCAGGTCCTGTACACTGGCAGCCCAGTTCAGGGCCCAGGCTGGGAGAAGCTGCTTGGGGTCTTCTGTGTTAGAAGAATGCAGCTTCCAAGCTGGAGCAGGATTGCTCACGACTCTTGGGAACAGATGGAAACACTGACATCCCAGTGCAGCCCACTGTGGGTCTCTCTCGCAGAATCAAGAACAAGCCAGAACTTGGGTGAGGATGATTAATGGCACAGCTGGGATCAACCTGTGCAGTGGCAGCTTCACCTTTGGGAAGAGCCTCCAGCTATGGAGGATATGAGCAGATCTCCTCTGATCCCACTGCAGACCCATGAAAAGAGCAAGGCCACGCTGGGAAAGGCAACAGTTTGGCTGGTGCAGCTCTCCCCTCTGGCCAGTGTCCTTTGCCCTAGGATTTCAAAATATTAGCAACTTGGGAGTGAGGGAATTACACTGATTTGTGTAAGGACAGGGAAAAACACAGCACTGGACAGACTTTTGATGTGTCAATGCCCATCTTCCCCACCCAGCAGCATCTTCCCCATCCAGGCCTTGTCCCTAGATCCTCTGCTAAGCTGTTTCAGCTATTAACACACTCTCAGTTCGTTATCTTAAACAGACCATTCAGGACATGGGGCCACGATCCTGAAACCAATTAATGTGATCCTTTGATTTCAGGGGAGAATGAAGAGGGGACTGTCAGCACCACAGCGAGGCAGGAGTTACGGGTCAGAGCCTAACAGCATAGAGGTGCCCCTTAGCTCTTCACAAGAGGCAGGGGTGGTGAGCAGCAGCCAAACCTGGCTTCTGTCAGAGCCCTTCTCTACATCCTCAACCCTGGCCTACTGCCACTTCCCAGGCTCGGGATAGAGCAAAGGAAAGCAGCATCATGGCACTTAATGGGGGTCCTGATGCCGAAAAAGCCACTGCTGCCCTATGCCTGGGTCAGGGCTGCCAAGAGGAAAGCAGTGGGGGTACCACATTTCAGTGCTCATCCCGGCACAGCTGCACATGGCACAGAGGAAGCTCCCCTCTGCCATGGTGGGAATGGCCACGGTCTTGCCAGTGCTCAGGCTTAAGGTTCCAGGCACCACCCTGGAGTGGCAGGGGCAGTATCATCCTGCAGCCCCCAAAACTTTCCCCTTTCTTTCTTTTTCTTTCTTTCTTTCTTTCTTTCTTTCTTTCTTTCTTTCTTTCTTTCTTTCTTTCTTTCTTTCTTTCTTTCTTTCTTTCTTTCTTTCTTTTCTTGCTTAGCTGTTTTTTTAAAGCAGAAGTTATCTTAGCGAAGTCTTTTGGGGGAGGTGGAAAGAGAGTAGGAAGTCAAAGAGAATCGTCTTGCTAGTCAAAGCCTTTAACAACTATTTTTAATATCAGGCAGAGGAGCAGGATTTTGAAATGAAACAGACAGTGCCTCTTTGATGGGCAAGCTACAGATCTTGAAACAAGGTCCATTCCCTCCTCCTTCACTAACTAACAGCCATATTTCTCTCATTAAAGACAATCTGGCCGTATTTTCAAACTTCTTAACAAGCCGATCACCGTAATTTGAGATTTCTATTATCCATGCTCCTATTACAACAGTCTTTTAAGCAGCCAGCTTTTTTTTTTTTTTTTTTTGCTTTCTTTCCCTGACTTTGTCTCTCCCCTCAAACTGCCATTAGTGGTAATGACGTGCAGGAAACGAGCGCCAAGAACCACTTTTTCCCCCCCTCTTCTTTTTGGTATTAGGTTGTGTGAGGGGAGAAATAAGGAATAAAATAAAAAGCAAAATGAAGTTTGGTTATCTCTTATCTGGAGTTTGGCTTTTAATCCACCCAGGAGTGCAAAGGAAGCCAATGCAGTACCTTATCTCCCCCGTCGATCATGGACCCCCTCCCCAAAGACCCCCATCTCTCTACCCTTCCCAAAGGTGCCTGGTCCTGGCCCCCTCCCTGCCCCATTAGTCCTTTACTGGGCTCTGCCAGATGGATGCAATTTGCATAATATCACCAGTGGAGGCTGGCAGATCAACTGGGGTCAGGCTCTGACATCTCCAGCACAGTCTATCTCCAAGTGCTAATTTGGACTGCATTGATCTCTCTTTCTGATTTCTTTGTCATTTACGTCTGCCACGGTTTGACAGGAGATACAGAGACAGACAAGAAGGGAAAAAGAAGGAGGGGGGAAAGAAGAGAAGAGAAACAAAGATTGTAGTTACAGATGTCTTTAAGGGAAAAAACAGATTAGTCCAAGGACTCCTCTGAGGGTCGCAGCTTTGAAACATCCTAATTATCCTATTCTTATGAATTCCTGTACAGACTTCGAGGGGGGTCTTATCAGGGAACTCAGGGGAATGAAAACTTGTTAAATTGTGGTGGAGTCTCTCTGCCTGACTGCTACCCCCTGCACCTTGCAATTGGTTCTCATTAGGTGAAGCGGGGCAGCTCTAAACCTGGCGTCCCTTGCTGACACAGCCTTCCCTCCGCACCTCAGCCATCACTCTCCTTAAAGGCAGATCCTTACTAAAACTTGGGTAGGAGTCTCTCCTCCTCGCAAAGTGCTCACCAGCCCTGTGCATTCTAGGGAGGACAGAGAAGGGACAATGTAGATGCCCAAACTCTGGAGACAAGGACTAACCTCAGAGGGACAAGAGCATGCCTGTGATCCCCCGGGATGCAGTCATGTAAAGGCAGATTTGGGGACACACTGCTGTTGTAGGAGAGTAGGATGTTAAAGGCACCTTCCACCAGAGTCCAGTGTGGAGCAGGGCAGGCAATCCGTGCCCTTAACTGAGATGTTTATGTTCATTAACAGGAAACTCTTCCCCTCCTCACAGGTAAGGGAAGATGCGCTACCAATTAGCCTCGTCTGGGACATATTGCAGAGACACCAAGGCACCAAAAGAATCTACAGGAAATCAAAATGTCACTCGGTGTTTTACGTTGCTACTTTCTACAGAAAAAGCTCTGTAGAAAGTTAATGATCTTCCAAGGCTTCTCACCTAACACATCTCATTGTGTCAGAGGGTGCAGCACGGTGCTTGGGAAGTGCTGTCTGTTACAGGGGCAGGAGAACAAGTGCTAGCAAAGATGTTCTACCTGCCCAGCACAATGTTGGACAGGGCTCGGGCAGTGTAAGGGTTGTTGCAGTAGTGTGTGAGGGTGATATTTTGAAAGGCTCAGCCACAGGCAACTAAAAAGACTGGACAAATAGCCAGGAGCATGATGGGTACAAGACAGTGCAAGGGTCTTTATAGCACAGATCAGTTCAGGTCTGCACATTCCTGTTTTTGGGACTGGCTGATTGCTAAAGCAGAGCAGGCATAATACAAATATAATACAAACCATCAACCTCTCCCTGTGCTCCCACTACAACAGTTGAGAGTGATATGAAAAATGTATTTTGAAGGTTTCTCATCTGTCACTGGGGACAGAAACTGGGCCAGGTGTTGGGCTGAGAATCACAACTCACATGGGTGGAAGAGAGGAGGGGAAGGACCAGCACATCTTTCCAAGAGAGACAGTCCCCACCACTTGTCCTAAAACCAGAGGCCAGAGCAAGAGGGTAGAGCCGCTGCTGTGCCAGAGGGCAGTTCCGAGATGATGGCAGTGCTGTCCTGCTGGGGATCAGCCAGATCTGAGGGTTGAGACAGACTTGCCTTGGTTTGCAGCTGGGCCTCCCGGGCACTGCAGCACAGCATACAATCCAGAAATCCCTCTTAAATCTTCAGCCTAACACTGCTGCTGCAAACAGCTACTTCCAGCCAGAAGAGAGGGACTCGAGCCTACCTTCCACACATCCCCAGGGAGCAGGCACTGCCACTGCATGCCTGGGGGCTGGGAGAAGCACATGGAAGCACCTTGACTTTTTTCTCAGGTAACTGAAGTCCCTGCAGCTGTCATGCTCCCTCCAAAGGCTGCTCTCAGGGGACCTCGAGCCCTCAGCCAAGGGCAAGGTGTGACAAACCCATTACACCCCTGTCAGGCAGTGGGGTCAGATGGGCACACGATCAACTTTTGGCAGGATAGGATGGAGGGGTGAGTGCAGTCAACACAAACACTCAATCATCCTTCCTTTCTTTCTTCTGTGCCTCCTTTGTTAACTGCAGGAAACAGCTGAAAGACCTTGAGTTTCCCATTGTAGCATGTATGGGAACAGAGCTGCAGTGATCAGAACATACCCCCTGCTGCTCCAGGGGAAAAAGGGAGAGCAGAATCCTTTCTAAAAAGGGTTTACGATTAGAAGAGTGTTCTGTCACTCTGGCGCGCAGTAATCCACTGCGCCACCAAGTCCCTTCAGAGAGATGTCGAAAACTTAAATGACTGAAAGCAAAAGAGCCCCGGCTCAGGTTCCCAGGCAGCCAGACATCCTAATTATCTTTAGATCCACTCCCACATGGAGGGGAGAGAGCACACAAGAGTAAAAAAAAAAAAAAAAAAAAAAAAAAAAAAAAGGGGGAAAGAAAAGAAAAAGAAAGAGGGAAAAAAAAAAAGACTGTCACATTGCTTTTTTTCTTTTTTTAAAAGCTTGTCTCTGCTCACTGCTTTTCCAGCTGTGACACCTCTCACGGTAGTTAATTAGAATCATGTCACCGCGTTAATGTGCTCTGACTGGACTCTGACAGTTGCTTGTCCTCTAACCGGCTGCCCCGGCCAGCCCTCCCTCGCCGCCGCTCCTCAGGGGTTTGGGGCCCGGTGCTCGCAGCAGGACCCCTCAGCACCCTCCAGCCGCGCTGTCCGTGTGCCCACGGCCCACCGGGTAGCCCGGAGTGCCTGCGCCGGTCCCTGCGCCCTGCCTGGGAGCCGGGACACGCTGCCTGGCCGCGACACCCGGCACGCAGCCGCTCCACCTGTTCTGGATCCGCCTGACCTTTATGAGCCCTAATTCAAAATGACACTGCTCATTTGGTGACATTTCTGTTGATTTTTGCTTAAGTCTCTTTTAATTATTTAATTCAGAGTCCTTCCCCTCTGCCTTGAGCGGGGGCCGCTGTGTGCGGGGCAGTGCCCCATTCTACAGAGTGAGCCCCGTTCTCAGCTCTGCCTCTCGGGATCCCTCAGCAGAAGGATGGTGCCGTGCAAGTGCCGCCTCCGCTGAGGAAAGAAGAGCACAGAAAGAACGGGGTGTGCCTGCTCTGGGGGAGCACAAGGTTCTCTGGGGCTTCTCCCGCACCCTGGGACAAACCAGGAGGGTGGGACTGGCTCTGCTACATGGTGGTGGGATGAAAAGTGGTCAAAAACATGAAGGGGAGTTTCACAAAAGGCTGTCCACCTCCTTGTTCCCCCTGCCCTGATGCAGAGGAAACAGGTGGGCACCCAGGATGACCGAGGATGACACAGATGCTGGGAGAGGCAGGAAAGACAGGAAAGGAAACCAGGGAAGAATGAGAGCAGGCTGAAATAGGGCCAGCAAGCTGCCAGGACCACACACGTCCAGCACCTTGCAGGGTGAGGCACAGCCTCATCCGCCCCCGCCAAGCTCCAGGGGGGAGAGTGGCCCTGACAGCCCAAGGCCCCCATTACGGCGGGTGGCTCGTCACCTGCCACCGCACTTAGCGAGCGCGGCCCTCCCCGCCCTCTCCCTCAATGTCAGCGCGGGGAGCAGTCCTGCACCACCGAGACCGAGCGGGCGGAGCGGCGGGGAGAGGGATGGCTCCGCCGGGCAGGAGGCACCCTGGCAGGCGCTGCCCCGGCTCCCCGCGGCGGTGGCAGCTCGAGGTAGTTAATTAGAATCGTGTCACTGAGTAAATGCGCACTGACTGGACTCTGACAGACGCTCACCTATGACACTGGCGGCCAGAAGACAATCCACATCAAACTACTGCAGTGTGACCCTTTTAACACAAAGAGTAAACTCACTGCACATCGAGTTGAAGCTCATTAAAACTGTCTACTCTGCGAGCATCCCATTAACCTCGCTGTTAAAAACACGCAATTCCTCTTCTTCTTTCCAAGGCCTAATTAATGCTCTGGATCAGGAACAATATCACACCCTAACCTTCCGAGATTTCCAATCAGTAAATGAAAAGAAAGAGATGGAGCCGGGAAGGCACGGTGGCTTGCTGGGTCGCTCTCGGCATGGGCTGCTGACCTGCCCAGGCAGGTGGGGCTTTTCTGTTTGGCACGGGCAGAGATCCCCCCGCAGAGGGGCCAGGGGAACTGCGGAACAGGGAACTTGCTGAAGCCATCTGCGCACAGGCTCGGAGCTCATAGGATTATGACAGCGGGTGTAAAACAGCCCCGTGAGGGCACCATGTCAAGACAGGTGCTACTATGGGACCAGATCTCCTGGTCACCTGGGATGGATACTGAGGGCTCACTAGCAAGAGACACAGCAGCCTAGTTACTGTCTTTTCCCTAAAAAGAAAAAACAAACAAACAAACAAACAAACAAACCCCACAAAAAAACACAAAAACCCCAAAAAACTAAACCCCAAACCAGACATTTACAACTAAATCTAAAATCACAATAATGTATGTGCTAAAACCTAAACTTTAAAGATTCAATTACATTCAATTAGATTCAAAAAAGATCAGTAGCAAGGAGTAATGTCACGTTTTAAAGACAGTCAATGCACTGGAGAGGGAAGCAGAGCTGACAAATGAGAAAAAAACTTTCCCAAAAGGAGCTGCTGCTTTTGCAGTTTTGGGAATTTTTCAGTGGTTTTGGTGTATTTTCAGTTCAAGAACTGGCTAGTTCAGAGCTGAGAAACAACAAAGGATTAAAAATAAAAAAGAAGGTTTGTCTTTTATCTTTCCATAATCAGTGAAGACAAACAAACCAACCAAGGGGAGAGAGGATGAGATGTACTCATTCTAATACCTTGAAAGGCTGGTTTCCAGAAATACTCCTCCAGCTCACTGATCACTTCTTGCTTTGGTTTCATGTACCAGGTTTTTTTACCTAAAAAGTATTCTGAAATTTACTTTTCCTTCCGTAGTGAATATTTGCAAGGGAAAGAGGATTTTCCTAATAAAATCAATTCAAACTACCGCTGGGGTACTTTAGCATGGCATTACAGTTTTCATCCAAAAGAGCAATCATGAGTAATAATTTAATCACCAACTCTTCAAGATCAAATAGTAATTCACCATTTTTCTAATGTAAAAAACATTTAAAAACTAAGACTAAAGGCATATTATGTTACATAATCGATCAAAATAAATGTAGCAAAAATAGAGTATTGGATGAGTAAAAGAATAACCAGATTTAACGATTGGGCAGTAATAAGGAAAGCTGCACTTGGTTTGATAGGTGCTGTTCAGTAAAATTTGACCTCTTTTTTCAGGGAAACAGGTTGAAAAAAAGGCAAAACCAGAAGAAAATAAATTTCTGAATGCGGGTGATCTGCTGTCTGATTTAAATCACAACTAAAACCTGGGATTTTAATCCTTCTGATTTGTATGAGTCTCTGACTCAGCAGAGAGACCTCAACACAGGTACCCAGCTCCACTGGTGTGGAGCCTGTGAATGCTGGTCTTTGTGTGCGAGTGCCAAGACTCCCATTAAAAGCTGCAGCTTGTTTTCGGCAAGCACTGCCTCAATCACATGTGTTAAGAATGGAAATGTCCTCATATATGTAAGACTGAGCAACTTCTTGGCAAGATTCAACTTCATTTTGCTGAGGGCCAAGAAAACAGCAGACAAAGAGAAGTTCCTTACCCCAAGATTCTACAGCCCACACTGGAGCTGACACGTATATAACCTGTGTTAGAGAAGAGATGGAAATTGCATTAAAACCTCCTCTCTGGTCCCCAGGGACACAGTCAGCCTAGAAGGAATCCTTAGAGCTGAAATATCAACCTGAGAAAGGGCATGAAAGAATAGGCTTCATACCCCTTTTGCTCCTTTCTGATCTCTCAAGGAATTCCTTCCTGCATCTTCATCCTCTGGAGCAGGACTTTTCTATCTCCTTATCCTGAAATATTTACATTTCCCCCGTTCCTTTACCCTTTTCCCTCTCAAGAAGACAATGACACCAGACCTGCACCCATCCCACCCCAAGACAGTTGTATTTGCAGTGTGTGCAGATACACTTTGGTGTATCTGGGGACACAAATCAGTTTTCTAACCCCTCTTTGCAGCTCACTTGCTCTTGAACAGAAACCAGACAAAAGCTAGAACATAAGCTCTGTGCAGCAACTTGCTGTATGGGCAGCTGTGTGTTCCAGGGGATGTAGGGAGACTCCACTGTGCTTCAGCATGAGCCCATCCTGCCTGTATCCACCGGATGGTAAAGGTGGTTACCATTCAGAATCTGGCCTTGGCCCTGCAGGGTGTCAAGCACCCTGAACTCTGCCGATTTTGAACATGATGAAGGAAAGAAGATGAAGCATAGAGCAGGACTTATCCCAGAGCATGTCAAGTGCAGGGATTTGGAAGAGATACTTGCTGAGACAGTGAAACAGAGAGTGATTTGAAAACAAAGCAATACAGAATCCATCAGGTAAGGTGGCAAAATTCCTTGCAAATTGTTTGCAAAAACAAGTGGCTATCCACTGCAATTTTTCTGTCAGATTTGAAGGGAAACATCCGTGTTGTGCATTCCTGCCTAAGCACACTGAGGCTTCATAGGAATGTTCGCATCTCCCTGGACTGCTCCCCAGACTGCCAGGAAAGGAGCTGCACAGACTCTCTAACATTGCATGCTACCTATGAAACTGGTGAGTCTGGCTATCAAATCTTCTTGCTGCTCCCTTCTCATTCCTCTTTGGTGTGCCAATTTTTGGCCGTCAATGACCCATGAAGGCCATGAAAATCAGAGGCTGACCCCCCCTTAGATGACCCAGGAAGCCTCCTCTCAGCTCCCTAACATTCCCTCAATACTGCTGCACTCTAAGGCTGAGCACAAAGAGAAGGGAGGCTCTAGGTGGCATGAGACCATCCCCAAATGCACAGCCAGCTCCTTGTCTCCCTGTAGGCAGCGAGAGGCTGGCAGTCTCCACCGTTCTCCACTTCCTTCTGCAGCAGACCTTGATTAGGGATCCTTTATTTGGCTGAGAAGTAGGGCTGTGTTAGGAGCAAGGCTCCTTACAGTAAGAGAGGGAAGGGAAGGGCAGCCCTGAGCAAGGAAAGGGATGGATGGCTCCTCCCAACCCTGATGAATGGGCAGTCAAAAGCATGAAGAAGAAAGAGGTAAGGACTGTTCAGGCTGCAGGGTGACCATCAGCAATTGAGATGACTGTGCCCAGTCCCAGTGGCCAATATGCAAGGACTTGGCTGTGGAGGACAGATGCTGTCTCCAGGATGAGGCAGCAATGCTGGACCCAAGCATGCCAGGCTGCAGTGAGCAGTCCCTCCTCAGCCCTTGGCTTGGGAACCTTTTGGGCTGTCACTAGAACCAACGCCTGATCCATGCCTAAGCCAGGCTAGGAAATGTAGTGGCAAGGAAGTGAGGAATTCGGTTCTTTGAAAAAATGCCAGGCAAGGCATGTCTGTAGACACCAGCATTGCCTCAGAGGGACATGGGGTAACAAGCTATGAAGCCAGCAGCCCTGACAGCAGCTGTTCCTGGTGGTGGGAGGAAGAGTTCTTCTCCCCAACTCCAGCTCACTCTGGGGTACTCAGCCTGTGGTAAAGCCACCAGACACACGGTGCCAGTGGCTACCACCTCTGCAGGCAGTCAGAGCATTGTAGACATCCAGGACAGATCTGCTCTGGAGCCAGCCCAAATGGAGCAGCCAGCAGGCTGTAACACACAGGGCACGTGTGCACTACTGGCAGTACCAAGGAGATGGAGACTGTCACACTGCTGGCCTGGCATCCTTCACAGCACCCATGTAAACCCCTTCCAAGCAGTGTGGGAAAGGCAGGTTTGCCATTGGGATGGAGCACTGCCAGAAGGAAGCTTGGGTGCTGCGCCTTGCTTTCCATGGGCAATTAGCCCACGGCTCACCCTGTACTAGGAGAGCTCCTCTACAGAGAGAGTTTGGCAAAACTCTCCAAAAGGACTGGAATGGGGAGGGACATGAACAACAAATCCCTGAACTCTGTCAGGCAAATGAGTCACCCCTGTCCAAGACAACAGCACTGAGATAAAGGGGCAGAAACCAACAGCAGACAGATGATACTCCAGAGAATGGGATCACTGTTGGAGTAAGGAATGACAACAAAAGAGCCCATCACACAAATAAAATGAGGCATGATGAGGCAGAAACCAACTCTGCATCTACCAGGAAACCCCAGAAAAAGCCCAAGTCCCCAGAGCAGGAAATGTACACACAACTCCTGCAGTTCCTGCTTCCTCCTGATGATCCTCCCAACATGGCACACAATCCAGGCAAATCAGCTCCCAGGCAGGGAAGCAAATTTTAATGCTACCTCTGTCAATAATGCAACCAGATCCATAGTTCAAAAGGAGCCTGCTAATTAAAAGCTGGTGAGCTTTAAATAATTCATCTCCTTAACTTGGATTGATTGGAGAGTTTAATGGTTAGAGTCTTGAAACAATATTAAACACCCTCTTCAAGGCCCAGGTAGCCAGTGACTTTTCCAAGTAAATCTTACCTCCTTGCAAACTTTAATGCTCAAAAGTCACTGTGAATGAAGGTCTGGGAGGCAGAGAGAATACCTGACCACTGGTCTCCAAGAGATGATCTGCTGCTCCACAGAGAAACAAGACATAAAAGAGTGATGCAGCCCTGAGTCACAGCCCTGTCTACAGCCCAGTAAATCCGAGCTCCTGTCCGTACCACAGCCTGCTGCCCTACCAGCTCTGCATCCCCAGTGTTAAGCAGCAGGCAGATTTACAGCTTCAGTGTCCTGGGCCAGGTCTCCCTCGTATCACTTTGATCCCTGCAAAGGAGTTGGGGGATACATGGAACTCTGCCACTGTTGATCTCAGAGCACTGTTAATCAGTTAATCTTGGAGCATGCTGCAGGACCATGAAACTCATCATACGTGCTAACAAAGAGGACGATGATTCAGTTCTCCAGCTGGGATCACGCATCTCCACTCTGCAGTGTGTTTCCAGCCAGTTCCCAAGCCAGGCAGCACAGCTTCCTTTCCAAGGACTGCAGCATCCAGAGCAACTGAAGGATTGGTCCAACAGGGAGAGCATCCCAGCCAGCCTGGGGACCCTTGTGCTGTGCTCCAGGCACCTGGTGCTGCCCACATCCAACCCTAACTCAAGCACTGCTAGAGCAGTGTAGGAGGGAAGCAGCTCCCCAGCCAGAGGGACAGGCAGGTATGTCTGGCACACTAGCATGTGCAAAGGACAGAGAGGTCATCCATGTGCCCATTCTCCCCTGGCACATCTTCATCCTTTCCACCAGCTGGAGACTCTGCAGCCCTTTGGCTTGTTCTCAGCACCCCAGACTGGACAATATCTTAGAGCTGAGGCATGTCCCACACACCCGGAGCAGCAGCTGTGGGGATGGCAATGGCACGGGGCAGCATCACTCACCTATCCCGCTGTGAGGCCTCCCTATGTGCTGTAGGTTCAGTCCTTTGTTCATGTCTAAGAGCCCGTTCTTTGGCCAACTCCCCATGGCAAAGCTGTACGCCTGGAAGAGAGAAGCAGAGGGTCAGACATAGCCCATGTGCAGGCATGATCTGTACTTGCCCAGGTCTGACTGCTCCTGGGGCTGGAGTGGCTCTGTGTTCACCGTGTTAAGTGTGGACCCGCACATCACCCTCGCAGCAGCTCTTCTGGAATTGCCCACACAAAGCACTCTCACCCTGCCCTGTCCCCCCTGATTCTCCTTAGAGGTGTTCAGAGCCTCTGGTGGTGTCCTGTACGCATGACAACCCTTGTGGTGGAGGGGTTTGCATCACGCAAGGCCACATTTGTCATGCTGTGGGGGGGAAAGCCAGGGGCTATAAGCTCATCCCCTATATCCCTTGGTTGCTCCAAAAACATTCACCTACTCCTGCCTTAACAGCACCATCAACAGGAGTCAGGGGGTTTGGAAAGGGGTGCTCATTCCCAGGTTGGCCTGGCCGGCAGGTCCCTTCTCCTCCAGCAAACACAGCCCTCCCAGCTCCCTCTCCTTTCCACCCCCAATTCCCAGTTGCCTCAGTGCTCTCCATCACTGGGACAAATCCTACTGGGAGCCAGCACTGCTCACCCTACTGTTCAGAGCCTGCAGCCTGGCCAAAGGGAGCCTGCTTCATAGCCACAACATCCCCGGGCAGGGCTTCCAGGAGAAAGAAGGCAGCTGGGAGGCCAAGCAGCACAAAAACCCACTGGACAATAAAAGCAGCCAGGCCTCCATGTCACATGCACGGCTGTAATTACAGCCTGACAGCCACATATCTTCTTCATCTTGAGGAATTAAGCTCTGAATGCATTGTGAGCAGTAAGAGGGGTGCGTGGGCTTAGCGTCGCTCATGCTGGCACTATCTTTGCTGCCGTGAGGGCCATTGTCCCCAGATGAGATCAGGTCAGTCCAGCAGCCTCCTCCTCCAGATCCTTCCTGCAGCGGAGGATCATAGCTAACCACAGCCACAGTGTGGCAGGGCATTGCTGACACCCTCCGCAAGCTGCAAATGCCAGGGAGATGCTCTTTGCAGCAGGAATGGAGATTAACTGGGTGACCAGAGCTGAGCGGTGTCCCCCACCAGCCCACCAGCCACCTGCCTGCCGATGGGACCTCCTGCCAGCTCCTCTTTCCTGCTACCTGCTGCTCTGTCTAGAGCGGGCAGGTCCAGCCCCTGCACAGCCCCTTCTGCCGGTAGCCCCCCGGGAGCCATGGGGCTTGGGGGAGTTAATTTATTAGTGGCCCGTGTAGCCATTCATGCTGCTTTGTTACTCCTGCCTTAGCAAAACAGAGGGCTCCACAGATAATTAATAGACAGCATTGCTAATCCTGTTGGGAGATGATTAGCAATTAAAACTCCTAATTAAGTCTATGCATAATTCACTGAAATTACACTTTGTGTACACAACGGGGAGATTGCCTTTGCCTTTGACAAACATGCTCTGGTATGTTCCCTGCCATGATCAGGATGCAGGCCAGCCAGCCACGGGGTGGGGGGAGCCAGAGGTTGGGGCGCAGGATGGGACCCTGCCAGCCAGCTGCCAGGTGGCGGAAGTGGTTCCATGTGTTTTTCCCTCTCCTGGGTTCCATCCCACAGAGCAAACCCAGGCAGAGCACAGGAAGGCTCCCATGCTCAGCACCACTGGATCAACAGCAGTGGGGGCCATCTCTGGGGAAGGGGTATCCCCAGATGGGGAAAGGACCAGGGGTGTCCCTGCCTTGGGAATTGCCGTATCGCAGGCTGCCTTCCCAGCCCAGACATCCCTTGGACTCCGGCCAGAAGCAACTGAGGAAGCACAGCGGGAGCCCGGAAGGATCCCAGGAAAGCCACGGGGACAGCTTTGGAAAGCTCCTGGCAGCTGGGTGCTACTGCCAACCTCAGCCTGCCTCCCCTGGCTCTGCAGCAGCAGCAGCAGCAGGGAGCTGGCAGCATGTGCCCCAGCCCCCGGATCAGCACCAGGCCCATCTCTGCATCGCCTTCTGCTTTCCTGATCAAGGTCATTTGGTACAGCCGCAATACCTGAGCAAACTACCTAAGCAGCTGGGGTGGAAGTTGGCCTGACCACTGAAGGTCAAGTGTGCACTTATGCATATTCAAAGCTGCCTGCAGGATCGATTGGGTTTTAATTGTTTTTCCTGGGGTTTTGGAAGGAAGTGCCAGGGGCATTGATCAGTCCCAGACAAGGCTGCTCACACTCGGGCGCTGGCAGGGACCATCACTGCTGCAGGCAGAGGGAAGTGCAGGCAGCGATGATGAAGGGTTGAAGGAAGGGGAGAGGTCAGCCACTTCTGGCCGAGAGGAGGACCCACTGCTGGGCTGCGCTGGAAAATAAAGTTTTTTTAATTAAAAGTGGCAATTCTGAGCCGCCTGCTGGCAGCAGCCACACAATCAAGAGCAAGGAGCTTTGCTGTTTAATATTTAAAGACAACGTTTAATCTTTAAACAGGAAAGTTCTTCTTCTGACTGTTAAAGCGAGGCAGAAAGCGCCGCTGGCTCCCCAACACCAGGGCTACCCAGCTTGCAGGGGTGGCTGTGGTCACGGGCTCACTGGAGCTGCTGGGACACTGGTATTAACCACTTTCCTGCCAGCCCTGTGACCGCACAGCCACCAGTAGTGGCGCAGACCCCTGTCCCTTCAGTGCTTATCCCTGTGGCAAACTGTGAGAAAGTCTGAGATGCCCCAGGTTCGCTTGCAAGCCAAAGGATTTCAAAAAATGCCACAAAACCCTTTCTGTGAGGAAATTGCACTACTTTGTCCCTCCCTCTGGTTCAGCCTTGGTGTTGCAGAGACTTGGTTGCTCCTTTTTAGGTCAGACACTGTAGCAGGGCCAGGACCCTGTGTTTTTTATTTTTATGTGCATTTTAATTGATAAAAATGCAGGCATCTTTTTAAAAAAACTGTTTCTCAATGGTTCTGGCCAAAATTCTGATTTAAAGAGAAACTCAATGTTTCTGATCTGCTAAAAACCACTTGAACAATAATTACAGAATAATTTTCAAGCAACCTGAATACAATTATTTTCATTCATACCATCCCCTAGAAGGGTTTTCCTTTTTTTCCTGATTTTGTTTGTAATTCTGTGAAGGCTACATTTACCTCCCTGCCAATGCTGCTCCGAAGTCAGATGATTATTAATTATATTTATTTACTTATGCAATCCCATAGGCATACACAGCAGTTCACAGACAAATACCGCCCTGGGTCCCTGATGGAGGGATCTCGAATCAAAGGTAAGCAGATACTCCTGTGATAAATGTGAACTAATAGCAGCAGGAGATTAGGAACATCCTGTGTTTCCATGCATAGAGAAAGCACCGTGGTTAATCCACACCTTGTTAAACAAGTGCTGGTGTGGAGAGGTAGGTCATTAGGTAACCTGCACCCCATATATCCTGCAGAAAAGCCAAAAACCAGAAGTGGGGATAAAACATGGAGATGACGCATGTGCAGAATCACAGCATCTGAGGCTGGCTTTATAAGAGAGCAAAAAAAGGTCTGAAACCAACCTCCTGTTGCACCAGGTCACAAACCTTCCCAGTAGCTATGACACATCTGCCTCAGATTGCAAAGAGCCTGAAACAAGAGCTCTGTGTCCTATTTCTGACAGCACTGGGGTACAAAGATGTTCCCCTGTGCTGGGACAGAGTGTGTGCCACTGAGGCTGGGCAATCTCATGGTGGTGGTTGCTTGTGCAGTTTGGCACCAAGTTTTGGCCCACCTGCCCTTGCTGTAATTCCAGTGCACATCAGCGCCCATCCCCAGCAATGCTGGAGAGGGAAAGGCAACAGCACCAATGCAGTTGGGTCCTGATGTGCTGCTCTCTGGAGTTTGTTTAGGCTGCACACCATGGCTTATGAGCAGCATGGCTGCAGAGAAGACGTTCCAGGGGGTCAGAAAATTCCCAGAACTGGAACTTGTCAAGCTGATGTATTGATCTAAGTAGACTGAATAATGCTCCATCATTTATTTATGGGGAAGCGCCCAGCACACTTCACAAAAACTGGTGCTTGGCAGTCACATCAAGGCAAAATTAAACACCCCACAGCATATAAACAGGCACCTGTTCAGAAATCAGAGTAAGAGAGCCTCACAAATCCTCCCCACATGCAGAGGGAGGAACAGAGCTGGTCCTCACAGAGCTGCCGGAGCTCTGCTAGGGCAGTGCGCTGATGTCGGCAGAGCCAGCCTTGTTCTTTCCACGTGTCCATGCTGTGATCTGCTGGCCAGCTCCTGGCCCCTCTGCCCTCCACTGGAGCTGCTGGCATTGCATCACCCTGGATGCTTTAGCTAAAGGGCAGGAGGGAAGCAGACCTTTGTGCTTTGCAATGGCATGAGCATGTTCACAAACCACGGCAGCAGGAACTGCCAGGACTGGCACAGAGTGTCCTCAGGCCCTGACCAGGTGGGCAACTCTGTCATTTATTTTACATATCCTGCCAAGAGGTTTTATATGCTATGTTTCATTTGCTAATCGTAATTTTAATATTAATACAGATACTTTCAGGCAGGGAGAAAATATTTCCTTTTGGAAAAAATCCTCCTAGAAGCAAAGGGGTTTAAGCAGTCTGAGAAGATGCTGAAGGGTGGGTACTAAGGAATAAGAAAATAGGTGGGTTTTGCTGAAAATCTCCATTAAGAATTTCAAAAAGACACATGAAAAATACATGGTTTTAAATACACAGAAAGAAGGTGTGAGAACTCCCAGCTGCCCTTAGCTTGGGCAAGCAGCAGGTACCAGCTGTGCTCCCCCAGGATCAGGCTGGGCACAACTGCCTGCCGATCGAAGGTGAACCCCCTGACATTTCTGCAATGGAGGAAATGTCTTTGGAACAGGAAAATCATCTTCCTCCTCCTGTCATGTCAACTGTGCACTGCATCCGCCCAAAATAAGCATTTCCCATCTAACTGCCCTTATTCCACTGCTGCCACAATGAGGTGTCAAGGTTTTATATTACCTTGTATGGTGGGAAGAAAAAAGAGGTCGTGGCTTTGACTAAGTGGGCTTTTAAACATAATTTGAAATGTTTGTAGTGACTATAAGGTTTTGGGGTAGGACTGTCTTACAGGACACTAGAATAGCACCCAGGACACTAGAGGTTCCAGAGTGTTCTCATTTTAATTGCATGCCAGTCCAGGAATGAGAGGTGGACATTTCTTGTTGGGATTTCTTGCCATGCAAATTTACCAGCACGGTATGAGGCAAATGTAACACCACCGAGGGGCTGACCCCACCGCCAAATCATTTAGTAGGAGGCTCCTGAACAGGGCTGAATGCAATTAAAGAAGAGTCAGGTAATGAATAAGCAGCTTGCCAACCCCCAGCTGACAACAGCAGAACTCCTCTGTCACAGAGAAGGTGCAGAGGAAAGCTTGCCTGGCAGGATGGAGGCACAGAGCCTGGGACTCCTCGCCTCGCTGGCTGTTAGGAGGCAGGAGCTAAACCCAGGTGTAACGTGTCCCTTTTAAGCAGTTTAGTCAGAAGTGCTGCCACATTCACAGCTTTTCAAGTATTTTTAAATCACTTACAAAAGCAGGATTAAATGATCAGGAATTCCATTTAATAGGACAAATAAAGAAATAACAATCTACTCCATCAGCCCTGTGAAAGGCAGGTTTGATTTAAGAAAAAAATAAATAAAAAAGTAAGTATAAAAGAGGGAGAGAAAAAAGGAAAGGGAGGTGGAAAAAAAGGATAATGTGTGTTTACTCAAGCAAAGAAAAAAATATTTAAGTGATGTAGGGGAGAAGATTGCGGTAACTAGTGAAGAATAACATCGTCTGCTTTGCTGTCAAATCACACAAGAATTTCAGTAATAGATTCTCATTCTGACACTCAATTCAATTCGAAGGTGATCCTGCTTTATCCCAACACATCAAATATTAAACACTCGTATTAGCCAGGGTGCCGTCGCCTTTCCCGGCTTAGACGTGGCAGGAAGCTTTTCCCCCTACTTTCTCTCACTCGCTATAATATTCTCAATGTTATCTAAACATGCCTTCATACACTGGGGTTCCTTATCAATCCCATTTGGGGAGGGAGGGGGTTGTACTTAAAACGGTATTAGTTTGGGGAGCTTTTATTATTATTATTTCCAAAGCTTTTCAATTTTATGTGGAAAAAGCTTAGAAAAAAGAGGTGGAGGGAGGGGAGGCGGCAAGAGAGGGAGAGGGAGCGCGGGAGCGAAAGAAAGTATAAAAAAGGGAAAAGCAGCCAGCAGCTCTTGTTTGACTGATGCCTTTCAACAAGGGCAGTCTAGCTTGTCAAAGCCCGGGCTCGAGATGAATTGGCATATCTATTCAGCCTGCCTCTGGATGTCATGCAATACAGTTTCATATTCCCAGATAAGGCACGATAAGCAATTGCTGCCCTGACACCAACTCCATCCATCCCTGCCTTTCTGTCCACACATATTAGAGATCTCTGCTGCACCACTAATAAGAGGCATTTAATTTTTACAAACACAGTGGCAAGAGGGGCCTCCAGACTGACCAGGTACAGCATCAACACCACTCATGTTTAATTAGTTTCTCTCAGTGCTCTGGGAACACTCACGAGTGGCACAGGGCACACAAAAGCAACTTTTGCCCAACGTAGCACCTGTGAACCTAAGCCTTGAATTCTGCCACTCGTTACTGGGTGGGAGTGAAAAAAGCATTTTGTCCTTTGCCAAAGATATCTGCAGTGCCACTGCAGGACATGGTTTGGCTAGGGTTTGGACATGGGAGGACGCTGGGGAAGAAGTGAGCAGTGCCTTTCTCAGGGAACATCACTCTCCAGAGCACAAACCCTCTGAGAGCTGTGGGGGGAAGGAGAGCAGCTGACACACTGAAAAAGAAGACACCATGCATGGGGTCTAGTCCCATTTGGGTGGAAGCAAGGGAAAATTGGAAATTCCTGCCAGTGAGAGGATGAGATCTGGACAAAATCCTCTCAACATTTCTAAAAAAGTGCTGGGGCTTCGCCTGGTACTCTGCCCTCTTCACACAAGGGCTTTTCACAGATCAGTGCCACACAGCCAGCTTCCCTTGTGTCCTGGATGCAGGGTGCCTTTGCAAGCCCAGGTGGTGTCCACTTCAGTCCATTTGCAAAGCTGCTTGTTGGAACAGAAACTTTATGCCTCCCATCAAGGAGTAAATTAAACAAATAGATGAATGGTCTGTTCTTTGAAAGGTGAGCGCTAGGCCCACAGGAACTGCCTGGCTCTGCCCACCTTTGGGAAATGCTTTACAGAGGGTAAGGTGCCCCCAGACCATAGGAGGAGGACAGGTCAATCTTAAGGGAAGGCACCAAGACACCAGAGAAGATGCAGAGGATGCAACATTACTGCATGTGATTTCTCCTTACTAAAATAAGCAGCCCATGCCATCTGAGCTCTGTACATAGGAGCTTTGCAAAAGGGAAACTGAGGCATGCTATAATTTCTTGCCTTGCTTTTTCCCATTCAGACACATCTGAGCAGCCTCATCCTGCTTGTGTCCTGGCAATATTTCAACTCAGCCACAGCTGTACCAATTCACTGCCAGAACTCCTCTGAACTTCAGGAGGGGCAGGAGGGACCCTGCAGCCACCAAGAGCCTCTCTCCAGGGTGTATTTGGATGCTGTGGTCCCATCAGGCAGCAGGAAGATGTCCCTGCTGCTGTGCAGGTTTAGCATGTGCCATGGCTTAGGCTGCAATAGAAACATGCTGGTGTGCCTGACTCTAGGGTGTCAAAGTGCCAAGCGGTTTAGGCTTCACATTTCCCTGTGTTTGAACAAGAACAGTCTTTGCCTTGCTCCCAGGCTACGGATTATCCTGGATAAAATGTTCTTGACTGCTGTGTGCTCTGTGGCTGGTGACACACTAGGTTAATGCCGTGGAGATCTGGGTCAAAGCCCTGGGTTTGGTCACAAGCAAAACAAAACTACAGGTCTGGGTTCCCAGAGGGCTGGGAAATAGAGCTGGGATGTGCACAAGCCAGTGCTGGCCCAGGAGAGGGGACAAGCAGAGCCATTAACCACCAAGAAAGCAGCCCAAGGATGGGGGCTGCTAGCATGATCAGAGGGTCTGGGCGACACATTCCTAGTGCCTTTCCGTCTGAGACAAGTGGCAGGGCTGACTTCTCATGGTGTCCCTGCATTCCTGGTGGCACTGCAAGGTGACAGACCCAAGTTGGGTTATTCTGATGTATGCAATTGGCCCCAGCATGAGGATACACAAGCAGCTCCCGATTAGTGCCTAAAAGGCAGAGATACATGACGACATGGCAGACAGCTTCCAGGGAGTACCTACATGTGGCTGATTTACCCTTCCAAGCCTGGAAGGACAGGCTCACAGCCTGCAGTGCTATCCCCCGACCACCCCAGCCCCTGTGGGGCCAATTCAAGCAGGAAAGCAGCACTAAGCCTTTCCCTACCGCAGCTTTGTGGCCAGCAGAGCGGGAAGCTGGGTATGATACCAAGGAAAACCCACAAGCACACTTCATGGATGATTCACCACAAGCACAGAAGCCTCTCCATACAGACAGGAATGGATCAGTCCAATTCTGGCTGCTCCGGGGGAAATTGGGGGTTCATGGTAGGGAGAAGATGCCTCTAACTGTGCTGGAAAACAGGAAAATGTTGACACTTCCCCATAGTCAGACACAGCGTCAGCCCCTGTATACATGAAGACAGAAATGAGCAGGATGGCCCCAGCAGATGCACCCTGCTGCAGAACTGAGCTGTCAGGGCAGCTGCACGGTAGATATATCTCACCCTCCTTGGATTTAACTGGAGATGAACAACCACCAAAGAGAGCTGCAGTTTTGCCATATTACAATAGGGTGGGTAACAGTATCCATCCATCACTCTTCTCTTTCCAGAGCCAGACCATGGACACCCCTTTAATCTAACCCCAAGCCTTTCCCAAACAAAACTGGCACCAGGCTTGCTGTCAAAACCTTCAAGCCTTTCAAGACGGGGTATTTTCCCCCCTCAATTTCTATCTTTACACACGCACACGCTCGCCTCTCTCTCGCTCGCTGTTTAATTTCCGTGTGAGAGGGAAGCAGGTGCCCGTGCTCCCGTGAGCTCTCCCTTCTCTAGGTTTTTTTTCCCTTTTTGGATCCTGCCCCATTAGTTTAGTGCCCAGCCATCTGCGACGTCTCCTGTAATGCTGTCCCCCTTGTGTACCAGGGAGCTTTTCCATTAGCGCCTTTAATATTCTGACACCTTAGCACAGGCTGCTATTACATTCAAACACTGATCGCCCTGTGAAATTACATCGCAGGGCTTGCTAAAATGGAATTGTGTATAATCAGGCTCCTCCATGCACTGTCAGTCCCATCACAAATACAACGTAAAGCAGGCTTATGGATGGGCTTAGCAGCTGCTACAAGTGTATTTTTTTTAATAGATGAAGTATCCCTTATTTAAAGCATTTCCTTAAGAAAAAAAAAACAACAAAAAACAAACCAACAGTGAAAGACAAATCAACAGCTGCTGCATTATGTTAACCATACCACTGGTCTCTTAAAACATGTTATTTAATAAGGTAGCTATCTGTTTATCTATAACTATATCAAACAGAGAAGGAGGGTGAGATAAAGATAGTTAAACAGACAGCTGAGGAGATTTCTGCCACTGGGAAATAATAGCTAAATAAAAAGTACCATTATTTACTCCAGAGCGGGGAAAAGGGAGAGCCAGCTATTTCCTCCCAGTGTTCCCAGCCTCTGGTTCGTATGGGCTGCCTCTGCCAGCCTGCACGTACCCCGGCTCACCTGTCTCCAGCCTGCTCATCTCCCCACTACTGCAAAGATAAATCTGGGCGGAAAAAAAACAGACCAGAAAAATCAGGACCCACGTACTGAGGCTGCAATTGAGGACAGGAAAGAGAGTGCAGGAGAGCCGTTCTGCTGCCAGGAGCTGGCCTGGTGGAGCAGCCCCCCACCTCCACACAGACTGAGAACAGCTCGAATTAAGGCAAAATTTGCCACAGCAGAGGGTCTGGGTGCATTTCTGCAGAAGAGACTAGCTTTTGTGTGGCTAGCACACAAGGGACCAACTGCCCAGCTTTTTTTTTTTTTTAGAATTCTAGCTAAGGAAGTGATGGATTAGGACAAAGGTATTTCAGGAGGATGCAGGAACCGGCAGGGACACAGATGATGTGTCAGAGAAATGAGCTCCTGAGCTCCCCAGCTCAAAGTTCAAAACGCTGCCTCTTACCATGCCCTAAAGGTTATTCTGTCTGTCTGCTGTGAAATGCGACGGCACATCACCTGAAGGGAGATTTCCAGAGGCGCTGTGACCCTTCTGCTATCTCCTCTGAGAAGCCTCCACAGGAATGATGAGATTGTAGCTCATTTCCACACACCTTGAAAGAGACGGGCTGGATCAAACGTGCTGAAAGCAGAAGCAACACATCCCTGGGACTCATCCTTGCCTCCTGGCAGGGAGCGTGCTCTTGCTGTAACGAGCTGGGAAACTGTGTCCACCCCACTGAAAGACCAAAGACATTACCTTTCATCCTAAGCCAGGATGGAAAAACCAAAATATTGGCTTGTTTCACTGCATGGGAACAGTTCTGCTTGGGAACCGCAAAGTAAAAGCCAGTGACAGAACTGTTGCCCTTTGGAAAGGAACAATCTATTCCTGTGCAAAACACTGCTTTGACATTTTGACTCCAGTTTTCCCAGTGCAAAACAAAGCCATTTGTCCAGAGCAGACACACTGCTCCTTTGCACCACACACTGCACGTTTCAGCATATGGTGGTCTGGACGTTTTTGGCAAGGATGCCTCTGGCGATGGTTCAGCTGCTGTGCACAAACGTGCCAGATGGGGATGATGGGACCATAGAGGGCAGAGACCCATGGACAGGTTACCAAGAGAAAAGCACAGGAGAGATGATGCACAACTGCGTCCATTCACAGTGCAGGTGCCAGACAAGGCAATTCAGCTGTCTGGTTTCCACTACCTGTCATTGCCAAGGTTAGGTGCTTGCAAGGTGGAGTAACGGAGGGATGCTTGGTGACCAGCATGTTCACATCTCAGTTTCACAATCTGTTTGGAAAACCCAGACCCTGGAAGATGGGAAAAAAATCAGAGTGATCCTGCAGGACCTTCTCACCACTTTTATCCTGCATGTCTTATGACACACCTCTACCTCAGCTCACATCCTACAATCCCTTCCATTTTCATGTTCACCAGGTCAGGTCTTCTTGGGACAGATTACATGACCTTCTCTAAAACACCTCTGGCAAGATGCAGAGAAACCGGTCCATACACAAAAGACCAGAGGGGCATGGAAATACCTGCCCTGCTTCTTCTTACCTCCTCCTCCCAGACAGCAAACACGCAGGAGCAAAACCCAAGTTTTCATTGCAGAGCAACAATCTAACAGCTGTTGAAGTATCTGAGTGCTGCTGCTCTGCAAGAATTGAAAAAAACAGTTTCTCTGCACTCCCACAAGATGCTCAAAGGAGAGGCAGCTGGAAGAATGAGAGAAAGGCAAGAAATACAATGCATGAGACATCAGGGGAAAGATCAATAAAGATTACTAGGGCAGCAGCCCATCCCCTGCCCGCACTGGAGGCTCTCATGGCTGCAGTAAAGGAACACCAAGGAAAGCTAACAAGGTGCTGCTGTGCTGGTGCCTAGGGATGATACCTGTCTAATCAAAGGTAGAGTTTACACTGGATCATCTAAGCAGCAGCTCTTCTTCATGATTATTGACTCAGGTCAGGGTTAAGACTGAGGAGGTTGAAGCAGAGGCGCCTCTAAGAGCTGTGATGGATGCAAACACCAGGCAAGCAGCCCAGCTAGCAGACCCTGCTGGGGCACAGTGGCAAAATTGAGGTTTCCCAATTTCAGTGGAAGAACAAACAGAAGGAGATGGTCTGAGGGGCTGGGCAACACATCATGAGGGAATCAATTTGGAGAGAGGTTATGAAAGCAGAGAATAAAGGGACCTGCAAGGACAACATGGCAAGGTCCTGAGGTTATTAAAGGAGGCACAGGGGGGATGAACCACAGCAGCTGCAGCCAGGTAGGAGTTTGGGGCAGGACTGGCTACCTGGACTGGAAAGGGGGCACCAGCACCATGTTACAGTCCTGATAAGGTGACAGAGAAGATCATGTCACAGTTGACAGAAATGAAGGGCTTTGGGTCCTCAAGAGCTCAACTCCTGTCTTCCAAGAGAGCTTAAGGCACCTCCACAGCTCTTTGGTGCCACCAGGCTTCACTGACCTCCAGCCAGGCTGGGCTCCTGCAGGGACACAGGGAGTCACCTGCAGCCAGCCAAGCAAGGTCTCCTTACTGGGCAAGCTGGGACACTCTCTGGTTGTGGCTTTTAACTGTGTCTGCAATCCTCCTGTAAAGCACTGGGAAGGGCTGTGACACCCAGACATGTGGATGCCCCTGGGTCCTGCTCCCTGTGGAAGGGGCCATCACTGCTGAGATTCTGTGGCTCAGCTGGCTCTTCACGGCCAGCGAGCCTGGGAAATGCTAGTAGGATTTGTCTTGCTGCCTGCTGGTGATATGTGACCTGAGGAGCATGTCCCAGGAGCTCTGCCCAACATCACTGAGCATGTGTAGCAGAGAGATGGCCCCCATGCAGCCACAGCGCACAAACAGAGCTGTGCGGTCATGGAATGCTCATCCCATTCCCTCAGCTTCCTTCAGCTGCTCTCTGAACCCATCCCTAACCTAAATGTGCTGGTTTGGCTCTGGCTGTGGCTGGTGGAAAGATGAAGAGGAAGAAGGAGCAAATGTCTCCAGAGAAGAGCTGGCCTGCAGCTGAGGTGTGATGAGTAGGTCCATAGGCTGTCCAGAAAGCGCTTGGCTGTGGACAACTTGGCTTTCCCAGTGTGGAACCATGGCAGGCAGCCTGTCCACTGCGAGTGTGCCAGCAAAGAGTAAGAAGCTGGTATGGAACAAGGTGTCTCAATTAGTTCACCATTAATCTAATTAGATCTCTGTGGGGAGGACTAGAGCTGGCGAAATGACACGGCTGCCTCCTTGACCAGATACTCAACCTTTCCCGCCTGCAGCATTTTATTTTTCAGATTTTTAACCTGCAGTACTGATTTCTGTGTGGCTCAGCAGAACCTGCCTTGCCTTGGGTCCTATTTCTTCTCAACAGCAAAGCACAATTGCACATGTACACAAACAGGCATTCAGTGATCACACACAGCATCCAAGCTCTCTGCTCTAGTGTCAGGGAACAGCTGCTGGGGCTTCATATCAGAGGAATAAGGAGACATGGGGCACCAGAAGGCAGAGCTGATCAGGAGGACATGGCAGAGCACACCAGGTCCCTCTTACTCCCTCCCTGACTGACAGCAAGCCATATGTAAGTCTGCCTGCCCTCCCCACTGCTGCCCTTCACCACCCCAGAGAGCTGGCAAACAAGCTTCAAACCAGACCGCTCCTTGTAATCGGAGTCAGTCAGTGTGTGTGTGTTACGCTTGAGTTGATGGCTGGTGTTAAATTCAATGCCTTGAGTATTGATTTCCTTGCACATCCCGGACTTTGTTAAAGGGTTAGCCGTGAACTGAGATCAAAGGGAGGTTAACTCGTTTCTCATAAGTGGTAAAGCAGACCTCTAGCAAACCCGGGCACCAGGCCTCCTCCGCAGAGGATGCTCCATGCATGTTGTTAGCTACCCCAGTCGCCTCAAAAGCCAGATAAAGTCACAAAGCCGCTGCAAAGCAGGGAATAAAAATGATCCCAGCAACTCCCCATGGACCCCCAAGCTATTATGAGTGCACACTGGGGACGGACAGCATGGGTTAGCACTTCTGCCCAAACTGTCCCCCACCACAGGCAGCTGTTCCCCTTGCTTGGCCACAGAATAAAGGGGGGAAGGAAGTCTTTGGTAGCTGCACCCCAAAGAGGCTGCCCCTGGGGTGCTCGAGAGAGGAGCAGAGCCCTCCCCAGGAAGACTGGGGTGTCCTAGAGCTATCGGGGGTAGAGAGAGAAAGCAAAGTTGCTGCTCCCTAAAGGACCACCTGGAAGGGACATGCGACCCTCCATGCCATGAGGACATGGACAACTTGAGCCAACACCACCATCAGCAGCACCTCAACCTGTGTGGCAACATGCCCACTCCATTTTACTTTACTCTCTTCCTGGCCTTTCCTGCCCCACACAAAGAAATTTTGGCACTGACAGCACCAAAATCAGCAGGTTTTGCCAAGGCAGTAAGAGTTAAGTGTGCAAATAACATGACACTAACAAGCTTTACCTTGTAATTTTTAAGGGATGGAGGCAGGAAAAGAGGTGTAGGAGACAATCTGAAATTGTTATCACTAGTATTAATGAATGCCCAGAGGCACCGAGCAAGAAGCATCCATTTCAGACGAACATCTGTCAACAGTAAGTGGTAAAATTCAGAAGTAGCTAAGGTACTTCAAAGCCTGGATTGCACCAGCTTCCCAGGAGGCTTAGGCACCCAAGTAATTTCTAACAGTAGGGCCCTGGCCCCTAAGTCATCTGGGCACCAATGTGATTTCCCATCTCCTCTACTTCAAGATCTACTTGCAGCACAGCACAGCTTTCCACATTTTTCTTCAGACATTCACTGGGTTTCACTGGCACTGTACCTTCCACCCCAGGGTGGCAGCATGTCCAGTACTCACCTCTCCCAGGAGCCAGGCAGCTTCATCTGAAGAAATTACAGGACACTTTGTCCCCACACCCCTAAAAATCTCAACCCAAAGCACCCAGCAATGCTGGTGGCATTGTTCCCTGTGTCCTGCAGCATTGGTAGGGAAGAGGGACTCATCAGAGCCCATCTTGAAATCCTCAGTGGGAGTTTCATTCCTCAGCACCTATAGTCACATTTAACTATGAGTTCCTCTGTATAGTACTAAACATGTAGTAGTTTATAGTGCTAAACACGTAGTCTCCCACCCGTTCTTCCCTCTTCCAAACTTCTGCCACCCAGCACTGCCCCAGCAGACTATTGGTTTGTAAGTGAAAGGTTTATACCAAAGTGCTTAAGGAATATCTGCTCAGTGCCCAGCATACCAAGTGCTGAAGATTTCACTTAAACTCTCAGCATCTGTGTATCTCAACTAAATTAAGCTATTTGCTATAAAAGAGCACAATGACAGTAATGGAATAATAACAGCATTAATAAAACACAACAATCCTCGAATGAGAAGTGGACGCATCAGCTAGCTTCAGCCAAGAGAAGAAGGCTATTTTAAAATCACACACAAAAACCATCTGGGGGTGGAGAAAACCAACAAAAGCTCCGAAATGCAGAGGTCAGACTGAAATTATGCTTTTAACCTCAAAAGAAAGATGCTTGCCAGAGTCTTCCCAGCCAGAGAGCTCCCATGCCAGTTAGAAATTAATTTCCACAGCTCCCAGCAGAACAAGGGCTTAGAATGGGTATGCTGGCTCCACAAAAGAGGGGTGAGAGCACTTTTTGGGGGAAGGACACAGAACTGAAAGCCCAAAATAGAAGTGATCCCTCAAGCATCAGCAAGTTTTGTTTTTGGGGACAGACACATTGGAGTAGGGGGTGATGCTGCGCTGAACATGTGAATGCTGAGCTAGTGACCAGGGCCAGATGCTGCTACATCATTATGCAAACATCCAGATGTCAAGCTCACCACACTGCCATTCCCCTCTTGGTGGAAAAGTCGCCTTCACTCTATCCACAAATTCTTCCTCTTTCCTTTGTTTTGGCTGAGGGCAAGATTAAACACATCCCCTTCAGTTTCAAAGTCACCTACACACTGTCTGTTGGAAAGATAAAATAGCCCTGAGACCTGCAGTAGAGGTGGGAACAGGTGTACCTGAGACAAAATCACATCTCTGCCCCCTTTACCAGATTTAGCACATGGTGATGATAAGAGCAATTAAAGTGCATTAAATATGCTGTGCTGTATCTCTGAGGTCTTCCACAGCCCTGATCCTGTCCAAGGCAATACCCCAAACTTGCCTTGTGGGGGACTGGGAGAGTGAGTGACCCTGGGAAGGGGAGAAGATGAAGGAAAAGCAGACCTCTGTGTTTACCATCAGCTTCTTATCGACCACCATGTTGAGAAGTAGCAGGTTTGAACCAGCAGCAGGCAGGGTCATTGTGTTTCTCTTGCAGGTACATTTCTCTAGCGCAGGCCTTGCCCCATGGGCAGTGAGAGCCCAGTCCCTTCCCTGCCCAGGCTCTGGTTTAGCTGGCTGCCTCAGCACAGAGGGTACATGAGAGCTGCTCCTCTCCTCACCCCAGCTGCCCAAAGCCCACGTGCAGATCCCCTTGAGAATTAGGTGGCAGAGACAGATGTCCCCTCTTCTCACTGACATGGAAGGAAACATGACCCAGGTCACAGTTGTGCAGGTGAACTCACCACTCCCTACCCTTCCTCTGTGGCACAGCCTGAGCCAAACAGAGGCAACTGAGTTATCCCTGACTCCAAAAATGCATTTGGCAGAAGGTGGGGAGTAGCTGGCTGACTTTCCCACAGCACAATGAATACCATCTTCAGGTCCACTTGCCTTTTAAAAAGGAGCCAAGAGGTCAATGGTACAATGCCCATAGTGCCAGGCTCATGTGCTGCAAGACGGCTGGGAGCCTTCTGGGTACAGGTCCACAGCACACATCCTCCTGCCGTCCCCTGAGCAAACAGGTTCAACATGACTGACCAACCTCCTCCAGGTGATCCTCCAAACTTTTACCTTTCTAAATTCCTATGGAGAAAATGCCAAAGCAGCAGTTGCCCCACACTTGAACAGGCTGCAAGTTTCTTTGTTTTCATTACAAATTCCAATGCTGATGTCTTTTTTTTTTTTTTAGCCATTTCTGCTCTGCCCCCCGGAGGTGCTGCTGTGATTGAATGAAACACAACCCCAGGCTCCAATAAGTGTATTTCAATTACATCTGTCACAATGTAACAATGTAATGATATATCATGTGATATTAAATCCATGGTAATCATATCAGCGATTTTTTTAATAGTGCACTAATCACATTATTACATCTCAATAATTAACAACAGAAGGCCTAAAAATCCTGGATACAAACCAGAAAGCTCAGAGGGTACCCAGCTCCTGCCTAGGAGAGCCCTAGAGAAGAGCAGATGGCAAGGTGCTGCCCAGTGGGTATGGTACAAGGGAGCAAGGGCACAGGAGTCTGGCACCGGCATTGTCGTGCACAGCATGCAGGTAAGACCAGATTCTTTCCCAGTCACAGACTAAAGGAGAAGCAAGTATTTTAGAGTTAGAAAGAGACACTTGTACATCCCATCTTGCACAGCATTGCTCCTTTCTCTTCTGCTGCTTCTGCACTGCCACTTTTCCTCCAACAACCTCTTCTCTGTGAAGGTGTCATCCTGAGGCAGACAAGCACTGCTGGTGCCCCACTGCAGAGGGAAGGACAGTGTCTTGAAAAGAAAGGATGATCCTGCCAACACATCCTTACCAGGTCTGGGAGACTGACATCATTTTCCTTCTCCCCTGGCACCAGCTTGAGACATGATTGAGAGAACCCCACCTCACAGAGCCACTGCAAGGCTTGAAGTCACTCCGATTTTTTTCAGCAAAACAAATCTGTCAGCTTAAAACTGAAAACTAGTGAGAGTCCTTTGGAGGGACAGTGGTCCTCTGGCTCACCACCTCCACTCAGGCTCTTGCACGCATGGCAGGATCAGACTGGGGCTGGGGTCCAAAGCACTGACTGACATTCCTTGTGTGGAATGGAGTCACTCAGTTTTGTGTGAGCAAGCTGCTCCCCACAGCTCCAAGCTGTATTTTACAGTTTGCAGGATGAGGGCAAAGGCAGCAGGGAACAGTGGGCGGCAGCTGGCACAGAGTGCCAGAGTGTGGGGAGTCCAGTGCCGCACTGTCCCTGGCTGTGACAGAGCTTTCTTCCAGTTGCAGCCTGGTCAATCTAGCACTTTCCACATCACAAGCTGATCTGAAGAGAGCCTCATTACCTGCCTTAAAGTTCCAGCCAAGCACTTATCTCTTAAAGACAGGATTTAAGAAATATTTGACTGATCATTTCTCTTCTCATTTAGTTTGGCTGCTCTGAACCAATTCAACCTGTGAAGTTGAAACAGTGAGAACAGGAGGAAAAGTGTGGGCAGGCAGTCACACCAAACACTGCACAACACGTCCCAGCTCCCCTGCCAACTCTTCCCAAAGGGTCACATCCTGGCTTAGCCTGATTGACACAGCCTTCTCCTGTGCCAGGAGTGGCCATGGAGCATTTCCCAACACTAAAGTGGAGACATCTCTTCCTCCCCACCCACAATGGGACAGGCATTTGGTAGATCATTAAAACCCTGGTATCCAGACCATACCTTTATGTATGCTTGGAAATGCCAACTGCATCAATCCCAGACCTGGGAGAAAAGGATGAAGAGAGGGATGAGCCAGGACTGACAGCACCACCATCCCCACATCTTCAACTGACCCAGGACAGGATAGTCCTGTGTTCTTAATCTCCTTATATGCCTTCCTGCTATCCCGCTTCTCAGCTCCACTGTCCCCACAGCCATGCCACAGAGCAGCAAAGGTGTCACATACCCAGCAATGCCCTGTTCTCTCCCCACTGGGGCCAGAGCCTGTAGAGAGGCAGGGGAGAAGTTTACAGGGAGGTGAAGGGGCTCTCCGGGCCAAATAGGAGTTGCAGCAGCAAAGAAAGAGGCCCTGCTAGTCATTTAGGGGCGATCATGCCAAGGGCAGGCAAGACAGATGGACAGACACCTTGCTGGCCAAGGCAGTGCAGTTGGACTTTCTCTCCTTCCCTCATTTCTCTTTTTTTTTTTTTTTTTTCCTTTTAATTTTGTCTTGGAAGCCACGATCCTTTAAAGATGTGCACGTCTCATTAGCTCTACCTTGACAATCATTACTGTTCCTGCCAAGGCAGGAGCAGAGCTCAGCCCAAGCGAGGGGGAGTGCATTACCTTGTAGTTAAAGGGACAATGACAACTCTGGGCTGCCTGGTGGTCTGACTCTCCCTTGGAAGCAGGATTGCCCCTGCACACTATTGTTCCCCCTCTACTGAGCAATCACCCCCTGCTTAATCCAGGCAAGATGCAGACCTTGCAGTGATGGGGTGTCCTGCAACCACCATCAGGCACTTGCTGCTCCCCTGGATGGGGACTTGTAGGGCCAAGCCTATGCCCACAGCCTCTGGGGGAAGGGGCACGGAAGAACCCAAACCTTCCCAACACATTGCACGTGGCCTTCACACAACCACATCTCACTTCAGCAAATGCATGCTCTTGGGTGGGACCACAGGACCCAAGCCCAGCCATGACCAAGCAGCGAGCCCAAAACCTCCACAGAGGCCATACTAGAGGGTGGAGAAAGGACTCCCACGAAGGACCCTGGGACAAGGGCACAGTCCCCACATATGAATGCCTGGTGGCAAAACTTCAGCGAGCTCTGTCCTTGCTTCAAAGTGCAACATAACCTACACCTATGAGTTTGTCCATAGCTTTTCTGGCTCTGCAAGGTGCAATGTGGGCCACCACATACCCAAAGGTGGGGATGAAGAAGGGTTCAAGTGGGTGAGTATGCAGTGATGGGTGATGCCAGGAAGGAACCCTACTCACTGTAGGGTGACGCTGTCCAGAGAGTCCTGTTTTGGCCCACAGCTGGGGGCTGTTACTCTCCGTGGCTCTTCCCAGAGCCTCCTTTGCCCCACCCCAAGGTTGATAGCAGGGAACCTGGCTCATGTTATGCAAGGGAAGAACCCCTCACTCAGGAGATTTCAGGGCAAGGACCCCAAAGCAACTTTTGATGAAATAGCCCCTGCTTTCTTCCAGCTCCACAAGGGCTTTGAAGCCTGGTGCAGTCCTCAGGAAGCAAACACAGCAGGGTGCAGCCTTATGGAGATGATCCTGCTTCTTTGTGCCTTGCAGGATGGGAGCTCTGCTGCAGCCACACTAACTCCTCACTGCTCTCCGCAAAGCCATGGCAGGAGACAATAACACATGGCCACGGCTCCGAGCCACACTCCAAGGAAGGATCCTACCTCCACACAAGGCTGTCCAAGAACTTGACAGGACTCTGTTTGAAAAAGATGTTGAAAGAAATGATCTCTTTAAGTGCAATGGGAGATATTTGTCTCTGATTTACCCTTGGCTTTTTGCTCTGGTTCAGGTAGGAGCGGTGTGGGATGGCTGGCAGATCTGAGAGCATGGCACGCCCCAGCGGGCAAAGCGAGCAGTGCGGAGGAAGGCGCGAGTCAGTTTGGAGTGCTCCCCATTTATCAAACTCACGCAGCCCGCCAGCAGAGCGAGTCTTTCCATCATTACAGCTCTCAAAATCCGATTCATACCACTAATCCTGCCTTCATTCTCCCAGATTAATAACATCTCTTTCAACCTTCACAGTGTGATAAATAGACAAAGAGAGAACAAAAGGAGAAACAGAAGTGAGAGAAAGAGCCAGAGCAACTCCACATAATAAAGAGAACCAAGAAAGGGGAAAGGAAAAAAAAAGGAAAAGAAAAGGGAAAGAAAGGAGCCGGCACACTTGACTCTGCCATTTACTTTAGCAGATTCTCCCCAAGAGCACCCTGCCATCCTTAAAGAATGTAAAACATTGCTCAAAGGAAAGGCTCGTTAGCAACCCTGAGCAACCCAGGTTTGCTGGAAATCTTTTCACTTCCAACCTCTGCTCAGGTCAGCACTGAAAATGAGTTTGTTGGTTTCTTGTTCTGCTCCTCCCCAGACTCCCACGGAGGCAAAGCCTCTAGCACAGGCTTGTTCTCTCCTTTATTTAAAGCACCAGCTTCTTGGAGGGGAACAGGAGGCCTTGGATGGTGTCTGTTCCAGGGGTGCCCCAGCAGCTCAGCAAGTCCAACACAGGCTGGCAGAGCAGCAACTGGCTGACACAACAAAGGCTGTTCCAGAAGCCAGGATGATGCGCAGAGCTTGGGATGGGGGTGAAGACCAAAACTATGATGACAGCAGAGCAGACACAGAGCATCATACCATCAGTCTGGCTGGAGGGCCAGAGGAAAGGAGATGCCTGCATGAACAGAATAGAACTGCAGCGGGGGTGTCACATGCCCTAGCTCCCCAGGCTACACTTCTCTGTCCCCTGCCTTTTCCCCTGGGAGGGAGCTCCTACCCCTGCCTGTCTTGCACAGCTCAAACCCTCATTTAGGCCACTGGAGTCACGCTGATGATTGTGGAGCTGCAGTCTCCCTGTATGCACATGCCTGCTCCATGCGAGGGAATGGCACTCACAGGTACTCCGTATCCCCAGCACTCCTCTACTTTTATTTGTTCAGAATCAACTGAGCCCTGGGAAATGGTGATCTGACAGCCCAGGACCCCAGAAAGTCAACCCCACTGGCCCTGAGGCACATGGACAGAGACATTTAGCTATTTCCCACCCACAGCCTTCACCAGAGCTGTGCTGTTCAGCTTTTTCACTCTGCCACACTGTATTGAACACTCCATACACTCTCCAAGTTATTTTAATAATTAAATGTTTATTGGCACATTTTTCCCATACTGCTTCCACATTTGCCTGATTTTCTTTCCAGTGAGTGACTTTCCTTGGTTCAGTCCTTCCACAGGATGCACACCTGCAAAACATTTCCTCTGCCTTCCCCATAAGGAGCATCCATCCCCCTTGCAGCCCATCCCTGTGGACTCCTGGCAGGTGCTTTGCATACTGAACACCACCATGCCAAGCCCAGATGAACAGCTCAGGCAGAGCTCTGGATTTCTGGCCAGGATGGTGCTCTATTATGGCACTCTCAGCCCCCGTGCAGAGGCTGGGCTATGTTGGTTTTTTTCCTCTCTTCTTTTATACTGTTCCATATTACTCCAGGCTTTGAAGTACAGAGAAAAGCAACACTCAATGTGCCTTTTTTTTTTTTCCTCCTTAAACCTACCTTTATCATAGCAAATCTTTTCCTTCTCTGCTGTGTCGCTGGAGATAGATATCAAGCAAAAAAAAATGTCTCCCCTTCTAACAATGGGTTTCCCTTCCCTTCTGAACTTCAAATAGAAAACTCTTATCTACAGCCACAGTTGACCAGAAGAAGAAAAGAAATGAAAACAGACATATGAACTGAACCCGGGCTCTCTTTCTATTCACTTGGAAAAGCTGTGCTGGGTTTTTTACAGAGAGATGCTCTGAACATGTTTATAGCAAGTATTTACTCACTTCACTAGCTATCCACCAACCATAGAAACCCACCTTTCCTCAAGAACAATCCTCCTCTGCTCCATGTACCCTTTTCAATGTCCTCCTTGCCTAGCAAACTCCATGCACCTGGGCCCTCCAGTACAATAACACCTACACCTAAAGCTGGGGACAGCAAGAGCTCGCCTAACTCAGCTAAGAAAAACTGCAGTGATGCCCCTGGCACACAGAAAAGTGTCACTTCTGTATAGTGCAAGTTCTTTAAATGACAGGATGGATACACGTCAGACCTTGCTGGCTCCACTTGCACATGCTGAGACCAGGCTGCTTCAGCTACCCATGACCTACCCACACATCCGCCCTGTGCAGCACCTGGGTGCCACTGCTGGTGCCAGCCAGTTTCTCGATGTGTTTTAACACTCCCCTTTGAACAATCTTCTTGCCTGTGATGGAGCTGCTCCAAGGAAAAACACACAAACACAGAACTTCTTTTCCTTCCCGACTTTGGACCGTGGGTACAGACCTCTCCTGTCTGGCTTTCCTCCCCTTCAGTGGCTTGATATCCAGAGAGGCACTGCCAGGTCCAGCTGTTGTCAAGACACCCTGGCTCTCTGCCCAGTTAACAGAAGTTAAAATGTGAGCACTGTGCTTGACAGATAGCGTTTCTCCCATGTCGCAGTGCCAGGACCAATACACATAGCATGAAATACAAGGAGGCAAGCACTACTGCCTTCCCCACTTCCCATTGTGTCCTGCTGGGCTACATGTGCTTCTTGAACCCTTCCTGCTTTCAGCCTTGACAACCTTGTCACACAGGCCTTGGGGAACCTGGCCTTACAGCCCTGGACCACCTACTGACTACAGCCAAAGAGCTCTTATTTCATCTTACCCTCTCAAACTCACCCTGAGTTCAGTCACAAATTCATTCACAGGAGACTGCTGGACAGACGAACTGTCTTCCTCACCACACATGGCATCATGGGCTCTGCCACCAGAGATGGACACAGCTACTGCCACATGTTGTCCCCCAGCCTGCCTGGGGGATCAGAGTCAAAGAGACTCATTGCTGGAACTGGAGTCAAATTCCCAAATCAATGGGGGCAGAGGACTGGAAACTTTCCAGATAATTCTCCATTAGAAGTAAGAACTTTCCTTCATCAAAACCCAGATCTTATTCTCACCTGGGGAATTTGGAGCTCCTGGCCAAAGAGAGGATGAAATTCCACCTGACACATGGGTAGAAATCCTCCACAGTCACACCTGGAGACAACGTCCAAGTCCAAGCTTTAATTCATTTGGACTGGAGAGAGTTTTGGTAACTCTACCTGGCTCAAAGCAGCCCTCAGCCAGGACAGCCCATCCTGCAGCTTCAGCTGCCCAGCATACTCTACTACAGTACCCCACAGAGCTTCCCAGGCAGCAGCATTATTCCCTTCATGTTAAACTCTGTAAGAGTCCCCAGTGCTCTTCCCGTGGGGCAGTCCTGGAGTTGCAGAAGGCTCCTCCCTGTGGAGCTACAATGGGAAGATCCATCAGACAAAGCACCTTCTCTTCAAGCTGCCTGATGACAGATGTTCAGCCAATGGAGCAGTGGGATTGGCAGAGCACCGCAGAAGCGCTTTATAATTCCAGCTCCTCTCCTCCTTCCTCAGCGTCTCCTGGGAGAGACGCGATGATGAACGGTGACATAACTGACTGTTCCCAATCAAGGTAATGTAAGTAATGACAGCTGACGTGATTCCTGGAATGTGCAGGCGCTACTGGCCCACGTGCCTTGCCTACCACAGGCAGCACTGCCAGAGCTTGTGGAGGGAGAGGAGACCAGAGCATCAAGTCCCAAGACAAGAGGCTGTCTCCAAACCAGCTGCAAATAACTCATTACATCAGTCTGCAAACAGAGCAAGAGCCGAGGGGAGGTGGATAGCATCTATGTCATGGATCAAACCCCTCCTGGCCTGTGTACAATGCCTGCCCCACACCTGGATACCACACCAGAGTGACACCTGAGACTGTAGCACCCCTAGTCCTTAGAAGGTGGTGTGTGGGGGTCTTGCTTGGTCCCTCAAGGTTTAACAAGGCTTTTATTGCTCCAGCCCCGTCCCTGTTCCCCCCACCATCCATGACTATCTGCAAACAGGAACATTACATCAATACCCTAGACCTCACCTCCCCATGCAGCTGCTGTGCAGGCAGAACTGTCATCTGAACTCAAAGCAAGGGGGTGCAGCAGCCACAGATTGCACACACGGGTGTTCAGAGACTCACCGAGGGAAAGAAAATACTGTGCAATCTCATACCCACAGTCCTCTTTCAGAGCCTCAAAATTAGTAGGCAAATTTAACATGCAGAGAAACAACCGATTAATAACCCAGCATTGACTTAAGAAGACCCTGAATAATACATAGTGCTTGTATATGGAAGGGGAAGAAGTCAAGTCCTTCTGCCTGTCAAGTGTATCTGCTTCCCAAGCACCGACACCTGATGAGAAACCTCCCTGCCAGCCACACACAGTTCTAAGCAGCTCTTCAGAAATGGCTTTTGTTAAGATGAATGGCAAAACTTTGCACCAAGTTAGGCTGGCACTTGGACAGGTCCAAATATGGTGTTCTTCTAAATGTAATTAGTACTGCCTGTTAATAAAGTCTCTTTACACCTGCCAAGCAGAGGACACCGCTGGGCATTTGAAGGCTTAACCATGAGGCTGCCCAAACCTCTCCTTTACCCTGTCTGCACTGCAATCTCCCCAGCAGCTCAGCCATGTCAAGAAAAAGTCAGATCCAAATAGACAAAAAACTGGCAGAAGCTCAGCTGTAGGTGCTTGGCTCCACCACAACATAATGACAGCAGATGAAGCTATGAATTAACTATTCCCTTCTGCACCTTGATTGCAGCTTCTGTTGTTTAATGCTGATTTTGGTGTGAGACACTTGAGTAGCGGCACCAGTATCCCTGTGTGGTGCTGTCTACTTTCCTAAATAATGATGTCTGGAGAAAAATTTGCTCCCTTTGAGAATATTCCAAACCAGATCTAGCAGAAAATTTGTGTTCACCTTGGCAACAGCCATTTTTGTGTAGAGGCTACATACAAAATGCCCTTTCTGAGAGGGGTGAAATGCTTCAGAGCATGAGGGATTTGCGTAGGTAGCATCAGTGAAATACTGTGTATCTCAAGTGCTTTAATTTTTGAGATGGGGAGAAAAACTGAACAGCAGCTCAGGCAGAAGCGTCCAGCAACTGGTCGTTCTGACTCTTGTGGCTGAGTGAACCTCCTGTGCAGCCAGCCCATGAGGATGCTGCATGGATTTAATGCCTGCAAAGCAATTTGAAAGTGAAAAGCCTCACAAACAAGCCTTGTGGCTGAAGTCCAGAGGCAGGAGAGATGAGACCTAATTTCTGTTTCAATCTCTGATACGGATTCACAGGAAAATCATCCAATCCCCCATGCCTCAGTATCCCCACAATAACATCTGTTGACTGGTATGAGCCTAAATTCATTCATGTCTTTAAGGAGCTTTAATATCTACTACCTGAAGACCAAAGGACCATCACTACGCAAAACATGAGCTGTGTACAGCACAAGGTCAGAAGGCATTTTAAAAAGAAGCCACTCAGTGCAAAACACAATGGAAAAAAGTGAGCAGGAAACAAGATTTGCCTTCTTCAGATGTAAATGAGTGCCAGCTACCAGGAGAGCTCCAAAGACACCCATTTTAGCACTAAAAAGAGTTTCGACAAAGGGACCCAAGAAAAAAATGTGATAAACAGGCACAGTTCTCAGAGTTTGATTTCCAGAGCAATAAGCACAGAAACTGAGCCCAAAGAAAAGATCTGTATTAGAATCCAAATCCAATCATTCTGATAATAAAGAAAAGACATCTGAACTGGTGCAGAACTATTTCCAGAGAGAAAAGTTTGTCTCCCCATCCCTTTAACATCCTGCAGTGGCTCAGTGGAAAAATACTTAAGAAGTTGCAAGTTTGGTCATAATGTGTAAAAAGCCCCTGAAATGCGACATCATTTACTCTTCTGTGGTATTGCTCAGCAGAGCTAATAAATCTTGCATGAGCAGAGCTGATTCTAATTTTCTAATATGAAAAGGCATTTGGATTGAGAGAGAGGGGAAGATAAAAGTGATTGAATCTCCAATAGCCCAGCGTCAGTGACAAGAAACATCCTGCTATGGACCCCAAAGAAGAATGGCTCCCCCTCCTCCCTGAACCACAGGCACACTCACCTGCTTGCACATCCAATTCTCCCTGCTTTCTGCTCGCCACGTCTCAGTCTCCCCTATTGACAGGACGTGGTTTTAAACACAGTTACACAAGTTATCATTTCTGCCTTTTGATCAATCTGAATTTTCAGGACAATTACCCTCTTAATCAATGATTGCTATCAGCAGCCCCTTGGATTCTTCACCAAGGCAATCGTGCCGCCGGGGCAGACAGCGTGTGCATATGCAATGAAGCTGCGGGGAGGCACAAGTCCATCTTCCCCTGACGTAGTCGTCGGCTGAAAGGGTGGAGAACTGTGAAGGCCACTTCAAGGAACACCTGATGTAAAAAATAAGTGGAGGGAATTAAAAGGGACATTGTGCGAGGTATTTGTGGCACAGCTGGGCTGGGGGGTTCAGGGACCTGCTGAACATAACATCGAGTTGAAAAATAAGCCAACTAACCGAAGAGATTTAACATCCACCGAAACCATATATTTAAGAGCTATCTATAACCAGCACTAACCATTCCTAATGAGGCTAATAAAGTCAGTTTCCAATTAGAGACTGAAACACTAGAAGAAGGAAAGGCAGAGAGGCAGCTTTTAAAACCTCTGAAGATGTAGGATTTGGAGATTTCTTTATTTTTTTTTCCATCAGAAATTACTTAATACCACCAGAATGCCCCCAGGATTTACACACACAAAGCAAGCCCCCCGCTGCTGTTCCCTGGCAGGGTATATGTTTCAGTTATTGATGTTTGCACAGAACCTCAGCTCTTGGAGGATGTGGCTCCTTTGAGGCATCTCTCTGCACCACAGAAACGTGGCCTCAGATATTTAGACACCACAGGAAACCTCAAAGCAGCCCAAACTCAATTGCAGGGCTGTGGGATGGCTGAGGGATGAGGCTCGGTATCCCTGCTCTTGCAGGAGCAGCACCAGGCCGGTGGCAGGTTCATGACACTTGGCTTGTGTTTCCAGATGAGGCAGAGCAAGGGAGCATGTGGCTCCCACCTGCACATCTCTCTGGGCTGCTCCCTGACAACCTAAGTGCTTCTCCGTGGCATGGGACACCGTAACACAGCATTCTGCCCAAAAAACACCTCAGCCAGACCCAGGCATCATTGTGTTTTCCTGAGCAGGTCAGCAGGTAGAGAGGCTGCATCTTTTCCCAGGCTTAGAAAGCATCCTGCACCTCTCATGTGCTGTGTCGACAGAAGAGAGCTTTGGGACATGGATGGCAGCAGGAAAATGCTGCTGGAAAGCAGTCGAGCTCCTGCAGAGGAAGGCATTGTGGTGGCTTCACCAGTTTGACCACCAGATCGGGCTAGCAGAAAGCAACAGAGGCAGCGCCAGGTGAGGCTCGTGGGCCAGCTGCCTTTGCAGGCTGCTGGCTGAAGGAGCTCTCTGAAAGGCACAGTATTTCACTAGCTATTTTGCATGGAGAATTGCCGATCAAAGATATCCCCACTGTGTACTCCAGAGCAATAAAAATAAAAAAAACCCACAAGAAGAATTCTTTAGGCGGGTAATGGGCATTTTATTCCTTTTTATGACACTAAACATAGGCAGCTGGCATAATTACACCACAATAAAGGCATAATGTGCACCTAGCAGAACAAACTCATACTTTTGATAATTAGGCAGAGCAAACACAGTCTGGTATTCAGTCACATGGCTTTACTGTCTCCTGGATCTGTCAGAGCCCCTATCCCCACAGCACGTCAGCCCCATTCTTACAACTGGATTTAGTTGGGGCCCATAGGGAAGGCTGAGCAAGGAATGTGTCTCTAGAACTCTCCGGCACCAAGAGGAATGACCATGCACCTCCATTGCTTAGAGCAGACGGTCCATGTGCAGCTCCTGAGAGGTAGCTGGAAACTGCATGTGGCAGAGCTACAGAGGATCAGTCACCTCCTGATCGGCACAGACTGTCCCCACAGGGGAAGGAATGGTGCAGCAGAACCAGCTCCATAAAGGCAAAACATACATGGTACAGTGGCAAAGGGAGACCCAAAACACAGGAGAGACTCAGGTGTTTCTGGTTTGGCAGCTCTGCCAAGGCCAGCTCCAGTATCTGGAAGGGCTAAGCAGAGGTGTGGGGACTCCCTTCCACTGCAGTGGCCAAATACTGTTGGTGCCAAAAGGCAAGAACAGAATGACATGTCACAGGGAGGCTGAAAGACTCTCCCCTACAGAAATAAAGGCCCAGTTTGGACCTGCTGGAGGTTAGCAATTAGCTTTTTGAAAGTTTTGTGCAACTCTTAGTCCTGGTAGACCTGCCTCCTCCAAAACACACTGTCAGACAAGAAGCACACTCCTCTGGCAGCTGCAGCGTCCATGCAGGACAGCTCTTGCCCAACTGAGGAGCACAGCCAAGGCAGAGATCCCAAATGATCTCTCAAATATTAACAGCATCAGTCAGGGCCAGGCTGACAGAGGTTACCACACTGGGAGAACACAAAGAACAGGCTTTCCTGAAATTGGCACAAAACCATGCACTAGATATCTACAGTTTGTTTAAAAACACATCTGCAGGATGCATGCAGGAGGAGCACTGGCAGAACAGTACACTGAGGTTTCATCTCCACACCACTAAAACCATTGGGGATGTCAACCAATGCTTGGAGGAGAGACAACAGCTCAACTACACTCTGTCCTGCATGGCTTAATGTAAGTCATTTGTTTTAAGGTATTTTGAGGGCAGTGTTGAAATGCTGGTGTCCTGGCTCAAAGAAAGGTGAGGTGGATGGAGCTGTACCAACAGCCATGAGTGAGACCTACATTTTCAGCTGTGGATAGGATGTCCAGGAAAACATCAAACAACATAATTATGAGCTTTGGCAACACAACATTGAACATGAGGAAGGAAAGGTGCATGTTTGTCAGTAAATAAAAGCATCTTGCCCTACCACACCTACTGACACCCAGAAGAGACTGCTGAGAGCTTGATGGGTACTGAGTGAGCTTGGGAATGGCCATTTGCTCAGGAGCTTTGATGCCCTATAAGGATGGCAGCAACACTCATGTCAGAGCACCCAGGAAGAAGACAGTCCTGGTCTGTAGAAGATAGTGCCCAGGCAACTGGGAAAGCCAGTCACTGTGGGATAGACCCTGGCTGGGCGCATGCTTCAGAGTGATGAGAGCTGCTCTCCCCAGCAGGCCTCAAAATAAGAGAAGTTTATGTCCAGACAAGGACAAAAGATGGGTTGTTTTCTAAACAAAAGCAGATCATATCTGTAGACTTTTCAGCCAGTTCTTAGAAAAGCCACTTTGATAGATTCAATCCTTGGGCTGCAGGCAGAGTTCAAGCACGGAAACCTGCAAGTGGAAAGAGCAAAAGCCAGGATGAAGCCAGAAGTGCTATGCCAGCATGGGGGAAGGGTGACAGAAGACTTTTAATCCTAACTCTGAAATCAACTTGCTTAGTAGCCTTAGGGTTCTGAGCGATTTAATTAATTAATTTAATGAGTGCGAAGTACTGCAAGTTATTAATATACAAATTCCACTACTGTATCTCCCATCTCACTGCTCACCATCTCTGGCTGCTTTATACCAAGCCCATGAGAAGCCAAAGCCAAGCCCTGGTATGCTTCTGTGCAATGGGGCAGTGGCTGCACACCCACACTTTCCCAGCCAAGACACCAGAAGCAAAATCCCAACCCTTTCAGTTGGACAGTGCATCACACACGGCACAGAGCACCAGGAGCATGTCATACACAAAAAAAAAAAAAAAAAGAAAAAAAAAAAAAGAAAAAAAAGAAAAGAAAAAAAGTTCTGTTCTTCCCACTCAGAGGTAAGCCAATGGCTATTATAAACCAGCCTGCTGTTGCTGGTGGTGATGGCAAGCAGTCACTTTCCCTTCTGTAGCTATGCTGGCTTGGTAGGACAATGAGGACCAAACCAGTTAGTGTTTTAATCCCCAAGGCTAGAAAATCTGATAGCCCATCATGCCTTCCTGGAGAACTGCAAAAGCCTACTCCCATGCTCCTACATGGAGCTCCTGTCTTTCAAATAAATGCTGAGAAAACCAGCTCCTTTCCCAGGCACTAGGCCACTGTGCTGGTATTCAAGTAAAACTCCAGACGGAGGGCTGGAATGCAGGGATGCTCTGTCCCTTGCCTTTCCCCATGGGACTCTAGGAAAGGCCATTTTTCACACATTTGTGCCTTCAACTTTCAGCTCCTCCTGGCCTGGAATGCAGCACACGTTGCAGGACTATTGTAAAACATGCCCTGCCTTCAATTCTTTCTCCTCCAGACTTGCTCTGGTATTGACTGCATGGAGTTGTGTCAGGCCTGGGGTTGGCTTCCGTCTCACAATACCAGGCCACAAAGAAGGTTCCAGCCGCTCTGGTAGACCTCAGCACCTGAGTAATGAAGAAATGCAGGATGCTCCACAGCTTCACATAAACAGGCAAGTGAGACTGGAGGGCCCAGCTTCTGCCAGCAGCACCAGTGCCCAGTAGGCACAGCCACAGTCCTGTATGCAGGTGAAATGCCAGACCTGTGCCAGACTGACATCCAGCTCACAAAGGCCTAATTCTGACATTCTTGTGGTTCCCCTGGCTTGCCCCTGGTCTGCCACGCTAAGGGCACCAAGTCTGAGTGCAAGCTCTTTCTAAAACTTTTGTCTTTGGCATCTGCAGCACACACCCCCATACAGAGGCAGGACAAGGAGTGTCAGCGCAGCTCCTTCCTCAACCTGGAAGCCGCAACCAGACCCATGGAACAAAGGTCTGAGCAGTATGTTTAACCTCAGCAGCAGCACACACACATAGCCAGATGGAAACCAGGAGGCTCCTCGGTGCAGGGGACAGATGTTCAAATCCCCCAGCATGGGGAATGCAGGCACAGTGAGGAGCAGCCGAGCAATATGGCACTCAGCAGGAAGAGCAGCACGCAAGGTCTGAGCAGCTGCCTTTCTGCCTTTTGCCTGCAGCTAAAACAGTGTGCATACAAAGAATCACAAATGCCAACCTGTCTCCAACCACTTGCATAGACAAGTATGCTTTCAGTAAAGTGACCATTGCAGTGTGCTCGGCAAACCACTGCTCAGAATTTCACCTAAAAGGCAAATCTTTTGCCCTGGTTAAAAAAAAGCTCAAAGGCAACAAATTCTCTTCTCTGCTTTGTCCAGTAGCTGGCAGGCTACATGGGGCCAAGGCATAATTGTGCTCCTCAGTTTCTCTTGGATCAATACCTTCTGACCTTACCTGAGAGCCCTCTGTATCACATGTGGCTACAGGAAGCCCTGGTTCTTACTTGAAGCCCAAAGGCACTGCCAAATAATAAAATCTGCCTTGGGATTTTCCCAGTTCAAACATCTGGGATTTGGGCAGACAGCATCAGGAGGGGACTGGAGACTGTACATGGCACCCAAGTGAAATACTGCTTCTTTCCCTGCTCCCATACTCTTGAGTTTCAGTGATGTGTCCCAAGGAATGCAGATGGCCTGAGTCCTAATGCAAGGGCAAAGGAAGTAGCATCATAGCACACAGGGCAAGCAGGAGGGGAGAAGTGATGACTTACTGTCTGCTTCAAGGCAGGACCAGCTCTACCCAAACCATCCCCACCACATTCTTCTGAACTCACAAGAGCTAGAGGCCCCATCTTCCTGCTCTCATCCATGGACACTGCTTATTGATCTTCTTGCAGCCCATAAGGATGTGATTGAGAGCCACATACCACAACCAGTCAGAAACTGAGCACTTTTATTCCTCAAAACTGATTTCTGCTTAGTCTTCTCTAGGCTGAACATCCCAGATCACAGAACCAACCAGACTGGAAAAGACCTCTGAGATCACCTGTGAGTCCAACCTATGACCTAACACCATCTTGTCAACCAGACCATGGCACTGAGAGCCACATCCAGTCTTTCCTCAAACATCTCCAGGGACAGTGACCCTACCACATCCCTGGGCAGCCCATTCCAACATCTAATCACCCTTTCTGTAAAGAAATTCTGCCTAATGTCCAACTTAAACTTCCCCTGGTGCAACTGGAGCTTTGTCCTCTAAATCCCTCAATCTTCCTCTGGAGGTCATGTCTTCCAGTTCTCTAACCCTTCTGTTCCTCTCTGGGTTTTTCCACCTGTCCCAGGTTCTCCCAGAATGCCGTATGTGAAAGTCATTTGTTCCAAAGGCTAAGACCAGGCTGCAAAACACCCTGCCTTAGGAATAGAGGTGAACTTTATTATGCACCTAGTACATTTTAGTATGTATTAGCAAAAGAGAATGTAAGAGAACCCCTGACGGTAAAGAAGTTGTATGTAAGTTGTATCTGTATGTGAGATGCCATGAGAAAATGTGCAGCATAGCTATGAGAAGGACAGGAGGATGGAAGGAATTTTCAGGAAGCCCTTGTTGTTAATAAAATACTCAGGCGTCCCCTTTACCCTGGAGTAACTCTAAGTGGCTTCCATATAACTTACATTAACCCTCAGAGGATCATATCTTTCCTGTCTCTCTGAACAATTTGTACAGACACAAGTTCCACAGAAAATTGCTCCTGTGTTTTCATGATGTAATTTACAAAAAAAAAACCCAAAACAAAATCCAAAGGAGAGGGAAACACAAAATGATTCAATTTAGGCAAAAATGGGCACTCTTAATTTCTGCCCTCCTGAGATGGGAATGTATGCTATTGTTCAAGTCATCTGAAACCAGTGAAGCCTCCAGGCTGCATCTAGAGCCCCTCTCAGCTGTAGCAAGACCAGCTCCTGAGACTGCAAGGAAAGGAAATGAAATGTGAGGCTGGGATCATTAAGTTGAAACTATAAGCTTGTGCCACTGAGCCAAAGCCTGTTATATTGACATGGGTTTGTGTCACCCAGCAGCAGACATCATTCTCCATCTCTGCCTGCTCAGTTCCCCTCCTCCCAGGACAGCTGGCAGCATGGTCATCCACAGTGTTCTGCAAAGTCTATCTACAGAAACCTCCCAACACCTTGCCCAACAGGTTAAGTTATAGGACAGCTACTGCAGAATGGAGAGTATCCTGTTGACTACCCCATCACATTTGGAAGCTGCTGGCAAAGCACAAAGTGCCACTTGTAGAGGAGTAAATAGCAGAAACCCCTCAAATTCTCTTCCCTGGTACAGAGAGCCCGGAGGGAGGTGTTGTTTCTTAAAGCCTCCAACATTTAAAAGTCACAGAATTTGTACCTCTGCTGTCACAGAAGATACTTCTACTCTGTGTCTCCAGTCACCAACTTAGGCAGCAACACTGAGGGAGGGAGACAGCCTTGCCTGGCAGTGAGTCCCAGGCTGAGAACGTCGGGCAGAACCCTGAACAACAACTACTGTCCATGTAGTGCACACATTGGCCTGTGCTTTCTTTGTTTTATATGAAAGTGGATATCAAAATCAACCCTGATGATATCCCTGTTTTATGTGAGCACTCTACCTTAGCATGTATTGCAAACGCACTACAACAACAACCCCTTTGTCCATCTGGTACAACTTGTAGGGAAACAAGACATCAACCGGTGCTGTAGCTTCTTCCCATGAATCCAGGAAGACAAAAGGGAAAAGACTGCCAAGAACTTCCAGAATCCCTTGCCTACTGGTTTTTCTTGGAAGTACATTTTTACTCAGCACTCCTTATTAAGTAAGAAAGGAAGGACAGGTTGTTTTGCAAAAGGACAGAAAGGGCTGCTCCTTTAAGGCCTCTCCTGGATGCCCTTTCCCGTTGAGATGACTATCCTCAACTCCCTCCTCATCTCCCTCCTTTTGATTTAAGAGTTCCTCTCCTGGCCCTGACAGTAAGGTATTTCTGTCCCACAGATTATAACTCACTCTGGGCTATTATTCAACTCCCAAGCCCTGGCCCTGCTGCATTTAGTCCAAACATAATATCCTTCATGCATATATTATCTGTCTCCCTATTATCTGGAATCATTTCGGAATTAAATTTCAGTCCCGCAATATTGGCTTGAAGAGCGGCTCGCTTTATGGGCTAGTCAAAGGTTAGAATACCAATCAAAATAACACTGCCGATGCAGAGAGACATTTTAATATTCCAAAACCCGGTAATTGTAAAAGGACATAATATTTTTTCCCTGATTACCCCAAAGGCAACACATGTTAACAAGGCGAGGGAGAGAGTGAAAGAAATTTCAGAGTTCAGACAGCTGCACGACAGATTTAAAGGAGAAGTCGTGGATGGCTGCTGTGCTCCAGCCCCGGAGCAGGAGGGCTCCTCTGCCTGTGCCAGAGGTGCCACATTCCCTGGGATGCTTCCCCCCTCCATTCCCAGCCCTGCGTTGATCGCGCTGTCTGTGCTCCCCATGCCAGGAGCCCTCGAGAGTGCTCTCCCTGCAAGGGAACAGAGCAGCCAGAGCCCTGCGAGACGGATGAGCAAAGATCATCACGGTGGAAGAAACAGCCACGATCGGCTGGCCTGACCTTCACAGGCAACAGCACTGCCCCAAATTCCTGTCTGAACCACAGCTGATGTTTTTAGGAAAAAAGCCTTCCCTCCTGAGCTGGATAACCCACCACAGCCCTCGGTAAGTTGTTCCAACGGTTAATTACCCCATACTGTAAAGATCTGCACCTGAATTACCTTGCTCTGGCTTCCAGGAACAGGAACTGCTTATGCTTTTGTCTGCTTCTGTGAAAGAACTTCTTGTCACATCTCGGCTCTCCCTTTAGATACCTGTCAACTACAGCCCTTACCCTTGTCTGGTACCCTAAATGGCTCCAAGAGTTGTTACTGCATGGTGAGGGCTCCTCTGGTCTTGCAGTTCTCATCCAGTCTTCAAGTTTCCAGAATTCTTTCTGATGGAGATGGGATCCAACCTCCCATACTCGTCAAATCAGACCCAAAGAAAGAAATGACCCAGCCCCTCTGCTCCTCCTCACCATTGCCTGTTTATAAATCCAACAGCAGTCGCCTTCTGAATGCAGTATCTGCGCATGTTATCAAAAATGATTTTTATGTTTTCTTTCAGGGCATTGACAAAAGTGTTAAATACAAGAGGTCTGAGAAATAGATCCCTGTGGGACGCCACTAGGAAGACATGCACTCCATGATGATTATCCATTTACAATTAAATGCTAGGAGCTGTCAGTTTGCTCTTTCTTAATCAATGTAATGTGTGCCATGTTGATTTTGTATCACTCTTGTTTCTTAATCAAAATGTCATAAGGTACCAAGTCAAATACCTTCCAGAAGTATATTACATTGACATGGTTACCTTTATCAACCAAACATGCATTCTCATAAAAAAAATATCAAGTTAGTTTGAAAAAGATCTAGTTTCCATAAATCCACATTGATTGGCATTATATTACCCTCTTTTCATTCTTTATTAATCAACTATGATATCTGGCTTTTCATTACTTTGCCCAGAATTAATGTCAAGATGATAGGGCTATAATTACTTCATCGGTCATCCCATTTGCCCTTCTAAATTACTGGTACAACATTAGCTTTCTTCCAGTCCTCTAGAACTTCCCCCGTGTTCAAAGACTTATTAATAATCCAGGGCATCTCAGCCAGCTCTTTAAAACTCCTGTAAACCAGCTATGCAAAATGCTATCCAATTCACCACTTGACTTTATCAGAAATTTGTGTTGTAACAGCAAACCTCTTGCTCAGCAATATGGCAACCTCTGCCTTTCTGTAAATACAGTGCAAAGTGTTTATTAAACACAGTCATTTTGCTGTTATAAGCAATTCCTTCCATTTCCTTCCAACTATGAACCGATGCCTTCCACAGACATTTTCCGTTCCTCATCTCTGTGAAGGAGATGCCTTTACTTCCCCAGCCCCGGAGTCACGCTTATCCTTGTGTTTCCTTTCACAACCTCTCCCATTTCTGCCCTCTGAGGCTTTCCAAAACCAAGAGCTTCACCGATGGGGTGAGGAACCAAGCCCAAACCCAGGTCCCACTGAAGGAAGGTTTGACAGAGTCTCTGAACAGGCACCCATACTGCAAACCAGCAAAGCCCTGGGCACAGTTCCTTGCAGTTAGGAGGCAACATTTATTCATGCGCTTGATGCTCTGGGCATGAAGCACTTTGCCTGAGGAGTCCTCCTCTGGCATTTCTAACCTTACCAGGCATTTTATATTCCCTACAGCCAGTAATTCAATAAACACGAAATTGATAACAATCACTCTAAGTCCTCAAGAAGTTAGACCTCACAAAAGCAACTTCCAAATATATGGGTTAACACATAAACCATTTCTCACCCATTCCAACAATCTTCATCCAAAGCACTCAAGACACTTCAGCACCAAGTGCCTGAGAAGTACTCAGAGCCCCTCCTCCCACCCCAAAGGCAGAAAAAATTGTTAATTCAGAGGAGAGACAGAAAGCTGTTAGCAAATCTTTGTTTGTTTAAGATGTGTTTATTTCTAGTAGCCAAATATTAACAAAAACATCCTATTACAAGCTTCCTCTGACAGATTTCACAATGCCAGTAGGTGACCTTAAAACATTTGTGAATGTGTATTAACAGTTTGCTTCCAAACAGGAATATCTACAGATCAATAAAGGTTGACCCTGGAAAAGGCCAGATCTGTGCACAGCCACAGCACCCCAGCATGGTCACGTTGTGCTCCCCAAGGCTTTGTCAACCCTGTTTCATCATGCCCAGAGAAGGAAAGTTGCATTGTTTCACACACATCATTCAACTCTTGCCTTTCATAAAAACTCCCCTGAATTTCAGAAGGATGTCAAACTGAGACCAGTTTTCTGTCACTCCTAAAGCAGCCACTATTACTGTATCTGAAGACACATTGCACCCTCTGAACAGAAATCAAAGATGGTCAAAGATGTCAGGATAGCTGTGTGGAGAAAGGGACAGCTCTGTGATGGGTATGAAGATTGTTTTCTTCTAAATATATATATATATAATTTGAAAAATAAAGACAGTGTGAATCTTTAGTGGATACATAAAACACTCCTCTTATCTTTTAACTGCACAATATCCAGAGAATAAATGGAAGATCAGGATAGTGTAACACGTTAAGAATAACTTCGACAACCCAGTTCTAGAGTCACAGAGTCCGTAAGTGCCTTTGTGCCACCCCTCCAACAAGTTTTGCTGTGCTGGAAAAGACAATTGAGCAAGAATATGACTGACGTCTCAAATCAAGAGCAACACCATGAAGAAGAACTAGAAACACGTGTTCTTTCACACAGTGCAAGATCTAGGTCCAAGAAAATGATATGACAATGGGTTTAAAAGAAACAAAGGGACCTGCATCTTCACACAATGTATGAGTAAACAGAGTATAATTGATGCATAACTAAATAGCAAAAGTCATTGCCGCAGGATGCTGTAGAAATTAAAGGCATGAGCAGATTCAGAAAAGAGTGTTCAAGTTTCTGGTAGACAGGCATGGTAAAACAGTGGGTGCTAGATACAGTGGTCCAGGGACAGCTCTCAGTTCTTGAGGAGACAATTGCTGGGAATCAGAGAAAGCTGACTCAAGCCCTGTTACACCTGTGAGCATTGGCTACTGGTCTCTGGCATTAAGACAATCTGGATTACATATTTGGTCTGGCTATTTTGATATCCTCATCATCTTTCCAACATTCTTCTTGCACAAGCTCATTGTAAAAAAAAAAATCTATCTTCACCCCTCTTCTTCCTCCTCCTCCCTCCCTCCTTTGAACTGTTCTCCCTTCAGTGGTATGCTCTGAGCTCAGTGGTGCTGACAATTCCTACTGCCTGCTGGGTTTCCCATTCCCAGGCTCTTAGACACCCTGTGATTGCAGGCATTGTGTCCTCAGCCTAACACAGCATTGGTTCCAGCCCCAGGGGTGAGAATTCATCACGGGACCAACCATGCTGCTAACTCTAGTGGGACCTGGAAAACAAACCGCAGAGGCCCCTGAAAGAGCAGAGGGAGCACAAATGAGAGCTGATCCTTGTGTTAGAATAAGCAGAAATGGATTTACCCAGGCTATCTGAGGACACTCTCAGGGCAGCAGCTTGGTTGTAGCTTGCAAGCTGCAGCAGCTTTCCTTTTTGCAAAAATCTTGACCCATGGCCTCCTGCTTTCTGCACACATTACTCCACTGGTGCCCCTCTCTCCTGACATGAAGAACTCTCTGGTATTTCCACCCTGAGTATGCAGCTCCAGTGATGTAGCTCAGGTTCTGCACCTCAGTCCTAACCCATGGGGCCTCTGCAGATCAACACGACAGGTACCTAAGGAGAACTGGCAGATGGGATGGTGGCTCTCTGTTGAGATGGTTTAGGGGGATATCTGAAATGTTGCAGCATTCAAAGAAAGCCTCCTCTGCTTTCTGCTCCCCTCCCACAAGGCTGAGCTAATCGAAGTGAAGAACATGATAAACTCTCTGCCCCGAGTCAGCTCTACACTGACAGTTCACTAGAGATACAAGATCGCTCAGTGACATTAAAAATGTCAGCAAACACCAATCAGGCTTGACGGAAGGGATGCATTAGCAGGCTGGGGGGGCACAGGGCAAGGTAAAACTTCAGCAAACATGGTCAAGGGCACAGGCAGCTTTCTCCCCCACCCCATCTCCTCCTCAGAAGGCTTTTTTACATATTCCAAGACACCGTGGCCACCACTGCAGCAGTCAGATGTGGAGCTCACCACCACTTGAATGCCCAGATCAATCCAACAAGGTTTGCCTGAGGCAAAGCATGCGTGACAGCTACTGGGGGCAATTCCTGTCTCCAGCTTGCCTGAGAGGCAGGTCTTGGAAACTGTGAAAGCTGCCTGCAGGCACAAAGTTCTCACCTCACCTGGTCCTGAAGCACAGCAGTGAAAAGGGAAGTTCACTGGCAAATGAACTCTGAGAAAGACTCTCACCACTGCAGGAAGAAGATCAGCTGAGCTCTGGAGCATCCCACACTCTGGTAGAGGGGGTTCAGACAAGGACTGTTTTTTAAAATTATACAAAACAGAGACAAAGAGGACCTGAAGCTGTGTGTGCACTGGCAGAGGAATCTGGAACGTATTTTGTTGCTACTGCAATACACATAGGTACACAAACTTGTCTGTGTGTAATCCTACTTCAGCATAGCCTGGTAGTTGCAGCAGGAGCTCCCTAATTCAGCAAGGTCCTCTTGTTATCACTACTCATAAGCAAAGACTCAAAGAAGATACAGCAGGTGCAGGGGGGGCCATCCTTCAGGAAACTGCTCTCTGTTATATGTGCCTGTTTTCTTGAGATCTGAAACGTTCAAGTCTCTGCATTATCCATGACCTAGAAATCATCACTTCACTCTGCAAGCCCCACCCACCCTCCAACACTTTCACTTACTTCATGGATCACGTCAGAGGCAGACTCAGCCTAGGAGGTATTTCTAAGTCAGGAATGTGCCAGAGGGAGGGGAAAAAGGGCCACCTGAGCTATGCAGGGAAGAATGAGGGGGCTAGTTACCTGTCCACTCTTATCTGTCTCACACTGGGAGCTCATTCAATAAAGACTGAGTCTCCACTGGGTCCATCTGCTTGGACAGATTTAGTTATCTGGGCTGGAAATTCTCTCTTGTGAAAACACACAGGCAGTTGCCCCACAAGCACCTGAAAGCAGTGTGTGACATAGAAAGATCACCACCCCACGGTAAGAGCAAGTTCCAGGAGAAGCAGCTCTTAGCCACAAGACAGGAGAGGTCCCTGCTTTCCTCTGCAACATGGGTCACTTTCCAAAGGGACGCAGGGTCCCCGGAACCATTCCATGTGTCAGGTATTAAAGTGTCAGGAAAACTTCATTCTTTTTAAGGGACTAGAGGGGTTGAAAGAAGATCAACATTTCTTTCTCACATCCCCTTTCCTGCACAATCTGAAGGAGGTTGAAGCTTTACTCTCCAAGTAATACATCTGCAGAGGAGGACAACCCAACCCACACGCCCCCATCCTACATGCTCAGCATGTGACCCTTTCAGGGAGCTAGATAGGGGAACATTTCATTGTAACAACTTCCCTCCTGCTCCTGCCTTTAGCTCTGTGCTTGGGACTTCATGGATGCTTAGTAGCCCTCAGCTTAGTATCACAGTATTTGCTGACATGCAATACCTGAACGCTCACCTTGTAGAAGAGACACTTGCCTGGATATCTAGATAATGATGAATCCCAGCTCCTAACACACTAAATCCAGGAGCCTTGAACTATGGGAAAGTGCCATAAGTCATTCATCCTGAGGCCCAGAGGAGGAGCATGGCTAGATCAACCTACTTCTTAGCAAACATCACAGTACACAGGGATTTTTTTTTCTATTTTTTTTTTCTTTTTCAGTATTATTATTCTTCAGCCATCAACCTGCTGGTTATATAGCTGCTATCCATTCACCGGAAGTTTAGTGAACTTCAAATGGCGATCATTAATGGTCACTGAACTGCAGAATGCCCCAATGTGCTTTCAGATTTCATTTACCAAGGACCAGCAATCAGCCAAAAGATTTGCTCTGACAGCAGGGAAATACAAGACCCTTTGACAAGTTCAGCCAGGAATGTGCTGCCAGCATCCCTTGTTAAGTTCATGTTCTACCCTATTTGACGGAACAGATCATGCAAATTGTCCTTCTGTGGCCGCTCAGCCTGTCACTCACGCTTCCATTTAAAACAATAAATAAATAAAAGAACAAAAGAAAAGCCCGCAAGAACAACGACCTGTTTATAAGAAAATTCTGCTTACTGAGACCCTTAATTACAAGGAAAAGGCATAGAAACCCAAATAATGCACTAAATTGGATGGGGGAAGGGAATCTTACTCATCTAAAGGTTTAACCAGGAGGGCCACCCCAAAATTCTCCTGTGCACAGACCACACCTTCCTCTCTCACCCTGCTCCTGCTTGTAATCACACTTGTTCTTTTCTTCCCACTGTGGTTTGTGACTTATGGCATCACCATGTTTTTCTGTGCAGATGAAGCAGCAGAAGATGAGTGCAGGGAGTCCTTGTGGATGCACAGCACGCTGCTCCTTAACCACCCAGTGAAGGCGTGGAGCAAAAGACAAGGCACCAGACTCAGTCCAAGGCATTTTGCTTAGCAAAGTGATCACCGATCTCTTAGGTGGATGTGCTGCTGAGACAGCTCCCTTTCCCCATGGCACAAAGAGAAATGCTGATTTTTATATTGGAGAATTTCCACATTTATTAACCGGAATTTCATCTGACGGGAACCATGCTCCCAGGAGCCTTATATGGCTGCAAAACAAAACAAAGTCAGCACTACTGGTGACAACACAACCTTCACTGAAAACGGGTCTCACAGTGTCCCAATATTATGCAGAGACATTGCACTGTGCCTGCCACAATGGGATTCTCCCCAGCTGCAGAACACATCCCATCAAGTACAGTAAGACTCTATTAGAGGAGATACAATAGGGAGCTGGAGGACTCGCTCAGCCCAGCTTCTGAGAAAATAACTCATTTCAATGCAAAACAGCAGTAGTTATTAGACACCTCCTTAAAGAGGAAAAGTGAAGGACAAGGGGAGGAGGGAGACAGGGAGATAGGGACCATGGCAGTTTGCACAGAAGTACCTTTTTCAGATTAATCCACTGTTTGAAGTAATCAGCAACCGGCAGCCCTAAATACTGGCATTGTCCTGGTAACCTGTAAGAGAGAGAGAGAGCAAGTTTGATTTAATCAGTGTCTTGACAACACAAACTCTGTTTTCTTAAGTGCATTTCGTTCAGAGATGGAAAAGACTCTCAAGTCTGTTGTAACATCATGCTGCACATCAGAAACACCATAGCTCTTGGCAAAAAAATCTCATGAGAGTACAACTTGGCTTAAGACTTACATACATCCAGGCTGCTGAAGCCTTTTAGACTGCACATTTTGAACAATCGTGTACAAGTGCAGCATTCAACTCTTCTCCACGCTGGCTAACACACAAACATGACTGGAGTATCCAGACTGTCCTTGGCTAAGCAAACCCATCACAAATCCCTGCAAAACCATTCTGCTCTGCCAGCAGCTTACAGGGCAGACAGAAGGATTGACAATTCACCTGTCATGCCCTGGTGCTTCTCCATTTGGCCTTTATGGTTAAAACATCAAAAGAAATATGAAGGAGGTTAGGACGTACTAAAGCACTCATTTTTTTGATAGCAATGCTGTGGGCTAAGAAAGCAGATGCTGTTTTCCAAGCAGGTGCTTGGAAGAAGAGAGCAGACACAACTCTGAAGATACAAGGTGGTGCACACTGTCTCACTAGGGGTGTGAGCACAGCAGCCAGAGCTGTGAGCACACGTATTGATCCTCTCCCCTCCTACAGCAAGCTCAAAACAAAACAGCATCAGTAAGGGAGGAGGATTGCCTGAAGGGACAGCAGCACCTCAGGAAAGCTGCTTCTCCCACGCTCTGCCAATCCCAGTGCGTTTGCAGGGGAGCAAGGATGTGCCCCTCAGCCAGGGAACGCTGAGTCGCAAACCGTGTGGCTCCAGCCAAGCCTGTGCAGGGACATGAGTTATGTGAGTATTTCCTGGCCACTTTGATCTGATCAAGAGTAATTGATGGATCTTGTTCATTCACATACTGCTGAGCATGCCTGGGGCACTGGTCACACGATCTTTAAGTGAACCAAAGGAACATCCCAAATAAATATGTCAACTAAATAAATGACTAAATTAGCGCGGTTTGTGCATGTTAAAAGTCACAACCCCAGAAATCAGCTTTTGCAAACAGAGAGGGTGGGGAATCTCCCAACATCCTCAGGCACACGGGGGTTGTGGAAAGAGATTGTAGGGGAGGAGGAAGAGCTGTAAGTGCCAGCATCAGCTACTCAAACATCTGAACACAGACCACCATGTGCACGGCAAAGTCTTCTGCTCTCCAAGAAGGAAAGAGTGAATAGTCCAGACTAGTCTTCAGACTCAAGACTGAAATACAGGAACAAGCTCTGGTGAGAAGTGGATACAAGGTAAACACCCCAAGGTGCACCATCAGTATCCCAGGCAGTACCTGAGTGGTCAGCCGAGCTCCAAAACCTTTGGTGAACAGGGAAGCATTTCTCCAGACATTTCCCCAAGTAAGGAGATGAAGAAGCGACACAGATAATGTACTTGTAGATAATGTGAGACCCAGGGTAGTACAGTACCAGAGCAGTCTGGTCTTGGTGAGTACTCCATTTCTATACAAAGAAAAAGAAGGAAGCTGGGAAATATATCCAGAGGAATCTCTTGGGAATATGTGGCCAACAGAGCCAGCACACACTGAGACCCATTTGTGTAGTACCTTTGCCCTGCTTAGGCCAAGAAATTAATAGACTTTCTATGCCAAAGTCAAATGCCTGGTCCTGAGAAGATGTACATGTGATGATTTGGGACCAATCATTTAAATCATACAAACACATTTGAATAAGAATGTCCAGAGGAATCTCTTTGAAAAGAGGAAGGCTGTCAAAAGAACAAGCTTGCAAGGAGCAGGGCCACGGCGATTTGCAGGGCAAGTAGAGCAAGTTGACAGCACAGTCCCATCCCTGGGCACAGCTCATCTGACACCATCACACTGAAATAAAGCACCTGGAGTCACTCCTCACAATTGCACGCTGCCACACTAACAGCAGCCTGGCCCATGCATTTTACAGCCATTACACAGATGTCCATGATAGCCCTTAATCGAACAGACCTGACCAGCCCCAAGCAGCATGCTGAGAAAGCTCTTTCTCCATGAAAGCTGCTTTTTGCTGGTGCCCAAATCAAGAAAGATCACAAGAAAAGGAACCATCTAAAACAAACAACTGGTCTAAATATAGGCACGTGATTAGTTCAACCTCTTTCAGTCTACTCATGTTTAGCTAGAGAGGATGATGACAGAAGATAGCAAAAGGTATGCTACAAAAAATTAGTTTCTCCTCCAAACCCAAGAGGCTTTCATTAATACAGGCCTCAGCCTAGCTCCAGTTAGAAGAAAAATTATCAATTTACCTAACATCTGGATAGGGTCCAGAAGAAGTGAGAGCAGCATTGCTCTTGTTAGCCATAGGAATTGACAGCAAACCACCCAGTGCGACGAATGACATCTAACGCACTGCCATCCCTGTGGGACCAAAAGGCCCAGCAAACTGGACAGTCTGGTTCTATTTTCACCCTGAGACTGATGGCAGTGTGCCCTGGGCGCTGGACAGTGGGTCTTTAATTGGAGAAAATAAATGCTCCAAATAAATATGTCAACTAAATAAATGATGCATTTTTGCAAACAAGTAACAACCCCAGAAACTGCCTGTGAAGCTGTGTGACCTCAGGACATTCCCCCTCCCCCTCCAAGCTTGTGCTCCCCTCATTTCTTGTCAGCAGCAGAGGGGCTTCAAGGTTTTCAAGCACCAGCAGACCAATACTCACATTACAACCTGGGCAGGGTGTCAGCAGCACAGGCCAAAACATAAGTCTATCCCTGAGCTGGAAGATGCAGTCCTGGTGGTTCCAGGCCACTGGGGTCACATCCACTGAGCAAGGACTAGCAAAGAATTGCTATATGGGTCTGGTCTAGTCTGAATACGCAGCACTCCTGGCACATGGAACCAGGGGCTTTCGCTGCACAGGACCCACGTTTCCCAGTAGCTATGGGGAGGAAAATACCCTCGGCAAAATCTTTTCCCCAGCTCCAAGACTGTCACCTGCAGTGGTCCCCCTCATTCTTCAGCCTGGTGACCAGGCAGGAGTTTATCATCTTTCCAGGCTGAACTGAATAAGGCACATCTGTGGCTGTCCTGGGGAACGGAAGTACCATAGCCTGTAAAGAGGTATGTCTATTTATGAGAGCCACCACTCACTTGAGCATTCACTTATTTGATAAATAAGCTTTTATGCTCAGTATGGCTTATTGCTCTTGCCAGAGCCAAACTTGCTCACTGAGGGCAGTCAAAAAAAAAAGTTAAAAAAGTAAAAAAGCAAAGCTTTCCTTTAGTAGAGAACTCAGGATTTGGCCCTTCTTCAGGTAAGGGAAAAAAGAAATGCTAGCACATTTTGCTGCATTCAACATCCCATAATCCTTCCAATTTTTGAATGAGGTCTAACTGGCTTCCCAAATGCTGAAGCTTTCATTTCTTGTGAAGGAAGCTAGCTTTCAAAAACCACCCCATCGGCTAAACTGCATTCAATATACAGAAACTTGAAAATGACTGTGGGATTTTCCAGCCTCCAATGCAGCTCCAGTGCCCTGTCCTCCCAGAAGCAGAGACGGGAGCGCATAACTTCTGCCTGCTCCCCAAATGCAGATCCCCTTTCAGCAGAAGAGCAAGTGACACCAAGTAGCACACTCTCCTCCATGAGCTAAGCAAGTCTAAGTCTGTCTCAGATCACCACCATGGTCAGCAGTGGCAACTCTGCACCATTTTCAGAGAGCTTCACCACCTTGCAGGGTAAATGGGGCCTGGAGATGAACGGGATGCAAATTGGAGGTGAGGGGACATGGCTGCATTTCTGCTGTTGAAGCCAGCTCTCTCCAAGCCAGCAAGAAGCGCATAGCTCGGCGGTGATAAACGGCCTTGCTTTAGTTATCACTTTCCTTAAGTTAAGGAGAGCAGCCTAGTGATGGATGGGCTGGAATTCGGTTATCAGGGAAGGCTGTCAGCCAGAGTTGCCTATCTCCACACACATTTAGCAGGGCGTCATTATGCGATGGCATGGAGTTAAAATATGACCAAGGGTACTGAAAGAAAAAGAACAGGATTAAAAAAAAAAAAAAAAAGGGAAATTGAGCAACAATAAAGGAGCATGAGGCAAGAACGTTATCATTCTAGTGACACCTTTTATCTCAGTCTGGTTAGCTAAAGCAGGGCACAAATTGGTCCTTCCTCCACTATTGTATCCTCTTGTACAAACAGAGGCAGATAAAATGTGTCACCAGTGCGATAGCATATCAATTTAACCCTAATTATCTAGAGGGTCAAACGAAGAAATAGGGGTTTCTCATTTCAACAGGTCCCTCCATCTCTGCTCAGAGCCAACACATTAATATGGAAGGGGGAGGGGCAGCCATAATTGATTTCCGTCACTCAGGTGGTTCTGGCGTATAAAAAATTAATGCTTGATTCTCCCAACTAATCAGAGCTGGTTAACGTCCATCTGCTTCTGGGTTCAGGATGTCAGGAGACAAAGAAATTGGGCCACTTGCTACACACAGGGTGTATTGATATTGAGGCAGTTAAAAGAACAAATTCCTCTATGAGAAGATAAAGGGACATTAAATCTTGGGGTTTACAGACTTGATCTTAACTTTCAAAAAAAATCCATTCCCTGGAGACCTTGTGTTGCAAGAGATGCAGAACATTTTAATTGTGTCCTGGCCAATACCTGTGCATTGGGCTGCAAAGGCCTGCACTGGCAGGCTCCTGCCCTGGAAATCCTTCACTGAAGAAGGAAGCTGGTTGGATGCTAAAGCACACAACAGCACGATGGGGAAGGAAGAGATGTCAAACCACCTCAGCTGGGCCCCTTCGTTCAAAGCAAGGCTGGTCAATGCTCTGGACCACACAGCTCAGAGGTGCTTCTCTGTTTCGATGTAGAGTGGCATGTCTGCCTAGCTAAGAGGAAAGCATAGGTGTCCTCTCCCAACAGCACAAGCTAGCAACGGAATAACATCTGTGCTAAGGCACTTGAACTGACTTAGCAGAGAAATGGCACCACAACAGGCAAAGCTGTGTCTGTCTGCACTTAACCTGCACTTATGTGAGATGAGGCCAAGCTAGGAATTCAAAGCAGTTTAGGTAGATCCATACCCTCCCAAAGAGGCAGCTGCAGGTTGCCAAAATCACAGTGCCAGACCAGGAGGCCTCTGTCAGGGCGATGTCACAGCACCCATACACAGTAGAGTGGCCCAGGCACAAAGAACGGTCCAAGCCATGCTGCAGCCTACAAAAACTGAAGCATGCTGACATACACCTCCACAAAAACCCCCAAACCCCAACTCCCTCATCCCAGTAATTCAGGTTAAACTGGGGAAACTTTCCTGTGTAACCGAAAGCTTTGGCATGGAGGTGTCTCCTCAGTGCTGGAGTCACTTTGCCACTCAGTGCAAACTTCTGTCCGAAGTGAAGCACAAACCTCCTGCCAGACCTCTGGCTCTCCACTCACACACTTCTCAACCCCACAGACCAGCCAAGAGGTCAGAGTAGCCCACCTGCTCTTGCTTTCCACCAGATAAGCCCTTGCCAGGTGACTGCACCCCACTCTCACCAAGCACACACAGTGCCATCTCTCTCTGCCCCCATCAGTGCAGGACAAACCACACCTGCATGGCTGTACTTAAAATTCACAAGCAGTAGCTGTGGAAAGACAGTACATCTGGAGAGGGTCTGAAAAGCCCTGGGCTTTCACAGAAACCCTGAGACAGGTCCCATCTCCCTCCCTCTTTGCTTTCCTTCCAGCCTCTCAGTTCTCTCAACCACCCCCAGACTTGTCACAGTGCAACAAGCCTATAAGCCACACATCACCTTTAAATATCAGCATGCATGAAGCAGGGACATGAGAGCAGGGAAGTGGGAACAGACAGAGCAAGCCTCCATCGCCTGTCAGGTAACACTAATGAATTTCAACACCAGCAGCCACTGCCTCAGACGGGCTGGTGAGAGGAGCAGAGTTACAGCGAGAAGCCTTTGCAGGAGCAGCCTGCCTTTTTTCAAAGCCCCCTCTGTTAATAAATGTCATTGTTGAGCAGGCTGCAGCAGTCCTCAAGCCAGGATGGCGTGGGCTGGGGAAGAGACAGGCAACTGACAGCACTCAGGATGCCTGGGCAGCACAGCCTTTTCTTCTGTTGCTTTCCCAGACAAGAGCCAGGAAAAGGAAGAAGATAGGTCATTGCTATTGGCATAAAGCTGTCTTCCATTAAGGCCCCAGTCCCCAAATAACAAACCTCCACAAGGAGCCACAAGTGCAATCCCAACATCCTCCAGAGTCCTGTTCACTGGCATGGATGGAGGCTCTACAGCAATGAGTCCTGGAATAAGCAGAGGGACTCAGAGACACACTGCCTGCATTCCTGACAGCAGCAAAGGGTTACAGAGCAGTCGGTCCCTTTGCTAACACAAATGCATTCCCGAGGCAGCACAGGGAGAAGCATCCAGCACACAGGGCACTGTATGGCAACCGCACCGATGCACAACATGAAGGTCAATGCAAGTCTTCTTTACAAATGTCAACCTGTCATCTCTGGATATTAATGAGGGCTGACCAGCAGCTAAAATGCATCCATGCTCCATTAGTAATAAGAGAGACACGATGCAGGAGAAGAGCACACACCACGGCACTTGGAGGCACCAGTGGGTCTGCAGGGCCCGAGGAGGTGTGGTCATGCACAACATAACTTAGGCCACTCCAGATGCCCAGGAAGGAAAGCAGTTGCCACACAAACCCCTTCACTGGAGTGTGTGTTCTTTGCCCATCAATCTTTAATTGGATTAGTGTAATGAGGCCAAAAACACAGGCTAAGCAGCAAGGCTAATACCTGGCACTTTCAGATCTTCTTTCTTTTTCTGTAATGCCAATTCTGGACAGAACTGCGTTCTCTCTCTACCAGACAAATTCCTGCCTAGGAAGCCTAAAAGGCAAGCTGCAAGCCTTAACAATTGGGACTCATAGCAGCATTGGCTGAAATATCTAAACACCCATCACATGCTAATAGTGTGATCCCTATTCTCTAAATTTTTGCTGGGTACTAAGAAATTTGAGAGAATCTCAAGACCCTTGCTTTCCAAGCCACTAGCCAGTGAATGGAAAAGGGTGTTAGCCTTTTGCCGCCAGAGCAATGTATACACTAGGGACATAATTCTACCACAAAAAGCACATAGGGCAAGTGGCTCATTGTGACTGTCTCGTCCTGCAAAGCACTGTGTGCCTTCCACTGCCATCAACCTTAATGAAACATGAATGCATTTAACACCAAGTGAGATCTGGCCCTTTTATGGGTATCTGTCTGTGCATCAGCGAGATGCTGGCAGAGATGCTATCTCAACATTAAAAGCAAGGCTGTAACACAGCAGGTATTCAGCCTCCAACAGAAGATGTTCATCAACAATTGCACACACATGATGCTACAATAAATCTATGTGCTACTTCTTAACAGCTTCTCTTAAAAAGATTCATAGCTCTATTTACTGGGCCTGATTCTGCTGCTAGGCATGTGGGATTAAATCTAGAGTAACTCTACCTGGAGTTTGTAAACAGCGAGGAATAGTAGGATCAGAACTGAGCTTCTTGATTTTTAACTAAGTACTTAATTACCATGCAGGAAACCAGAGCTTGGTGGCTCCATGGTTCAGCTGAGATTAGAAGCACAGCAGACAGAAGATTTGCACTACTCCAGATTGATGGAGGGGTAGAGCAAATGCTCTCACCATCCCTTCTAGACACGGAGAACAATTAGATGGATGTCCTTTTGACATCAGTAATGCATGACACTGCTCCCAAGAAAAGAGAAACGGCAAAGTCTCCAAGGCTGAGGTCGCCTCCCCAGCCTTGGGAACTTGACCCTATGAAAAACCCCTATGAACAGATTTTTATACATAAACTTGGTGTGAGAGTCTGTCCGCTTACTAAACATAACATTCTACAGCATCTTATCAAAAGGAGTGTACAAAATTGAATACTGTCTTCTCAGTGGAAGTCATGCATCACGACCACAGGCTGCAGCAGGTGAAGATCCAATTTGTCATCAGGAAAAACTCTTCACCATTCAGGTAATAAAGCACTGGAACAGATTGGTGGCAAAATCTCCTCCCCTGGAGACATTCAAACTCATCTGGAGAAGACCCAGAGCAACCCAATCTAAGTTTGAAGTCAGCTCTGCTTTGAACAGGTGGCTGGATTAGATATCTCTATTTAAATTATTCTGTGAATTATGTTCCAGCAGAGCCTGATTACACAAAGCATGTGTCCTTTCTCTGTCTATACGGTCTCTTAATAAGTCTTTCATATAGACACTAATTTAGTAATGGCCTGATTCTCTGTATACTAGCTGCTTTAAGAGGGAGCATTCAGACTCCTGCTGCAGAACACTGTAATTATGCACTGAGTAAGGGAATATATCTGATGAAATGGATGTACCCACAACACATCGTGTCTAAGCCCCCTCAAAACCAAAACATGCACAAAAACTAAGCTAAAATTAACTGAGATTCTCATCCCACTGTACAAATCCCACTGCAGAAGTATTTCTCCCCAGGAAACCTGAACACACAAGACCTAGAGCCAAGGTGCTCCTCTGAACTAAAAAGACATGTGCTGTCCCAGGCCTTCCTTAGATCTGCCCTCTGACAGGCAGGAGGAAAGCTTGCCTTTTCCAAGCCTTGCCTGTCTGGACCATTTAGCATTTAAACTCTTCAGGACAAGGGCTTCGCTGCTATGAGTCATAAACTGTTTAGTGCCTAATGGTAAAGCCTATAGACGCTTAACATAATACAATCATGTCACTTAAAGGCCATTAGTCTCCAGTCTAAACAGCACTTTCCCAGTCACAGAGGAGACCTGCCAACCCAGGAAAGCAGGAGAAGGGACGTGGGTGGTCAGTCAGGTCACTGGACTCTCAGACACCTGATGTGAAGCCCCAAGCAGGACAGAGCCTAGCCAGAAGGCATGGGGGAAAGTCATCGCAGCTCTATCAATCAAAAGTTTTGTCTTTTGGGCTTTCTTGAACCACTCGAATCTGCTGAAAACCCCTGTCTGCCAGACCTGTCTCCACCTTCAGCCATGGTTGTACCACTTGCAAGCGGAAGAGCCCCTCATCCACAGAGGAAGTCTCCAGCCTTCTGCATCGCCTCTCCTTCCACTCACTGAAGCAGACCATTTATCTACAAGAAAAGATGCCATTCTGTTTTGTGACCCTGTTTGAACCCCTCTTTTTTTCCTGGTATCATCTCTGTCTTCCTCTGGCACCCAATTTTACTCTCTCAACTGACTTCTGAGATCACTTCTTCTTCCCACTCCACACTAAAGGAAAGGTTGAAATCCTAACAGGAGCCTTTCTGAAAAGTGGCAAACCACCTTCCTGTGCCCTATGATGATACACAACCTAAAACTGCATGCACAGCAGCTTCATGGGCTCTCATGCTGTCAGCATCGGGGAGACTGGCACACTGGGTAGCAGGGTCCTAGCATAGGTTTCTGTGCAAATTACACATGCACAGGGGAAAACAAGTTTATCTTTTCCTTGTGGGGATGAGACTGCTCCCACCTCCAAGCACAAGCTGCCATTAGTATTTGCTTCGCTGGAGAGAAGGAGCAGCGAATCCTCCAGAGCAAAGGACAAGTGCAGCAATTAGGATGCAGGGGCTGCGGGAGCTGTTTAACAGCACGACCCAGAGGTCAGTGCCGCCGACTCCCAGCCCTGCATAAATATTGTATGAGCCGGGGAGAGGGGCTGTTACGGCCACCCTCAGCGCCAGCCCTCCCCCATCCATCGCCACTCTGCATCCAGCTAGATACGCCAGCAACATTATTTACAGATGTGACAGTCAGGAAAATCACTTTAGTAACTAAGGGAATGGGAATGAAGGCTGCACAGCAGAGCAGGCGCCTGGGAGCAGGCTCCCATCCTCACCTTCTGCCTCCCCTTACAGCCCTGCCAAATGGCATGGCCTGTTCACAAACTGGTGCATGAAATACCACCAGGAACAAGGAGGGGAGGGGAGGCTGTGAGCTCCCTCTCAAAGCTTGTCCAGGGGTTTGATTATCAATGCTGCTGAAGGACACTTCAGCCAGCAGCTGCCGTCCAGCTTCCTATCAGTATCTCTGCTAGACCTGCCCTTTGAAGGGAGCTTTATATCAATATAACAAGAGGATTTAGAGAGAGCTTCCCTCAGACTGTGCAGAGCTGCAGAAGGGTCCCCACTCCAACACAGCCACAGGGGCTTATCCCTGCAGAAACTCCCCCAGCTGTTCTATTTGGTACCAACCACCTTCCTCACATGTAACCTGTTCAGTCCTTATTCCCTGAAGGATTGTCTTCACCTGCTTCAGTCACACTGACTGGCACCATCTTTACTGTATTCTGGAACATCCTCATTCTTCTGCCCACTTTTTTTTTGCTGGACATGCCAGGTAACTGCACGTTTGCTGTGATGCTCTGCACAAATACAAACCTATCTTAGATTCACTGAGACTGAAGGCTCCTGAGGGCAAGGACATGGGCCATTCTCCAACTGTACCAGCAGCCCATGAATTCTTAGGGGCACTCTGCTAATAAACATTACAGCCCAGGGCAACACATGAGAGCTGCAAGACGGAAAACACAGCTTGGATGTGCTTCTGTCCATGATACCTCTCCAGAATTTTTTTCATTGTTCTGTGTCTGGTTGCTGAATCCAGGGAAGGCAGAAGCCCTGTCTTACCATTAGCAGCTTTTCTAAATTCACTGTGCAATTAATGGGCTTAATTATTGATGGCAAAGGCAGGGAAGGGAGGAAAGAAAGAGGCAACGAGGAAGGAATGATGTGGGGGTGGCAGGCGCCAAAGGTCTCCGAAGATCTTCCCTCAGCCTAGAGCAGAGAAAGAGCCCCTAGCCGCTCTGCCGCTCCCACGGCCCTGCTCTAATGCTCCCTGACATGCCTCTGAAGACAGCGAGCTGTTTGCAGTCACCACCGTGATTTGTTAGTAATTATTTTCACGGTGTCACATTGCTGTCACTCTCTTAACAAAGAGACAGGCAGCCCGAGGCTGCCTGCAAGAAAGAACCAGCAGAGAAAAGGAATTGTCAGGCACCCAGGGATCCTCTTTGCTTCCTGGGTTTCACAACCAGAGTCCTTACCAGCTTCTGAAGCAACTTCTGAGGAGAAGTGGCAAGTCAGAATCATCTCCCATCCTGGTCACAAGAAGAGGAATTAATTACTTAGCCCCTTCTCAATTCCACCTTACCTGTAAATCCAGTGCAAGACCCAAGTGCTTAGGGCCCCTTAAGCCAGCAATTTGCTTCAGGCCTGCAGCAAACACAAAACAACTTTGGCAATTGATGACTTTTAGTGCTCTCCTTGCAAGTCCCAATTTCTTTTCATGTGGTCTTACCATTAGAAAGTGCTTCCCAAACACAGCAATCCTGATGACAAACCCCTGCCTATGTCTCACCATCACACATTAACCCTCCAGACTGTTCACATGTACTTTTCCTACACCAGACTCATTAATTCCAACACACTGCTGTGCTCTGCATGGTAGTAACATTTCACTTGGCATTTCACAATGCCAGGGGACCTCAGCAGCTTCCTCACACCTGAAATACACAGTCTAATGGCTTGCTGCCTCTACCTTCTCATACACAGCACAGTGACTTGACAAAGAACTTCCCTGCTTGAACCACATCCAGTCCATCCATCCATCCAACCTTTGGCTGACCTGTCAGTCAGTCCAAGATAATCACTCCTTTCCCAGTAAACATGGGGCTTGCTTGGGCCCCCAAGGAATGGAGGCTATTTTGGCACCTGAAGTGTCACAGGAAATAAGGATGTAGAGATGAAAGACTGACACCTGGCCAGACAATTTTAAAGCACTCTTGAGCTCTGTGAAGAAATAAAGTGGACTTCCTCCAGAGTAACTCCACGACTGAACTACTCCCAGTGTAAGTGTTCTAACCATGCCTGCTTACTGATGGTGCACAAGGGTCAGTCTCTGCAGCCATGGGGAAACCTGGGTATTAATTTGCCCTCTTAGCATAGGGAGAGTTTGGAAATATTAAGTCTCAGTCTAAAGAAAACCTTCCTGCAATTAACTGCATGGAAGAGCTCTGACTCAGAGGGCAGCTCCTTTTCAGGGGTCTTTTTAATAACCAAGAAATGGCATATAGATGCTGTGAAGAATTAGGATCACCACTGGGAAGCTAAATGGTCCATAAAATGTAAAAGTTCTCTTCAGAGCTGGGAGCATTGTGAGCTGGAGGAGAGGTCTTGGCAACCTCCCACCAGCCTACTCCATCTACCTGGTTTGCAGGGACAGACGTGACTCCAGGCAGGGATGAGGAACTGAACTCAGCCGGTGTCATGCTGGCTGACAGTCAACACCAAGACCTGGTTCAACATTCAGATGGAAAAACTGAAGCAAGGAAATTAGAGATGACCAAGAGGCACCTACAGAGGAAAAATGAAGGGTATCCCAGGGTGTAGGTGCCAGGAGGAGAAACCCTTGCTCCAAGAGAGCCAAAACTGGTAGGACCAAGGCAGGATAAAGTCCTGGGCAGTATGAGCTTCCCAAACACAACCCTACCAGGACATTGCCCTGCTTCCTCTGCATTCTTCTCACAGACTTCTTTATTCTGCTTTCTTCTACTAGCACCTCCATATGCCTCACATCACACCTGGTCCACATCAATGTCTGAGCACGACCCCACCTTTGGGATGCCAGGCGGCTGACGGCAGCACCTGGGCCAAACACCAAAAAAGGTGACTCCAACATGACACAGACTCAGCTCAAAAAGTTAGTCTGTAGCTCCAGTGTCCTCCCAAGTCCTGCACGCATCTGGTCATCCACTCCTGAGGATACAGAGTGTCACTGGACAAGGCACATGAGAATATGCTAGAGGGAAAATACCAGGGATGACCTCAAGATGGCCCAGTAGGTCTTTGCCAGCCAGGAACTTCAGGAGGAAAGAGACTGAACCCATCCAGGAAAATGGCTCCCAACAGGAAACAAACATCCAAAAATAAAACATTTTCAAGAAAGCTATAGACTCACACAGCAGAGCAAGTGAAAGAGGAAGGATGCTGCTCCCAGGCTGGCAGTATTCTTCAAGCAGAGCTCTCTAGGCAGAGGAGCCATAAGCACATCTCTCCCAGCCAAGCCACTGAGAGGGCAGCACTGGTGCCAACACGCAACTGCTCTGCTTCAGCTGTGAAGTAAGAAGAGTTGGGATCCAAAGGAAGACAGCTGACATTTCAGACCCAGCATGCAACTGGCTGTCTAACACTAGAAAAATTAGGCTGTTTTAAGAGAAAACGAACACTTTGTGGAGCTAATCCTGTTTTTCACAGATGCCACAAACAACAAAATTCAGATGGCAAACAGCCCTCCAGTGATTGTCCTCTGCAGTCCCAAACCAACCAGCTTTTCAATTCCCCAAGGCGCAGAATCACCACAATCCTGAACTGCAGTTAGGAGACTCTCATACAGACAGAACCAAGGGTGTATAGATCCATTGATTTTGAAACCATTTTGCCTGAATTCACTAAAACATTGGACACAGAATTCACCCTAGTAATTCCTGGTGCAGAGGGAATTAGGGTTCCCTGCTCTATGAGCAGATGACATTGAGACCAAGGATTTATATCCAGTTCCAGTTACAGTGGATGTAACAGCTTGAGTTAAGTTACCCACCCAGGGGTAGAAAATCTACCTTCTCTCCTTGTTACTCCATCCCAAAGGTTCAATGCTGGAAATAAAGCACATGATGCAATGCCTGTCTCATTCTCCCTTATACTGTAAATTTATTTGTAAGCTTCTCCAGCATCTTTTACACTACTTCCAACTTCTTTGGTCTTAATTCCCAGGTAGCAGAGTCCTGCTCCCCAGAGTGCACTGGGCACCACAGCTCAATAAATCTGTAGCCACTACAGCCCTGACTATGACAAATGTCTTTGCTATGATGTGCCAGATAAGGAACAGACCTGAAGGTGACAGTCCATTGCATGATCCCTATGCAAAGATTTCATGTCCAAAGTTTAACCTAAAGGCATTCCCAGACATCTAGGACAATATAACTTGCAGAAGCCCAAGCAACCAATTACTTCAAATAAAGACAAGAACAGGAGTCAGCCAGGGTAACTGGTACATAAGGATAACAAAAGTCAAGTCTGGTATATTCATTTTAAGTAAGAGTGTACAGAAGGGAGAATCTTAAAATCCAAATTTTTTTTTTTTTTTTTTTTTTGCATAAGTGATATCATTTTCTTTAAAAACAAAAAGCTGGACTGCAGGGTCATAGAAGTGAATGGGGTCAGTGCTATTCCCTGTAAGTGCTCACAAGGCTCCCTTGCTTAGCTCTGGCAAAGCACTTTAGGATGTAATTACATGAACAACTCCATCAGCAAATCTGACTCAAAAGGTTCCTGACCCTGGATACGCAGTCCCATCCCTTCCCTGTAGTTCACACCACACTCTTTGTTCAGCCTGTGTAACCATGTGAAGAGAGACAGCATAGGCTTGTTCAGCAAAATGAACCCCACTAAAAAAACACCACCAAGCTAAACCAAAGATCTTAGTTGGAAAGGAATTGTTGTATTAGCTTTAAATGCAGATGACATTATCTTTCAGTTACCAGATTTTTCTTGTTACTCTCAACTCTGAACATCCCTCTTGCCCTGCTGCCACACAGCCAGCCCACCCTACGCCTTCTCCTGCCTTTCCTCGTGACTACCCAAGCATTCCCACTCACTCCAGTCAGTGGCCACCTGCAATTTCCCTCTGAGGCAGAGGCTACCGACCCCCTCCTGGTTCCATGATAAAGAACAGCACATACAGAGGACACTAACCAATTGTTTTCCATTCATGATCTAATTCTGGTCTCAAAAACAGACAGGACAGGACAGGACAGAAGTCTGGAAAGAGCAACCCATTGCCACATTTGGAGCTGGTCTGAAAAGGCAAGCATGCTCCCAGCCTGTGTAACTTTGCAAGGAAAGAATTAAAACAGTAAGACAAAATTAAGCAATGGTTTAATTTACTGCCTAGAATTTACTAATATTCAACCTAGGAAAAGCACCAAGGGCTATAAACATTTCGAGACACTTCACTATGTTTTATCACTATATTAGAGAGTACTTGCCTTTTAACACTTATTTAAGAAAATAAAAAAACTTCTGAGCAGTAGTTTCCTGTGAAGACATAAATTAGCATGTTCTGATCAGCCACAGTAAGTGCAGTACAAGCATCTTCATGTCAGAGTTATATAGACCAAAGCCTGCATATACTTTTAGCTATGCTCAGTGCATTTACAGAACAATCCAAATCTGGAAGGAGATGGATTAACTGATGCTTCTGACATTATGGTGCAGGTCTGAGATTTGGGACATAAGACTTCAGCTCTGCCTCTGCCTGCCTGCACAGCCACAGCCATCTCACTTAACCTCACCGTATTTCAACTCTTTATCTATGAACACATGGTAAAAATGCCTCTTTCGTTGCCAAGATTAATTCACATTGTGTTTAAGAGCCCACAAACTGGTTCCACACACAGAGGAAAGCAATTTGACATTTCAGCAGAGATAAACTACACTAAAGAGCTTACATTACAAGGGCTCAACTCTGGCAGATACTAAGTAGCCTCTTTTCCACTAAGCCCGTCTCCTGCAGTCAGCAGCTCCCTCAGCCCCTTCAGAGACACGCTACCCTCGCCACCCAATGCCACATCAATGCTATTTGCTTAATGACTCGTGTCAGTTCCAACCTAGGTGCAGAATGAGGTCCAAGCACTAAAGCAGATGACATCAGGTATCTGAATCCATCCCTGGAGCTGTTAAACTTGGACTGTAGCTCCTTGCAACAGGCTAAAGGAATCCTCCCACTGAGCATGCAGAGGCCTGAGGACCGTGTGTCTAACGAGGCTGTATCCCCACTCATATTTTAGCTTGGCAGGTCTGGTGCTCCTTTCATCTCTTGCTTCAGGTAGCTCTCTTTAATTAATAACATTTCTGAGTCGACACAGGGAACTTTCCACCCAGAATGAATGGCCCTCTCTCATTAGAACCATGACTTGTCATGATGTATTCAAGAGCAGAAGTGTGATTCATTCCCTTGTCTGGGAATGAGGGGTGTTGCTGGGGGGTGGGGGGGGAGAAGAGTCTCTGTAATGAGTGACTGATATTTGCTGAAGTTGATATGCGACTCAGTCGGCTTGAACTGCCTTGTCAGGACAAGCCTTCAAGAAAGGTGATGTTCCTACTCAAGAGGTTTTCCTCATTAAAGAAATTGCATCTTAACAAGAGGGAAGGGGAGGGCTGGCAGGAGAGCTGCTGTCTCCCCGACTCCAGCCTGATTCACACACACCGAGAACTGAAAGCAGGTTGATCCAAGCACAGCCAGCAGAGGATTAGCACTCTCTCCACAATGGATTAGGAGCCCTCTCACACAATGGACTCTCTCCAGCAGCAACCAAATCCTTCCAACAGGTACACCTTCTGATGGTGCACCACACCCGTGACAAAGCCTTTGGAAGTGTGGCTGAGGACCTTGACTCATGCTAAACCTCCATAAGCCCTTCCCAGATGCTTGGTGCTCTGGGCACCCAGCTCCTTGTGACTAGTGCTCCCTGTTGTCTGAGGGAAGACAGACAAACAGCTCTGTGGTCTTCCAAGGAAGCTCCAGTGTTCAAGAGCAATCAAGTCTGTAGCCACACAGTGCCTCATTTTCTGAAGATACCTGAGCCAAGCAGAGGCTTTACTGACCCTTTAGCAGCTGAGTTTACATCTTGAATCCTGCAGACTCAGCAGTGCCAGACACCATCAGCAGAGAGCAGTACCCTAACAATCACTATTCCTCTGGTGCTTTTGTTTGAGCTGGTGGTGCTACACACATTGCAACTCCTGGCTTAGTCAGGGCTATTTCCCCACCTTATCCCTATATCCAACACTGACAGGCTTGAAGACTTCTCCTTGTTAGAGCCACTTCCCCACGTCCAGCTTGCTCATCCCACTACTCCCTGGCACCTACCAGTGATACCTACTGGAAGCCCTCACAGCAGACAGGTCAGTTCAGAAGACACCACGTCTTCAGCTCTAGAACAGCACATGCAGACAGAAGCCCAACTAAATGCCCAGGTCACTGCTGGAGAAGCCAGGAACAAAGCTGCATGGTTTACCAGCCAAGCTGAGGACAACGGAGGACAGAAACTCCAAACCACTCAAGATACGGGTAAGAGGACTGCAGCTATGCAAGCAGCTGTCATTACTAAGGAAGCTGAGAAAACAAAGAGCAGAGTTAGGAGTGGACCTAACCACTCCTAACTGTCAAAGCTGTGACAGCTGTCAGTGTCATGAGCGGTGGCTCCTTAAGCCAGGAAGCATTGCACTCACCTCAGCGTCCTCAACTTCTCTGGAACCCAGCCAGGTTTCTATCACGCAATGCTTCCAACACTCCTCCAAATGTGGACAAACAGCACCACCTCCCTTTCTACTGCCCCAATGCCTTTTGTGACCAGTGTGTGGTCTCATCATGGTAGCAAAGGGCATCGGCTACACTGCAGGTCTTGTAGGGAAGCATGGGGTGATTCCCTGGAATACCTCATGGATGTTCCATGTCTCTGAGGCTCTGTCTCCCTGTCTGAGCAGCCTTGTTTCAGCGCTCTGCTTTCTCTCTTTAAAAAGAGATGCTCAGTTCTGCTTTGCTAAACCCTATTTGGCAATGTGTCTAAACACATGCAAACTTAATTAGTTCAGGAGGGAGACTCGGCATTTGTGGTGACGGATAAAAGTAATGGGAAATGAGACAAGTCAGAGCTGGCAGGGAGTCCTCACTCAAGCCTTATCCACCGGCACAGTGCTAATCAGATGTGACGCTACATGCTGCAGCACCCAATCGGCGATGGAGCAGCGTGATATGCTACTCACCAGGCGGCCACAGCCAGACTCCTGCTATCCATGTACTTGGAAACACAGAATGTATTTTCTGCTTTGCCCTGGAGATGCTTCAGGATTGAATTCTGAAGTTAATGGTTTAAAAAAAAAATTTAAAAGGAAGAGGGAGAAATGAACCACTCGCAACAACCTCATGGCCAGGAGTGGAGTCTTCTTTTCCAGCTGACTAGTGCGGGACAATCCATGCGAGAGACCACTGCAAACAGTGAACAGTGTATCTCCGGAACAGCATGTCCCCCTGAGCCCGCTCACCTCGCAACCACTATGACTCACCAGAAATGGGGCTCACCTTTACCTCTATTTGCCCACTGTAGAGCTCTGAAGAAGGAAAAAAAACACCAAAAAAAAAAAAAAAGAAAAACCACCCAACACATCGAGGTTGCTCTTTCCATATAGACACCAAGTTAGGATGTCATTACCTGGGAATCATGACAGCCCACCGCGAAAGCAATGGAAAGATGGGCTTGGAGCAAAGACAACTGGTTTCTCACAACCATCAACAAGGTGGTAAATTGGACTCTAACAATAGCAACACAGGAGTAAAGAACAGAGAAAACAGAATACATGAGAAACAAAAGTTTAGCACAGCAGCTGTGTTGGTCTCTAACAGAAATTTAAACATGATATACAAAGAAAAATAACTCACTCCTAATTTAACCAACTAACACAGGAACTTGCAATATATATAAGTTCTGGACACAGCCTGAGCAGAGACCCAGATTCTGACTCAAAAGTTCAAACACCACCCCTCTGTCTCTGTCTGGAGCCAATTTTTCATCTCCACAGTGCTTGTACTGAGCTTTGGACCCCGTATCTCATGTTTCACTAATTACACCAAGAAAAGGCAAGGAGCTGCCACTCTGCAAAGACCACTCGTCAGGGAAGAACTGGTGCTGATTGCTCTTAGACTACGTGCAGTTTATTTAGGCTTCCAGCTTGAGGAAACCAATGTCACAGTGAAAACCAAGTAACACAACTAATGAGTTGTGGCTGTCAGTTTAGGATGGGATGTGTCAAGCCCATGCTTTACTGGTGTGATAACAACAGGAGTCTTTATCCACCACCACAGGGAAATGAAAAGCTGAAGCAAGATTATCCAAATCCAAGGGAATTCAGCTCTATAGAACACTGATCTGCAAACACTTTCAAGATTTAACTAATTTAATTTTTGGACATTTAGTTCCATTCTTATAATAACATTTTTAGGTTGTGGCCTAGCTATTCTTCTAACAAAACATGCACATACGCTGACGCTTGCAGATCCCAGTGCAGGTCCCCACCTGGTACTTGACAGATATTCACCCAGCTGATGAAGATAACCTTAACAATAAGAACACCACTGGAGCATGCCAGACCTGGCTTGTACTCTGTTCCAAAGACTACTGTGTGACTCCCATTGAGTTACTGTGCCAAGATGACAGAAAAAGCCTGAAGTGAAGGAAGTCAGGTAAGGATCATCACTTGATCATCCCATGTATGCACTCAGAAATATCCATCCCTTTGGAAAGTACATTGGATAAAAGGCAAAACATCACAAAGCCCCAGTTAAACCTTTCTTGGCATTCTGAAAAACTTCACTCACTATAGGGAATATCCTAGGCAGTGATCTTGCACCAGGCAGTGATCTTGCACCATGCCCAGCATCCACCTGTATTCTGAAAAAACTCTCCCAATTATGCATGGCAAACAACAATTTCCCTAAGAAACCATGACTAGGGACAGTTGGAGGCTTCCAAGGACAAAGACATTTGCACTGCAGGCAAGCATGGAGCAATAAAGCCCAGGAAAATCTCCCTCCCCTCCCATACTCACATCACTTTCAAATCCCAGTCTCCACAGGTCACAAAAATCGACTTGACGCTGGGATCTAAGAGGCCTTCCTTTGCCATCCACTCGTCAACCCTCTGAAAGGAAGGCAAGAAAGGGGATGAGTTTTGCAGAGACAGGCCGAGCCACAACAGTTAAACTCAGATAAGCTGCTTGCAATCAAGAGAGAAGAAAATTGTGATCTTATCCAACCTCCCTCTCTCTCTTCTCTCTTTGCTTGCCATCTCAACAACAGCACGTTTGGACCTTTGAAGATTTCTGATAGGAGACATCAGGCAACCAGAGGAGAGATGATCTTATCAGACACCGCAGCAGCTCTGCTTGTGGAGGGATGAAAGTTGTGCAGCGTTAACGGGACGATACGAACTGTGCTGTTACCTGGCATTTCTCCTCTCCCTGTACCAAAGAGGCTCATAGGGAACATTAACTTGTGTCCCCCTCCAGTGAGGAGAAAAGACAGGTATATTGAGATGGCATTCCTCCTCTACAGCATTTTTCACATACTCTAATTCATATAGCACCGGGGGAATATGGGAAGGGGGAAAAAATGGAAGGGCTGGGCACACATAGGCACTGTGTGGCAGTAACAAGCAAAACCAGGTGTCCCCTTCCTCTCCAGGCTGGATCCCTCTTTCCTTCTTATAGTTCTGAGGAAGTGCTTGTTTGGGGTAGTGTGGATTTAAAGTGGATTGACTATTCCTGATCAACTTCCCACAGGGACAGATGTTTCCTCTTCAGAAATGGGCCATGTTAACCAGGAGGATGCGATCCACCTCAGGTATTAAGGAATTAACCTAGACTAGACACCCTGCATCGACAGAAGCCCTGCACAGACACTTACTCCAGCTAAAACTAGCAAACTACGTGCCCAAAATCCTGCAGTGGCAGGCAGTCAGCTGTCATTATGCAACCTCACTAGCAGCATTTTCAATGCTTGAGCAACAGAAATCCCTCCTCTTTTCCCTTGCATGACACCTTTCACTCCTGAGTAAACCAGCATGCCTCAGAAGCTGCCTGACCTGAATCTCATTTTAACCTAGAAACATGCTGCTATATGAACACCTTTTCTGGCCAAATAAAAAAAAAATTCTACATAAGTGTTTCCACACTCTAAGAAGCTTCAATAGAAACAGAACAAACCATTTTCTGGAATACTCCAGAAGTGATCTACATTCACTCATCCAGGCAAAGGGGGCTCTCCCTCCTGGGGGCAACAGGGACACACATCCATATGCTTATGGACAAGCAAGACTGCTTTATGCTCTCTGGAGAGCTGGGGGTTTGCATGGATGTGAGACATCACCTCTGCAGAGCACCATCTTCAGTCTCATGTCACTGCCACAGCCTTTCCTGCCAGGAGTCGATGCTTCTTCCTGTGACCGATTGCACAACAGCCCTCTGAGTAAAACTCCCCAGAAAAGCAGCATCCAGCCTCTCAGTCACATACCCTTTGGCTGACAGCATCCCCCAGCCAGCCTCACATGAGCCTGCCCGGACTTGGGCACAACAGTGGTAACCTTTCTAAACTCCCTGATGTGAACGCCCATCAAGTGCTGTCTCCATGGAGGATTTTAATGCCTTTAATTTGATTTCCTCAGATAAGCAATTGTTGCAATGATTCTGATTAGGAACAATTAGGTAACACAGCAGTGGAAATCCTGACAGAGACAACGCATCAAACACCAACCTGCAGCCCAAGTAGGCTCTGCTTGAGGAGGTTTCCTTCACTATCTGACTACCAATGAAAGCTATTGATGGAGAAATACATCCAAGCTAATTAAGCCTTAAATGCTCTAGGAATTCCACATTAAGCAGATGGTATTATTAAGGCTGTATCTGAATTCACACATCTTTAGATTAGATTTCAGAGGCATTTTCTTTCTATACTACATGTATTATTGAGCATTTAAATAGGTAAAAAAAAAAAATTAATGAAGTGCTGAGGGAGGGGAAAAGAAATGAAAGCAGAATCTCCAGAAGCAGTGGTCTTGAGCCATGTCATGGTGTTTTAAAACTGGCTCAAGAAAGAATCGCCTCTTCTCCTATCTACTGGCAGGAGTTTGGATATCTTGTCAGCACCCTTGACATGAACAGCTGGAGATGACAGATCAATGGTTCAATAATCTCAGCAGTGTGTCACCAGTGTGACAGCAAATGTTATTCTAATGAAGCTGTAATCATAGTCAAATTACGCGGTTCGATTCTCAGCAAGGGGAGGGTGCGGGGAAGGAGATGAAGAGGGGACTACAGGACCAGAGGTCAGAGTTTGAGAACTAAAGGTTACTCTGCTTACCTCAAGCACTTGCTGGAGGCTCGGCTGCCCATCCACCATGCCTTGAATAATCCCAGTCAGCTGAAACAGAGACAAAAGGAAAGCAGTCACCAGAGCAGCACTCAAAAGATCATTAGAGAGGTCTACTCTCCTGTCCATCTTTCTGCAACCAAAACATGCTCCTGTGACCTACATGGGTGTTGCTGAGGAACCAGCCACAGCAGAGTGATCCTGGCAGCTCCCCAGCCATAGGCAAGGGTACAGCTTCATCCCAAACAGAAATGCAGTGGGGCTCCTACCCATACCACAAAACTGCAAATTCTCAGCATGGCAGGGTCCACCTGGGGAGCAGCGTCATGCACCAACCAGCATGATGCCCTTTTTCAACATGCCTTTCAGCAGTTTTGGTGTTGCCTTCATGTACACAGGCAGTGGTAACTACCAAGGTCTCTGGACATTCCTCTGCTATCACAGTGACACCAAAATTTCAGTGTTAGATGAACCAGAGGAGTATTGGTAAGTGAGACCTGGAGTGGATCCAGTTATCCTCCCCTGAGCTGGGCAGCCAGCATCTGCACTTTCCCAGAGTCCATCACAGCATTCCTCAGCAGTTCAAAATTGTATTTAAAACAATGGAATGAAATCTGAAGAAAAGCACTTTCTTCCAAAACCCTGTCTAGTCTGTTTTCCAGGTGGTACCTTAGGAAGAGGTCTTGCCCACAGATACGCCTAATAATTGCTTCTAGACTGCTCGGCTGTTCAAAGCTAAACACATGCATTAAAAGATGCAGTCTTATGGGCCTCTGCCTGCGTCTGCCCAGAAGAGCTTGAGGCACATGGAAAACAGATAATTTTTCTGTCTGCCTTCCAACTGACAAAACTGTCTTTTAACATATTGAATATCGGAGTTCAGTAGCTTGCCATCAATGCACCCAAGTAATTAAAAAAATCATTATTAAAACAAGTGCACGCTATGGGATTTCACTTCATATGGCACTTTCCTGAAGCTACACATCTCACACGTTTTCATAAAGTAAAGGTCAAGCACAGCCTAGAAGCATCCATCCCTCTAGAAGCCATAGCATCCAGTTATGAGATACTGATGGCCCCACCATCACCTAGGAATAACTCTTCCACACAGACCAGCTCAACATACAACATAAATCCTCTCACAAACCACAGGGCTCTGCTTTATTAAGTATGTGGCAACTGAAGGACGGTAAATGGTTTCTATCTCTCAGTTTCTTTGGCTGCTTGGCTTACAGCACTGAACTTGGAGGACAGAAAAAGAAATTACATTAAACTCCGATTAAACTGAAATTATATTTAATGAATACCAAATACCTGACTCACTGAATAAACTGTAAGTGGAAAGATTATTGTCTCATAGTGATTCCCATGAAATGGCAATACATACCTTTTAGGGAAAGTATTTTAATTTTAAGAATGCAGAGCTCCTCTAGGTGTGTTTCTCAAGTTCATCAAGCTATTATGAAGTGGAATTTTAAGAAAGTGGAGGAACACAGACACTCTCTTATATTTCAGAAATTGTTTTTATATTAATCTGTATTTTAATTGGGTTAATAGCTGCTACCTCCAGACTTCCATACATTGAGAAGAAAATAGATTTGAGGAATTAACACATGGCTCTTTAGAGCAGTTTTTAAAGCTCACTGGCACGGTTTTTGCTTTTCTTGCCATCTTTCTCTCCATGCATTCTTCTGGCAGAGGTGGACAGCTCACCTATTGCAAAGTGCTGGTTCTGCCTTTCAGACAGCAGCTCAACCCAAATCCCTGGAAGTGACTGAAAGGTGTGTTCGGAAAGGAACACAGGATCATAGAACAGTTCGTTTTGGAAGCGACCTTTAAAGTTCATCCAATCCAACCTCCCTTGCAGTGAGCAGGGACATCTTCAACTAGAATCACAGGTTGCTCACAGCCCTGTCCAACCTGACTTTGAATGTTACCTCTCTGGCAACCTGTGCCACTGTTTTACCACCCTCAATGTAAAAATCTCCTGTGTACTTAGTTGACTAGTTTAAAGTCATTATTCCTCATCCTGTCACAATGGGGCCAAGCTTAAAAGTCTATTTTATAGGCCCCCTTAAGATGGTCACAATAAGGTCTCTTGGGAGCCTTCTCCTCTCCAAGCTGAACAACCCCAAAGCTCCCAGCCTTTCCTCACAGGAAAGGTGTTTCCTCCCACTGCTCGTCTTTGTGGCCCTCCTTTGAACCTGCTCCAAGAGGTCCAAGTCTTTTCTGTACTAAGGATGACAGGCGACCTTTCACTATCTCAGGCAGTACTCATTCAGATGGTTTCTACCATTCCAGGCACCCTCAGGACTGTGTCTGTGGAGCACTGCACCCCTGATGCCATGGGAGGACAGGGTATAATGGCCTCATCCAGATATTTCCCATCAGGAGGAGGGAGGGATACGAAGGCAGATGCAGAGGTGCCAGCAAGAGTCACTGCTTATTCTTGCCCAAAACTCCTTCTGTCCTTCCCTGCCAAGCCAAGCAAAGTACCAGGCTGTCCGTACAAGGGCACATTGTCAAGTATATGCACACAAGATTCACGCTGCAGAAATCACACACATGAATACGAAGGAATGTATCTGCTCCATAGGTACATTTCAATACATGTCAGAGAGTGCTCAAACTGGACCAGATTTCTACTCTCTCACCCTTTCTGATACTTCTTGTTATCAGTTATGTCCATCTACCATATCCAACCTACTGCACTGGATCTCTGCAGCATTATCTGGTCTTGCAGCTTTGAAAAAGTATAAAAACAAAACTGTGCAATTGTAAAATTTCACTGGTTATCCCAAAAAGCATGAGGTACTTGGGAACATAAGCAAGCTATAATGCCTTTATCTTTTTGTATTTTTATTGTCTATTCCTTCAGGGAAAAAAATCAATAAAAATTAGTCATAAAAAGAGAGCAGAGTATCATGAAAAGATCTGTACAAGCACCTTGCATGTAGAGGGAACTTCTCCTTAAGCTCCAGGCAAGAACTTTCTTGGGCACTGTAAAAAATCATCTGCATCTTCCAAAAGGGCTTGATGAGTGTTATATACCTAATAATAGCTTTTAACAACTTGCAAACACTTTCCACCTTCTCCACATAAGCATTCAGCTCACCCCTCACAATAACCAAGGTTCATGACCTGTTGTTTTACAGAAACGGGTCAGGAGATAGGGGATAGGATGAGGTCTCAGAGTGAGCCAGCACTGGAAGACAGCTCCTGGCCATTGGTGTGGGGAGTTGGAGAAACATCCTGTAGCCAGGGGAGAGCACAGACACATCAAAAGGTAAGCAAAGTGATGTCTCGAGGGTAGCAACAAGCTCTCCACCTTTCCAGGCACCCTTCCCATGCTGTACCGTTGTCTTCAAGAAGGAAGAGGGATGGAAGAGGTACTCCAAACCCAAGGAGTAATGTCAAGCAATCCCAGTAACTATTCCACACAGAGTCTACACCAAGCAGTTCTACTGCTTAGCAAAGGCAGAGGGGAGAGGGGAAATGAGCAGCATAGCAGACAGGCTTCCATGTAATGTCTTTTCCTAGAGAGTTTATCTGGAAAACCATCGTATTTCTACTCCAAGACAGTTTGCTGATTACCTAAGCACTTGTCTCTGGTGTACAATCTGATAATCAGGCCTGGTCTTTCTTTGTAGACAAAGAGGGCAATAAATCTCACCCTTTTTTTAAGTAGAGGTGCCTATACAAAGCCCTTTACTGGCACTTAGCAAAATGAGTATTTTTCAGAAAACATAAACCAGCAGAAAGTCAATGACAAGTGCTGGAGCAGTTCAGGCAGCAGTTCTGCAAGAGTGTACCCTGGCTGTGTCCCTGGGGTCTCAAGTGAACCTACACCCGCGGCAGAGAGATGATCCCTGCACCTACCTAGCAGCACCCCATTGTTTAGTAAGGTTCACCTGTGGCTCTCAGGGCAAGGTTTCAAACTCAGCCCCATACATGGGCCCCAGGAACAAGACTGGTTACACCTCCAGCATGATCCCACTCTTGGACCTCTTGGCAGCCCTTCCAACAGGCCAGGGCACTGCCAAGTCAGAAAGGACAGGGGCTATACTGGGCACTAAGTAGGAAGGGGGACAATGTGGGGGTGACCAGGAGCCAGTGACATCAAGGCTAGGATTAAAACCATCTTCCTAATCCATGCTGTTAATAACCAGCATTAATTGCCAAACCTGGTAGTGGGGCCTTTTCGTACCAATGATACACACAGGTGGGGATTCTGCAATCATTTTGCCTGCTGGCCTCAGTACTGCCCATTTCCACCCAGCTCTGGACATGATGCCAGACTGAGGTTCACAGCAGAGTCTGCAGCAGAATGCTGACCTGGGACACCTGTGCCCATCCTGGACTCCTGCAAAAGCACAGCCATCACAGACACACACACACTCAGCTTCACTTGCTTCAAGGCTCCCCACAGTAGACACAAATACCTGCTCTAGACCCCCGAGCAAAAGACCAAGAAACCATCTCTGCAGTACAGGAGCATTAGATGGGCTGACTGTTGGTCACAAGGTCATCATCCAGAGAACCTCTGAATGTCCCTAGATTGCAGCAGGCTGGAAGCTCTGTTCAGCTCATGAAGCTGAACTGCAAGCATGCACCAAGCAAGTCATGCAGACTCTTGTGCAAGAACAGAGCTGCAGCCTTTAGCAACAGGGGAAAAGATGCAACAGAGAGATTTCCAGAAAAAGTTTTGGTTTTGGTTTTCTTCTCTCCAGAATTTAGGTGACTTGCAAGGCCAATGTTCTGAGCTCAGCTCTAGAAGATGACGTCTTTAGCAAAGATCAGGTGCAAGCTGTGATATTTATCACATTTGTATAAGCATATGTCCAGCAAGTCTCATGGGGATAAGGACAGCCAAAGTAGTTGTCCAGCTTTCTAGCATTAAGGCTGCAAAACCATTTCCATTACAATCCTCTGTTCTCACACATTTAAAGCTTTCTGAAAGCTCTTCTCTGGGGAATAATGTTTTCTGTGCTTAGTTTTGGGGTTTTTTTTTAAGTTTAAATAAAATACCTTCAGACAGTTTTGAGTTACAGGGGAATAAAAATAAGTATTTGTTTTTACAATGTGAAAATATGGAAGGGGCTGGTTGGTTCTGGAGGGGACTCCACCTAACACAGAGGAGTCATTTTTCATCAGGCAAGTACAGGTGGGACAAGCCTCCACGGGCTTAAGCCTGTAGCCACAGAGGCAGGGGAAAACACACCATGGTGTTGATGATTCTAGACAAGACAGGGACAGAATGGAGACCTTGAATACACTGATTCCCACAGTAAGTATTCTAGTCATTGAGCTGGCCAAAACTGAAACAATGGACTGACAGGAAAAAAAGCCCAAAGCAAAAGGAACTTAAAGTTTCTTTTGGCGACTATGGCAGGGAGGAAAAATACACTTGGAAAAACAGTTAACTTTTTGGGTTGAATAAAGAGAAAACAAAAAAAATCCCCAAATCAACAACAAAACCCAATCCCTGCTCCTCAATTCTTTTGAACCCTCAAGGATCATATTTACCACCTTCATTCCATATCTGGGGAAAGGTGGCCACAGCTCAAGAGCCATTATCCTCGACAATGAGAGTAAGCAAGTAAAGAGAGGCCACTTCTCCAGCAACCATTTCAAGTGGCCCACAATTACAGCATCAAAAAGAAAGTCTTAAAAATACAGAATTCATTATCCTACCACTCTGAGGGACTCCTCAAATCCCAACATGCAGGCCCACAGGAGAGTCATTTAGTGCCTCGAACCACACATCTGCACAGCACAGTCTTTCCTCAGTCCATGCTCTCTTTGACCTTCCCCACCACAGAGGAGCACAGCAAAATTGCAAGAGCTCATAAAGAGGTTACAGGATTTTGAACATCGGCTAACATGAGTGTGTTTATTTGGTGGTCACCCAATTAAGACTTTTTTTAGCTGTAAATACAATTATCTTAGTTAGCAGATCACAGCTACAGTTATTTATGAATCCAAACTGAGGTCTTTACACATTACTGCAGTAACAAAAAATGATTCTCTGTTATTAACTCAAGGTTGGCATGACACGCTGCCTTGCAGCTGCACCGTGAAGAGGCGACCCAAGTCCCTGGTGCAATGGAAACTTGCTTCCCAGAGAGACTCTTGGAGCACCAGGGAACCTTTGCACTTTACCTCTGTACAGAAGGGCGTAAGCTGGGGATGCACCACAGGCTGAACATACATGTGAAAGGTGGATTCGATCTCCATCGTCCTGCCATTCAACTTCAGGATAGGGAATTCGATGATTTCCTGAATAGGGCAAAAAGAAAAGCAGCTGTTCATTTAAAACAAACACGAAATGAAGCTGGAAATAAGCACCCATCTAGCAAGGTGGCCTGATAGTCCCAAACAAAAATAAACTCAACACAAAGCTCTGCAGAAGTGGGAAGGTGATGCTGCAGCACAGAGCACCTCCAACACTGTCAGAACAGATGAGGATGGTGCTGAAGCTCATTGCAGCTGGGACAGGCTGCAAGAAGGTCTCTGTGCTCAGCACTGCAGCTACACGCATCACTGCCTAAGCTGAACTTACGGAAGGTGGTCTCACACCACTCCCATATGCTACCCATGAAGGTGTACTTGCAATGGGCTCACAGCTGTTTAGCAAGGACATCGCAGGGACTGTGCCCTCCCCAAGACCAGTCAACCTTTCCAGCCCACCATCCTTTCAGTAGACAGACACCATCAGACAGACAACAGGGACTACTGCATGAAGCACCTCCTTCTCTAGAGAGGCTGAGGAGGACTGCCCTCCTCCAACAGACTGAGAAGAGGAGCTGAAAGCTCCCCCCAAATCCATCCCTATGGAATACAGTACAGTAGCAAGCCTCACTTCATTTTCCTCTCTGCAGCCAATTTATGCTGATAGAGAAATAAAAACGTTCCTTCATCAGAAGAATGTTCAATTATTTGAATAATCAGCAATCAAAAATTTACATGGACCTGTTAATAAAAAGTTTAAACAAATCCAGTTACGATGGATTTCTCAATTATTAAAAAATATACACGAAATTAAAAAAGCCGCCCAGTGAATAAAAGCGATAAAATCCTTTGTGTTCACCCCCCTCCTTCTCCACTCCCTTTCTTCCTTCCAGTTTAATGTAAGAGAAGAAGTGACAATTTGTTTGGTGTCTTTAAAGAATAATTCGTCTGTTATTTAATAGAGATCCATGGCACCAAGGTTCTGGAGTGCAAATGAGCCCGCTGAGTGATATCCATGCAACAAGCCTCTCAAATCACTTCTGGAGAAAAACAGAGAGAGGGAGAGAGAATAAAAAAAATATTGCTTTTTAATATTCAAAAACAGTTTGCAAAATTTAATCAAAGCAGAGCAAAAGCTAACATTTTTACCACTTTGACATTTTTATTAGTGCTTTCATAAATTTTTAAAACATGAACGGAATTAGTTTAACAACAAAAAAAACTGCCTGAAAACATCTGGAAGAGACAAATAAGAAATAATAAAAAATGAAAAAAAAAATCCAACTCCTGTGAGTAAAATTAGCATGTGAAAAATGCAGCCGCTGCAGAGGAACTAACACACTTTTTTGGACTGTGGCTGCAACCCTCATGACCTGCAGGCGGAAATTATCGTGAGGTTACACATATGAGCTGATGACATCACCACCCCACTAGGCAGCGGGAGGGCAAGAAGCTGGTAAATGGAAACAACAGATAATTTAAATAGCCAGGAGAAACACCCAATTTTCATGGTGGGCAGAGCCCAGAGACAGAGCAGAGCATCTCCCCAGTGCAGCAGGGGCACAGCCCAGATTAGGGCACATGGAGAGCACGTGCTGCTGAGATGGAAAGTTAGAAAAAAATGTAAAAATCAAATAAACTGTTAACAGTGTGGAAGTGCCCAGGTGCAGACATTGAGCAGTGAAGCTGCGCAGGATGAATGGCTTAAGCATTTCCTCATGGTCAGCTGTGCCACACCCTGTGTACGCTGCGCTGGATGAGGCAGAGTGGATGGCCAGGCACGTCCTTCCCCACAGCCATACCACCCCACTGGGAGTCACCAAGTTTTCCCAGGAAAGAGAGCAAACTTGACCCAGGGACTCTAAGAAGGAGAAGACACATGCCAAACATTTGAGTATTAGCCAGAGTGCCTGTTGTGGGGCAGCCAAACTCACCAGCTTCAGCCACCCAGAAGGACCCATGGAAACCCAAGAGACCAAGAAATGCTGGATACAGCTGACCCTCCCCTCAAAAGGGCCACCACAGACAGGCTCTGAAAGCAGCAAACTTCCGTTCAGAAGGAAAACAGACTGCAAAGTTTGAAGTGAACGGACAGGCCGCCCTAACAGAGCCAGGCTTAACCTCAGGATAACACCATCCTATCTTTCAAACTGGTGTGGGGCATCTCACTGCCCCTTAGACCAGCATCCCACCCAGAGGGTGACCATGGAAGCAGGCAAGCCCACAGCAAGGCAAGGCAAACATTTCCGCTTCCAGAGAGGGAACACACACTGGCTGGATTTCATAGCAGAGCTGTGTCGCAATGCCAGGATGTGCCCTAAGGGACTACAAACATCCTCAGGGGCCATCAACCGGCTGGATGCAAAGTGAGACTGAAAGACAGCCTGCTGCTGATCTGATACACAAAGGCATTGCTCGCCTTCCAGAACCAAAGGCACAAAGCGCCTCCAGGAGGGTCGGATTAAGACAGGCGGAGGAAATAAAAAGCCATACTTAAAAAATGTGGAAAATTTAGCAATAGCCAGAATTACTGTAGGTCTGTGGGAAGTGCATGGCCAGGAGCAGGGGTGGAACCCCAGAGGCAACTAGAGCATCTTAGGAGAAAGTGCAGGCACTCTCTTGGGTTTATTGGGTCAGTTTTTGAAGCAAGTGGTAAAGAACCTGTCCCAAAAGGCTGTTTATCTGCACGCCTCCTATAGCAGAGATTTTTCCAGTCTCTGGCAGTGTTTGCTCCACTGGTATCTAAGGCAACAGATACCAGCCCCATGAAATCAGCCCCACTCCTCACTAACGATGTTAGCCAGTCCTGCAATGAAATTTAACCTGTGACACTGCTGTACTTTTCATTTAAACTTTCATTTGGAGAGAAGCAGTGTTTGGAGACCCTGCAGTTTGTCCTGCTAATAAAGACAAGTGTTGGGACCTTTAAAGGTGCCATTCATCTTTTGCCTTTATTAAATTCAATTTTCTTAAGCCCATGATACATCATGAAATTAAGAGTTGACATTCCTGCAGAAACAAAAATATCTATCAAACATAAACAGAAAGGGGGGAGAAAAGAGGCCTCTATTACCAAGAATTTATGGCTTAAAGTTGATCTGTTTCCACTTTTTTTCTCTCTCTCTTTTTTTTTTTTAACAAGCATATGGTTTGTTTTAGATATCTGAAATGTTATTACAGATCTAGAATTTCATTAGTAATTATTATGAAACGGTGAGCACTTAGCCACTCATACACACAACCCCCCAACAGACTGTGATGCAGAGCCGGGTGCTCTCTCACATTTCACAGCAGCCCAGAGAGCTCAACATGCTCAGCTCCATCTCCACCATTCAAGGACCTTTACTGCTTCAGGTGGAGGAAAGCAGCATGAGTGAGTTAAGGGCAGAGATTCACTGACACTTCCTTTCTTCTATCAGAGCCTGATCATCCGTAAATGTTACCTTGAGATCCTCACATATATCCACTCCAACTCTGAGTAAATGTTCCAACTTTGGCAGTGATTTGTGCCAGCAGCATTTGGGGCTTCTCAGCCTTCCTTCTGCCCCCACCGCCAGCTTCTCCTTATAGCACAACCAGGAGTTATGGATATGCTAAAATAATGCTGAGGGTGTCCAGAGGCTGCAAATAGCCGCGAGCTACCAGAAGAACAAATGTACTCATTTGAATTTTGCGAGCACTGCAATTAGGTATTTTATTTAACACTGCAAAGTAACTTGAAAGGAAATCCAGGATTCAAACCACCACCAATAAATAAGTGGCTTTTTATTTTCCTTTCACTGTCAGAAAAGTTGAACATGTTTTCTGTTGAGAAATTCTGCACAAGGCTCCCAATTACAGGCATTTGCATTTATATTGTTGGAACACAGAGCTTCTAAAATCAATATTAACACGCTTAAAGAAAAAACCATCAGCACCCTGTCCCTCCCCTCAGCTGTGCCTCCAAACACAGTAACAATAGGAACCTACAGAGCCAGAGGCTTATACAGATCCATTACCAGGTCCACTCTCTTTACAACAATCCTGCATTTACGATTTCAAGGTACTTCAAGCAAATCTATGTGACAGCTTCCTCAGAACTTCTGTCTTTCTGAAAAACCAACAGTTTATACAAAAAGTTCCAGGTAGAAGTCTCCTGTGCAATCTGGCTGTCCCAAGCCAGTGGGGTTGAGCAGCAGCAGGGTAACTGTGGAATGGCTAGGGAATTTCTTGTAAGAGGGATTTGAAAAATTCTTAATGGCATGTGAAAGCACTGCTATAAACCCAGCCTTTCCTCATCCAGTCATCCTACATGAAACTCGCTTCCCTTTAATACCAGAGCAGGCATGCAGCAATTCAGCTGTCTTGATCTTGCTAAAAAAAGAAATGAACAAGCACACTACTGTACTTGCTAAACAATTTCTGGTCAGAGAAGAAAGCACCTGAAATTACCCTAATTCCCACAGAGGAATCTTTTTGCTTATCCTTTTGGATCTGGGTACCACTAACGTCATTATAGAGAAAGAATAAGGTGCCCAGCAAGAGCTTCCCAGTTCTCAAAACCTTTTAATTCAGACACTCATGTACGAAGTGGACAGGGCATGCCTCAGAACATGGAGTTATATATTTGAGGAAGACCGTACGGCCTATTCAGTTCAAAAACTACCAGAGAATAATTTATCCCTAGTCTAACCCCCATGTGAAGGAGTTTAATAAACACAAGAATAAAAGATGCCCATAAAAATCAGAGCTGACTGTTCAAAATGCAGTAAAAACAAGCAGAGGCTGCTGAGAGAAACAGATTTTGCCTGATAAGGAAAAGCATAAAACTTCTTACCAAAACACCCGTTTGCACCTTCAAAAAAGGTAAGGGCAGAAGAGGCAAAGGAGCGTTTGTGAAGGGACAGAGCTTCAGCACCAGCTCATTTTGTTTGGGTATGGTTTGTCCCCCCTCTCTTTAAAGGAAAAAAAAGTCATTTTATGCACAAGGAGCTTATTTCTTAAACAAACACTCGTGTTTTTGATTTACACCATGGGCTGCTCCTAAATAATTTATGGCGGGTTAAATTTATTGCACAGCCCTGGCCGGCTGCAAATTCGAATTGCCAAATAATTAGATTTTAGAGCAATGCTTATAAATTATCCGCCGATTTGTCCGGACTTGTTTGTCAGTTGCTTTGTGCTTCGGGTCATCTTTGGCATTTCGCTGTTTGTGTTTTAATTGCTGATTTACACTTTGACAGATGAGAGTTGATGCCTCCAAGATCGGGGAGAGGGTGTGGGGGTGTTGAAGAGCAGAAAGAATCAGAGCTTTTAAAGCCTTGTGATTTTCTTTTTTTTTCCAAGGCAATTAAAATCGAAAAGGGACATAGTAAGGACAGCACTAGCCTAACAGATCTGCCTCCCCAGCTTCCATCCCCTGCCTTAATTATTATCTTAACTAAAGCCATTTCCAAGTGAGCAGCCTTGCACTGGCCCTCAGGGGCAGTAACCAAGATGACCTCATAGGTCTTTTCCCCACTTCTAAATTTTTATTAAACTAACCAAAACAAGTACCATAAAGGCAACACCTCCCCAATGTGAACAGTGGGACTTCTGCTGAATCAGGGCTGTGCTGGCTTTCCAAAGGACGTCTGCCTGCACACATGCCGCAGAGCCTCTCAGTGCCTCAGTCCTGGCTAAGTTACTCTGTGTACTGATTAAACCTATCAAAAGGTCTTTGGGGAAGCAGCTGACCTCCTAATTTCTTTCTTCCATCACTATCTAGCTTAAAATACACATATGCACAGACCTAACAATTTGATACATTTAAAAGAACTACTATATCCCAGAAAAGCATGAAGGGAATTACACATCAAAAACAAAACACAAGAGAACTGGAAGGAATATGGGAAGATCATGAAACACTAGGATAAGATGACGTGAAGAAAAATTCTGCTGCCTGACCATTGATTATCTGATGTTTCTTCTTCCCCCTGCTCTCAGGTGAATCACACTGCCTACCCCCAACACTCAGGCACTGAAGCCCAATGTCAAAGGCTGAATTTTCTCGTAGATAAATTTTGAGTTGCATTTTGGGTTCTGCACTGACATCAAACGTGGCTCTTATTTCCCAGTGTTGCCTTACAACACTGAGGGTGAGGGACCATTTCTCTTTCTTTAATAGAAGCTGAAATCCCCATCTAATCACATGCCTCCAGGAGCTTCAGCTTTAAAAGAGACATCTAGTCCATGCACCTGCCTGAGGGCAGCATCATCACCCCCTAAATAATTTCTGACTTTGTCTAGGCTGTTTTTACCGACTCCAATAAGAGAGACTCACACACTCCCCAGGCACTCACTCTCTCCTCCTGTTTCATTAGTCTTATCATTGGAAAGTTTTTCCTAATGTCTAATCTGAATTTCCCTTGCTGTTGTTTAAATTCCCGACTGCTCTTCCTACCCACAGCAGACACAGGCCAGAACATTGCTTTTCTTAGTTTTGCAACAAACCCTGCATCTTGTATACACCTCTCATCTCTGCACTAAATACAAGCCCAATGCCATCCAGCCTGCACTCACAGCTGCATTTTGCAGACCCTGGTCACACTAACTGATTCTTTTCTTCACCCTCTCGAAATAGTATTTTTTTTCTTCTAAAGAGTATGGAATACAAAATGAAGAATTTCATCAGCTCAAGTCCCTTCTTACAGGGCCAACAAAAGGGGGATCCATGTCTCGCAAATGACACTTTTCTCTTAAACTTACTACTGTGGTCCTTGGGAGATTTTCATGCCTGCCATTGCACCAGAAATCTTGTCAGCAGGCTCACAACCCGTGTCCTGCCATCCTTAACAAAAACTTCCAGAAATCATTTCCTCCCAGGCTGGTTCCTGCCTCTTACCACCACCATCATCTCTCTCTGCCAATATCCACTAAGCTATTTTGATCTTTCCAGCAGGATCCAGACATGAAGAATAAGGCAGAATCTCCCTCCTCTTTTCACACATGGGATGAGAAATACAGACCAACAGACATCAACACTTCAACGTGTTTCTTCAAGCACTGTTGACATATATTCAACCACCCAGAACATCTCTACTGACACAGTCAACAATTTAAACTTGACAGTTTGGGGGAAGTTTAGCACTCAAACCAGGTTAAAAACAGCACACACACACATTTCCTAGTATTACCTTTCTACTGCAAGATTGCAACTACACTATAGCCTTCTTCACATCCACTCCTCTCTCTGGCAGACAAACAGTCTGTGCAGTCCCTGTTGCAGAATTATCAGATCATTTCAAGTCCCAACCTCTTCACCTGATATTGAGCAGGACAAATGATCAATGTTCCCAACGACACTAAAACATCTGGATGGGTAGAAAGGGCACATTAGTGCATGTAAATGAATACCCAGGGTTTTACAGACATCACAACTAGCTGCTGATGACAGCGCATTTCTGTCTGACAGAGAGGAACTAAATAACGTAACGAAGAGTTATTTTGCCAGCTAATAACAAGTGCACAGACCAACAAAGACAACACAGGGATGGTTGTACAGCAAGCTTGGCATAAAGCAGAAAAAGCCCACAAGATTTAGGCATGCCCCGTGTCCTTCTCACTAAAAGAGCTGAGTTGCATTGCTTCTTTATCAGGGAAGGTTTTGTTGAAAGCTAAGACCACTCTAACACAGCAAAGACCATTTCCCAGGAAACACAGCAGCCTGAAAAGCACCGTTCCCAAGTGGCACTAGGTAGGTGCCATGCCATGAAAGAATACTGCCTGGTTTTAAAACATTATGCTGGGAGCAATGCAAAATACTTCCCATACCTCAGAGGCTGCAAAAGAGCAGCAGGCACACACTGATCATCGACAACCACACAGGCCATGCACATGGCAGGACGAGCACAGCAAATGTACCAACCTGTGACACCCATCCCCTTCACTTCAGAAAAGCACATGATGGGAGTATATCCAGAAGCACACGTAGCCCTCATCAGCAGCTTTATGGACAGGCAAACAATCCAGCAGACTTGCACATTCCTGAGCTAGCCAGGATCTTTTCTTTTCAGGGTGACTGCCGCCCAACTACTTTCTGCTGTAACAACAAGTCTACTTAACTTTGCAACTTGTCACCTAAACGACGTGTAATGTTTGCACAGCTAAGGATACAGTGTTCAAACAGCACAGGTGGGGAATTGCACGCCGGCATGCATAACTGATGTGGGGTCTCCGCACACTGTGAGGGAAAGGGCAACATGACTGATTGCTTTAAAGTAGTCATCTCACTAGCCTGTCAATAACCAGTCAAAAGCTGAGCAGGTTAGGTCAGGTTAGGACTGCAGCCATTGGCCACCCGAGTGCCTCGGTATTTTAGACTTGTTGCCATAATAATGCTGGGTTTGTATCTTTAAATAAGAAATTGCTTTGAATTTATTTTCGTACATCAGATGGCTTGCCTGGTGGTCTCATAGTTGTGCTCTCCAGGAGATTTGGGTTCAATAACTGTTCATGTTCTCTAGCTCATCAGGTTTTAAATAAATACAGCTAATTCTGTTGCCTGAAGTCATAACCCACCCTGTCAGATTGATATGGTTCACAGCAAGGTTGTCCCCACTTACTGGGAGAATGAGGGAGGTCTCCAAGGCAAACTGAGTGCAGGTCTGAGACGCCAGGTGCAGTGTAACCCTCTAAAGCTACAAGGCCAAAAGGAGTTTGCTCAAAAACTCAACGCAAACAGGAAAATCCATCTGAAAGAGCTCTTATATGAACTGTTTCCTGCCACTCTAGGAACTTAAAACAGTCTGATGTAAGAGCAATGGCATAATAACAGCCGTAATTGGCAAAGAGGTGATAAATATATATATATTTACTTACTTCTAGTAAAAAGAAAAAAAAATACTTTTAAGTAGCTATGTTACATGCATTTTTAACAGCATTTCTCTAGAAACAACATTGTAAGAAGCAGAATTGAAAAGTAGGTAGTTAAAACTACACTCAAGCCTAACATGCATGAACACAGGTAATTGTAGATTAATATTCCACTGTAATACTTACGCTGAGTTAAAGTTGCTATGGGAAACAAGTCTGTATTTCTTTATTTTTCAGCAACTCATGATCATCCTCAATAAAGGTTTTGGCAGGTGATTTGAGCTTAACAGCCACACAAAAACAGTGCAGGAAGCAAGCTGCTACATGGGGATGTCTAGATAGAACAGGCAGGCACAGGCACACACACGTCCTTTATCTGCCTCTGGGTAGGATTGTGGCAATGTCTGTTACTGTGTAAGACACCTGCATTCCCAGGCTGGCCTTCAGCTGGGATTGCCTTGATGCAGTCTCCACAGAAAATGATGTGGAAAGCACAAAGAAGATACCTTGCAGCCTGCTTCCCAGCAGATGAGTGATCCCTCCATCAGCAGCAAATTTGTGATTTCAAGGACATATTCCTCCTACAAAGTAGCTTCAGCTGTGGCTCCCAAGGCAGCTTCCTTATCCTCTGTCTAGTCACCCTACGCAGAGAGATTGGCAGGGACTGCACATCTGTTGATATGGCCAAAATTTGGTGGAAATCAACACCCATTCCCATTACAAGGTCAGTCTATAAATCACAGCACCTCAGGAGCAGAGACACACGACTCAGTTGTCCCTGCTGCAGTAACAAGTTCACGGATAGTGCAGGACAGGCAGCTGTAGAGATCATCACAGCCACTCCAGCTGTACTTGCCTGTGACTGTGAGCTGGATGTGAGATGGATGTTCAAGGGAAAACACATGTAATGCTCTTTTATAGCAGCACTCAAGGAAATCTAGACTGAACCCGATATAACCTTCCCCTGCATTTGTACTTAATATTATGTAATTATCAGAAAGACCAGCTCCTATTTGTTAATACACTTTTACCAATCATAATATGTACTATGATCATCTAGATTTGTTTGAACACTTAAAATGAACTAGTAACTGAGCATCTGCTTAGTCAGTGTCAGTGTTTATGGTTTTATGTTGAAATGGTCAGTGATGTTTTGTATTTATTAGTATATCCAGTTTCATTTGACAGCAATTATAATTAAAAATTCTCACAAAATAACAACCTAAATCAACCTAAATGCATGCTAAACAGAGTTGAAGTATCTAGCATACACAAACAAAAAATTACAAGATATTTTTGGATTTTAAAAGTACTGTTTAGGAGGACACAAAAAACATTGTCTCTAAACAATTTATTCTTCTGCTTCTGGTCACAAAATTCTTCAGCAACGAGATGATCTGAACATTTCATATTTTCCCTTTACAGAGAGTTTGAAAGAGGCAAATTTCTACTTCTCAAATGATTACCAATTTGAGTGAATCTGAGACACTGAACACCTGAAAAAACAGATATGAGAAAACGCAACTTTATCATTACCAGAAGCTCATTTAGCAGCTTAGCAACTCCTAGATCCAGCTCCTTTTACCAGGTCAGAGGTCTGATGCTCTTTTACACTTCCAGGCAGCAGACAGACAGAGCTTGAATTTTATTTGATTTTCATTTAAGTGGCTTTAATAGATTAGAAATTACCATTGTATATAGAAGGCTAATTTCAAATTCGGCTTTGAACAGGACTGATTTCTACCTTCAGACTTTTTATATTTGAAACAAATCATCCACTTTTCATCCACTTGGCTGAAGTCGAAGTCAAGATACTTGGCTTGCTGACTGAAAGAGGCACACCTTCTTATACTGCATTAATAAAGGCAGCCACAGATCTGAGTCTGTGGAGCTGCTTAACACAGTCATTGAAAGCACTGTCCACCATAAACATTGGTTTCTACAAGGACGAAGGGACAAAAGAGCAAGACTCCCACTTATTAATGCATCTTCTCCTGAAGCTAAAGCTCCATATGTACCCAGCTCTATGGGCTGGGAGTGTATAAAAGCAGAAGGTACTTATAAACTCTTACCAGACAGTAAAAGGAAAAACTCAGAGCTGAAAAATTAAACACACCACCACCACCGTTCAGGGTCCACCGACCTCCGCAGAATGACAGCTCCCAACTGACCCCACTGGGCTTCGGATCACATTCCAAAGGCACAAGGTAAGCTTTAAAGAGATGCGAGAGGCCAGCCATAAACATCTCTTACTGCCAACCCCCAACGACCTTTGGCTGGCTAAAACACTACATGACACAGACTGTGCAGTTAAAACCCCCCCACACCTTCTTTTCTCCCTGGGATGGTCCATTATTCATGCATACATCCAGAAAACCAATAAAGCTAAGCCGTTTCTATGTGTATATAAACAAGCACTTTGACAGAGGGGCGTATCTTCTGAAAACAGTCAGAAATCAGGGCTGCAAGGATGCTCCTGCTCCTTTGTGGGTATAGGGCAGGGAACATGAAGGACTCTCAATGCCTGACAAGGGAGTGAGTGGTAAAGCACAGGGCAACGGCCACAAGGCACTCAGCCAGCAGTCCCAGCCACTGGAGCCACAACACAGATGGCTTCCCAGGGGAATACCACTGTCCTTGACCCTCCTTGATCCCCATTACAGAGGCCATACCATGAGACCTCAGAGAGAGATCAGGCAATGTGAAAGGGAATGGAAATGAAGGGGTCTTCAGGGCTCACGAATGAGCATGAAGGACTTCCCCAGGGACAAAGCCAGCAAGGCTGCCAGTTACAGAGGAGCACGAGTAAATACAACGGGAGGGGGAGCAGATGTGGCAGTCACACATCCTAGTGTACATAAAAGGATAGCTCTTTCAGTAGTTTCTTGTAAGAAGCCAGAATATTTTGAAGAGCAGTGAGTGAGAAATGTGAAATGTGCTGTATGATGGCAAGTGAACTCTTGCAAGATTTTTAGGCTGAACTGGCTAAATTTACAACTATGCCTACCCACTTAAAGTAACGTGGATCACAGCTTAGCTTAGCTCTGTATACACAGCCTTCTCATCAAATCCCAATGCATTTGAATTTCATCGTATATCTACATTTCTATTTTTCAGGCATTAAAATAAAAGCAGAAAAAAAATCAGTATCACAGTGAAGATCAGCACCTGACCATTTCTGGCTCCCAGCTCTGACCTCAGACCAAAGCTCCAAAACCTGTCTATCAATCCTGCAGTGAGAGATCCTGTCACTAAAATTTTGCAGAAAACGTCACTGAAATGCATAGCACAGTTTGCTCACCATGACATAGAGCCTAGCAGTGAAGAGGGCAAAAGCCATGCTGGTGAACAAAGACGTAAGAGGCAGGTAAGGGCATCAACTGAAGTCTCATTTTATAAAGTTTCCCGATTTTGGCAAGCACCTTCAGCCTTTCCAGCTACATTGACCCCTATGTAGCAAAAGTAATTTCTTTATTTGTCAACCTAATTTGTTGGTGAGGATGTGAAGGACTGACAGCCCTTTCAACACATTATATGATGCAGACAGGCACTGAACACAGCAGACTGGAAAAACAACACGGAAGAACATCTCTACCTTAAAGGTGCTATCTCACCAACAAAATATATAGCAGATCTGCATTGGCCCAGACCATTACTTTCCTTGGCAAGGACTTGGGGACAAAGCTCCTTAAAACAGTAGTAATCATATTCCACTCATGCTCCTTTTTACTGCCAGCTGTAAACTAGCTCCACATGCATCATGGTTTTGCATCAAAATGTGCACAGACCAAGCCCATATCCAAAGGGACAAGGTAGATCCAATTTACAGCTTTGACAGGTCTGTGCACCCGAGGCGGAGCATGCAGGAAATAGCCGACATCTCACTTGGAGAGCGGTTAAGAGCCTGCTAGTAGAACTGGATGCAGAGCCACAACAGCCTCCCACAAAGAGCCGGCAAAAGAGCAGGGGATTTGCTATCCATTTTTCAAGAAACACGAAGAACAGGCAGCACCCTCCAAGGCACTACTGGGGAAGACGGGAGTCAAGTTTGATTCCAATTTGCAGCAACCCTTTGTTACGACAAGTCCAAGGGAAACCACAGCAGCACTGGGAAGTGAACACACTGCATTGAGTCACATCAGTAATGAGATACCAAGCTGAAAACTGCTTAAGCCTTTCATATAATCAAAACAAAGCAAAGGAAGTTGTTGTGACCCAATGCAGGTATTGCCAACACATGCAGACCAATTACTTGGCAGAGGAGGTTGAGTCCACTTCGGACTCAGAAATTCTGTTTCTTTGCTACCAACCTAATATCAGGGTTTTTTTTTTTCCTTTTTAGTACAGTTTTCCATTTGAAAAGCTAGACCTATCCTGGTAACAAATGAGAATATTTTTACTAATCTGCTCTACAGTACTGTGGAAGAACTGTTTGCAAAAAAGCTCCGTACTTCATCTGGATCTCTGTATGTATCAAGGGGTAGAGCACCGGAAGACCTCTCTGAAGCTGAACTATTCTTGTCTCGTTACACTCCAGAGTTAAAATCCAGGCAAGATACCTGATCTTGCTGGAATTACCTAAAAACTGTTTTTTTTCTCTTCTTAGAAATACCATTATGTTGCACATATTCCCATCTTTCAAAACATTCTTTTGCTAAAGCTGTTCACTACCAACAGCCTTTTTCCTTGCAGCATCAAACACGGCTGCCATCTATTAATGCAAGTTTTCAGCCAAAAACTTTGAGACCCTTCTCAGTTCAGACAAATGACAAGTATACATGACTTAAAGTTGTTTTCAATTACACATGAATTGTCACTTCCTTGATGGAAATCAGACTCCTTTATTCATTCCCACCAAACAGTCCCGGCATTGCCCCTGAGACAGCAGGTGACTGGCAAGAGCTCTGGGGAACCAGCAACAGAAAGGAGGTGGGACAAACCAGAAAAAATTAGTGAGCCAGCACTGTGTTTTTTCCTTTTACCTCACCAAAGAGCGGCAGCAACTTTCAAGGCAATAATTAACAGGATTAGCTGTTTACCTGAGGATGAATCTGCGGCTTATCACACGTAGCCTCAAAATCCAGCACTAAGAAGTAGTGATATCTCTGTGGAGGGAAGGATGACATTGCTGCCATGGAAGCTCCAAAGCCGTGGGACGCCAGTTTCCTGCTTACGATGGAGCTGAACTCTTTGAGAACACCAGCGGGGAAGAGGGGAGACACAGCTTGTCTTGACCTTGAAAGTAAGTTTTGGGGAAACTTTGCTGCTCCAGTATGGAGAAGTGTTATCATTGAACATCCAGAGGCATCTGAAACTGCAGAGAAACTCGTGTTACTCAGGCACACATACGTCTCATCTCTACTGGTATCTGTTCACTGTCCTCCTCTGACAGGGATTCCCTTTGTGCTTCCCAGTGGAGGTTCCAGCATCACACACCTGAAATAACACAGTAGCCTGCTCTAAGCACAACAGATGACATTTGGATTGAGCTTAAGGTGTCCAGAACCACAGGCAACTGAAAATTAACCTCTGCAAAGTACTCTAAATTAAGAACTATGAGATACACAACAGTCATGGCTCCAGGCACCAGATCACACCCCACTGCTGAACCTCATTTATAGCAGACCGAAACACAAACCAACTAAAACACAGAACATCAAATCTAAGCTCTGCTGAAATTTCTGAGACCTTTTATCTTTTCATATACAATGTAGTTTCTGATACATGGTAAAAATTAAACACAGCAATACACATACCAACACTACAGCTTATCCAAACAGTTTGGCCCTGAAACATCTGCCAGTTGCATCAAAACATGGCACTTCCATTACAAATCCAGGTGGCTGGAAGGCTCCTCCACACAAAAGTTCTCATTTGCTCTGTATACAAGGTTTCTCAGAAATGTGATTTCAGTGCTAAACTCAACATCTTACTTCAGGTATTTCTCTCAGAGGAGGATATCAGTTCAACTAATCACACTCAGGGACTGCAGGAACTGTAAAATGCAAGCAGGACTCTGTACGGTACAGTCTCCCTGCCAAAGAAATACCTCACTCAGCCATCACCTTCTGCTACTTTTATTTATAACAAACACTTGTAACTTTTATAAAACAAACACTACTTAATTAATTGCATTATCCATGTGAGACTACCTGGATTTCCCTCCTGCTACTTTCCTTCTAAAACTTTGCAGGAAAAAGTTGCTAGGATTGTCACTATCCAAGACGGGTCAGCCTCAGGGCTGTTAACAGATCTACAGGGATGAGAATTCAAGACCAGCTCATGGTGTTACATGGGTGGGCGCAGGGACTGATGGCTAAACAAGCAAATTGCACCAACTCAGTCCTCTTGAACAAGGACAAGAGTACCCCCTCTAATTGTGTATGCACATAAATACACATCTTGCTACCTAGATATTTAAATCTCTCCCCACAGTTGGTCCCACTCTTCGTAGAAGAACTCCATCCTTTGACATGCCACCCACCTGCCCTTTTATGAGCACTGCCCCCCCCACACACACACCTGTGCTTGCTTTTTGCTCTACCATGAAGGGATGGAAGCACCCACTGTGAGCCATAGAGACAAAGTGGCCATGGCAAAATGGGGACTTGCTGCTCATGAACAAAGTGACTGTTTGCAGAAAAGACAGCATTTGCTCTCTCCCATCCGTTAGTCCGTCAGGTAAATAATGCACGTGCCAAAACACACACTTAATGAGGTAAATAATATGCCTTGAATAACAGCTAAATCTGTATTTACCTGCGAGACCAGAGAAACTCAGAAGGACCAGATTAGGAGATAATTGCGGCTAAGCAGGTTGTGTGCTTCGAGTAAACATGCATTTGGTAACCTTCCCTTTCCAAGCTTTTGAGTGAAAGGCAAAAATCAAAGTTGAAATGTTTAAGACCAAGCCAGTGCCCACACTGCCAATTCCACAGCATATTGCCCCTGCTTTAAGGCTTTCATGTTTTGAAGCTGTTTGCTTTATTAAAGCCATGTGCCAGACAGCAGGTACCTTAAAAACTGAAAACTCAAGTTGCAAAACCAAACCCAACATGGCACTTATTTTAAAGGGGCTCAGTTCTACCTATTGCTTTTCCATCTACAGCTTTGGCTGTCATTCATAAATGCATTGCAACCAAACAGAAGGTACTTAAATTTACTTCTACTATGTGCAAGGTAAGAGATATTTAAGGTATACATGCTTTAAATCTTCTAACTACTATGAGTCTCAAGGCCCATCACAACAAATACAATCTCTCAGAATAAAGCAACTTGTAAGTTAGTTGCAGGAAAACTTGGTCTTTAGCCTACTGCATCAAGTAAACTACACAGTTGGAGTGGGGGAGGCAGACAGGCTTCAACCCCTGTATCATACACAGGCAATAAAACATGTATTACCCACCCACCTACAGCAAGATCTCTGTCTTAATTGGCAAGACCAGGGTATCTGACATGGACCCCATGAATCTTCAGGCTGGGTTGCACTACACACAGTGGTGCAGAGGTTTCCAAGCCACTGACTCCATGGCAAAGGTAAACCAGCTGCCTTTGTAGGATTCAGGCACATCCCCATGCAGACACAGCAGCACCATGCCAGACCCTGGCACAGCAGGTCAGGGTCACAAAAGTCCCATGTGACATCCACGGAGGGAAGTAACAGCCAATACCCAGTGCCTGTTTATAATAACCACTTCTGCGGTGGTCCACATCTAGCAACAGGATCAGGCTCCCCATCCTAAATGCAGCCTCCCTCTCCACTCTCCCATATAGCAGAGGGAGCAGTGCTCTGAACAAAGGTGCATGAGTGGGGTATTGCATGTGGATTTCCCTACACAGGCTGCATACAAATAAGGCCAACCCCACTGCAAACTCTGCACCTTCAGCCAAATGAAGTTTTAACGGTATGTTTACCCAGCCACTGCTCTGGATGCCCTGGGAAGACCTCACATCATCTTCTTTGGCAAGGTCAGAGTGCCTCAGAGCACAAGATAGCCAGTGAGCAAACACACTTTATTAGATGTCATGTAAAGCATTTATAATGGCTATGACAATGCAAAGCACTAGTAATTATCCTGTATTTTTTTCCAAGAGACAACGATGCAAGCAGTGCAGCTTCAAAAATTAAAAACCCAGTTCTAGCCATATAAATCCACATGTTCAGTGATTCCATTTCCAAACCTACATAAAACACCATATATATATTTCTTATACACACAGGATCAGATTATAATCTCAGACAGTGCAAGCTGTCACATCTGGCAGTCAACCCTACTAGGTTAATATTTCATATCACACAGCTCAAATTCCTCACACAGATACGTATGAAATGTAATGGGACCATGAACTGAGGCTGGACCTCAGGAATTATTTTGACAGATTGTACACAGACCTAGGAAAATGTGACAGCACTTTACATTTGCTACACCCAGTAAGATGGCAAATGGCTGTGTGTGGTGGGTTTCAGCTGGAAGATAGGTGATGTTGTGTGCTGTGTAACAGTGTGTGTCCCCATGTGACAGTACTGGCTAAAATCAGCATCTATATTTTAAAAATAAATTTAAAAAAATATTCTCTGGACATCAGCTGCAGGTACCCAGACAAGCTCAGGCTGACCACAGCTCTTGCTTCTTTAGCAGTCCAAGCACATGGTACTAAAGCTCAACAGTTTGATCACCAGTAAGGAAGGAAAGCCAAGAGAAAGGCAAGTGCCAGCTGTAGCCATCAGCTTTGCCAAGGGCCCCACTGAGTGTGAAGCGGAGAATCTGCACTGGTGGCTGTTGCACACCAGGCTTCCTACTGGGAAAGTTGCATAGGGACAACCAAAGCGGCAAGGAACACGACAGGGAACTCCTGCCATGTGAAGAATGCTGGTGACAAGAGCCAGCAGGGCAGTACAAATGCTGTCCCCTGCCTGCAGGGCTGCCCCGAAGCCACAGAGAGATGTGCACCACACAAGCTCCAGAGGAGTCAAATTCATCAATGGCAGGGCAAATTAGCCTACGAACTTGAGCTTAATGACTCCTGGCACATAACATAAATATGAACCTTTTACAACTACTTCTAATTAAAATTACAGTTTGCCTTTAAGTCCAAAATATTCCCATTTACTTTCCAGCTTGATAAGCTGAGTAGGGAAGGGGCAGGAAGACAACACCTAACTTCATATGGGCGGGGTGACCCAAGAAATTACATTTCATGAGCACCTTCACTTACATGTTTAATTACTTCCTTATGGCAAGACAGCCCTCCACCATATTACAAAACAAACAAACAAACAAACAAGAAAGAAACCCCCCCACTAACCTAAACTACAAGACAAATTGAAATTAAAAAAAATAAAAGCAAGCAAGCTCTGGGAGTAAAATGCTTCAGTTTATTATTTGTGCAAAACCTGGGTAGTGGCAGCTGTGATTCCTGGCCTCCCACAGACAACTGAACTCAAGGCTAGAGCAACCAAAACCAATCAAAAATGTAAGTCAGGTTTGTCTATTTTATTGAATTATGGAGGGAAAAAAGTTATAGAGATGCTTTCTGTAGAACAAAACTGCACACATTTAGCAACACCTGGAACACAGTATAACAAAGAATGCAGGACTTCACTTTTGGTAGCTGTTCAAATGCATACTCAGAGGTCAAATGTGAGCCCATATTTCACTTGTGTGAAGATATAACTGAAGAACAATAGAGATAACTCAGGGTGTTTTTTAATCAACCTTAACCTAAACCCAAATATTTCATTAGATGAACTACAGTCCAAAAATGACAGCACCTGGCTAGCCTGTGAGGCAGGAAACAAGAGACTATGAACAACACCAGCTTATCCACTCTCACCACTCAAACTTGCAAAAAAAACCAACATAAAGTAAAACAAATAACAAAAGACAAAGCTTTTAGAACTGTTTAATAAAGTAACACAATTTTAGACAAGTAAATTTGCTTCTTTCTTTAATTTGTTAACCTCACAGTATTAGCACTTGAACATGAGAACAGTACACTTCATGGCTACACTCCCTTCACATTCGGCTGGGTTTGTCTCCGGCACTGCTAGACAACCACGCCTGTGTTTTGGAAAATTTGTAATGTCATGGCATGTCTATATGCTGCCCCATCATTACTCAGCTCAGATACAACTTGGCATTCATCATTTTGTTTTTACAGTACTCCACAATCACACCCAGGCTCTTCTCACTACAGATGACGAAGTCCCTGTTCTCAAGAACTTACAGTCTAAATTTAGAAGGAATACAAGTGAGGGGAACAACAGAAAAGAATGAGGGGTACAGGAGGAGAGTTGGGCAACTGCTTATCTGGGAGAAACATGCATCTTGGTAGGTCAACTGAAAAATATAATTTACCCTATACAGGCACTAGGTTCCCTCTGTATGGTCATTATGGAAGAGATAAGTGAACATGGAAAAGGCTGACTAAAGGATGGAGGGCACTCTTTGGTTAAGGAAGGTCTCTCCCATTGCTTGAGCTCATTCTTGCCGCTGGGTTCCTTGGCTCATTTGTCAAAGGCACGACCACACATGTCAGAGCACCAGAATCTCTTCCATTGTGACATCACAGACGCGATGGCTTGTGAGATCACAATGTGCAAGGCCGAAGGCGCTGATTACTTAGGGAAGCACTTGCTGGAACTATGGCACCCTACAAAGCTGGGAAACAAACACATCTCAGTTCACTTAACAACACAGTGAAACCCACATGAGACTCCACATCAGCAGGACACGAATTTGTCCGAACAGACCACCCAGAAGCCGTCCCAATGATGCACAGTACAATTCCACTCCAATTTTATTAGGCCACCTCTGCTAGGCAACCCACTTTCGTCAGCTCCTTGACTGGTCTCCTAAGACAGGCTTTGCTGTGTATTTTTAAACCTTCTCCAAGAGTAACTGCAGATGAGCAAACGGGTCTAAGCTGGAGTCTGAAGAAGTTCCACACAGCAAAGGACTGGTCACTTAGAAGAAACGCAGAGAAAGGAAAGAACAAAAATTAAAACAAAGAAGCAATAACAGGGACACATACAGCAAAAGCCAAAGAGGAAGAACAGATTTGCTATTAAGGAAAAGAACAGTTGCACAGGATCAGACCAAAAATCCTCTAGTCCAGTCTCCTGCCTCTGCCTGGGAGCCGTAAGAAAACACACCAGCGTGAAACTACACAAAACGAGGTTAACCAAGCCAATAGCTCTGGGAGGCCAAAAGGAGGCAGGCCTGTTCTTCCCTCTCAGTCTTACTCTCCTGCTGATTATGTTACACCAGTTTCTGAGCGTGTCTGGCCCTTCTGTGAGCCGATTCAACCACAGGAACCTATAAAAGGACTAACACAGCCAGAAAAAAAAACACAATTAAAACAAGATAGTTTCTGGCTGGTTTAGTGAGATGAATTAGCGCAGGGCCAGGCTGGATGAAAACCAAAGCTCAAAGAAGAGGATAGGCCCACACTGGCAGAAGCAGGAATGAGATGAGCCACAGGGGCTGTTGGTCAGCTCAGCAAACCATGTCCTCAGACCAGGACAGAGACACCTGAGATGACATGCCACTTTGCAGAGAATGGAGAAGTTATCCCGGCTCTAGAGGAGTAGACACATTAAACTTGAATTCACAAAGCCATCAGACCATCCTGCCTCAACCTCATGTAATGCTGGCCCTAAAGTTTCCATTTCCTTAATCAAGCCCAAAGGCTTGAACACCTTTCAGAAGTTTCTGGCTTTGAATTGCAACATGAAGAATGGAGGTTCCCCTCTACCTTCAGAGAGCTCATTCCAACGGTCAATCCATTCGCTGTCAAAACAACATGTCTCAGTTTTCATTCAAACTCTCCCAGCCCTGGTCCTTCAGATAAGTTCTGAAATTTATGGCACTTCAGTGCTCTCAATCCTCAGCTCAGCTCCCAGTGCCAGGAGCTAGAGATTTGTAGCTACTACACATCCAGTCAGAAAAAGCTACTATTGCATATTGGCCTAATTTAGTGGAAAGGAGACATAGTAGGCCACCCTTCCTATAACGGAATCTGGCACACATAATTACTTCATTTTCATACACATGAATGCCACAGTTGTTCAAACCACTTATACAGCTGCACACCTTTGTTATCTGAAAAATGAAGGTTAACACCTGAGAGTGCCAAATCAATCTCAGCCTGGATTCAGGGAAACAAGATTTGCATTGCTCAATACACTGGTAACTTTTAATCTTCACAAATGAGTTCCAGAAGTGTTAAAAGAAAGCCAGTACTCTGGCAAAGCTCTGTCCTGGTACACTGGCAAAGGCTCCAAGCAGGGTAGCAGCTACAGGGGGGCATGGTTTCCACACAACCCAGTCTCAGCCTAGAAAATCTGCCAGGGAAGATGTTGACCCTGATTTTCAACCACAGGGAAAAAAAAAAAAATTGTAACAAATACAGCTGTAATTCAGCAAAAAAAATTGGTTGGAAGAGAAGTACCTTTACCTACACAACATATCTAGGGAAAACATAACTTTTCAGCAGGCCTTGGGCCAGCTGAGATCACTTCTCTTAGGGAAGGGAAATGGTCCAAATGGTCCCTAGCACAGCCAGGTCTGCTCCAGGTTATATCTTGACAGTCTCAACTTATCCAGTTCTTCCTTTATACCCTTGCTTGCCATGGCACCATACTGGCATGTCAGCTCATCACTACTAGAGCGAAACACCAGGAGTCTCAGCAGGACAATTTCTAGCAAAAATACCTGCTTCAGATCCAAGACAGAATTGTAACAAAAGCACAGCTGCTTACAGCCTCCCATGCTCTCCTGTAAGCCCCGGCAGAGTGGGCAGCCCTGCACCATTTACCTGGATGTCACCATACCTGCACTCTGCAGCCTGGGGACCCTCCACTGCAGGTGGCCACAGGAGTGACACAGAGACAGGGTAAAATGCAAATACTTCACACATTTAAGCATCGTCCAGAACACTATTTCCAAAATTTAACAGGGTTAAAAAAATAAAATAAACTCAAGGCCTACCAAAGTTAAAAGAATCAAAACAAGATAAGCACCAAACCAGCTGTAATCAGGCCTTCTAAAGAAAGCAAACTGAAGTATCTCTCAAGTGCAGAACAGAAACTTTAGGTCCTATCAGTGTTTATTCAGTCCAAGGTCTTTATTCAGCATCAGGCACACTGGCATTTTTTAAAGGCTTTAATCACTTTCTTCTTTTGGATTTTGGCACCACTCAAATCTGTCTAGACACATCAATTTTACAAAAACCAAGCCCAACACACTATTCAGGTAGAGCAACCCAAAGCTTAAGAGGAACAAGATGCATAAAAGGGCCACTCTTTGAAACAAAACAAGCATTTAGTCCACACTGTAAATTAATGTGAAAATTCAGTTGAAAGGGGCAGAATTCAGGGCTTCAAAATGGAAACAAAAATATCTGAAATAAAAAACACCATCTGAAATCACAGTCCCTACACAGCAGGGACTAACCAACTGGGCTTCTAACATACTGCTAAATTTCAGAAAAATTAATTCTTGGATAACAGTTCAAATCCCAACTTTAATATCAAGTGATATGAGATGCTACATTATTGCAAAAAGACACTAAAGGACAAAATAAATTCAAGTTACCATTAGAAAGAAATCAGGTAAAATCCTCAAACAGCTGTAAACAGCATCTGATGGGACAAGTGCTTTGGAGATGTACCTTCCTGGAGCCTTGTATACCTCATCCTTCCTGAGACACAGTGCAAGCATTAACATATTAGAAAACTTGCTGATCCCTTGCATCACAGCTGAAAGAATATCAAGAGTTCAGACTAAACAGCAGCGTTCAATCCACCATCTCTGGAACCAAAATCTCAATAAAGAAACTAGATAAGTAAAGAAGTAGCAGAACAAATGTTACACGTTAGCAAACAGGCCAGCAATGACCACGTAAATCCACCAGACACCGGACTTGTAAAAGACAGAACACAAGCAGTAAATGACAACACCTCTTCATACATCTTAGTTTGGAAGAAACACCTGTAACAGCATAGCAGCAAGAAAAGAAAAGAAGAAATTCCTACTGCCACTCAAGAAACAGGTAAACAGACTGTACTCCTAAGCTTTCTCAAGTTTACTTCACTCTCAAGATCTGAGACAGCTGATCAGTTCAATCTCACAGGGTAAAAAATATAGGGAAAAAACCCAAAAACAAATCTCCTACTCCCTCATTACCTCCACCTATGGACCTCCTCATCCCAAAACATAAAAATAATCCTTGCTGCTGCTGCCTCCAGCTCAGCCCGTGCCCACCCCCCGGGCAGTCGGGCTGTTTTCCTTTCCTCAAGCCCCGAAAGCAACTGATCCCGCTCCAGCTGGGACCTGGGGAACTGCGGCCACAGCCACCCTGCAGACCTCCTCTCGGGGCCGCGCCGCTGTGCGGAGGGCCCGGCAACCCGGGCGTCGAGGCGACGAGGCGCCGCCACCCCGCGCCCTCCCCTCGGGCCGGGGCCGCCTCCGGCCCCCACCGGCACCCCCGCCCCGCCCGGCCCCGCCCGGCCCGCAGCCCCACGCCCCCGGTTCGAGCGCCGCCGCCGCGGGGGGCCGGGCCGCGCCCCCGCTCCGCGCCGGGCCTTTACCCCCCGCCCCGGGCCACGGCGGCCCCACGTCTCCGCCAGGCCTGCGGGGCCCCCCGCGCCGGCCGGGCCCCGCAGGGCCGGGCCCAGCCGCCGCCCGCCTCCCGCACCACCCCCGCGGTGGAGCCGCCCCGGCCCGGCCGGGCCCCGCGCCCCGCACTCCGCACCACGAGTGCCCGGCACCGCCACTCACCGCCCGCACTCTGACCCCCGACCCCGCGCTGAGCGGCAGCGCCGCCGTCCAACCGCAGCGCCGCCCGCCGCCGCCGGGGGCGGGGCTTCCGACCCGCCGCGCCCCCTCGCACAGGCGCGGGCCGCGCGCCGCCCCGCGGGGCACGCTGGGGGTCGTAGTTCCCTCCGGCCGGCCCCGCCGCGTGGCCGCGCCTCGGTGCCGCGCCGGCCCCGCCGGGGCCCCGGGCGCCGATTCCCATCCCCCGCGCCCGGCGGAATCTCATCCTCTCCCCGCTGACCCGACTCCTCGTCTGCTCCGGGGCCACCACTTACCCGCCTTGTGTCCTCAAGGGCCATCCCACCGTGTCCCCAGGACACCTCTCCCAACTGCTGTTGCTTCCATGCTTGTGTGTTCACTCATCTCTCTTAGCCTTAACCTGTGTCTGAGCCGTGCCTGGTCTTTGCTTGACACCCCTGAGCTGTGGCACCTCCTCCGCACTCACATGGCTGGCACCCTGAGCCAGGACAGTCAAATCTCTCTGGATGTCACACCCTGCAAGGGTTGCGAGCCTCCGTCCCTGCCAACTGTGCAGGGAACAGTTGCCAGGGCTGTGCTGCTACCGGACAGCATGGCAAGGAATACTGGAACAGGCTGCTCAGGGAGATCGTGGATTTTCCCTGTCTGGAGACATTCAAGACCCGCCTGGATGATCTCCAGAGATCCCTTCCAACCCTAACAATTCTGTGATTTTCTGAACTTTAGTGCAATGATACCTAATCTTTAGCCTACTGACACAGCCATAACTCATGGAATCTCAGCTGCAATGACGAGCTGTTCTAGCTGGGGCCATTCCCTGCGTTGCTTCCTTCCTTGCTCCTCACATTAACTCACACCTCCACACTTCCAGCAGCTCCTTTGCACACCCCTGATACTCCTCATACGTGTGATGAGCAAACCCAGAGCACTGACTCATGCAAACAGGACTGTGAGGAATTCTAGAGGCTGCCTTACTCTCCTTTGCCAGCAGGCAGGAGCAGTCCTACCTGTCATCTTGCCCTCCTCTTCAAATCATTCCTTATGCCCCTTAAGCCTTTCTCTGGCTCCATGTCTTAAAATAATTGACACAGGTAAGTACCAGAGTACAGAGATCACTGACTGATGCTCCACACAAGGTGGGCTGGCTCCTGACTGAATCTGCCTGGTTCTCTTGCCTTTAGTTGAGTCGCTGGCTCTTCAGGCTGGATTTATCCTTTCCTCTGTTTGTATGTGGCCTTGAACTTGAGAGGCCTGGACCATGAAAATATCATGTCAGAACTATAAAAATACCAGCAGCAAACCATTTAATAATAGTAAGAGTTCATTTAAGCCCTCTTAGATTTGGCATCTCTCAGATTCCCACCCACATAAGCAAGGAAAATGTGAAATTTTACTTCTGAGTTTAGCTATATTGCTGTGATTTGTCAAGTCTTTGGTGACTGATGTATGATTTGCCAGGTGCCCAGGAGAGTGAATTGAAGGTCTTTGCACTGTGGTGTTCCTTGAGCAATCTGTCCCTGGCCCTCCCTTAGCAGGGATGGAAACTGGCTGAAATTATACTGCAGGCCCAAAGTGCGAAATTTAGGGTTCACAGCCTGCCTGTGTTCCTAAGAGGATGAAAGAGAAGAGGCCTTTCCTCTGCTGACCTCTGCATCGTGCAGTAAAAAGCAATTCCTTGGTCTAGACAAACGATGAATGGCTCATAGGTGTGTGCATATGTTTTCATCAGCCTTGTGCTGTTTCCCAGGTATCCCAGGCAGTACAGCCGGCAGAATTCCTCCTGCCCAGTTTTTTGGGGGGAACCCCTTTTCCCAGCTGAGCTGTCTGCAGTAACCAGGACCCACACCTTGGCTTCTGCCAGCCTCTGTGATCCTTGTGAGACCCATACCCGTGGTCCACTGAAGACTGCAGGACAGCAATGAGATTCCTTTCAGCAGCTGCACTTTCAAAGAGGACCTTTTTGATCTGGCACAACTATCAGCACCCAAACCAGTTCAAAGAGAGCCATGTTTTATGAAATATTGTCACTGTTTCTGTATTGTTCATGTCTTAGCCTATCTTATGTGGGCGTGCATGCCTCAAATGAACAATGCAGGCCACTGAAAATTTCACCTACAGATTAATCTGGCTCACTCGAGGCTTCTGGAAAAATAAATGAGGGTGATCAATAGATATCCTGTGGTGTGCCCATCAATGCACATGGCCCCTGTAGCATCCTCACTGGGAACAGCTCCCCTCCCCAGGGGACTCTGCCAGTAAAAGTAGTCAATTGCCATGGGGCCCTAGGCAAGGAATGCTGACAAACTGGGTTATGCAGGTGGGGAACAGTGGTCAAAAGGGCTGATAGTTGCTCATTAGGACCACCTTATTTATTCCAGGTAGCACAGCCCATGTCAATCCCGTGACCCCATTGCCTCAGGACCAGCTCTAACAGAGAGCAAGTGAGCATGTTTCAAGAGTCACTCTGGTGTCTTAATTGCTTGTCCTACTTTAGAGATTTTGAGATGGCTGGAAGAAGCCCATAGGAAATGGGGTCCACACTGGGGCAGTGTCTGCTCTGTCCTAATTTACATGAAGGACTATCTTCAAACCTTGGGTGGAAATCATCTCATACTCCAGCTGTGACCTTCTCTCCCTCTGCTGCTGCCAGCAGATGCAGCATCCTGGTCTACAGTTACCTGGAGTTTTATTTGTTTTAAAACCCTAACAGTTTCTTAACAAAGTCTCATCTGATTCAGCACAGATGTTAGGCCACCACTGGGCCGATGGATGGACAGAGCTCCATTAGAAAGTAGCAAACCAGTGGGGCAGGGTAAGGCAGAAAATACAGACTAAACCCCCCTGACCCCAAGTGGCAGCTGCAAGGGATCCTCTGTGTGAAGACAGGGCTGAGCTTATCCTAACCCAAGATGAACTATCAGGTCTCTGCCTGCTGCTGGGTCAGCACAGAGGAGGAGGGACATTCCCCAGTCCTTCTCCCGGTCCCTCCCTCCCAAGGGTCTATGGAATGCAGCTCCTTTTAAAGCAATAGGATTTACATTATTATGGCACAAAGAAACATCAGATAATTTTAAACGCAGCTCCGTTAATACTGTTCAGCTGCTTATGCTGAGTGAAACTTTTAAATGTCTTATAATACACATGACAAGTAGTTTTGTATCACTGTTTTCTACTTAACAAGTTAATAATGTGCCAACCCAAATCCTTCAGTTACTAACACCACCGGTGGGACTCATTAACCAACGTGAGTACATATTTAAGGGAATACTAATATTCACAATGTACATTTTTATATTCACGTTGTCATTCTTGAAACCACAGCTCAGTTCATGTGTTCTGTTGAAACATTTGTTTGCAGAGGATTTCTCTCTCCCTTTTCCTCTAAACACAGAGACTATCACTGGGGTATCATTCTGGTGAATGATATTAATGACAGCCTGTCATCATGGAAAGCTATTTCTAGCTGTCAATTAAAGGGTGTTTTGAAAGAAAGCAGCTCATTCAAACCCCGTGGGAGCAAGTGTGTCTCATTGTTTGACAGTGACCCCCTTGATGAATTTGGGAGCAACAGCAGTTCTGTGGGGCTCGGAGCTTTGCAGATGCAGCACAGGGCTCTTGGATGACAATGACATGGAAATTTTAAAGGTGCTGATGTCCTTAGCAAAGAAAAGGCAAAAGAGTATTTCAGATGATAAAGGCAATCCACAGGTAGGAGTATTGGTCAGGAAAGAAGTCCCAGGGATATTGAGCCATTCTCCTCCATCTTGAAATATAATTTCCTCTCCAACATCCCAATTTATCAACCTCCATCTTCAAATATGTCTTTTTACTTGCCCATGCTAACCCAGTAGAAGGCTTCTTCTGCTTTTCTCTACCTGATAGATGGAAAAACCTCTTAATTCTCAGATAAAATGTATTTATAGCTAGTTTACTCTAATTCACTCTGAAAAAATGATTCTTTGATTTAACTTGTTGGCTTCTTTCCTTCTCCTGGTGTATTCATAGGCAGCTTTCAGATCCCAATCATTTTTGCCATCTTTGCTTTGGTGGCCTAAACGAGCCATTTTTTTCTTGTGTCTCCTTAGCATATTATCTTTCCATTTCCCACTCCATCTTAGTAGACCTCCTCTGCACCTGCTTCAGTTTCAATTAAATTTTCTTGAGCACGAGTGCCCAGACTGGTATGTGGTATTCCTGAGCTGGGCTCCAAGGCCTCATACAATATATGTCACTTTGCCCTATAAATATCACTCATATAAACATGCTTGATTTCTACATTTCCCCCCTCAACAGGGTGGTCCACTCTCAGGGCTTTCTCTTTCCTTTTATTTTCCTAAGCACTCCTTGCGCAGTAATAAAAATGTACAGACTCAGTGGGGATCTGTTTTAACTTCAAATGTGCTGATTCAGTTCAAAAACCATTAATTCAGCCAGAATCAGGGCCATGGGGTGGAAATCCTTTTCCAGTTAAAACAGAGGTGAGAGGGACAGCCTTTGGCAGGCTAGGAAATAAAATGCATTAGAAAAACATTGCAGGACATCAGAAAGTGTCTATTGACTGGGCTATGTTAACAGAGGACAAGGGGGTCTTGGACATTTCACATCAGGATGGGATGTCTCCATAGGAGATCTGCTTGGATTTGAGCAAACGTCTGGGGTTTGGTGCATGGGAGCATTTTATTTCTCTAGTCTGTGCTTTGCTGGAATGGTCAGAATGGTCCCTGTTGGACCTTATATTGACTGAGCATACAAAGCTGGTCAGATAGGCTGGTCCTGTTTCCAAAAAGTCCCACTTTAATCATGAGTGCAAGAAGATGCAGTGAAATGCAAAGCAAACATAAACAACTGTGTTGCTTGGGCTGTAGATCAGTACTCTTCCCTTTTGTGTGGGTCCCAGTGAATCCAGCTTTGGCCCCTCAGTCCCCTTTGTATGTGGGGTGAGGAGAAAAAACTACACGTGTCAGGAAGGCATCAGCACCAAAACACAAAATAAAATGACCCATCAGCAAAGGATTTCCCCAAGATATTTGACCAAAGGAAAACATAGCCTGAACATCAGGAGAAATTTCCTAAGGGTATGATGCATTAAACTGTGGGATCACCATCCGAGAGGAGCAGTGGGAACCGTGAAACCAGCCACTTACAGCACTGTAAAATGTCCCATTGGTGCCAGCGTGATTTCAGTTCAAGGGAGCTGCACTGAATCATCTACCATGCCTTTTCCAACTCTTGCTCCTAAAAATCAGACCCAAGAAGTACAAAGAAAGAAGGGCAAACAGTGATGTCAATTTGCCAAAGAAATACAAGCTTTTCTACATTATTGTATGTCGTAAAACCCTTGTGCTCCCACTGTATACTTAATCTTGATATTCCAATGCCATCCACAAAGAAATTCAGGCTTAACCTTGGTAAAAAATATTGTGCAATTGGGTGCAGTTTATTCTTTATATTTTAATAGCTATAGCAAAACTCCATTGCTAACTAGTAAAAAAAAGAAAGAAGAAAAGAAAAAAAAAAAGGAAAAGTTGAATGTGTTTTACAGTTATGTCGTCATGGGAAAGCTGTATTTCAAAGTGAGGGCATCAACAGCAGTGAAACGGGACATTTTAAAACATTTTAAACATTTTAAATGAGATGTTAAAAAAAAGAAAAAACCACTTCACCAAAATCTCTTTGCCAGTATTTTAGCTAATAGGGTTGCAGTGTATAAAGGAAGGGTTCTGACGCCTGCACAGGCCACCCAATACTGAGCCGCTCCTCAAGTGTCTTGAACTCTAAGTGTAAATGGAAAAAACATCTAAAATTAAGCATTTCTCCTGGAGGAACACATTGCTGATAAAGCAAATCTTCCCATAGGACAAGCACACCTGCTGGAAGGTAGAGAGACATTTTTATGTGTGGGATTTTAACTTGAGATAAAGTACTTTTCATGGGCAGTCATATGGAAGACAGCTGGCCAAAAATAATAACAGAGGAATTTGTGTCCCTTGGGAAATTCTGAGGTCTCAAAAAATATGATTTTTGACCTAAGCTGGGACAAAAAGTTTAGTGCTTGGATTTTTTTGTTGTTGTTGTTTAATGACATATTCCCAAATAAAAATAGTGTATTTCTTTTCACTTTACCACTTTGACATTTCTTTTGTTATTACATCATTCTAGAAGCCCAAACCATCCATTACACCACACTGTTTCCTTTCCTCATACTGTACATTACATCGACAGGCATAATCCCCACCCATTTTTAAGATTCCTATTAAACCAGCTAAATGTCTTTGTGAAACTCAATATCAGAAGCAACAAGGATCCCTGCCCTAAGCTGAGGCAACAATGGATTTTAACAATTATTTTTCAAATGTGCCTTTAAAAGATGGACATAAGAGACTAGCGCAGGGGGGGAAGTGCCTGGCACAATCTGAACAGCCCCGGGGAACATGACTGTTCCTGAAAAACCTGAACTAGGCTCTTGGTCTGATGGCTGGCAGGCAAAGGGCCTGGCACAAGGCTTTCATCACTCGTGGTTTGATTTTTGCTGTGGGCAGGGAAGCAAAACTTAGCAAAGAAAAAAATATTTTACCCAGAGACCACTTGGTTTCCCCCCAGCTCAGGAGACCCCATGTTTTAGGCCAAATGCTTGGGGTATAATGTATAACAGGGATAAAACAATACTGTCAGAAAGAGATGAGGAAAAAAAAAAAGTGAGAGAGAGAGAGAGAAACTCCCAGAAATTTCTATTTTTAAAATTAATTTTTAAAAAAATATTAATTTTAAAAATTAATATTTTTAATAATTTCTTAGCAAAAGCTTGGATAATGTTGATACACTCTAGTAAATGTTCCCAGTTACTCCAGTCAGTGTTCTCTGGTAGAAAATTGGTCTGTTGGAAAAAAAATTTACTTACTCTACCATGAAATCTCTTAGGTTCATTATTTATTTGGACTCAGTTGTGATGCTTTGTGCTATGGAAAACTTCATGAATTCAACATTGCTCTAAACTGCCCTACTGAAACTAAATAATTACTTGGATAGCTCTATCCCCTGCTGCTCCAAGTGTCCAGAGGCCAAGTCTTTGAAGTAGTTCCTAAACTCCTGACCAAAGCAGCTCATTTCCCCAAACTTAAGTCTCTCTTTATCTCCAGAAACACGCACCTCCAATGGACAGCTAAATTCACCAGAGAGGGTAGTAGGGGTTTGCTGCCTGGTCTGGGAGTCGGACCCATGCTCTCACACACCTTCTGTCTACACTGCTTTAATTTCCCCACTATCTCCCCCTCTGTTTATTCTATTTTCTGCCTCTTTATCTTTTCTCTCCAGTGTCTGGAGACCCTCTTTCCTTTTCCAGCCTGTCTCTTCCTCCCATCATTTCCCCTAGCTCACTCCTTCCTTCCTTTCTTTCTTTCTTCTTTCCTTCCTTCTCGGCACTCTCCCTGGAGTTTCTATTCTCTCTTCTCTCCTGCCTTTCTTCCATCAGGACTTCCCCTAATGCTGCAAGGAGGTACCTACTCTGCCAGGGGTAGAGAGGAGAAGTACATGCCATGTCCAGAAAAGTCTGAGACACAGACATCCCACTTGCCAGGGGGACCATTCACAAATCCTGCTTCTCCTGCTGCTTTCAGTCCACAGGTACCAGCTGTGTGGATTGTCACGTAGGAGTGGGAACACCTAAGGGGTCCTGGGAGACTCAGCATAGAGTTCAAAGGCTGGAGACCTTGACCTCTGTGCTTGCAATTGTCCTTTGAAACCCAAGAGAAAGAGCCTGTGAAAGTGAGTGGTGCATCCTCCCCCAACATCCTCCTTTGTTACAGCCCTGAAAGTAACTGACCTTGGAAATATCAAAATTTCTTTTCCCCACCAAAATTCTCACTCACATTGGCTGCCATCAGAAAGCACAGCTGAGACCACTGAAATTTATCACACCTGTGACCCACGCTGGATGGCAGGGAGAGCTCCGCCAGCTGAAGAGGCCAGTGTAGTAATGTGCTACCTTATCTCTAGTGCCACTGACTTCAGTCTATTTAATTTTCCCTTTGATTTTAATATAGATTTATTGAAAACAACAGTTATCAAAACAAACTGCACTGGCAAATTGGTGTTCGTCTGTAGCTGTACAAGCACCTATAAAGCTGCCAGCGTATGAAATAAATGGTGCTATATGGGAGGTCAGTTATTGCAATAGAAGTTCCCCAAGGATTTGCACTGGGCAGTTTAATATTTTTCTTATTACCCTCTTTTCTTTTCTACTATTTATGCCTCTCTGTTTAAATTTAAAGCATGCAGCCATCTGCCAAGGCGAGCATCTCTGATGAAATAATCTCTGGTAAACCTTTTCATGAGTGGGCTTCCCTCAGAGTACCAGCAAATACTGTTGTGTCCCACTTAAAATGCAGGCAAATGGAGAGAGGGAGGCCAATTTTTACAAGAGTTTGCCAGCTAGTCCAGCTCATTTTCCCCCCTGCTTTTGAAAAGGTTTGTCCTTACCTCATGCTCCTTGAAAAAACCCTACTGATTAAAGCCTTGCTTCTTGCCATGTTATTTAACCTCCATTTAAATTCCGTGGCTATACACACATCATACCTGGTATCTGTGGGCTCCTCCCTACACACGGTTCTAAAAAAAATCAAATCCAATCATAGTCTAAACCTGCTCATCAGAAGAGATAAAAGGGTTTCAGTACTGATCTCCACATCAGGAGAACACAAATCAAATAACATAACTGTCAAATGAGGAGACGAGGTGTTTAAATGCCTATAGAAACAGGAACTCTAATTACAGAAACATCTATAATGTAACTAATATTATTTACATTAGAGCAATGCTAATCCAGATGAGGGTTAATGTCCCTGCTCCTAAAACATTACAGTTTAAATAGACATGAGGCTGTGAGAGGATGGAAGGAGCATCAGCATGCTCATCCCTGCTTTAAGATCGGGGTTGGAGGCAAACTCCTCACAATAGAAGAGGATGAAAGTGAGCCAAAATATGCAGTAATGAAGATAAGTTTAGTTGCAGCCAAAGAGAGCAAGCAACTTGCTCAGCCTCACACAAGCTGCCTGGGGGGTTGACAGAAAATGAATAGAAACCATGGATGGCCTATATGAGTCTCTTACTCACAACATTACTCAGCAGTGGGTAGTGCTTGTCTCTCACTGAGTCTTGCACTGTGCCCTGCAAACATCCAGTTCACTGGGAATGAGCTCCTACTGCCACTTCTTAAAGTCAGGCTGTGGGTTTTCAGACCAGGCCGCTCTGTGTGGACCTTTTTCTTCATGTGAGAGGCACAAGCCATCATTTTGGTGGTTCCAGGGAACAAGGCATCTTGCTTTGGTTGACAGAGAAAGTGTTGAACTGATGGAGAGCAATAAAACTGCTCCATCCCCTGGACTGATTCACTGGTCAACCCATCAATATGCAGACAGCCCATCACATGCTCAGAATTGAACCTTTGGGCCTTTAAGTCTACACCCTGGAGGAATTCACTCCAGGTCAAAATCCTCCTAGCTTTTATCAGTCTGTACCAATTGGGTGGAAAACATGCAAGTGCTTTGTTCTTTATCCACTGTGGTGTCCAGCTGTGGCAGCTGTTTCTCAAATTCACAGAGTGCTGATGAGAGGATATACTCTCCTTCTCCTCCATCCTGCCCCTTCCCAGTTTCTTCTTAGTACGAAAGCTCAATATTCAACACTTGAGTTATAAGCAGTTTAGAGACCACTTGTGGTCCTTCCTGTCTGGCCCAAGATATCCCACTACAACCTAGAGTTAGAAATTATCTGTTTTGACCATATTCCATTTGATGTGAATTACTGAAGTGAGATATAGACAGAAGGAGCAAGTATGAGCTTCTCTGGATAAAGCTATTGCAATATTAAATATAGCCCTGATCTCTCAAGGGATGTCAAACGTTTCTCATCCCCTTCAGAAACTTCCTGTAAGAATAGCAGTCCCACACACCTAAAATGAGACAAAAATCTGCATTTGGAGGGAAGGGATCCACACAATTTGGCACTGGACTCAGCAGATTTCCCAAGGCTCTGGTAACAGTTCAGCACAAAAGGGAAAGCCAGCAGGTGAGAAACAGAGCATTAACGAGTCTGAATGACACATGCAGCCAGACTGTCTGCTTTGCTGAGAATTGATGCCATCCCTATTACTGGAAAAATCCTGTAAGCATGCTTCCCTAGTGCTCGGCAGCTTATTGCTATGGGTAGCCAGTTTCTTGTCATGGCTTAGAGATTCTATGAGCTGGTGTAAAAAGGCTTGCTGTCCCCAGGTTTACTGGTGGAGGCAGTTACTGCACAGCCAGAATGTGCTTCTCCAACCAATGCTTTAGGATTCTGCAAAGTAGCAACTGTATTATTAACACTCTGGCACAGCTATAGAGACTGTCTTCTAGAGAAGCTCACCATTATGTCTCACTGCTGAGCATCAAATACCAGACAAGGGAGAGAGAATCACATGAACAAGACCTTCTGAACCTGCACAGAGGGAGCACAAGGATTTCCACAGATGTCCCTCTAGGAGTCCAGGGTCGAGGTATTTAAGTTGGACAATTTATTCTTACCATCTCAAGGAAGAGTAAGTGGGAAGACTGGGGACAGTGGCCACTGGAGAGAAGAACTGTGCAGTTTAGGACAGCAGCCTTGGGGCAGGCACTGGATGGCTGAAGGAGTGGATCCAGACAGGGAGGGACAGCAAGTAAGGATCTGCTACAGAAACAGTTGACAAACAGAGTTCTAGAGCACTCCCCTCGTTTCTGCTAATATTCCCTCTTCACTCTCACTCTCCATTTCTTTTCATTTCACTCCTGAAGTGTCTTATAAGGAAAGACACGTAATTTGCCTCTCCTGGCAGAGGAGATTTGACACACACGTGTGGTTTCACGTCTTTACATCCCTCTTACATCCTCCACCTACAGTCAGAAGTACCCTGTAGCTATAATGGGTAGGCAGAGCAGGGATGGCAGGGAGAGGAAGGAACAAGAAGAATTGGAGGCTGAGGCAGAGCATCACTGTGAATCATTGCAATTTCCTCTGATCCTGTTTTATCATTGGGGGTGGGAATGTAAAAGATGCAGAACCTGTGTGAACAAGGTCAAATTAAATCACATTTCCAGGCTGGGGAAATTACTTTTGCCTGCAGCAAGAGAGGTGCACAACACGAATGAAGGAGGGGAGGTTCATGCCACCAGGCATGCTGTATCCAGCTATTGCAAGACAGAAGGAATTTATAATTAGCCCACTGAAATATATCCCTGCAGGATTTCACTGGAGGGGGGAATCAGGCCAGTTGAATGTGTAACAGAAATACCAACTGAGATCTGATTCCAAACCTTATGGGAGACAGCTCATCCTTATCTCAATGAACATGTGTTTCTGTCTAATGGGATGACATTACTCAACAGGGTCAACTACCCACATGCTCTGAAGACCTAAGAGAGAGACACTGAACATCTCCAGGACAATTCAAATCTGACAGCTTCAAGAAGATCACTGGGAGAAAGACCCAGATGCTATTGAAGTTTAAGATTTCCTACAAGAGCACACAAATTGTCAGGTCTGTTAACACCTCTTGGTCAAACCTTACCACTGTGTCTCACTGTCACAGCCTGTGAAGGGAGAACAGTGCTGTGTGTGGGTGGCTTGATGAACTGATAGAAGGATGGATGCAAAGGAGTCTCCTGAAAACCAGCCTAGAACACAGGACTGGAAGAAGAGACCTTTCACATACTTCACATACAGCAGGGAGAAATTAATACATGCAGCCTGACTGGATATACATGATGCATTGCAGGCACCTGGGAATTTGTGCATTTGCCTTAACCAACTCAAAGTCTCGCTGCTAACAAAGGAAAGTGGCTGACATGGTGAGTGCAGGTGAAGGCTCTCAGCTGTGAGATGCCTAGTTTGGGGTGTTGCCTTCACATTTTTGAATTTTGAGAGTCAAAAGTGCAGGAGTGTGGAGATGGACCAGACCTAGAGCTCACCTCATCCATGTCTTGCCCCTGGTGTCAGAGGGTACAGCAGGCATGCAAGAAACTTTGCAAAGAAAAACTACATTGGCAGGACAAGACATTCCCTGTGCCAGTTTCCTCTTCACACTAGCTACTGGTCCAACCTGAACTGTATGGGTTTATGCCTCTTCCAAGTTTTATTGTTGTTACTAGCTCGTAAAATTCAAGCTAGTCTTGTTATCTGAATCATTTTCTGAATTACAGTAAATTCTATGTTATTGATTCCATGGGGTTGAGTCTACAGGAAAACTGCAGAAGAAATAAGATGTTCCTCCAACAATCAAGGCAGGAATCTGAGGGGCTGTGTTATGTAGGGCACTGGGACTATATGATGGGATATGAGGCATTTGAACTGAATGGCAGAAAAGGCTAGCTCAAGATAAAGCTGAGCCAAGATAAAGAAATTTTGAGTGTATCAGTTTCTGCACAGGCTCGTGTCTGACAGAAAGCTGGCTTGTTGCATGTATTTGCCTGCTTTAAATAATTTACTGCTAGAGTAATGTGAGCTGAATTAAAGGATGAGAGGGGCAAGAAAACAGAATGGGAAATGCATGTGAGAAGTGACTTGTGAGAAAGACTGGTAGAAAGAAGACAGATATTTCTCAGAGGAAGATAGGTAATTTCCTGGGAGGGGAAATAGTGACAGCCAGGCACCAAGTCCTGGAATTCAGCAGCAGGAGTTTATTTCTGTATGAAATGAAAAAAAATAAAATCCAAAATTTTAAGAAGAGATTGTGAAAATGGGTGCTGAAGTCAGGTTTGGTGACTGAGGTAAGAAGGAGCTGAAGCTCTGAAGCACATCAGCCTCTCAGAGAAGAAAAGGATGATCATGAGGAGTGATGCTCGGTTGGGTTGTAGCACCACCCTTCCTACTGCGAGGACCTTGACGGGTGCTTCAGAGCTGAACTCTCTGCTGGGGCACCACATGTGCTGGGGCAGAGTAGAAGGCAGGTTAGGCAGGTTGGGTGCTCGTGGACAGCATGCAGCCACAGGGACAGGCTCTCCTCGTGCCATGTCCCTGCTGAGACCACACTGCCATGGGACCAGGATAGGGGAGTTCAGCATGGAAGTCCCGAGCCTGACCCAAATCCCCAGGGGGGGATTAGGATTCTGGTTAGGCAGAAACTCCTGCTCCCCCGCCCTGCCACAGGAGGGATTTGCTTTGCTGGAAAGGAAGCTTTGCAGAGTGTTCTGCACAGCACAGAGGGGATGGAGAGGGAGAAATGTTCTGCTCTGCTCTCATCTGAACAGAGATGGGTTTGTATTTCAGCCGGGATTTTTCTTCCTTCAGCTTTAATCTCCAACTCCTATTAAACAGCCAGATCAGTCTAGAGAAAGAAAGTATTTATTTATTTGGTTATTATTATTATTTCTAGAAAGGAATACCATCTCGTTGGCATGACAACGATGCTGTGGGCCACCATAAACACTGGATCATTAGCACCAATGCATTGGGCCATTATGTAGGCTTGGCCATCAGCACGGCTAAGGTGTGTGAGTTTATGGTGCAATCCCATTCATGTGACAGCATGGGAATTATCACAGCAGTCACAGTAGTGAGCACTACAGCTGATGCAGAGGTCCAGCCTTATACAGAATTACTTACTGCATTGGCAGAAAGCATTTTTCCTTTGAAAGAAGGCAGGCACAAAGCATAGGATTGAAGTCCCCTATATTGTGTGGGCTGCCTCACATCTAATGCAGCTCCTGGGATGGACCACAAACATCATAATACTCAGCACTTTAAACTCCTAAACAATATCCTTATGTGTTATGCAGTATTATGAGAAAATGCACATGCATATAAGACACCAGTGTATTTTCTCCTACGAACAGGCAGTTCCCACCACTACAGATGTGCGGAGTGCTCAGCATGGCCCTGAATTACATGCACAATCTGTATGTTCTTGGGAAAGAGCAACTTGTCTTCCTTTTTACTGTAAAGGCCCATTTCAGCTTATATATCTGTAGCAGATATTAATAACAATCATGGTGCACTTGGCTGCTCCAAACTCTGACTGATGAGAGCAGCCCTAACTCACACAAGTTTCCAATTGATTTTATCTCATGTTAAGCTCTAACTAATCACACTGGAGAGCTGCTTTAAAAGCTCACTAGATCTGTCCTGCTCAGGTTTGCTTGCCTGGCTAAAAAGGGGAGTTGGATATTTTTTCCTATCCTCTGCTGAATTGGGCTTCCCCGCTGAATTGGGAAGGGAGGAGGAGGAGCCTGGAGCCAGAGGTTCAGGCTGTGGAAGTAGTGCTCCCCTGCACCCGGCTATGCAGCTTGCTTGGGCCCCAAAAACGAACCCAACATTTCCCCTGCAGTAGAGTCACATCAAACACAAATAAATAAGAAGATCAAAGTGCTGCTCACCCCGTGCACTTTCCATGGGCCAAAGCAGGAGCCACCACTCTGAACTGCTCTCGGACATGGCTCCAGCTTCCCTTGGCTTCTGTGGCACAGTTCAATAGCTCTGCCTTAGTTTTGCTTGATCCCATTAATGACAAAAATGACAAACACATACGCGTTGCCTTTATAGCTATTTCACGCTTTGACATGATCCCGGGCAAGTTACCTATGCTGTCAGCGTGATGGATGGTGCACAGAAGGGGGGTTGGACAGGTGTAGCTCTTCTCATAGGGAAATATTTTTCCACACCATTAGCCTGTGGAACTCCTAGCAACAGGATATTGCTCAGAGAGGGATTTTAAAAAGCCCTGAAAAAAGAGTGGATGCTTGTACAGAAAACAAGTGTCCAGTGCTGTAATCAAATTTTAGGAATAGTTGATAGGAGAGGGTGTTGCTGCATGCATATGCTTAAATCACACACTGTGGCTACTAGAGTTTTGGAGAGAATTTTCCTCAGGAGCCCATGTCCCAGAAGTGCCTCTTTTTGGGCTCTAGCTGTGTCAGGCTTCAGCTGTAGAAATGATAACGTGGTTGATGTTCACATAAGAGCAGTCTTCCTAAAACAGTTGATACAGTTACTTGTCCGACATCTGCCATCAAGTGTACAACCTCTTTTTTGGAGAAGGAATTTTCCAAGGGGAAGGTCGTATAGGAAATTATACTGCGGGACAATGATATATAAAGAATACATAGTACTTGTTTGCAAAATCCCAGGCATGGTGTCCATTCTGCTGAATGAGAGAAGAAAATCTGAAGAAATCACTGAAGAAATTCAGCAATGAGCAAAGTTTAAAATTATACTGGTATCTTGGAGCATGTTACAAAAAGCAAAACCAAGAGATTCTTTTGTGTTAGTCAGGAGACTTTGGAAGAGATCTAGGTGATGGTGATGATGGTGATGCTGATAATGACAACGGTGGTGATGATGGTGATGATGATGATGGTGAAGAAGAAGAAGAAGAAGAAGAAGAAGAAGATTAGTTTATCTCTCAGCCATAGAAAATTTTTGTAGGCTGAAGAAAATTTTCTTACTGCTAGTGATATGAGTCAACAACTCATTTAAAGGACTGTTTTCTCATTCTGGGAAGACTAGTCACCGAGAGTGTGCCAGGTCTAAATTTCAATTTTCTGGCAGACAGTATGATTTCAGCCCTGCCTCTGCCAAATTCTTCCTATGAAGAGAGAGGCTCTGGCAGAGGGCAGCCACAGATGGCTCAGAAGACCAAGAGATCCCATATTAGCTTTCCTGAGCTCTGGGACAATCCTTACAGCAACCACTAGAGTAAAGCCCAGATCAGCTGCTAAGACCAGAATAATGCTCCCAAACTCATAGGTCAACCTTCATCTCAGATGTCCTCGCTAATGGCATCAGAGTGAGACACGGCTAACTGCAGAGCCTCCAAGCTCCTGTCCTCCTGGAGTGTGGCCACCAGCTTAGGGATGCTTAAACCAGGGCCACAGCTCTGACAAAACCAGGGGATAAAATCATTTGGACAGCAGGGACTTCTGGCGCTGGCAGCGCTGCCCAGCACCTCCTTCCCGGAGTGGCCGCTGTGGCAGCGGCGAGGGCAGGGTGGCGGTGGCACGCAGCTGAGACGCGCTGGCTATAGCCAGCAGAGGGCATGGACATTACACACGGCAACCAGCCACCCACACCCCGCTGGGAGCGACTGCCGCCTCCGAGATTCATTGCGGGAAAAAGTTTCGTTTTAATTACTTCAGTAACTCGTTTGCCATCTTTCCCCCCTCCACCCATACTGCAGATGAAGTGTTGCAAGGAATGGCCTGGGTCTAGCTACAGGTGGTGACGGTGCCAGTGACTTCAGGACGTGGTTCCGTAACTGGAGAACTTCATCACTTTCTTGGGGTGTCACTTTTTGGAGCAACGAATAGGGCACAAAACAGGGCAGCTCCCAACAAATGCAACTCCCTGTCACAGGATCCCAGTGTTCTGCAGGTACACATGCAACACAGCCTGCCCTTCGCCTTCTGCAGTTGCTGCGGCAGTTTATCACATTTCTCAATCTTATTTTATACAATAGCAGCTAGAGGACATAATGATGGGTGAGGGGGGTCTCTTGTTTTAAGAATGCACATTGATACTGTAAGAATACAGCAGACTTCCAATCAGGGCACTGCTCACAGTGGAATTTACATGTGTACTTGACTTTATGTATTATTAGCAGTCCTATTGAAATCTGTATGCATAAAGTTAAGTGCATCCAATCAACCCTGTAGGCTCAGGATTGTATATATTAATTTGGACTTCAGTATTTAGAACAGTGTTTGCAATTGGAAGGGACAGCACTGTGATAGCCTGTAACAATCTCAAATTTTGTTTTAATATTAAGTGGAAAAAAACCCCCACAACTGGAGGTGTACCCTATTACTCTTAGAGATGAGCAATACCGTCAAAGGTAAATCAGATGTTCAAAGTTATTTTAAGGTCCAAATAATCAGTGTAGCATATATATTTCAGTGGAAAATTTTCCTATGGGCCTCTGTGCATATCACAGCTCCATAGTGGTGCAGGAGTCCATGTTTATGGATCCATTTTCAGGATCAAAATCCTCATTAGTAATACAGATTAATGGTAATTACAAATATAAATAACTTGAGTGTATCTTCTTATTTTCCTCTGAAGACATTGCTCACAGAAGCTAGCTAAATGCCAGATTTGTTCCCTGAATCCAAGCTGTATTAAGTTTGTGTGTGACGATGCAGTAACATAAAGTTAAATAAAGCTGCCTTTTTTTTTTTTCAAGCCTCAAAACACGGAGCTTGGTTCTCAGCTAGCATAAATTGGACACTGGTGCAGGATTCAGATCCCTTTTTCCATACTAAGAAACTGAAAGATTAAAAAAAATTGCTTTTTGGCTAAGAACAAAAGAAAGACGTTTAAATCTGAGGGATCATTTTTCATGATGTTGTAAGTACTGAAAATACTGCTTTATAATAAGAGCGCTTTTTTCCCCTGGAATTCTATAATTTTGATGGTGAAGCTGTAGCACAAGCTGGCCTGTGACTGAATGTTTTCCCCAGGATCCCTGGGAGATAAGGGATGGTTTTTAATGTGGCTTCCTGAAGTGTGTCAAACTCTGATGTTATTTAAAATGTGGCTCATCTACACTGCCCTGTGGAATATTTACTGAAGTCCTGTACTGTTGATGCTTTTGGTGAGGAGCATGCTGCAGGATGAGCACCTTGGAAATACGTGAGGTGCCAACTAATTCAGGGTCCCCAGAAAAAAATGGCAGGACTCAGGTGTTGAGACATATCTATATGCACAGCCTGAGGGGTAGCTGTTTCCAGAGAGGTGTTTGAAATCACAAGTGCAAAAAAATTATAACTTTGGTAAATCAGAGGGTAACTACAAGGTGTTACTGATGAGCAAAATACATGCACAGTAATGTTTGCTCTTAATTTGTGAGAGATTTTTATCTGGACTATCCAAATGACAGTTTTTACACAAAGCAGAAAAGGAGTTCCGGAATCTAAGCCCACGTTTTCCATTGTGCCATGGCTGATCCATGGAAGAAGGCAGCGCTTGCTGCCTGCCTTGCCATCCTCTTAGCTCTTGTACACGGTGTGCAGGAAAGCAACAGTGGAGCAGATGCCTTGAAGGGAAGCAGTCTCTTTTTGGTGGGTACCGTCAGCCTTGGAGAGGCTGAGCTGCAGGTGAGAGCAGGGAGCAGGGCTTCTGGTGGCTGTGTCAAGAAAGTACATGAAGCTCCTTCACCCAGGTGCTTTCTTCTTGAATTGAGAAGCTTGAAATGCATATTGTTTTATTTTGAAATTTAAATGTGAAAATAAGGACGTTTATTCTTGTGTGTTAATATTTTCAAAGATTTTATCATTCAAAAGTCATGTAAGCACTCTGCATAAGACCTGTCTCTGAAGTGCTGCAGGAAGGATGGGTGCATTTCAGTCCAGCAAGAAGCAAACCATCACGGTCTGCACCCAGTTAAGGCCTGAGGACATGCTTCATGCTGTGCCTGTGGACAGTTTTATAGGGGCTGGAACATTCAGTGATCCTGGAGTAACAGGTAAAGCCAGCCCGTATACTTAAGTGATGAGTCACTGCTTACACAAAAGTTGTTGGATGACATAAGCATGTGATCTCTCTTGCTGTCATACACAGGATATAGCCCAAGTGGTTGATGATGCTGACGGTGAGGACTTCTTTTTACAGTGTATGTCACAAAGCACAGTCATATTTTGACAATGCCAGTGCAGAGTTAAAGAGCCATAAAATGCTGCCCAGACTATTTTTAAGAACAACTTGAAATTATTTAGCAGTTGAAGAAAAAACGCAAACCATTTTGCTCTTGCACCAAATAAGTAAGTCTCTCGGATCAATGTTTGGTGAACTTCACGAGAAACAATGAGACAAGTGTTTCTTTTGAGTCCCCATCTAAAACTGGCTCTTCCATTTCCTATGACGGGCAGTTTTTGCTCGGGACACTCCTAGGGCTGGCAGGAAAGTTGCCTGTGGCCGAGGTGGAGCGTGTGTGCAGAAGGGTTTGTGCAGAGCGGCGACGTGCATCCAGGAAACATTAAAATAGCAGTGTGAGTGCCGTGCGTGCGTGCCGCAGTTGGGAAACACTGGGAGTGTTAAGTCCCTAATTTGCTCTCTGGCTCTGCTGTGGCTTGTCCAAGGCAAGTCTGGGGATGATGCCCACCCCTGGAAATCATGCCCATCCCATGCCAGAAGATGCCGCAGGGTACGTGAGGGAAGGCTGTGTCCCCATGGGCATCCCGAGGGCAGTCGGCTGCCTCAGGGCCGGAAGGGTACGGGGGCTGCCCCGAAGTGGGGAAGCTGCCGCCCAGGGGGCCCAGCAGCGTCCCGCTGCAATTTGGGAGGGAGCTGCACGGTGGAAAATATGACCGGTGCCAGGCGGGTGGGCGAAGCCGGCACGGCGGGGCTGGGAGGAGAAGCGGCGCCCCTGGGAGAGGAGCAGCCCCCGACGCCCCGTTTGGGCAACTCCGGGGGCCACGACTGGTGGGCAGCAGGCGGGTGGGCGCCGGTCCTGGACTGCATTTCCCATACTGCCCGAGTGCCCTAATGTATGCAGTGCTCAGCCCGGCTCCGTGTGTGTGAGAGTGTATGTGAGCGCGTGTGTGAGCGCGCGTGTGTGTGCGTGTGTGTGTGCGGCGGGAGCCCCTCGGAGAGTGGAGGCTCATTCACTGATGAGAGCCGGCACTGAGAGGCAGCACTGCTCCTTCCCTCGCACCCCTGCCGCCTCCCGCGCTGCTACATGCGAGCGGCGGGCGGGCAGCGGGGCCAGCACGCCCGGGACTGCCCCGCTCCCCGCACGCCGCCAGCTCCGCGCAGCCCCCGCCGCCAGCCGCACCGTGAGTACCGGCCACCGCGCCCGCCCGGCCACACGCAAACTTTGCAGGGCAAGTTTCAACCCCCTCCTCCTACCTCCATCCCGGCCCCCTTGCCCTTTCCCTCTTCCTCCTTCTCCCTCCCCAGCGCCGGAGAAGCCGGGCAGCTCGGCGGCGGCAGGGAGCCGCGCCGGCCGCGGGGAGGGCCGGGTGGGTGGGGATCGGCATGGTAATGCCGAGGGGAAAGGCAGATAAAAGGGGGCCCCCCCCGCACCCTCGGCGAGCCCCGAGCTGCCCGGATCCTCCCCCCGCGGTGGCTTTCCGAGGGGGACCGGTAGCCACCAGGGGGATCAGGTGCCGGGGACTGCCGCGGCAGCCCGGCTGGGGACCGCGCACGGCGAGGGGGAGCCCGGCCGGACCCGGGGACCGGCAGAGATCCCTCGCTCCCAAATAGATATTTTTTTTTTTAAAAACTATTTTTTTCCTTTTCTTTTTTTTTTTTTTTTCCCGTATTTTTCGGCGGGGCAAGCCGGGCAGTTATTTCCGCGCTTCCCTCCGCTGCTCCCGGCGCTCGCTCTCTCCGCGGTCGCTCTGGGCAGCGACAATTTCATTTCCCAGCAGCTGCAAAACAAAAACTTTTTTCAAAGGAAATAAGCAGATCCACGCACCCACCCAGGGGTTTGTGGGCTCGGGAATTTTTTGTTTGTGGGCTTTTTTCCCTTTAAAATATATAAACTTAGTCTTTTATTTTGCAATAAAAGTATCGGGGGGGGGGGGGGGGGGAACAACAAACCAAAAAACCCCCAAAATACCAAAAACCAACCAAAACCCAAAACACCCTCAAGGGTTTCTGTGCGTTCAAGCAACACTGCCCAGACAGTAATTTTATTTACTCCGAAGCTTTCATTTTTTCGATCGCGCAGTCCCCGGGTGAACTTTAGTTTTAAGCCATCCCCAAAATGCGCGATCCCCGCTCAAAGACCGATGTATTTTTTTTTGACCACTCGTTGTTAAGTCGCACTTAGCTTAATTTTGGACGCGGCTGAAGTTTGTCCAACATCCTCGCCCCTCTTCGGGTCCTTCATCTCTAAAAGATTGCCGCCCTTGCCCCTGGCTGCTTCCAGGTAGGAACCAAGTGCCTAGATCTCACATGCGGTGTTGTTCTGGTTTTATTATTGCAGATAAAACAAAGGTAGAGAGGCGGTTTAAATTGGCAGCGTTATTCAACGAATGAGCTAAAATTACTCCACATGTGAATGGCGTAGCTTGGAAAGCCAGAAGAGGTGAAAGGAATTATCCCTATTTTTGCTTTAGGTTCTTTAGAAAACTTTCTGGATCATCCAGCGATGCAATCGAGAAATTGCAGGGTTTTCTTTCTTTTAACCAACAACCCCAGCTCTAGACCAGGGAAGTCTGTAAATAGGTTGGAAGCATGGAAAATAATTCTTCACCTTCAGATCTAAATACATAAAAACCATCTGGTTGACCACAATGAAATCATTAGGAACTGTCTACTTAAAGAGTTGTATTGAATGCTTATCCTTCCACACAGGAAATGTGTATGGTAAGTGATTGTTGCAATAAATCCAAACAACTCTGGGCATCTTCGCGTTTGATGATCTTTGTAACTCGGGTTTTAAGAAGGAAGAAAAAGTGGAGGGGTGGAAAGGCGACTTGACGGGCTGTACGGACAGGGCTGGCGGTGCCCCCTCCCGCTGCCCTCCCCGGGAGTGAATGATTCCCGAGGCGGCAGGAGAGGAGCGGCCCCGGCTCCGTCCCGATCGCCGCTTCCCGGCGGGACATACGGGGCCGGGCGGGAGCGAGCCGGGCCGGGCCGGGTCGGGCCGGGCCCTCAGCCCGGCCCCGCCAAACACCTGTTTAATGCGCCGGCGGGGAGCGCGGAGCGGCGGGGCTTGGCGGTGTTGGTAGGCTCTAGCCCGGGGCTCACCCCCGACGGATTTTATTTTATTTGGGTTTATTGAACAATCTCCTCGGGCGGGAGAGAAAAAGCGGGAGCGGGAGGGAGAGGGGGCGGCGGGAGGGAGAGGGGGCGGCGGGCGGGTGCCAGCCCGCTTGGCCGCCCGCGGGGGGCGTGAGGGGCCGTGAGGGGCCGGTGCCCGGGGCCGGGGCGCGCCCGCCCGCCGCCCGCGCTGCCCGGCCGAGCGGGGCTTCCCCCGGAGCGACGCCGCCCGCGGTTTTCGTTCGGATTTCGCCAAGTCGGGAGCGGGGCCGGGAATGCGGGTCGGGAGCGAAGCGGCAGCAAATCCGTGGGTAGGCTGTGAGCTGGGTTATTTTTTTCCTTCTTTCTCTGTTTTCCTCTTCCCAAACCCCCGGCGCTTCCTCCCTCTGGCAGCCGCCGCCGCGGGAGCGCCCTCCAGGCCCGGGGGCTTTTCCCCGCGTTTTTTTTCTTAAAAAAAATAAAATTAAAATAAAATAAAAATACTTTTAATTTTTTAAAAAAATTTTTGAAGAAGAAGTTTTCAGCCAAAGGGAAGCGGGGCTCAGTCCAGGGCCGGGGCCGGGACCGGGGCCACTCCGCCCGGCCCCGCCGCCGCCTCCTCCGTTCACCGCGCTCCTAATTTTTTCCTCTCCCCCTTAAACCGGTTTCCACGGCAGCTGTCCGGGTGTGCGGCTGCAGTTGGCGTATTTTACACGTTGGAAAAAAAATTAACTGTTTTTCCTTTGTATCTTAATCCAGTGATGAGAGCTCTTCTTTGTTGGCTTTCGAGCTTGCATTTGTTTTATTTATTATAAGGAAATCCAGTTTGGTTCAAATATATAATCCATTTGAGCACTTAAATCCCCAAACAGCTGGCATTATTTTGTTTTATAATCTTTGGCTTTTCTGCGCGGAGCATATTTCTAAATTCCTACTTGACATTTATGGGGAAAAACTTTTTAATGTAAATGGCTATTGTGATTTTTTTTTTCCTGGGTATTTCCTAATTTACATGCATCATCAATTTGCCTGGATTTCCTAATGTTTTCATCTTTTTTCCTCCCCTATAGCTTGTTAATTAATTTTTTTTTCCCCAAGAAAACTTTTTTTTTTTTTTTCTGGAGGGAGAAAGACGTTAATTTGCCCCATTACTTTAATCTCTGGCATTTGGAAATGGTTGAGAGACCACAAAAATGCAACCTGTTGTAGAAACCAGAGTGGTGTGTTTTATTTATTTTAATCGATAGCAGAGAGGTGATTTAGTAATAGGAACTCTGAGTAACATTTAGTAAAAGATTTGCAGATCTGGTGGCTGTGTATGGGGTGTGCATGTGCTTGCATATGAGCGCGTTTCTTTGCAGGCTGATTAGCAAGTGGGTTTTACACTTATAACCAGTGCTGTTTTCTGCTTATAACCACTGCTGTTTTCTCCACTTGATGGGTGTTTTTGATGCCTGATAAATGCAGCTCTGTCATGGCTTCTCTTACTTTTATCAGACTTTACTTTTAACTAATGCAGCACCATGCTACAACCTTTGTAAGCAGAAGATTCAAAACTAAGCCAGAGAGAACTGATTACTACTTGTTTCTTGGTGAGAGATTTTTTTTTTTATGGTTCAGCGCTAAAGGTTCTTGATACAATTTGCCTTGGTCGTGGTGTGTTTAGCCTCGTTATTAGGAGCATACATGACTACACAGGTAATTTGTGCACACCTTAAACAGGGTAATCCTAAAAGCCAATAAGTATGCATATAGGTAGCCATAAAAAAATAATACTAAAAAATTCAGAGTTACTTTTCAGTATGTTCATCTAACCTTCATACTTGGTAGACAGTTTGTATAGCTTCCTAGATTGATCTTCACCCTCCCTCCCTCTGCTCCTTGTTTAGTTAATTCAACAAAGACTTTTTGCAATCTGTTTGGAGTTTGTCTGATGCCGTGGAAAAGTAGCTGCTGATTTATTTGGTTGCTTTTCGATTTCTGTCTCTAGCCCGTCTTTTCTCCTCCTTTCAGCGGGGATGTCAGCTGTTATTACTTCCTATTGATCCCTTTGCAAAGTGAGAAGTGAACTAAAATTAATGTCAATTCCACTGCTCAGATCAATAGCTGGAGTTATTTTAATCTGGATTTGCGCGAGGTGCTAAATTAAAAAAAATCAGCATAGAGGCAGAAAAGTAGCAGCTCCTCACTCCACCTGTGCCCACTGCCTTCCCAGCACCCAAATGTTCCCTCCAGCTGATTACCCTGCAATCCATATTTTTTTAATTAAGAAGGTCAGTTAGTTTTCTTATATTTGGGTTCTGTATTTAAACCTATGACATTTTGACATTGGGAGTGTATTAACGATAGATTTTCATAATGACTGGTCCGCCGCAGCCTAATCTGTCCGTGTTGCTGGGGGGTGGGGAGGTGCTGGGCGATAAGGGAGCAAGAGAGAACGAAAAAGGAAGTGGGAGCTGAAAAAAAATTAAATTTGGCTGGCTGAGATATTGTAATGTGTTGATTTATTCCCGGTGTAATGAAGTTTGCAAACGAATAAACGGCCATAGTGATTCACAGTATCCTACAGGAGTGTCAAGTGTTGCGGCCAGATTACTAATTTATGAAATACATTTAACGTAATGGTGTGAAAGCACAAGTAAAAATAGAAAAGCAGGCAGAGGTGGTTGCCTTTTTTTTCCCCCTGGAAATCTGTGTTTTTCTGTGATTGCTCAGTTTTGCTTTCATGTGAACGATCGTTTATTTCTGAGAACGGTGGCTTATTTGCATGCATCTCTTTGAATATATAATTGTATATATATATTTATATTTACGTGGTTATATAAGCCCCCCAAAATTCTAAATTTGCCAGTGGCTGCAGTTTTCTGACCTCCAGATTATGATCAGCCTCATGTGAAGCAGCAGAGCAAGTGTACCCAGGACTGCAGTGCTGACCAGGCTGCCCTTGGCATCCCGCACTCTTCCTCTCCCCCTCGCTTTCTGTGGCAAGAACTCAACGAGAAAGTTATTTAAAATTTGGAAGAGAGCAAATTCGTTAATGTGAGATACATAATCTGGTAATTTAGCAATGATGTCTGTAAGGATGAGTGCCAAATGAGGAAGCAGAGAGATGATGTCCACTCATCTTCACAATTCATAACAGTCAGTGGAGCGGCTGGGTACAGGATGGGAGAGAGGAAATGCTATCACTGAACTGCATTAAAGCCCCAGACTGGATTTCATACACTTTGTTAACCTAGGCTCCCTCATTCACGGAGTACAAAAGACACTCCATTAGGGAGACACTCTTTCACTAAGTTTTATTTGAGATGTTTGACCCTCTGGATTTAAGAGGCACAATTTGTAACAGCTTTTTATTATTATATGATTTTTCTGGCCCTTTGAGCTCCAGCGGCTAGTATATTGTTTCAAAGTTACAGTCCTTGTATTTTAAGCTGGGTTGTGGGGCCTGAATGGCAGGCAGCGGAAGCTTAAAAGAAAAGGCATGGGATTGATTGGGGGAGAAAATAACAACACAAAAAGGCACTGCGAACTGGGGGAGATAGAGAAAGAAGGATTTTCCCTTCTTTCATCCTGGGAGGGGGTTGTGGCTGGGTGGGTGGTTGCAGCCAACCTGGGAGGCTCAGGAAGATGCGAGGCAGAAATTTTGTTAACATTTTCCTCTAAATGTTAATGGCACATCCAGGGTAGTTTACAAATCTACTTAAGAGTGAGTGCATTAGGAACTAAAATTACTGATCCATCCTCTCTTGTCCCCGACCCGAAAGGCATACGCTTGCAGAGATCAGATGGCAGAAGCACCCATTATGATTTTAAATATTGTCAGAGACGCCAGGCATTTTACTGGGGAAGTCTCTTCTCCTTTGGCTCACAGGGACTGCGTGTGCACGCGTGGGTGTTTGTGTGTTACACACACGGACCCGGACACAGCCACATTCCTACATTCCAACGGTGTGTATGCATATGTATGATGGTACTGAGTCCTGTGTGTTCAAGTACACATCTACCCATATGTACTGTGAGAGCGAGAGAAAATACCTGTCAGTTACGTACGTCTCAAGCATGGTGTACAGTTATAACCGTGTGTGCTGTCTGATTTGGGTAAATGTGTACAATGGATATTTTTATGTTGGTTCTGCACCCCCAACCCCCTAGCAAATAGCAGGGGATGTGTATGTGGAGGCTTTCTTAAGTTTATTGTGGTTATATATACGTGCCACTTGCCATATAAAATTCCACTTATAATTTGGAGTTACTATGTTAATTTTAGACTGAACATTTTTTATTAGTGTATTATTAAATCTGCATGTTATTATGTTTGGTTTGCCTTTCATCCATCTGCACTGGATGATACCCTTTAACCTGGAGGGCCAGGGCTGACTCCACTAGTGTGTGAAGTTGTCTATTGATTTTCTTGAATGAGAACAGTGGCGCATCTCCGGCCAGTGGCTTGTAACACATGTGGCCACTCTGCTGCTGGAGCATCCGAGAGAAATGAGTGCAAAAACCTAATTGGTTGTGTTTTCTTTCCCTTTCTGTTTCCTTGCAGTGTTCGAAGGGTGATGATGCTCCAGTAATTTTCCCTGCTCCGTTCCTAGGCATCGCTTTGCTTTCCTTCCAGGGAAGATTGTTCTTCTTGTGATCCTGCTGAGGAAAGAGACTCCGATGGACTTACACCGGGCAGCATTCAAGATGGAGAACTCACCCTATCTCCCCAACCCCTTGGCCTCCCCAGCACTGATGGTTCTTGCCTCCACTGCTGAAGCCAGCCGTGATGCTTCCATTCCCTGCCAGCAGCCGAGGCCTTTTGGGGTCCCTGTGTCAGCAGATAAGGACGTGCACATTCCTTTTACCAATGGCTCATATACTTTTGCGTCCATGTATCACCGCCAAGGCGGGGTGCCGGGAGCATTTGCAAACCGTGACTTTCCTCCATCATTGCTTCACCTCCACCCTCAGTTTGCACCCCCCAACCTGGACTGCACCCCGATCAGTATGTTGAACCACAGTGGCGTCGGGGCTTTCCGCCCCTTTGCATCCACTGAAGACCGGGAGAGCTACCAGTCGGCCTTTACGCCAGCCAAGCGCCTGAAAAACTGCCATGACACTGACTCACCCCATCTGCGCTTCTCGGACACTGATGGGAAGGAGTATGAGTTTGGCACCCAGCTCCCCTCCAGCTCCCCTGGCTCCCTCAAAGTTGATGATACAGGGAAGAAGATATTTGCTGTTTCTGGCCTCATTTCTGACCGTGAGACCTCATCCAGTCCTGAAGACCGAAGTGACAGATGTAAGTACCTCTGTTGACTTGGTGGTTCTTTAATTGTGCCGTGTTGAGACACGCAACAGGTGATTGCCCCGCAGTGCTGTGAGACTTGCTAGAGGCAGAGGCAAAGCAGCCTTTCTTGCCTGCTGAGCTCAGCCATGCAATATTGCCTTGTTCTTCCAAAAGGATATTGACAGATTTTAAGGTGAGGTGCTCTTGGAGGAAACTCGCCTTCCAACACATAGCTGGAGAGGTGATGTTGACCATGCAGAAAGCTGTCCATGCACCAGTGTGAGGCTATAGGTGCTGGTACATGTATATGTGGAAACAGGGATGCAACTGGAATGTGTAGCCAGGAGCTTTCCCAAAGCATGCAGCAAGCATGTGCTCCCTGCTTCTTCAGGTGTTTCTTTCTGTCCTCTTCTTCCTGCACACCACTCTTAGAGCAAATGCATTACCGACCGGCATGATTCATACCTCAGCTTAGGACAAAAGTACCTTTCCCCTCTGGTTAACTAAAGAATATTGTTGGCCACTGAGCTCCCTCTTTAAGACAAATACAAATTGTTTTTACAATTCAATAAGCTGTTGCATCATGTGCTTTCTCTGTTTTCCCCATTTTGGTGCCCACTGAAAGGTGATGTGCCCTTTTGCAGGCCGCTGATTGGACTGAAGGAACCTGGTCCACTTGTTCATGGCTGTAACTCTCTGTTCCCCCATCACCTTGTCCCTTGTGGAGTTGCCTACACAGAGGGGCAGAGCTGTCCTTCATGAAGGACAGGCTTCCAGGTTTGCAGAGCTGGGAGGTGACCCACATTGGGGAGTGGTCTGGGGGCAACAGAGCGTGGTACCCCAAGGAAGAGTGCTAAGTTATGATTAGAGTTTTCCTGTAAACCCAGACGTGTAATCAAGGAGTGAGTGGTTTGCTTTTCACATGGGCTCCTTTGTTCTGTTGAATTTTATTAATAGAAAACAATTTTATTATTGTTGTTGTTATTATTATTACTTTTTTTTTTTAAAACAAAAACCTGCTGCACCGTTGCTTCCTCTCCCTTTCAGATGTGATTTTTCTTCTCCCCTTTATGATACCAAGGAGAGTAATAGAGACATTGTGGCTCTCTCTCCCCTGTCGGCGCTGCTTCCTCAGGCTGTCTCCTTGAATTAGGCACTGTGCTAACTTACTGGCGCTAAAAGACATCTGCCTAAACCCAGCGTACCTTTTCAATAAAAGTCATCATAAAATCAACCTGCCTTTTAAATCCATCGCTCTTTGGTTTTGAAATATGCTGCAAGTGTGTCTTTTATTGTCGGCATTTGTGAGGGTAGGACAATTCCCACTGATGGCGGGAGCAGTGTATTTCTTGCAGTACCAGTGTGATCCCTTGTGTCTCTCCCCCCTCTCCTTCTGATCCACCCCCGACCGTGCTACTTTTTGTGCCGTAAGCTCCTTTCATTGTTCAGCATCTCCTCTCTCTCTTTTTGGGTCTGCAGGGAAAGTGGCTGTAGGTGGGAGCACATGTGTGGAAGCTGGTAATATAATTATCCACAGGGGAGGCAGGTGAGGTGGCTAGCCTTAGAGACATCTTTGTTGATGCTCTTTCCCTTATCGATATAACCTGGCTGGGAAAATGAAGCTTGCTTGAAAGAGTACTCTGAGAGATAGCGGCAGAGGAGAGGGTCCACTGGCTAAATGAATTTAGAGCACATCAGCTGCTATGAATCTTGCTGGCAAAATCCTGTCAGATACCCCATTTAAAGAAGTAAATCTGTTAAATGAATTAGACCACATGGAGCACAGCTGTGGACAGACAGACACAGCCACATCCATCGCCATGCCTTGCCTTTGCCAAGAGCATGTGCCGAACGCGGGTCCGCTCCTTCTGGGAGCAGACGGGGCTTTGCACAGATGCAGGCAGGTTGACACCGAGTGCCAGGGCCGTGGCAGGGGACTTGCCAGGGAGAGGAAGCAGAATAAAAACTTTGCAGGCAGCTTGGAAAACTTGGGCAGAAGTGGAAGGTGTTTCGTTGTATTGTTTTTGTTACCGTGTTATATTTCTTTAAGATGCTTTTCTGCCCAGTAGAGCTGAGCAAATGCAACATCCTGATACGTCATCAACATTAAAATTTTTCTGTAACCAACAGGGTGATGTACACCTGTAAATATGTCTGTTGGCTCTGTATCATATTCCCATCACATATAGATACTGCACCATGGAAACTTTGCTCCATTAAGACGGCGAGTTTATTTGATGTGTGCATACACACGTATGGGTGTGTTTGCTGGAGGCTGAGAGCAAGTTGTGGAGCTTTTAGAGGATCCTAATGGTCTTTGATGCTGGCCATCAGAAAAGAGAAACTTCTGAAGTGATGAATTCAAGAGATGACACCTTGCAGATAGAATGATGATCCTCTTTTGCATTAGCATTTGCAGAAAAATTTTTAAGCTTCTGTAGTAATGTGTGCTTTGGGGGTTTGTTGTCTCTGAGAAGTTTTGTGGATTCCTTGTGTAACTGGTATACATAACCTTTTGTAAAAGCTGCCTACTTGTGCTCCTTATGGAGCAGATAGGTGGCTGTAGCTTTAAGGTAAAAAAATGTCATTAATTAGGCTTTTCTACAACTGCAAGGAAAAATCGTAAAATTTTCTTAGATCAGCAACACCTTCTCATGTCTAACGGGTGCTTTTCAGGTTTGCAGAGCTTCACTGTTTTGGAGTGTTTTTCAGATTGCTGAAAGGGTTTGTGTTACATGGAAGCTGAATTACTGTGATCGCCCTGCATGGTCTTCTGTTCCACTGCACAGGAGCCTTTTTTGAAAAGATCATTAAAATATTTGTTTCACCTCATAGTTTAAATGGTGATTTTCTGGAGAAACTCCCCCTGCTTTTTTTTTTTTTTTTTCTTTTTTTTTTTTTTTTTAATAAAATGTAGTCACTGAGTTTTAATTTCCCTGAAAAATAGGTTTTTGCTTGGAAGACTTTTCAAGAAAACAAGAATCAAAATGAGATACTTGCACATCAAGCAGGGTTTGGAAGGTGCTTATTTAGTCCTCTGCAGCATGGGAGGAAAGTCTCAGCCTGCTTTCACCAATGGAAGAAATTCACAGAATTCAGTAAAATTATTTGTGATATGTTCTGGTGTATTCCAGATTAGCACCTGACCCCGTAAGAGATGTGTTCATGCAGTAGAGGTTGCTCAGCCCTTTGCATAAACCTTTCCTTACTTTTAAAGCAGGATGATACTTGGACCCATGTCCTGCATCCCTCAAAGAGACAATATCTTTGGGGTGCTTTTGGGTGGGACTGCACTCTTTGTTAATCAGAAAATTGGGCTGAGATGTCTGCATCTAGGTAAGTTGTCTTTTGCTCTAAAATGTGAGTATTCAGGACATCCGAAGCGATGGAGTATACAGGGAACATGTGGAAAAAAGGAGCCTTTCTACGGATAAGCAGACATCATGTACTGGATGGGCCCATTCCCTTAGGTGCTTACCGAGAAAAATAATGCCATTTGTTAGGGTTTAGGAGCTTCTTGTAAAGCATGTGTTAAAGGCACTGGAAGACATATTTTATGGGTTTGCTTTAATAAGCGTACAATAATTGAGATTCCTAGAAGGGGTGGAAATAAATGGCATGTTCCTTTCTGCAAAAGAGATCTATAGCCCTATTTTAAAATCAGGGGGAAAAAAGAAAGATTCCTGTTTTTTTACATCTAATAAAATCTGTCTCAGCGTCCAGTCATAGTACCCAGCTCCTGGGGTATTGCTTTCCCACAAAGCAACAGGCAGAGGTCAGTGCTGAAGCTAGGATCTCCTGGCAAAGAGCTGGACCTTGTCAGAGCAGAGACCTCTGCCATTCCTGTGGGACATCCCACACCCCCAGCCTCCCTGGGACCACAGAAGATGGTTTCCCATTACTGCTGCTGGGTCTCCATCATGTGTTGTCTGTGACTAGTGGTGAAGCACAGACCAATGTGTGAAGGCAATCCTCTATATGCTGGCCACTGATTGGCTTTCCATCCTTTGGCCAGAGTCTGGCACGCCAAGTCTCAGTTTCCCTGCTCCTGCTGGTGGCCCTTGCCCAGCTCCTGCTGTGCCCAGGGGATGAACATTTGAGTTGGGAGTAGGCTGGGATCCTTGCTCATCCCTTGGGTCTGCTGAGTATAGTAGGAGTGATTGTATTAACATTATTTTGATGATTATGATTTTTGATAATCATATTTCACCTTGGACATAGTTTGTGCTGCAGCTGGTTTCTTTTCTGCAGGAGAAGTTGTGTGATATATTTGTGAGCTCTTTGTTCCACTTTGGGGTTTTAAAGAACATCTCTAGGATGGAGTTAGTTTTCCTTCCAAACAACTGGTTTGTTATTGATCAAATGTAAATAGCACTTCAGGTAATGGACATCAGGGCTATGATGACTACAGCATGAATTCCTGAATAATGTGGTGCTTTGGAAATCAGATCAAGGGCTGTCTGTGGAGTCACCCACCTGCTCAGACACGTGTTGGGATTTGTGTTATGACCTATGTAGAGAGCTGTGTGTGTCTATGTGTATGTGTTGCCGGGAAGGTTTTATTTTTTGTGGTGGAACAATGGATTGGAGGGGGAATGCACATGTCCACGTGTCCATGGCTCACAACTCTTCCCTCTGGGATGCACCACTCCCAAGGCTGGTAAAATTTGGGGTCTAACATGAAGTGATGCTTTGTTGTTAATCATAATCAGCCATGATCATGGGAAATTGCAAGCTAACTCCGCTTGTGAAATAATGAAATAAATCGAGTGGAATATTTCTTTCTGTCATGCAATGCCTTGCATGATGTAGGAGTGAAGAAGCAACAGTGGAATTTTGGAAGGACTGGGCAGGCAGATGGGCAGTAGCAGGGATGACAGCCATGCATCCATCCCTGTTGCTCCACCAAATACACGCCATCCTTGTGGAGTAAAATGTGCTGCATGGAGGTCTTGGAGCACGCAGCAATCACCTCTTTTTCCTGCATTTCTGGCAGCAACCTTCCCTCTCCCTCTGCAAACTGTTGCCGAGACTCCTTTCCATGCTGTTCGGCGTAATTGTCTTGTCGGGATAAAGAAATGTTTGAACAGTTAAAAGTGGGGAAGGGCTGGATGGGAGCAGCCCCTGCCGGCTGCGGGGCCATCTGGCCTCCCTTGGATCTGCCGGTCTCCAGTTTATATTTCTCTTTCTGTTATTTGGGGCTATCTGGCGCACTTGGAATACCTAATCACCATGGTGAGAGGAGGGATAGGGCTGCCTCCCCCGGCCTCCCCTTCCCATCAATTGTCATGCAGAGCCCGGCCGGGCGCTGCTCCTCGCAGCCCTCATTTGCTGTCCTCGCCCGCTCTCGGCAGAAGGATGGCTTTTAATTGATCGTTTGAGGGGGAGGTCTGGGGCTGTTTTCTCCTCCAAAATGTTTCCCCATGCAGCCGCTGCCACCCGGCCAGCCTTCATGTCGTCTCTGCCCTGCCAGAGATGCCTCGTGCCCTCTCCCTTTTTGGACTCCCCGGGAGCTGGCGTAACTGCTGTCTTTGGAGTGCTGAGCAACACCGAAATGTTATATTTATCCATCTCCTGCTGGAGAGATGAGCACGGATGCAGTAAATATTTATTGCTCCTCTTTTGCCGTGTGTGCCTGGATGCTGGCAGGAGGGTACTTACTGTACGATTGCAGGGAAACCCCCCCACCTTGCTCGGTATTTCCCATCAAAACCACGGCCCCCAAACCACTGGCCGAACCTTGCTTTTCGAGAAGGAATGAATCACATTAAATCTTCAGCCCCATCGATCAGACTCGACTGCTGTCAGAGGATTGCGGCAGGAGAAGTGCAGGCAGACTTGGCGGCTGCCGTGCAGTGCCGGGGACCGGGAATCCTGACCTCGGGCATGGCTTGGAGTCACGGTTTCCCTATCCCTAACGGGGGAGCAATGATACCTCCCTCACAGCGGAGCGTGCCGCTTTGATATCTTCTGACAGAAGACGCTAGGCAAGGGCAAAGTATTAGTATTATTAATATAGTACAGTTAGTAGAATATTATGAACTATTATAAATCATTACTACTAAACTACAGTTATTAAAGGAAATGACCAAAGTGCACTTTGCGAGCCAGGATCTCTGACAGTTAAAACATAGTTTTATTATTTTACTTGCTAACTTGCAAAATTGAAGAGTTAGCAACAGTTTCCTGGTTGATTGGTGGTGATTGCATAAGGAATCGGGAGAAGCGGGAGGGAAGGCGAACATTTCTGGAGAGAGAGAATAAGCATTAGTGCCTCTGTGATTTATTTATCTATCTTCCCTTGATATTTTGAAGGTCTTGAAAAAAAGAGGCATACTCAGGCATGGGCCTAATCCTGCTCTGTAGGATTGAAAGTGTTCAAGGCAACAAGGTCTTAATGTTTCTGGAATTCCCCAATGAAAAAAATTGAACTGAAAGTGTTAGTGAATTGCTGCTGGTTGTTATTTGTTTGATATCATTTAGACAAGTCCCATTAAATGCTAGCAGCAGATTCATTTTTTTCTCTTTGTTTGCCTTCCAAGGAGTAGAAAACAGACATAATTATTTTTTACGTGAGACTGTAAGATTTCCTCTCATCTCTTTTTTCTGGCTAATATCTGCAGCTATAAAATAAATTCTTTTTGTGCATACTTGGTGCTAGACTGAGGTAAATAACTGTCATCTGAAATCCGTCTAACCTTAATCTGCATCAGGAGCACTATAGAGAAGTATACCCATTTGTATAATATTAAGCGTTATTTTAGTATGGATTTCTAATGCAAATTCATAGTGGGAACAAAGTTGTCTCCTTTTAATACCATATTCCAAGAAAAGCAGCTATCGATAGCAAATTGTGACAATTTTTATCCTGTGGTTCATGTCACTGGTGGTCTTCTATCATGTCAATTGCTTGATAGCCTGTGAATGTTTCACCTCTCTTCTTCAGGGTAGAATAGCAGATGTGGGGACTTTCGAGGACATTTTTCAGCTATACAGAGCAATTGAAATTCTTCAGAAATAATGGATTTCTATTTGAGAAATTTAATATAGGATTGGATTCCTGTACAGCATCCTCTGAAAAAGGGCATGTGCACCTTTGTAAACCTACACATGTAAGCTGTATATGTGTCTTTCTTTCCTTTCATGCAACATCAGTGTTTGCCTGCTTGTCTTTTCTGGCCTGGGTGTAGAAACTCATGGGTGACTGACATTTGGGATAAATTCATCACCCTGAATTCAGTTTTTTTTTTACAATTGAGTTATTTTCCTGTTGTTGGTTGGGTATTGGGTATTTGCTGGCCAGATTGACCCAGCCCTCAAGCCAGAGAAAGCTCTGGCTGAAAAAGTACTGCTTGGTTTGGTACTATCTGTATCTGTCCATTTCATCTTTGTTCTATCTTCTATTTTCTCTTAAAAACGTGAGGGTCGTTGTGATAATCTGGGAGTTCTTCTTAGCCATCACTTTCTTCTCTCCTTTGACCATTTGCTGGCATCTTGAATTGCAGCAGTGGCCTGAGCAACAGAAGAGGGGGAAAAACAATATTGGGGAGGAGCAAAGCAAGGAGATTTATTGTCGTAAATGCAGATAATGTGAGAGGGAGTCCTACTGAAAGCAAAACCGCATGTGGAGTTCAGGTGTGGGACACTTCCATCATATTTTTTCTCACTTAGAACATAGTTTCTAATCACTATTTCTTTAAAATCTTCCTTTTTTGTTAACTGCAGGCTGAGAACAGCTTTCTCACTGAACTGCAGAGCCAGAATGTGTTTTGTGCTTTTTCTTGTGAATCCTGGACTGCTCTGCAATGGGAAAAGGAAGGCACCAAGTGTCTCTGGATACTCCTAAAAGGAAGAGGTGGAAACTGTGTCCTTGGTGTCTGCCAGCAGCACTGATTCTTAAGAACTGTATCTCACCAGAGTAACCACATCAAGTTTCTGATTTAGAAGGATCCAAGAACTTTTGTACATGAGCTTTTCTCAGGTGCAGTTCTCCAATATTACCTGGGCTTTCTAGATGTGCAGTGCCACAGTCCTGGACAGGATGAGGCTGCCAGGACACATCCAGCTGCAGCTGCTGGGCTGGCTGGCATGGCTGGCTCCCCACTCAGGGGCTTGTTCTTTGGGAGGCAGGTGAATGCTTCCTGGCACTTGTATGAAAAATAAATCAGAAAGGACTTGGGAACAGCAGCTCAGTCAAGGGCTTCCTGTGACAGCCTCCCCAAAAGCGATTGGTTTTGTAAGCAGAACAGCAAGTAAAAGGGCACTGCCCTGAAGGGCCGATTTCTTTCCACTGGGATTTCTGGGACTTTGATTTAAATTAAGGTATTTTTAATTAAAAAGGACTCAACCTTTTCATCTGATTTTTATACTGTTTCCCTGTGCATTAGGAAACAACTTCTAAAGCCATTTACAATGTGAAATCATCCGTCCTATAGCATCCCTTGCTATCAGGAAGCATAGGATAATCATCCCTCATTGAAGAGAACCTGCTTTGGCGGTTGTGCAGGGATGGGAAGAGACCTGGTACCAGATCACAGCTCTGCCTTGTTCTCCAGCCTGGCTTTCAATATTGAGGATTTCTTCAGGAGTCAGTCCTGTTCGGGGGGATGCTCTATGAGATTCCCTACCAGAGGCCCCACGTGAGCTCCCGTGTTGTTTGGGAGGTGATGCGAGGGTGTTTGTGAGTGAGAGAGGAGGAGGGTGAACGGCACCCTGGGTGCTGCACCTCTGGCTGGTGAGTGAAAGCCTTATCAGGGTGGCCTGGCCGTGCTACAGCAGAGCTGCCCCGCACCCAGCCCAACCTTTGGCCCATGCAGGCTGGAGGGAACCTTGTTTGCAGTGTGGGGAATCTCGCAAGGGCCATCTCGCGATGGCTGTGGATGGGTGGAAATCCTGGGAGTTGGATATCAGTGCAGGTCAGAGGGATCCAAACTCTACAGCATCGTCAAGGGGGCTGCAGAAGCTCGCTTCCTTCCCTTGTTTATTACTCTGATTGCAAACCAGCTTCACTTCATATTTCCAGCACTATAGGTGGGGGATAAGCCTCTAGCAAAGTTCTCAGCCAGGGTGACAGCTTTTACCTCCTGAGCACTGGTCTTCAACCTCCCTGAGGAGGCAGCTTGACCACTGACACTTTTTTTTTTTTTTTTTTGCTGGGGAGATGAAGGAGCAATCAGTGACCTGGATAACCCTGTGCTGAAAAGGAGCAAAGAAACTTAATGGTTACAATCAAAAAGTTGCCAGCCTGAGTGGATTCATACATCAGCAGGTGCCCCTTAGATGAGAGAAGGGGAGAATGGGCAGTCAAACTCTTACAACCCTGCTTCTTTGCCCTCAGATTTGCACTTTTCTCAGCATGCAGCCTGTACAGGACAGCTGGCATTGCTCCTGCCAGCTCTGTTCCTTAGGACTGGTTGCTGCTGTTTGTGCTGCTTCTTCCTTTCTGCATATTTAGGTTCATGCACAAAACTGTTGCTCTCAAAGAGCTGTTTTGATTAGGGAAGGGGGGAGGAGATGGTTAGCCTGCCTTCACCTGAGATTTGGAGCAAATTTGTTCAGAGAAGCTGTGTTGAAGGCGCTGGGACATTCAGTAGTGCGGGAAGCAAGGCATCTGCAGACAAGGAATATAATGTCAGCAAGAGGTGTTAGAGAGAGTGTGAAGTAGAAAAATTCTACAAGTTATTTCTGTCTTAATTTGGCCAGTGTGTTGTGTCCAGTCCCACATTTGGTCCAGGACTGAAGTAAGTATGATGATATTTGGATCAGGACTAGGATATACTGGAAAAAGTAAGCTATGAAAGTCTGCAGATCTCTGTCTCCATTAGCCAGAAGTAATGTTCCCACCATCTCGTTATTTTTCCCCTCTTAAAATGAAAACAATGCGTTAACTGTGGAAACAGGGGAGGATTGTATTAGAGCAAGACGGAGCTGGGCAGAGAGAACTTGCATTGGCCTTGCTTGCATGTAACAGAGATGTTGTGGGTGTAAGAGCCTGAGGGAGCTGTGTATGCTGTGGTCCGGATGAGCTCCCAGGTTTGTGGCACATCTCAAGGAAGAAATCTAAACTAAAAAAAAGAAAAGTTTTGCCTTTCGTCATCTCTTTAGGAGCACTGTGAAGACCCAATGCGTGTCTCCCACCTGGGCGCCCACCCTGGGGCTTGGGCACGTGCTGGTGAAGGTTATGATGTCAATGAGAAACATCTGTGTGTGTGTGTTCTCCCAGATGTTGCCAGTTGTGTCTGGGTTGTTAGCTGCACCTGGGCAAAGAAGAAAAGGAAACCCCCGGGTGGTGTGATGGATTTTGCAGAGCCTGGGAGGAGAAGGCAGTTAGACAGCACTTGCTGATGGTGTCTCTCCTATGTACTCAGGTGGCTCACTGACATTGGGGTGATCCAGGACCCACATTTTTCTGCATCTAAGGAAATGTGTCATCAACTCGTCACATACCGATTCTCGTGTTCCTCATTTCTGGCTTGACTGGTGGGGGGGTATTGAGGATGAAGGACACAGTTATTGGCAGAGCTGAGCATGCCTAATCCTCGCAGCCATGCGGAGCAGGAAGAGGGAAGGGCTGCCTGGGCAAAGCCCTGAGCATAGGTTGTGCTTGTGCTGTGGACTCTGTTGACCTTGGACAAGCAGAGTAATTTCTCATCGTCTGTCTCTAAAGCAGGAATTATGATATTCTCCAGCTGAGGGTGGTTGTGGTCATGTTTTGTAGTGCCCAGATCCTCGAGCAGTGGTTGTAACTGTGGTGCCTGGCTTGAAAAGGCTGTGTAGGGGGAGGGATGGAGGCTTGTTTAATAAACATGACAAATGGGATTTTTTTTTCTGAGGAAACAGTTGCCAGATATTTTTTTTTAATGAAACTTGGATGAACAGCTGAAAGCAGTGGCTAGGAATGGTAGAGAAAGAATTCGGGGTAAAAATTTGGAGTAAGGTAGATAAAAGTGAGAGATAAAAGAAATAATGCAGGGAAGGATGAGTAATCAACATTCTTGGAGTGAAGCGCAAGCTCTGGCTTCCTTCCTGAGCAGTAAAATAAAATTTAAAAAAAAGTCTTTAGAACAACAAAACTCTGGACGCGCTGGTTTCCTTCCTGACAGGCCCAGCCTGGTGGTGTTTCGATGAGTCCTCATTGGCAACCAGGGCTGATCTAAAGGCCAAAGGCAGAAAGATGGGGGGGAAGGGAGAGGGATTTAACTCTTTGAGCTCTGCTGGAAAAACAGAGATCTCCTGCTTTGTGCAGGTTCCTTTTGCCATTGCTGGAGTACAAACAGTGTTCAGAGGTCTGAGAGGTCATGCGGTGACAGGGTGATGGGTACATCTACCCAGGTGCCTGGTCGTAGTCAGGTTTTACAAAACAAAAGTGAATAATTTTAATCCTTGTGGACAGAATTCCTAGATGAGTGGTACCATATGCCACAAGAGCACCAGTGAACAACAGGAGACTAGTGGCTCTGCTGTTGCCATCTCAAGGATGCTCAGTTTACTTCTGTTACCCAGTTTATAGTAAAGTGCTTCTCCAGTCCCATTTGTCAGCACATTTCCTGCCTGGGAAGGAGCTGCTGGGTGCAGGAGAGCCTGTCGTGCCCCAGAGGCTCTGGGTAACTTGCAGGGAGCTGGGAGTATGGGAGGGCAGGCTGTGTGTGTGCTAGACAGGTTGAATAGCTAGGGCAGAGCTTGTTTTGCAACTAACTCTCTGAGCCTCGCCGCTCTCTGCAGGGTTCCCCTCTCTGAAAGGTTGAAGCTACTTCTTAATTCTCAGCAGCTGACAAAATATTTATTTTCAGGTACTTAAAATATTATAATTTGAAGTGGAGTCCAGCCCCTGGCTGGAGCTGAGCTTTTGTACTAACAGTTTCAGTGAAATGCCTTTTTCCTCCTACAACTTGCCAACAAATGCTTGGAAAATAATTGTGGGACAGTCATCCTTTTAGTGAGCAGATCAAGAAGATTTGAGACTTGCCAGAGACTTTCAAAGGACAGGCCAAAGGTTCAAGTTGTTGCCAGTTCTATTTGTCTTAGCCTTTATACTTACTTTTGTGCCATTAATTTCATCAAATGTCTGTGGGTAAAAGGCACCCAGCAGGCTGCTGCTTTCGCTGAGCTCTCTGGGTGTACTTGGACACCTCTTGGGAAATAAGCCCACCTTTTTGTCTAGGGAGAGAGATTAATCCACCACAGCTGTAGTAGAAAGAGGCTTACCCACTAACCTGACACAGAGACAGCTGAGCTTGGGGGGGCAGGACCATGCTGTCTTCTCTGCAGCCTTTTCTAACTGGTTGTGGCAGAGACACATGAATATGGATGCGCACATGAATGATGCTACCTCGGTGGTTCTGTATGTACAGCACTTACAGAGACCTACAGAAATAAAATGCCACATTTGGATTTTCTGGAAGTTACTGAAATGAGGGCTCAGCAAGAAGGAGAAGTGAGCAGAGGCCAGGCAGAAGGGACCTCACTGTCCTGTGTCTTGTTCCTGGCCCTGCTGTTGGGTCCTTAGGATGATTATCTATGTTTTAGGCTGCTGGCAGGTCGTTCTGTTGATTTTGGTAGGCAGGGCATCACTGTTGAGCTCTTTGCAAGGGCTGTTCTTGCTAGATTAACAACTCTGTTGGCACTGTCCTCTCCTGGGGGCCGTGCAACAAAAAAAAAGCAGAGAGAAGGCTGTTTTCCCAGCAGGGTCCCTGCAGGCAGAGCTTCCCTGCCCTTCTCTTGTGCTCTTGTGCCGCAAACCTCTTTCCTTGGTGCTCCCATTGCTGCCTGCATCCTGACAGCTGCTTTCCTACCCTTTCTGCCCCGGTGCAGACGGCCAAGCACATTAATTTTTCGGCAGAAGTGTTGTAATAATTAGGGAGCTCGTCAGAGGGTTTAGCAGTACTTAACCAGATGTGAGAAGATTCTTCCCATGGTCCCCGCTCTCTCTCTCTGGGCTCCAGCCAGCTGCCTTTTCCCGCCTGCTCAGGTTGCCTAGAAGGGGCTGTAGGAGTTCTCCCGGCTTCCCTGGCTCCTCTTGCCTCTCTTCTTATGTTAAACACTCATTTGTAAAGGAGAAGGAGGGAGGGTGGAAATCCTTGGGCTGTTTGGGAGAAGAGCAGCAAAGAATTAAAAGCAGACACCTGCAGTGCTTGGATTTGAGACCTCCACCATTAACTCTTCCCAGAGCAACATCCCCCAGGCTTGGAGCCCTTCTTTTGGTGGCAGCCAGGGACACATGGTGGGATGCAAAAGGCTGGAGTGGGTGGTGCTGCTATCTGGGGCTCTAGACAGCTCTCTATTATATATAATCTCCATCAAGTTTTATGTATATGTAAATATAATATCTCTTTATACATGTGAAAAAATCTCCATATCCCCTGCCTCAGTTTCCCTCCCTGCCCTGTAGAGATGATGCTATTTCTCTGCGCTCTGTGCTCTGTAACCATTTATACACAAGGCAGTAGTATAATCACTAACATGGTTTTAAAACTAGGTTGTAGTAAACTGTATTGTCTGCCTAATCCATATTAATGGCAAAAACTGCTGCAGACAGGATATTGGCCTGGATGGCCCTTGGATTAAGTCATTCTGACAATTGTTACATTTCTATGGTAAAGTTTTATAAATGCACACTGACACCATATATTATGCTTAAGAAAATCTATATGCAACCTATATGTTGCTGGTTATAAAAAGAAAAAATGTATTAAATCAGCAAGACCAAGGGAGCAGACAAGATATAAAAATGATACTGTATTATGCTGGAACTTATTGAAAATCCCAGTGCATCTTTTTTATGTAAATGGTAAATTCTTTTCTATGTTCTCAATATGTTTCTTAATGTGTGTCACGTACCAGAATAGTAGCATGAACACAGTTGCAAATACGGTGTGTGTTTTATTGTGAGTATTATACTGCATAGCAGAGTGAGGGTGTTGAATGCTGCAGTCAGTTATATACAGCTGTAAATGGGAGCTACCTGCTGTTCTGTATACAGCCAGCTGCATATTTATTGGTAAATACCAGTCTAGGTAAGAGAAAAATAAAACAGGAAGTTGTATTAAAGACTTCAAGGCTTAAAACTAGTTTGTGCAAAGCTCCTGGGATCCCACTGCTGGGAACGGTCCAGCATTTTCCAGCATTAAGTCTTTTCCATCTGATTTTTCTAGCTCTGTGAATTTGAAAGCCTCTTCTGAACTCCCCCTGCTCATCAGTTTGTGGAATAATTCATCAGTGTTTCAAAGCAGGGTTAAGATTGGGTTTGGGGCTGGAGAAATTACAGGTTGGCTCCTTCCCTGGTGCAGCTCCAGCTGAACATATCGGAATCGTGGAGTCACAGAATCACTTAGGTTGGAAAAGACCTGTAAGATCATCGAGTCCAACAATTTACTCACCAGTGCCACATCCACGTCTAAAGTATGTCCCCCAAGTGCCACATCTCAGTGTGCTTTAAATACATGCAGGGGTCAGAGCCGCACTGATGGGTGAAGTTCCAAGGACCGGTGGGTGGCTCCGGGCACGCGCGGGCCACGTGTGTCACAGAGGTGTCTGAATGTCACACGCCTGGCACAGGTGGCCAGTGCCCGCGGCAGGAAGGCCGGGTTGCGAGGGGAAGGCAAACCACAGATTTTTCTGGCGTGCCTGTGGACTTTCTGACTGATGGGCATGTCTCCAGAGAAAAGTATCAGGTCCGAGCATGAATCCCAAACGAGCGGTGGCTCTGAAATACCCGAGTGTTTGACCTAGAGGGAGCTCTCTTACATGAAGAACGAAACTTGGCACTGCTTGCCCGAACAGCTTTTAGTGTCTGTGTTTTCAGCAAACTTCTGCTTCCTGTATTCTGAACTCACACTGCCAGGTACTGTATTTCCCTGAGTGATGCACGGAGAGTTGGAGAAGTCCTGTGTGTAACTCCTTGTGGCCCCAGCTCTGCAGGGGCCAGAGCCAGAGCTTCACGTGTTCTTCAGAGTTTGCTTCTTGTGGAACTTGATGGAGATTTCTTCTGGCAATAGAAGTTGCTTCTAATTTTCCTTCTCTCAGTAGCACCATCACACCTCACAGATAAGTCATAGCTCTTGGGGTGTCAGGCACCTGCTCCCTGCTCTGAGGGGAGGAGGAAGGCCTCCTTGGTGAGAAAGAGTCTTTTGTTGGCAGCCTGAATCCAGCAACTGGAGATACTTACATCACAGCCCAGCATGGCTCAGTTTTTTCCCTTTGGGTCTCTCCTTTTAAATGGCTTCATATCCCCTCACCCTCCTCGGGGTAGGTTCATTTGCCTGAATGCAAATCCATGATGTTTTGGATTTAGATGAACTGGTATTTCCTTCCCTGGAAGCTGGGAGATGCTGGAGATGATACAGATGGATGATGCCAGATCTGCACAGGCAGATCTGGCTCTGACCAGTTGCAAGTCCTTGAATTCCCACCAGTCCTGTTCCCAGTGGGTGGGAGAGCTCCAAGCTCCAAGACAGCCTGTCTCTGGACACTGCAAAACTTCAGTGAGGGGCATGGTTGAGCTGACAGGGAGCTCACAGCCTGCTGTACCCACTGCAGCAGGACAGAGGGGACGTGACTCTCCAGAGGCAGCAGGTGTAGCTCTGCAACTCCAGACCACCCACTGACTTAACAGAGTGAAAGAGAAACTTGCTGAAGTGCTGGGGCAGAGGTCTTAGAGAGCCCACAGTGCCTAACAACTCTTAAAAAAAAAGAAGACTGAATAAAAGCAGGATGGTGCCATTCTTTCCTGGGTCCAGAAAGCTGCAATCAGGGATTGGGGGGCCCAAAAGAACAGCTCCATGGTGCAAGGGTCAAACTGAAGGGATTGAAAGTGGTGATGCTGCCCTATTCGTCCATCCCATTCCCAAGCAGTCCAGGTCCCAATGAGGCTGGACCTCATCCCAAAGAGGATGAGCCTTTCCAATACCTGGCTTGTGATCCTTCTGCAGCCCCACTGTCTGGTGTCTGGGCTGCTTTAAAAGAGCATTGCAAAGAAGTGAATCTGGGAGGGAAATTAGGGACAGATGGGGTGAGGTAGCACCATTTTTCTGTGAGTGCTTTTCTTTTTTTTTTTTTTTCTTCTTTTTTGGTTGTTGTGTTTTGTTTTGTTTTGTTTTTTGGGGTTTGTTTTGTTTTGTTTTGTTCTGTTGAACAAAGGAGTTTGGGGAAGGAAAGGGTGTGTGAGGGTAGGAAGCTGAATGGGGAAGGTGGCTGAAGGGAAGAAATTGAAAACTAAAACACCTTTTATATCTAATTTTTAAAGAAAGGTTTTGCACTAACATTTTGTGGGCTTTCAGTTTGCAGTCTGGTCTGTGTTTTTTCTAGAGCAGGCAAGAAGTGTGAGCAGCAGAGGCAGGAGAAGTTAGTTACTTTGATTCATACCCCCCAATATGACTTGAAAAATGCCAGAAGAAGTGAGTAGGATTAGAATAAGTGCTTTTCTTAGGGGTGACTTCTTGTCTCTGTGTCTCAGATGATGGCCATTCCTTCCCCATCTTGCTGTCCTTGCTTTGCTAGCCAGCAAACCATACCTGAGCCTCCATGGTGCCCTTCTCAGAGTTGCCACAAGGAGATTTTTGGAAGCTGTTACTTGCAAGGCTATCTCCCTTGGACCTCTAACAAGATTAGGGAATGCTGCAGAAGAGTGAGCCAGGTGAGTCAGCACAGCCAGTTGTGGGATCTCAGAAAATGTGTTTGCATGTCAGTAGTGCCCAGGCCCCTCCTCATCCCATTTCTGCCTTCAACAGGAGGAAGCCACTCAGTTGAGTACAGCTCCCACGAAATTCAACTTTCTAACCCCAACTCTCAGAAATCCTCAAGTAACAGCTATTATGGAGATATAAACTCTTTCAAGAATCTTGATGAAATCCCTAAGGTACCAACTATGGATGTCCCCATGCAGCAGAAACACTTCATCTTCTCTTTCTTTCTCCCGTGTGGTCATAGGTTCATGGCCCAGCTGAGTTGTTTGAGGGCCTGGCTAGAGCAGTCTTTTTATTCTACATCTAAATTTCTTGAGAGTGAGTTCACTGTAGGTCTCTGTGCTTAGCTCAATACAAGCAACTCTCCTTAGGTGTTTTACCTTGCACAGAAAGTCAATTTTATGTTTACGAGCTCCAGGGCAGGTGGGTGGCTCTTTTGGGAGTAGAGCAGGTCCTGTGTCCTGTGCAGGGTGACGCTGAGACAGCTTTAGGGGTGCTGGTTTCTCATCAGTACTTTCCAGCAGTCAACAGCTGTTTGGAATGAAATTCTTTGGCTCCTGAGAAATTTGTGGGAATCCCAAGGGGTTAAAAATACCTAGTCAGAAACAATCCTGGGACTTGGGTTCCTCAAAGTAAGTACTGAGGATCCTGCACATACCTGTTCTGTGTGTTCCTAATAAAAGCATACCTCCAAATGTGGGGGCAGGTAGGGGATGCTGAGTGTGTCCTGAACATGCAGAGAAAGGTGAGCAGAAGAAGAGCTGTTTTCTCCCTCTGGGTCCAATCTGACTTGGGGCCAGCAGTGGGGTGATGCTCCGCTGCACAGTGAAGAAGCAAGGATACTGCCAGCTGCTGCCACTACCTGGTGGCCCCTTTAGGCCCTTTTGTGATGCCTAGTATGCAAGAGGAGGACCAGAGCATCCTCAGCAAATGATTTTGAATGATTTTGACTGGAAAACTTCAGGCATGATGTAAACAAGGACAGCATTTTAAAATTAAATCCTCCTTTTCCTGATGCCCTGAGATACATCCAGGTAGGGTGTGCTCACTTCTGGCTTAATGCTCCAGTTTAAACGATAATTTTGGCCAAAGCCACCCTTCTGTAGTAGCCCATGATTAGCAATTAAAACATAAAAATATTTCCATTGAGTGACTCCTAAATAAATGCTTGTCACTGCTGATCAGAGTTGGTTTATTTCCATGTGTGTTTTTCCTCCTTCTTTTTTGTATAACTTACAGCCCTGTAAATGCTCAGCAGCTGTTAATATGATTCTGTCGATACGTTTACCATGGTGATTTGGCTATATTTGGCGAGCGTGTGAAGAAATCACTCACCGGTTAGAAGAAGGAAAGACAAGCTGTCGATATCAAGGGAGAAATGCTAATAACCCCGGTGACAAATCATTCTTGGGAATCTCAAAGGGTTAAAAAAAAAAGCAGCAGCACTTCCCGGAGAGAGGGGCCTTGGCGAGTGAAGGTGACTCATCCGGAGCTGCAGACACCAGCTGTCATCTCCAGCTCCTCCTGTGCTTAATCACTTCACTTTTCTAAAGAAATATTTTGTTCTAATTCAAACAGACCCGGGCTTGTTTGTCTTTTATGAATTATTTACTGGTGAGGAGAACCTCTTGAGGTATCCATCTTCACTCAGAAATAAGTGGACTCTGAGAGCCTGCTGAAGCACTTTAAAGCACACAGTCCCCTCCGTCACGAGCCTTTCTTTTTTTTTAACAACCACTTAAAATCAAGAATAAAGCCTAGAAAGTCAGCTCTGGGTTTCGGACTATACTGGAGAAAATGCACACGGATTTTGGCCTCATCTGGTTGCTGTTTGAAAAGCATCCCTGCCCTTAGGTGTGGGGTGGTGATGCTCCAAGTGACCCCTGGGACTGCCACCAGTTTCCCAGCATGGAGGTGGAGATCTGCCCCCATACCTGACTTGCTTCCAGTTGCATTCCCATAGGAATTATGAACTCACTGTGCATGGAGCAAGTGGATGAAGGAGCCTGTGTGTGCCCCTGACCCCTGTCTGGGCACTTACACTCTTCAGCTTTGGGAGATGTTTCTGTTACTTAATAAACCCACAGCCAAATTCCACCTGGCTGTTCCTGACTTCAGCTCTTTGTACATTTATAGCTCTTCCAGCGGAAAGAGAAGCTTGTATGATATTTTGCAGTCCCAAAAGGTCTGATCCAGCAGCCATGGAAGTAAATAAACGTAAAAATTTGCACTGACTGGACTGGGCATCAGATTAGTCCCTAAATGTTAGTTGATCTGCTTTGGGGTTATGACAGACAAATATTTCCCCAAGGTTACTGCTACAGGAATAATCGATCTACCTGTCTTGGATATGTCTGGGCTGCCTATCATCACTGTAGTATCTAAGTGAGTGTTACCTCCCAGGAAGTCTGTGCCTGACCAAATAAGTTGCTTTTTCTTTGTGTGGTTTGAGATCTGAGACTGCAGTTTTCAGTATTTAAGATCGTTGCTATTTGGCATTTACCTGCTCCACAGGATATTGGTACTAGACTGCAATGTCCTTATTACCCATGTCTTACATTTATTTTTAAATTCTGATTATAAATTCATTTTTCCCTAAATAAATAACATGATCTGTAAATAAATTACTTGAACTTGAAAACAATTTAGACAGACAGAGTGTCTTGAGTGTGATTTAGCTTGAGTGGTGTAAGTCGCATGCTTATACAAGCTTCAAAATGACAGGAAAGATAATCCCATCAGGCAGCCTTTAAAACAGAACAAGCCTGGAGAGGGTTTTTCTTGTATACAATTACACTTAGAGACACAGGATGAGAAGGGATTCAGGACCTGGGGAGGCTGAAAGAGGCAGCTGGTTGTGTCCTCGGCACTTTTTTGCACTAAGGTCCCTCATGCAAGCCTCCACAGCCTGTGGAAGATGGAAGGGAGATGAGCACATGGAAAGTAGCTCATACCTCCATGGGTTTGGTTTTGCATCGATACCAGCTGCAGTGCTGATATATTGCAGACCTGGGAATGCTACAGGCATGTGCTGCAGCCTTTTCTGCATCCCATAGGTTATGTGCAATGGGGCATATTTTAGCCTCATTTCAGGGCTGCTCTTGTGTGAGCCAGAAGCCTGCAGCTTGCCAGCTGCCCTGAGCACAAGAGACAAAAGTTCCTGAAAGTCTCCTTTGTGCACCATTTCTGTTCGGAGAATGGGAACATCTCCTGAAGAATACAACACATGAAAGCGATGCTCTTCTCAAAGTCAACAATATATTTGCTTTTGATTCCTCCTTTTTTTTTTTTTTTCTTCTTTTTCCTTGCAGAAGACCCTTTAAGCAACATTTTTTTAAGGGGCACTTTTGACACCCCGGCCTCTCCTTCCTGCCTCCATCCACCTCCTCCTCCCTCCAGCCCACACAATCTGCCAGATTCCCTTGCTGCTCCCTTCCTGGTGGAAAGATAAGACATTTGGAGTGAGAAGTTTGTGTCCTACTCATTAGTTATGTGTAAGTTAGCAGAACTTTTGGAGGGATTTTTGCCACTCCCTATGAACTGTGGGATCCCACTGTTTACAAAGCAGCATCTGGTAGAAGGCACAAAATAACTGAGGTCCATTTCCAAGTCAGTTTCTTGCCTTTCTTCTTGTGTGAAAAGTTCCTGACTCCATGTTGATTTTCTTGAGATCATGTTTATTTAAATCAGGATAATAATCTTCCAAATATACCCTAAAATTATATAGCCATATAAATCCTGTCATAATATATTCAGTAAAACTGTCAGGTGATCATTCTTAATGTAAAATGAGACCTTTTCATTTTCATCCAGTCAGTTAGCACTAAATTAACTCCTTGGAGCAGGCTCAGAGTCATTCATTTGAGTAAATACCCCAGTTATTTATTGAATATACAGCATTGCTGTCTATCTTGGGGCTGGGAGCAAGGGGCTCCTGTCCTTATCCCAGCTCTGGCATCAATCAGTCAGGAAGCTTGAAAACTTCAATAATACCTACAAAAACATTCATTTTGTTTCTAATCTCAGTGCAGCCATGAGATGATTCCCAATGACAGGTTCAAGCTGTGAGGTAGGCTGCAAGCTGGACTCCGAACAGCCTGGGAGCAGGAATTGCCCCAAGCCGACTCAAGTTCTTGAGGATGTGGGCAGGAACTGTGTCTTGCCCATGCAGCTGAGAATGCTCTGCCAGTGCAGATTCAGTCCTCTACTCAGAAGCAGATTCTGACACCCCAGGTCTGTTCTCCTGGGTCACCTCACCTCAGAGCATCTGTTCTGAATGGTTATTTTTCCCCAAATATTTGGTGTCCAACTAGGACAGGTCTTTTAAACTTCCAGTCAAGAGCAGGTCTGGGCACATCAGGACCTCTGTCTCCTCCTCTTGGGATGGAAAGCTGCCAGCAGGTGTGGAAGAGATTTGCTGTGGGATTTACCAAACATGGCTGTTTGGAGGACATTCAGACTGATGCTGGAGTCCCAGAAGAGCTGTCACTGAGATAGAGACCTTCAAAGAGCTTCCACTCCTACTTCAGTAGGATGGGTCTGAGGTGTTACAGCCTCCTTTCAGTCCTCAGGAAGATGAGGTCCCCTTGTCATCCCTCCTCTGGCTGCCAGCGGAGAGCATGAAAGGTCACCAGGAGCCTGTCCCAGAGCCTGCCACAGAACAAGTTGGAAACTGAAGTACTCCCTGCAGGGGAGGACTAGAATATCTTATCAGCATACTCTGTTTACATGTCTCGTCTCATGATGGAGCAGGAGGGAGAGATGAGCTTCTTTCCTTGCATTCTTGAGCAGACAGTGGAAATATCTCGAGAGATGTGCTGGCATCCAGCCCACAGCCTGGAAAGTACAGACTCAGCCAGGTTCAGGGAAGCACCTTCCTTCTCTTGGACCTAAGGAAAGAACCTTATTTGCAGCCCTGTATTCAGCTTGCCAAACACAAAAGCCAAATAAAAACAAACGAATTGATGAATCGAATCCTGACTGTCCGGAACCAGGCTGCCAGGAGACACACTCATCCTGCTCTTCAGGGAGATCAAATTCACTACACAGATCAAAGAAAGAAGAGGAAAAGCTCTTCAAAAGTCAGGAAACAAAATCTCCTCAGCCTTCCTTTAAAGAAGGAAAGTTACTGGACTGCAGCCTAAAAGATCGAGAAGAGAAAACATCAAAGGAAAGCTCTTAGTCACATGTGGCTCTGTGAAAGGTGAGGTCTGCCAGGTACTAGATGTCCAGTTTGAACTGGCAAACTTCAGCTCCCTAAGAGCAGTCTCTTATCCTGCCTGCAGGAGATCTACATCCCCTTTTCCTAGAAAAAAATAAGAATATCAGAGTAAGGGAAAAAAGATATTAAAAGGCTTGCCAGGTTTATTAATCAATTCTTGGTAATTTTGCAGAAAATGAAGGGCTGTTCACTCTCTTACTTCTTGATGCCCATTTCAACTGTAGCCTGCCTCAAACAAAGGTGGTGAGGGTGGTCAGGCCGGTATTTCCTTGGGAGAATGGAAAATAAATCCACTCTCATTTAAGACTGTGTGGCAAGTGGGGCATTGCAGGTTGAGTAGGAAGATGTGCCAACTGCAGATAAGGCCTGAAATTCAGAGTCTACACCAAATCCCTTCTGTCAGCTGTTATTTTCTAGCATGGAGGTAACAGAGCAGTGCAGTAGACTGCCTAGGCACTGGGGAGCACTGAAAAGTTTCAGCAGCAAATGAAGCAGAATTATTTCAGAAATGTGTTAAATTTAGGTGTTTCTGCTTTTGGACAAAAAGGAAGAGATAACCTCATATTCACCCTTTTACTTCTGCATGATTTTGTGACTGTCCAGGTATTAGGTTCCCACTGTTCAGCAGACACAAGGTGTGGAGCATTACATGTTCTCTCAGAAATGCACTCCAGTTTCTGTGTGATCTCAATTCTGTGGTAGCCTGGCGGCTTGGGGAGATGAGCATGTTAAAGTGCAGGATCAGCAGCTGGCAGTGACAATGGTTCCATGTAAGTTTATCAGCACATGGCCACCCAGAAGAAGGGAAAAAGCAGTTCCCCCTATCAGAAGAAAAACAAAGGAGATGCAAAGGGGAAAGGTGTGAACATATTGTACAGTGGCCGGAAGCAGGAAGCACAGCTAGAAAGACAGCCCTTATATCTTTCAAATCTGGGAGCTGCAGGAGTACAGTGACCTCAACCATCTAGTTGGGTCACTTGTCCAAAGAACTCACAAACATCAAGACGCTGTGTGTGGCTGCCCGAGGAGGACCACTCATTCATAGATACCAACATCTCAGCAGAGAAAACGTCAGGGCTCAGTATGGCAGGATGCTTCAGTCTGTTATCTCTGTTATCTCTGTTTTCTTAGTCTGGCTGACCCAGGGTGATTTTGACACCTAACTGGGACTTCATGGAGTTTTAGTTTTGTATGACGTTGTTTAGTGTTTAAAGGTTAGCTGTGTTAAAAATTTTACTGTTATATTGATTGACCGGTCTTTTTCTTGTTGCTGAAGATAAGAATGAATTGAAAAAACATGTTCCCAATTCCCCCACTGAACTGGAGCACTCTGCTGTGGATAGGTGGCAGTTTTCTTCCAGCATTTTTTCTTCTGCTGCCATCTTGCTATGTGCAAACATACTCACAAGGCATGGGCTTCTTCCAGGATTGCATGATATACTTGCAACTCACATTTGCACACTGCTGTGTATTGGTGCCATTGCAACTTCTGGTTCTGAATACGTGCAGCAAGGTTTTAAAAAATCTATCAGTAACCAGCATGCTCTTCTTGAGCAAGGTGTTTGTGTAGGGAAAGCAGGTCAGAGACCACAGGAGGATGCTCTGCTTTACTGTAGCCTAAGCAGGGTCTTGCCAGCACTACCTCTGCTGCAGAGAGCAGGGCTGTGTTAGTGGACAGACCATGCATGTTTATCTGCCGGAAGGAGGTGTCCTTTGGGGGACTGCTGTAAACCAATTCTGTCACAGCACCTATTGCAGATTTGGTCCTTTTCTACACTTTGAATAAGTCGGAGGTTCCTCACTGCCCCGAGTGCTTTCCACTAGGGTTGGTGTGTGGGATCCTGCCTAGGAGGATGCACTGACCCACAAAGCATGTCTGGGATGCTGCTGTCATAACTCCTCTGACCCCTTTACCGTGTTTATTGATATCCACATTCCTCTGTTTTAGTGTTTCAGCAATCATGGTGATAAACAACACCATAACAATGTCCTGTGGGCACCTCTATCCCTGTGCTGCAAGGTGCTGCTTAAGTGCTGTAGAGCATCTCCAGATGAGAGCTGGTTTGGGGGTGTACCCCAGCACAGGGCACCTCTGGAGGTCATGGTCCAAGAAGACAGGTGGGCAGCAGGCATGAAGTTCTGCCTCTTATCTTTCACTCTACCCAGAGGGTGCTGGAAAGCACAAATTCTGTTGAGATTAAGTTATAATTTAAGGCAGTGAACATGTGCTCTGCTGGCAGCTATAAAGATTCAAATCATAAAGTTTTACAGTGGAATGGTTTCTGTAAAAGCATCGTTAGAAAGGCGGAATCGTGCCTTTAATTCTTACGACTTATGGGGCTGCCTGGTTTGTTTTGGTTTTAGTGGTGCTTAGTGGGACATGAGGTGGGGTCCCAACCCCATCTTTCCATTTAAAGTCAGGCCTTTCTTCCCCAGGGCCCTGCTGTTCCAGTGCCTTGAGAAGGACTGGAGATGGTGCAGAGTTTTCTGTGTTCACCCCATGCATGCGAGTTTTGGGACCTCTAATATGTGCAGAGCTTTTGAACAAGCAGGAAGAAAGATGATCTGCGTCATCAGGTGTGGGCTGCATAGTTGTGGTGTGGAGCTTGGGGAAATCCAGGGAGGAATATGAGTATCTTGAGCATGTTGTATGTTCCCTGCTGAACTGTCATTGTAATGTCAGGGTTTGGTTAGCCAGCCTGAGGACTTGTGAGGCTTTTGAAACAGAATCATAGAAAGGTTTGTGTTGGAAGGCACCTTAAACACCGTCTAGTTCCAACCCTCCATGGGCAGGGACACCTTCCACTAGACCAGGTTACTTAATGCCCTGTCCAAACTGGCCTTGAACACTTCCAGGGCTGGGGCATACACAACTTCTCTGGAATATTCTTCCAAAGGACAGGTTAGCTTCCTCCTCCTTTCAGACTTTGAAAGTAAGGTAGACTTAGTCATGTCCCACAACACTGGTTAGCATCCAAAAGGAGGCACCAACACATGTTGCTTTGAACTTTTCCAACATGCAGGGTGATGTTCTCCACCTATAATGCCTTCGCTCTGGTAGCACTCTGGAGCACTGGAGTGGAGACCCAATTGCTTTCAGCAAGTGAGGGCTCCCAGGTCTGGACTTCGGAAGTGGTCTGACAGATGGTGGAAATCTGCAGCTGCTGAGTGAAAGGCGAATGAATTAAATCATAATATGAATAATACAGTCAATACAGCAGCCATGAGTTGTTTATTTTTATGTTAAATTCAATGCATTTTTGTCGCCCTCATATTTTTAGTGATCAATAGGCCAAAGATTTTCATATTAACAATACTCAGCTGCATTGTAGAAGTGGGGGAAAGCGGGAGGATTTGGCAGCTGGATAGACACGTAAGGTTTTTGTCACCTCTTTGGGACATGTGGAAAGTAGATTGAGATTATGAATAAGCATCATAGATATATATATTTGCTGAAAAATCAGCAGTAAAATTGTTGGAAGTATTCCCATTTCAATGGTTATCTCCATCTCCCAGATTTAGCACCCCACAGGGGTGAGTATAGTCTGGCAGCCCTTGCTGTGCAGTTATAGTAAGATGTTTACAGGGGAAGGAACACACCACTAGTGTGACTACACTTGGTTCATCTTTCATTTTATTTATAAATTAAAGCACAGGGACTTATTCTTCATGGAAATGAAGGTCTTGCAGGTGGTGTGTGTGTGTAATATTTAGAACTTTGACCTTGTGTTCTGCTGAACTTTGCAGCTGGACCACTGGGTGAAACTGAGAGGGGAATTAAACTCAGCTGTAAGTCAGCTGGGTTTGAAATGGGGGAGTTTTATAGTCCCAGGTCTTGGGATTTTATGAGATTCTGGTAAAGAGCTCAAATAGGGCACATGGAGATAGGCATTTCCCAGCCTTCACCTTTAAAATGGAGGAGCAGACAGTTGGCTGAGGTGTTGTTGGTACCTTACGCGTGGAAAGGAGGCATTTGATATCTTTCACTGGGCGGTGGAAGTGACTTTCCAGCCTTGGCTGGCAGCTGGTGGCTCGCAGTATTGCCTTTAAAGCTGAGTGTCATGGGATTAAATTGAGTCCTGTGGCATTATGGCCAAGTCTTGTCCTGCCTTTGAATTGTGCCTTTGCCGAGCCCATAGATCAGCTGGGTTCAGGCTGTGAGGTGGCAGTAACCCAGCATTATTGAACCTGTCCTCCTCGCTCTCCCAGGCAGTCACACGAGCGTCTGGCCAGATTTGCAGAACTCAGCAATGGACAGCCCGGGCCCCACTCACACAGAGGAGCAGATCGATAACAGAGGCGGGTGATAGATGAGGAGAGTTAGGGATGGATAATCTGCTGAATTTACATGACCCAGGGTGGTCCAGGGAAGGCTTGCAGCTTTGCTGGGAGACTTTCAATAGGAGACAGAAGTTGCCTTAGTTTCCAGCTGCTGACTGCATTTTAAAAACATTGCGGGGTCTGTTTGGGTGGGTGGAGGAAGCTGCCAATTGTGAGCAGAAAATAAAGCGGCGTGTCCACTCCTGCCTCCCAGGCTGCCTCTCCCAGTCCTGCCCAGAGCAGCCCAGCCAGCACTGAGGGAAAGGCAGCACGCAGTGCCCTGCATCCACCTGCCCATGCCGTCAGGCTCCATCCCACAGTGGAGGCTGAGGAAAGAAAATACTGCCAGGACAGGCAGGATGAGTTTTGAGACATTATTTAGATATCGATTTGATACCTGTGTTAAATTGGCAGTGCTGACTCACTTGGTAACACACAGAAAGTTTCAGGCCCGACGCTCTGTATTTCCAGTACCTGGTTAGCAAACATATCATAAAAACAAGCACCAGTACGTAGAAAAGAGAAGCAAAAAGCTTCGCTTTTAAGTAATAATAATATTAATGGAAAAGATTCCAGTCCCATTGATACTGGACAGTGGAGTTTTAGGCCTTAATCCTATAAGATGCTGTTAAATGCCTTCTGCCATTACCACAGAGCATATGCCAGTGGCCTGCTTTTGGGGAGGAAACATCCCTTGAATTGAGGCTGCCCTGTAACTGTTTACAGTGGTGTCTTCCTTTTGTCTTACTTTGTTTGATCTTTCACAGAAGCATCTGGTCTGGCCTTTGCTGAAGACACCACACTGGGCTGGAAGGACCACAGGTCACTTCTTCTACCCACAAGTGACATCTCTGGTGCCCATAAAACTATAACCTTCCTGCTGGCTGGAGTCTGCTGCTGACAGACCAGCACTCTTTGATTTAAGTGGTTTAGCTTTTTCTGTAACGTGTCTATGTAATTTGGTCTCAGGTTCAGTTTTTGGCAAGAAATAATGTTTACAAAACCTCTAAAGTAAATGAAACCTCCAAACAAACAGCTATTTGAAAAAAAAGTGCACAAGTTCTTTAAAAGCCAACTTTCCCTCCTTTCCTTTTATCTGTTCATCTTGGATCCCAGGCCTTGCAGTATGCACAAAATGCTAAAAGATAAGGCAATGCGAGCAACTGGAAGCAAAAAGTGAGGACAGGAAAACTGTTTTCAATATGCAAACTGATAAAGGAGCCCAAATTCTGGGTAGTAGAAAATAAAATAGATTTTCACGATTCTTCCCAGTGCAACAATCACAGAGATTTCTAAAAATAAGAGATTATTTTTTAAAAAATACATATGATTTTAATCAAAGCATCTTTCTTTATTATTTTACTGAATTAGAACCCAGTCCTACAGTTAGATCTATTTTGGATTGAGCTGATTGAAAATCATCTTACTCCCTCTGATATGAGGAGGCCTTTGCTGTCTGTAGAGTCTGTTCCTCTGTATATCCAGCTGCAGAGTTGATGTCTAGTGATGAAATGGTCCTCTCACTTGCAAATGCCTATCAACAGGTAGAATTGATGTTCCAGAGTCCAGGATCTTCTGGGGGGAGCAGTGCTGGAAAAAAAGCAGGACACTAACAGCTGCCTTGTACACAAGTGCATGGTGCTGATATGGATGTAAAATTGGCCATCAGCTTTTTTCTCTCAATTTTCTGGATATTGTAAGTAACCAGAGGTAGACCATAGCTAAGGAGGAGTGGTTTCCATACCAAAGGTCTGATGCTGTCAGGAGGGCAGCAAGGTGTCTTCACACCATGCAAAAAATGCTGTTCTAATGCATAAAGCCCTTAAAGGAACTGATTTTAAAGGCTTTTCCCCTTCCCTTCCCTTCCCTTCCCTTCCCTTCCCTTCCCTTCCCTTCCCTTCCCTTCCCTTCCCTTCCCTTCCCTTCCCTTCCCTTCCCTTCCCTTCCCTTCCCTTCCCTTCCCTTCCCTTCCCTTCCCTTCCCTCCCCTCCCCTCCCCTCCCCTCCCCTCCCCTCCCCTCCCCTCCCCTCCCCTCCCCTCCCCTCCCCTCCCCTCCCCTCCCCTCCCCTCCCCTCCCCTCCCCTCCCCTCCCCTCCCCTCCCCTCCCCTCCCCTCCCCTCCCCTCCCCTCCCCTCCCCTCCCCTCCCCTCCCCTCCCCTCCCCTCCCCTCCCCTCCCCTTCCCTTCCCTTCCCTTCCCTTCCCTTCCCTCCCCTCCCCTCCCCTCCCCTTCCCTTCCCTTCCCTTCCCTTCCCTTCCCTTCCCTTCCCTTCCCTTCCCTTCCCTTCCCTTCCCTTCCCTTCCCTTCCCTTCCCTTCCCTTCCCTTCCCTTCCCTTCCCTTCCCTTCCCTTCCCTTCCCTTCCCTTCCCTTCCCTTCCCTTCCCTTCCCTTCCCTTCCCTCTCTGTATTAGTAAACATGACTAAATGCTCAGGTTTTGGCCCTAGGTCAGGCTGTCCTGCTGGGAAGGGAGGCACTGAGCAGGGATGGTGTGGGCAGGTGGGCTGCAAGGAAGGCTGTGGGAATGGGAAGCTCTTGGCTAGAAGAACCCTGCAGCTCTGTAAATCACCCATTTGGGTAGCTGTGCTGGGTGCCACAGCACCCCAAGTGATTGAAAGGAGCATCCTGGAGAGGGAAAACTACGTGTGCAAGTGTAGGGAGCTCACAGGAGAGCAGTGGTACCCTAAGGGGTACTTGTATAATGGTGTTGGTAAAATATGTGCCCTCCAAACAAAGCACTTGTTTTGCTACTCTCTATAGGTGAGATTTGTATCTGAATTCTCTTCAGCACCTTTGGCTGCCCTGGTCTTCTTCCAAGGAGGCAGAAAGCATTGCTAAGGGTCTGGCATGGGACTATGAGCCCATACCTGTGAGCATGGATGTAGGAAGCAGGGGTAGCCCAGCAGTGGGAAATGTGCTCATGCAAATCAGTGCAGCACTGGTGCTGGGGGCAGCTTCAGAGAGGAACGGGCTGTTCTACTGGGCAAGTTGTATTTAAAGCAGAGAAGTCTTGAGACGGCAAAACTTTGTTTCAAACAGTTCTGTATAGCAGTGAAGAAGAGATGCTCTTGCACAGCTGGGGTCTCTGTGCATGTTATGTATATATACATTGGCATTTATATCTGCATACAAACACGGCGTATGTGTCTTCCAAAAAATCCCAGGCATGGATGTATCTGGACACACGTACATGCACCCAGAACAGTGCCTTTATACACTTGTGTTTATCGAGTGGGCCTTATACAGGGCAAAGTTCCCTTTGCTTTCTGCTTCCTGGCATTTCAGGGAGAAAAATGTCCTGCTGTAGCCCCAGGAAAATAACTGAGTGAATAACTTAGAGGAAAAAAAAAAATCCAGGATTGCTTCAGTTAAGGAATTAGCTTGCCTTGCCTCTGCAATAAAGCTCCTCTCCCTCTCCCTGTCAGCCCTGGGCACCCTCCTTGCTCGAGTTTTAATTCTAGTCTCTAATCTCAGCCGCTCCTGTGATAAATTAATTGTAATGATAGAGGCCCCAGTTACGAGGTCTGCACCGTTTGCTTGTAATCTGAGCGACAGGTTTAGGGCCTGCTTTATTTAAGATGCGAGGGTAATTACATGGGAGTTAGCATATGCAGGCAGGGAGATATGATTCATTCTCCCAGAGACGGCCATGACACAGCTGTTTGTCGGATAAAATAGAGGAACCGTGTTGTTACAAAATGTTCCCCTTATTATACCTCATTAAAAACAAGGCTGCGATAAGTCAGACCTGGCAATGAATAAAATGTATTGCCCCCTGTAAAAGCTGATAGGAGAGAAAGAGGGTCTTCCGAGCAGGCTTGGGTCATTTATTTATTTTTTGTTCTCTTTCATGCTCCTTCTTCTTTCTTTCCCTCTGGTTTTCTGCTTCTCACTGGCTGCTGGAGGAAAGAAAAGGAATGTTTTCTCTTGCTTTCTCGTCTTTCTTTTCTTCTTTCTTCCTTTCTTTGAACCTGCCTGTGCCCTCCCCTTCTGGGAGCGATCGCCGATAAGGCAGGGTCGGGCCAACGGCAATTAGCGAAGCCTTTGGCAGGGAACAAAAGGGGAGATTTGTTCCCATCGGCCTAACACGAGTTTTGCCTCTTCACCTTGCCTGAATGCAACAGGCTGAGAGGGGTGGCGAGCTCCCTCTCCAGCCCAGGGGCTGGGGTCTTCCCAGGCAGGTTATTAAAAGCAAAAAATAATCAAAATAACATTAAAACTTTGCTTTCGGGAGAGAAAAGAATTTTTCTTCTTCTTTCCCTTTCTTTTTAAATAACCCAAGGAATGTAAGGTGATTCTCTCTCCCTTTTCCTCTCTAGCAAAACGGTGAAAGTTTAAACAATAGAAGCCAAAAGTGGGGGAGAAGGCCACAAGTGACTCTGAGAGCCCATCAGGGTGAGATGGATAGAAAGGGTCTCTCTGAACTGGCATGCCGGAGCAGAAGCATAAATCCGTCGTCTCTGAGAGTACTGGGGTGCGGTAGTTCAAAGGATGGCTTTCACTCTCTCACCAGTGCTATTTTCTTTGTGCACACTTTAAGCTGTCAGACTTGGTGGGTTGCAAGCATTCCTGCTTATTTATTTATTATTTTGGTGTCCTAAGGATACAATGTTGACTTTTGTCTTAATTAATTTTATTATTATTATTCTAGGGAAGATAGAGTAGTTTTAAAGTAGTAGGAATAGTGAGAGGTCTTGCCTGCTCTGGAGGGCTTTCAGTTGGGAGAGAGGCACCCACCAACTTGAGCAGAGCTCGAGGTGGGCAGCTGTGGCCTTTTGGAGCTGTTTGTATGGGTTGCATTAAACCAAATGACGTGTGTCTGGGTGGGTTTTGTTTGTTTGGTTGGTTTTTTTTTATGTGTGTGTGTGTGTTGTTTTTGGATTTTTTTTTTTTTTAGCTCTGATCAATACGTTCAGCTGCCTCTTCTCAGACCATTTGCGTCTCTCTAGCGTAGGTTGTTCTTTTCTTCCCACAATAGCTTAGATGAATGAATAAGGCTGACTGATAGATTGGCTGGTTTAATTTAAAGTTAAGCTATTGAGGGAGATTTGGAAAAGCATCATAATTTCTCTGGATGGATATCTAAGTTATAAACACTGTAACATTTGGCTAACAAGACACTGAGCTGAGTTTGATATAAAAATTAGATATAAAAATTAGATGCACTATCTTAGAAATAACTTAATTAAAGTACCAGACACAGCAAGTTAGTCCCATTTTAGGTTTTTTCCCTTGAGAATTAGTCCTGTTTGTAAAAATGCATATCTGGTTTGCATTCAGAACACCAGGTTTTTGGACGGGTAAGTCATGGCTTGCCTGTGTTATTGGCCTCTGTGCTGTACCGCAGTCCTGTGCTGCCATGTGGCAAGTGGTGGGTGTAGCAGTGGGCTCAGGAGTGGCAGTGATAGCAGAAGGCATTGCAGTACCATGGGTGCTGCATCATGCTGGTAAACCAAATAGGGACTTGTGATGGTAGAGCTGTGTCCTGGGCAAAGAAGAGCAGATTCCAAGTGTTGATGTCCTGTTGCTGCTCATGGTTTCTCCCATGCCAGCCAAAGGAGGCACAAGTACTTCCAAGTCTTGACTCTCTCTGGTGGTAGTACTGTAGTGGAAACAGTGATTTCTGGGTTAGGGGCAGTATCAACTCATGGCAGTCACAGCAGTACTGGTACTGTGCACCTGCTGGACTTTACAAGCCCGTTTTAGCTGTAGGGAGATCAGTGCTGTTACACTTGTGAAGAACCTGTCCACATCTCCTTGATCCAAGGACAGGGGGTACAATGATGGGAAGGCCTCTCAAGGCAAAACGTCCCAGGCCCCTGTACAAGAGCCTACAGCAGTGCCATGGATGGCAGTAGTGCTGCAAGTTTCAGGATGGGACTGAAGGTTGATGTTGGAGTGTTGGGGAAAAGTCAAATGCAGCATAGGCAGCTCCTGGACAGTTTTTTTCAAGTCCCTGTGTTAACCATACCTTCCCAGATTGGCTTGCTTGTCCCTCACCTCCTCTTCCCACTTCTGTATTGATCCTCTGCACCCGTTCTCATTTCTGAGTAGATCTTGTTTACAGAGATGTAATGAAGTGTCTTATTTCCAAATAAAATCCTGAACAAGCAGGAGTAATGGTTCACAGATTCGACCACTCCCACACTGGTAATTTACTAAAATTAAAACCTAATTAAGCCAGACTCTCTCAAAGGTTTTGCATAATTTAGTAGTCTGTCTGGGATAGCCAGGGAGTGTGCAGGCAGGCAGCTGAGTCAGGAGCCAGGTCTGTCATCCAGTTCTGGAGTTGGAGCTATTACCTGGCAGTTTGTACGCGTATTTTTTCTTACTTGTAAGATCTTAGAGCAGCTTAAAGGAGTGAGCTGGATTCACTTCCTCCCTCTTACTGAGGGGAATATGAGATCCAGAGAAAAGCATCAACTGTCCAGGCTGGTGCTGTGAATAGCAGTAAAGAACCTGATGTTTGCACTCCCTCTTCCCTGTTCATGCATCACATCAGCCATTCTCAAGATGTTTTAAAATGGATTATCACGCAGTAGCAGCATCTGAACTAGAATACGTCTGCCAAGGGATGCAGCTTGCATTTTAAGTTCACATAATGCGGGAATATGTCACCTTTGAGCATAGGACCACTTAGTGTCACTTAGGGATGACAGCTTGGGACCGTGTGCAGCCAGGTCATGATGAGGGTACCCACAGGACTTGCTGCTATGGATTAAGGCTCCTGTGCAGGGAGAGCATGGAGCAGGGAGGAGAGCTGCTTCCAAAGATCTTACAGTCTAGGGAGGGACGATAGGCAGCAGGAGCAGTATTGAAGGAAAAATGGAAAGGCTTGAGGTGCCTTAATGGAGTAGAAGCAGAAGTGCTGAGGAGCGTGTAGGAGTAAAGACCAAATCGATGGGCTTCCATCAGTGTGTGTTAGGCTGTCCTGTCTCCCCACCCCAGGAGATGCCCTGTCAGTGCCTGCTGTTGAATGTGGAAGAAATCTTTATATCCACAGTTACTTGTTGTTTTGAGGTTTTTTATTCTATAATGGAAAGGGACAACTTTTGTCACTGGAGCCTGCTGCTTCTGAGAGAGCTTTGGAGAGTCTTGAGAGTAGAAATGCCAAGACTTTCTGATCCTGTGAAATGACATTGGTGGAAGCACCACTGTGGGAGGTGAGTAATGTCTGAAACCCATGGCTTAGTCAGTGCAGTTTTGCTCTTCTAGTGTGTGCAGGTACCCAACTGCATCAGATACACCTGAGCACCCCCGTGGAGCACTAAAAGCCTATCCATCTCAGTTGTCCCACTGGCAACATGGGGACAATGGATGGGGAATGCCCAACAGGGTCAGCCCAACAGGCCATCGGAGTGCTGGTGCCTTTCTAAAGCCTTTGACAGATGTTGGCTTGGCTGCAAGGGATGGATGAGCTAGTGCAGTTGGCATCTGCATAACCATGCATGAGCGGGGCTTACAGAGAAGGCATCTCTGCAATGGGAGTATGAAACTAGGGAAGATGTTTGAGAAGGAAACAGCAGCTGTTTAGCTGAAGATGCATAGAGGGGATCTCACCTCAAAAAGAGAACCCTGAAATGTCTGTCCCAATGGTAAGGGAGCTGCAGAACTAAACGCCTGGACCATGAGCACTGAACGGGATACCCAGCGCTGGTATGGAGGGGAGGGACGCCAGGGAGCTGCGAGGTTAAGGATCACCCAGAAGATGCCGGCTCAAGAGAAGGGAGGGACAGCAACAAAAGCCGTATGTGTGTGTGTGTGTAAAACCAAAGGCCAGCCCTCCCCTCCCCCTCGCCCCATAGAAACCCACCGGGGGCCGGAGAGGCAGGTGAGTAAATCACCCGCCCGGCTCCATCAGGGCCGGTCTCCGCTTTGTGTGCCACACAAAGGCAGGGAGTGGGTTATTTTGGGTGCGTGCGGGTGTGTTGTGACGCTCGGGACCCCCCCGGCCGAGGACGAGCGGGGCGCGGGCAGCGGGAGCGGGGCCCCCGCCGGGCTGGGTGCCCCTTGTCGCTGGCCCGAACCCGCCCCGGCCAGACAATGCCGAGGGTGGGCTGGGGGAGGCTTTTGTCTCCCAGTTTTATACACTCTCTTTTCAAGGTGGGGAGGAGGGAGAGGAGCTGAAAAAGTTTTTGAATTTCAATCAGGTTGGGCTTTGAAAGCCTTTCGCTTTTGTTGCAGGGAGAGGAGGGGAGGTTTACATTTCAGCTGAGCCTGGTGGCCGGGCGCTGAGGAGGCGAGGGGGAGAGGGGGGCAGCCTCTTTAATGACATCAGTTTGGCTTTGGGGCTAGGCATCCAAAAAAAAGTGTCATCCCAGAGCCTGCGGATTTGGCAGGCACAGGGAGAGGGTGTCGCACAGGGACTGTGAGACACCGCTGTGGTGGCTTTCTCAGTAGCTCCGAGACAGGCATGTCGACCCGAAGAGCTGGGTGTGACACACAAGGCCGCCTGAATGGCCTGTCCTCGCGGAGCGATGGCCAGCCCCCCGCTCGGCTCATCCCCCCCACATCGGTGGTAGCTTTGACTTGCGTAAGCTGGTGAAGAATGGACCCACCGATGCCTAGAAATCCGCCTCCTCCCTCCTTCCCTTCCCACTCCTTCGCCCCGTTTCTGAGAGGTGTAATGGAGCAGATCTTACAGCGACCAGCTGCCTCTGCCCCCGTGCCTGCCTGCCCCGCGCTCTGCTTTATAACCCTGAGGTGAAAGTGGGGCACGGGGTGATAAGGTGGTTTGGGTCCTCTGCAGTGCCACAGCTGTCACCGCAGCACAGGCTTTGGAAAGGCTCGTTCAGCTGGACGCTGAGGCACCTCCCGGTTGGGTACCGTGCAATTCCCAATCTCGCAGCACGGTGACGGGGTGAGAGCAGCACGCTGCGACCTCCATGAGCTGGTTCATCTGCCTCTGCGCCCCGCTCACAGTGCAGAGGCAGCAGGGGATTACCCTCTCTGCATGGCCAGCCCTGGGGGAGAGGAGCATCAGTCATGCCAGCCTGTCATCATCTCCTGTAATGTGTTCCTTGCACGTGCTGATGATCTTCTTGACCCCCATCTGCCCAGTGGTAGAGGGGCACCTGTACCAGCTTTCCTGGTTGAATCAGATAGTGCAGATGGCCCTTCCTCTTTTGTGTGTGGCACATTTGACTCTCCCATTCAACTGCAGAAGAGCTTGTTTCCCTTTGTTTTGGGTAGATGTAAGAAAAGAAGAAAAGCACAAACCCGCACTTCCAAGAGCAGATCTCAGCTTTCCTAACGGACCATTCAGGTACACACCTCTGATATTAAAAATCAAAAACTGCCCTCTTCTTCTAGTTCCTGCAGTTCTTTGTGGGACAAACTTGGAGTAAAAAGTGTGGAAGATCTTGTGAAACGGGGAGTATGGTTTCACAATATGATTTTCCATTTTTGAGGAAAATCCTTAATCCTAGGGCATAGATCCAAATTCTCTGGTCATAGAAAGAGTGGGACGTTTCTGGTTTAAAGGAAATAAATTCAACAACTTTTGGATTTTGATCAGAAATATTTTGTGTCCCAGAAGTGTGTGTGCTGCCAGACCAGCATGCCCTTGGCAGTGAAATAATTTCTTCTTCTTGTTCATCCATTAGAAGCAGCAGAGCAAGGTGAGGAAAGGTTACCAGGAGTAGGTCTCAGCTCTTACAAAAGGAGGTCTCCTATTCTACAAATATAAAGAACCCATTTCTGTTCCTCAAAAGTCAGAAGATCCAGAACTTCAGTCCTGCCCCAGGGGCGACACCTTTTCCCAAGCCTTATTTCAATATAATTCAGGAGGAATTTCCACAATACAAAGAATGTTTTGGAATGAGTCTCATTTAATCCTTATCTTTCTTATAAAGTTAACAAATATGGGCAGCCAAATTAAACCCCAGCAGAGAAGTGCCTGGGAGAGCTCACCAGCAGCATTGCAGTGGCTCTGTGATGGTCAGGTGTTCTTCATAGTTCCACATTGTGTTTTGGCATTTTCAAGACTACAGCTTTACCCCTGAATAGTACTTGCTAGGTAGAAATGCAAAATATAAATAATATTTCTTAGTGTACCCTTGTTGTATGCCCTTTCTACCTCATGTGGAGTTTCCTTTGTCTTTAAAACACTACGAAAATTCACATTGATTGCCTTGAGAGTTCTAAAGCAGCTTCACAGAATCTCTGTGATGCTTGGAATAGAAGGACATTCCCGAATTCTTCCTGCTTTCCACCTCTGATGTAAGGCCAGCAGGTGGCTGGTATGGTGGTATCCCTGTTCACCGTCTCCACATTGAGCTGTAAGGATCTGTTTAAGAAATCAGAAGAATGTGTTGGTGGACAATGAAGACTGACCATCTCTTTCAGGAACATCACCATAACCCAAAGGCATGTCTGCTGTTGACTCCTACGCTTGGGCAGACTTTGCCAGCAGCTGCAGGTGCTTTATATCCCTCATCATCAGGAACTCTGGCAGTGACCCGAGGTTCTGAGGAAGATAGCATGCAGTGTTCTGCTTTCCATCTGTGTGTCTGTCACCCCCTGTAGGACCGCAGAGTGGAGGTAGGAGCTGCTGCACCACTTCAGAGCAAGTACCCTGGTGTGCTGACACAAGGCTGACACGAGGGTGAAGGAGGTATCTGTACGTGCCCAGGCTGACCAGGTTGACCAGGGTGGCACAGCACCCAGAGTATGACCCAGCATTGCTCAGAGGTGGAAGATTGTCAAGAAAGGGAGAGATTCAAAAGAGAAACAGGTTGGGGGGGAAAGCAGCTAGACCTTGAAAACAGAGGTGTTGAGATGTTTGTTTCTGAAACTAGTTAGCAGAGCTTGAAGGACAGATATTGTTTCCTGGTGGGGTTGTGTGGATGCACAGTGAGAGGCGGAGATCAAGTAGGGAAAAATGCCCTTTGTACATTAATCTAATCCACTGCCCTGGGAAGTCCTGCGGTGACCCGTATTTATGTCCGTATTTTATATTTATCTATTTACCTCTCAATTTAAGCAAGATGGGACTGGATGTCTCCTCACAGAGGTCTCATGTCTGGTCTCAAGCTATGTCCTGCAAGTGTCAGGAGCTCCTGGTTCCAGCAGCATTACACCAGCATTTATGCTGACAAGGTGAAAGTCAGAATCCAGCCCTGCCACCCCTCCTTCTTCTTGTAGAAACCTTTTTGGTTTGTGACTTGCCCATGAGTCCATGGAAATCCATTTCGCTTCTCTCTTCTTTGAAAAAATCCCCACAATCTAATTTTTACTCTGATTCTAGGGCCTAAGGTGCTACCCCAAAATAAAAATATATCCTCCCTTCCCCAGGTCCAAGGAAGTTGTTTTCCTCTGCCTTCTGCAGTGCAGGTTAAGCCAGTGCTAGCTCTGGTCTCAGGAGATTCCCTGCAACCCCCACTTGCCTCGCTCCGTCGCCGGCAGCTTTTTCATTATTTATTTAATGTCTTGTACCGTAAATAATGGTGACTTTATGGTTATTAGGAACGGGTTAAGGTACATGCGGGCAGCACCAGGCTGCCTTCAAAAGGAACAGGCCCGGCATAAAATGTTGTGATAATTGCTTTACTGCTGAGTGCTTGGTCTTTATTTTGTGTCCGATTTGTCTCTTAAGCCAGCGTAACATTCTCCCCGCTGCAGGAGAATGCAGAGAGCAAATTGAAGGTCTGAGCGTGAACAATGCAACATGGTGCACTGCTGGGTTTTTCTTTTCTTTCCTCTTTCTTCGTTCCTCTCTCGACCTCCCTCCAGTCATCTCTGCTCCCCCTCCCCCTCCAGCCTCCTCTCCCTCTCTGCCGCTCTGACTCTTCCACCTCTTGGCACCCTGTTTATGGCAGGTGAGATGGGAGGTGGGAAGCTGGCAGGTCTTCTTCAAAAGCAAAGAAAAAAATGTAGCAGTGGAAAGTACCTTCTTATACAAAGCCAGGCATGGCCTTCAGCCTGAAGCACATGTCCCAGCCCAAAAGTAATGATGGTTTTTCCACAGTGCTAGGAATACCCATGTGCACAGCAGCTAAGGATACTCCTGGGTGCCCACACTTGCATGGCGGGTGCCCACACTTGCATGGCAGCTGCCCAGGTGTGCCAAGGAGGAGACAGAAGGGAACACATCATGGACAGGCGGGCTTTTAAAACACATCTCCCAAGGTACGAGAGCCTCGAGTCTGTTTGTGTCATCCTGCTGTACAGGTTATTACCCTGTTAGAAGTAATTGCACATGATGTCTTGGTTTCATTTGTGATTTTTCTAAGGTGAAACTTTTCTTTCCCTCCTCTTAAGCACGAAAGGCAGCTGTGGTTGCACTGCCAACAATGGGTGTATTCTGGAGCAGGGCAGCTGTGGTTGATGCATTAGCCATCCCGAGGATGATGCAGCTCTTTTCCCACCTGTATGTTCTTTCCTGGTCTGAAATCATCAGAATTGCGCTCCCCTAAGATTTATTTTTGGCAGAGGGGTAAGCCAAGTCCCAACCTTGTTACTGCGTGGCACTGCAAGTTAGCTCTGGGCAGCTCCTGTGACCTTGACAAAACTGCCTAGTTTTCCTTGACCTCAGTTATCCTGGCTGTGAAATGTCATCATTGGCCCAAATTTGCCTAATTCTGAGTCTCTGTTTAATAACTGTCCAGAAAGTTCTGTACCAGAGGGACAGAGATCTGTCAGAGGCAGGTAGAAGCGAAGAATGCAGTTTCTCATCTGATCTCTGGCTGAAAAGCAAAATCACTGCTTATTGACATGGCCTTGTAGACTCCTCTGGAGTGCCTGAGTCTCCTTCAAAATGGAGAAACTTCCTCTAGTTGGAAAGTCAGCAGTTTCCTGATTGTGCAGTATGTGGGATGGGGTGATGAGAGCTGGCCTGGTTCAGAGCAGCTGAACAGTCCTTTTTTCACACCTTCCCAGCAGTGTTGAGGACAGTGAAATACTTGTTTTACTGGGAGGAAACAGAGAAATGGGGTTCAACTGTAAACGAGTGCACAGCCTTCTCCTGAATGTCTGATCAGGAGTTTTCTGAAAAGTTCAGAATCCCTCTCATTTGTGATTGGACCTTTATGCCTTATATACCTGGTATGGAGAATTTAAACCAAAATAGATCCCCCGGGGACATGTCATCTTCGAAACAGCTTCAGTATGAATTTTGCTTTGGATTTAGGATTTACCCCAAGGGCAACAGCTACCTGCTGAGAAGTTCATGTAGGCAGAAATTCAGCTTTCTGCTTTGCCCTTTCTTTATTCCTTAGCTAGAGATAGGATGCTTACCTGAAATTTAAATTGAAGGAGTATTACCTTTGCTGAGCCTCTGGAAAATATGATTAGGAGAGCAAAGTATTGCACCAAAAAAAAAAAAAAAAAAAAAAAAAAAAAACCCCACCAAAAAAACCCAAAAAAACCAAACCTGGTTGGTTTTTTTTTCTTCGCAAGGATCCAGGAATTATTTCAATCAGAAAGTGCTAAGCATCAATTTAAGCTTAAGAATCAATGGGTTGTAGCCGTGGCAAAAGCCAAATCAATGCTGAAAATCTGACCCATGGATAGGTTTGGTCCCCTTTCTCACACTCCCCACCTGCCTTCCTTCCCCCACCCTCTGTCCCCTAGAGCAGCGATAGAGGAATTAATAAGGCATAAGGGGAAATATGAATGAATTGGGCTGAGCGAGAGAAGGAAGAGCAGGAGGAAGGATTTGCTCTTTGTATCTGAACAGCTTTAATTATCTGTTTCTTAGTCTCTTTGGTTTGGTTGCTTGTAAGGGTAATCCAGTTAAAGAGAGTGCCTTTCATCTCTGTTAGACTTTTCTCAGCAGAGAGGGATGGGTGAGCTGTGCTGGAGCACAGGGTGCTGTGGGCGGGTGGGAGCTGAGGCCACCCCAAACCCCAAATGTGATTATTCCTACAGGGCTGCTGCCTTTAAAAACAATTAAAATAACCCAACTCTGGGTGCAGTCTTCTAGCTAGCCACGAAAGTCAGCGGTAAAATGGCCAATGTGCTTCTCTGGGCTTAATGTGTCCTGTTTTCTGACCCCGAAACGTTTTCTTTATGAAAGGATCAAGTTGGGAGCATTGTCCCAGCGCCTTGAAAAGAGCTGCACAGAATGCTCTTTTGTGTTAAGTTGCCTTTTTTTTTTTTTTTTTTTTTTCCAGCCACTGCCTGCTGTGTTTTTTTTCTCCCCCTCCCTTCTGCATGAGGGGGGGAGAGGCTGGGATGGACAGTGATACAGACAGAGACTGTCTTGATGAACCATCTGTGCCACAGTGTAATCCAGTGGAGCTGAAAAATTAAACAGCAGTTTCAATTAACTTTGTCTCTCTGCCTCTTTCTTCTTCTTCTTCTTCTTCTTCTTCTTCTTCTTCTTCTTCTTCTTCTTCTTCTTCTTCTTCTTCTTCTTCTTCTTCTTCTCCTTCTTCTTCTTCTTCTCCTTCTTCTTCTTCTTCTTCGGGAGAAGTTTTATTTTAACCCCTTGGAAGCTATTGGTATAGAGAGGATATCAGTGTGGGCAGGGCATATGTGAAAACACAAACCTGAAATCAGAACAGTGTCCATGAAATCCAGCATCCTGTCTGGTGCAGGGCAGGCTGGCTGCTGTAGAGGATGGTTCAGCAGGGCATGTAATTTTGGAATAAATGGACCACAGGGGAACTTTTTCTTACTTGGTTGAAAGCGTGTGTACTCCTTTAAAAAATGACACTGACAGTTTTTGTTTACTCTTGTTGCCATAACCCAGGATGTTTCCATTATCCTGTTTAAGTGGGGCTTTTTCCTCTCTTGGATTGTAGCCTCAGCCTTGCGGCAGGGAGTCACAGGGGTTAACTGTGCGTTGTCTATAACTATTGCCTTTTTATCAGTTGTAAGGGGTTTTTGCCATTCCTATTTTTTATTTATTTCCCTTCTTCCTTTACCAGAGGAAAAGTGTAATAGGTGTAATTTTATTAAAACCACTCCCGCTCCATCTTTCATATGACCTTTGTGACCATTTCTACTTTTCTACAGAAAAGATAATTTCATTCTTTTTGGGAAAAAGATTATTCCCAACTTTTGATGGTGGCTATGGCTCATGTGAACATTTCTGTTTGCAGCAGGGTTGGAGTCCCTGCTACTGGTGCATGTGTGGGTCACCCAGCTTGTGGTTACCATGGCTTTTTGGGGAGAATCCTGCTTTTTTCCTGTTGATGACTCTGGCTGTCTTATGTGCATTTAGAAAGCCCAAAAAAGTTGTCAACCAGTCATTGAACTGGGAGTATTTGCCTTTGGAGGAGGCTTCCTGTGAGGGGTTTGTTAAATCATGGCCATCTGAACGCAGTCCTTAGTTTGGGAATTGTTCCCAGCTAGTTGCTGGACACTGAAATGGGGCTTTGCTCATCTGTAATCCCCATGGCCATCTTTTGACCTCTTTGAGAAACATTACCAATGTTTTGCCCTCCAGTCCTCTGCCATAGTAGTTGTGATAATCCTCACACTATTTTGTTCTTACAAGCTCCCTTTAAAACCAAAGGACTCTCAATACTTCACTGGGGAGATGAGCCTCATTAGTATGTTATTTTGAAGGGGAAATAAAACACAAGGCAGCCAAAGGACTTGCCAGAGTAACCAGGTAACCAGCATCATGGCAGAGTCTGGTCTATAAGCTGGAAATCCAGGCTGCTCCCTGTTTTCAGTGGAGCTGGGGAGGATATCCAGCCCTGTCACTCCCACATTCCCTCATTTTCATTTCTTCTGGGCCTGGGAACTTGAATTCTTGTAACCTGTGTGCTGTGCACACATAGAGGCAATCTCCCAGCACCTTGTTCCTCCAGCTCATCTCTTGCCTCCCCCCTCAAGCACGCAGCAGCTTTCCAGAGCCCTCCCAGCTCTACATCCTCCTCCTCAGCAAGTTCTCTTCTGCACTTGTAGCACAGCAGCAGCAACTTTTCCCCAGCAGTGCTCTTAGGGAAAGACCCATGAGGATGGCCCCATGCCTGCTTTCCCTCCCAGTGCTCACACTGGGGGCATGGAGGTGGCAGAGGGGTGGGGTGCAGAACCAGGGCCCAGTTGTTGTCCTTGGCTATTGAGCACTCCAGGATTCCGTCTACAGCTTTGTCAGCTGAAGGACAGGGAGGGAGGGAAGACCTTTGCTTCCCACCAGACCAAATTCAGGTGGTTCCTGGACTCAGGCTGCTCTGCCCCACTCTGTGGGAGCTGGGCCAAGGGGCTGTGGGTGACATCAGAGCCACAGTTCTGCAGCATGTGCACCTCTGCCTCAGGCCTGCATCATGCAGCTGGGTAAACCCAGGCAAGGCAAGAAATATGCCCCCACCCCCCCCCCACCCCCCAAGCCAATGTGCTCAATCCACTGACTTCTGCAGCCAGAAGGGGAGATTGCTGAGGCATGTGGGTCCCCTTGAGTCCCCCATTGCGGCTCGAGCTTGTCACTTCCTAGGCTGGCAGACAAGCAGGGAATGCAGCCCCTGGAAGCAGCGTCCCAGTGCCCACTTGCCCTGCTCCCTTCACCCTGCACCCTCTCTGGCAAGTCAGCCAGAGGGTCTCCCCCTCCATGTGGGCAGCTTCCCAGTTACCAGGGGCTGCTGCTGGCATGACAGGGGGGAAGAATACTCAGCAAATTGCTTTGCTGCACAACTTAAAGCGATCCTTGATTTGAATTAGGCAAAAACAAAAGGGGGCTGGTGGAAAGCGGGGCAATTGGCGGGCGCAGCCCTTCTTCTGTGTCTCACACACACAGACTCGCATAAGTGACAGCTCAGTGGGCCGCTGTTGAGTGCTTTCATTGCACTGGCTCAGCCTTTAGCTCAGGAAAGCCAAAGTGTCTGTCACTGGGTCCCTCTCCGGCCCCCCCACGCCTTTTCTTTTGCTTTTCCCTTTCTTTCCCTCCCTCTCTCCGCAGAGGAATGGGCGAGACCTTTGCATTCAGAAGGAGGATGGCTCTGTGAGGTCTCACTGAGGGTGGAAATCGCTTTAGCAGAGTTGATGTTTCTTTGTTTAGGGGCAAACTGTGCCCCTTCTCTGTGGCTCCAGAGTTGCCAGATGCTGTCATCTGCAGGGGGTCCCCAGAGAGGGGTGTGGGAGCCATGAGAGGAATGGAAGGACTTTGGTTTGGGAGGGGAGCTGTTGCTTTTTCAGTGGATACAGTAGCAAGGATACAAGGGGGAACAGAGAAAGGTTTGGGAGATTTGTTGTTGGTGTCTGGGGAACTGCATGTGAGCAAGGGCCCAGAGAAGTGCAGCTGGTTGGAAAGGACGTGCTCCTCCCTCACATCGTGGGGCTGTGAGCTCTATGCAGTTTGAGTACAGGCTCTCTCTGGATGCTTTGATCTGAGTTTCTGCTGTTACTTGATACCACGTCTGATTCCCATGCTGCTTCTACCTCCAGCCTTGACCAAAATGGAGCCCTAGGACTGAATTAACTGGCACTGAGGGAGATGGATTGGGTATTGCATTTCAGTGTCTCTAGTTCATTTTATTGGAGCTGACCATATCCACCTCTCATAGCAAACTAGAGTAGATCCATTCCTTGGTTTTCACATGAACCGCACACAAAATGCGGGGATAGTGGGTTCAAGAAAAACAGTGAACAGCATCAAGGAGCACACAGGGTGTTTGGAGATGTGACGATGGATGTGATGGGGCAGAGCCTTTTACTGCTCACCCTGGAATCACCCACAGCAGACAACTGCAGACACTGCTCTCCCTCTCTCAGCATCCCAGGGAGGAGCTAGACTCAAAAGCACCAGCAGAGTTTTGAGAACATGCCTAGTAGTCCTCTTCTGTTGTCCAGGCATGTGGTCTTGTCCAGTTGTGGCCAAATGTGAATGTGTTTGGGATGATACACTCACCTGACCAGCGCTCCTGGACCAGGCTGCTCTGACTTTGACAAGGGAGCAGCCCTCTCAAGCGCCTGTCCCTCATCATCCTTGGTGAGCTATCTGACACTCTTGCTGAGCTCTCCTCTTAGATGTGTGCACAGTCTTGTGTACTCTCATCCCTGAGGAATCAGAGCATGGTCACCTCAGCTCTCCTCAGCTAGTCATCCTTCTTGGGCATGATCCTGCATGCTCTGCCTTGATGGCAGCAGATGTCAGGTCCACCTACCTCTGAGGATGTTCTCAGATCACTTCCAGGCTCAATGCCAGCACTTTGGGTAAAGAGGCTGGTTGATATTTGGAAGCAGATGGGGTGCTGCTTTAGCAGCAAATTGCTGTAGCCTGTGGCACGGGGAATGTGATGTGGAACACAAATTTCATCTTGTGTGCTGCTCTCAACAGTCATTCTCTGTGTTCTCCATTCCCAGGGGCAGTGTCAGGCTCACCACAGGTCTGCTTTGGCAGAGGTGAAGGGAAGGAAATATCTCCCCTGTGAGGGTTAAGGAGACTGACTTGTGGGTGATCCTGTAGAGTACTCCTGCCAGCCCCCAATTCATACGCCTTGGCTGTGCTGAACACTTTCTCTTGGTTCTTTTGGCAATCTCACAGTTAAAAACTTTACCAGTTTCTTTCTCTTTTTCCCTTCCTTCCTTTTCAGAGTTGACAGGGGCAAAATAAAGGCTTTATTTTTTTTAAACAATTTTGTTCCTTCTGGGAGTGATGGAGCGAGAGTGAGTGAAGATTATAGCTCTGTGTGCCGAAGACCTTCATAATGGGGGGAGAAGCAGTGACATAATGGGAACCTAATGGCAGTAATTGGCCCTGGTTTTGACAGGGCCTATATCACAGCTCAGGAAAAAAAGAGATGTTTAAAGTAAAAATTTACACAAAATTATACGGTTTGGGGGGTGAAAACGGCTGTTTGGTTTTTATCTCTCCTTTTTTCCCATTCCTCTGGGGACATTGCCTTGCACTATGTTTGTGTGTCTGTATGTTTTCATGTCCATCACTTAATCAAAGTCAGAATGCGGGTCCCTGAACAACAGAGCCCTCTGCGCGGCGCCCAGGTTTTTAAAGCTCTGGGTCAGATGCTGAAAGCCGGCACAGCTGTAGTCTCCTTCAGGAGAAGTGGGACGTGGGGACCCCACTGAGATTTCTCTGACGCTCAGCCATGCCAAGGCTGGTGGCGCTGAAAGCAGGGAGCACGGTGAGGCACAGATGCCAGAGTATAAAACAGGGGCTATGGGCAGAGGTGTCTTTCTTGTTGCCTTGCACACCATGGAGCGACATCCCTTCTACCTTTCTCCACCTCCACTTCTAGGGGCTTGAAGAGCCCCTAAAAGCCTCGCTCTGTTGTAAGAGCCCATGCAAGCAGAGGACAGTGAAAAGGATATCCAGCAAGAAGGACAGATGGGGAAAGGATGTACAGTGAAAAAGTATGTACGTCCAGGGAAGGGCAGCCCTGTGTCTGGAGGCTGCTCTGCCGTCCTCTTAGCCCTTGGCTCACTGCGCTTCCTTTAATGTTTACTCTGGTATGCAGTGAGCAGAGGTTCACAGTATCTCACCCAACCTCAGACCCTTTGAACCTCCTTCCCTGAATGTAGCCATGTTTTCCCAGCCCTAGGCAGCTCCTTGATCATCTCCCAGGATCTCTTGCTGCTTCAGTCCAGGTCACCTCTTCCTCTCTCCAGCACGGTGGTACTTGGGGACAATGTCCTTTCTCCAATATGGCCCTGTCAGCACCAGTCAAAGTGAAAGGCTTGTCCAAGCTCTGTTTTTTGCTGCCATTCACAGTGCAAGCTTGATGAACTCCAGCATGCTCCAGCTTGATGTCCCCAAACGTAACCCAGGTCTTCTCTGTTGTTGCAACTTCCATGCACGTTTTCTTGCTCAACACATCTCAGTCAGGTTTTCCCCTTGGAATAGCAAAGGAATAGTGTGTGCTGATGAAAGACTCTATACCAGGAGATCGCACACTTAGCCAGAAAGGGGCCACAGGACCAGAGCTGTGACTGCAAACAGAAGCTTGGAAGTGTGGCACCAAAAGCATTTGTGTGTTTCTGTGAAATTTCATATTCACTGCTTGGGACAGGGACTCAAAGACACTTGTACAAGACCCTGCAGACACCTTCAAGAAGTGAGTGCACCACACATGGTTGTGCCAGATCAGTGATAAAGTGCATTACTAGAATTTGGATCACAAAGCTATTCCAGAAGATACTGGGATGTCTCTAGAGGGCATTGAGTGACAAATTCCTCTGCCTTTAAGTTGGATTTAGCACAAAGGGCTGCTCGTCTTATGAACAAAAGATGTTCAGTTGGGATGCTGGTCTGCACGTTGGTTTGTTTTTTGAAAAGGTCCCGATTTTTTCACTTTCTTGTCTTTAGGACCTCTAAGTGTATGTAGTAAATCATCTCAAGGCTTACCATGTCCATCACCCAGAAGTTGGAACAATATTCTTCAAGGACTGACCCAGGGGGTAGCCTGGATGTACAGCAGGTACATTTATCCCATGGGAATGGCCAAAGGGAGCTTGTATAGATGTCTTGCCCCTGTTCTGACCAAAATGAAAACAGTAGTTTTGCAGTAGTACAGTTTGAAAGAGACAAGGAGCATAAAATGGGGTCTCTCAGTAAAAATGCCTTAGAGCTGTTGTTACACTGCCATGTTAAGGGATCGATAGTTATTTGGACCAGATTGAGCAGAGAAAAAAATAATCTCAGCAAGCACACATCATTCCCTTTGTAGCTGGGTTGGAGGTGGTGTGCCATGGTCCTGGAGAGTAACCTGGGCTCACTGGGCTCTTGGTGAATTGTAGGCCTCAGGCAGCCCACTCTGGTGTGATGTTTTGGGAATAAATAAGTGCATCTATCCTCTAAGCTGTGGGCAGTTGTCTGTACTTCATTGAAGTCAGATGACAGTCATGACACAGAAGCTCTATGCTGATCCACCAAGCCCACACAGTTCACCCACTGCTGTGGTCTGCCTGGAGAAGGTCTTCACCCAACTCCTGCAGCCGTCTCAGCACCCCACATCTACCAGAGGGGACAGAGAATTTGCTTAACTCCAGTTGAGAGATGGCAGTGCAAAGTCCCAGCACCTGTACTGCTGGCGGGTTGTGGGGAAGAAAAGTCCTTTTAACACTAAAAGCTGAGCATAGCTGTAACTATTCCCAGTGCTTGCTTTGGGGTATCTCTCTGCCCACCCCACTGTTGAGCTTGTGTGTGAGAATGTGTGTGCCTGTGCGCATGCACCTGACTGACCTTAAACAAGTGTGTGAAACTCGTTTGCCTTCCCAGCTCAAAGGCTGCAGAGCTGCTGGGGACCTTGGGGGCAGGGGGAAGGCAACATCTGTTCAAAACAAAACAGTGCCTCCTGCTAAATGGCCTAGAAAGCTCCTTCAAGTGGGGTACTGGGTGGAGACTCCAACGCTGGGAATGTTTTGTCTGGAGGAGCTGGGATCGGAGGTGGGTGTCCATGGGGGCTCCCACATCCTGAGAATGAGCCACATCTGGGAAAGTAGTTTGGCTGGTGCTGATGATTCCCCAAGCGCTCTTGGCTTTAATGACTCGTGATGCCGCAAGAAGTGGTCCTGTAATGGCCATTCCATGCTTGGCCGAGGGGCACGTGCTCTGCCCCCACACTGGTGTGTTTTCTCATTCCCACAGGGGACCAGCACCTTCCACTATCCAACTGCCCCAGGCAGGGCCACCTGGAGACCCTAGTGCCTTCGGGAAGGGTTTGGGGGATTTGCAGGTTGCAGTTAGGTGTGCTGCTGGTGGCCATCCAGGTGTTTGTTCTGGCTCTGCTGTACCCATCACCAGTGCTGAACCAGTGTTAATTCTCCCTGCATGCAGAAGGTTCAGAGGTGCTAGCTAAGCTACGGGGTGGATGCAGACCCAGGAGCTTAAGTCTGAGCATGGATCTGCTGCTTGTACTGGGAGGAGGGCAGCACCCTGACCTGGAGCAACAGTCTTGGCTGTTCCACTACCTGGGAGCTGAATTTTCAGTGAGGATGTTATCTATGTGTCATTGTCTATAGGGGGGCTGGCCAAGCCCCAAGACACCAGCACTACGCTTGCCTTCTGGAATTCATATGGGACCAAGCACCCCCAAACATGGCCCTGTGGTCACATAGCCCTTCTTACTGTGCAGCTGAGAGGCAGTGATGGCTCTTGTCCCCCTTGTCGCTGCCAGACTTCCACAGATTTCCATTCAGAAAAGTCCCTGCTTTGGACCTTGCACTCTTCACACAGCCTGTGGACATCCAGGAGATCCTGTCAGCCAAGCAGCTGGCCAGGCCTGCCTCTGTGGCCATTTTCAGCTCTTCTCAGAAAGGAGAATTGCTGTGGGACTTGTCCTGCTGGGAAGCAAATTAGCGATCTGTTTAATCCAGCACCTTGCCTATAATGGTAAGCAGAGCTCGGGGCTCCAGCCAGTCTATGTGCTCTGCAGTTGACAGTTTGGGGTTATTCCCCTCCAGCCCTTGGGCTATTCACTACTAGACTTCAGCCAAAATCCCTTGACTGCATGGCAAAACCTAAGGTAAAGTTCCCTTGACTGGAAGTTGTCTACTTCTGACTTGCTGTCCAGTGATGCTCCTGTGGCCATTCTACTGTCCAAGTTCCATCATTATTCCTCCTTGGGAGGATTTTGGTGGGCCTCAGCCTAGTTTCCAGTGGTATGTGCACATGGGGGCTGGGACCCTGCCTTCCTCTGGTCAGCCTTGGCACAGAAGCTGAAGCCCAAGAGGAGCCAAGGATAATGAAGCTGACACTACACAAAGTGTGTAGCCCAGCTCTTCTGCAGCCTCTGAGGATGCTGCTGACTTTGCCAGGTGTGTGGGGCTGCAGTGGGCTGACCCTGCCTCACTGCTCCAGTCTCTCTTAACCCCAGAGAGCAGAGTGCCATGGTTGAATACCCACAAGTCATTTTGTGTGCAGACACAATGGTCTTCAGGTTCCAGCTGTGGTGAAGGACAGAGAGGCCGGTGCCTTCTCTGGTGCTTCCCATGGACATTCTCCTTGGTTGCACTGGTTTGAGAGTCTGCTGCAGTCTGTTCCCACTGTTGCTGTCCGGACAGTGTCCAGATCTGATCTGGAACAACCCGCACTGTTGACTCTGTTTCCTTCTTCCATGCCTCCTGCCCCTGGTGTGGATCACCTTCCTTTGGTGGGTTCTCCTCCTTCCCAACCAGATCCTGTCAGAAGGTTTGTTTTCATGCCAAACCAAATGCAAAGCCAGGATAGAACTATCAATGAGCTTCACGTGTGCATTTAGGCCTCTTGCAGGGCTCGGACCCTGCTTAGCCCCGGGTTGCAGCATCCGGTATCCCATCCTGGCAGTAGCCTGTCCGCCATGCCAGTGGGGAGCAGGGAATTCCCTCCCTCTGGCTGTCTTGCGCAGCAAGCGCTCATAAAGCCGCAGGTGTGGGATGTTTGTTATTTAGTCTACAGCCTGGTATGTGACAGTTTCTTTTCTACTCAGAGTGGTTTCAGATAATTAGTACATTATGATTCCACCACCTTGAGTGGGGGAGAGAGGAGGGGGCAGCCCACCCTCAGACTACTTGTAATTTCACATCCTGTGTTTTATGGACCCGAACTGTTCAGGGCGGGGAGTTGGATAGGGGGGATCAGAGAGCAAACAGCAAATCCTTCCCCCACCTTCACCATCCACCAAACCCTGGGGTTGTTAGGGTGGCCAAATGTTATTTTGCAGAGTTGTAACCAGCTTAATTCAGAGATGTTTGTTTGCACTTTTTTTCCCCACTTTTTTTTTTTTTCATTTTAAGGCTTGAATGCCTTAAAAAAGGAAGAATGAGAAACAAGATGCTCTTTCTCCTGGCCTGTCCATGCTCCCCTCTCCCTTTTTATTACACGCTTATCGCTTCTTTCCCTCCTGCTTTTGAAATTGATTTCCTTTCCTTTCTCCCCTATTCAGGGCCTAAACGCTGAATGTTCGATATTTCATTTGAGGCCGCTAATCGCATTACCACCCTTGACGTTTTACAGATATCATATTATGGGCGCAAATTTGGCAAATTATTAGCGTTGTAATGTATAGCTTGTCAAAGGTATTTAAGACACTAAGAGCCCTGGGCTTATCAGGGTTCGCAGAGAGCTCTCGTTGAGCTTTTGAAATGCAGAGAGCCGGTTATAAAACACACTGTGACTCTCTTTTCAGCTTGTAAAAAAAGAGAGTGTGAGAGAGGGAAAGGAGGGGGAAAAATATCATCCGTCTATCAGGGTCTTCTAGGGCTGATAACAAGCAAAATTCTTCTCTGTGGGTTTCACTGGAAATGTGAGAAGCTTTTAAAACATTTCACAAGCTGTCTGGGAAAGAGGAAAAAATCTTTATTGAAAGGATGTAGCAATCTTTTTTCTGAGGTCTATTTATCTCCTGGGAACAAGCTGTAAGTAGGAGTTCCCCTCCCCATGACCGGAGGGGTTTGGGGAGGGAGTTTGGGGTCCTTCCGTGCTTCTGTGGTGACTCCTGGCCCAGCCCGGGATGCTGGGGTTGGAAATGGGTGCCAGCAGCCCTCCTTCACCCTGATCGGCTGGGATGCTCGTTCCACAGCCTTCTTGCCAGCCGCAGGAGAGAGGATGGGGGAAACCCCTTCCTGGGTGCCCCAAAGCAGCTTCGGGGTAGGCAGAGCAGGACAGAGAGAGTGTTGGCATTCGCTCAGTGACCGTCTCCCAAGGGGAGGTGTCTCCTCTACGATCAGTTTATTAAAATGGTTTTAAGTCCTTTTAAAGCCTTGTGGGGGATTTGTGCATTTCCTTGGTGTCGAGATGTGAGCGTGTGTGTTCCCCCCTCTCTTTTCAGACCGAGGGAGGAGGGGGCATGGCAGCGCTGGGTCACATTTTGCTCCCAATATTGTGATGCTAACAAGCTGTGGAGTTCGCCAAGGCGAAGCGGGGTGACAGGGTTGGCGTGATTCACTCCCCGCTGGCAGCAGAATGGATATCATGTGTCTTATTACGGAGTTAGACAGACAGAGCCCCACCACTGAGAGCTGTCAGTCCTGCCTCCGCTTGACAAAAACAAGCCATAAATAAGCAAATGCTTCGCAGCAAGGGGGCGTGTGTGTGTGTGTGTGTGTGTGTGTGTGTGTGTGTGTGTGTGTGTGTGTGTGTGTGTGTGTGAAAGAGAGGAAGAATGGCTCTGTGTGAAATACCCATGGGGTGCTGCATTTGTAACCCCTGTTTGCAAGAGGGAAAATGGGTGGGATTTATGCCACTGGGTCTCCACAGAAAAGAATGTCTGTCTTCCTATTGCCTGGTGTAAGTGTTTGGAAACATAACCTTCTGTACACCAGGCAGCGCACATCTGGGTCAGAGCGTGCCAGCATAGGGGGTGTGCAAGCATGGTCACAACTGTTTGTTTGGGAGGCAGTGTCAGCAGGAGGGGTAGCCAGGGGATTCCTGTTGCAGAGGTATTTCACTGTGAGGACATAGTGGGATGCTGATGTTGCGAGAAGCTTTAAAAGTACCTGTTGCACACTCATGTGAGCCTATCTGCAATGCTGGTGTTCTGGAAGGATGCAAAGGAGTAGGTTCAGGGAGCACAGAGCATCTCTGAAAAGAGCTGAGCATGGGGGCTGGTTGTGCATAGGCACGGATGAAGTGCCCATCATTTTCAGCAAGCTCTGCCAGCACCTATTAAGGTAGGAGAATATGCAGGTCTTAAGGGCAGGGAGCCTGTCTTGTCTGGGGCATGAAGGGTCCATGGTCTTGTCAAAGATATTCTGAGAGAGCATAAGTGAAGGACCCTGAGTCCATGCTCCTGCATGTGCCTTGTGATGGCTGCAGCCATGTCACCCATCCCTCCCGGGAAGAAACAGGGATTAGCATTCGGTGCCCTGTCTCTTCTGGTGAGTGCAGCAGGTTTTCCTGGCAGCCCTGTGCAGCCCCTTTCCTCTCCGTGGGCTCTGCGATTCACATCCTCTCAGCAGCTTTCAGCCTCTTCCCATTTTGTGGTGCCCCGGGGGTTTCCAGTGAAGGTGTAGAGCCCACATGCAGAGCACTATTTGATCCTCAGTTCGCTTTTCTTGATCAACATTCCTGGGTAGCTGAGAAGTAATCCATGGACCCCCGGGGGCCACAGACCAAGGGCTGTAAATCACTTAGCTCTGCTTAAGTCTGTCAGGTTGTGTAACTGCCCCTGTGCCTGTGGGAGGGCGGGGGATGCTGTCCTCTGACCAACCAGGTAAAGCAGTGAACCGCAAGATTTCCGTGACTTTCAGTGCTGTATAGAACTGGTCAGCAGCCCTGTGCCATGAAGCAGTTTTGGGGCAGTGGTATGGGCTGGAAGGGCAGAAACACCAGCCAGAGGGCAGGCAGCAGTGTATAGTCTGGAGAGGGGCTGGGAGCTGTTGCTTTGTCGATTCTTGCAGACTGCTGGTGCTGTAACGGGAAACAGAAGATGCGTCAGGATTTGGGCAGGGATTCTGGGATCAATTTGGCTCCTCTGAGAAATTTGCCTCATTGCTGGCAAATGTGCTAGGCAAGCCCTTTTCGCACCAAATGGAGCTACTTTTCTCTGGTCTTGGTCCTTCTACCTTAGAAGAAGGCAGTAGGAAAAAGATATTGCCCTGTCCTCAGTTGATTTCTGCTGGGTTGAAGTCCATCCTTAGGGCTCTGGTCCCATTTCCCTAACATACAGAAGTTTGTTTGATTAGAACGTGGAGCCCTGGGCTCCCTTCCCGTCTCAGCCTCCTAAGGATGCAGCATTCCCCCTCTCTCTCATATGAAATGGCGCATCGGTAAGTGCTACTTAAGAAAACACATGTTTTCCCCCTTGAAAGCAGCCCCCCCACTCCCCCCTCACACCAACACCTTTCTTTATTCGACCCAAACCTCACCAAGGGGAATTTGCAACAACTGCGGTGATAAATCCGCCCGCAGATAATTGGCAAGAAAACAACACTTGTGCAGTATATAACGTTTTATGGTTGTTTCATGTACTTTATTATAATACTAATGAGCAGTTATATATCAGGAGCTAACTGCACGCCGGATTAGCTTGTTAGCATGATATGAAACGGCAGAGCAAATAGTCCAGTCCCCCTCACCCGCGCGCCCTCCCCCTACCCCTCGTTCCCATTTGCACTGAGTAATTAGTATGCAAATTAGACCCCGGGACCACACAAGTTCTAGTATATTACAAGGGCTTTATTATGCTCTTGTGAGTAGATGATGGAAGCGGCCCATGACAGTGTTTATCTCACTACCTCTCTCTCTTTTTCTCTCACATACATTGGCAGAGAGTAAACACACACTGAGCCGGGCCCCGTACCATTATGACTCCCTGAAGATGCCACCAGCTTGCCTTTATCCCGATGACCAGAGTTAAGAGCCTTCTCTGGAAACACCATAACAATGATGTTAATAATAATAATAACAACCCTGATGATGGTGATGCTAAGAGCAGCCTTGGCTCTGGCAGTCATGGTGATGATTGCAGGAGCAAGAAGAAGGATCAGAGTGAGCAAGAATGAACTCTTTTTCACCTGCATCATGCTGCGGAGGAGCAAGGGTTGGCCTCAGATTCCAGGCCTGCAGGGATATCTTGCTTTCTTGAGCACAGGATTATGGTGTGTTAACTGCTCTTGATGTGTGATGCTCAGAGCTGAGCATCTTTATAGTCTTTGGTGATTTCCAGGCTACTGAGCAATAGATCTTGGCTGAAGTATGCTCCTGGGCTCCTCTCCCCTTTTGTTTTCTGTACACCATTCTTGGTGCACCACTTTCTCTTTTTCCCTTTATTTCTCACTGAGGTGGTCCTCAACCATATATCTGGTGATGGACAGACCTCCCTGAATATAAGTGCCCTCCATTTAAATTAGACTGAAAGGCACCAGCAGCATCCTCTGTCTCTGCTACCAGCATGACTCATGTCACTGAGGTGCAGACTGAAAGTGGTCTCCATGATCCATGGGTGCTGTGCTGGGAGATTGAACATGGTGCCATGGGGCTGTACTCCTGCCCATATGTAGGAGCTGAACCTACTACCTTGGGTGCCCAGCACTCTGTTGAGCTATTAGTTATTATTTCTGGTTGTCATAACCAGGGCTGATGCCAGTGTAGTTACCTGGGTGTGAATACACACAATATCTTTCCCACCCCTGACCCAGAATGCTCTCTTCAGGTCTGAAATCTGGTGTCTCACTTAGCTGGGGGTTGAAGCAATGGATATTGAGGAGCTGGCAGGGGTGAAGGAATGGAAAGAGTCTCAGTAAAACGTCATCCCTACTTACTGAACCCTTGTATCATGCAGTCACCTCCACAAATGTGTTGGGTTCCATTTTAGAAACAAGGAGGTTTTTGCCCAGAGAATTCCCTGAGGAAACCCTGGTTGTGAAGCTCTTGGTCTTTGACTAAAAGAAGATGTATGAGTAGGCATATGTGCTCTGTGGAAATGGAACCTCCTGCAGTTACTATAGTGCTTCTGCAGGTGCCTAGGACTTCATGAAGTTGTGGTATAGTCAGATGTTGGGCCTAGGATGGGGGCATAGAGACCTGGATCTGTAGCAGATTCTGTGCTGGGCTGCCCATGGGGCAGGGCAGGTGTGGCAGACATCAGGTGTTAAGCTGTCTCCAGGGAGCTGCCTTTTTGGGGATCACTGCCAGGATTCACTTTGGTTGTTCCCATTTGCATGGTTTTTTTTTCTCATCCTGGGAGCTGACCATTCTGGATGTCTGCTGTTCTGAAGGACAAAGAGGAAGAGAAAACTAGAGGAATGGTTTGCTTTTCTGGGAGTTGTCTTCTCAGGGCTTAATGCTGAAGAACTTTGTGGAAAAGGAGGGAGAGCCTGAAATCCCAGAGCAAAAAAAAAATTGGCCACATTTGTACTGAGCATAATCGAAGGGCAGGGGAGGATCTGTAGAGGCGGCAGTTTTTGTAAAGCACTGAAGTGCCCCACACATCATGCCCTGACAGGCCCTGATGTTAGCTCCCGGAATGGATCACAGGAGACTCATTAGAAAAAACAAATATTATCACACGCTGAAATGATTTATGGAGAAAAATGAAAAATTTTGTGTTGTTGCGTCCTCGCTCCCTGGCTCTCCTTTGCTTTCGCTCAGGGAAGTTATTTATGGCAGCAGGCCCTTAACAAGAGCAAGGCAAAGCGCCGAGCTGCTCGCTCCTGCAAACTGCCTGCATTTGATTTTTATTAGCAAGTTAAAACTTCCTTCTTTTCACCTCCCCCCTTCCCCTCACGCGCCTTTATTATGCCGGACTAACCGAAATGCATTTTAATGCCTACTACTTGTGCTTTTAATAGTGATCCTATCGCCACCCCAGCAGCAAATAAAGTGACATTGACAGGGGGAGGAAGGCCGGACAGACAGCCAGGCAGACAGGAAGGAGTTACAGCCCGCGTGCTCTCGCTCCTCGGCTGCTCGGCGCCGATACCTTCCCAGTAACCCAAGAGCAGTTTTATTGTCAGACCAGCAAATGCACACCCAGCCGGTTGCCGCCGATGTGTTCACAGCCCTGGCAGCTGCCACTGTTGAGGCCAGGAGTGGGCAGTGTCCCGGTGCATGGCATTGGGTCTGTGAGATGTGGCTGGTCCTCTCCTCCCATGCATGACCAGAGGTGGTGGGTGGGAGGCACCACAGTTCCTGTAGGAATGGCAGACCCTTTGCATCATATCTGTGACCAGAGGTGGTGGGCAGATCTGGAGCTTCCCCCAGACTTTGCAAGTGTCCCTGGGTGGGGTCTCCATACCCTAAGCTCTGCTAACTAGGGGGAATAGCCCTGTGACTTCCCAGTCAGAGCCCTTGGCTCCCAGCCTCACGCAGAATGTTCCTTCACCATGGCCTCAGTTGGAGGGTAAAGAGGGGCTGGTGCCTTTCCCCTCTGGGACACATCCTGGCCACCGGAGCAGTTTTCCTGGCTTCAAGTCTGCCAAATTACCACCCTGAATTGTGCCCAGTAGGAGAACCCTGTCAGGAGTCAAAGCCAGCCTCCAAACTGCCATCGCCTCCACTCAGTTGCTAAGTGTCTCCAGGGCCACAGTGACTATGCCAGGCCTTGGTTCCCCCTGGAACTGTCTGTGTGGCTGGACAGATCTCTTCTTCCCTGTCCCAGTATCCCCAAAGTGGCAGGATAAACTTTCCGGAGTGATGGTTATCATTTGCCTTTCTCTCCTCTCCCTCTTTGTTGTGGGTCTTTTCACATGAGCCCAGTCCAGGCATTCTCCCAGTCAAGGGGTCCTCCCAGCCTTGGCCACAGCCCTTGACAGTTTCCTTCTTCATGGTGTCCAGGGCTCTCAAGGGAGCTGGAATCCCTGCACTGGTTAATGCCCGCTGACACCTGCAGCTCCTCAGCTGGTGCTGCTGACTGGGAGGGGGGATCGTTGGTGGCATTATTATGAAGAGCTCAGCAGGCCTGGGGCCATCCATTGTCCGGGTGGCAAATAAATAAATAGAAGAAAGCAAGTCTTTCCTATGGCTCAGCAACGGGAGGTTAACAGCTGGACATGACATGACAAATTGAGCATTTTTTTTCCTGCAGGGGCTGATCCCAGCAGCTTGGTGTGAGGAGGAGGGATGAGGGAGAGCAGCTGAAGGAGGGGAGGGAGAAATTGGCTGAGTGAGGGTCTCACTGCTTTGTGGAAAGGCTTTGTCCCGAGCCAGTCACCTCCCTCCCCACCAAGCCAGGGCCCCAAGACAAGTCTCTAGAAAACACATCCTCCAGACGGGAATCCCCATCCCCAAAACACCCACCTTTAACTTGTGCACCTGATTCACACCACAACAGGTCCCTGCAGCCAGCCCCTGTCTTGTGTCCCCCCTCTGGCGCAGTTCTGCACCAAAATCAGGCAGCACAGTGCCTTTTAACGGCCAATAAACCCCGGAATTCTCCAGCAGGAAAAGCAGGGAAATTAATCAAATCGTGGCTCTGCTGTGAATTACATGCTCACCTCCCATCTGCCTGTTCAGCCGGCTCACCTTCCCCTCCCTGCCTGCAGCCCTTTCGGCTTGCGGCAGGAGGGAGCCTTTATGGCTGTGCCTGGAGCCCTTGCCATTTGTCGTGGGCTTAATAGAAAATGTGTTAAACTTACAGGAAATGGCCCAAATGTTACCAACACGTTTAGTTAGCTTGATTTGTTTCTTCTTTTCGTGAGTGGCAGGGAGGGCTTGGTTTAATTTGGAAATTGTGGGATCCAATGGCAGCTGGCTTTGTCCCCAAGAAGGTCCTTCCTGAAAGCTTCTGCTGAAATGGTGCCCCTGGCTGAGTGTGCTGCTGGTGGCAATTATGTTTGTCACACCAAATACCATCCCTGGCACTGTTTTGAGCTGTGGGGTTTTCTGAGGCTTCTTCTCAGGCATTTCCACCAAACCCAGACTCCCTCCTCTCTGAGTGGCTGCTGCACTGCATATCCATTGATGGGGTCCATGGGCTCCTCCTTATGCATGTGGGCATCTTGTGCCTAGCTTGCCTCCATGATTTTTATTCCCACCCTTGTGCCTCCCAGGACCTGCCAAGGACCTTGGTGCCTCCAGGAGGGACAGCTGCAGCTCTTTGGAGGGGCTCCATGTCCAAACACTATTCTGTCCAGAATTGCTCTGCAGCCCGTTCTGTAGGGTCATTCTTTGCAGTGTGTTGACTTGCTGAAGTCTTTGGGAGAGATGGAGTTTGCTCTGTGCCACCTGTGAAAGCCAGGAGCAGTTAGGGACTTGATGTCACTCATATTCAGGGCTCATTGAGTTCCCTTCACTGCATGGATGTGGCTGGAGAAGAACTGCAAACTCTCGCCGATCCCTGTTGATGTGTCGAGACCCAAAGAAAGTCCTCTATAGCAGCAAATGTGACCCAGGCTACCCAGCAGAAGTAGCCAGGATGGTTTTTTCTGTGTGGTGGACACCAGTGGAGTCATTGCCGTGACTGTGGTGTGGACAGGCCCAAGGGAGCTGGAGCCATGGTGGGTGGTCAGAAGAGAGACTCTATAAACCCCATCAATCTCCTCCTCTGGCTCCCATACATCTGCTTGCAAAGGGAGGGGGAGGCAATAACCTGGCTATCTGCTCACCAATGGCGCTTTGGGAGGTGGAAGGGGGAGGAAGGGGGGAAACGCCAGCCCCGATCCCTTGGCAACTGTGGGCTGAAATATTAACTGGAAGAATGTGCCTTGGCCCCCACGCTGGCCTGCTCCAGCACTGCCTCCTGGGGGGGGAACAGAGGGGGGGCAGCCTGTTTGCACAGTCCAAGTGTCAACTAATTAATAGGAGTTTATAGGAACATTTCCAGGGCAGCTGGCTGAGGAGCAGTGGGGGAAGTGCCCCACGTTTCCTGAATCCCAGCCATCACCCAGTGCTCTTCGATGCATCTTGGAGGGACAGTAGCTGATTGGATTTGCTCGGGGATCTGCATGACCAAAGCAGCTCAGGTGGTCACTGCACTGCTCCTTCCTGCCTGTGCTACCACCATGCAAAGGGGTGCCAGTGGCTTGTTCTGCAGACCTCTTCATTGCATGGACACACTTCTCTTCCCAGAGCTTTAAAGTCTCTGTTGTATGACCCAAATGGGTAAATTTGTTGATGTCTTACAGTAGTTCCATAAGCACCCATGTTCAATTGTGAAACATCAAGTTTCACATCTTGCTCTCTGTCCTCCAAGGTACAGGTGCAGATGTGTCCATTCCAGATTGTGATTTCCCTTGTTTTCACTTTCTGTTTGGGAAGTGAATATGCTCCCAAAAGTATATGTGCTGGATGGTTCCCTCAGCACAGGTGTTGCTTCCTCTTGTGTTGACATCAGTGAGAGGCTTTGCTTTTAGATCTGTCCCCATGCATAACATGTTCCTTGGGACAGCTCCCCCCCTGTGCTTTGCCTGGTCATGGTGTAGGGATCTGACAGAGGTAGTCAAGATGGAGCTGTCCTGGGATAGGGAAGGGCACAAGCTGGGGGAGCACCCTGGGGTGACCCACACAGAGCGAGGCTGGAGACCAACGCTCCTAGCATCCCTGAATTTAAGGCCTACCTGGCTGTGATCTTTGAACAAACCAATAAATGAAGTGTAATAACCAAAACAGTGATTGTTTTCCTCGCAGTAGCTGTGGAAATCTCTCTCAGGGGAGCATAAAGCTGCCAGCCTCAGGTTTTAGATCACAATCCCACTAACCTTCCTGTCTCCTGGGCAATAGTGTACTGCTGCTGCCCTCAGAGCTAGGCTCTATTTATTATATATACTGGCCTCTGTGTATGGCAGTGTGTTCGTAAAGCCTGATTGAGCTGTAAGGAAAAGTGCACTCAAGGGGAGGAAGGAGACAAATTCCTGATTTGGCCTGCCCTAGATATGGGCTGATAACCTCTGTGGGTGCTGCCAGAAGGTTCAAGTTGGTCATCTGGATGAAGCTCCCGCTGCACAAAGGTGTTCTTTGATACCTGTCTTCCACAGAGGATCACAGCTGTCCCTGCCATTGTAACCACCCCTGACGTGCCTGAAGGGCTGCAGAAGCACAGCAGGATTTCAACAACTTTCTCTGAGCTGGTGACTTGCTCTTTGCAAGGATCTGCAAAGTCCAGCTTGGAGAAATTGAGACCCCTAACCATGCAGGTGCAGCTTAGGGCAGCCAGCAGATGGGACACCAGCACTTCTGGGGATGCGGAGTCCGGAGCCTGCAAGGTGGTGTTGCTACTGGATGGTAATGAAAAATTTGGGGTATGTTTGAAATTATAGTTATGTGTAGCCTGGACCAAAATCACCTGCAGGTGTTCACCTTCAGGTGATGCATGGAAAACCAGGTCAGCATAGGAAGGACAGTGTTTTGATCTCCTGACTGTGAAGATCTCTGTCCCTGGGCTTGGAAAAGCCTCATCGGGGTGACAGACATTAGCAGGGACCCATGTCATATGCTGTTCAGCATCATTTGCGTGTGCTGGAGACCTTTACAGTTACTGTGCTGGAGGGTGAGGATCCACAGAGAAAACCTTGGCCAAAGAGAGAAGAGGGATTTCTACCAGGGATGCTGTAATGGCTTGGGGGTGGGTGTGTATCTGTGCACAAGTACACACAAACATGCCCAGCAGTGCTCAGTTGTGTGTTACAGATCTGGTATTGCTCAACTCTGGGAGCAGATCTTCTGTACCAGTGCCAGTAGTCATCTGGTGTGGATGGCTGAGGGTCACAGCACTGCTGCTCCAACCAGTGAGTCACCATGGAGCTCAGCAGAGCCTTGACTGGACATTCCCGTTTCACTTTGCCCAGTTTATCTGGTTTTGTACAAATGCAAACTGAGGCTGTGACAAAACGGGAGACAAGATAGGGCCCAGCCAGCCTGCTGGGGGATGGCATGACCCAGAAAAGCCCCAAAGGACAAGCAAGACACTGTTCTCCACTCTGAAAACCCAATGTGAGTTGAGCATTGGCTGTAATTACTTCCAGCTTCTGGAAGCATTTACTCCTGGATCAGGGCTTGCTATTTCAGAGTCGTCTTCAGACCTACATCTCAAAGGTCACCCTCCTGGTATGGCTGGCAGCAGGAATGCACTCCAGCAAACAGTGTGGCTGGCAGTTGCTGGAGTCATCAGCATTTCCCTGCTTGTCTTGCTGTGGTTTCTACTGCAATGCCTTTGCTAGGTGAGAGCCCAGTACAGATTGACGTGGCATCTGGCAGACTGCAAATGACAAGGCTGCCCCAGCCAGTCAAGAAGGGGCACAGTGGTATAGCACAGACATAGTTACTCTTCATTGGGGTAATAGAGAGCTAAAAGATCTTTCATTTTCCAGGAATCTGCTCCCTCCCCCTACATTTAGCTTTCCTATATAATATTCCATGCTGTAGCCTATAAATGCTGCTCTGAGCCCACAGCCTGATTGAATTTGGAAGCCTTTGTTTACAGATGTCTGGCTGTACAGGGGTATTTATTGAATTTTCCATGAAATGTTGCTCCTCTAATGCTGTAAAGCACAAGCTGCCCACATCAGAGGAGCTGCGTGTTAAGGGATCGGATTTCGCAGAGATGCATTGCTCTTCCTCGGCATCCTTTCCCTGCCAGGGAAGGAAGGTGAGTGCTGGAGTCCGTGTGCAGCAGGGACTTAAGAGGACTCTGGCCCTCGAGAAGAGGAGAACTGTCTGTCTTGTGCTGCAGAGCTGGATGGTACATTTGGTCCTGCGAGGCAGCAACTCCAGCCACATGCAATGCAGCCCAGCCAGTGCTGAGGGCAGAGCAACCCAACGCAGGGCACAGCAGCAGCCAGGTCTGCTGGTGGAACTGCAGGTGGGTCTGACTTTGGGCTGTTGCAGGTACTGTACTGGCTGTTGATGGCTCTAAAGAGACCTTGATGGCAAACAAATGTCCTCAGGGCTTTTTTCTACCTTTTTCTTAATTTATTAAGATGTCTCTGGCCACTGTCCCTTCAGTCCATCTTTCCTTGCTCATCTGATCCACTGGAGCCCCACAAGAAGAAGGCTCTTATCAGGAAAAGAAACAGGATTTTCTTACTGGGAGAGCTCTGTGGAGCCCCTCAGAGCATCCTCTGACCTCAGTGTGTCAATTTTAACCTTTGTCTTGGGAGGGAAATGAGGGGGAGCCTGGTCTGTGAAGGACACATCCGGGACCTGCCATTCTTGCAGTGGTAGCTGGAGGAATGTGTCTTCCTTCCTCATGAGGGAAAGTACAAAACCATCTTGCAAAACTCTGGGTCAGGAGCCCCAGGATCTCTGATGTAAAATAAATGATTCTCCGGAGAGAGCATGTGTTCACCATGTTAGAAAAACAAGCCCCCTGCAAACAGCACATACCAAACTCTGCCCGGAGGAAGGGACTTCAAGGGTGGACGGAGGGAGCAGTCTCAGCATCAGAGCACAGCCTGCCCCCCTCTCCCGGGCTGGATCTTCACACTGGTCTGAGGAGGAGGCAGGAGGGATGGGGGCTTGTTTTCTCAGATTTGATTGGTTTATTTATGTTTGGTCCAGGCTCCCATCTGGTCCAACTTCAAACAGGGTCTGCCGCAAAGTGTGGAAGCCACCAAGAGAGAATCTGCAAACAAGAGTTGTGCAAAGTATATAAATATTTCTGGACATAAAAATGACTGTGTCTGAAGAGGGATCACATTGAGCTGTGGTGGAGGGCTCCCTGTCCTGCTTGAGATAAGTCCTGAAGAGTGGCTGGAGCAAGGAGAAATATGTGGTTATCTACAGTTTACATGTGCATGTGCAAGGGCAGAACCAGGCCTGCTGAGTGCTGCTATGCTGGAAACTGCAAGACAAGGAGAGGACAGTGAGAAAGTCTGTCTGTGTGTTCCAGATGTAATAGTCAGCATGCAAAAATGTTCACTGATTTGGGGGGCCAGAACTGAATTTCAGGCTTGTAACTCATTGAAAAATCCTGGTCTGTCTCAGCTTCCAAAACATGGCAGCTGCATTTGAAAAGTTTGGTGTAGGTGCTGGACACGAACCTTTAATTGAAGAGAGAGGGGAAATCCAGTTCTGGTCACAATGGCTTTTTGTGCTGTTTGACCAGGAACAGTACATGGGCCAGCATCCTTGTGCATCCCCAGGCAATGCAACTAGGGGCTTCAGAACTGGCTGCTGGATTGTAAATCAGATCAGCACAAAGATTAGAGTTTGGATGACATTTCTTCAGGGAAAAATGGGCAATGGCTGGCATTACACTTGGCCTAAGACAATGTCTGAGTTTGTGATGCTGAAGAGGACATGAAGGCTATGCAGAGGAATTTGTAACTTATGCAGCAATGGAGGGAACTGCAAATGCCTCTGAGGGCAAAGAAATAGTGTCAGGGTAGAGAGGACAGTGCATGCTAGGAGAGGATGCTCAGGTGTAGGCATTCCCAGGTGCACCTCTCAGTATCCAGGTAACGGTCCTTCCTTGTGTGAGGTAATGTGTGTTTCTTTCTGAGATGAGGAGAGGGGCAAGGAGAACACAGTCCCCTTTGTGGACTCATTGATACATTTGGGAACACTTGGGGGTGATGGGTCTTGTGGGGCTCACAGGACTGTTCCAGCCCCAGACAAGGCATTCTCTGTGCTGCAACTCCCCTGAGGCTCAGCTGTCCATTGACCTCTGACCACAGGAACTGGAATCCAACCACGTGAGAGAAATCCAACCAGGCTGTTCGTTCTCAGATGAGATGAAGAACCCAAAATCAGTTATTTCTTTAGTTGAGTCCCAGCTAGGAGATACAGGGTTGTTCCACATCAGTGAATTGAAATCTGAATGGTTTATGTTCCCAGGATTCAAAGGTTTTAATCTCTGAGATATCTCTTAACATTGGCACAACCAGATATGCCATAGGCCGCAGCATGCATTTGTCCCTCCCTCAGAGAGCGCCAGGTGCCAACTGCTAACCATGGACAGGAGTGACATGGTGTGTGGTTGGGTGCTGTCCTTTCCTTCGCTATGGAGCTGTCTGGCTGATGTTCCAGCCTTGCTTCAAGAGGAACATGGCAGCCAGAGCACAGACTTAGCCAAGAGAAGTCATGCAGCCCTACCCAGGCTTGGGGATTGTTACAAACTACATCCGGCAACAGAGACAGAAGCAAGGCAAAGCCAGAAGGCCCCTTAGGAGCAGAGACAGTATGCTGAAATTCCCCATTTGCCTCTTTTCTCCTTAGCAGGGACTAGGATCAACCCCTTGTAAGCGCTAAACCCCACCACCCTGTGGTACAGGTCTGCTTCTCCAGGAGCTGTGGAGGCACCTGTGCAGGTGCCACCAGCTTCCCACACTGGGGTTCCCCAAAACTGGGAAAGACCTGGAGAAGTTAGCTGGGGATATCTCAGAGTTGAATTCAGCTGTTTGAGATGGAGAGCATCTAAAATACGTCCTGCCCACGCAGGGGCCTGGCCCAGCCGCCGGCAGCCATGCTCTGCAGCAGCCCTCAGTTAAACCTGATCCCTTGCTTTAAGGGGCTGCCTGGTACTTAGAGGAGACCATAAATAGCGATTTATAAACGATCTTCACGCCGATTCCTCTGCCGCTGCTCAGACATCAAAGTCTATAATTCACGCCCTCCTGCGTCCTGAGCCTTGCAAAACTGAAGCCTTTGATGTGAGCCCCCCTCGGTACCTGCGTGCAGGGCCGGGCCTGGCTGGGCTGCGGGCATGTGCGCTGCGTGCAGCAAGGCGCCAGGCCCGCTCGGCCAGGCATTTTATAAGGTGTCTGCTGTCACTCAGCCTGTTTCTGAGCCTGTTATCCCCTTTGGCGGGGCCGCATGGGACGGCTCGGGAACAATGGGAAAGGACCAGGGGGAGATTGCTGGGGGCAGCGTCCAGAGAGCACCTGGCCTCTCCTTCCCCCCTTCCCCCCAGCACCTGCAAATTAATGGAAACTTCTCCTTCCAATAGTGCTGCCTGTGCTGTTTAACAAGTCCAACTGCATGTTCTGAGGGCTAGAAACCAGCCTCGCTTCTCGGGGTGCAGATGGCTCCCAGGATCCTTGCCCAGCCCAACTGTTCTTTGGGCAGGGGCAGACACTGGTGTGAGAACAGTGTGGGGTGAACAGTCAGTGATTATATGTAAGGTGAGTCTGAAAAGGAGTTTCTGTAAGATGAACAGTTTTCTCTTCCTCATACATGTGAAACTGCAGAATGGAGGCTCCATGCTGTGGTCAGGCTGAGGTCTAAGTGAGCTTTGTGGGACAGGTGTCCCTGGGCACATGTCACCAGCCTGGCAATCTCTTCCTCTTTCTTCTGCCTCTTTCTACCTCTGTTTTTTAGTTCATGGAGCTGTGGAGAGTATTTTCAAGATGTGAAACCAGTACAGACTCTGGAGAAGGCACACATCTGTGGTCACATCCCTCTTAAACCAAATGATTGTTCAAGTGCAGCATGCTTGACTGTGGTACCACAGTGCTGTGAGAATAGAGAGAGAGAGGGCTTAGATCTGTATCCCTGATCATCTTCATCACTGCCAGTTCAGCCTCTTGGTCCCCATATGAGGGCCTGCAGGATCAGGCACCAGAGCTGGATAAGTCACATGTAAAGCACAAATGAAACTGTCCATAAAAAAAGCTGCCTGGTGTGGTATGAAATACTTTGTCTTACAAGCCAGACATTGCAAAGTTGATAGAGACATTTAGGGTGTTGGGAGGATTTTAATGTATTTTGCAGCTGGGATGGTTGTGGCTTTATTTTATTTAATTTTAATTTTTTAAAATTTTATTTTTATTTTATGTGAATATCTGTAGAAATGTATTGAGAGAGTCTTGCATATGCTGTAGGCTGGCAAGTGGGGAAGAAAGGGCATGAATCATGTCACTCAGCTCTGTATTTAATCATATCAAACTGGTTTGGTTCTCCAACAAGTCAACATATATTATCTGTGTAAAAAAGGCATTTTACAGGACTAGAAGTCTAAATACCATTTATAAATATTTAATTCTACAAGTGATCTTTGCAAAAGAAGAATAGCTCTTCATTATCATACCTGTGTCTATTGAAATATCACCATTATTTATCATCCACTGTTGGTGCAGTGTCCCACTTGGGCCTGGAAGAGTTATTTTCTACCACAGAAGGCTACCACAGGACTGATCTTATCCTTCTCCCCATGCAAGGCACTGTTTGAAATGGGACACACAACCTTGGCATGAATCCCCTCTGCCCTGGCCCCCAGCTGCACCAGCGCAGCAGCAGGAAGGTCCCTCTGTTGAGGTGTTTGGTGATACCGTGTCTAAGCTTGGGAGAGCCTCATGCCATCAGACTCCTTAACCTTAGCAATCAGAGCTGCTGAAACCCTCTCGGTCAAAGAGCTTTCCTGGAGCACTGGTCACCCATCTAGCTGTTAAAATCCCCTGCTCTGCTGCAGTTGGACTGCTCCTGTGTTTGCCAAAGTGAACCACAGAAAGCAGTGGCCTCCCCGCTCACCCTGTCCTCATACCCATCCCTGTGGCTTTCTCTTGTTTAATCTCTCTGACATTCAGCCCAGCTTTGCCCTGCTCTGTTTTGACTCCTGACAAGCCTTTCAATTTGCTCTCCTCTCTGAAGAGCTGAGAAGCCATTGATAGCTCTCCCCCTGAATTATTGAACCTCAGTGTCAGGTTTCGGGCCCCAGGGAGCAGCCCCACACACCATTGATCTGTAGGGCTCAGGTTCATCCTGCTGCTGGCATATGCCTGTCCCTGGATCCCCAGGCAGACATGGCTCTCTGCATGCATGGCTTCTATGGCAGGAGATTCCCATCTTTTAGGGACAGGGCTTTAAAAGATGGCACCTCTGGGGTGTGCATCTTGCACCATCATCCTCCATCTATTGGACACAGGTGGAAGATGACAGACTTGTCTGTGTCCATCTTCCCATTTGTAATGAGCCTGGCAGCTCAGGAACCCTGAGGCCTGTGTGTCCCCTCCAGTGAAACAGAGGTGTGCCATTGAAGTAGCACCAAAACCTTCTGTTGGAGCAGAAGGACAGGAAGGGACAAAGGATTCGTCTGGTTTGAGTAGGGGAACTTCTGACTTTGCTTTTCTTGGAGAAACAATCTTCCCTGGAGAAGACACAGTGTCAGGGAGTATCTCATTTAAACCCCACTGGTGTCTTGACCCAACTGCCCAGGACTTTCTTCTTGTCACTGCTGTGCAGGCTGATCAGAAAGCAGACATCCATTTGCACCAGAAATATCCTCAGTGTTTTCATACACTGTAGTGAATTGTTTTCCAAAGACCACAGGAATGTTTCTTGACAGTCTACTGAAGACTGATAGCATTTTTCACCATATTTTCAACAGGAACATTATTCATCCCCTTTTTTCACTGCCATTCTCACAGCCACTGCATCATGAAAGGAAGCAGGGAGCAGGTAGCCCTCACACACCAGCCTGTGTCACCATGTGTGTCCCCTGGCACTGCGGGGCGGTGCTGATTACCGAAGAAAGAACAGATTTCCCATACTGCATTCCTCCCTTACTTAGGGCATTTTTAGCCCCTGGCCGCTCCATGGTCCTTCTCCCAGAGGCTGGCAGGATTCAGGGGCATGGCAGAGCTAGAGTGCAAATGCATTTCAGTAGAGGGGGAAGAGGAAGGGCAAGTGTGGATTTTATTAAGTGATAACACATCTTCAAATCAGATTATGGGAAATTTTCGGGGGCACCTCAGCATTGATTGGCTGGGCCAGCATTGGCCAGGCTGTGTGGGAGCACGTCAGAGCATGTGCAATCGGATCCCTTCCATTAGCCTGATCGATAGCCTCCGTGTGGGGGGAGTGGGCAGGAGTGTGGACAAAACTGCATAAATATATACGCAGGAACCAAGAAATTACATTACAGCCAAAGAATCCGAGCACAACATGGGTAACCCTTTCACCCCAGGCCGGGGGGAGCATTAACACTTTCAGGGCAGCCCTCCGGCTCCAGTGCTGGATCAGAGAATGACCAAGTTGTGGCTTGGTGTAGAAGTAGGAAGTAGTGAGGCATCGCTTCCCTTTGCCTGGCTTGCTGAAGGCCAGGTATGCTTCTTTGGCTGCAAGGGGTTTGATGGCACATGCTATCATATGCATGATGTGGTTGGGCACCGGGAGCTTGAGCAGCCTGTGCATGGTGTCCCCGCCAGTGGTGCCCCCTCCAACAGTGTCCCCACCACTCTTTGAAATGGAGTGCTTGTGGATTAGTATCAGACACCACATCCATGTGATGCACAAGGAGAAGGAGCTGCCAGAGGGCTTGAGAGTCACCACAGAGCTGAGCCAAGCTCAGCCTGCAGGCCATGTCTTCCTCCATCACTCCTCACCAGCAATTTGCTGTGCAACCTCGGGAAAGTGGGACTTATTGGTCTCCCTTCTGCATTATCCATCGTCTTCAGCAACCCCTAGTGCTTGCAGGCAGGCAGAGGTTAGTGCATCCAGTCCAGTGCAGCCTGAGAGCAATGAGGGAGAGGAAGGAAGAACATTTACCGTGGGACAGAGATTAAAATTGGATGAGGGGATCTCAGAGAGAGAAAGACAGAGAGCTAACACTGAAAAGACAACACATTTACAAAATCTTCTCTGCTTCTTACAATCCTAAGAATTCATAGGAAATGTTGCAGAGCTTGTTGCTCTCTGAGCCCACATCCTTTACATATCACATTTAGGATTTCTGAACAAAAAAGTGCCAGAGAAGAGCAATGCAGCTGCGGGAGCCTTCCTACTTTCACCTGTAGTGTGGTCTGGAGACCCAGGATTTCAGCTCCCTCTCCACCGAGCCCCACTTATCACATTTCCAGGCCCTCCCCAGCCATGCCTGCCTTTCCAGTCCTGTTTTGACACTTCTAATTAGCAGACATTTAACACCTTGTTTTGCTTGGACTCTGCCTTCAGCCAGACAACACATCGATGGCCTTTGACTTCTCCCCTGACCTCGGCGAACCTGGCAGCGCAGAGCTCTTGGCATCCCTCTGAACACATCCTGTCCAATTTCCTCCTGCTGCCCTCTGCCCCACAGTCCCCACGGCCCTCCCCAGCCGTGCCGGGGCGAAGGCACGGCAAGATGTGACGTGCAGCCTTTCCCTTCGTAAGCGCTTTCCCGAACATGATTTAAAGCACTGAAGCAAGAAGAGGGGGCGGGGGGGGGGAAGAAAAGACCTGTAATAAAGTCAGCACTCTGCTTATTAAGGGGAAAAGGCTGTGCTTTACTTACACTAACATTAATTAGATAGATATATAGGGAGCAAAGAGGTGTCTAAGAGATTTATACAGGGCCCCTAAAGATGGATGTGAGGACTGACAGACAGCAGTTCCCTTAGAATGCCAGGAACGAGGTAACTGGGAAGCAATGATAGGGAGCCAAATGGCAGTGGTCTCAGTAATGCTTTAGTACAGCAAGTGTGAGGGTAGATGAGGATGTTTGGACCTGCCAAAAACACCTGGGGGTGCCATGAAGCTGTAAGGAGATGCAGATGGGGAGTTCCAGGGAGGTTTCTGAGGGCATCCTCGGAGAGGAGCGTGTCTCCCTCTCCTGTTCCCCTCTGCTGTACAGGCAGGCAGGTGTACTGGTAGCTGAAGTCTTTTAAGCAATACTTTGTCTTTCGTTCTACAGAAACCTGTAGTCATCTGGATGCCATTACCAAATTGAGGACACTCTCGAAGATGTTTATTTTCATTGTGAGACTTTTCTCCCTCTGCCTCCTTTGTCGCTGCATCAATAAAATATTTTCCTACCATTCCCAGCATTGGATAGACAGCAGAGCAGCAAACCCATCATGACCTTTTCAGGATCTCCTGCAGAAGGGTGCTCTGTTAGTATCTGATAAGAGCTGGTCCCATTCTTCTCAGTGTATCATGTTGAGGCGGAAGAGCCATCTCTGCCCCAGCTGCCCCAGCTCCCATCCACAAGCAGTAGGGCAGAACCATGTGCGTGCCACTAACACAGCAGAACAGGTGACCATCTTCTTGGTTGTTCTGGGCCTGCCTTTATGGCCATCTGGACCATCCTTTTCTTGTGTTTCTGTCTGGGGAGGTGACCACAATCTGTGGGTCCAGCAGGGGTAGCTGAGCCCATACCACCTGTATGCTCTATGCTTTTCACCCACCTTCCTCCTTTCTCATGTGTCATGTTGCAGAGAGCAGAACTCCTCACTGGCCCTTTCCCAGAGGTGTTTTAGCAAGGACATATCTGGAAGTGCCCTGTAACACCTTTGCAACTGTTGAACTTTCCTTTTTGCCAAGACAGTTAGCATCCTTGGGGTTTCTTCATGTTTCTCCAAGCATTTCTTTTACCTGCAAGGACAAAATCTGACTGAAACAGGAAGAGAAGCTTAACTGTCCTTGCAGCCCCAGTGGAGAGGCATCACTCATCCTAGGACTGTCAGGCACTTGCACACCAATGAGAGACTTCCCCAGCCTGCAGAGCTGGCTGTCTTGTTAAATCTCTGTTCCCATCCGCTTTGCACAGGAGCTTCCACACAGGGAAGAGCCCAGGGCTACATGGGGAGGCTGCAACAGAGGTGGGAGTTCAGCTGAGGTCTCTTTGATCTGTAGCCTTGTGCTTCACCATAAGGCCATCCTGTTCTTGGATTAGGGCTTGTAAAAGGCTTGTGGCTGCTGCTGATGAGCAGAGGGTGAAGGCTCTGGAGTTTTTATTTGCAATTGCTGAAGCAGGGCCTTTTCTGTGTCCATGTGCTACGTCAGGGCCACTCATCAGCATGTCCTGCCTTTGCTTTCTGAACTGGATATCTCCATCCTGCCCAGGCAGTGTCCCCTCCCCTCTTTCCCCCAGACTGGGTTAAATATAGCAGCTAACTTTGGTGGTGATTAGTAATAAAATTTTAACAAGCATCCATATGAACGTCTTTCTGTCACTTTTATGAGGCCATTTACAGCAGGGAGATATAAGAGCACCTTAAATCTCCCCCTAACAGGAGGGGTCATGTCAGAAGGGTGAGAAGCAGTGGGCCCAATGTCCCATGTCACCTGCCTGGTGGCGCTAAAGGAACTCCCTGTCCCAACAATGGACCTTTATGGAGATGGGTTTCATTTGACCAGTCACTTTCTGGACCAGCAGGTGGAAAAGCACAGAGATGCTGTAGGCTGCTGGTGCTCACAGGCACTGCCCATCTGCAGAGGAGCACGGCACAGGGATTCTGTGGGAGTTGAGGATGAGTACAGCGGCATGAGGTTAGCTCAGGCCCTGTGGCAGGGCAGAGGCCTCAGTTCTAAGGCATTACACTTAAAAAAATAAACTCCAGTAGGAAAAAGTATTCACATCAACCATTTTCCATTCACCTCCCAAGTGAGCTAACTGCAAAATGTGGAATGAATGGTTCCTGTCTCTTTGCCCTAAATTTGGGGCCTGACTCTACTCTGACACTGCCTACCTTTTTTAAGAAAGGCTTGTAAAAGCCATACACCCTTCCTTGTTTCCGATCCGTTTGGCTGCACGCCAAGGGCAGGGTTTGCTCCTGCTTCCAGCAGTGTGGATCTGCCCTGTCCTCAGCCACGTCACAGCCTGCGTAAGCAGAATTGGATTTGGTCCCTGCTCGGCAATATATGTGTGAGCAGCTGAAGGGATTCTTTCCAGGAGAACAGTAGAGGGAATAAGCCTTTGTGTTTCCCATGTAGTTACCATACCAGCTCTGCTAGTGTCTGTTGGCTTAATTTGTGTCTGTGAAAACTTTCTGCCACTGGTGTTGCTCAGGATGGCAGCTGTATCAGGTTAGGACGGGTCCCAGGTCTGACCAGACTCTGGGCAGAGCACCAGGGACATGCACAGTTTCTGAGCAGTGATCCAGAAGGAAATTCAGGATGTGAGATGGCACAGCTGGTATTTCATGCTGGGAAGCTCCTTCTGTCCTGGGTGGGAGGCAGCAGCAAATTTCAGCACCTGTTGAAATGTCCATGTGCCCAGAGGAGGGCAGAGGGGATCTAGGACAGGGAGAGATTCGGTGCCTTCCCCAGGGTCACAGAACCCTTTGAGTGATGGCAAACCTCAAAATAGAGCTCTTCTGTCCTGAAAGCCATCAAACCACGTGGCTTCACAACTGCTCTGAGACACTCTTTTCGTGTGGGTGCTCTGCTTCCTGTGCCAGCAGTGCCAGGTCAAACACAGCTTCACCATAAGTTTTAATATTAAGAAAAACACCCAGACTTGTGGTCTGAGTTACGAGTGGAAGTTTAGGTTCGTTCCTTTTTCTAGTTTTGTTTCTTCAAAAAAAAGGAAACACACCTTTGAGTAGTGAAATCAGAAAATAAGGAAGCAAAATATTTCCAAAAGAAGGTCTTGCTTGTTATGAGCACTGCCCGGTCATTATTATTACTTAGTGTAAATTGTAATGTCTATACATATACATTAGTTATGTAAAGACACCTGATATCCAACCTGATATACACTACCCAAGCACAAACTGTGCAAGGCAAGTATAAAAACCACCTGTGCAAAGGCAAGAGAGCAGATCAGGAAGGTGGTGCCTTGTTCTGGGTTTAGAGCTGGAGCTACAACTTATTGATGTTAACCTGCTTCTTTCGAAGGAGGTGAAACAGAGCATCCAGCAATCCAACCTATTTTTTACATAATGATAAAATTATATCAGTGATATCATGGCCAGTTATAAAAGTAAGAGGAAAAGGTCGGTGTAGATTATTATGATTTTCTGGTGAGGAGGGCAGAAGTCAATAGGTGGCTAAATCAGACTGCTATTTTTTTCTCAGAAAAAGGTAAGTTTTCTATATTTGAAAATTTCATTCTGGAGACTTACAGGATACAGTGGCCCTCTGGTTTTGACTAAGTGGGAAAGTGATTCCACTCTGGTGCTGTTTCCTATGAAAAGCACGGCTGTGTGAGCGAGCAGCCCAAGCAGACAGCATCTTCAGGACTCTTCCTGTATTGCTTGCAGGCCACAGGGTGAAGCAGGGATAAGAGCACAAGACAGCTGCTGGCAGCTCTTGGGTGAGAGGGGGCAGTGGTTGCTGCCAAGCCAAGATGATGTTGGCACTGGCTGTGCTTGGCAGCAGCAGGATGACTCCATGTCTTGCTCCTGCACCACTCTGTTGAGTTTCACTTGGAGCCCAGGCTCCCTCTAGGCTGGTATTTGGGTGTTTTTCCTGACTGTTTCCTTGGATGAGATGAGCCATCTGTATCCCTAGGAGCAGGAAGGACCCCATGCTCCCTGTGCATCACTTCACATTGCTACTGAGACAGCCTTGGTACCCCAGATGAGGTTAGTGAGCCGGGATGTCCCACACATCCTTGGTGCTGTAAATTACATTCTCCATCCTCCATACATCCACGCATGCGCCACATGATCACTGTGCATTTCAGTGCAGTCATTGATAAAGATTGGGATCCTGGGATCACCACAGTGACCTGTTTGCAGAGGCAAATTGCCTGAGCTTGGCAGAAGAAGGTACCTTGAGGCCCCTAGTAGGTCAGGGAGGCAGGAGGTGATGCTGAAGGAAAGCGAGCCTGTGGATGGTGGGATGCAGGGGTAGCCCTGCTCCATGGGGTTAGAACCTTCTCCAGCAGGAGGTCAAAAAGGCAAAGTTTCTTGGGAGGTGAATTATCAGTGGGAGCAATATCGTCAGGTCAAGCACATCGGTGCTGGGGTAATACAGTTAAGGTGCAGAGCCTTGGAGGGAGCCCGGCCGAGGAGTGCAGCATTAAAGCAATGAGCCCAGCTTAATCTGCCCCAAGTGAGGGCAGTGGGGTCTTTAATATTGTGTCAGGCTCGCAGGCCCTTGTTGGCGGGTTATTCTTCACGGCAGCTAATGCCACTGGGCTAACTGAATTAGCCCCTCCTTCTGCGGGGTGAGTGTGGGGTTGCCGGGAGGGCGATCGTGCCTCGCAGCTGCAGGGAGAGCGAGTGATGGCCTGGAAATTCAATCAGGTGAGGAGCCATTGCCATCCCCGAAGGACAGGGAGCAGCCCAACTGGGGAGGAGAGCCCGGACAGGAAGGCCAGTGGCTGGCTCCCTGCGGTCCCTGAACAGGGTTGTCCCTCCAGGGATTGCTCCCTGCTCTGGATGGCATGGAGTGCTGTCCTGCAGTCTGCATCCATCAACCTTCTGGGAGCACCTCAGTGGAGAGCTCATCCATACCTCTGTGCTCATTTCCAACTAGCTCATGGCTACGTGCCATAGTCCCTTGCACATCCATGGGGAACCATGGCACAGGAACATGCTGGGTGGGACATGCAGTGTGTCTCCAGCCAAGATGGACATCCCTGGAGTCCATCCTCCAGCAAATTTGCAGCATTTCTCTTTGACTGGAGGTGAGGGTTGACCAGGTGACCTGGCCCAAGGAACTGGCAAGTGGACTTTTCTTCTGGCTTTGCTGTTGGGATGAGGTGCTCCCCAAACAAGACCCACTGACTGTTTGCATGATCCTCTTTGTAAAGCCCTGAGGGAAGTGCACCTAAGGAGGACAGCTAAGGGGCTGGGAACAGCAATGGCCTATCAGGAGTCCCCCACCAGGACTAATTTTCTGTCTTTAACAAATGGAAGGAATAAAGAAACTGAACCTTGTAGGCATTTGCTTGTTGTCCTCCAAACCTGTCACTGCTTTTGTTGTCTCCCTGTCCCAGCAATGGCTTTCTTCTTCACATCTAATTACAAGCACACTCCTGGTGAATCCTGCAGCGCATCCTGACTGGGTGATGGTGGCCCTGTCCAGCACTGCCTCGATGGTGCTGCACTCACCTGTGTGCCTGGGGTCTGGGACAGCCTATACCCAGGTGGTGGCACTTTGCCCCAAAGGCAGGAGTGACTGGCAGAGGCCACAGAGAATGCTGTGGTCTCAGGAACTGGGACAGCGGAGCCATGGCAGAGGGTTGCTCCCTTCCCATAGGACGCAGTGTCTTGCCCCAGCCCTTTCTGTGCTGAGGCCCCTGTCCCTTTGCCCCTGCCACCAAGGCAGACAGAGTCTCCTTTGCTTTCCCAGATGCCCCTTTGATCTTCAAACCTGCCCTATCTCTCTCTATCCCCCCTTCCCTCACATTATTATAAATGGAGGCTTTGGCTGCCTTTACATAGTCATATCTCTCAGACAAGCTCATGTCAGCCATAAATTTTACAGTAATGATGATTTTCTAAGTAGGTTGACTGGAGCTATTTCCGCTTCAGCCTCAAGTTACTGCACATGTCCCCCCCCAGGGTCTGTCAGCCTCATTTGTTGTCCCCCTAATTGTCATTTCTCCCATACTCACTTGGGCAGAAGCTGGAAGGAAAACTGACTCTGCTGCTGGCCCTGGCCTTCTTGGTTTTCCCATCTGGGAGGGCATTTTGGAGGAGTGGATGGAGCTGCAGGGGTGAGACGGCACTGGCTACCTCTAACACAGGCAGGGGGAATGGCTGCAGAATCCCACCATATGGATGCCCTTACTTCTCACTGCTCTCCCCCCCCTCTCCAGCCGAGTGAAACCAGCCCCGACGTGTGAAAGTTGTAATTGCAGGTAGTCCCCCCGCACTGTGCATGGTTTGAATTTGGCAGAGCAGGAATGTGGAAGGGAGAAGGGGAATTACTGCCCAGACGTGCTGCAGGGCCAACATCTGCATGAGTCATCAGTGCACATCTGGCTGCAGCAGCCTGCACTTGTAGCCCAGCCGGTCACTTTTTAGCCCATTGGGTCTGTCTCAAGCTCCCACTTAAGGGCAGCACATGGACATGCTGGAACTAGGAACCTTAGATTTTTTGGAGGAGCTACTCCCTTCACCTGCTAGTGCTGCTGATGTTGAGTGGTCACTCACACTTAGTGACATAGTTTTTCTGTTTGTAAAATAGATTTAGGCTGTCCGAAGTGCTATACTCAAGGGTACCCATCTCTAGCTCTTCCGGAGAGAAGAGTGCCTGTGCCACCATCTTCCAGGTTTGCCTAAGGCTGGCACTACTTTACAACACCCCCAGTGAGACACTGGAGCAAAGGAAGAGATTCCTGCCTCCACGTACAGCTGAAATCAATGAGGTGGGGCTCCCTGCTTGCTTCTTGTTTCTCTTGAGCATGATTCCAAGAAACAGCAAGCTTTCTGGAGCATTTCTGTCTTGCAGAATCTGGCCTTTGTGAAGGAAGAAGCAAAGCAGGATGGGCAAAGCAGGACTCAAATGCTGTCAGTACCAGAGGGTCTTTGTTGTCTCCAGGTGCCCTGAACCCCAGTGACCTGTTTACACTGGATAAGGATGGAAAGCATCCATCACAATGACAAGATGTACTCTTGGTAATTCCTTGTATTTTCTGGCTGTGGCTGGCAAGCTTGTCCTGCACTCTAGGAAGGTTGCTGGGACCAAGGAGGAAGCAAAAAGGGTGGGGGACATGGAATGGCTCAGTGTAGAGACAGAGGCTGAGGTCTTGGTGTGGGGGAGCTGTTTTACCCAGTGCCATTTTTCTGTGGCTGAGCTTGATCTGATCTCCAGTGTGAGGGAGGTTAGAGAGACAGGCAAGCAGCTGAAGATGCACCCATGGCTGTTCTCTGGACGAGGGTTGGCCCTGGAGAGCACTCTGACTGTCTCATCTCTGATTGTCTTAAGCCTGCTCTGTCTCCTTGACAGAAAAGACTTGCTGAACTTTCTCATCCCAATCCGTCATCTCTGAGGTTTTGTTGGGAATGTGCATTGTCAGGGAGTAAATGCTTGCTGCCAGTGAGCCACAGTGTGCTGCGGGGCTTTAAGCAGCAGGTGTGTGTTGTGCATCTCCTCACAAATACGGCTGAGTACCCTCCCTCATAAGGAGCCTCCTTCGGACTGACCCAGAAGCAAAAGCACCTTTCGTTCAGTTGCTTACACCCCTCCCCGCTCTCCCAGCCCTCAGGAAAGCACCCTGACGTCGTTCAGTGAGACAGCAAACGCAACCTCCTCCCAGGCAGGCATGGATTCCCAGATAACCCCCCCCCCCCCCCCCGGCTTTCTGAGGGCAGTGCAGGTTTCAGAAGCTTTGTCTCTTTGGAAATTAATTTTCCTGTCGATTTCCTTATTTCTCTTAATTGATGAGGGGCAAGTCTTAGGCATGTTGCCAGCGGCACCAGCCACAGTCTCCCGTAGGTATCAGTAGAGCCAAAAGCACTAGCGCCGAGGGTTGGGGAGTGTAATGAACTCTCAGAGGACTCGTTGCAGCTCAGCCCATGCTCTAGATTAGCTGAGGAATCATCTGGCCCAGCTATTAACTGTCCCATTTAACATCATAAATTATTAACCTAATTTTGAGGAGAGTTGGTGACGGATCATGCTGATTTTGTCTGCTTTTCTGCAGCCTCTCACACAGCCTGCTGGTGTGGAGTAAGCCATGGGCAGGGCCTGAGGGTCTGTGCCTCCAGAGAAGGGAAGAGACAGCGCAGCACAGTCAGCTGGCTGCAGAAGGACCAGCTCTAGCTCTTTCACCAGTCCACTGGAGAGCTCAGGGAGAAGCCTGAGCAGAGGGAATCCCCCCTGTGTAAGAGGAGCAAAGCCACCCACTCCTCAACACATCTGCACTCATGTGGGGCATGTCTGCACCCCTGTGCATGAATGTCCAGGACCTCTACCCCTTGCTGGGTGCTAATATGTGCTGGCCACTCTCAGTGGAAGTCCTTATCAGAGGCATTTTTCACTAGCTGAAGCTCTTTGGTTCATATGGCAAAGGCCTGGAGGCAGGAGTTTTTCTTCCTATGCTTGTGGTAATCTAGAACTTGTTGAAAGGTTTCCTTCCTAGGAAAAGTTTTAAATAGAATGTGGGGGAAAATTGATTCTTTGCTATAAAAGTTTTAAACCTTTCAGCAGGTTTTTTAAAGCCAATTGAAGTTTAATGAAAATTTAAGGAATACCATCCTTTCTTTCGCCTTTGTCTTTCTTTGAGAAGAGAGACGTGTGCGGGAGGAAGGGGCTAAGAATTGCACTCAGACAAGCATTTCTTTTAATTGATTGGAAAAATTTTGAAATAATTTTGTCTGCTGAAAAAAAACATACAAACCTGAAGGAGAGCAAGCTCTGAAATCCTTGTAAAATGCTTCGTTCATTCTGGCGTCACCAAAAGGACTTTTTGTTTCCCCGCAAGCAGCTGTGCTGCTCAGTGCTGCCTGTTTGTGGTGTGTGAGCACATGGCCCTGGGCTGGCCTTGTGTGTGTCCTCAGGCTCTGTCCCACAGAGGGGTGGGGGTGGCATTTGGAAGTCAACATTGCCCCCAGTCCCACCCCGCTTCAAGGCTGCACAAGATTCAGTGGCTGTAGGACCACATCACTGCCACACATCTCCCTGGATGGAGGTGCTTGGGGGTCAGGATTAGCAGGCTGAATTGATGGTAAAACATACCCCCGAAAAAACCTGAACACAAGCACAAAGAAGTGCTTTTGGTTATGGTGAGAACATGGAAAAGTGTCAGAGTCTGTCTTAAGTTCACAAGAGCCTGTACCACTAACCTGCTCATCCCTGAATACCCACCTACTAACCACAAGTGCCAGTAGCTCATCATGTGCTTCCTGCCACTCTTTCCCTTAAACAGTGAAACAAGGAGTCCTGAATTTGCAGGCTCACAGCATTGGTGCTCTCATACTCCCTGTAGTTGATGTCAGGCTTTACACATGTAGAATAGAGGAGGAAATAGCCTTTGCCACAGTCCTGAACCTCATTGTACACGTGCAGTACAGACCCACACAGGACTGATGGCCAGCACACGGATATAAAATACAGCGCCCTGCCGTAAAACATGCACTGCTAGTCTATATATTTTGCAATCCCTTTAAAGATTTTTTTTCTTTAAACCCCTTACCCTAGCTCCCTCCCCATTCTCCCCCCAAAAAATTATTATAAAGAATTATTGCCATTAGTACGTCTTTCCCAGTGAAAGGAGAAAATCGCCTCATTCATAATTTATACCCTCAATTACTATTAATAAAGAAATATTTCAGCAGAAAATCGCCTGGGAAAATTACACGTAACATTGCATTAACATTCTATTTGAACATTTTCATCACATTTGTTATAGAGTTAATAAGAGGGATATGCTCCCCTGACTTCTTCATGAAATTATGGGCTGCCTATGATAGTTTAATCTTTTAGACTTTATATAATATATTCACTTTACTAATTGAGCTATCCAAGGAGCAGTTAGGGATGTTCTTAAACGTGGAAGACAAAGTAATCAGGGCCGTGACTTCCTGACAAGAAGATCTTCTTCCGGAGATGAGGAGCAGCACGTGTGAGGGGCACACACATACGTGTTTGTGTGCTCCATTAGCCCTTCCCTTAATGTCCTGCCTGTATTTGGAAGCGAACATGAATGAAGGGTGGAGGTGATTTTCTGACTTTTGAAATATTCCCCAAAACTTCCATTTGTATTTCAGAGTGAAAGGGGGTCTGGTGAACTTGAGCAAACAAAGTATTATTTTGGGTATAGGAAATGCCCAGCATGGGTAGCTTCTCAGGAGCAGCGAGTGCTTCATGTAGACAAGCCTTTACGCTCAAATTCACCCCCACCCACAGTCATGCACAGATGATGTCCAAAACTCTGGATAGGGAGGTGGGCTGGGGTGTACAACCCCTCTTCTGCTCTCCCTGGAGCTTCTGCTTCACCATGTGATGCCATTCAGGACACACAGTGTCCTGTGTCTGCACACAGTGCAGAAAGGCTTCCCCCCACCCAGGGTACAAACAAACCCAAAATTGGGCTGTAGGCAAGAAGTGAGGTAGGTGTGAGCAGTGAGAGATAAAGAGGCACTTGGAAGATGGACACCATGACAGTGCCACCATGAGCATTGCTCTGGACAGTCTATTTGTCTCCAGAAAATGTAGCAACAGGAAGGTTTTGGTACCTTGTTCTTCTGCTCCTGTGCCTGCAGCAACTGGAGCCTTGGTCCAGATTCAGCTGCTCTTGGACCCTTCCTTGCACAGATGCAGCATTGGGCACTGAGATTTGAGCCCCTCATCATTCAATTTGGGAGCTGAATTCACATCAGAGTCTCTTTGAGAGATCCTCCTTTTCCCCTCCATATGCACACAAGGGGCCCCTTATCACGACATGTGATCCATGACTCCTGACTTTAAGCAGGAAGCTTCCCAGGGCAACATCAGGAAGTATTTTCTACCAGATCTGTGTGAGAAAAGGCTGCATCATCAGCGTGCTGGAGGTTGCCCACTCATTAGGCCTAAGTGGATGTAGCCCCTAGCAGATGCAAAGAGGGATCCATCATCGCAGAGCAGTGGCCCTGCCACTGTGGATGAGGTGAGCCTCTGTCCACTGCGCTGATTAAGGAGGCTGCAGTAACAGAAGATCAGCTGCTTCATTTCACATCCATGGGGCTCTCACATCCCCTCTGCATCCACTGAGACCACGCATGGAAAGGAAAGGCTGACAGGGCAGAAGGTGGCACACAGGCTCCTTGATGAGAGTTTTCAGTCACCTGAAACCATTCTTGTGACCCCCAGCCTCTCCAGACTTGTGGCAAATGCTGACAGCAAGTCAGGGGTTTAATGAAAATCTTTCATGTCTTGGGGTTCATTAGCTGGAACTCATTAAACAGCAAGCAAGAGCCTGGATGTTGCCAACTGAGTCCTGCCAAAAGGAGCTGCTGCAGGTGAGGCAGCCTGGGATGGCAGGAGACCCTCATGCTGGAGGGCAGGCAGGTGAGGTCCCATCACTGTGCAGCAGACCAAGGCCAGTGCATACCAGCAGAGATGGGAATTGGTGTGGGAAGAGTGCAAGGGGGGGTTGGCAGGGACCACCCCTCCTCCAGCTCCCCAAGGTTAGTCTGTTCACAAAGCCTTCAGTCCATCGTGTCTGTCCAGGCTCAGCCGTTCAGACTCCTGAAGTTCTGAACTCCCAGTTGTGTCATCCAGAAGAAGAGCTCAACTCCTGCCAGCCTTGCCCTCCCAGCCCATGTGAGCCCGTCAGGAAGAGAGGGGTGGATGAGTGACAGGAAGAAAGAAAAAGTGACTGCAGTGTAAGGTATGGAGAGCACAGCATCCATGCATGGCTGCATGAGACATGCAGCTCCTCTAATGCTTTCATGGTGGAGCATGGTTGTTCCCAGCTGGCTTCCCATGGAACGCACTGCACCCTCATTGCTGAGCTTGCAAACAGTGTTTTCTTGGGTAGTGGTTTGCCACCAGCCAGCACTGATAGAGGCTGTAGCCACCGGGACCACCACAGAACTGTGCTGGACAAGCAGCAGCCCTAGCAAGCCCACATCTCATTGCTTCTTGCTTCCCAGATGGGCAGGGGGCCATAGAGCTGCCATGTGTGCGAGTACATGGGGAGTGTAGGGAATTGGGCAGCCAGGGACCACATGGGCAGCCTGGGAACAGCAGAGGCCAAGGAAGGTGAGGTTTGAGCTGTCCACCCCAGAGATGGCCACTGCCTGGCCCTGGACAGGATGGACCATGCTGTAAACAGGACAAGGCTTGTAAACAGGGCTCCAGCTGGGATAAATTTAGCCCTTTGGGGCTGCAGCCCTGGCGCGGCAGGACACAGTGTCAGGGTATTGTCGAGAGGAGAGAGGGAGAAAGAAGCTGAATAAACAAACACAGCTTGTCCCTTTTTCTTTTTTCTTTTTTTTTTTTTCTTTTTTTTTTTTTTTTATTTTTATTTTTGTCCCAGCCAGACAATTGTTGTTTCAGCCGGACAATTGCCCTGCAGATTGAGGGAACAGGCTATAGTTCAAGTGAATTTGGCTTCCAGTGCCTCCTTTTTCAGATTGTGTTTTCACATCAGAATGTACCCTGGCATATGTGGGGAGTGTCCATACCTGTGTGTGTGGTTAACTCCATGGATGCTCTGCACACATCTTTGGGCTGATCCACAGGGGTAGGGGCTGCTTTGCATCCCAAGTGAGGCTGAGCAAGTTGGCATTGTCTACCATGCAGGACTTGGCTGTCTCCTTATGCACCAGACTGATACCTGTGCGTGTCCAGGAGCACATGTGCAAGGTGATCTGTGCTCCTCATGCATCTGTATGTGCTTCCAAGGGTAGAGCAGCTCTGGAGGTGTCCCTCCACAGCAGAGGGGCACTGTAGAGTTGGAAGTCTGCAGAACTTCAGAAACAGAGATCAGGACTCGAGTTCCTCTTCCCTTTTTCTGTCATAGGGTTTAGACAAGCCATAATCCCTTGACAAAATCATCTGTGATCTCTGGAGCAAAGGGCATGGATCTTTTCTTCCAGTCCTGCTCTGTGAGGACCCAAGTCTTTTTCTAAAGGTTGTGTTTAGAGGCAGACTAATTTTCACATCTTAATTTTATTTTTCTCACATCTTTCTCTGACACACACATACACACTCATGCTTCTATTGGAAAAACGATTTTAATACCCATGGCACATTGTCCTGGTGTGATATAAAATCCAATGACATGTGGCATTTGGAAAAGGTCACTTCCCCCATCAGGATTCATTATCCTTCCTCATCCTGGGAAGCCATGGGGTTGCCCCCTCCTCTGCAGACCCCTTGCCCCCTCCCCAGCTACAGGAGGCAAGCAGGGAGAGGGGATGAGGCATTGGGTGCCGTGCCATGGACCTTGGCAGTGTCAGGCAGTTTCTGCAGTGAAGGCTCTTGTTTCTCATTTCATGTCCCTGCGCTTTCTGGTGCCTTAATTTTCTTCCTGCCACACAACAAGAGGACTTACAGGGATGTGCTGCTGGGAAAGCTCTGTGGGATGCAGTGGGCTGGGTTTGGCTTTTGCTTGCCTCTCCCTGCTCTCTGCTCCTTGTCTCTTCCCTGTCGAGTCAGAGCCAGCACTTGCGGAGCTTTTGCTTTTTGCTCTGCTCAGTTTCATAAGGGAAACGCTCCCCTTCCCTGTTTCACTTGTCCAAATTTTTGGCTGGGTTGACTGGGAAGTGCTTGTCTGTGTCGGTGCTCACTGCCACCTAGACAGAACTGAGAAGAGAAACTGGAGAACACATGGAAAGCCCAGCCTCTCACCAAGCATGGGGATGCTCACAGCAGGGCAGGGGTGACAAGCTCTCCTGGGTTCTGGAGCTATACCCTGGAGGGCAGAAGGGTGCAGGTCAGACTTGCTGTGGAGGTTGTCTAGGGGTTCTTGGGGGATACAGGCCCTTGCAGAGCAGAGCATGGTCTGCTCCCCCTGGGCTGTTCAATGGGAAAGGAACTGAGAGCCAGGACTTTTCCACTTGTTCACTAACTACCTTGGGGCACCTTGGCCAAGTCGTAACTCTGTTCCCCACCTAGAAGGGAGGGGAGAGGTGAGGGTGAGTGCACTGAGCATGCAATGGGCTCCAGGCTTAGTAGGAAGGGCAGAAGGAGGGAAACAGGAACAGTTTTTACTGGGGGGAGAAGGATTATATTTGCAGCAGGGAGTGGGGTTTAATGCTTGATGAAGATGGCTTCTCAGAGTGCTGAGGGTGATGGTGACTGGAGCCCCTTCCCACCACAGAAACACCAATGAGTTATGGGTACCCCAGCCTCTAATTACGCAGTCAGCCCCAAATAGGCTGTGTCTAACGAGGCTGACAGACTAATATCTCAAGAGCCCTTAATGTGTTATCATCTCTTGCTGTATGACCTCATATTTATAACTGCTCTGGTGGGAGGTTGAGAAATGTCCTTCTCTTCCCCAAGCCCCCTCCCCAACTTTCCCCCCCCCCCTCAGAGCACCAGCTCTTCAGCCTCATCTGTTAGGATCAGGAGGAGAGACGCGACTTCTCTCCATCCATCATCAGAGGAGTTCACGCTATTAGATGATTAAAGACATTTTTTATAATATTTGGAAGAGGCTTTGAAATGTCTCTCAAACAGTGTGATTAATGCCTGCTTAACCCTTTCCTGGCTGGGATGGCATGGTGGGGAGGCAGGTGCATCCCAGGGCAGGACTCCTCGGGCATGTCAGCAGTCACCCAGCCGTTGGGCAACCCAGGCCCTGACAAGGTGTGATTTATGAGTGTGGGGCACCTGCAGGAAGCTCCGGCCTCCAGGCAGTTCCTAATGCACCCGGGGACTTTGTGGTTTCTGAGGCTGCAACGGTTGGGGCAGGAGGAAGCCCTGTCTGCCCCCTCTCCAGCACTTCCACAAGAGGCCCCAGGGCTGTGCTGGGACAGGTCTGCAAGCTGAACCATTCCACACTGATGCTGTGGGTTTCAAGGAAGGGCAAGGAGAGGGCGTGAACAACCAGTGCCCATTCCCCCACCGGCCTGAGCTGGTGGAGTGCTTGCTTTCCTCATTTCCCGTTCTTTTTACTCTGTTGCTCCAGATAAAGTCTCTCACAAAAAATTGTTGGCATCTTAGATGCTCCAGCAGGATCCACCTTTAGGGTGTTGCAGCCTTGCTCCAAGTTTGTCACAAAGACCCATGGGGCTGGTGGACACATTCACACTAAAATTGGTGTCAGCATTGTCTCGTACCTGCCGAAGGCCAAATTACTGGTGTTCCCTGATGTTGGTTCCCGTGGGGGAGTGGAGATTTGGCCTCAGATGGGGGAAGTATGCCCACCTCCTTTGATCATAGGCACAATGTTTCATAATCTCAATTTCTTGTCAATTGATTGCCAGATAGAAGCGACAACCAAAGAGGGCCCCAGGCGTCTGCAACTGCCACTCATCGTATGATTTTAACTCTCCCCCTCTGTAAGTTTGCATTATTTTCTTCTTCTTGTTGTTGTTATCTAAAGACATCTCCCCTCCCTCCCCCTCCAAAAAGCCTTCTAGAATACCTTGTTGATTTGGTATTCAATGTATAAACAGCTAAGAAGGGTTAATGCATGAATAATAGGTGTTTTATTAAAATGGTTAATCTGTCATTAGAGAGTAAAAAGGATCAATAGATTTCTTATAATCATGGCTTAAAATAATTTTTAGCACCAATGCTTATGGGCTTAAAACCCTGGATGGGGCAGTCTCCTGTTTACTCCTTCCAACTCTTTCGTCACCTGAAGTGTGACTGTTCAGATGGAGAAAAGTCAACACAGGGCTGCACATTCTGTTATGGTTACTATCCACCTTATTATTGATGGGTATTAAAATTATCACACCTGAGTGACAGAAAAGAGAAATGGAAAGCAGGAGAAACTGGGGATGCAGCTGGACAAATGTTCTTTGTTATAACAGTCAGCAGCACCTGAGTGGAGCAAGGCTGGGCATGGCCGGACTGTCTCCGATCAGTTAGGTGCCTCTGCAAAGCAGCAAACATTGGCCAAGCATCTCCCATCACAGCCTGGCTCCTTCTCTACGCTGCACTGCCTCTACACCAGGGTGAAATGGGGGGATTCCAGCCTTGCACAGAGAGGAAGCCATGTGCCTGGTGTGAGGCAGTGTGGCAGTGGCCAGGGAGGACTTGCCCAATGCCACCCGAGTCACCTCAGCCCTAGGGGCTGCTTTTCTGGCAGCTGGATGATGGTGGGTCTGGTTGGCCCAGCCCTTTGGGATGCCTGTTCCAAACTGCTGTTTGGTAACTCCAGGAACACCATGACAAATCCCAGAGACGCTGAGCTGCCGACCCCCAGCATGATGTCTCTGCAGGAGGAGGTGCTGTTTAGACAGGTTGACACAGGCGCATCTGAGCCAGCCCAGGCAGGGGGAGTGCAGCCCCCTTCTGCCCCCTCACTGCCCGACACAGCACTCTCTTCTCCAGAAGAGGAGAGATCCAGAGGTCATGCAGGGGGTCTGTGGGGCAGCCTGGACAGCAATGCAGAGTCCTGCAAGAGCAACTAGCGCTAGCGTTTCCCGAGTGATTTTGGCAGCCTTGGCTGTGGATGTTGGCTACACCACTCATGCAATGGAGACCTAGAGTGGCTGCCTAGTGAGCAGAGCAAATGTTGGTGTGCTGGAATCACTCCTGGTGGCCTGAAGCCCTTCCCCATGTCTCCATTTCTCCCTCCCAGGTGCCACTTTTGTGCAGCCCCTGGCACAAGAAGTCTGCCCAAGGTTGCAGACTCTCACTCAGAGGCTGTTGGGAGCTAGTGCTCTCTGATGATTTGGCCATGCAGAGTTACTCTGCTGCAGCCCCCCTCCCTCACTCCCTTGCCCTGCATGAGGGCTCAGCCCCACTCCGCACCAGCTCTGCTCCCTGCCCAGCCCCACAGCCCAGGCCAGCCAGCTGGATTCAAGCCAGTCAAGGTGAAATAAAGGCAAGGTCATACTGTTACTTTCCCTTTCTCTTCCCTGCCTGTCTTGCACTCAGCTGCTTCAGGCTGGCTTGAGCAACTCCCGCCTCACAAGAAATCCCAAGTTTGCCCCATCCAGCTGGCAGGTGTGTACCTGGCACAGTGATCTCAGCCTGCCAGGAGGATATTGCTGCCTCCACCTCTCACCCCCACCAGTGCTCTGCATGGGGTTGGGCAGAGATTTTCCAGACTCCTTGCATCCAGCCCTCTCCACCCGTCTCATTGCTTATTTCTGGGCTATTATGTTCAACAGGGAAAATTTGTTTCTGTCCAGAGCAGATCCCCAGACAGTCTCAAACCTCTGAGGATTTATCATTTTGAGCTTTTGTTTGTGGGTGTCCAAGACCCTCTGCCCCACAGCCAAGCCCAGATGTTTCTCTGTCTCCTCCATGGAGCCTGGTGGCTCCCGGGAGCACTGACCCTTCTCTTCCCCAATGGATGTCCAGTCCCGCAGCTTCCCTACGCCATGGTCACACACATGCATGCAAAGGCTGCTGCTGGGGTCAGGATGCTGCAGTCACAGAAGCAGGGGACATGTTCATCCTACCTACCAGGGAGGTGATGGTCGTGGCTCTTTCTGGCTTAGCTTTCCAGGGCTGCCAGGGGAAGTGGCCCAAGGCGGAGCACACTGGGCTTACAGCACAGGAATCTCCTGGGATCCTGTTCAGCCTACCCTGGGACTGGTGGGAGAAGCCTGGGCTTGTCCCCTTGCTGCCCCCAAATTGCATCCCTGCTTGCCTCCCTGCTCCACAGCAGCTAAGCAGCTGAGAGGGCTGGCCATAAGCAAGGTGTGACCCCTCCTGCTTGTCTCAGGGGCCTGCAGGGACCTTCTCTCATGTCGAGTACAGCTAAAAACAGCAGCAGCCACCTGTTCTGAGTGACAGGAGGGTGACAGTGGGACTACTCTTCATCTCAGCAGATGTTCAGCTGCCTTGTGAGCCCGATGGGGAGTTTGGGGTCCCTCCCAACAGGTTCAGGTCTAGTAGGACAGAGCTACTGACTGGCATAGTTAGCAACTGGGGTTGTGTTTCCAAATCACCACCACTGCCGTGTTAGATGGTTCCCCGCTCGTCCCCAGCCCCCCTGCCCACTCTCATCCTGTCCCAGAGGCCACTGTGTCAGTGACAGAAAGCTGCTCTGGAGGGCAGTGGAGTGTGACAGAGAAGGACAGGGGTGCAGGGCTGGGCCACCAAAGCACCGCCCCTGCAGACCCATCCCCTCCCCGGCTGCCCACATTCCTTTGCAGCAGCGCCAGGAAGGGGGCGACCAACCTTTGGCATGTTTATTGACACTCCCTGAGTTCATACTGTGACTCTACAATCTTTCCCTGAGATTATTAAGAATTAATTGATCACTTTTATATTCCCCCCGATACCCGGTGCTGCTTTGCGACAGGCGGCAGGAGGAGGGAAGGGAGGCGGGAGGAGGGTGGGGTGTGTGTAAAAAACACACTGATAAATGTTAATTACTCTTTTACAGCCCTTGTCAAATTCCAGAGCAAGTCGTAAATTCATTAAACTCTAACGGATTAAGCACATGCAGCTTATTTAGTCACCATAAACAAGATCATTTGGATGTTGATTTTCCCCTTTTTATTGCTGCAGCAGAAAAGGGGAAAAAATCAGATGAGGGAAGCAGTTGGTGGTTACGAGGGAGTTGGAAAAGTTTGGATTTATTTCATATCTTGTTTCCTTGCCCTGTGGCAGCTCCTTGTAGTGTATCAGCCCTTGAGTTGTGCCTGGGCAGTGTCTTTCCAGGGAGTCTGGCCATCCCAGGAGCCATGTCCATACTCTTAAGTGGTATGGACAGCCCTGGGATGGAAGGGCCGTTCTGTACAAAGGGTGTCCATGTCCTCTCCATGCTCCAGCAATGCCTTTATAATGTTGAGGCTCTTAAAGACCCAAGCAAGACCTGAATGAGCAGAGATGAGATGCTTGAAGACCTTTCAGTGATGTTTTTGGTTGTGATTGCTGCTCTGCTCTCTCATAGTGCTGGGAGGTCTCCAAAGGTAAGTTTTCTCCAGCAGGGTTCATCCAGGCCTGTGGGATGCAGGTGTCTGCTCTCAGCCACTCTGCAAACAACTGTGCAGACCAAGTTAGAATAGAAGCAGCTCTGCTTATTCTGGGATGTTTTAGCTCACTAAATGCTATCCCCAGAGTGCTGACTGTGCCCTAGTGAGTGAGATGACCCCTATCAAACCCAGCTGAGAGAGAGGAGAGAAGGAAAGGGAAGTCATGCTTTTGAGCAGGGACATGGTGCCTTTGGCTGCTCTGAATACAGGAACGTGGCCCAAGGTCTGCCAACCCGCTGGTGAGCTTGCCACCCTCTGCTTGCCTCTGTTAATAATCCAGGCTGACCTCCTGAGCTGTGGGAGTGGTGGAAGGAGAATGAGAGGAGGGTCATCATTAATACTCAGGACTCTAATTACAAGTTTCTTCAACACTGGACTTCTAATGAGGAACAGGCACTGAGGCAGACCTGAGTCCTGCTGCCCCCCAGCTGGCCCTGCTGAAACACCTCCTGCTGCCTTGCAGGAGTAGTTTTACTGGGAAGGGGATAGCAATTACCCCCTGGGCGCCAGCATCTCCCACTGCAGCTCTGGGGCTCCAGGCTGTGTGTCCAACAACTTGCCACGCTGCTGCATGATTCTGTCCATGCCTTGGGCTGAGCTTTGGAGACCTGCTGCTATCCTTAGCATGCTCAGCTCCCTGCCTTGGTCCAGTGGGATAAGAGCAGGAGGTGGCCCGGGGTACCAGAGGTGGTGGGTGTCACGGCCTGGCTCTGTGAGGTGGAGGGTGCTCCGTAGGTGTGGCGCTGGCAAGAGCTGTGACACTGCTGGTTCTGTGGTGCTGGTCACCCATCTCCAGCAGTGCTGGCCCTGGGACATACATGGCTCTGTTTCTCCAGCATCTCCCAACCTCTGGTAAGGCTGTGCTCACCAGGAGCTGCAGGCAGCCATGCACTGCAGGCAGCAGAGGGAACTCTAAACACCTCACTGGAGCTTGCTGCCTGGCTGCTGCCAGAAAAATTTCAGGCTTTTACTTTAGAGTCCCTGGCAGCTCTTCACCTAAAGGAGGTGACCTGAGCACTGGAGGGGTGGCTGACTTCCTCCCACTCTATCTTAGCCCATCTCTGAAACAGGTACACACCCAGAAGGTCTGAGCTGTGAGTACACGCCTAACTGCCCCAGCCCTGCTCCCCTCTGCTTTTGCCTCTTGAGGGGCAGAGGGAAGGGGAGGAGCTGCCAAAGGGCTCAAATAAGACAGCAAGGAACTGCCAATCTTCAGAGCCCAATTCTTAGCATTTCCCTCCCTCAGCCCTTGCATCAAGTACAAAGTGCACAGATGCCAGCAGAAGCATCCCTGCCCATCAGATCCCTCCGTGCTTTCCTGCTGTGTGGAGGTGCCCTCCGGAGATCTCCCTGGGGTTCTGAGTGCAGGTGGGGCATCCAGGGGTTAACAGAAGGAGCATGTCCCATGCTAAGCAGTAGCTAACAGCCACCAGCTAATAACTTTATGGCTTCAAAGCAGGGCATTTATCATGCTGAAGTTTGTTTATGCACAAGTTATATAGCACATTATACCAGCACTGTGTTTGGCTGATAAATTCTCCATGACAAGCAAGGCTACCAATGGGGGCCCACCAAGTCCAAAAGACCAGTAGCTTTTTCCTGAACTCTGCTTTCTGAGATAAGAATGTTTTTTCCCTCTTTTGTTTTGCAAGGAGGAAAGAAAAAAAAATTAGACAACCTGTAAACTTGAAAAAAAAAAAAGAAAATATGGAGACTTGTATTGGATAAGTTGCCCAGTGCCGTGATGCCCCAGTGGGGGCAGAGGAGAAGGTCCCGGTGAGGACCAGGTGAGCTGTGTTGGCAAGTGATGCTTATGGGCCCATGGCCTCACTGGGTGTATACTGAGTGGGTACTGATAGGCTCTGAGTGTCTCCAGGAAAAGCCTATCTCAGTCCTGTCTGCATTCATGGAGGGGGTTTGGGTTTTTTTGCAGAAGTGTTAGAAGGTGCTCTGGCAGCTCTGGTTCTGCACTGTCTCTAAAATGAGCTGTATTGGTAGCATTGGTTACTATTTTGAGGTTGTGCATGTCTGTGATTTTTTACTGCTTTGACACGACTGCTGTGTTCCCCTGTACCCCTTGCTCTGGGTTCAACTGCTTTAATCCCACCAATAATAATAACCTTCACATTTCTGGCTTGCTCTATCACAGGAGCCAAACCCACTTTGCAAACATTAACAAGCTTGGCCTCCCAACTCCATGCAAACATGATAGGTCAGGATTATTTTTCCTGCTGCAGTGGTGGGGAAACTGAGGCATAAAGCAAGGAGTATGCTGACCTGAACCCACTCAGAGGGGCACCCTTTGCTTTAACCACTAGACCTCACCCTGCTCCAGTTTGGACAAGCGTAGGCTTTTGTAGGTCTCACCTCTGGAGCCAAACTGGGGTCTGGTGGGATGCAGTTGGATGAATCCTGATGCCAGGACCTACCTCTGGAGTGCTGCTGAGGGCTCTTGAGGCAGCGGCTGTTCCTCCTGCTGGGGAGTGGGATACACACATGGAGGGGTTGCAGTGTGCCAGCTCATCCTGGCCTTTTCCTGTGGAGCCATGCCCACAGTGCTTGTCCTCCTGCCCTGCTGCAACAAGCAGAAAGCCCTTGCCATGGTCCAGTGTCCAATGCCAGGCAGTGGGTGTGTGGGTTTCCCGCTCCCTGCATGAAACATGTTCTGATGTGTGTATGCAGGGGCTGCCCAGTGAGGACATCTTGGTGCATTTACCTGTGCACACACACAGGTGTGCATAAGCACGGATTGATGAGTGTACTAGGTGCGTCTCCACCTCCAGTGCTGTGTTAGGATCCATCCCTGGCTGTCCATCCACATGGCTGTCCCTGGACATGTAGCTATCCCAGCCTGTGCGTCTCCGGCTGCATCCCTGTTGCATCCCCAGCTGTGTACCTGTGCTGGCCGTGGATCTGCATCGGTGGCTGCATGCAATGGCCCCTGCAGGCTGTAAATACTGGCAGTGTGGCAGGAAGGTTGAGCGGTTTATGGCTCCAGGTCAGGCCCGTGAATCATAAAAAGGTGTCGGAAGGAGCATTAACTCCTAGCCTTCGCTTGGTCTCTGTGTGGTTTCAGGCGGGGCCCCGAAGGCAGTGATTAAAGGGTGCACCTTCCCCTTTCAGTTTTACGGTAAAAGGAAAGCAGTAAATTAGAAGCCCACAGGCTGGGGCAGGCCAGGTCCCGCCAGCACAACAACTAAGCAAGTACCTGCCGTGCGCCCCGAGACTCTGCCACTGGCTCTGCACATGCCCCCAGCACAGCCCCCACACAGCCCCTTCCCATGGCAGGCCCTTTCCAAGGAGCAGTGTCCAGACATGTGATGGGCATGGCAGGGTCATCCCTCCATCCTTGCCCAGCAACAGTTTGGGGTGGCCAGGGCTGTTGAGTCCTGCTCACCCCATAGAACAGCAGCACCTCTTGTTCTGCACCTTTTAATGACTCCGGCTGTAATTAACTCCCGTAATAAATTTTTTTGAATCCAAATAGATATAATTAACATTTAATGCCCCTGTTTTCTTGTGAATTGTCAGGACTATTAAGAGCTGAGTATTGATTGAAGAGGCATATGTTTCTGCTGCTGAGGTGGGACTGCTGGTAGGACCGAGGCAGAGAGCCCTGATAAAATGGTCAGGTCCTGTCCTACATCTAGACCTCAGGACAGTGAGTTGACGCTGGGGAGACTTGGGGCAACATCCAGCACTGCAGGGCTGACCCTGGCCCAGGGAAGCAGGGAGGAAGGGGTGAAGGTTGTTTTATTTTTTTCCCACCACTCAGCTGTAGGTAGTCTCCAGCGCTGTGGTCTTTGTGAGCACTCAGTCATGGGGCATTGCTGCCAGCATATGCTCTAAACTCACCATCTCCTGGAGAGCAGCTTTCTGGGACAGAGATGTGAATACATCCTGTTCCATTCTCATACTAGATCCTGCAGTTGACCCAGCTTGCAGCTGCCCTGGCACCCTGGCTCGTAACTACCACCATCTGCCATGAGACATAGGAAACAACACCTTCCCTGAGCTGCTGCTGCTGCAGCCAGTCCTGATAAGGCACCATATGAACAGCTGGGCCACTGCCAGACTTATTTCTCCCAGCTCCTGACAGGGCCAGTGCACATCGGCCCCAGGATCACTGCAGGTACTGCAGCCCTTTTGGCCCTGGTTTCCAGTGAGAGGGCTGGGACTGGGCAGAATAAAGAATGCAGTCACATGCTGTGCCCCTGTCCCTGGGCTGGGCTTGATTAGATGTCTCTGAGGAGGGAAGGGAGCTTTGCAAGGTGCCAGGAGGGAAAATACTTCTCCTTTCCCTTAAAAAAGTGTGCTTTTTCCCATGGGGAATGGCATTGCGGAGCCCTGGAATTGACGCAGCTGCCAGAGGTGATGGATGGTGCCAGCTGATGGAGCAAAGCGGGTCAGCAGAGCAGAAACCAGCAGGCACAAAGAGAGAGCATCCCTGCTAACCAAGGCAGGCGGTGACACCCTGTGCCGGGGCTGGGCCCACAACAGCCCCCTCTCTGTTGGGCTGGAGAGTGGGCACAGCTGGAGTACCTGGGGTGCCATCCTGCGATGCCCCCAGCTTCACCCCAACTGCACCCGCCAACAAGAAGGGCCTTTCTTCATCTCCACACAAGCCCTGATTGTTCAGATGCTTCCCCTGCCACTGCCTTGTGCTTTTGCCCTTCCCAGAGATGGTTCTGGGAGGAAATGGAGGATTTGCAACATCTGCATGACCGGAGCTGCTGGGACTTCAAGGTTTCAAAAGGAACTGAGACTTCTCATGTGGGTCCAGACCAGGTTGTCTTGGTCCCCTCAGCAGCTCCAGACCAGGACATCTCAGTTCCCTCAGCAACTGTGCTATGTGGCTGTGCAAGCTCACAACCCACCCTATCTCAGTTTCCCCACCAGTGGTTGAGGTCCTGCGTCACCTTTGCAGATGTGCAGCAAAGAGTGGGTGCATGCATTTGAGCCATGCCACGCCCAAAAATTGGGGAGCTGCAGTGCCAACTGCCCAGGACAGGTCCTCTGCCTTCCCTCCTGGGCAGACAGGACTGTGCTGGCCATCCTGCAGATGAGAAGGGGGAAACAGAAATGTGGAAGCCAGGGCTGGTGTATTGGAGGGCTCTCCAAGAAGGGATCTGGCCACCTTTTGAGACTGGTGGGAGGGACTGAGTTTTTTTAAATGGTGGAAGTGGCTGCAGGGAGAGATCAAAAGACAAGGCAGCTGTGTAAAATCAGCCCAAACATGACTAAAACTCGTGTGCAGTCTCTGTTTGCTCTGAGAGAGACATGGGTCTCTGGGCAGAGAGTGGGACAGCAGCTTGCAGTGATGCCAGGGGGATGCTGGCAGTTTTGCTGTGACTGGGGCTTTACAGACACCCACTCCAGCCTAGACGCCCATTGCTCTGCCAGCAGGAAATATCCTCTCCCCAAGCGTTGTACCCATTAGCCACTTAAGGGAGGGCAGGGTATATCCCCCTCAGGCATGGGTGTGTGGGTAGGATTGGGAGGAGATCCGAACAAAGGCAGGCCGAACTAATCTGTAGAAAGTAAGAGCTCTTTGGAAGTAAAACAGCACGCAGTGACCCCCAGGCTTGAGACTCAGGACTGCAGGATGCTCCCTGTCTCTCTTGTGGGGTCAGCAGGATCTTCACCTTCCTTTCACCCAAGCACAAGGAAGATAAAAAGCTCCTGCTTCGGCTGGGAGGCCACACGTTTTTCTCAGATCCCCTTGGACAGAGGCATACAATGTCCTCCAGGGATGCAGAGCTGCACTGTCCCTCCTACAGCCTGGGGATACTGAGCCGGTCTCCCCCAGAAGTGTGTCAGGAAGGAGCCCCGGCATCCTGGCTCCAATCCCATGCTCTGTCTCCAGCTGAGGGATGTATGCTAGCTGAAGCTGCTAGGCTGGGGGATGTATCTCTGGAGGGATCTGAACCCTGAACTGTCATCTTTGCTCTCCAGCAAACCCAGCTGCTGAGTCCCTGTGCAGCGCCGACTGCTGCTCCAGCAGATGTGAGGAGGAGGAGGAGTGCAGGAAGGGGGCTCAGCTTCAAATCGATTCTGAGCACTGTGATAAGAATCTCTTATCACCCTTGTCATTGTAATGGCTGGGACTGAAATGCTGGGCTGAGTAAGAGTCAGGATTTTGCAGGCCAGAGGTGAGGAGGAGACAGGGCACAACAGAGAGCAATTGTGGCTCTGGAATGAACTCCCAGGGCTTTGAGAATCTGCTTGCTCTCCAGCTTTCTTTTCCCAGCTTTCTTTTCCCAGCCTTGGGGCTGCCCCCAGCTTTTTTCTCCAGCACCTTGAAAAGAAGAGTGCTCCCAGTGATAAAGATTAAATGCAGTGAAGGAATGGGTCCAGCACATCCAGACCATGCATGATGGTAAGGGACACACAGAAGAGCAGTCCTGGGGACTGAATATTGCCAGGAGAGACCAAGAGTGAAAGGAAGAACTGGGAAGTTCATGCTCCCACGTCTGCAGCTTCCTGCAGCCTCTTCCCACCTTCCCCTGAGAAGGGCTCAGCTCCATCTTTTTAAGGGGTGCAGCACAGGAACCCAGGTTCCCAGGAGCCATTGGTACCCAAGAGCCAACGGAGCTGTCAGGGATCTGTCTGGGAGTTCCAGGTCTTTGGGAGTTCCCTCTGTTCCCACTGCTGTCCAAAAGCAATGGGAAAGGCAAAGGGAGCTGCTAAGCTTGTATTCTCCGGGTGGTATTAGACTGCATAGTGATAGCACTGAGTACCCTCATCTCTAGGAGGCTCCTGGGGTGCCCTGCTGCACGTTCTGCCTTTAACCCCTCGTGCATTAATCCCTGCATTTATTACAACTGTTGATTGGGATTCCAAGGTCGTCAGGCCTTGCAGAGGTCCAGATAAAATCTAAGGCTGCTGCAGTCCCCTGCATCTCTGGCCCCACCAATCCCCTTGTCTATCTACAATCTCTCTCCTCCTGCTAAGCTTTTCTCTGGCAGACAAGCCCCAGAGGTTAAACAGCAGCAAGGCTGCTTCTCTGTCCTCCTCCAACAACTGTGCAGCTGGGAGATGTGTCAGCTTTCCACCCTGTCACCCTGTCCCCCTTTGCAGTGGCTGTGTGGGATGCTCCGCTGCCAGGTGGGGATAGCCAGGCAGGGACCTCAGAACTGAGGAGGGCAACACTGTTCCAAACGGCTTGCTGAGGGTCTGCAGCTACCTCGGAGGTTTTGCTGCTGGTTCCACACTACTGGTATCAAAAAAAAAAAAAAAAACCCTTCTTGAAAGATCCCATGAGCCCTTTGCACGTAGGTGTCCTGCTATTGGGAGCTCTTAGCCAGGGTGAGGTGCCCCAGTGCATGGCAGAGCTGGGGACTTGCACACCGGGGGCTTTGTGTGGGCCCAGCAATTGTTCTGCTAGAGAGGATGACTCTGAGCGATGGACTAGTCTTTCCTATCATGGACCAGATCCACGTTTCATGGCTGCTTGGTGGTCAGGGAACTGGCCCACCACTCTCAAGAGACACTTTAGGACTTGCACATTTAATTCCAGGAGGAACAGTGTCACATCAAGAGAAACTGGCCCCACCAGAGGATTTATTAATTTCTCCTTCCCTCTGCCTCCTGACAGTAGCTGTGCTGACATCCTCAGAGTCATCTCACCAAAGCCAAGGGGAGCTTAGTGCTTAAATGATTTTCATGCCACAGAGAAGTTTAGTGCTTGTCAACAAGTCCGAGGTCTTGCTGAAAAGCCTCAGCAAAACAGAGCAGCAGGGAGACAAGGAGAGTAGGCCCCAGTGCTGGGAAGGGGGGAACACATGAGCCAGATCTCCAAAGCACCTGCATACATGGGAACATCGCATACCCACTCTACGTATCCTCAGTAGAAAATCTGACTACCCCACACTCCAGCAAGAGTTGTGTTTTTGCCCAGCTCTTAAGTTTAAACCTCATGGAAAAACCTTCTTTAAACCTCACTGATGTGGAAAAACAGAGCTGGCCAGTATTCAAGTCCTTGCTTTTGTAGGCTCTTGCAGAAATAGACATACACATACATTTTTGTGTGCTGTATTCACCAGAATGCTTTTCCTGCTGAAGCGAGCCCGGAGCTGGTGGGGCTGAACACTGTTGCAGTAACGTGCTGGCTCTGCAGATGGGGATAGCAGAGCTCAGAAACTAAACCCAGCTCCAGATGACACTGAAGAACTTGCCCTGCCTGGGGAGGACAAGGAAGATATCCTCACTTCCACAGACATCCCAGCTGTCCTGCTGGAAGGAGAAAACATTGAAGTAGTTTTGTCTCCTTTGGGGGAGCTGGATTTTCTGGGTATGAATTAGTTTGAGCATGGGATAGCCCAGCTCAAGCTCTGGGACGCAGATCTGACACAGTGTGGATACGCGAGGCACCTCACAGGCGAGTTGGCAGTGCCACGATCCGGAGGCCACTCATGCTGTGGACTCCTGGAAAGCCACCCCACACCTCGGGGGCAGCACAAGGAGCAAGGAAGCATAGATAGCAGGGCAGGGTATCCCCACTGTGGGCATGCTGCAGCAATAGCAGCCCCCAAGCCACCTGCTCCTGTGGGATCTGTGGGTGCCAGTGGATTGCTTGAGTCAAACATTGGAGCAGGTTTTGGAGGAGACCTGGGTAGCTTTATGGGCAGTAATAATATTTACAGCCCTGCTGGCTGAGGTGCTGATCCACAGGGAGGAGAGAGGGCTCCTCAGCAAAAACAAAATTGCAACAGTATCTGGCCTCCAGCCTTCCCAAAAGCAGGATTGGCCTCATCCTTTTATTGAAGCATCCTTGGTGGACTGATGCCCCATGAACCTGTGGGTCAATCCCATCTGGCACAGTGAGCAATCCTGTGCTGGTGAGGTGTAAACTCACCTGGTGTAAACTCATACTTCTCTATGGATTAATTAAGCCCTTCATTTTCGTGGGAAATCAAAGATTTCCTTTCCTCACCCCACTCCATGGCTCTACCCTGACACCCACAGTGACTACCTTCCTTGGCAGCTTCCCTGCCTGATAGGCAGTGATGGCAGGCAGCCTTGCACACACCTCATGCTGTTTTCCCATCACCTGCCATGGGGCCTCTATGTTTTCATTTAGTCAACATAAGGAAAAGTTGTAAAACATATGTCTGCTTCCCAAGGAGAGGGGAAAAAAATGACCCCAACAGCTTGGTCCAGTTAACAGCTTGGGCTCTTGACTCTACAGTTGGCTTTGCAGGCACTTTGTTTTGTGCTCCACATTAGCTGGGCCCCATCTCTGGCTGCGCCAAGGTGTGCATCTGTGGGGAGGGATTTTGGGGGCAAGGATGCTTGTGGGGAGAAGGATGCCCCCAGGATCTCGGGGAGCATGGTGGGGCTGTGCTGCCCCCTGAGAGCAGGCAGGCAGGAGCACTTTCCACCCCACCCTTTGCAGGCTCCTGCCAGCACAGCTCCCAATCCATCCCATACATTTACCTAACGCTAATGAGACGTATTGATTGGAATGATGGGATTTGTAAAGGTCGCAGGGTTAAAGTACATAAAACCAGCCTTTCTGGAGCGGCAATATCAGGGCCGATGGGTCTGGTGGGAGAGATTAAAGGCCTCGTGCTGCAAGAATGGAGAGCTGACAGCAATTACATATCAGATGTGTGCATAGTTATAACCCCCTCTCCTTGCAAGACAGGCAACCACGTCCCCACCACTGCAGAGCAGGTCTCCAGCATCCCCCATCTCCCTTTCAAAAGCAAGATTTCGATCAAATCAGGGAATGAAAGAATGAGAAAAAACATGAAAGGGAAAGAGAGAGTAAGACTGAAGACCCCATTGGAGAGGGAAAGAGAGAGTAAGATTGAAGACCCAGCCCTGTTCCTCTGGTTTATGTCCCTGTTTTGGGCTTCCCAGCTGAGCTGTTGTGGCATTGCAGTGTGCTAAAGTTGGTGAAATGTGAACTCTGAAAACGCCATGGTTGCTTTTGTTAGAGCAGCACTCCCACTACTGGTAATGAGATCATCTGGCAGGTCATTAGAGATCTTTGTCCCCTGGAAAGGCTCTTGTTCAAGGGCTGGAGGAGTCCAGATCCCCAGGTGCACAAATACAGTTGGCTGGAGGTTTGTCCCAGATCAGGGTTAACAGGTCTTAGAGTAAGAGACAAATAAATCTGGATATCACATTTTCTAGAGGTATTTCTCAGCCGTATGGGAGACACACAGGAGCTCTGTCTCTTGTGTTCTCCTCTGGGCTGTGCCCATATAAGTTTATTCCTAAATCCTCAGAGCCAGCTCAGCTCTGGTGGAGCCATCTTACTCCATCATCCCTCCTTGCAGGCCCCTGTCTACACCATGGGTTTGTTTCTTAGGCCAAAACAGAGAGGAGCACAGCCAGGAGAGTTGTACCACCTGAAGGTGCTGTACTTTTAACATCACAGGTTCTTGCAGTGGTTATGAGGTACAGGGGAGTAAAATGTGCCTCAGGGTCTTTCCTGGGTCTCCAGAGGAAACACAGACAGAGACACAAGCTAGGCTAAGGGATGTGCTTAGCTAGGCTAAGAATCAGTGTTGATAATATCACTACAGACAGAACAGCTGAATTATCTCCGTGAGTGACCTTCATTAGCCCAGCTCCAGCAGGAGGAAGCTCAGCTCAGAGACCTTTCAGCCGCAGCTCATCTTGACTTCGCATCACCCACCGTTCCTCTCACAGCAGGATTAACACCAGAGGCACCTGGGGCTCAGGAGGCCTGGCTCCATCTGGCATCACACCAAGCCAAGAACATGAGCAGGGGCTTCATTCCCCCTGGGATGAATCCTAGAAGGGAAAATAAGCCATTTACCATGCAAGGAAAAAGGCACATTCCTCTCTAGTAACTGTAGCTCTCAGCCTTTGCCTGGTGCCAAGGCAGGACTTAGCACACGGAGTGAAGAACCAGTGATCTTCACAACTCCTGTAGGACAATTCTGCACAGCAACGTTCCCCTGCTGCCCACCCACACATGCTTGAGATTTAAATCCTCCCCTAGAGCCCTGCCAAAAGGACTGCCATAGGAAGCAGGAGCTTCCCCAGCACTGCGGCTCATCACCAGGCACTCACCCATGCAGCTCAGTCTTTATTTATCCCTCCCGTGCACTCTCTTTCCCTCTCAGATGGTAATGAGTGGTTTGCACTGGGAACTAAATGAAGTTGATTGCCCACTGGTGTCTGCCATTAGTGGTAATTAGTTAAAACATCAGAGTATAAATAGTAAATTGGCTCTAATAATTAATACTAGCACTCAAGCATATGAGAGACACAGAGACTGGGAGAGAATCAGCAGCAAGCTTGTAAAATCAGCTGGGGCTGTTTTAATTAAAAAGGAAGGAATGTAAGTAACACAGTATTGGAAAAAGGACAAAAGCCATCAGGATCTTGCTCGTTAGGATCGTGGTTGTGTCTCCTCTGGAGTGCAGCAGGGCTGAGGACTCACCTCAAGCCTCGGGTGCCTACGGTGCAGAGGCTGGTGTATCCCTGAAATGCTGGGATGCCACTTGTGTGATGAGTTTTAGCCTTGTTGCCAGTAATCTGGGGCAATAGGGAGGACTTTAACATGTGAATGTGCTCCTACAGATGTGAGGATGAAGCAGACAGGTGAGATAATCCCATGGGATTTTTCAGGGGAGATCTCCTTGGATCAGGTCTGCTTCAGCTGCTCTCTGCTTATTAAAGGCACCATCCTCTTCTCTTTCCTTTAGTGACAGATTTGGCCTGAGGTACCCTTTGGGGAGCAGGGGGTGGTGGATAGATCCTGGCAGGGAAGGTTGGGTTTACTCTTAGAATACTTTTTTTCCCTACAAGTTTTGCCAACCTGCTTCCTGCGCCTTCTTCCAGCCCACCTTCTTGCCCCTGTGCACCTCCCCCTTGCCCTGGAAAGGAAGGGGCTTCCCATAGCTCTCCCTTGGCAGAAACACCTTTGACCCCGAGTGCCTTCAACACTTCATTTTAACAAAAAAAGCACCAAACCAACATAAAGCAGTGATACTGGTGGTGCTGGGGTGGTGCTGAGCACTCGGGGCTCCTGGTGATGGGGTACAATGTGGCCCTCCCTGCAAAGACAGGTGAGCTGGCCATACCCCATGCAGCGCCTGGCTCGGGCAGAGGTGGCAGAGCAGCATTTGGGGAGGAGGGGGAGGCTGCATGTATATTGCTATTAATCATCCCCACGTACGTTAACCATGCTAATGTCCTAAGTGACAATAGCCCATCTCAGCTCATGATTTAGGGTCTGTGAACGGAAGCTGGGCTCCTGGGAGTAAATGCGTGAATCCTCCGCTGGTACTAAACCTTCTAATAAATCTAACGCACACCAAAAAGCCCTGGGCACTAAATCCCAGAATCCGGTAATTGAAACCCTTACAGCTCTCAGAAAAAGGTAACCGGTGAGTGGAAGTGAGTGTATGTTTTTACAGAATATATATCCTATCTGCACCTGATTATCTCCAGCAGAGACAAAGGAAACCTGGTGCCTCCTCATAAAGCACCTTGTTCCACAGACTTTAGATAATACCTTTGAAAATAAGAACCAAGCAGCCTCGTGCTGCAGGGGCTGACCCTGTGCTCTGCAGACATGAGTGGGCAGGAGCAAGGATCTGTGGCTCCTTGCTGGATCCCACTCCTGTCCCAGCTGTTGGCAAATGCCACTGGGACTATGGGAGTCCATCTGCCTGCTGCCCTGGACTGTCATACCTTGGTATCATGGGGGTCATTGGGCTGGCACGCCTGGGGACAGTCACTGGCCCAGCCTGGTTCAGGCATGCAGTAGGCTGTTAGTACTGACAGAGGAACATTTCTGGGTTGACTCTGCCCTACAAGTTGTAGGGGCAGAGGAAGGGCAGGACATTCTGTGGGGCTCAGCATCCCAGCTGATGTGGGGTGGTACAGGGTGGGTGGAGATTTTACCCCACAGCTGGGTCTCCGGTGCGGGGAGCAGCTGGCCAAGCCAAAGCCCCTGTGCAGGTCTGATCCCACCTCTGAGAGCAGAGGCACTAGTATGTCCCTGTGGTGGCAGCAATGAATTTGGCATCCCTCCCATGTCTGGTGTGTTTCTGATAGCCAGTGCTGAGGCTGTTTATCGTTTTGTTTACTAGAGAAAAGATCATGTTGGTGTTTTATTCTGCTTTTAATCTCTGTTACAGACCACTCTGTAATGCCTTGGCAGGGGACTTAATAAATATAGTCATTTGGATAACGAATGGTGATGATAAAGGCAAGCTGGAGGGAGATTGCAGAGGAGAGAGGCTGCACGGGGCACTTGGTGGCATTTGGAGGCAGGAGGATCATGTCCTCCTGGGGTCAATCCTCCACAAGGTCCCACAGCCCCAGATGGTGACTGGGACACAGGGGTTGCTCAGTGCTTTCCCAGTTCAGCATCTTTTGTTGTGAGAGGAGGGCTGAGACTAGCAGGGATCAATGCAGACCCCAGCATCCTGCCTGGCAGGAACCATGAGCCTGTCACCCACTGGGGGTGGGGATGTCTTGTGCCCCTGATCCCCGAGGAGCTGGGAGCTGTTTGTGCATGCTGCAGCACCATTTCATGCAGCACTTCTGTGCAGTGGCTTTCTGTGGGACATTTCTCAAAAATTAGAGATTTGGGACTTCTATTCACTCTCTCCCTACCTTTCACTATACTGCTGCCTGGCTGTCCCTCTACATTTACTGTGGATCATCGTTGCGGCCCCTCTTGCCATCTCCCACCCATCAGCATCCTGCATCATTCTGGCCATGCCTCTGCACACCAACGCAGCTGTTCTTGAGTGAGCCAGTGCTGGGCTGCAAATGAGCTGCGCTGGCTGCCCACCCACATCTCCCATCCCAGGGCACTGGGACTGTCCCCTTGGGACAATAACAGGACTGCCATTGCCTCTCCCCTTCCTCCCTACCAAACCTGTGGGGAGCCTGAGCACCCTCATTTCTCAGGTCACCGCTTGGCTAATGGTCTATTAATTTGTTCAGTTGTCCCCTGTGAGGCAAACTCAATTTCTGGCTGAGATTCCTCCCTGGCTGTCGACACGGTGATGGATAGGACGAGTGGCTGTCACCGCCAGCCCCGGCGCCTGCTCGGCACGCTGGGCACCCGCTCAGCTCTGCCTGCACCCTGGCGTGGCTCTGGCGGGACCAATCCACTGCCTCCTGCCCAAGGACCTGTCTCTGGCAATGAAAAATGACAGAAATATTTAAGGACAAATAAGGTTTACAAACCCAATTTAAAATTATTATGGAAGGCCCTGGCTGCAGATGGGCCCAAGCTGATTCGTGGTGGCAATCAAATCGAATTTCCTTATCGTTGTATTATTTTAGGGCGTTATCTGGCCCCATAATGCAGTTATAAATTCAATTTCATCTGCGAGCATTCATTGTTTACTGTCTCCTGTTTGCTGGGGAAAATGTAAACACTTTGCAGCCCTCGGCTGCAAAATTAATTTCTGGCGGAAAACGGGAAAGTGGAAAAGAAGTGGGAGGTGCCCAAATAAAAAGAGAAAACAAGAAAGGTGGTGGCAGAAGTGCTGCTGGGAATGGCACAGGAGCTGGTCAGGGCACCAGAATCATCTGAGCTGCTTGTACCAGTCAGCTGCCATGACTGGCTACCACCTTGCTCCATGCTTGGGATGGCAGTGGATGGAAATGCAAGGGAATGGATGGGGGTGGGCAAGGACTGATGGGACAGGTACTTGGGTGGCACACGCCTCTTCTCCCTGCTGCCAAATTTCTCCTCTGTGCAAAAGGAGAAAGAAAATACTCAGTGACCTGATGGGGCTGCCAAGGGAAAGTTGAAGGTCTCCCATTAATTCCAGACTAAAAATGACAAATTCATCTTCTACGACAATTAAATGAAGTCAGTAATTGATGCTAATTGATCTTCAGCCGAGAGGGCTCTTACTGCTTTGCTGTTCTCTCCCTGATGCTCTAGCAGTTTCTGCTCTTCCCCCACTTCTCCCTGCAGCCCCCTGGCCGGGGGGTGTGTCCCCAGGGCCCCAACAGCTGCTCCTGCACTTGCCCAGCTCAGCCAGCCTTATGCATCTTTTTTGGCTGCTCACTTCTTGGAGTTTGCATTTATTTTCTCCTTTTTTTTTTTTTTTTTTTTTTTTTTTTTTGGAGGCAGGTACCAGGCCTGGCTGTATTAGCGACAAAGGATTTATAGCCTACAGCTGTGTAGGTTTCCACTTAATTTTTATAAGCCCAGCATAAGAGCCAGCGGGGGGTAAAGCACACTTGGATTTTCTCTACTTAAAATATTACAGTGTTAGCACTTTTGCTTGAGCCCTGAAAAGGGGGCGGTGGGGGGGCTGGATGCGTGTGTGTGTTTGGGGTTTTTTGGTGTTGTTTTTTTCTTCTTTTTTTCTCTTTTATGAGAGCCCTTTAATCTCGAGCCAATATGTCAAAATCAAATTAGGCCTTGGAAGGGGAGCAGGCTCAGCGTGCCAAGCTCACTCGCTGGGTTGTAAATGTACAATTGTTTCTGGGAGCTGTTATTAAAGCGAGGTGACTGCTGCCAGTTCAGGGACCCTGACGTCACATCCTCCAGCCGTGCTTGGGAAGCAGCACCGGGAGGAGGGGGACAGGGTTCGGCCACGTGGGGACCACAGGGAGAGGATGAAACCATGGTGTCCCCAGGAGCAGAGCAGAGGGAGGGTGGCACCAGCCCTTGTGTGGATGGGCTACATGGTGGCCCCGACAGAGGAACCCCCGGGGTCTCTTAGGGACCCTTGGGGACGTGGGTTGTGTCTCCACACAGAAGAGCAGGTTGAGAACTCTGGAAGGAACCATCAGAGGGGGTGGGGTTGGGGCTTGCAGCAAGGTGTGGGTTTTGGAGGTAGAAGAGTTTACTTGACCAGAGCATCCCATAGCCCTTCTGCAGAAGCAAAAGGGGCAAATCAGGGGGGTTTTAATTTCCTGACTAAAAGGTCCTAGTGTGCTTGGGTTGAGAGGCCCAGTTCTAGCCCAGCCTAAACTCTTTCAGCAAGGCAGGAGGGCTGGCCAAGAGCATCACCTGCAGAACCCCTTGCAAGGTATGGTACAGCATCACTAATTTGGGGGAGCCAAGCCTCTGTGGGACCTTGGTCAGGGGTAGAGGGGGCAAGCCTTACCCTCCTGATGTAGAGGTAGGATTTGGGGTGCTCTAATGTGGGGTAAACACTGTGCAAGGAGGTAATGAGCCACTTTCAGGGGGTTTTACTGTAGTGAGATGTTGCCATCAACACCACTGTGAGTGTTTTGAATCCACATTTCTTCTCAGCTTTGCTGCAAGCAAAGTAACAGCAATGAAAATACTGTGAAGTATCACTGTTCTTCACCTAAGACAGTTTGTAATTGTCCATAATGCTGGTATTTGACATTATATTTACACTGGGCAGGTCTTTGAGGTCATCACTTACCACTTTTTATTTCGTGTGGTAGAATTGAAACAGCTGGAGAAGCATGGGAGGCAGTGAGGAAGTGTGTTGGCATGCTGAGATCTGTTCACTCCCCTCTCCCTCTGACCTGACTTCAACTCCTACAGATGCCAAGGCAGGTGGTCCCTGCTCCATATCCCCAAACCCCTGATTTCAGTGCATTGACATGGGCTGCTTCATGGTAAGCCATAGGGGACTGGATGCTGTGGTCCTGGCAGTTTTACTGTCAACGCTGGGATGAAGACCCAGCACAAGGACAGCAAGCAGACCTCACACCTCCTCTTGGCCATGCCACATTGGGCAGGAGAGACCAACTGACGTTCAGAATAATTAGTCCTGGTTTGAGGCGGTGGTAATGAGACGCAGCAAAGCGCTGCACTAACAGGGCTGCCTGGCCATGAGCCAGGAGCTCCACGCGGTGCTGGGCTGTCCTGGGTGGACACGTGAGCTCATTAGGAGCAAACTGAGATACACCAAACATGATGACAGCATGTCATCAAAACATGATGGCAGGGTGTCAGGCGCTGTGGTGGGCATTCCCTGGGGCCCCAGGGCCTTTGACAGCAGTTCTCCATCAGCTGGGCGATGTGGCGGAGAGGACTTGTGCTCACTGCAGGCCATCCTCACTGATCCTGCTGGGTCACCCTTGGGAGGCAACAGCATGAGGAGTTGTGTTCTCAGGTCTTTGTGGGCCCCACTAAATCCTATGTAATGTTCTGTAAATAAAGTCTGTGGCTGAAATTGGTGTTTTACAGGGGCAAAGTCCAGCTGCAAAGCTACAGACAAGTGAACTGTATGCAAAGGGGTGATGGCACCGGTACCTCCTGCTGAGCCCTAACCTGTTTTCTGGCCATGTTTCACTAGGTCTTAGGGAGAACGTCACTTGCACCAGCTGCCTCTGGCTCTGGTGCTGCTCTTCAGCTACACATGATTCCCAACTCTGCCATAAGTAACTGAGATGGAAAGTCACTTGCAAAGTGAAAATAAATTACTTTCTACAAGGCACACAGGGAATCATCACTGAGGGCTGAGTTAAATGTAATACACGGGGAAACTGAGGCAAGGAGTTATGCTTCAGGTCATGCAACAATGGTCTGACAGAGCCAGGCGGAAGACTTAGAGCCTTTGTGTCGCCTTCCTTGTTTCTCTGCGGTTGGTGCCTGACATATCATGCAGGGACTCAACCCTGTGCATGGAGCCATGGAAACCCCAGTGTGTCAGAGGCACCCAAAATACCCCCATCACCCCTTTTCCCATGGCTCTGCAGCTGGAGCAGTGGGCAGGACTGTGCCTGTGAGAGCACATGGGTTGCTCAGTGATTCCCAGATGTGCTGTGCTCGCTGTTTTCCGGGAACCCGGTGGCCTGAGCAGAGATAAATAAGTGATACAGACATCTCTGCACTAAACACACACGACGCGCTCCCTCCCGCTCCCCCACCCCACGCACACAGTTCTATTAATCCTGACAAATTATGACGTACAGACGTGTAATGCAAACTGATTCATCATACATTCAAATCTGCTGTGTGGGAGCAGCGGGAGGGCAGAGGCAGACAAGTGTATTACACGGATAATGTATTTGACGTATTAATAAAACCAGCCGCATTGCTCAATCTGGAGAGAGGGAGGGATGCCGATACATCATGACAGATCACATATTGATGGAATCCAGATGTTGGGAATCACAGTCTTGGGGCCTTTCTTGTATTGACTAAAGGTAAAAAATGCAGGCTGTCAGCACATTAAATCTCTGCTCTGCTCACGGAGGCTGGGGGATAATTATTTATTTGTGGAGGACAAGGAAACTGCTCCCTGCATCCCCTGTCCCGTTAGCCCAGCTATCTGCAAGGGCAGGTCAGGGAAAGAATTTTTAACCCTCTTGCTATTTTCTTACCTATGGACTGCAATGACCAGCTAGAGCACATGTTACTATGGTCCCATCATCTTGAAATCCTTGATTCAGCTGATAGAAATCAGTGTCAAAATGATCCCAGCTGAGCACCTGGTCTTGGATTTTCAGCCAGTGAAACACTCAAAAAATTCCCCCCTTAGCGTTGCCAGCAATGCTGCTGGCTTCCTGTGTTTTGCTCCTCTTGGACAGGAATGCACATTCTGAGTAGTTTTTAGGAAGCATTACATTTATGCTTATACACATATACGTATGTGTATCTGTAAGATATTTTTTAGTAATTTTCAGGAAAAGATATTCTATTACTTACACTTTCATGGGTAAAGGTCATTGTGCCAATAACAACTCCTACTTTAATTTTATCTTGCTGAGTCCTTTTAAAATGAAACTGTCTTGTTCCAGATCTGTTTGGGTTGGACACCCTTTAAGGGCTGCTTGTGTTCGTGAAGCCTGATTGACTTTGGCATGTGTGTGACAAGGCGTTAAGCACATGGTAACATTATCTATTAGGGGACACAAATACATGAATGTCCTGGCTTGGCTTTGTGCTCCTCCACAGGAATAGTGCCTTTCCCTCAAGCATCTTTTTGTTGCAGTGGGTTAAGCCCGCTGCTGAGTGCCTGGCCAGCACAGCAGGATAAAATGACACTGAGAAGATGACAGAGCTTTGTGCTAATGCTCTTTCCAGGGTTATTGCCAGCCTGGAGAAGGTGCTGTGCTGTGTATTTTTGGGCCCTGCCCCTGCATGCTCATGTTACCTGCATACAGGAAGGACCAGGAGGTGGCTGGGACACAGATGGACATTACCTGGAAGGCCAGGACAGCTCAAAGGAGAGGTGTGGATTTCAAAAGTAATGAACATGCAGTAAAGAGGAGAGATATTTGAGCATTAGGAAGTGTTTGAACGGTTGGGGCATAGCTTTCTTGGATGCAGATCACTGGGACTTACATATGGGAGTCTATAGAACTATTATATAGGCTCAGAGAGAGAGAGAGCAAGAGAGAAAAATCTTCATATTGGAACCGTAGAACTACATACATATATTTAATTATATACATAAAATACAGAAATGCTGTATTACATTATATAGAAGTAATATTTGGAGCCTATGGAACTACTTGTGTGGTATTTCTCCCCTACCAGAATGGATCAAAAAGCAGGAATAACGAAATTAAGGGAAATACAAAAGCAGACATTGACATATTGGAGTTTTCCCCAGGGAAGCCCAGTGAGTACCTGCCATGGGCCTGTGCCCATCAGAGGGGGATGCTGGGACTTCTGCGGTGTGCAGAGGTGCAGATGCCCAGGGCCACTCTGGCAGCCTTGGTACCCTGCAGAGCACTCCTCAAATCCTCTGCTCCTGGGGACGGCAGCCCAAATTGGAGCCATGCAGAGGGATTAGCCTCACTGAGCCTTCCAAAACATGTCCCCAGCCTCCTCAGTTGTCTGGCAGTGGGGCAGTGAGTTTGCTGCGCGGGAGCTAGCCTGTCTCGTGCTCTGGGGTCAGGGCTCCACCGCCATCTCTCCACAGCTTTGCAGTCTCAGCTGATTGAGCGTGAGCCAGCACTGCCCAGGGACAGCAGTGGCTCTGCTCGCCGTCCCCAGAGTAAGCGAGACCTGTCTGTCCCTGTCTTTGAGAGTGCACCGCGGGGCTGCTGCCCTCGGACACGGCCAGGGCACGGGGCTGGCAGCGGGGAGAGTCTCTGTCCCCTGCTCAGCCACTGACTCCCTCTTGAGCTGTGGGTGACCTACACCCTGCAGGGCTGTCAAAAGCAAGGACACAAGTCCCACGGAGTCCCAAAGTGCCTTTAAAACTCATTCTTTAACCTCTGGAAATGGTTTCCTTGCATGTGAAATGGAGACAATAAACACCTGAGATGAAAGGGCAGCTTTACTCTGCTAAGATAAAGGGCTTGCTCTTTCCCTGGACTCATTCGGTACAAGTGGATGGGTCTGGAGGCTGAGCTGCTGGCAGGGAGAACTCACCAGCCCCAGAAAGTAGCAAGGTCCTTTTTCAAGTTGGAGAAAAGCAGCTTAGAGGAAATATAAATTGTACTGAGTAAGGAGGACTTGGAAGCAGGGAGGGCTTCTCAGATGGGGAGCTGGAGAAAATGATGGAGGGAATGTAAGAATGACAAAGCATGTCGTTCCAGTGGAGTGCAAGATGATTTGCTTTAGCTCATTAAATACAGCAATAAAATATTAATAGTTATTGTCCCTCTATTTTTTGTAATTATCCTTGCAAAGAAGGATCTGCTGCAAGTCACTAATGTATTCCCAGCAGCGGGTTGCTTTTTAATACGGTGATGGTAGTCAGGGGTGAGGAGCAGGGGGGGAATGAAAGCGTTTATGTGTGGCCAGAAAATAGTTGTATGATCAGGGTCATTAAAGAACCAGCACTGTCTACAGAGCGAGAGACAGAATAAGGGGAAGAGGAGGCTGCAGGGAGAGGAAGAGGGTGCAGGTCAAGCCGGGAGCACTCAAGAAAGGATAAGATTTGAGGACAATCTGGTGTCTGCATCCCACCTAATCCCAAGGAAGAAATTAGTGTTGTGGCTGTGCAGCCCAGTGTGCCTGGATGTTTGCTGGTGAATGTGATGATTTCTCCACCTGATCAAGCTGATGCAGCTATGAAGGACCCTGAAAGTGCTAAGCTCCTGCCCCAGGTGCTGAAGTGCTCTGTGGGGTCAGCCCAGGCACATGGCAGGAAGACCTCAGGGTGCTGCATGACCTTGCTGGGTCCCATCCATCACAGCCCTCTGCAAGGCAGACCTGGTGCATATTAGCTGTGCCCCTGCCTGTCAGTGTCGCTTTTCCTATGCCTGTCCCTGAGGCTGTCCTTGCTCTGGTCAGTGCCATAGCTTGTGCTGTCACCTCCAGGTTCTTCAACCTCAGGATCTCTCAGTGGTCAGAGAACCCTTTGCAGGAGTTTCATCTGAGCAAACATGCTGTAAGAGGGTCCCTAGGGTGGCTAGGGACCAAGATGATGGTTGGTGGGTCAGACACCATCTGTGGCACTAACAGGCTCTGGCAGAAAGCTTTAAAAAGTGAGGTGGAATGTTTTCTGCCAGCAGCAAAGGGCCCCTCTAGGGCTTGAAGCTTCTGCGGCAGCACCAGCTTCCCATCCCACTGTGCTCAGGCCAGGAGGGAGCCCACTGTGTTTTCATCTCTGGTTCCTGCTGCATGACCACAGTGGGATGCAATGAGGCTCTTTGCTGAGCCTGGGCAAAGCTATTGGTTTGAAGACATCACAGGGCAGATGGGTCTTTTCCAGCTGGGGACAGCCCATGGTCTCTGGGGTGGGTGAGTAAAGGCTGAGTCACAGCTAAGGGCTCCTGGCACGTGAGACCAGGCTTGTGATCACCGTGATGTGGCTTGGAAAGCCTTGGCTGGAGGAGACAGAACACTCTCTGCCATCAGAGGTGGGGAGAGCAGGGATTGGGCATCCTCGGGCTCCTGGCCCTAGGCAGGGAAAGCCCAGGAACGCAGATGCTGGTTGGTAGCATGAGCAGCACCAGCAGGACAGTGCCATGAGTCCACCTCAGGGAGCAAAGCCTATCCTGGGGGTCCGCCCATCTGTGTGTCCAGGCAAGCTGAGGGCTGGGCAGCCACATCCATGATGCTCCTGTTTGCTGAGCCAGAGGAGAGACCAGGTCTTCAGCCCCTCTCACATCCCATCAGCTGACCCTTGGAAGAGAAACGGTGCTGACAGGTATCTAAGCGAGGCAGAATTAAGGGAAATGATAATAAATGTAGATGGTCAGGCGGGGGAATGAAATGATCCATCTTTTGCATGTTAGTCAAGAGGTGCTCGCAGGCTCCCCCCTTCCCTGCTCCCATTCAATCAGGGCCTGTCAGACCTCCAGCAGGTTGGCATTTTTGTGAAGAATCTCTCGGCTAAAAATTGTTGTCATTCCTATTTCCTTGTTATCAGTTGGCGGCACCTCGGCGGAGCCCGGAGATTAACGCGGAATCGCCAGGCGAGCATCCATTCCCAAAGAGCCCTATCCATTACGCTGAGCTCGGCGGGTCCCTCCCGCCTCACCTCCCACATTCATCATCTTTAACGCTGACAGCCCGGCGCAGGCCTTTCAAATTTATCTCACCGCGTCCTGGGCAGGCTCTATCCGTCAAACTGCACGAGAGGGAGCGAGCGGAGCACCATCTCCTCTCCCCTGTACATCGGGGAGGGAGAGGGGGGAAAAACAACCTGCCCGTGTGAGGGACTCGGTAAAAGATTGGTCCGAGATACACAATTAATCATGGCTCGCATCAATTTGCTTGATTTACTCCCTGGAGGGAGAAGGGGCGTAAACACGGCGTGTGCAGAGGCAGTGTGGAAACATAATGTGTCTGTCTATAGGAAAAACATTAACACATCATCCCCGTTGTGGGTGATTGATGGGGGAATGGGACAGGGACAGCCCAGAGCTGGCAGGGTGACAGAGAGCTAGGAGCTTGCCAGAAAGATGGACCCAATGGAGATGAACCTCAGGGGCCACCGGTCAGGGCAGGTGGCACTTGGCACATCTGACCCACCTTACAGTGCTCTTCATGAGGTGGCAGCCCATCCCAGGTATCTCCCCCCACACTGCAAGACTCTGGGTGGGGAAGGGAGATGGGAACGGAAGCTTCCAGCCGTTCTCTGTCTACAAGGCAGGTGCTTCAAGGTGCAGATGGGTGAAATGTCCCCATCTTCAGGGTGATGCAGAATCCCAAGCAAAACTGCTTTTGCACATAAAAATCTCCAAGGCATATTTTGTGTTCACTACTATGTCCTAAATAGGTGTCTGTGCAGCTCACTCTGTCTTACTCCCCATGAGTTCTTGCTGTAAATAATGTTTTTTGCCTGTCCCTGGAGGTGGGTGCATTTCAGGATGAGAACCAAATGTGCAGAGCATGCTTGTGAAGCCCTTCAGTAGCCTTCAGGGCAGGAGATGCTGTAGCAATGAAAGATGCTGTTATTATTAGATCCCAAGCACTGGGTTGTGCCATCCCTTGATGGCTCTGGCGAAGAGGCTGACTTTTATGGAGAAAGTTACTGCTGTATTTACAATCCAAACCTCCTTGTAACCAGCTGCAGGGTGGAGGAGGAAATGCGGAGGGAGTGTGTGATGATTTAGTGTGTCCTTCTCGTGTGCCTTTCAGCCAAGGAGCCTTCTCCCTCCTTCACCAGCCCACACTTGGCAGGGGTCTGGCTCTGTGATCACACCCCCATGGAAAAGGGGAGAAGGAGGAGAGGTTTAATCAAGGTCAGAATGGAGGACCAGGAGTCTGGAGACTCAAGTCCCAGACTTGAGTCTTCCTTGGTGAAATCTTTGTGTAAATAAATGACCTTGTTGGGGCAGGCACTGCATTTCCCACTAGCTTTCAGGATTTTTATCATGTTTGGAGGTGAATATTTGGGTTCACGAGAGCTAACTGCCACAAAAGAAATCTGTTCCTGATATGTGTAGGGAATAACCAAGATGATAGGAATACAGGAATATTGAGAAAGCATCCCTCAGAGTGAAGTTTGTGCAGGATGAGCTGTTGCAGTTTACCAGCTCTTAACACCCAGACAGACATGTCTCCCCAGGCAATTTGCAGACCATGGGCCATTCTTATACTCAGCACCATTCCTGCTATGAGCTGCAAATACTTCTGCATTTTCTCCCTGGTTAGCTAGCGGTGATGTTGAACAGGTTCACTCCTCCTCAGCCACATGTGACCCTTGGTTGGGACCTTCCTGAAGGTGCACCTGTCATTTGGGATCTGAACACGCATCAATTTCCACATATATGATTCTTAACATGCCTAAGGTGGGGTTTAAAAGCTGGTCTTCCAGCTCTTCCACTGCCTTCCTGCATGGGGTTGCCTTTAGCTGCACTCCAGAATTTTCACCTGGGAGAAGTTGCTAACACAGTGAGATCTATCATCCACAGACCACTGGACAGTGCTTTGTTAGTCAGAAATGGGTGAAACAGGTGTAGTCTGCCAGAAATGAAACATGAAGCTCTGTGGAATGATTTGAGTATCCAAACAGACTGTCCATTAATTGCCCTCCTGTTTGCAGGTCCTTAGGAGAACAGCCTACCTTGCTAACCTCTTGTCTGTCTGTCAGTCCAGCTATCAGTACAGTCCTTCAGACTGTTCCTATTTCTGATTCATGGGGTATGAATTAAATTCTGAAAATTAACACTCCTGGTGGGGGCTACTCCCATCCTCAGGCAAATTCCCATTCTTTCTCTAAGATGTGCAGCACCAGCCCACACCTGTGTGCCTGATAAACCCAGGACCATCCCTCCTAGGAGCAGTTGCTCTCCCCAAAGCAGCAAGGTTGAGCTCAGGCAGGATCAGCTCCATGACCCACATTTCTGGGGTTGCTTATGGTTTAAATTTATCAGTTTAATTCAGTTTTGTTCTCCCCTGATGTAGCTGAATCTGAAGTGGGGTTTTGTTTCATTTTATCTTATGGAAATTACTCATAATTTTGTAGTGGCTGTTTTATATATATATATATATATGTATATATATGTGTGTGTATATATATATATATATGTATATGCCGGGTTTTACAGCCCATTTTTATCACCTTTTTATTATCTCAGGTCAAAAGCTTTACTGGGTTGCATTCAGGGAATTATGCAAACTAAGAGAAAATACCATAGCAAAACTATAGATTTTCTCATTAAACTCTGCTTGGACATGTAGTTATTGTAGTAAAACTCTAGTAACTATTACAGGCCCTAATATAAAATTATAGTTTGACACCTCAGCGTGATTGGCCTTGCACTGCGGTTAAATTAACCCTTTCCATCCCTTGCCTGCTCACACTGAAGGCTTTCCTGGAAGCTGGCAAGCTGGACTCAGTGGGCAAGCTGGGGTGGCTGTTTGAGGGCTTAGCCTGGGGCTGCAGCCACGACCCCTCTGTGGTCCAGTTCCAGGAACTCCAGAGTGGCTTTGTCTGCACTGTCAAAAAACCTCACTCCAGCAAGAATTGAGAGAGGTTGAATAAGGGAGGATCCTGCAAGTCCAGTTAGATAAAGTCCAGCAAGGTAGAAGTTTGCTGAAGTTTGCAGCAGTTTCTCATCCCAGAAATTGCTTTGTTCCTACCACCCAAAGACTGTGTAATTCTCCCTGCTCTGTGCACAGTGGATTTAAGGAGCAATAAGCATATTCAACGACTTAATTATCTCAGACGAGATTTTCTTCTCAATTACACTCAAGTAAATCTGAAGTGATTCCATTCAATTGGATGATCTTAGTCCACCCTTGTAAAAAGTAAAATCAGATAAAACATTGTCCACGCATGCTAGCAAATCTTCATGCCTTTGCTGTATCACTGCAGCAATGGTGGGAGGATTTGGGACCATCTGACGCAGTGACAGTCTGTGTTTAAAACAACTTGGATGGTCCAGCAGGGATGGGAACTATTTCCTTCTGATTGCCTGATTAACATTTTAAAACCATGTTGATAATAACCTGGGGTAGTGTGACAGTTCAGCAACTTCATTCGAGGGAAACACTTAATCATATTTATTATGTAAACACAGCTTGCCATGCCCCCATTAAATTATTAATAGTACCATTAACATATTTACATATAAATCTTATAGCAATTGATGGAAATGGCTCCAAGAACCTTGCGTTAGCTCTCTTTTTATAATGGATTCTCTCTTGCAAATACCCATTTATTAAAGAGACAAAATACTAATTTTTTGTTAAATGTTCATGTCAAAAATGTCACCTTTGCAGTTTTGCAAATTGCCATTTATACAAAACCTATTGGTTGGTATTTTCCTGTCTTAAAAATGGCCTGTTTAAAAATATTGCTTCAATAGGAGCAATTAAGGACAAAAAGAACAAAGATATTTCAGTGATCTGGGCAAGTCTTTTGCATTTTCATTAGTGATAAAATTGATAAGTTGAGCAAGACAAAACTGGGGGTTTGTTCCATCACTCCACACCTGGAGGTACCCTAAAATGCCCTCAATCTCAATGCTGCCTTGGGCTTAACCACTGAGCAAAACATACACAGTTCCTTCAGTATCCTGAAGGGAATAAGTGGCGTGAGGAAAACAGAAGAAAGAGAGTGGAGGGCGTAAAGGATTTACTGAACAGGATAAAGAGAAGAGGTTGGAGGGTAGGTAGGTTAGTCCTACTCTGGTTTCTCCTCCAAATTCTGCATCTTTCTTAATCGGCCTTGCTCTGCTAATAAGCCTAATTAGGCTATATGCTGTAATTCCTTAATACCTTTCCAGGTAGTAGTGTCCAAGGGTGATTCATTCTCAGGACTGCCAACTTTCACAAGTTTATCACAAGTCTCCCAGGATTTTTATTTTTTTTTTAGTTTTACTTCCTAAAGTTTTAGCCTCTGCAGTCAAATGATGGTATAAGAATCTCAATTTTCCTTTAAATAGATGGAAAATGCACACTTTGAGCTCCGCAGTCAGGGCAGAAAGCTTGTGCATGTGCTGTGAGCCTGGTCCTTAAAGCATAGAAACCAGAGAGCAAAGACCAAGACAACTGCAGGGTGGTGGAGTTGTAGGATAATTTAGGTTGAAAGAGGCCTAAGGAGGTCAAAGTACACTTAATTTCTGGTGCATCCCAAATGGCAGTTTCCATTAGCATTTTTAGTATTAAAAATAGTAAGGCATAGCTCACAGTTTTGTGTGAACTGTGTGTTCTATACATCTCCATATGGCCAAGTATAAACCTCCACTGAAACCCCGGCTGCCCCTTGCCCATCCAGTGCTCCTACAGACATCCCACACTGGCAGGTCTGAGCTGAGCAGGGAGAGATAAAACCAGTTTGCTGGAAAGGAGGCATAACTGCCTCAACTAGGACCTGCAGGAGACCCAGCAAGGGGCTCCAGTCCCAGCTCTGCTCAGGATGCATGACCTTGGCAAGTTGTGTCTCCCTTCCACAGCACCCTTCTCCCCACCTGAACACAGGGTTGAGCAAGGCGCTTTCCCTTCTGGAGAATTATTGGAGAATTAGACCTTATTATGGTAATGCAGGAGCCAAAGAAAGACGGGCGAAGCATTACAAAGGATTTTTTTCCCTTTCTCAATTAAATGAATGTTCTCCTAACCCATCCCGCCCAGCCCTCGTGTGTGCTGTTACAATTGTCTCTAAAAACTCTGTCTGATTTTTCAAGCAATTTCTCACGAAACAGGCACTTTCAGAAAAATCATAAGAAAGCAATCGTTTCAAATTGGTCATTTGGGACTCAAATTACTAATCTAATACATTTTTTATTGAGGGTTCCTGAAAGGTTCCATAAAACACAGTCTTTGAAGCTGCCCAAACTTGCCAGCCTCCCAGTTTGACAAATCGAATCCAACAATCCACTTTGCAGCTCAGGTTTAGGGCTCAGGAAGCTGCCACCGAAATAGCAGCGTTTATATTTCTCCATCAATAGTGCCTATCTGGTCAGATTTTTAAATTCCCTGGGGTGTTGTGTTGATTTTCTTTTGCCTGTGCTGGATTTTTGTGTCTGTGTCCAAGCTGCAGTGCTCATACTGGGGATATTGATGGGGGAGGTTGACCTGGAATCTGCTCCTAAGCATTGTCTCCAGTCCAGCTCAGAAGAGCAAGCAGGACGGAAGTTGTCCCAGGCAAAGAGAGAACTGGGAGCCAGCAACTGACTTTTCTTTTTTACCTTTTTTTTTAATTTATAGAATTTGTATTATTTATTATATTTTCTTGTCATTTTTATTTATGATGTTACTTATATTTTTCTTGAGGCTTAGATGAGACCCCTTTAGCAGCGTAACACTTTACACAGTCCCATTGAGCTTAAAGGCTGAACAGAGAAAGAAACTAAAACATGGGACATACATGGAATTCTGATCTTCTTTCTAGGAATGAGGGCTGAAAGCACAGGAAAATTAATGAGATCAAACAGGCAATCTCTGGTCCTAAGTTCCTTTGTCATGTCATGGTCACAAGGCCATAGTCCCCTCTTTGCACCATTTTTTGGGGAAAGAAGGGTAGTGCTGACCCACTTTCCTGTGACTAATCATGATTACGAAGTATCAGCCCCCTCACACACAAGGCACTAATCAAATGTATGTTAATTATTATTTTAGCAGATGCTGAGGGGTGTCTGAGTGCCGCCTTGAGGTACACCCCCCAAAAAAGCGCCTCTCTGATCTAACAAAATCCAAAATAAAACTCTATGGGTTGACAGCCAGCTCCTTCTTGAAGCTCTAGAGACAGCATCCAGCAAGGAAAATCCAACAGTTCGAGGCCAACACCACTCAGCCTGCCAAGAGCCCAACCAAAATTGCTTTTCCCCTTGAAGGTCTGGTGGCAGTTTTTCTTTTGCAAGATCTGCCAGTTGGAAGCAAGGCAGAAATGTGGTTTTGGGGAGGATTTTCAAGCAGTGTCTGCTTCTTGGTTTGGCCAGCACAGGAGAGTTAAGTAGTGGGGGAGCTCAAGAGAAAGACACAAAAAAAGCTGCTTGGCTTCAGGCAGCGATGGGGATGGAGGGTTTGGGAAGAAAGGCATTACCTCTGCCTGCAGCTCAGCACCCACAAAAGCACAAGGCTCATGGGGCAGGGGTTAGTACAGCACTGATTCTCAGACCTGGCATCTTGGTCTGAATTTCTCCCCTCTGAGAGGAGCTATACAAGCACAAAAGGGGGCTTCTCTGCCAATACCGCTGCACCCAGACCACTCCTCGCCTTGCAGCCCATAGCATCCTCTGGCTGTGTGGCTCCCTTGGTACCAATATGGCCAGCTCGCTGCTGACACACTTCCCTCTAATGGCTCCAAGGGGGCCTGTTACTATTTATTGGGTTAGCATGTAGTTTTCTGCTGCCATTACCATTTTACTATGGGGATAATGCACAATGTGTAGTCAAAAAGTAGAGCAGGAGTTGCTTTCAAGCCAAATGTGACCCTTTTGGGTATCAACTGGGACTGCATTGCAGAGGTGGCTGTTCTCAGCTGATTATTCTTGTGGTGGTCACCCATGGGTGACAGTTGCCCTTCCAGCCTGTCTTTGTCTGCAGCTTCCTGGGGAGTTTGACACCAGGATCCTGCCCTCATGCAGGTAGGGAGCATGTGCTCCCAGTGCATTTCCTTTTGCTCGGCTCAACCTGTTTTTAGGCTTGTGTGAGCAGCAAGATGCCACAGGTTTCCATCAGAGGGGCTGCATGACTGTCATGGTTTTAAAGCAGCTGGAGATAAAACACCACGCACCACCCTCCCCCTGCCCCCCTGGTGGAATGGGGAGGAGAATCAAAGTAAAACTTCTGTGTTGAGATAAGAACAGTTCAGTAATTGAAAATAAAGTAAAATGCAGTAATAATGTTAAATAATAACTACAATGATGATGATGAAAGGGGAAAAACTGATACACAATGCAATTGCTCACCACCCACTGACCAATGCCAGACCCCTCTTCCCAAATCCAGATCAGCCACACTTCCAGGAAGCTCCCCCCAGTTTATATACTGGGAATGGCATTCTATGGTGTGGATTATCCCTTTGGTCAGTTCAGGTCACCTGTCCCAGTTATGCATCCTTCCAATTTCTTTTGCATACCCCTTCACTGGCAGAGCATGAGACAAGAGGGGAAAAAAGTCCTTGACTTAGGATTAACCTGACTCTGCAAAAAAACAAAACATCAGTATGTTATCAACACCATTCTCATTCCAAATCCAAAACACAGCATTGTAACAGCTGAAAGAGTAGAAATTAACTCTGCCCACGCTGAAACCAGGACAATGACCCATGGAAATGCATTTCCCAAACTCAAATCTGTCTTTTCCCCATGCATGTATGCATTAGTCAGCACAGGATATAGGTCCATCTCCCTTGAAACCTTTAAGCACCAGCCTACTCTGTCCCTGCTGGGTAGGAAAGCTACCAGGACCAGGCACAAGGAGGTGTCAGGCTGTGTCTTGGCACAAAGTCCCTGCGCAGAGACACATGGGGCCTATGGCAAGTCAGGACCATGGCTCCTTGCTGCACCAAGCTGTAGGTACAGCTCTACCAACCCCCTGATCCTTCCCACCACCCTTCCCTGAATTCCCTCCCGCTGCTGGATGGCTTCACAGGGTGTGTGTGCTCCATGTCCTCTTTACCCTCAGGACTCTCTCCTGTCCCCACCACTGTGTGCCATGGCCACCAGCTGCAGCACAGGGACAGTGTCTGAGGAGCTGTTTGCTTTAGCTGGAGGGAAGAGGCAGCCATGGGTGGGAGCAGCGGGCGGCTGTGACGGAATGTCTTCCGGCCCACTGCTCCACAGACTTGGATGTTGAGAGGAGCAGAGGTGCCAAGTGCTAATCTGGCTTTTGTACTGTTGAAGTCCATGATGCTGCTTTGGATTTACACCCATGGAAGCAGGATGGGAAGCTGGCCTGGGTCTCAATCCTGTCATAAAGCTGAGCAAGCCTTCGGACCCACCGCCAGGCCTTTAATTGGAGTGGAGGATGCAGTGGAGGAGAGGAGAAGTGAGGCTTAGAGTAAAGGGAAGATAGCCCTGGTCTTTGTAGCCTCCAGGAGAATAAGTGATGGCTACAGTGACTGCCTGTCTTGGAAAGGAACAGTGAGGGTCTGAGCAGGTGAGGACTCAGAAAGAATGAGAAACTTGGACTTTCAATACCTTTTCCATGCTCCTCCCCATATCCCTCAACCTAGCAAAGACATTTTCTTGTGCATCAGCCAAGGCAGCCCAGGGTATGGGGATGAGGTTGTCCCTGTGCCCAAAAGCTGTGCCTGTGCAGGTCAGAACTATGTGTGAAACACCAGATCCCAGCAGCAGATTAAGAGGCTGAAGCATCAGGATGTGTCCCCACTTTGTGCTGAGCATCCCTCTCTGGGGAGGGAAGACTCTTAGGGCAGATTTCACCTTGTGCTGAGGGGTCAGAAAAAGACTCCCGTGCCACTTAAATCCCACTTAAGTACTTTGCACCGAGGTGAAATTAACTCTCCACAGAATAAGCCATCAAGAAAAACTGATCTAAAAATCTACGCTGGGCCACAACCGAGCCATGCTTCTATTAGCAGGTAAAAAAATATTTCCCATCCTTGGAGTTAAATGAGCCAATAGTTCAATCACAGTGCGAAAAGCAGCAATAGAGACAGGGATGCTGAGTGCCTCAGATATTGGGAATCTATGCTAGGAATCACAATAAGCAGGACTCTCCTGTGTTCTCTGTGTTTAGCAGCAGTGTTATTCAACAACCTATTTGCAAATGCCATCTTCCAAAGTCCTTTTTTCCCCCCTCGTTAAAGTTGCAGCGATAATAGGGCAATTACAGTGCAATAAGCTAAACGCAATCCATTAGTGGCATCACAGCCATTTTTAGATCTTGGGGAAAAAAAAAATCAAAGCTGTTTAAGTTTTCTTATTATGCACATTAAAAAGGCAGGCAGCAGGGTCTGATCAAAGACACCACCACCCCTGTGCTCCCCCCACCCGCCTCCTGTCCCTGCGTCTTGCCCCCCCTCTATTCATTAGTGGTCACAGCTGTGCAGTCGGCCAATTACTTGGGAATAATAAGTACATTTTGCAGTAAATTAAATATTAATTAGTCCTTGGCAGGTTGTTTTGGGGTTTTTTTCCCTCATTTCCCTCCCTCCACCTGAAAACAGTGGAAGGGATGTGACACTGTTATCGCCTGTATTGGCATGTGGGTGAGAGTGGGAGAGGCTCTCCTCCATCCCTGTGCTCCTTCTCCTCCAAGCTGGCTTGCAGCAAGGTCTTTCCTGGTCTTCCTAGAGAGTTCACTGCTGCTGGACCAGGATTTGCAAACAAATCTTCAGCTTGGATGGTACCTTCTTCCAGCCTGGGCATATCCCTTCTCTGCCTGGCTTCCTGTCCTGCATGGTCCACTTGGGCACTTAGCTCCCCAGGCAGAGCAGCACCCCTGATTGCTTGTGCTGTGTATATGAGGCCTCATCCTGCCCTGCTCCTGCACAGCAGGACCCCAACCCAAACAGTGTCTGTTGTGTCAAGTGATAAGGAAGAAGAGTAGTCCCTAAGAAGAGTAGTCCCTGGCCAGGGGTTCCGAGGGTCAGCCCAGAACTCTGGGGACAGAATGACCTAGTTTGGATTTCACTAATCCCCTGGAAGTCAGACTGCCTTGAGCAAGTGCACACCCTGGGAAAAAAGCCCTGCAGACAGTAGTCAGATGAAGCCCAGACCAGATCCCAAGCACAGATCTGCTGGGACGAGCAATTCCTTAAGGTGAGCCTGGTGAGCTAATTTTGATGTTATCAACATATCAGCATGTATTACAGTTTAAAGAATGAATGCAGTGGAAAGAAAAAAGTGGATGAAAATAGCAGCTAAGCTTTGCATAGGAGGTATGAGAGCCTGACGTGGAGGGAAGACCTGTCCTTGCTCTGGAGCACCCCAGGAGCATTGCAGAGGCTGGCACAGGAGTCCCTGGGAGCCCTCACCAGTCAGGACACAAGAGGCAGATGCTTTGGTGGCTCACCCAATCCCTGCTGGCAGATTCCAGTTGGAGCTGTTGTCCTTGTCACCTAGCCCATACCTCCCTAAAGTGCAGCATTCCCTTTGCTGCCTGTGCCCAGACAGGAGGCTGGAAACAAGGAGATGGAGTCTTGACATACGACTCACCACCCATCCTTCCTCCTTGCCACCAATGTCAGTGTGAGCAGAGAAGAGGGGATTTTGTGCTCCTTTTCCTTACAAATCCATTACCAAGAGTTTCTGGAGCAGAATGAGCTATGTTAGCAAAGGCACAGTAATCTGTGCCTGTTGGCAGATCCCAAGGTAGAAGGTTCCACTTGTTCAGCTCTTGGATTTACACTTTACTAAACAGCTCTGTGGGCTGCCTTGTGATGCACCACGCACGACTTCGCCCCTTGGTGCACTTGAGTGCAATTAAGTTGTGGGCTTTTTTAAATGTGACTTGACAATATGCAGGTTAGGTTTGTATTCTATTTACAGCTTTTACTTGGGGACCAATAAAACCCCAGCTGGCTAATGTGAGAGCTAAAACTTGCATCTCACTCTGCCTTGGATATCTTTTCTATGGTAAACTATTTATTTGCGTTTCATCTTGCACAAGCTCCTCTTTCCATGCTGAGAAGCCAAGAACTCCAGGGGCTCTTTGAAGACTATTTGCTATAGGATAGCAACTAGAATTCTCTTTAAACATCCGTGCCTGCTTTGTCCTATAACTGGCCTCTTGGTGTCAACACGCAGTTTTGTGCAAGTTTCCTGTGCAAAGCTAACATTTGCACGTTCCCCTGGCAATTGTGCTTCCAGATCCCTCTTGTTCAAGCACATCCCTTCATTTATTCTTGCAGGAATGAGCAGCAGTTACTCCACGTGCCAAATCAGAGGCAGCATCAAGGACTCTTTAAAAAGAAAGATTTAACTGGGTTGGGAATGACCATTGTGCTGCTCAGGTAGGAGAAATATGCTGTGTGACCTACGTGTCCAGTCAAAGTGGTCCACATTTGCCTTGCAAGTATGTGGTCCCCCTGTCTCTGAGCTCCAAGCTTTCATCACACAATTAAAATGCAAAAAAATCTTCTTGCAAAATCCCAGTGCATTTCACTGTCAGGCCATCAGATATTTCCACCCATGAGCATCCCCCAGACACTTGACCCTGGCATGCCGGCAGAATACGTGCAAAGGGTGAGATGGCATCAGCCTAGTGACACAAATCATGCTAAAAATGCCAAATAGCTGTGTTTACATGCATTCACAACCCAGGGGTCGTGCTCTTGCCATAAAAAGGGAGATGAACCCTGGTGAGATCAGAGTGGTGCTCCCAAGGATGCCTCTGGGAGGGAAAGATCAAGAACTGTTGCTCATAATGGCAGTAGCTGCTAAAACAGTCAAAATAATCAGGGGATGGGGAGGATTCTGGGGACAGATGCAGCTGGTGATGAGTGTCCATCGTTTGCTGGTGCATCTTCCCAGTGGCACCCCAATGTGCCCATTCTCCCTGGGATGTTACAGGGCTTCAGTGCGCATACCCCAACATCCAGCCCCCCTTTAAACCCCAGCAGTGGTTTCTGTTACATGGATTGAAAAGGCCATCATGAGCTGTATGAAGACACAGAAGGGAAAATATTTTCTTTCTCTCCAGTATTGTTTTTCGCTCCTTCTGTTTCCGTTTCTGCCATCTCATGACTCTAAATTCATGAGAGCTCTTCCTCAAGGTGAAATGAAGGCTCTGGGCTGCATTTGGTAGTGCCGACAACAGGGGATGAGGGTCAGGGAGGGTTAAGCAGGGAGGGGGCAGTGCAACAAGGCGGCCTGATCTAGTGATTAAACAAAGGGATTCAGCCAACATGTGTAAAATTAAGTGATCAAGAGTTGATTACAGAGTGCATTGATTGTGTACTGATGGATTAAACAGAGTCGTGCTCGGGATGCGATTTTCCGAGCCGGGCACGAAAAGCACAGGCAATTGACGTGTTGGCCAGAAGGACCCGCTTCTCCCAATCCCTGGCTTTTATACGTTCTCCGGATAAATCTGCAGAGAGGCCCGTGGAATTATAATCGATTATCCATTTCTCAAAGTCACTTAAGGGCCCTGAGCTACAAGCTAAAGTGCCAGTGCTGCGAAGAGGCATTGGGTATGCGCCGGCATGTGCAGGTGCTGGCGCGAGGGGAAAATGTGGCAATGACCCTGTGTGCTGCAAGCTGATGAATCTATTTTCTTGTAGGAAATAGTTTTGACAGTTCAATATCTGTGTTTTCGATATGTGCCCCACACATCCCCAAGGGAGGAGAGGAGAGGAACTGGAACGTGGCAGGGAGGGAGTGGGTGGGAGGCAGGGAAAGACTTTACCGCATTACCACTTCAAATTATGGGTGTATCAGTGTATCACCAACTTAACGGGCTGCCCTCCAAGTCAAGGGCATGGGAGCAGCATGGCTGCTTGCAAGTGTCTTCTGCAGGGCCAGGATGGGGCTGCAGCTCCTCTTGGTGTACTCCCTGGGCTGTGGGGGGGCCCTCAGCATGCCCCAGCCAACAGGCAGTGGGGTAGCTCCTAGGCTCTTGTTTCACTGCCAGGGGTGAAGGCAAAGACTCATTTCTAGGCTGATCCTGTCTCTCAGGGTGCAGTCAGGTCCTTTGCTGAGGACTCAGAGGAGCAGGCAGGTGGGGCTGAGACAGCTGAGCAGCTGCAACCTGGTGCAGGATCATCCTGCATGTTTTATAGGGAGCTGGATGTGATAGTGCAATGAGGCCAGGGGGAGAGAAACCCCTGCAGGTCTCCCCCAGTTCCTGTTGCAGGGTTGTCACTCCCATTCTCAACTGCATCCCTGTTTCTGCTGCAGATGAAGCAATCAAGGCCCAAAACAAGCCCCAAATGTGTCCAGACCTCAGACCCCAGCTCTTGTGCAGCCTCCCAGCCAAATACAAGAATGTTTCTGTATGATCTGGGGAAAGTCCCACCTTTTCTAGTTCCCACTGCCATTATTTTTTGGCATTTAAAGAAGGTGCTTTGCTCCAGGTCTTTCCATCCCAAGAGTTGATGCAGAGCATGGATAGTTAAGGCACACTTTGGCAATGCAGCTACACTGCTCTTTCCCTCCACCCTCTCCTACCAGGCCAGCAGAAACTCCAACAACTGGTTCAACCAGGGACAAGAAGTGGCTCTTGTAACAGCAAACAGGATCAGAGGCCAGGCATATTGGTGAATGTTGCCCAGCTGCCAGACCTGGCTACACATCCCCAGGCATTCCAGGTGGCTGAGGAGGAGGAGGAGGGATGGTGAGGAGCCGAATCATTCCCTACACTCTGTCTGGCCATGATGCACACATGACACAGGAGCTGAGAGAGCACTGGGGTCTTCTGCCTGGCTGCGTGTATGCTGGGAAGTGTGCTGTGTCCCAGTGCCTCATTTTGCAAGTCCCACTGAGGAAGGATATGCGATGGGCCATGGAGTCTGCAGAACTGCAGGCATGATCCCTGGGTCCCACTGGCTCTGGTTGGTTTGTCCACAGGCCAGTCTTGGGTGCATGGTATAAAAAGACCCATGGGATGGAGGCCAGCTCAAGGATGGGGGGAAGGAGGTGCATCATGCCTGAGGAGATCCCCCAGGATGGAAGGACAGAGCTGTAGGATTCCCTCAGCAGTGTTTCTGCCGTGCCATGTTTGCTGAAGTCAGGGAACCCTGACTGATGCTGGAGAGACCCAGCTGCTCCCCAGGACTTGTGTGTTTGGGAGATGAATCAGTGGGTTGGAGGAGATTCCAGTTTCATTCCCAGAGCAGAGGATGGATAGCAGCAAGAAGATCCAACTCTGTGCTTCTGAGCTTTTCCAGACTCATATTAACACCCATCAGAGAACCTGGAGCAGAGAAGGGATCACCTCTGTCCTTTGTCCCTGCTGACCTCATTTGGTCAATCTCCAGCCCAGTGAGGGGTGTGGCTGGGCACTGTAGTGCTTCGTGGGGAGAAGCCTGTATGAGCAGGCTGCCCAGCTGGGAACTGTGAGAGAGGAGGGCAGGGATGGAGGCAGTGCAACACCTTCCTTTGCTTGCTCTCAGCACTTCTCTACTTTCCTCTTGTGAAACCCAGGGAAGTGTTTCTGCTCAGTTCGACTTCCCCTCATTGAGCAGCACCATCAGCCTGTCCCAGTCCTCCTCTTCCCCTCTCCCTTCCAGGTCCCTGTCATGCTCTCCCTTTCCAGCTCTCCCAGCAGCCTGTGTCCCTCTCATCGAGGATTCATTGTCTTGTCAGCCTCTAGTTAGCCAGCATGCGTACGAATCATAAATTACCCCGCCCGGGCCTCTGCTATGCTTCAGCACAGACAAAAAAATTGCACTCCATCACCGTGTCTCCCGGCTTTTAGTGGTATTGATCAATGCTGCTCCCTTCCCGCCCCCCCCCTTTTCATTTTAACCGAGCCGGTTAAGTGCAGTATCTTATTTTGTGCTGGGACAAATGAAAAGAATATTAGCAAGAGCTGAAATATATCTCTTTTTTATCTCTCTGCTACTTTTTTATTGAATCTTTCTGAGTAGGTGGCTTTCCGCAGGATGACAGCCTCATGACAGGCTCCTCATTAGAGCTGAGACAGTAATTGTGATGCATTTCCCTGCGCGGCCTTTTCACTTCTCCCCCCGCTCCTGCCTTTCCTCCTCTCTCCCTTTCCCCTGATTTGTAAAGTGATTGGATGTACAGACTCACTCAGTTTCTTAAATTATTGCCCAGCTCAATCCATCTTCCACTGCCCCACACTGGGCAGCTGTGATCTCCACAGATGGAGAGCCAGGGTCGGATCACAAGGGGTTCCTCACCTCTCCTGCTGCCAGGCTGCCGCTCTCCATGAGAAACATGGTGCTGGACCCAACAGGACATGCAGCAGCCTCTAAAGTGCCCAGGGTACTGTTCAAACATGCATTTTTACTGAGTGACCCATGGGATCAACCTCAGCTGGGGTTAACTGCATGGCAGCAGCGCTGCACCAATTTACACCAGTCCTCTCCAGTATCCAGCTTGTCTGGACAGGCAGCTACAAGAACAACTCTTTCTCTGGAAGGAAATCAATATTTTAGCAAGCTTTTCTGCCTCAGATCCCTCTGTAGTTTTTACTCTCAGGAGAAGCAGGTGTATTTTCAAAGCTGCTTGGCAGCCTGGGCATCTTAGCAGGGAGCAGTGTCAGGGATCAGACTCTTGGTGGGGATGCAGCAGCCTGAGTACAGGTCTTCTCTGTGACCCAGTTTGTTCATGGGGTTGTAGAGGTCCCCCTGTCTGTCTGTGTCTCTATGTGTCTTATTATACAGCCTAGGTATATAAAACTAGCTGTCACTCATTCCTGTGCCTCTCTTTGCTGGATTCAAGGCCGGACTGGCCCTGTGCTGTGCCATGCACCATACAAGTCCAGCTTCTGCTGGTGCTCTGCAGCATCTTTGCGCTGTGACGCAGGAGTGATTCCTCAAATTTTCTTACCTGAATAGCCATTTTTTCTGACCTCTGCCACCTTCCTGCCTGCACAGACCTCCAAAAGGCACATGCTCTAAGGGAGGTCTGCTCAGTGCAGGGTGATTCCTCAGTGGTCTGGATATGCTTGCTGCTCTGTGGGGTATTTGCTGTGGATGGAGTCATGGCCAGACACTGAACGCAGCCACAGCACTCAAACCTGGAGACACCTCACTGCCTGTCACTGTCTCTGGCACCTGGGTCTCCACTGCCCTGTGCAGAGCAGCTGCAGTAGGGGCCAGATCCAGGGCACCCGGTCCTGCCAGCAAGTTGAGGTCTGCATCCCCCAGCCAGGCAGGAGCCTGAAGGATGGAAAGGCCCTGATGGAAGGAATGGGAGGTGCCATGACCTCAAGTGCAGGTTTTTGGGGGCCTATACCTTTTGGTACCAAGCAGCAGGATCCAAGGCAGTGCCCAGCAGGCAGGACGCTGCTCCATGGGGACAGCGCTGGGACCACACCAGTAAACAACAGGGAGATGAGAGAGCAATGAAACAACATTATTCCTGCTCCCTCACTTTATTACCAAATATTTTTTTGCCTCTACTGTTATTCTGGGGTGCTCTGCATTGACACATGAACCATCTCTGCCTTGAGCCACCATTGTCATCTTCCCCCCTTGGCTGCCACTTACTACCAGGGCTCTGTGAGCCTCATCAGTTGCAGCATGGGCTTGCCAGGAGAAGAGTGAGTGTTTTGCTATTTCCAAGCTAACATGGGGCTTTCTTTGAATTATTGTTTTTTGAGCTGGAAGGAAAGGAGGCTTGTCACACAAGATACCTACTATCAGTACACAAATAACAGCAAGCCCATCATCGAATGGAAAATAATCGCCGCGGAAACAGAGTTGCAGAGCAGCCGGGAGGGATTATTGCAGGCGCTGGCAGTGGCGGTGCTGTCAAGGAGCCTGTGTCAGCACGTCCATTACCACCCACCTGGTTTCAGCACAGCCCCCAAAGCTGGGCATGGGGCCTCGAGGTCATTTCTATTCAGAAGAGTTTCAGATCAACTGGCTTTGATTGGGTTTAAATGTTGGAGTGTTTAAGAGGGAGAGAGCAGAAATAGGAGGGTGAGATGAAGGGAGGCATCTCAAAGAGGGGGGGTTTGGTACTCAGAGAAGTGGAAAAGAGTTTGTGGTAGGAGAAATCAGGAGTGGGACTGAAGAGCTGGTCCTCATGGGAGCAAGCTTCAGCTGGTCACAGGGAAGGACAGCATGGGGAGGCACAGGTGGCACTGCCTGTGCCACCCACAGTAGCAGTTCCTGGGGAGGCACCTGACTGTGCATCAGTACAGATGTGCAGTGTAGTTACAGACAATTTATTTCATTCATTTGGCAACTTGCTGTGCTTCTGTGCAGAGTGAGTGCTCATGCCTTGTAAACTTTGCTCACTGAGCGATCTGGGAGCATTGTTTACTCTGTGCTGTGTAGTGATGAGGGGCTGTATACATCCTGTGCTGTCGGCAGTGTTGGTGGGCTGGGGTCCTTGGTTTTTTTTACTTAAATGCTCTCCAAAATAGTAGTTCACATTCTGCTTGTGAGGGAGAGCTCTGTCTTCCGAGTGACACTCTCACCCTGCAGTGCTGTCAGGGTACAGGTGCAGGGCAGGAGCACGGATGTCTTCGTGTCTCCATGCCTATTCAATATCATGCTTGTGTCCCCAGAACCTGAGCCCAGCTCCCAGCCTGGAGCCCAGATCCCATTACCAGCTGCTTTGCAGTGAATCAGACCATTCCCAAAGGAATTATCTCGGATCCATACCAGTGTAACTGAATGAAGGATCCAGCCCTCTATCCCCACTGGGATCAGGAGGGTTTGGTCCAGTCCCTACCTGGGCTGGGATCCATTTGCAGATGCCCTCCGAAAGAGCTTATGGACAAATTCCTCCACACAGGGGTGCATCTGCGTACTGAGCACTCCGCTTTCAGAGCAGGAAATATTCGGTTTCAACACTCGGAGTTAAACATTTCCGCGGAGCCCAGGAGACCGTGCAAACAGCGGGAGCACCAAGGCTCTGCCTTTTCATCTCTCTGGCACTGGCGAGTGGGGGGTCGGCAGCAAGGGAAGCACGGCAGAGCCACGGAGGGTAAACACTGGAGCTGAGCCTACCGAGTAACCAGAGAGTGAAGGGGAGAGAGAGGGGCAAAGAAAACAAAAACACAGCTGCCAAAAAACAAAAGCCTGAAAAGAGCCATTCAGTGTCTCCCAGGAGCGGGTTTGGCACAGGGCAGGGAAGGACAAGCAGGGAGCAGGCGTCGGTCCCTCCCGCTCAGGGATATGGGCCCTTTGTTTTGCCCTGGGCAAATCAATGCCCTCTACTCCGTCCAGAGGAGTAAGCACTTACACCCCAACAGGTCCAGCCACACACATGATGCAGCATCCTTTGTTTGCTCCTGGATATCAGAATGTCCCTGCTCTGGAGAGGAGAGGTGGGATGTATGCATCTCTCTCCACCCCGGCATTCACAAAGCCTGAGGACTTGCCATGCCCATCCTCTCCCTCTCCTCACAGCCCAGCATCCTACATCATGGAGATGGCTACCACTGCCTGGAGCAATTCGCCACAGCGTGGGTGTGTGCCAGGCTCTGGGCATGCTGCAGATGTGGGTGCGGCTGATTTGGGGAGATGCATTCCAGGAGAAGCCTCTCTTGTACTACAGGCATGCAGTGGGTTCCACAGACCTGGGGAGGCTTGCGTAGGTGTCCTCCTGTCACAAGAGAGGATCCCTCCTTTCTGCCTGTCAGTTGCACTTAGCCCTGCTCCTGTGAAAGTGCAGTTGTCAGCCCCCTGGGCCAGGAGCCGGGGCTCCTTCTGTCTCCTGCTTTGCAATCTGTACGTCAGGGACTTGGCTGTATGTCCGGGTTCCTGTTCTCCTGCCCCTCTGGAAGCCCTTGTTTCAGTGAAAGCAGCAGCCTCCCACACTCACCAGAGCAAGGGGATCTTCCCTGGCTGTCACAGGGATGCAGAGTGACAGCTGTCACATCCTTCGTTGGCACAAATTCATCACCATATCATTGATGTAGCCAATGGGTAAGGCCACTGCTGCTCATTTCTCCTGCTGGCCTGGGCTGGGGTTGGGAGCAGCCATGGAAGGCAGCAAGGCTTCTTCCCATGGCCTGAGATCCCTCCTGGTTGCCCCAGCCACTGAAATCCAAAGTCACCTCTGCTTAGGAGCATGCACTCCATGGAGGAGTACCAGAGAAACAAGCAGGGCGTGCGGGCTTGGGTGTGCAGGAGGTTAAATATCCCCCCGGTCTGGTGTACCAGCTGGTCCCCAGCAGGGAACCCTGACTGTGCATCCCAATCCAAGGCCACCAGTCCCAGTTGTGAGGTCTGGTACAGTCCATCACCTCCTCCAGCAAAGGAACATCTCTGGGCTCCCCGCAGAGCAGAGACACAGGGATGCTTAACCTCTGTTCCACCCTTTGGTGCTGCTGAGAGCATCCCAGCCCCAGCAGCCAAAGCTGTGGATGGTGATGGGGGCTGGTGGGCCCCATGGCAGTGGCGTGGGCCAGGAGTGGGGATTCAGCACAGGAGGGCAGAGGGCAGCCTGTTTACCCATCCATCTGTACACCCCACAGCAGGGATCCAGCAGGATTTCCCGTCCGCTCAAAGGCTGCCTGTTTATTTTGGGAGGGAGACTCAGACAGCTCCATTGTTTTGCTGTGAAGTTGGGGTTATAAATAGCAGGTGGTCGGGGACGCTCCTGGGCTATTTTGGGCCCCCACTAGACAAAAGTGGAAAAGCTCCAAGAGGAAGGTGGAATTACTGAAATGCAGACCTTTCCCGCAAGGGTCAGCAGGAGCTGGGTGTTTGGGTTTGGGTTGGATTCTGGGCATTATTTAAACATGAGGGAAGGAGGAGAGAGGAAGATGTTCTGAGTTGCATGGGCTGCATGCTGCCAGAAAACACTGTGTCCTCCCTGGCAGAAGGGTGGTGGGAATGAGGAGCCGAGGCACCTGGGATCTGCCTGGGAGCCTCTGGGAGTGGCCAAGTCCAGAGGAGAGACCAGCAGGATTTTCCTCCTGGCTCGGCAAATGGGAGAGTTCCCAGTGGAAAGGAAAGCTGGGAAGGTAGGGAATACACCATGGCATTGGCCTGCCCCAACTTGCCCCTTTTGCCTCAGTTTCTCCCATTTCCTGTAGAGGTGCTGAAGGAAAGGGCAAGTAATATTCCAGTGATAGCTCTGCTTCCACCAGGCATGTGCACTTTGTCCTGCTGGAGGGCAAAGATAAGCCAAGGTGACTCTCAAACTTATTTTAGACCCTTTCTCTTGTTAAATGCTTGTGCCAGGCAGTTATAGAGGGAGAAGCAGGGACTGAGTAAAGCTGCTCACACCAATGTTTTATCCTTTGAGATGGTCTGTTCCTTTAATGGGGATTCATTTAACTAGGCTCCCCCATCATTAGGAGCCATAAAATGGCACCTTTTGGTTCTTGATTGGAAGGCCACATTGCTCACAGCTCCCTCATATCCAGCACCGGCTGCTTTATTGTGCATTACTGCCTCTCACTCGGATTTAACCAATTTGATCCATGTCTAATACATAAATAAATAATCCAGCAGGAGGGTTCATGTTGGATGACAACAGGCAGCTGTAAAGCATGTTTCTCCCTGCCAGAGCCATCTGAGCCAGGCTCCGCACGCCCTCTCATGAGCAGAGCTGCTAGTACAGCTGGGAGAGGGGGCCTGGGGACCCGCAGGCTTCCCTCTTTTATGGGAACTTCATTGTTTGCTTTAGAGTTTTATTTTATGTTAAATAGACGCTGTATATTCCTTACAGAGGGGGCAATAAAGTTTCTGAGCTGGAAGAAATTGGCTTCAGAGCAGGGAGTGAACCAGGGAGATGTGGCTGGGCAAGGAAGCAGAAGACAGAATTGAGAATAAGAAGGGTGTGAGGAAATGCGTCGCTTGCAGATCTGCCCCAGAGACTCAACCCAACTAGGGACTAGGATACACACGCAGCCCCAAATCTCACCCAGGGGTGATACAGCCCCAGAGGGCCCAGAACTCTGGCAGATATGGGATTTGGAGCTGCTGGTAGTGCAGGGAGGATGATGGGCCCCAGCGCTGGGACAGGATGAGCAATCCTGGGTGAACATCTAGACCTGCTCCCTAGCACATCCACAGCCTCACACCATGAGTTCTCCTCTGCCTCCCAACATTGTGTGCCCATGGAGATTTACTCCGTCCTTCATAGGGAGGATCATTCTGACCCACCCAACTTCAGGAGTGTCAAGGAGGATGAAGATGGCACTTTACAATAAGTTAATAGGAACAGTGAGCAGTCTTGTGTCATCCATCTACTCCAAGTCATATCACCTGAACCTCAGATGGGAAGCTGGTTTGCACAAGGTCACTTCCAGAATGTGGCTGTTGCTGCTCTCCCTGTAAGACTGGGGGGAGCCAGGCTTGGGATGCTCTCATGTCAGTTGCTGTGCCACTGCAGAAGACAGCCAATCCCTGCCCCAGGGATTGCAGATGGGGAGAGAATTAGGGCTATACCATGAGAAAATGCCTGGATTTCAGTCCTGTCCTAGGACAGGAACCAAAGCAGAGCACAAATGATGCTAATGGCAGCTGATCTGAGCTAAAGTGTTTTCCCTTCTTTTCCTTCTCACAGGCAAAAAGAAAGCAACTTTGTTTGACAGCCAGGCTCCGATCTGCCCCATCTGCCAGGTCCTTCTTCGCCCCGGGGAGTTGCAGGAGCACATGGAGCAGGAGCTAGAGAAGCTCACACAGCTGAACATCAGGTAAGCAGCTCCCTGGGGCCCACCAGGTGGGGCACCTGCATGTGACAGAGAAGATGGTGGTACCCACATCTACAAGATTTAGGAGGTCTAGTGCTAGCCAGTGGGGCAGAAATATTTCCCTGGAGTTCACTGCAATGGTAAAGTCAGGCAGAAATTCCTCCTGGAGGTCACAGACATCCCTGTCCCTGGGGACGTGTGTTCAGTGAACAGTTCTCATGTGGCTGACATCCCACATGGAGCAACCCTGCAGCACTGGTGCACACTGCTCCTCAGCTGCCTTCAGCTCTCTTTTGTTACCTCCAGTGCAAAAAAGTCACCTATTAAAAAAAAAATAATTGCCTTTTAACTGCTAGCAGTTATTTAGGAAATGGCTGCAGCCAAGGGTTGGCAGATCCCTGCCCCTGCCTTAATAAAAGTCAGCAGCCTTGGGAAAGAGCGTGTTTATTTCAATTATTAATGAATTCTCCGGTCATTAAAAGGTGAGGAAAGGAATCAAACTGCCTACTAGAAGCAAAGTTACATCACCAGGTGGTAGGAGAGGAGGGACAGCATGTGTGTCAGTGTGTGTGTGTACCAGGACGAAGCGTGCGTGTGGCTGTGTACAGCGTGGAGGATGCAGAATCCATCCCTGCTTAGCTTGGATCTTCTTGGATTCAACAATAGCCGTTGCAGATGAAGGGAGCAGGAGGGAGCTTGAGTTGGAGAAAGAGAGACGTCACAGAATCTATCTGGGTTGAAATATCCCAAATTCAGCACTCGCACCCTCAGGCTGAGACCCACGTCCCCCGCGTGTTGCACAGGAAGATAGGGAAGGGGGGAAGCGGGGAACAGGCAGCCCATTTATCCCCTGCAACACCCAGTACCCTTGGAAGTGTAATTTATGGTGTAATTTGGGCTGCATCCAACTTAATAAAGGGCCACTGCAAATTAGTGAACAGGTTTAAATGAACAGAAGCAATTAGTGCTCGGAGGAGCCCATCAAAGAAGTTGGGCCAATATCAGAAACTGAAACTGCAAGCCAGGAGCAGAGGCTGGCTGGCGCGAAGTGGTGATGGGAAGGTGGCGTTTAATGGGAAAGGAAAGGAAACCCTAAATCATAAAGCGTGACAAGGGCCATTGTGGGCCAGCTGACAAATGAAAAGGAATGGCATTATTCCTTTAAATAACAGCAGCAGTTAGAGAGGAGACAGCTCTCCCTGGCTTGCCCTCACTTCCCTGGCCTGCTCGACTCGGCCACGCAGGCAGCGAGGAAGAATCAGAGGTCTTTATTAATTATTAAATAACGACTCCCTCCGTAGTGTGATAGATAACGTTCAATCTGGGCGATAGATTCAGGCGATGGAGGCTAATCTGTAACACAGCAGCTCCACATAGGGATGGGCTCTCCCAGTCCCAGAGGGAACTGATGCAGGGACCAGCAGCAGCAGCAGGCAGCAAGGGCAGGAACAGTGGGCAGGATCAGCAGGCAGCAGCGTGTGAGGGGGCTGAAGTCCCATGCACTGCCCAGCCCCAGCAGGCAGCTCGCTGTAGTGGGTTGCTCCGTTTCCCATTCCCCCACCTTTCCTGCCTGGAGAAGCCAGGAGCAAGAACACATCAACAAGAGAAGAGAGAAACTAATAATGATCTCAAATAACCCAATAAACATAAAAATAAAATGTAGGCCTATAAACGTGACGGGCACCGGCAGCCCTGGCCGCTCCCTGCCAATACCGACTTGTTACTGAAATGGCCAAGCAGCTGTTACTTATCAGTCTGATGGGGAAAAGCAAACTGGGGGCTGCTTTCCAAGGGCTCTTTTTTTTTTTTTTTTTCTAATTTAAAGAGGATGCAGCCAATCATGTCTTGTGGTGTTAAGTTTTAATAAACCTTAATGATTTGCAACAAAATCATAGATTTCCTGTGCCCAGGGTTAGGAAGGCAGATCCCCTCCTGCCCACTGAGCCTGCAGCACTGGAGGCTTGGTGGGCACTGGAAAAGGGTTTTCTCCAGGTGATCACAGGAGCTTCTTGGGGCTGAGATACAAAGAAGCTGTAGGCACCACCTGGATGATGGTATCCGTGGTCCCAGATCATCACAAGCAACTCACCCACTCCAATGAACCCCTTTCTCAGCTGGTGGGAATGGGGTTTACTATCCCCCAGAGACAGGGACGGCACTTTCTCCCCCCATTGGCAGTACTGATGTGACCATCCTGGCCTCAGGACAGGGACATCTCAAGGTCAACCCAGATTGAGCATCATGCAGTGAGGCAGGAGGAGCCAAGCTGGCAACATGCACCCACCCATGCCTAGGCAGTCCTGTGCATGTACTGGGGACAAAAACCAGCTGTTGGACCAGTGGTGAACATCACTCAGGAGGATCAACCTTGGCGCAGGGTTCAGCTTTCCCCCGGAAAAGTGGTCTTGAGTGGGAATGAGGTACCTGGGCTTCCAGCTGTGCTGTCTCCTTGGTGTGTCCAATCTCCCAAAGCATAGGGAGAGATCTGCTTGTGCTCGCCCCACAGCTCCTCCACCCTGTGTGGGTCCAACTGAGCCTTGTGCACAGCTCCACGCAGTGAAGCAGGGCTCTCTGAATGCAAATTTCATTTCTGAGCCACTGGCGCTGTTTCAAGAGCCGGCAGCCTCCGAGCCCTTTTTGGTGTTACATATGTAACAGCCTCATTGAACTTGACATGTCAAATTCAGGCCATTTGTGCAAAATCTCCCTTTAATAATACCGTTTCATTTCGCTCAAATGAGACTTGAATGCATGTAAAATGGAAAAGGATATTTAAGCGCTAACATTAGGCAGATGTCTTGCCAGAGGCCGATTGAATATATGAGATTTTGAAGTGCTTAACACGTTTTCGGTGCTCCCTCTTAGAATATGTCACCTGGCTTTCTTTTTTCTCCCCCTCTTTTCCTCCCCACCTGCCCCCCCTTTAAGTGAAGGGTATAAATTGAAAGAAAACAAAACTACAAGCCTTGGTTTTATGGGGTTTAACTCTTGCCAGGCAAGACTGTTGGTATTCCTCCTCTAAAGAAAAATTACCTTGGAGCTCACCTTTGCAGAGCACAGGCTCAAAGCAGCCGAGTGTGGGAGGTGGGTGAGGGGTGGCCCCATGATGCGGGGCAGAAGGGATGCTCTCCTTGCTCTGCCTGTACAGTCAGAGAGCAAAAGGTGCCCATCTGAGCAGCTAAGTGCCACCCAAGGTAAAAATAAGAAATAATCACAGTGACCCTTTGTATATGTCTATGCCCTGTGCCTCAGCCAGACTGGTCAAAGCAGAATACATGAGTATTCCTAGTTTGTGTGCATGAAGCTGATCCGGATGTGAGTATCCTATCCTCACTCAATATATACTCACTTGTTTCACACCTATCCATGTTAAAGGCTCACAGTAAAGCACACTGAAATGTGAGACTTTCTGGAGCTGTCAGTGGCCCCAGCTCCAAGCTTCAGCTGGTGCTCTGGCTACAGCTGCATTTCCCCAGCCTAGAACTACCTAGGGAGTGCAGGTGGGCACAGCATTCTAGAACAGCACTCAGGGGTGTCCCTCAGGACACACACACACACATCCCCGTGTGCATTGCTGCGTGTGTCACCCTGCAGGTAAATACGGTGAGTAGGTGGCAGTGGCCAGCAGGATCCTTAATCCCTGCCTGCTGTCCCGAGGCAGTGACCACAGAGCACTGCTGATGGAGGGGAGGCTGGGTGGAGAAGGGCAGGTTTGGGGCTCTGGTTTGAGTTCATGGTGGGAGGAAAGATGAATTTGAGGACAGAAGTAAAGGAGGAAGTAAGAGCTGTAGAGCCAGCCTCAGCTGACGCTCCACAGTGATTCTTTCTAGAGTTTGGGGAAGAGACATTTATTGGCCATTTAGAAAACCTTAGGAAGTCACATTACAAATATCACAGTTGCTGAGTTCAGCAGTTTGAAGGTTGGGAATGTGCCTTTGGATGCAGTGGTTTTAATAGCATAACAATCTGTTATTGAATATGCAATGCTCCTTAAATATATATATATATATTTGGCAGAGGGTGTTTGTATTTTGCCGTGTGACAGCTGCCAGATTCTCCTCTGCCTTACCAGCAGCAAACCTATGCTTCAGAGCTGGGATTTCACCTCCCCAAAATGAATGAGGTGTATCAATATAGCTAGGGAGTGGTCCAGAGGGTGGAGCAGTGAGGGTGATGATGTTCTCGAAGTGCCCCACGGCTGTGCAAACTCGCCCCTCATTCACTTTTCTTTCTTTTTTCCTTTGCAATCAGTAATTATTCTGAGCATGTCTGTGTTACAAAGCCTGTGCCTACCTGTTTGCTGCTCCCAGCCTGGGCCAGCAGCTCTCATTGCTCCTTGCCATTCTGCTGAGGGTGTGAGGACACATCCCTGCACATCCAGCATCTCAGGAGCTACTGATTTCCCCTAATGACCTTTCTGTGTGTCCAGGAATAATTTCTTGTCTGCTTCTGTGATTACGAAGCATTTTCTGGAGGACAGAGGGCACCGGGGTCTCGCACCTTGGTGCAAATGGAAAGTGCTGCAGGCTGTTTTCTGTGACCTCGAACATGCTGTCACAAAAAACCAAATAGTGTCAGGCAAAGGAGGGCAGAGTAAGATGCAGTGGGAAGGCCTGTGTCAAAGCGGGTGAAGTGCCCAGATAGGGGATTTAGCTTGACTTTTGGAGCCAGATTTGATTCATGTCAGATGAAAAGAGCCAACCACAGGACTATGGGGCTCCAGCTCCTGTAGCAGCAGTGCACCTCTGCCCTGGCTTAAGTCTTCCTTTGGGTTCCACCTGAAGCTTCCTCTCCATTGTTTACACAAATGCTCTTTTCCTCTCACTGTTCTTAATCATCTCTTCTAAAGCAGCAGGGATAGAAGCGGAAAGTGCTTCCTCAGTTCCTGGCACTGCACAGAGCATCCTTACCCTGCTGTGAGGAGCTTCAGCTCCAGGTTTCTTTATGTAGAGAGGCATAACAGTAGCTCTTCTCAGGGGACAGAGGCAGCTCTGGGCACAGTGGGATAACAAATAAGGAGGAAAATGGAAATATAGCTGAAACATGAAGGCCGTGGGACGTTGAGAGATAAACTGGTCACAAGGCAAGTTTACTGTTCTTGAGAGATGTCACCAGACCTATGGAGATGCATCCTGCTTTTCACATCTTCCACAGGTTGCCTTCCCAATGTTTTGTGGTCTTTCTGATTAAAATCATCCCATGGTAGCCTTTCAAAATCTGCACTGGAGACTCCTGCTAATGGAAAAGTTGGCAAGCACATCATCCCTGTGGTCCCTTTGTGTCCAAATGACAGAGGCTTGGTCTCTTGATCCTGGTCACAATAAGGACCCAGAGCAGGTTATGAGATGTGGCTCACCCCCCTCTCCTGCTCGGGGAGCCCTCTGTTTAAATACAGCTGCTCCTTGCACTGCCCAACGGAGGTGTTTGCCTCATTTCTGTGGGATCTGCCAAGCGCTGTGTTGTCCCGAAGGACCTTTGGAGGAGACCTTCTCAGGCCCAGCGTGGGCAGCTGCTGTGGGAAGGGCGAGTGGCTGTGCTGCCAGGCCCAGCAGGATAAATAGAGTGTGTAAAACCCGAATTAGCTCTGTTGTCATGTGTCACATCAGGGTCATGGCTCTTGCCTCAGGTCTCCTTGATTTATGCCTGGGGATTTTAACTTGATGACCAGGTACTTCCCCAGACTTCTTGTGCAGCAAATGCTGCAGGTCCCCCAGCCTCTCAATGAGAGAGGTTAGAAAGGGCTTTGAGTGAGAAGGGTTTTTTCCAATGCTCTGTTGGAATACATGATTCCCTTCCTTGCATGCAGTAGACACCTGCAGGCTCTCCAGAGAGAGGGAGGAGCTCTGACCAACAAGTGAGGTTGCAAGCAGGCACTGCAACCTCCTGCTCCTCAACTTATCCCTGTCTCTTTCTTCCTTCTTTTTCCCTCTTCATTTTCCACCTTCTTCTTTTCTTTCCTTCCTTTTCTCCCCCTCTTCTTCACCCTCCTTCCATCTCTCCCCACCCCCCGGTATCAAGGCGACATCTCCAAGCCAAGTACTTTTAATTTCGCCCGTGGCCCTTGCTGACACGGTGGATATGCACAGCAAGTTAAATTCCCGCCTGATCAATAAAGCAGAAGCAGTGTGTCCGACTGGTCGATATTTTTTTATCTGTCTTCAGCCCAGTCCTGCTGATGACAGCCCCCTGCGCTTCAGCAAAGGCACTCAAGGGCATCGGGCTTTGGCAACACAGCTCTTTTTTTTATTTAAATTAAAAAAAAAAAAAAACCCAGATGCCTACAAAAAAAAAGTTCATGGAGTTTGGCCTTTGCTTAATAACGTTTTATGATTTATCTTAATTTTTAATTGAAAAAAATTTGCGAATTAATTGATTTCTGGGACTTGCCAATTAACATTGTAATTGGGTGCATGATAAATTTCGAGGCAGCATCATTTTTCTCCCTCTCCCCCTTGTCACCGAGAAGGGGAACTGTGAGGGCAGCTGCTTCCTATCCCTACGACCCTCGCTCTTTCCCGAGGTGCTGCTGCCCTCCTCCCCCCTTGCCACTGTATCTTAAAGAAGGAACAAGAAAGCTAATAAAGTCGTCTTATTAGAGTCTCGCCAGAGGTGACCCCTCAAGGCATAAATCCGGGCCGGGGAGATGCTGGGGACAGGCACTATTAAGTGCCTGGGCATGCTTTGCAGGTGGAGCTGCGTACCTCTCCTGCAGCACCCTCTCCTTGGCTGTGCCCTCCCAGTGCTCCGGGGGGTTTTCCCAAAGGGCTCTGGAATCCCCCAAGGTGTTCAGTCAAGCAGTTAATTGCCTGTGATGTCTCCTCAGTGCTCCTCCTGGGTGCGAGTTCCCCATGATTGTCCTGCAGCCAATGTTCACCAGCAGAAGCAGGCTGCAGGGACAGGCTGGTGTTTGGGAGCTGCTCTAGGGACACAGAACGGGTTTTTGCATCCTGTTCTACCCTGATTCCCACAGGGAGAGAGTCCTGCCCCACAGCAGCAGTGGGACATCCCATGCCACCCACGACAGAGATGTTCAGCACAGAACCTCACCCCTGGAGTCGGGGGTGTCCAGTTTCAGGCACAGATGCATCTCCAGCTGGGTGGTATCACCTGAAGCTTTCTCCAGCAGTTTGACTCCTGTCAGATTGAAATTAAACTTTCCCGGAAATGTCAGCTTCTTGGTGATCCCTGTGCAGGGCCTGGACCACCTGCCACCACAAGGCAGCTAACAGGGTCACATCCCTGTGTGGGGTGTGGAGAAGTGGGTGAGCTGGCTGCTACCAAAGTGAGGACTGAGGACACAGTGTGGTGTTGGGGCAGTGAGAACAAGCCGCCCTGGGGCACTGAGACAGAGAGTGAAACTACCAAGGAAACTGAAGCATGCTTTGTGTCTCTAGTGCTTCTCCTACCCACTCCATGTGCTGGTATGGATGACCTCACCACAGCCACCTCAGGTGTCCCATGTGTCCTCTAAACCCCAGTGAGCTTGGATGGGGCTCCATTGTGCCATCCTGGTGCTCATCCCAGTCTGTGCAGGGAGTAAAGGATGCCAGACCAGGTGGAGGGTCCTAGGTTCCCTGGCAGAACCACAGCTCTTCCCACCAGCCAGGACACCAGAAAGGCCAGGAGCAGTCCAGCTCCAGGTCTGCCAGTGTTGATGGCGGGAAAACATGCGGGAATGGAGAGAAATTTATGAGGAGAGGAGTCTGTTTATTATCTAGCCAATGTGGTGCTGCTGATACCATGGATTTATCCTCTTTCATTCCTCCTCTGATTTGTGTCCCTGCCCCTCACTGTGGCAGATTAATCATGGACAGAAAGGGAAGAGAGACCCTCCAGCTTCCTCCTGTGCATTTAAAGGGTGGCAATGACAGCAGCCTGGACCCTTCACCCATAGCTTTTCCTGTGGAGAGAGCACAAGCCAGGCAGCTGCCCGCCCTGCTTAGAGATGCCCCCCTCTCCTCCATGGCAGAGCCCAGGAAAGGCAGAGGCTGCTGTCCATAATCTGTAGGTGAGAACCACATCTCATGGGTCAGAACTTTCAGGGTAGCATAGCAAGTGACAAAATGTGTGGGTGATGTTTTCTCTTCCTCATGCAGTGCCCTAAAAGGGCCATGAACACTCCTTAAATTGCCTTTAGACCTGTGGTACCTGCAGTCCATTCCCTGACTCCAGGGTATGGATTTGAAGGCTGAGGTTTGGAACTCTGGAGGGCAAAGGCTTCCTCTGCTGCTGAGTCTCAGGGCAGCAGGAGACGTGGGAAGGGGTGTGTGGAAACCCAAGGGTGAGAAATAAATCTCCGGTCAGTTATTTGCCCTGGAGCAATGCACGTCTTCTGCAGAGCCTCTTCTGAACTGCCACATGAGCTGGGAATAATTAAACAGTCATTATAGCCATGGTAGCAAAGAGCCCCCCAAATCAATCTAATGCATGACCTTTCCCTCTGATTTTCCTTTTTATTTTTCCAGCCACCTCCTTTTCAAACAGTGGGAGAGAAATGAAACTGCCCCTCAGACATGGTGTCCTGTTTGGCCCTACACACATGGACCATTGCATCCTCACCCAGAAATCTGTTATCCACTCTGAGCAGGGACATGGGGTACCAGAGGTTGATAAAGGAAAACCCAGCAGAGCAAAAAGAGTTGGGGATGTGAACAGGACAGACCAAATAGGGGATTTCAGTGTGGTCAGGTCATGCCACAGTGTTTTATGATTCTGCTTCATTTCATCACTTTGGAGGAGGTGGGTGACTGCCCTGTGGGTCAGATTTGTCACAACTGACTGTGTTGGTCACTGAGGTCTCACAAATACTGACTGGGGGAGCATGTGGGAAGCACGTCTGGCATTGTAGGTGTAGAACATTTCTAGCCATGACTGCAGCCTCTTTGGCAATTTTTTGCCATCACTCACCCCATTTTCCTATCATGAGATGCAGGCGTCACTGGGGGAGCCAGAGCAGGTTAAAAATCCCAGTGTGTTTCCTGTGATGGCACAGATCTCACCTGGCCATGCTGAGGGCTATCACCTGCAGCTAGGTGTAAAATCAAACTCCCATTTCCTTATTTAAGCATCAAGTAACACTTCCACTTATTTAAAGTGGCATTCACAAAAATCCAATTCCCTCTCTACCCAGCGACTGCTCCATTACAGCCGGCGTTGCCATCCATACGGCTCTGCCAGAGGCTTTCTCTGCTGCTGGGGCTCCCATCCCAAGGCTGCATGTTCAAGCCACGAGGCCTACAGCTAAAAATAAATGGTTTCCAATTGTTTGGGGTTTTTTTTATGAAATACATCCATTGGCTGCAGCCTGTAGCAATCTTTCAGTTTTACAGGATCTCATGTGGGAGGCGCACAGGCTGATACCTGTCAAGCAGGGGGCTGCTGAGAAGGGATTCTGTGGAAGAGTGGCAGAGCTGGAAGACTACAGCTGCATGGCAGCAGCTCTCTGACCTGCTCCTTACTGGTTCAGTGTCCTTCAGGGATAAGCAGAAACAACTGCAGTTGCCCAAGCTCAGGGAACTTAACCTTCAGCTAATGACCTGATTTTTCCTTGTGGGAAGAAGCAGCAACTTCCATTCATAGGGGTGATAAGGGACCACTCCTTGCATTTTGCCTTTTTATTTCCCATGGCAAGCACACCCCAAAAGACAGGACCATAAGAAATTAAATAGGCTTGAAGGCCATTGTGTGTAATAGCATCCATGGCAGGGGTGGAGGAAAGCCCAAGGCTGTGGATAAGGAGGGCACATACTTGGCTTGCTGAGCTGCCCTTTGGGAAATCATGACAGAAGCGCTGGGCCTGAAGAGCCCCTTGAAGCTCACTCAGGCACATGCCAGGGGATTCCCAGTTGCACCTGGGGATGCCCCTAACCAAATGTGCCTAGCATTAAAGGACATCTGCATGTCTCTGGCGTATCCTGAGTCCTGCTTTCATTGTGAAGAACCTTGCTGAGAGGAAAGGCTCCTCTTAAAGCTTATGGTCCCTAATCTAAAGGAGTGGTGTGTCCTGGAGCATGTGGGGATCTGGCTCTGCTGCTCCCATTAATGGGTGATGCAATTGCAGCATGGGCAAGAGCCCTCTGGCAGGGGCCTGATTTTGTCCCCATGGGGACATCCAAACACATGAGGATGCATAAAAGCACTGACAGACCTGGTGTCTCAGCCCCAAGAAAGGGAGCCAGTGAGGAAACAGCCTTGTATCACTTCGAAGTGCAAAGTCTTCAAGAGAGAGAGAAGGAGGCTGCCAAAATCACTGGGTCTTCCCAGGGTGTTCCTTGCTCTCCTTTGGTACTTTGGGGGGTTGCCTAAAAGGTAAAGAAGTTGTTTTGCTGTAATGAACTAGATAAACAATTCCCCAAATAGATTAAAACTAACTGTAACTTAGAAAAGCGGGTAGTAATTATATTTTATTAGCTAGCAAAACACCATTTTTTTATTTCATAAGATAATTCTGTGTAAATCACCTTAATTAGAAGTGTCAGATGAGCCCGTGAATATCGTACTTAGTAACTAATTTCCTATGTACAGGTTATAATTTAAAACACATGGATCACTCGCTGAGTGGAAATATGCTAGCCATGAAATAATGTGGGGAGTGTTGGGGTTATTACTATGTAAATGTGTAATCATTTCAGACCACTGCAGCCTGGCTGGGTGATTAAAGAGAATCCCAAGGTCTCCAAAGATTGTGCTGTCTGCAAGGGCCTAGAGCAAAAAAACTTTAAAAGGCACCGAAAAGTGTTTGAACTTTAAAGGTCTTGATTTCCCTTTTACCATTTTTAATTTGTCCGTGATGTTTATGGAGGGGAAGGTTTCTCTTTGCTGACAACCTTTCGATCCTGAGCCCACTGCCAGCATTCTTAAGAGGTGCAAGGGGCTGCAACCCTTGTAATTCAGGGGGCTCTTTAGTGGGATGGGGAAAAGCACCCTGAAATTGCAGAGTCTGGGTGCTTGAATGACCTGAGCTTATGCCTATACCTAACGCATCTCTGGATTAAAAAAAAAAAAAAAAATTACAAACTCTTATTAGCAATAGAGAAGAGCTACATTGCAAGAAATGGAGTGAGTATTAATAATTCTCCAGATGAAGAATAAAATAAAGTCTGCCAAGTTATTTAAACCAGTCCCCTTCCTTATCGGTCCCAACAGCAGAGGCCTGATCTTTTGGCTGACCAGAGAGACTCTCATTCTGAAAACTTCAGTTTCCTGGCCCTAACACCATTTCTAGGAGGAATTAATTATATTCTTCCTCTTTCCCTTGAAAACAAATAATTTTAAACACCTTTAACAAGAAAAGGGAGGAAACGGGTTTGGTTTTTTTACAAGGCATTTGGATTATAAAAAGGAAAAAAAAGTTGTTTTACACTTCATGTGATTGAGAGGGGATGGAAATCTTTCCCATCGTGCTTGTTCTTGCACAGGCTTGAGGTGGTGCCAGGGCTGTGTCTCAGTGGGCAGCAGGAACTAATTCTACTCCGTGACACCTCCTGAGGGTAGGGAGTAGAGCTGGGGAACAGGACACAGGGGGCATCCTCTGGCCATGGTGAGCATCCCGCAGCACATTCCCTCAAGGAAGTGGGGCTCTGTGGGAGGTGATGCCCCAGCCCATCCATCCGTGGTCCCCAGGAACCATACTTGGGAGCAGAGCTGTGGCATCTGGAGTGACCTGGTGGCAGTGGATAACTGTGTTTCCACCATTTCAGGGCAGGGGGCAAAAGGCAATGGCACTGGGAGAGGAGGGGGGCCATAGCCCCAGGAGAAAACACCTTCCTCCATCCCTGCTCATTTCATAACACCCAGCCATCTGCCAAATCAAGGCAGATTAAAGCCAGCCAAATTCAATTTTTCCCTGCTGGCACTGCAGCTCGGCATCTGGGGCTAAAGTGTCCCCGACAAAGCGAACATGACAGGCACATTGCTTTTTTGTCACATCTAGTACCGTGTTGATCTTCTAAAAGTCTCATAAAAATTTATTGATGTCTCCCATATTGCTGTGATTGAGAAGAAAGGAGCGCGGGTGTGCGGAGCCGGGTGCGCGCGCGCGGGCGAGCGTGTGTGCGTGTGTATATTAATGTTTCTGAAGTAGATCTGATTTGATATGTCTTGTTCTATTGTCAGCATCTGTTTAGCGAGGCTTTTTAATACTTTCTGGCTGCCGATCACTCATCCTTAGCCTGGGATGCAGGCTTGCATACAAATTTTGTTATTAAACACAATTCCATTCCCCCCCTTTCCCCAGCCCCCGCCTCCCCCACCGCCCTCCCCCCTCCACCCACCCACCCATCCATCATGTCCCTGGGGCTATGGGGAGCTGGGAGCCAGCCGCCCCACCAGCATGTGCTTACAAGCACAGGCACTGGGCTTGGCAACATATTTCAAGAGCCTTTTGCCTGCTGCAGGTGCTTTGCATTGACAAATCGAATCATGGGGAAATAATTTATTTCCTAATGCTGTTTGCAGCATGTTAGCAGGAGAATTTACATGAGAGAGATTACTTTAATAACCAAAAAATTACAGTGCAGGCCTCCCCGCCATGTCGGCTTTGATATGTAATTGTTTCAAGTTTAACCTGTCTGGAGGGGGAAGGTGTTATTAAATCTATAGCATCTCCCGCTGGTGAGGGCAGGCGAGGAGGAGCACCGGGTAGGGACCTCCTTCCCTGCTAAATGGGGAACAAGCTGAATTAACAAATCACTCCAGCCTCCAGCAGAGCTGCTGCTTCCCCAGTGTGCCTGGAGCTGAGGAAATCTTTTTTCCCTTGCTCTTATACCGATTTGATCTCCTTCTCTTTCCTGTTCTTCTTTTTTCATTGTGCTTGGCCCTTCACAGGGCTCACCACCTCTGCTTCCCTTTCCCTGGCTTTCTTCCCTATGCCCCTCCAGACTTGCTCTCTGCTTTATCCCAGTGCTGGGAGAGGAGCTTTGCAAGCCCCAGGCAGGGAGAGAGTCGATGTTGGATTCATGTGGCTGGTTTGGGGACTTCCACTCGTATGACCATTTTGTTACAGCTGGAGAAATAGTTGGCACTGCCCTCCTTCCCATGCCCCTCCGGTCAGGGTGAGGAGGCTCTTGTTCGTCCAGGGAAGAGGAACAATGTGCTTTGCTATTTGACCTTATGAGATCTCTCGAAGCACTCCCCTCCTTGCCTGCCAGTTTTGTGACTGACCTCGTTCTCTTCTCTCTTGGCAGCAAGAGCTCCATCCTGAAGGATGCCATGGCAGCAGGCACCCCCAAGGTAAGTGAACAAACCTCAGCATATTTTCCCTGTCCCCCAAGGGATGCTCTTTACATCCCTTCACCTTCCCAGCACGCTCCCTGTCCTGCTACTTGATGTGTCCCAGGAAGGTGGCCACACTTCGGGGGCTGGTGACACTGGGGAAAGCTGCTGTCCCCACTGAGCTGCTGGGCTGGGGCAGCCAAGTCCCTGCAGAGGGTTGTGCATTCCTTGTGCAGCCGAGGAACAGTGGAGCTGAAGGACCTGCTGGGCTCTGGGACTCCAGATTGTGTCTAATGACAGCTAATGAAAGCTGATCACACGCAGCCTGAGCTCAGCTTGGGAAATCACATGTGGGAGTTCCTGGAGCCAGAGCCATATGCCAGGTTTGGAAAGGGAGTGAGCCTGCCTCAAGGGAGTGAAGCACACCCAAGGAGGAGCCCAAATCACTAAAAAACCCCATCTCAGCCTCAACCCCCTCCCCAGGACCCACCTCCCATCCCCTTGGCTCGGAATGCAGAAATACAAAACTCACAGAGCATTGTGGCATCGCTGCAAAGGGCATCATTTACTGATTTGCTGTCAGCTGGACTTCATGTGGCATAGGGGTGGGAAAGACCAGAGCTTGAGCATTGGGAAGGACCAGAGGGGAGTAAATGGCAGGGAGCACTGCAGGGCATTGCACAGCTTCTGAAAACCATGCTATCCTTCCAAAGTGGGCAAAGGCAAGTGCTCCAGGTTCTCCTACACTTCTGATGACACAGTCCAAGAGGGAGGCTCCTGGCTTCCAGGCAAGTGCAGGGCATCTCTCACAGGAGATGTCTTCATGCTTGTTTTATTAGAATTAACTTCCAGTCTCATTCCCCATTGGTTTTTCTGGAAGCCGATGGTGATTTTTTTGGCATGTGATGTCAGAAGCAAAGACTGACATTTCAGCTCCAGATTTTCTCCTTGGGGCTGCGTGTCTTGCCAAGTACATCAACACCTTGTCTGCCCCACCAAGGGACTGGGAGCCACTGTGCTGAACTGAGTTCCTGACAGTTAGGGATGACTCCCACATAAGCCCAACAATTTCCCAAACCCTTCAAGGGAAAAAAGAAATTGCAGTGATACTCCATAGTGCTCCACAGCTTTGTCTCCTGCATGACTATACTTTGCTCCTGTGCCCTGTCCCAGGGAGATTATGAGGAGAGTGGAGACCTGACTATTTCTCCCATGAAAACAATCAGAGCAGAGAGGAATCCCCAAACCCACCACTGCTGCTAATCCACAGAGTGTGAGGCTGCCTTAGGACATCTTGAAGGAGATGGAAAGGGCACCAGCAGAATGAAAGCATCTGGACTGCAGTCTTCCCATTCCCTCCTCATCAGGACTCCGTGTAGATAACTCAACAGTCCCAAACACATCGCCTGTGAGGGAGAAGGACGGCTAGGAAGACAGATTAGCTGTTTGGAGGCAAACACAGTGAGTGACTGACAGAGACCAGATAAAGAAGAAGGTCCATCTCAAGGCAGGGCCAGGCTTTTGAAGTTTCCATTGACAAAGAATCCCATTTGCCTTGAGCAAGGGGATTAAACTGGGACTGGAGCGTCGTTCTATGTAAAAGAGATCAATCGTCCCCTGTCACCACATGGATCTTTTCCCTTTGCCCGTCACGTCTGGGACTAAGAACATTAACTTCAAGAAGCCAGGAGAGCAGGGAGGGAGAGGGTGAAATCAGGAAATCTTTCATTCCCTTCTCAGAGAGCTTGAAAGCTTCTCAGCCCAGGAGGATTCATTATTTCTGTGTGGCTTTTGCTGGGAGACAAGTCCTGTGTGGCACGGGAAGGCACAGTGCTGTCACCTTCACCTGAGATTGGTATTAAAGGCCCCTTTGTAACCAGGTGGGATTGAGGAGGAGGGTGGTGGGGAGATGAAGGCTGCTCTTTTCCTTTGTGCCCACTGCATGTTTGCAACAAGGGGTGTGAATAGCCCATCAGGTTGTGCAGTCCTTCTGATACAGTCCCAGGCAGAGGGATGGGGTCCAGACCCCTGGAGTGGGCTTGCGGTCCAGGTCCCGGCACCCCGGCATCGCTGGAGGTTTGGCAGGCACCTCCAGGAAGATCTGTTCCACTCTGGAACTGATGGAAGGGGTCTGCCGCAATGTTTCCTGGCCAGTCCTTTTCCTGGTGCCAACAAAAAGGCCAGCAGCTCCAGCAGCTCCAGCAGCTCCAGCAGCTCCAGCAGCTCCAGCAGCTCCAGCAGCTCCAGCAGTTCAGCAGTGAGAGAAGGGGCTGCATCTCCCCGTTCCTCAGGAGCATCCAATGGCAAAACAAACAAGGGCAAGCTGGTTTTACTCAGGGACATGGAAACTGGGATGACTGCAGGCTGGTAGTTACTTCTGTGGTCACCAGTGGCTTTAACTCCACTTTAGGGCCCATTTAGGACCTTTGCCTATAGCATCACTACCATTGCCACTTCTCTGCTGGCCTGAGGCTCTTCCTGGGGGTGCAGCTGGGACTGGGGATTTAATCTTCCCATGCTCTGTGTCCTAGCTCTGCTCCCACCCCTTCCCCACAGTTGCCCCAGCAAACATCTCTGTGGGCAATGAAAGCCCAGATGTACATGCATGTTCCTTCCTCACTGCTCCCCTGCCCCTGAAGAGCTGTCTCTCACTGCACTTGGTCAATTTTCATGGCAATATGTCAAAGAAAATCCAATCACTCAACATGGGATGTGATGAATGCAGGATTATTGTATCAGATTCTTCTATTATCAGAGCCGGCTGAGGCAGTTACGGCCAAGCAAGGGCTGCAGGCTGGGGCTCCAGCCAGCACCACTGCTTGGTGCCTGGGCTCCCTCTCTGCAAAGGCAGCTCAAAGGGCAGCACTGAACGCCACAGATCTGCAGCATTCAGGATCCTCCTCTGCCATTAGAGACCAAGCCCAACAGATGGTGATACACCAGTGTGGACAAGGCACTTAGACAAGCAGACTGTCACTCAGAAGGTCCCTTTCTGAAGGTCTATCCAAGCCAGCCGTGCCCCAGACCTCTGTGAGGCCAGAGCTTCCTGCAGTACAATGCAGCACAGCCAGAGCCTGGGTCCCAGGCAGAGCAGGCAGCAGGAATGTCTCGCAGAGGCATATGGAGAACAGACTCCGTTTGGACTGGTGGCTGCCCAGGAGTCTGTACAGAGCTTTCAGCAGTGCGAGGTTCCCTTGGGTATCATTCCCAGACTTCACGCTCTCCCCTGACCTTTCTCCCCTTGCCTGGGCTGCCTCTTGCAAGGCAGGAGAGGAGCACACACTGTGTTGAACCCATGTTGGTGAGGTGTAAATCCAACTGTTCCCACTCTTCCTTGAGCAGCTGGTGGTAACTGGAGAGTCAGCATCCCCAAGTCCTCCTTGCTGCCTAAGAACACTTCACTATTGCCTGTATTTCAGGGTATTAGCTGCAGACTGTTACCTGTCACCAAACAAGTAAATTTATATCCCCTGTGGAAGAGCTGCTACTGATAACTGAAGGGGAAGAAACTGGGTTCCATGAAGCATCCCAGGTCTTGTGGTGGGTTCAGCATTTGTTTTCCACTGCTACTTCCTAATAAATGGCTGCAAATTGCCTTTCCCACTTCCAGCCCTGGCTGTGCTCTCGCTCTTTATACAAACACTGACGTGAGTGGCCATGAGCAAAATCCATCCCATGCACCCAGCAGATGCCTGCAGCTGGTTTGTTTAGGTGTGCACCCAGCTCCACAGAGGGTGCCCGCAGGCAGGCAGCCAGCACACTACTCCCAGACCTCCGGCAGAGCTGGGAACCAAGCCACAGTGCCAGAGCTCTTTGTTTCCCCCACCCACCCCTGTGATTTTACAGCTTCACCAAGCAGTTCGAGAGAGAATTACAACATCTAGTGGGAAATTTGACCACTAAAGCCCTCCAAGGAAAAAGAGCTTCGAAGCAAGCAAGATTTGGAGCCTTAAACCTTGACAGAATGTCTGTATTAAGCCCTTCCCAGCTGCCTCACTTGAGATGAAATTTCTAGCACGATCATTTAACTTCTTCATATCATGTCTGGTGGTAGGAACAGGGGACGGGTGTCAGTGCCCTGGGGTTTTAACTCAGGTTTTAACTCCTTCTCTTGTGTCACTGACAGACTGGGAGGTTGGCAAAGTCATTCACTGTATCTCTGCTCCCTCCCTCTGTAACTGTGATTTACAAGGAAAGATTAAAAAGTAAAATCTGGCTATTGTGGCAAAACTATGGCCAAGCTGGGGACATGAAAACAGTCCACAGATATGTGAAGGAGAGGAAATTACATAGGATGAGTGTTAGCTGGCTGTGCTTTCTGCAGTTTGGGGTGATGAACACCAGAGTCACCCAAAACCAAATATCTGCCAGGTTTTATTCCATAAAACAAATTACCCCACGACCAAACAAAGCCCCTCACTCCCCTTGGGCCAAACACCTGTACCCTCCCTTTAGACCAGGGTAAACCACTGCATTTGGCAAAAGGAGCAGAGTGGGGCAGACCTGGGCCAGACCTCTTTTCCCCTCCATCTCAGAATGCTGATGTGCAGTTCTGCTGGAAGGGGTCCCTTTTCCCACCCTGTAGCTGGTGTCTCTTCCAAGAGAATGCAGAGCTCCATTATAATCCCAGGTGTCACTGTAACATGCACAGAAATTAATTAGTAGCTCACACTTCTGTAAGCTTATTCTGCTTGTGAACCACTGGAATTTTTCAGTGAAGGCCAGAAGCTGCTGATACCATTATTTCTATTCGCCATTCACACCCTTCTCACATTTAAGCCTTTCACCCCCAGCTCCATCCCACCTTTATCTCTGCCAGCTAAAAGCCACTAGATAATTTTACCTCTAACTTTTCCCAGGAGCAAATGTGGACCCTCCAAAAGCTTCTAGGAAACTCAGCTCTAATAGTAGCATCTTTGTGTTGGGGATCCTCCAGCAATAACATAAAAAATGGCTAGCAGAGTTAAGGGGGAAAATCGCAGCAAGGCCTGATATCACTTATTGCTTTCGGGTTACAGTTCTCAAGTGATAACAGCTATTAGCAACACTTTGACGTCTTCCCTACCGTGGAGGGGAGGGCAGGAGACAGAAAACATGTCAAGCCATCACCTCCATGTTAAGTGATAAGTACCTATTTAGACGGCAGAGTTAAGGCTGAATGCATCAAGCAGGGAACACTTTGTGCCCAAAAAAAAAAAAAAAAAAAAGAAAAAAAAAGAAAAAAAAAGCCATATAGATACATAAAAAGCAGGGTTAGGGTATTTGTTCTGCTGACAGCAGCTGTGATGGATTGTTTAAGAACAATAGACTCCTTATGTTTTTCCAGGGCTCTCAGAAAGCAGGAGTCCAGCACTTTAATACTCTCAAATGACTGGCCTTGAGAGGCAGCAGAATGTCAGAGCCACCGCCTGGGCTGTCCCCACGCTGACACCTGCCCCGGCTGCCGGCGAGAGGCCGCGCCTCGGGCTGGGGGCAGCGTGTGCCGGTAATTTCCATCCATTTCCTTGGGCTGGCGGCTGCACCCTGACACCCGTCCCCTCCCCTCGTGCTGCCCGGGGCCCACGCCTGGCGAGCCTGCGGGTCAGGAGCCGGTGGCGTGTTGGCTCCTGTGTCCTTGCCGACATTGCCTCAGCACTGCCCGCGGCTCCTCCACCCGAGGAGGGAGGAGCAGGTCTGGCCGTCGATGGCCTGGGATCACAGCAGCTGGCATACAGGCTGCAGGATGCACATTTCATTCATACCAAACCTGCCCCTGTATTCATTTACGTAAACTAGGTGTTGCTCCTAGTTTCGGTGAGCTGCTGAAACATTCCCAGCTGATCTCTGCAGGATTGAGTAGTCCATGGAGCACACTGGCAGTGACTGGGGTGAGCCTTGCAGCATGAGCAAGGCTCATGTGCCCTCGGGATCTGTGGACACAAGCAGGTAAAGCCGTACATCCAGATACATCCCCTCTCCTTGGCACGGCACAGCTGGGCTCCAAAGGAAGGAAGGAATCACTGAGCGGGGCCATGGCTGCCCAGCATGGCAGGAGGGGCAGGAGGAAGGAGGGAGTACAGGGCTTGGACAAGATTGATGGCCTCGTTGCCATTAAGAAAAAAATTAGCCGGTGGCGGCTATCATATTAAAGGGTGAAGAAGCCGTGAATTATTTTCTTAAAGATCTTATCACTTACAATGATAATTTTACCTTCCAAAAGGCCACTTTTAATGAGGCAAGGCAGGCAAAAAGTCATGATTTAATGCCAGATTTTTTTTTTCAAACACATTTTACTGCTTTTTTGTCCATGTTTAAAAAGCGCCGGTGACCTTTTTTTATTTAGCTTGCCCCAGGTGTAATGCTCAGTCTGATCCTCTCAGGGTTTATAACCTCCACAGAGAGTGCCTCTACCCACTGGAGAGATGATTTAAAGGGGAGGGAGAGATATGAAGCTGCACCACCACTCACACCAGCCCCTGCTCCATCTTTGATGGTGGGAGTTGTGGAGGGGAGGCCAGGGAGAGAGGAGGTTCTTCTCCCCCCAGTATCCTCACTCAGACACACTCTGAAGGGCAGCTGGGATGTACTGGCAGCCAGGCATGGATGAGTGGGATGGTGGCCTTTCCCCAAGGGAAAAGGGACATCTCAGCATCAAGGCTTGCTCCCACCATGCTGAAGAACCTGCTCTCATGGTAGAGAAAACCTGCACATCAGGCCTGTCTGCACACAGAGCACCCAGCACCCTGGTTTTGGGCTGGGATCCCAGAATTTGGGTCTGCCATGCAGCCTGGACATACACGAGGGCTGGGAGAGCACCTTTTCCCTCCACAGCCATCTTCCCAGAACGCAGCTGAGTGGGGAATGGGAATTGTATTGCTACCTTTTCTCTGCTTGCCAGGACCAGTGTGGGAATGAGCAGAGTGGTGCAGGGAACAGCAAATCCTTGACTTGGTATGCTCCGGCATCCTCACTGCTTAGCCATTGGAAGACAGCCTCAACATGACAGTCTGCGGTAAAAGAGGCCAAAATTGGGACAGCAGAGGCTGGCCTAATGCGGGATTGAAAGTCACCCTGATGGCGAGTGCCTTTTCTAATCCCTTAGCCTCTGAGCCTGCATCCCTGTCTGCCCCCATCGCTGCCCAAGAGGCAAAGTGTGGCACAGCACAGGGAAATGAGAAAAACAAATGAAGTCAAGTTTCCTAAGAGTGAAGGGGAAGTGTGACTTGGCATCTCTAACGCTGTGTTTAACATGCTGGCAAGGTATTTAGAATTGAAGTGCTTGCACACAATTTAAAAATAGACAGTTTATTAATCTAAACTGCAAGTGTATGTAGAAGAGGCCTCGAGATTGACATCTTTGGGATTAGTTTAGCCCTGCGTTTTTCCAGAGGTCATTGCCATGGTGCTCAGGAGGTTTGTGGAATAAATGGGGCCGGCATTCTTCCTGGGACCACACGCTAAAAACTAATACATAACGTTTAATTTACTGTCTCCATAGCTAGCCCAACCATTTTTCACATAATAATATTGGATTAGAGCTACCAGAAGCTGAGAGGGGGAGCGAGAGGCAGGCAGGGTTTGTCTGTCTGTCGTCGAGGAATGGAGAGATGGGTATTTTTTCCCCTTTTCTAGAATACATTGGAAGACAAAACAGATTTAACCCTCCCAGCTCCAGTATGCTTGGCTTATTAGGGCATTAACACTGCTGCAGTCAGGGCTGTTTTTCTGAGTCACAACTGAAGGCTTTGAGCTGCATCCCTGTGTTTTTTAGGACATGTACAATCCTGATTATTCAAAAATAGTCCTCACTCTCTATTTAGAAAATAAAGAAACTAAACAACACCAGGAGCTTGAGGTCTGCACTCTGCAGAAATTCTGCATAGGGCTTTTCCAGAAATAAATGAGTTGTTTACCAGAGCCCATTAGCAGTTTGGTTTAGCTGACACATGAGGCTAGAGAGCCTCCCTGCTCTGCCCATCTGTCCCCTGAAAAGTGGAGGGTGGGCTCTTGAGGCAGCCCTTGCTGGGTGCTCCCAGCCCCGTGGGCTCCCACTGGCCCTCCCAGTACCTAGCATCCCTGTTGGGCTGAGCTGAGGAGCAAGCCAGCCCCAAGATGTGGTGGTCAGCATAGCCCTCGGTCAGCAGAAGCGGTTTTGTCCAAGGAAATAACTGAGCCCCCCAGCAGTCAACTCCTCTGTGGCCCCTTTCAGGACACCACATCTTCCCATAGCCGGTAGATCTGTGCTTTATGGCAGAGATCTGCACTGCACACTGGGATGTGCCTCTTGCCCTCATGGCAGGGCTGGCAGCTCATACCCATGGGGTTGAACTCGGTATCCCAAACTGCCTCCTCCACTGCCACCCCAAGCCTGCTTTCCCCGCTTGCCCCTGCCGGCAGCACTGCTGTGCTGTTCCCGTGGAGAGCTGTCCAAGCCTGGGGGATTGCTTGCTGCTGACTGAACCGATTTGTATGCTGAGTCATTTTTCCACTTTCTCATATCTTTCTAAAAAAATGCACATTTTTTTCACGTTTCATTTCAGCCCAGAGGCAAATATTTCTGGAATACTTGCCTTTCTCCAAGGTATTATGCTTTTTAATAATGTTGTCATCACACTTGACCTGTCCAATTCAGATGATATCTACACTTCCCTTCACAAACACACACATCTCCAAGCAGTCATTTATTGTCAAATCTTGCCAGAAACAAACATCTGCAGACCTGCATTTCCAGTGTACATTTTTTTCACAAGGTAGTGGGCTATATTTAGCCTAGTTTGACTAATTTATAATATAAATTAGAATTTTAAATTGCATTTTCCCCTCAAAGTACTCTAATCATAAAGTTCAATTGCAACTCAGTGTACATTTCTTTAGATGCTGTCAAACTCCCATACTAATTTTCCTGCTAGAGTTCACTGTGTGTAGAATTTAGACTTACCTACTATGGACTTCAAGTTTATCAGTGATCTCTTAGGTCTCAAATATCACTGAGCTTTTTAACCTTCTAAAAGGCCCCCTTTTTTTTTCTGTGCTACTTATTAAAATAAATAGCATCATTACTGAAGGAAGAGGTAGTTGCACTGCAAAGGTGCTGAGAGCTTTAGTGCAGTTTACAAAGCTATGGAGAGATTTAGTGGCACTTAAAAAGGGCAGATGAGGACATGTAAGCACTGCTCCACCTCAGTACTCCTGTGCCTTATCGTGAGAATTTCTGGTGTGGTCCTCACATATCATTTCCAGCAGGACCTGATTCTGCCCCAGTCACCAGACCTGGGGTAAAAATGACCGTCCCATTGCTGCATGATTGAGTTGTACTTTGCTAGACCCAGCAGCCTGGTCCCCTCATGGGGCACAGTCCCTTGGAAAGAGCCAGTCCCACAGCCCAGCATTCCATCCCAGCACAATCCCACAGCTCTGCAGACGCTCTCCATGGTTTTGAGGACAGCTTAGAGACAGGCAGAGAGCTTGACAATGCTCACAACATGAATTTCTCCTTTCTCTTGCAGTCAATTTTGTTGTCGGCCTCAATCAAGCGGGAAGGAGATTCTCCGACAGCATCACCCCACTCCTCAGATGACATCCATCACTCAGACAGATACCAGGTAAGCAGGTAGATGCTGTTGCTGGTCTCAGCCTTAGGCAGGGAACCAGCACACCCCAGTGCCCACAGCTCTCTCTGTGTGACAGCCTTGCTCTTGGCTATGCAATCACTGCCCTGGTTCTCCTGCCAGCGTCATGGGGACATGGGCACTTGGCCCGTCTCAGGACTGAAAAGGTGGGCTTTTGTCTGCAAAGTCCTCCCAGCTTCAACTAGAATCACTGTGGTATTTAAAAATGTTTTAAAATCTTTGCAGAGGTTTCTGTTGCTCTATATTCACCATTTTGGTCTCATTTCCATGGCTATGTTTGTCATTAGCCACCCCATGACCCTTGAGAAACTTTCAGAGAAGTGACGTTTTTTACTCATGACTCCCATCCAAGAGAGAAATGAGTTTGGACAATCCACAGCCATGCCAGCCAGTTCTTTAAAACACTCTCTCCCCAGAGGAGCAGCAGGTCTTGACTTGGGTGATGCAATGAGTAAAACTTGAGGGTGATGGAGCAAGAAATGAAGAAAAGGGCAGCAACACAAATACAGCTTGGCTGGTTGTAAGTCTGCCTGTATTTTTGGGGCAGGCTGGCACGTTTGACTCCCACTCAACACACACCCAAACTGTTTGACTGCAAGCCTGTACTCAGCCACTGGCTTCAAGCAGGCTCTGAAAGGCAGCAGATAAATTAGTGTTGGTCATCAGCACAGACCCAAGCGTGCATCCACCTGCTATGTGGACAGGCTGAGTGGGCTGAGGCTGTACCAGCATGGCAAACGCCCATCACCCTCTATTCTGTGGTGGTCTGCAGCCATACCTTGTGCCTAGGGTCAGGCAGGCACTCATATCTTCCTGCATCAGCTGCTTTGCACATGCCAGGTCTGTTTGAACCTGCAGAGAGAGGCTGATGACCAGTGCTGAGGCTCTTATTGAGCAGATCCAGTTATGACATGTGTTCCTGAAGATGGGTTCTGTTAGTAGCAGATTCATACATTTGTTGCCTATTATTCCATCCTCTGTCCTATTTATTGGTTATGTTTTAAGTTGTTGATCATATTCCCTTATGCGTTACATTTATATTTCATATTTGAGTTATAACTTGGTGTCACATCACAGTCGCTTTACCCTCCCATGAATAATAAAAGCTGGTGCAAAGTAAGAGAAGCAAAACCATGCAGAAGGTACAAAAATGCCTGTTTCAGGTAATCCTGCTCTCTTTCCTGCCTGTTTATTAAGGCTAATAAATAAATTATGTTCATTTCAAAAGAGCATGGAAGAGATTTTTGCCATGGCCCCCTTTGTTGGAGAATCCCCCTCTCTTCCCACTCTACCAGACATCAATCTCTGTGAGATTGGTGGCCCCTTGCAGCCCTCTGTTCCTGTACATTTTTATTATGTCATACTCAAAGACAAATATTCTTAGCAGAAGCCCCTCTATGTGCTGAGTCCAGCTACTCTCTAATGTGCTTTAAGTTTGTGAGCATATTTTATGGAGGGTTGCAGCCCTTAATGCAAATGTGTAATGGGAGTTGTAAGTCTGCACTGCAGGGAGAAAACACCTCTAGGGCCTGATTTTCATTTACGCTTGTGCTGGCTGCGTTATGCCGCACTGGCAGTGTAAAGGGACCTCAGAGTGGGTGCCAAGGGTGTGTAAAGCCTCAGTGTATTCTTAATAAAGCCACAATATGAACGAGAATTCAGTCTGCTTGGCTTACCAAAGGAAAAAGCCCAGGAAGCAGAGCAGAAGACTCTCATGGTGGTGATTTTAAGGGCTGCAAAATTTAGCTTTCCATATGCAGAGGAGTGCTGGACTGTCCCTTGTGTTGTGATCTAATCATGATTATACACTGTATTAGTAACATGCTCAAAGTGAGTTATTGGTGTTTGGGTTTTCAGAATTCCTATGGCTCAGTTTTCTTACTCTTTGTGCTTATATACCATGGGGATACTTATGAAGGAGATTTATGAATAGGAATGCTACAGAAATAGGGGCTTGCACAGCACTTGGGCTGCTTGCAATGCTCCCCATGCTGTGAGGGGGCTGCAGTGAAGGCATGTGGTGGCTCCTGGATGTGGGGAGGAGGCATCCTCCTGCCTCCCCTCTGCCAAGACTGGTTGCTGGAGACTGATCAGACCAAGGTAGTGGCAGCCAATGGATTTGGTCAGTAGGGGCTGCTTCTCTTACAGTATGTTCTGTCAGATGGAGCTTTGAGTAAAAACAAAGCTATTTTAGTTACACTTAAGATAAAACCCTGAATACCCAGTGGAGAAATCAACAGCAAGTTACAAGTGATACGTCATTGTAGTGCAAAGATGGCATTTCAGGCTTGGAGGGAGCCCAGAGAATGTTTGTGACTGAAAGTAGCAAGTGTAGTGTAACCAAAAGCCTAAAATGGTCATCCAGTGAAGGCTCACCTCCTTCCTCCTGAGCTCAGGTAAGCGTGCCTCCCCAAAGACACCTCAATTCATTAAAAGGGTAAATCCAACAATCAGCACCTTTGATTTTGTAAGTAGGCGCATGTATGAAAATCCACTGCACGTTCAGCAGGCAGGCAGACCTGGGATGGAGGACAGACTGCAAAGCTCACCAGCCAGCACCTGAACTGTCCAGCTACCCATCATCATCATCTGGGGCAGCGAAACATATATTGGGGTGTTTTTGTTTTCTATCTGAAGAAGAAGTGACAGATTGTCAGGTGCCTGAGAGGAGACCAAAAATGTAGGCTTGATTTCGGGAAACAAAGTCCAAGGAGTATGCAGAGAGGGGAAGAGATGGGATTTGTGCGTATAGGAGCCTCTGCTGCCCAATTTGTAGCCCCCAGCTCTGTCCTAACCTCAGGCCAGTCTGCTGGGTCCAATCTCCACCACAACTGTGCAGTCGATACGGGAGAGAAATCCATGAGGCAGCTCTGACCACCCAGGTTTGCTGAAGGGTGGAAAGGAAAAGAGGGAGGAGTGCCTGGGAGGCGCAGCCATTGCCTGTAGCCGAGGTGTTCCTGTGGTAGGGGCCATTTCTGGGTAGGGCAGGCAGGTGTCGGAGCTGAGGTGGATGCTCAGCCTGGCCCCGGCAGATGCAGATGGTGTCAGCAGGTGGGAAGGATGGGGCTCTACTTCCCAAGGCTCTGCTTCCCCAGGGCTGGACTCCACCAGCCAGGGCAGGCCCTGGGGGCTCCACGGCAGGGCCAGGGCGGGGCGGGGGCCACAGAAAGGCTCATTGGCCACCTGCCTTTGGGTCTTACTATCCCTGGACCCTGATTGGCCAAGAGCCTTTGGGCCCCAGTCCCTGATTGGGCAGAGGAAGTTGGAGTTTGTCATTCTGGTGCCTGATTGGCCAGTGCTGTTGGGTTGTTTTTGTGGCCAAGGCTCTGATTGGCCAGTGACATTGGGTCTAAATGGTGCTCAATCACTATTGGACAAGGAAATCTGCTTCCCTGTTGCTCCCAGACTTTGATTGGTGAACTGCCCCTGGGCAGCAAACTGCCTTTGGGGTCTGATTGAGCATGGCCCCTTGGGTTCCAGTGGGTTCGGATTCCTGATTGGCCAGGCACCTCAGGGTCCCAGTAATACCTGATTTTTTGATTGGTCAGGTGTAGAGGGTCCCAGTAACCCCTGATTTCTGATTGGCCAGATCCCCCGGCTTCCAGCCGCCCCGGGGCTCTGATTGGCCGGGCTCTCCGGGCGCTGCCGCCCCCTGTCGGTTGTCATGGGAACTACCTAGTGAACTCTCACCCGCGCGCCGCGGGTCACATGACCGGGGCCAACATGGCGGCGGCCGCCGGGGGCTGATCAGCGGCGCCCGCCGGGCCGCGCCGCATCCACCCGCATCCCGGGCCCGCCGCCCGCTGCCCGCCCGCGCCGCCCGCGGCTATGCAGAGCGGAAAGAGGGGGCCCGGCGGCGGGGGCCGGGAAGAGGTGGGTGCTGCGGTGGGGGGGAGGCCCGCGGACGGTGCGTTGTCCCGGGGATGCGCGAGGAGCGGGGGGACCGTTACGGGCCTGGTGTGCGGGCGGGAGGCGAGTTGTTTACATCCGCGTCCTGACGCTGCCCCGCTCTTGTCTCCCCTCTGCAGACCTTCCTGCGGGTGCGAGCGAACCGGCAGACGCGGCTGAACGGTGAGTGCGGCCCCCATCGCGCCTGCCCCTCCGGAGAAGTTTCCAGAGTTGTGTGATACCCCCGCGCCCCCCCCACCGCAGGCCGGGAGCCGCCGGGGCCAGTCGGGCGAAGCCCTTCACGCTCACCCCCGGCTCCCACCGCCCGTGTAAACCGAGCCCCGAACCCCGTGTTTTCTGTGTGGGGCCCGGCTGCTGAGCTTTCGCAGCTCACATAGCTGGATGTTGCAGTAAACTTTTAAGAAGCCTGAGCGTCATCTGACGTCATGGTTTGTTTTGTTTGGGTTTTTTTTTTCTCTCAAACCCGCAGATGCTGGTGCGGCACTTTTTTTCTCGTATCTGTGGGTGCTCCTATGAAGTAAACAACTTTTTCTAATGGACAGCAGCCTGGGTGTTAAAAAAACTAAATCAGACATCACTTTATTTTAGAGAAAGGAAGCCCATCTCTCTGCTTTGAAATTGGAAAGAAAAGCTGAAAGGAAACTTTTTTTATTACAGCCGAAGAAGTTGAAACTTTTCTCAAAGTTCAGAGGTCAGAACTTACCATATGCATAGTAACAATGTTCTGTCATCTGGTTTTGGACTGTTTGTAGCTACTTTAGTATGTAACTTTTAGTCAGAATTTGGGTGTTCAGGCTAATAGGAGGCTCATTAATCTCAAGCTGCCTGATGTGATAGTTCACTATAACACCTCTAATGTTGTGCTTTTGGAGTTTATTTAGAAGAAGATCTACTTGAACAAAATAGCAAAAGGATTACAGTGTGCTGATAGCAAAACAGTTTGCTTGAATTTGAAGCCCTCTGTGTTTAAGTGTAGTCTTAAGCAAATAGAAGCTACTGATCCAGATCTCTGATAAGTTAGACATATGTGAATTCAGAGCTAGCCGCGAGATTTTTAAATATCAACCCAGAGGGCCAAAAGACTGCAAACTCCAGAGAGTCTGTTATGTCATAGAACAAAGAAGCGAGTTGCCTTGCACCAGTTACAGGTAACTGCTGGCAGGTGCTCACTCTACACTCCAGGATGAGTGCATAGAGCTGCCGGTGCTGGCAGGCAGACACAGAGACTTCAGATGGCTGAGGTACACCGAGGTGCTGCTCTGTGGTGACTTGTTTTATGTGACCGAGGTCTCCGGAGTCAAGGATGTCAAACTGTTCCTTTATCATAGCTGGATAGCTGGGGCTAAGCTCTCTCCTTCCACCTTTTTTCAGGCCAACAATGTGCAGTCACCTTATTTTAAATATTTTTTAAAAGTATGAGCCAGACTTGTGAAATTCTTGGTGTTGTGGAGTTCTTCAGGATGAGACGAAGCTCTTGGTGGGAGCGTGCTCTGCTGAACTGGCTCAGTAGTGCTTCGTGCTTTTGTCTCTGTCCCAAAGCAGAGCTGCAACACAATCTGGGTAGACTGTGATCTCCTTTTGGGAACTCTTCTTGGCCTGTCTTGTTGGATGTTTTTGTGAACCTGTGCTCATCTAAAGGGAGGCATGTAGTTTTGTACAGCATTTGCATTGGCCTTGCTGGACGTTTTGCTCTTTTTATGTGTACCTTTTGTGGTACAGCCGTATTCCAGGTGAAAGAACATACATGCTGCCCTAATAATACTGGGATTTCCTGTCTGTTCTATTCTTCACCCTGAGATGAAGAGGGTCCAGATGTTAGGGAGCTGGATGCAAAAATTCAGGTTAAGTGCTTTGGGTCTCAAAGAAGATCAGATAAGATCAGAACTGGTTCCATCTGACCTTAGCTTGTTATGATTGATTACTGCAGAACATACACTACAGAACATACCTGTAGTGATGTCTGGTCCAGTCTGCACCCACCCAAATGGTTGGGTGGGTTGTACTGCTCCTTTCTCTGCAAATTTCTTTACATTTGTACTTCTGAATGCTGCCTGTTTTCTAGTTTCTTCTTCCACATATGTTTGCAATGAAATAACTGTAGTATTTGTAAGCTTTGCCACCCTTGTTGAAGAGTACCTTGAGCTTTAGATGGAGAACACTAGAGTGCTTTAGGGAAAAAAAAACCCTCTTATTTATCTATATCTCATATTTTAATGCGCTTCTAATCAATCATGCAAACCTTAGTTTCCTAATCCTGGTTATTCTACATGAATAGAAGTTGTGTAGGACTTGTCCAATGACAGCTGGCTCTTCGTTTCATATTCTCATTGACACACTGCTGAAACTTAAGATACAGCAAATGCAGTCTGTAAAAAAAAATCATCTATTTCATTTGTTTTTATAATGTTTTATGTGTACTTTTCAATATTGTTGTAACCAGTTTATCTTGGTATTTCTGTCAAGCTTTTATAAGCTGAGTTCTTGAAGCACTTCAGGAAAACTCCTCCCATAAGACGGGCTCACAGTGTTTGCTCTTCTTCCACATTGTCCTTGACCCAAATCTTGGCTGCCCAGGCTGTTTGTGACTCAGTCTTGTTTGGACCCTGATGTTTTCCATCCTCTTGTGTTCATGGGAATATGCAAAAGGAGCTAAAGGAAGAGAAGGCAGAGAGGGAAATGTCTTCTGTGAACTGCTATTGGCCTGGCCACAACATGATTAGGTCGTGATAGTAACATGGTTCACACGTTCCTGACTGGCCAGAATTTTAATTCTTTAAGTCAAACCTGTGACTTAAATCGAGCTGTAAGTAAGGCCAATGCATTCTCAAGCTCAGGAGCAGGAGATTAATGTTCTATCTGTTAGGCTCTTGGTCGAGTGTTTGTATCACAACTTTCCTGTCAGCCTCAGTGAGTTAATCCTGCACGTCTCACCTGTGCTAAACTCACTTTCCAGAGGTTGTGTCCTTGTGAACCCAGGAGTATGAGGTGCTGATTCCTGATGAACCTGAGTGACAAAGGAAGCATTTCTTTCATTTGCCTTATTTTCGGTGTTGCCAAACTGGAAACTTTAAGCCACCCTGTAAATTGATGGTTGTGGAGCTTAACAGTGCAGAGCTGGTTAGGTAGTTATTCAAAATTAGAGGTACAAAGTTTGGCTTAGTGTATCAGAGCATGGGTTCAGCAGGTTAATTAGGTGCCAATCTCAGAGAATAGTGTCAGATTGAAGGTTGCTGAAAATCATCTGTGTGGAACTTTGACCATGCAAATCTGAAAGCTGCACTCAGACCCTTTTGTGAATCTGGCCCTTAATGTTCTTTTTTGGGCAGATGAGCAGCCGATTGTACTTAAGGTCTGAAACAGATTCCTTCTTGACCATCTGTTTTCCTGCTTTTGCTTATTCTGGAGATGGCTTTTTGTGCTCTGCCACTACTGCCATTGTTCCCTTGCATCAGGTGCTCTGGATGAGTTTGATCATTCACAAAAGCTTTTTGTGATAGATCTAACAAAAGTAGGTATAACCACTCCTCAGGACTCCTCTAGTAGATTTGCAGAGAGCTGGTGCTAGCTCTTGTGCTTGAATATCTTTGAGTCAAATTTAGGGTTATTTCCAAAGTTTTCTTTCTCAGGCAAGTTGTGAAGTAGGTCCTTACAAAGCTCTATTTGCACCTCCCTGAGGTGAGTCCAGTTTTGGTGGTTACCCTAAATTTGTCTCTCCAAACAGACAGTGCAGTTTGTTGAACCACCACCGTGTCCTGTGCTTTTGTAGCTGATGGGTGGGGGAGGAATAAAGCTGGATGTTTTCCACTGGAAAGGAGACAAAAATGTTTCCACTTAATTTGATTGGCCTGCCATTGCAGGAGCTGCTAATGATGTCTGCATAGGACTCAGGGGACCACTCAAACTGGTGGAGGGAACCAAAAGAGATATTGCTAGTAACTTAATCATGTCCTCTGATGCTGCAGCAGAGGTTGGTGCAATGTCCACTGCTAGATGCTGTGTAAGAGCACTTCTGAGGTAATTAGTGCCCTGTCCTGAAGGTGAATTTTTGCCTGGGGAGGGGATTACCAGTGAAAACTAAAATCCATTAGCTTTTCTCACAGGAAGTTTGGCTGGACTAGAGAGTAACATGATCTTTAGGCGTTAATAAGGTTCAGCCTTGATAAGGACAGCTCATTGTTAGGAAAGATCCTCGGTCTCTCCTGCCAATAAGGCAGCAGTGGTGGGTTAGCTCATTGTCTCTGCACCTGTGGGAAGGCAGGGACCAGTGTGCCCTCAGCAGCAGAGGCTTTGTCAAGTGGCATTTGGCTCCTTCTCTTGTGCAAACACCCTCACCTTGCATAGTCCCATATTAGAGAGCTACCTATCAGTGAAGGGAAGAGCAATTTCATTAGCCAGCACAGCTCCTAGGTTAAATCAGAAACCATAACTGAGACCCCCTTGCCCTTGCAGAGGATCCAAGTTCTTGCTCACGTCCATGTGCTACTTTGTCATTCATCTGCTGTGATGACTTAAAACTCCCCGGGTGCCTGACAGTTTCATGTAATCTGAATGAGAACATGCACTTGCAGCAGGAGCCATGTGTAGGGTAATGTACATCTTTAAAAGTGAGGCCTCAGAGGTGCTGGAAGCCCTCTGATAGCCTAATAATAATTATTAATGCTAGTAAAAATTAGTGAACTCCTCACCTCCTGGCAGAAGGTTGGAATAATAACTGTGGAGTCTTTGTTCAGTTGATGCCATAAGTTTTAGCTTTCGTATTTTCCAGGTTCTGTACTGCATTAGTATATAGCTCTGAACTTCGTATGAAGTGTTAGCAAGTTCTCTTCACTGTGTGGTTAAACAAAACAATCCTTTTCCAGCCTGAGAACCAAGGACATTGTTGCAGCTTCAGGCCCAAAAAGTATAAACAACAGCGAATTGAAGAGAGCAATCTGGGAGGATGGGACTTCATAACCTGAAGCTGTAATTGGACAATTAACCCCAATATGCAAATAGACCAAAAATTTACAAAAATGTGAAAACACGTGACCTGCCATCTGTCTTGGGTGTGGCCTCTTGTACTGCCCAAGGTGTATCCTTTGAAGGCCTTTTTAATAAATACCTGCTTTATTCCTTTAACACTGTCTAGCCTCTGTTCTAGGTAGCCTCTCAAGGCATCACAGTCCGAGGTAAGAATGGGTCAGACTTGTGCAAAAACCTCCTTCCCTGAGTTCTGTCCTCTTTGGACATGCAGTCCTCAGCTGGCTGCGTTTTTATCCTCCTGAATTACGGGAGGGAATGACTTTTTCTTTTTTTTTTTTTCTTTCCCTCTCCCTGCTCCTGCGACAGGAGCAAGGGGGAGAGGGATTAGTGAGCTAATTAGAAATGATCGCATCTATCAACACTAATTAGCAATCCTGTGGTCTCACTTGCGTGTTCTTTTGAGCTGCTCCCCTTCGGGACAGCGCCACAATCAGCCCCTGCCTTTGGGGCCGCTCCGTCCCTGCCGCGCTGATTGGAAGTGATGGCCGGGCCGCGCGTGTCGGGCAGGGACAGCCCGACAGGATGTGCTTTCCAGGCTGCTCCCTTCCCATTCCTCCTGTCACCAGGGGCACCCTTGGCCTCCATGGGCACGACGCTGCCGCTGCTAATGACCAGAGAATGAAAATGGCAGGGGGATTTCTTTTCAACACCTCTTTTCCTCCAGTGGCTTTTTCACTTGTGGCACTGCAGCTCAAAGGGCTGCTTCTCTGCGGAGCTAAATGAGCCAAGATCAGGGCTGGCTGCTGGGTCTGGTGTGGAGCTGGAGCAGAGTGAGGCTCTCTTCCCAGCTCTGCGCTAACATTTCAGCAGCAGATCAGGTGCTCGTTCTGGCAAAATGGTGCCAAGAATTTATCAGTAGAAGACCCAAAATAAGTTGTCTTCCTTTTGTCACTGCTACAGTGCATAGGCTGGAGGATGGCAGTAAAAAAACCCTAAAAATAGTAATAAATTCACCAGGCAGACTGCTCTAACTGAATTGTTTGGCCATGGGGAGTCCTACTAGAATAATTAAACTGCTCCTTCCGTGCATTTCCCTGTTAAAAACATGATGAGGTGAGAGAAATTTGTGTCTGCGTTCAGTGTAGAGAAGGCTTTGTTTCTGTGTTTCTCCCCAGATGGGTATTTGCTGAGGAATGCTCAAGTTGTGTCTGATTCCAGCCTCCTTCCGTATTTTTTGCTTGCTCTACAGAGCTAGCTAGGCAAGGAAAGAGCATCCTAAACTTACATGAAAGAGCCATGCTGAAGGATATAGGTATGCACTAAACCAAATCTTCAGAAATCTCTTGGGCACTAAAGTACAAACCAGAAAGAGCGTGGCTTAACTCTGCCTGAAAGAGAGGGTTGTGGAGCTGTCAGTGTGGTGTACCCAGGAAAGAGAGGGTTGTGGAGCTTCAGCAGATAAAATTTAGACAAACGATGAAAGCTGTATCTGTTGAGAGTCTGTTGTTCAAAGTGCCAGATATCAAAAAAATTCTTGTTTTGGTCTCAAGTTGTTGTCTCTTATTCTAGGAATGTCACATTTACAGAATCCTTTCCAGGCTGTGAGGAGTGGCAATGTATTTTTCAAAGAGTTTTCAAACATATGTATTTCAGTGAGGAAAAACAATGCTCAGGGAACAATAATTTGAAGCTTTTTTAGTGCTGGAGCATGAGTGGGTATAGGGGATGATGAATACTCCTAGTTGCAGATTGTGGGAAAGTATATCCTAACCCAGAGAATCCTGAGTCCAGGGAAGCCAGCAAGAGAGTCTGGAAGGAGGCCTTTCCGGTGTTCAGCTGAAACTTTATCATTCCATTGATGCGTGTGCTCTAAACTGATGCACTTTAGAAAACAATTAACAATTGACAGAAACTTTCCTGTACACTGGTCCTTCTCATCCTGGCATTCCAGAAGCTTTCTCTGACTCGTTGGCTGCAGGGAGCTCTTGATCCCACAGTGTTCAGGCATGAAGGCTTTCAGAGCATGCTGCAGTGCTCACAATGTCAGTAACAATTTCTGGCTAACGCAGCTTTTTGGTGGTGTCATCTCTCATTATCACATGGGCTTTCCTTGGGCTTTTTCTTGTCTCTCTTTCAGAATTTTGACCTTCCTTATTAATTAAACAGTGACTTTCCTGCAGCCAGTGATTGAGTTATTCAGTAATACCTGCCTAAAGCCATCATAATAAAAGACAGAAGTTCTTTTTAATGCAAATGATTTGGTTCCAGATGTTTTGATCACATTAAACGATGGTTCAAATTAACCAGCTATTGGATTAAGCAACAGGCTACCTTGGCTGCTTTTTCTAATCATCATGATTCCTAACATGTTTGTTTCCTAGAGCATGCTCTCAAGAAGGCAGTGTAGCCCCTAGTTTTCATGAAATAAAAGCAACAGAGAGACAGAAGCTATCTAGCACGGGTCCTGTGGTTTTCATAGCAAGTATCTTTCCATAAATGCTACCTGCTGACAAGATGGTACTCTGACTTGTTTGTGGTGGTCTGAGAAGGAGTTTTTCAGGGTGTACAGGAGGCTCTGTGATCCTGGAAATGATTTTTAAGTACCTTGTCCAAGGCTATCAGGTGCTACATCATGCTTCTACATTCTAAGCAAATTCTTTAGAGGGAATAGATGTGTTATTGGAAGGGCCTCAGGCTCAGAAGGCAAAATCCAAAACAGGATTTCAGTGGCTTGATTACTCAACTTTGAAAACAATTTCAAGTTTCCAAGGGAAAGATTTTAACTGTTCTAATAACTTAGCATGGATTGTGCAGCAGGTATTCCTACTCCTAGTTGTTAAATCGTGAATAGCTGCTTCTGTGGAATCAGAGTGCTCAGCTACAGCTTACAGGTTTCCTCTGAAAAGTGCCAAGTAACAGTTTCTTTACTGTTTATAGAAGTCAGAATAGGGAGTTACAATGGGATTTTCTGGTGTGAAACCTTACCATTTCTACCAAAGGTTTATTACTTGGAGCTGACCAAATAAAGACTGGATCTACAAACTTGACATGTCTTCCTTTTATGTTTGTTTTCTTTCCCTGGTTTCTCCATGCAGCTCGGATTGGAAAAATGAAACGGAGGAAGCAAGACGAAGGGCAGGTATGTCCCCTCTGCAGCCGACCTCTGTCAGGATCCGAGGAGGAGATGAGTAGGCATGTGGAACAATGCCTTGCAAAGGTAGAGGCGCAGCAGGATCACCAGCTGCCATTCCCTTCTCCCTACTCCCAGCTCTGTCTGCAGTTGACCTAATGTGGGGCAAAAAACTAACATTACTGAGCTTGCAGGCAATGCTAACTGTCTCCCTAAGATTTGTAGTCACTTCTTTGTCTGGGAAGGTGGATTCTTCTGGATTTTTCTGTTCTGTTGCATTAGTTACTTTTTACTTCATGCACCCTTCTGCTGTTACAGAAGTCTAATTTGTAGATTTTAAAGATGGAGCTATTGAAGTTTATGAACCTTTTGTAGGACTTCAGGCATCGTGTGTAGCACAGGAAGAACAGTTTGTTCTGATCTGTACCTTTGACAATATTACAATTATTTTTGCTGGGTTCTTTTGTAGCAGACTGGGATTTGTAAAGGTTGCATGACCATCCTACTCCAGGGAAGTGCATTTAAACAGAATCGTTCTCTTGCCGTTTATCCCAAAGACAGCAAGGAAGGAGAAACAAACCCTGGGGGAGGGAGAGAGTTTTGTCATAGGGCTTTTTTTTCATGTTTCTCAGGAAAAACCTTCAATAGAGGACTTGTTGCCTCAGGAGATGCATAGTATAAAGAGAGGTGTATTTTGATCAGTATGCCCCAAAACTATGTTACAGGAGAACACTTCTGCTAGGGATCAAAGGAATCTGTGGTATTATGTTCCTCCATGACAGAGGAATTTTGCATGCAAAGCAGGGGAATGCATGTTGAAATGAACACCAGCATTTTTGTAGGGACCAGCCCTTAAATTTCCTTGAGTAAAATTTATGAAACTTGCAACTTGTTTTGGTCTTAGGTTGTCAAGTTCTACCAGTTCCTATTTACTTCTAGTTTAGGTTAGTAGGAACAGGGATGGGAATAAAGGCTGCTCTATGCTCTATACTTAGCTGTCCTGGGAGCAATCCAGCTTTTCTTCCCCATCCCACCATCAGTTATGAACCCCAAAGAGCCATTTCGTGCATCTCAGCACTTTGTCCCTGCTTTACCCCATGCAGAGAGAAGGTTCATGCATGACTGAGGATGACTCTGTGGACATCGAGAACGAGAATGGCAACCGCTTTGAAGAGTACGAGTGGTGCGGACAGAAGAGGATACGGGCTACTACTCTCCTGGAGGGAGGATTTCGAGGTGCGCCAGGGTTTTGGGGGCACTTGTAAATCATTCTACTGTGGAAGTTCATCTTTATCTATCTTTAAAGGGAGGGACATGGGGATTTCCCTTCCACAAAAAGCAGAATGATCAGCCTTTGCCAGAATGTAGAGTGATTTCAGTTTTTTCTCCCTCTTGAGTGATGTGAGTCAAAATTTGCGCAAATCTTGAACAAAGCGTGGGGTTATTTCTTTCTCAAGGAATGTGGCTGAAGAGGGAGTGGGTAGATCATATGGGAAAAATAACGTTTTATGTCTCACACATAGTAAGGAATACATGGAAATATGTGAAGAGAGGGAAATAGAAATGAAATTGTAAAAATTCCCAGCCTGGAGTGACGAAAGCTGGTGTATCAGCCTCTGGTGATGTATTGGAGGTGACAGCTAAGTCGCTTTAGCACCTGCATAAAATATTAAAGGGCCAGTTGTGCATTTATCACTCCATCCCTTTTAAGGTTGATAAATGAGAATCCAGGAACCTGCTCTGCACCTCCAGCACTGCAAGCCCTTAGGGCTCTCAGACAAACACATTTTATTTTTCCTCCTTCTTTTGCTCCTTCCCCAGTGACGAGGAAATCAGTTACCAAGGAGAGAGTGAGTTATGGCAAAATTTGACCTCTCGTGAGCTTTATTGGTGAATGTAATTTTAGCTAGAAACCTGGCTCCTTTCTTACATTCAGCCCTTTGGCCTCAAAGAGGAGGATTTACTAAACTGTTCGTTGGCATGAACCTCAGGCGCTCACGAGAGTTTCTCACAAGCAATCCACGTAGCGCATGCTTAATGAGAGGAGGAATGCTGGCTGCCTTTGTTCAATAAAGAGGATGGGATGTGATCTCTTCCTATATCAGCTCGGATTTTAATTTAAAATATCTCAAGGGGAAAGGCTGCTGCGTAAGGGAGTTGGACTTAAAAGCCAGCCATGTGCTCAGCTAAAACCAGGCACTCCTGATCTGCTCTTGCTTTCCTCCAGAATTAAATTGTAGCTGGGTTATAGCGGAGCAGATGATCAGGAGCACAGAGTTGAAGGAGCAGCTTCTTTGGGCTTTAAAGGACCTCCAATGAAGCTCACGCTATTACATGCTGTGTCAGTAGCCTAACTTCTTTTGTGACTGCATGGAGAGTTGTGTCTGTGCATGATTCCATGTAGAGGCCTGATGAGACCATGCAGAATCTTACACCATGTTTATGTAGCATAGACACTACAACCTGTAGCAGGGAAGCACGGGACGTCTCTGTGCCACTGTTGTTGTCATCCTGGTTAGAAAAAACTGTTCAGTTCTTTTTTTCACTTTTTTTGTGCATGAGTGGTTTCTTCCTTCACCCCCACCAAACATCTGCATTTGAGGAGAGCACAGTCTTCCACTTCCTTTGGTGTGGACATCGTGCTGTCTTCACCTGGTAAATGTTCCCAGTTGTTTTTGAGTTAACTCACTGAAGTGTGATCTGAACCTTCCACATTACCTTGGTTATATGGAGACCCTCTTTCAAATGAGGCTTCAGGTGGACAAAATGCATGTACTTGATGTGGTTAGGCTGGCTAAATTTAAAGTACTTGCTCTTTGTTGCATTTTTTTCATTATTTTAAGGAATTCTCAGATGTTACTTGTTACTATGTTGATCACCTGCTTTCCTCCACCAGAAGTTAGACATGTTCTAGCATCAGTCAGTGCTGTAACCTCTGCCAGATGGCTACACACACACGAACATGTACTTGTGCAGTTCATTCATACTTAGAGATGGCGTTGCTTCCATCAGGCAGTATGGGGTCTGTCTCTTCTTTCCTTTTGAAGACCTTCGTTACACCTTCAGGAATTACATGGGCAGATCCAGGAGACAACTGGAGATCCAGGAGAAAAGCAGAATACATGCAGTTTTAAAACCCTCCATAATCACCCTGCTGACAAGGCTTTTGGGTTAGACTTCTTCCCTTGACAGTGCTGGATGAAAGGTGTCTGGAGATCAGCTCACAAGCACAGGAAACGCCCTGAGGTACTTGTAGTGAGAAACATCCTCCCTGTGCAGCATTTTGTTGCAGAACCACTGTTGAAGAATCCTCCCTGTGCAGCATTTTGTTGCAGAACCACTGTTGAAGAAGGGACTCCTGATACCTGAGCAGCTGGCAGGTCTGTAGCACCTGGCCTTCCTCCTCTGGAGCACACCTCTGCTGGCAGCTAGATTCAACAGCTGCCATGCTTCTCTAGAGAAGCGTCCTCTTCCCTAAGCAGGGAAGTTTTTTCCTAAGAACGTTCTACCTAGTATTTTGGGATAACCAGACAATATATACAGGGTACCTACCTACTCTGTGCAAGAAGTTGTAAAATTGGGAAAGCCAAAGCAAAGCTGCAGTGATCTCCTACATGCTGATTGCATTTATTTTTAATTAAGTTGCACTTTTTCATGCTCTCTTTTGTGGCTTTCCTACTGTCTCTGACTGCTGCATTCACGGGTCTCCATCACTCAGGACTGCTATGTGCACTCTCAGGTAACCTTAAGGTGACTGTCTTTCTTCTTTTGCTGCCAGTGTTGGCTCTTGCCAGAGAGAATTCTTAATTTACAGCCCTGAAGCACAGCACAACGTTTTGTAGATGCTTTCTAATGCTTAAAACTGCTTTGTCTGGAGTTGGCAAGGCCCTCGTTAACCCCTGTCACCTGAGGCTTTGCATTTGGCTCTGTTCCCTTTGCTGAGAAGTAGCAGTGATGTGGAAATCAAATGTCTTTTATAATGCCAGACAGCCTTTGCCAGGCTACAGGGATGTCAGCAATGTCTAAAGAGATGACATGGGGAAATACATAAAACTGGAGGGGAAAATAGATGGCCATGTGTCTCATTAATTTTGGTTTTAATGGTGTGTTGCTTTGAGGAGATGTCACAGCTGGGTGAAGGGGGAGCAGGACACTGTGGCCAGCGTGTGTTGCACATAAGTCCATTGGGGCAGCATTGCAGCAGTGTCTCAAACTTAACACAGATCCTGGCTTCTTTTTATCATTTTTGGTTAGGGGACAAGGTTCATATCACTCTCAGCATGAGGAAAATTCTTTGCCAATTATATAGAAAATGCTGACAGTTTCTCAGTTGTAGTAAGGTTGAGAGACCTTGGGGTTTTTCTTCTTAAAAACACAAACGTCCGGGAAATGAACAGCCCTGTTTGGATTTTCTGGAAGATGGTCTAAAACATAGAAGCAACCACAGGCTGAAACTCTCACTTTTAAAGTTCCTAGGGTGATGCTTTTCTGCTTCCAAAGCACTTGGGGGAAAACTTGCTCTTTTAACCTGAGGGGCTGTCTTAGAAGCTGGAAATTCTTTGTCTTCTCTGTTGGTGTTACAGCTGCAAGCCCCCAGTCAGCTCTAGTGCAGCAGAGCCAAAGCACACCTACTTGGCTGCCACAGCTTGGCATACCTGAGGCAGCAGGTGGAAAGAACAGGCTGTGGCAGCAGGTAGGAATATGACCTGAGAAGTGCAGGGGTTAGTGTGTTGTCTCTGAAGCTGTTGGCTTTGGTGAAGGATTTCAGTTCAGGAAATATTTAGTACTTCTAGCTGTCCTCCTGGCTTCTTAAAGCATCCTTTGCTACCATTCAATTTGCTTTCTGAAACTAGAAGGATGCAGGGTGTAAATGAAGATTATTGGCAGTTAAATAGGGTTTGGAACCACTTTGTTTCAGCAGAGGTCCTGCTTGAAGGAGGGGTTTGTAGGACAGTTTGTGGTTCTGTTTGGGGTAGGTGCAGAAGAATACCAGCATGAAATACCAAACTGCATTTAAATCAAGCTTGTACTTAAAAGTGTAAAACTGTACAGATAAAATAATCAAATATTCCCCTGCCTCAGTACAGTGTCACAAGACTAAAATTTCTCTTGAAATACCTGAACATTCAGTAACTATCTCTCCCCATGTCTCTGAATCATCTCTCTCTGAAGCTCTTTGTTGCACAGGACTGTTTCGTGCCATGTTTAATGAGTTTCTGTGTTTAGGATGCCAACAAGGCTTCGCAAGTGAAAGCGTCAAGTGGCTTCCTCTCTGATGTGGGTTTTGTTGGGTTTTTTTAATGCTCAACATATTTGTAGCAATTCTTCTATTCCAGTCCAGAATGGATGCACGTTAACCTCAGTGTTTACACTGTAAGGTTATCCCTTTAAAGAATTCCTGAGGGAAGTTCAAAAGGCTTTTTTTTTCTTTGAAAGATTCAGTGTCTCTTTTTGTGTGTATGTTTCTTACTTGAAAGAAGGGAAGGGAGGGGGGGAAGTGGAAAAAAAGTGCTTTATCTGAAAAGAATCACATCAGCTTCACACTGATAGAAGCTGCTGTCATCTCTTAAACGGCTTAGCACAGTCAAAAGGCAAGAGGACTTAAAACAGTGTCTTACACAGGGATCGATGGGTGGAACACATAACTCGTAACTGCAAAAAAAAAAAGCAGCTCGGGGGGAGAGATAACGGTAATGATTGCATTGAGGGAAGCTTGAGGGAGGCTTGTTCTTTGTAACACAGCTTCAAAGGTGTCTGGACTGGTGCCTAAGCAAACTGTCCTGTGAAGTTGCTGCCTCTGTAGGTCTAGGGAAGGCAGCGGGTGGGGGATGCTTGCACCCTTCTGTTTCTTAACAGATGGGACAAAGATTAGTAAATGCCAGGTTAGCGGCTCCCTTCTGCTGCCTCAGATTTGAGGAGAGGATTTTGTCACTCGGTCTCTTTCCGTCGGTTCCGGGAGGCAGCTTGGCCAGGAGAGGGGATGGAGGAGAGCACGGCTGGGGCGGATGGGGAGCTGGGTGTTGGGCGGGATGTCAGTTTATCGATCGCACCTCAGTCAGGAGAGCTGCGGGCGCAGTGCTCTGAGCACGAGCGGCAGCGTGCTTAATGTGATTGAAAGGCAGTTAAAATGGCGGTGACCTTTTCAGGGGGAATTAGATTGCCTGCCAAGAGTGGTTAGAGGGAGTGATAACGCCAGCTTGAGGAAGCTGTCCAGTCTGCTTCAAAGGGAGAGAGACAGGGAAAGCAAGCTGGCAGCAAGTACCATTTAAAGCATGAACCGTGCGGTCTGATAGAACAGAGATTGCTGTCCTCTTTAGATATGAAAGAATTGAAGAATTGTAACTAAGTTCTCTCCACCCGCCCTGTCCTCCTCTTCTCCCCTCCAGCTCTCCCACCAAAAAGCCTTCCTCTGGGTGCAGTAGCAAGCTAGTCACCACTGCTCTTCTCAGTTTCTTTTGCTTCTGCAGATCAGTTGCATCAAAAATAACACAGAAGGGAGAAAGACTTTGAAAATGTTAAAATGGCAAGCAGGGCATTTTCAGGGAAGGATACTTTCTAAGAAAGATCAACATGACAAGGATCTGTCTGATATATTGTGATACTCTTGAAGAAGGAGAAACACACAGGGATTATTTAATCTGAAGTTTCTCTTTATTTTTCTGGTATTTCTTTTTATTTCTCCCTGCTGCCCTTCTCCCAAGCTAGCGAAGGGTTTGGATCTATTTGCTAATGTCTTACCAAGGGAAAAGAGCAGCACAACTAAGTGTATATGTAGAGGGACTGGTAAAGCCTTTATAAGCTGTAACAAGCTGCAGTTATCCTTGGGTGTCCATTTGCATTGGATCTCATGTCATGTACAATTAGGGCAGCTGCCTGGAAAGTAGGACTGTATTAAAATGTTTAAAACTTTCTAGCAAATGGCTGCAGTCCTCCACCGCCAGCTTTCTATCAACACAGAATCAAGATATGCTTCAGTTTGAGCAGCAGGTGTTGTAGGTCAGCATTCGTCCAGTGTGGGTTAGTTGCCCCAGAAAGAGCACTGGGGCAATAGCTGTATGCTCCTCCAGTTTGTTCTCCTTCTAAATCCATGCAAGCTTTAGAATCATTCTTTCATGTGTGAGGTCCTGGCCTCAGAATCTGTATAGATACTTTTTAGTTCTCCTACGTCAACAACAGGTTTTTGTGATTACAGTGACTTCTTGGGTCTGGTAACTGCCTGGCAGAAAGCTTCAAATAGAGAAGGAAAACTCACTTGTGCTTCTCTGTGCAATTTCATGGAAATGGAACCCTACAACAAAACTCTTAAAATCTGTGTTTTACACCCATGTGGAACCTGAAGCATGGAGAAGCATCTTCTCTTGTGTTAAAAGACACACCTTAATAGTCTTGCTCTAGAATCTCACCTAGTACCCAGCTGTGCCCTCTTTTTCAGATAAAATGTAATGAGACATACAGGAAAGCTTCAAGAGGCATGGAGACTTCCTTTTTTTCCATGTCAGGAGATTCAGGCTGCATTTAAGGTTATATTGGTAAGAGGGTATAAATTGGTCTATTCAAATGCAGCGAAAGCATTTGAGCTGAACAGTAAATGTGTGACTTCTCTTAAGAGACTATGTGGGAAATAAAAGATGTCACTGGCGTATTTAGGCCTTTTGGAAGAGTGATCTAGTAACTAGAATAATCTTTGCTTCTGCTGTGTAAATGAGCCAGAATTCATTCCTTTCACCCTGGCAGGCTAAAGAAAACTTCAGCTTGGATGCAAGAGCAGCCTGTGGTAAAAGTACTGGGAATCTTTGCTGAAATGAAATTCTTAATCTTCCTCCCATTTAGCAAGAGCTCAATTTCCCTGCCACGTTTCCAGTGTCAGCAGCTGTCTAAGGTGAATGTGTCTGTACATCTGAACATCTTTCCCAGCCTCTCAATCCTTGAATTTTAGCCTTCCTGTGTTTTGATTGCTACCTTCTGCTGGTCACTTCTTCCTGCTGTAAGCTTCCTAGTGGGCAAGATGTATAAATTCTATGTTTCTCAAGTGCTTAGTCTGTGCCTTATGCCCCTTACAGAGTGCTGCTGAGCCCCAGAGCACTTGTATCCCTTACCTCAGCCCTTGTGTAAAAGTGGTAATCCTGGTAATACCTCTATTGCAGAAGCACAATCATTTGGACTGGTCTGATGGAGTAGCCCAACCACTTCTTAACATTTGCACCTCTCTCCTTTGAGAGCAAGTACTTGCCCATAAGGTAATACTTGACCTAAAAATGCTAACAAAGTCTGTTTGCATAGTGTTAGATACAGTAATCACATGGGCTGCACCTGATTCTTTCTCTGTAGTTTGTGTCTGCATATGGAATTTGAAGTATTCTGTGGTTAATAAATATCTTTTAAGTACTGTCCTGTATATTAATATCGTAAGTTGGCTCTAGTGAGCCAGGAAAACAGTGTATGTGATTTAAGAAGAAAAATCTTCTTACCTTATGTACAAAAGCCAGCATGACCTGCCATGTAATTGATGCCCAATGTTATGTGTGTTTGAAGTTCACATAATTCTTCAAGGAACACCATTTTGTTCATTTTGGAATACAAAGTAATCAATGGGACTTAGCAAAGTAAAAATCTTTTTCACTGGAAAAAAAAAAGAAATTGCTGACGATGACCGTTAAAATTTCTCATTGCTGATTGTACATTTTTGTTAACTTGAATGCATACAAAAAGTATAAGAATCTAATTTTCATGCTCAAACTGCTAGAATGCATTAGCTGAAAGGAGCACAATCAGCTAAACCTTGGTATTTGATTTATGTAACACCAACAGCCACTCTAACCAGGAAAAGATTTTCATGGAATTGTCTCCATTTTACAGTATTATGTATTGTAGTTGGGAGATGAAAAGGGACGTTTATCAACCCCTTCCTAGAGAGAGGAGGAGGGGAAAAAAAGAAAACAGAAAATGCAGTTGTAACATGAAAATTACCAGGGGAAGTAAGGGAGCAGGTAGAGCACGTGAAACTACTCAGTTTTTTGAAGTAGACTGGGTTTCAGTTGACAATCCCTTTAAACTTCAGGTTTTGTAGATCTCAGACATTAATTGCTCTGCAATCCAGTTTTCTACTGGTCTGTTAGCTGTGGCTTTGAAAATCCCAGGCTTTAAGATAGTAATCTGATAAATTTTTAATTTTTTTTCTCACAAGGGTCTGCAGTTTTTCTAGAACTGCAACCTGCTTCTTGGACACTCAGGTCAAACTTGAGCTTTAAGCACACAATAGTTGATTGACATGATTTTAATAGCATTTTAGAATACAGTTGTTAAGTCAGGAGCAGTGAGATGTTTCTAAAGGAAAAAGGGAGCACAGGTCTCAATGGCTCTAAACAGCTCCTGTCTCTGCGTGTCGTCTCCTACACGTGGCGGTGAAACGCATTATCGAGTAGTGCCCGGAAAGTGGCTAACTGCGTTTGACACACGCCAACTCCCTGCCTCCACACTGGATAATTGCATTGTCAACTGTTCAGCAAAGTGGCAGGTGACACTGCAGCCGGATTGATTGTCCTACTATGGAGGCTCCCAAGACTGTCAGCCACCCAATCGATAGAGTTTACACAAGACACTGTGACTGCATCTGTAACTAATTTCAGTTTGAACCTCGCAAAATACGGCTGTCCCTGTTTCCTGGCCTCTCTTCCTTGCTTGCATCTTCTCCTTGGACGAGGAAGTTGTTTTTCCATGAAAGCCTGGTTTTATTTCTTGTTTTGGAGCTGGAAGTGAAGAAATCAATGGTATGTTTTGTGGTTTCAGAGTTGAGGGCATTACAGCACATGGCTAACTAGCAGCTCCAGTTTTGCAATCAATAGACTGATCAATTGATTAAATTAGCACTGATTTTTCTTTCTTCTTTCCAACCTAGAAAAGAATTAGTTTGGGAGGAAGAGCACATGTGTTTGGCCTATGAAATTTAGCCCTTGGTTTTTCCAGTCCTTGGTTGCCTTTCCCCCATGAATACAATCTCTGTGCTCATCATTATTTAAAGCAAACTGCATTGAGCCTCGCCACTGGCAGCAGCCCACTGTAAGCCAGGGTGTCACTTTCAGCTGTTCACCAGCCTTGCTGCTTCATGCTCGGCTGCCTTAGAAAAGTCATCCTCTGAGCTCTGCTGTGCTGCTTTATTATTGGCAAAGTTGCGACATTCCTGTGATCCCTGTCAGTGGTGCTTATTGATCCAGTGATGTGAATCTGCTTAGTGATTCAAGATTACTTTAATTCTCCCTCTTCCTTTTTTGTTTGTTTCCACCCTCTCCCCAGGGGAACAAAAGCTTTCAGGTCCACCTTTCCCTAACTGTGGAAAACGAGCTGTAGCTGCAAAGACCATGGCTGTTGCTGCTGCTTTTGTACTTCAGCACCAGGTTTTGAAGAGCAACCTTTGAGATAGGCATCAAGCTGTTCTCACCTTCCTGTATCACATCAGCACGAGGCTCTAGGACAGCAGCCATGAATTGCCAGACCAGATCAGATCTTTGGTCCGGTCCGAGTGTGTTTTCCCTTCTGCAGCCATAGTCTGTACCTGATGGGTTACAGGAGGCATAGAAGACATCTCTGGAATACTCAATGCTGCATGGGGTGGGGAAGCTTCTTCCTGAGCCTTGCAGCAGCTGGCTCTTACCCTCTACAGCAGTGCTTGCCTGCCCTTTGTTCAGCATGCTGCTGCAAAATTATGGTAATGGTCATAAAATTATATGGCCCCTTTCCTTAAAGGCAGCTGTTTCTGTGATCTGTTAGCAAAGATCCCTGTAAGCATCCACACGGGTAAGCAGTCAGGTCTCTGACAGCCCATTTGTGCCTCAGTGGGAGCTAATAGACAGCATCAGATGGATGCATCTGCTGCTTCAGGTGTGTGCTGTAACAGCACAGTTGGGTGTCAGTTTTCCAGGTAAATCACCGTTTAGCTTTAAATGGATCTGGCTCCGTAGAAATAAAACCCGTGTTTTGTAAGCAGCTTTTCTTGGCTTCTAAATGTCTTTTTTCTGCAACCGGCTGGGAACATCACCAGAACTATTCTCTCCCTGTTGGTGCTAGGAAAAAGTGGGGGAACGATTTCACTGTTGAAAAATAAGGCTGGGGAGGCATTATGGATCTGTAGAAAGACCTGTGTTCAACATGGCCTCATCTTTGCCTTCCTCTCATTTTTAAGAATTTTTAGTGGCTTTCTCTGTCTTCCCAGATGTCTCTTACAATAAAATGGCATCCATGCCACCTTGTCCTCTTAGTACTAGTTTGGGATACTTCAGCAGATGATGAAATAAACCCAGTTTAGAGCCATTCTCGGAAGTATGTGAGGCCTGGCCGTGAGTCTGCATAAACTGCTTTCATTGCCTTCATTGTTTTTACTCTCCAAGAAGCCAACGAGTGACATTTCGGTAAAAAAATAGAGTGAACGTGCTGGAAAGGGAGGTTGTACAGAAGGAGGTCACTGCAAGGAGTGCAATTAGCAAAGGCTGCAGTTCTGGAGATTTATGGGAGGCTTTTCTTCTTTCCTGAGCGCATGTATACTACCTGCAAACAGAATGAATGCCTCTTCCCAGCCAAAATAGGCCCCAGTAGAGCTCTATGCCTCTGAGATGGGTCTGAATTTAGACCCATTTATGGAATTTACACAAAATTTGGGATTTCTAGAATATTTCCAGTATAGATTTCACACACGCACACTCCCATTCCTTGGGGGTCAAACTGGAGAAATGTTAGTCATCCAGATGAGGTTGATCCTCTGCATGAGCAGTATTTAGTAGCTGCATTCACAATGGTGGTGCAAATAATAATACTGACCTCTTAAGTTTTCTTCCCTGGCTTTCTTTGGAGTGATAATTAAATGTAAACGTGTAATTAAATATATACAGAGCAGCTGGTCACCAGAACTGCTCTGCCTAGATAGGAGTTGAGGAGCAGAGGGTGGGGCACAGTAGGTCTGTGTTTTCCAACCTGTTTTCATGAAATTAGGCTGGGGTCGTTTGAGTCTGCAGTGGTCTTGTGTTACCATTCTGCCCCTAAGACTGCCAGTCTTTGTGTGAGCTCGTGCCTGTGCAGGAGCCAGCAGTGCTGTCAGCACCTGAAGCAGCATATGTTGTCACTTGGACCATCTGCTACTGAGTGTGATGGAGAAAAGGAGAGACTTGAATGTGAAGTCCTTTTATCTGTTCTGTGAATCTGCTTATTTATCATGTTAATAACTCTTGATCTTAACCTGGGCCACCATTCACTGGAGAGTTGCTCAGGTGACCACTCATCAGGGGGACTGCACAAAGGAAGTGAGATTTGAGAAGCATTGCAGAGGTCAGAGAGGGTGACTAGGCATAGGGGTCAACTTAAAGAAAGAGAAGTGCTATGATAACTTACAAGAAGGGGAAGGAAAGGATTTCTGCTGGGATTTATCTACAGACATTATTAATAGGTACATAGAAAGAATGGGAAGTGTTTTCACCTTCAAGCTCAGCTGATTCCTGTTGCCTGCCAGTGCTTGAAACTGGCAGCAGTTAAGAGACATGCAAATTTTTCCTACTTTTCTGACCTCTGAGTCAGTATTTCAGAAACACTGTTGCTTGTGCACAGTACCTAAATTTTTCAGAAAGTTACTAGAATTGGTGTTCAGGCAGACTGCTCTTAGACCAGCCCAAGCAAAGAAAGCTGTGTACACAGTGCTAGGTAAGTGATGTTGATAGGTACATTCTGATTGATGGGCGAGTTTGTCTCCCAAACTGTCACAGGGTTTATAGAGGTGCCACTCAATACCAGTGCTGGAATTGCTTGTCAGAACACCTGGCTACAAGAGCAATGGGGATTGGAGACAGAGCTGTAACTTTGTTTTTTCTCTGCTTAATGGCCCCAGTGTCTGACCTGCCTGTTCGCTCCTGTTTGTCTGGTCCTTAAGGAGGCAGCTGGGATTAAGACTGTCAGAGAATTGTGCTGCTTTAGCATCAGGAGGCTAATTGTATTGGGGCTGGCAGCATATGACAGTGGGTTGCCTCCTACCAAATGCACAGCAAGAGCAAAAAATTCTCAGCAAGAGACAGGAAAGGTATAGGAGAGTCTGCACTGGGTTTATTCTTTCTTTGTCTAAAAGCAGCATTTTCAAATTCACATGTGGAATTACATTCCTCAGGCCTTGGGTGACTCCTGAGAGTCATAGCTGCTTCTGTGAATAACAGATAAGTCTCTTATGAATTTCCTAGGTCAAACTCACAAGTTAACATTCAGTTGTCGGATTTCACTTCGTGAACACGTGGGAATAAAGTTCTGGTCCCAAGCATTGACCTCTGGATAACACAGTGGCTTTAGAGGTCTCTACTCTAGGCAGTGTTGCTGATGGCTGTGAATTACTGTGTGACCTTCAGAAGCAGAGTGTTGCTGAAGGAACCCTTCCCTGTTCTCAGTGCACACTACTGAATTGCAAGTCACCTGAGTGGAGTTGGTAGGGGGTCTTCTGGGAGCTCCTGTCCTCTGCACTCCGTTTCATGTTTTCCTTTCTCGTGGATGGCAGTGTACACCACCAGCAGGAGCTGGAAGTTGTGAGCCCTCTTTACATTTGGGCTGAGTTAGTGAGAGGCAGGTGTGATCCTTTTGGGCTTTCCTTGCATTTAGTGGTCTTCTTAATCCATTTATAACAGCACTTGTCCAGAAATCTGGTTTGAATGAGCCTGAGATGAATGAATAATGTCAAGCAGTTCAGACGTCAAATATTTGAACAGCTGCGTGGGTGTTTTCACTGGCTTTGTGCATGGAAGCAACCCCAGGAAGTTAGACAAGGAGGGTCAGGCTGAAATTGTGGCACCAAACCCGATCCCACTGGAACTGGCCTCAAAATCTATCCCTGCTGCAGAATGAAAAGGTATTATCGGATGTTGGTTGCAAGCCATTCGTTCCCCAGGTGATGCTGGGCTAGGCTTTGCTTTCCTTTTTTTAGTGTTTTGTTGTGTGCAGGAGTAGTACTGGGATTTATGGATCTTTTGATTTGCATCAGAAACATATTTTGTGGCTGTTGTTTTTTCTTTTTACTTAAAGCAGCTTCAGAAATCCTAAAACTGATAGCACAGTATCAAACTTATATTATAAAACTTACATTCAGAATATTTTTTTTGATTCTTGGAGGTTACTTTGTTTAGCATACAGTTTCTAAATCATTGGGTTTTACCATGTTGCTATGATCTGCACTTGGGCACATTAAAAAAAAAATCCATATTAAGTGAAAAAGTGAGAGTTGGATCACCTGATTGTGCCTTCCTTTAGGTGTCAGTCTGGGAGTCCTTGTTTGATCAGAAAAGAAAATTTACCTTTCCCCTGCCCCTCATTTTGAACCTATGAACTTCTCTGCAGTGTCGTCCTCTCTGACTGAAAGACTCTCTCAGATCATCCCAGTGTGTATTTGCCATCATAACAGATGCTGTCCAAACTCTCCTCTTGTACACTCCCTGTTTAGGAAGTATAGTAGTCTGCTGGCAGTGCAGCTAGGCAGTAGAGCTAGATTCTGCCAAAGCTCTGGAATATTTTCCTTCCAGACTTAAAAGGGATTTTCTTAAATACAAAGGTGTTGAGAGCAAGGACACAAGGATTCTGAAGTAAACTGTATTGCAGTAAGCAGATCTTCTCATCTTAAGCTCTAGCCATAAACCACCAGTTGGCTTGAGTCACTTGGAAACAAAATTGATGGAAAGGTGCATGTCTGCTGTGTGCTTGGCATACTTGCAGAGACAGTAACATGGGGGGTGGTCCCACTTATGTTCACTCATTTGGCCACCTTCCCCCCCACCAGGGCACTTGCTCCGAGTATTCATTGTCTGGCTAATGTTCAGATCACCTCCTGGGACTGGCCAAGTCACAGCTCCAGCTTTGCATGATTTGTGTCTCCCACAGCCAGAAGAAAAATGAAGACCTGTGTGTCCAGAGTTTATGGCCTTTGAGAAGTGATGGGCTAAAGTAATGCCAGGTGCAGGGGATGGTGTTACTGTAGGTTAAATGCCATGCCTATAAATTACCACCCCATCGCCCACTCTTGACTTTTAAAGCAGCTTTGAAGGACTATCCAGCTTCTTTGACAGGTCTCTCTTACTCCTCTAAATCTTCTCCCAAACATTGTGATGAACTGAATGAGTCAAGATTTACTAGTTGAGCCATTGCAGCAAGAGGAGGCAGCAGCCTGTGACACATGTTGGCTGGCAGTGTGCAGCCAGTATGTGAAACACTCTGAAAAGGGTCTCTGGAGAAGGGCTACCCCAGTGACACCATGGGGCTGACCTACAGGCATGGCTCCCATGGTACCTGGCACAGATGTGGGTGCTGCATTGTTGGTGCTAGCTGTGTTACCTGTGCTAGAAATTAAGGCTGGCGCTTACTTTGAAGTAAAAGGTAGTTTATGCTTTTAGGGAAGGTTAGTCTTAAAATCATTGTCATGCTATAGTTGTCACTCGTTAAGGACCTTCTTGATATTCAGAGAAGAGAAATATCAAATCCATATAAACAAATTTTATTGGGGGCTTAATGAATCAGTGAGAGCATCCATTTCTAGAGGGCGACAGTAAAGAACTGTGTCTGTGTGATATCCTTGGGAATGAGACCTTTGCTTTGCCCTGCTGTCTGCACAGATACAGACCATTAGAAATACAGTTCACTCTTCTGGGCTTATGTTAAGTGTGCTGCTGAGAACGCAGTGGGATGAACAGACTCGGACATCTGAAGGCCTGAGAAGGCTGTCCTAATGCTTTGGAATGTCTTCATTCTTTGGACATGCATATAATATTCAGTGCTTCTACAATAATTTTAGCCTATGTTCTGCATTTAGAGTCACAATCGCAGGACAGGAGTGTAGCCCTTTTTGGGGCATTGGTGCAGGGCCAAGGCAGTATCTACCTTACTCTTAAAATCTTTGCAGTTGGGATGCATTCCCTGGTCTACCACAGAGCTAGGTCACCAGCCCTCTGGATGTGCCAGGTCCTTCAGGCTTCAGCAGGTACCTCTGTCTGAGCCAGGCGTCCAGCTCTGCTGTCTGCACAGCGGTGTTAAGTAAAGGAACATACTGGAGGCAGCTGCAGTGAGTACATTTCTGTCTGTATAGCTAGTGTACCCAAACAGCTTAGGTCTGCTGCAAAATTGAACACAAATGGGGACCTTGCAACCAACACCCTAGAGTTCAGGAGGTCTTTGCTTAATATCCAGCCTTACAAGAGAGAGCATATTTAGTGTTAACTCTCGTAAAGAGTAAATATGCCTTCTGTAGTTTTCCTTCTGTTAATAAACCCTGGGCAAAAATACCATGTGAAGTTTCATCTTTGTAGGTGTTTTTGCAGATTCAATTAGAAGAAGCCTGGTTACAGTTTACAAAACACTTGGGACCCAAGTAAATGTGAAAATTGTTAGAAAATGGGAATGGATGCACAGTCAGCCTCAGGTGGAACTATAAGTGGTTGCTTCCTGCTGGAGTTGGGACTGGATGCGTGCCTGACTCACCTGTGCTGGAAGAGCAGAACTCTTAATGAGTTGCATTGCAATTTGCTCATATAAGTGCTTGTAAGGAGCTGTTAATGACAGAAGTCTGATTTTTTCCCCCCTCTTGTAGAAACAGGTTTGGTGTTCTCAAATGTTTTAAATTTTAAAAATCTAAGCCATGACTAGATGTATTTTAAAATGGAAAAGATGTTTCTCATTCTATTTTAGCCTCTGCCTCCCCTCTGCATCTGAATTAAGAAATAATTCAGAATGTCCTTGTGGCCTTCTCTTACCTGATAGTAGTGTGGATTTTGCATTAACTACTTCTGTGAAAGATAAGTCTTTCCTATCTAGCTTCACTGCTTTTTCTGCCTTTGAGAGAGACCCTTACAGTGACTGCAATTCTGAAATAATTCATGTGGAGAGCTAAAAGTCAAGAATGTTCCATTTTCAATGGTGGGGGCATTTAGAGCATAAAATCTAGGAAGTTCGAGTATTTCTGTGAGTGTTCTTGTGCAGTTTTTGGAGAGGCCACCTTTTATGAGAGTGTTAAGAGTAAAGAACAGCCTGCAAACTGGTGCTCTAGCACCTTTCTTGGGAGATCTCCTACACTTCAGTTCCAATTCAGATGCTCATCTGTGTGTTTTATTTTCTTTTAGGTTCTGGGTTTATCATGTGCAGCGGGAAGGAGAATCCCGACAGTGACGCTGACCTGGATGTGGATGGAGACGACACACTCGAATACGGGAAAGCACAGTATCGTTTTTGAAAGGCTCTTACCCAGAGGGAACCTAGAGGTGCATCTGCCCTGGGAAATGGTGGATAATCTGTGTCCAGCCCTATTGGAAATGACACAGCCTTCTCCAGTTACCGGGTTATATTTGAGCTAGGAGGGGTTCCCTGTTACTCCCTTTGAGATCCTACTGTTGATACAGTGCTGCTTCAGACCTGATTGAAGTCTATAGGAGGCATTGCAAGGGATCAGTTAGTGTTTCTCTAATCTGTTTCATAAACAATCTGTTGCCTCCATCCAGGTTTGTTCTGTATGGATAGCTTTTCCTGCTTCGTGGGTAGGAATTGAGGAATTTTGAGGAATTTTCCACAAGACACCCTTTCATTTTCAAGGGGCTTGTGCAGTAAGTGCTATTCACCTTCTACTCTGAGAGATTTGATTTTTTTTCCCCTTTCATGAGACAGTTCATTGGCAGAACTATCATTAAAGGCAGATTTTTGGGAACTTCTCCATCTGGGAGCAGGCTCTTTGGGCACAGCTCTGGGAGAGCTGTAAGCAGACTTCTGCCCCACAGCAGTTGTAATAGGCATCAAGGAAGAATTCCTGCAAGGGCTTTAGGCTGACACTGCCTTAGCTGTTATGAGGGGCAATGTACAGCTATAGAATTAGGTTTTATTGAAATCTGTACCAGCCTTTGGGATTGAAGCTCCAACCCTCCAGTGGTAAAAGAACTCTGTACTTCAAACAGAATTTGTGAAATTGTGCAGGTTAGATTTGCACGGGTTCAGGAACTGGTTTTCCCTTTCCAAGAAGCTGTGGAATCATGTTACTATCAAAAGATTACTGTTTCTTTCCACCTAAGACAAAAATTTCATCCAGAATTTAAAAGCAGGCCCCTTTGTGGACACCAACCCCTCTTTCTTTAAAGGTGTTCCCAGTTGGAATTAATTTGTTTTATATCCCAGACAGTGTCCTAACCATCTCAAAAGTCTTTTCACTGTCTGCAGCAGGGCTGTATGTTCCTTAACCCTTTGTGCTCAGGTACACAGAAGCAGACATTATCCCTTGCACTGGAGAAGAGCCAGGTGAAGCCAAAGAAAGGGAGGCGCTCCGAGGTGCTGTTTTAAAGTAAGTATCATGCCTTTCTAAATTACTACATTCATTACTTTTAGGGAGTCTCAGTTTGTGGAAAACACCTGTTCACTTGTGTGCAAGGGTTGGAACAAGAGACTTACAAAGGAGCATCGTCCGACAGGTGGGTCTCCGTTTCTACCTGTGCAGCCTCAGTAAAGCTTCCCTGTACACTTTCCCTCTCTGAGGACCCCACTGCCCAGCCTGTGCCATCTTTACCCTGAATAGTACTGGACAGAGGATGAGTTCTGGCGATGAGGAAACTGAGCTGGACTAAAGCCTTATGCATCATCTTGCTTCATGATGGATTGTGGCCTCTTAGTAGTACAGTGTGATGCCATGAGAATCTTGGTTGGCACAGTAGGAGTCTGGCACCCCACGTCTGACTTCATTGCATTCAATTACACGTTGTGGGACATGCAAACTAAACCTTCTATATTCAGCTCTGAGTTGGGGCAGGATGTGACTCTACCCACATACGTATGTGGAGAATGTAGGCAGCCACCATTCAGGGCACTCAAGGAAGCATTTCAGGCAAATAAAATGGGTCTTAACAGGGAGCTAGGATTGCTTTCTAAGCCCTCTGCCCTGCATAAAACAGGACTTAAATTACCCCTCTATCTCTTTCACTGAGTGATCCTGTGGGGTCAAGGTTGAAGTGATTGATAGAGCAGTGAAATGAAGTTTTCTTACTGCTTAGCCTGTCACAAATGCTAGTTCAAAATTAGGTTTCACTCCATAGAAAAGTGGCATTTGCCACACTGGATCCAAATCATTGGTGCATTCAATACTTTGCTTACCGTGCTAGTCCAAAAACAGGGCCTTAAAGATGCTGAAGCTCCTTCTCAGCTAGGAGGCTGGTGTTGTAGCAGGAGGATACTTGGTTATCAGTGGCTACGGACACCTAGTGCTTGGTGAGAGAACTGAGGACCTGAGGCCAGGAGATCCACTCCCTTCAAGTGTCTTGCACCTAACACATTGTTTTGCTGTTTGGACAAGGTCCTTCCTTGCATGTTTCCTGGACTTGTTTGCCCATCTCTACAACACAAGAGGTGATGTTCCCTGTAAAAGCACTTTGAAATTCTGTCAAGTTTCTGTAGAAATGCAGTAGTGTCACTGATGCCATGAAGCATGAGCATGTTTTTGGCTGGCCATCTACTCACATTTTGAAACTTAGACTGATGGATAGAAGTATTAAAAGAAAAGTGGTTCGTGAAAGGGGTAGCTTTTCCTGAGCAGCAAAATTTTTTGTATTCAACTTTTAGCATATTGTCCTTTTCTCTTTTAGTGGTGGCACACCAAGTACTCGAATAACACCGGAGTTTTCTAAATGGGCCAGTGACGGTGAGTGTTGAAATTGTAAATTGTTAATTTATATACTACAGGAGGGCAGATAGATAGTCCATGTCTTCTTGCCACTACTTAGGAGAGGTAGTTACTAATGCTCTTGCAGAGTGTCATCTGATATGTATGCACATGAAACCACACTGTCTGTTTGAAACTTTACAGCACAATTAATTGTCAATAATGGCAGCTGGGGAAGTTCCCAAAAATGCCACCTTAACTGGTGTGGTGATGAGAGGTAGGGTTTGGATTGACTTGATGTCATGTCACTGAAAGGCAAACTGCTTTATTACAGAGGGAACCAGCAGAGCCTGACAATGGGATGGTGGTGTTCAGCTGCTGAGTGTTTAAACTACACAGGTGCACCTATTACTGGGCTTTTTTCAACTGCTTTCTTACCTTTCCTTCTTTGAGAGGATATGCTAAAGACTTGTATCTTTTGGGTAGATCTTGTCCTTGCTGGTCTTTGTATGGCAAGAAAAGCCTACTGCTCTGAAGCCTTCAACTTTGGAGTGGAAATTCTAGGTCTGTCCTACTTCATGACCTGTAGTTGAGAATCCAGAGCAATTGAATTAATGTGAATATGTACCTTTGCATACATTAGTTGAAAGCTTATTGGGTTGAGAAGGAAGGGGGTAGTGTTAAACCCACTCAACTGCTGGGGGTTTTTATTCAATGCCAGCAGCACTGTAAGTGTAAGCAGCAACCTAGTGGAAATATGAGAATAATAAAACCTGGCGCTTTCCAGCTGTAGATGCCAAATCCATTTCCAGAGCTGGGCAGTGCTGCTCCAGCTCCCTTAGGAAGGAAACTGAAGCTCAGCGACCTGAAGAGACATGTCCCAGTGATTTTGTTCCCTGTTCTGTTCCTGTCATGCTTTGGGCATTTGATTTCCAGCCTTGAAAGTACCTACAAGACATAACTACTTGCCAGTGGGAGTGGGGGAAGGGAGTTGAACCAGTTTTGCCAAGGGCGTGATGGTTAAATGGAGAGCATAGGATATCTATTGCAGGCATTTTCTTCTGTGGGATAGGCAATCACATTTATTTTCTGTGATGTAGAAGCACTTGCTTGTAGGTATTATCAGCTTCAGTAACTACAGCCACAGAGGTGATGAGAAGGCAGCCCTGATGACATTTGCTGTGAGCTGTTTTCTTCATACCTTTTACCTGAATCCACAGTGATGAAACTACAGCCCTGGGGCTGGTTCATCTTCTCATCTCCAGCTGGTGTCTCACACCCTTTCCTGTGCTGGGAGCAACTGATGAGCAGACTGTTCTGTCATTCTAGTTACCTGGCATATATTTTTCTGCTTGTGTCTGTGAGGTCTCAGCAAATGGGAGAGGCTGAGATCAGGGTCTGGGCTGGGTGGATTTGCTCCAAACCTTTCTAGAAGTACACTTCCATGTGGCAGCTGCATCAACCCTTTTGAATTAAATCCTGGCTTAAACAGCGGGTACATCAGTGGGGGTCAGATCACTATGAAGTGGGAACAGAACAGGGGTTGTATTTTGAGCCCTGAATCATAGAAGTATACTGTCCAGAGAGGCCCCTCTGTCAGACAGGGACACTTAGCGTCAGTCACCTCTCTCTCTTACCAAGAACTGGCATGAAAGTCACTCATTGGGGTCCTCTGAAACTGACTTGCTCAGATTATTTCTTTGCAATGATCCAATGTTTTCTCACTAATTTTTATGTTCTTCCCTCAACAGAAATGCCCTCAACGAGTAACGGTGAAAGCAGTAAACAGGAGACCATGCAGAAGACCTGTAAGAACAGTGACATTGAAAAGTGAGTGTGAAGTGGGTAGCTTCCCTTTTTCTTGTTTTAAAGAACATAGTGTCCTATCTGGTGCTTCCAGCAGCAGTGGTAATCTGAAGGTAGGCATATTTGAAGCTTTTACCACTGAGAAGGGAAGTTGTGCTGCAACACAAAACCTGAACTTGAAATGATAACTACTGCTGTGTTCACAGAGGGCTTGTGTGGAGTTCCCCACCAGATATCTATGAGGGCAGGTACCCAGTGACTTGGAATTAGACACAGCTTCCAAAAGACTTCTCCACTGCAAATTGCCTTCTTTTGAATTATGTAAATAGATATATCCGTGTTTTCTTTCTGTATGTTCCACCTTTCATCTCTCAACAAAAGGGAATCTCCCTCTAGCAGCACTGTTACTTGGAAGAAGTCTCACAGAGGGAATTTCTTTTTCCTTAAGATCTATATTGAGCCCTTGTATGGTTCCTAATAGAAATAATGTCTCAGTTTCTGAGTTTTTTACCTGCAGCCCTTTCAATGGTTCAGAAGTTTAAGTGCTAGTGTTTGCATATACAGTAGTGGAGGGACTGCTGGGCACCTCTTTTCCTGTCCCTTTCTGCTCACTGAGTGTGCTGCAGTGTTATCTGAAATAGAAATAAATGCACTTTCCATTTGAGTAACAACCTGTATTCTAAACCTTTCACATGCTGCTGAGGTGACTTAGTGCTTGGGCAGATTTGATGGTCCAAGCCTAAAACTACAGGCTGTTCTCTGCTGCCATGGACTGCATTAGCTGGGATGGGACAGTGTTTTAAGTTGATTATTGCCTGATATAAAACATTGCCCCGAGATCAAGTGAGACACCAAACAACCTGAATGAGGTGGAGACAACGATGTAATGGTGGGTTTTAAATACTACATTTTGGGATGACATCCATGGATAGTTTGGGATGGGGAAAAACCTAGTGGTGTAGCATTAAGTTGACTTCATAGAAAGTTGTCATTTTTCTAATGTAGTTCATTCTCCTCCTGTCCCTCGTTGTGACTTGAGAGGTTGTGCCCCAGCACATTTTTGGATCCCTGACATTTCAGGCAGCCTGGCAGAGCATATGTTCAGAGTCAGAGTTAACTGGGGAAACTCCTTGCTGTAGAGGGAACTTTAACACTGCTTTGCTGTCTCGGCACTTTCTTTTCAACAAGCCCTTTTGTTAGCGTGTCCCAAACGTTGGCTGTCTGCCATTCAGTGCTTCTTGGTCAGCAGACTTTGGCCAAGGACCACTGAGTCTGGGAGCCTGCAGGTCAGTGCAGAACCAGCTTTGTCCTTAGAGTGAGCCGACCATTGCATGCTGTCTTGGTGGCAAGGACTCATCCCTTCTGCCCTAACTTGTCAGCCTCTGTCTCAGCTGCTGCTTGGCTTCCCATTGGGCCTTCTGCCTGTCAGCCCAGCAGCCCTCCATCCTCCCAGATCCACTCCTATTGAAAATCTTTAAACTGTAGGAGCTGAAAGGATTTGACATTTTCCAGAACACTTGAGCTCAAGTGATAAAATTGACATAGCTTTAATAATCTGATCAAAGAAGCTTTAGCTAGCACCTTTTGAAGGGTCCCAGCATCCTTTCCAAACAACTCTAGTGCTAACGCTGCTGTGAAGTGAAGAGAGCATGTGTGTGCATCTGTGCATACGCACTTCGCTCTGCAATAACCTTGCCTGTTAAAGCTTCAGTTCTGCTAAAAGTCAGTAAAACCCAAAAGAAATTACAGGAAATTCCTTAAATGTCTTGTTCAGTCTTTCCAATAATGTTAATTTTTTAAAGTAGCAGAGGGACCTTTTCATTTAGAGTGCTTTATTTCACCGAGGTTCAGAAAACAAGATGGTGTTTCAGGTGGAGAATTCCTAGCTGCCTTTTTTTTTCTCTCCTTTCCTTTGAGATTCATGTGTGATAAATAGTTTCTGTCCTGCCATTTAAGGAGTCTGAATGCTGTGTGTGCTTGTCTGTGTAGAGGGGTTCTGTTAAATTAATTGATAACAGGGATCAGAGCTAGAAGCCTACAGAAAAGGAGGGGGAAGGGTTTCTCACTGTCTGGCTGCTTCCCACTTCACTGCTGAGCCATGATATATGGCGACCTAGCCCAACGGGCTAAATTGATTCATCTCTAGTTCCTGTTTCTTAATCTGGAGCTAAATTGGTTTCATTTTTCTTGTTTTGGGTGGTGCTTACAGGAAGTTTTTGGCAGCATCACTTTACTCCATTGTTTGTAACTTCAGTTTTTGCCTTTAAATCTGAGCATTATTGATTGGCATGTTAAACCTTGTGTAGCATCTGATTAGCATTTTTAAAATTGTCCAGAAGCACATGGCTTAGCACCTGTGTCAGCCATGCTCTCTGTTTAGAGCAGTGGCTAATAGAGTTAGCAGTGATCTGCCTATTGATCCTTTTCTCATAAGAATGACGTTCCTTCATCCCCTCTTCCAAAAATAAGTCCAGGCAAAGAGAGTAGTGTGTTTTTGTTTGGTTTTTAATCCATTAATACAGTACAGTGAGCAGTTCTCTTTTTGGCATGCAGCTGAATTTCTTCACTTGAGTAGCTTTAAATTAATCTAAACATGGGGGTTTGTGGGAGAGTCTCTTGCATGTAGAACAGCTAAACGGAGTTTGGGGTAAGTCTGTGTTTGTTGCTCTGCTCCTTGTGCTGTGCCAGATCATCAGTAACTTGGACAAGTTGATCTCATCTGTAGTGTTGAACTGCAGGTGGCAGCCAGGGGTAGTGGGAAATGTGGTGCTGGTCCCAGCTCTCCTTCCCAGCACTGAGGTGTCTCAGTGCTGAGCTCTTCTAATCTTGCCAATGGGAGGTGTCTGGAAGAGATCCTGGGCTGCTGAAGGCTCTTGGGGCGAGATGTAGGGGCATCACACCATCTGAGCCCTGCCTGTCTGCCGAAGACCCCAGCCACTGCCAAGGCAAAGCTCAGCCCGTGCAGTGATCATTTACCTCGGCTTGAGATGCAGCTTTGCTCAGAGAGCAACTGGTCCCTAATTGCCCAGGCACCCTCCCTGACACCTCCACTGATGTCAGATTCTCAGCAGAAGAAATGTTGCTCACAGAGAGCTGCAAAAAGCACTTTCCCCACAAAAAGTCTTTCCCCCTGCCTTGTGAGGGTTTGGTGCCATTTTGAAACTGAGGTTCCCCGGGGTTAAAAGCCAGCATCTTAATTCAGAGTGCCAATGTTCAATTTTGCTTTCTGCTACCAGACTAGATTGCAGGCCAGCGAGAGAGTCTGGGTTAGTGGCCCACTGGGTCACCTCCCATTTGTTTTCCTCAATTTTGTGTTGTCATAAATTCATTCCAGCCCGTTGTGGTTGATCAGTTTATCTCCGCCGGGGCAGGGAGCGCTGCGAGCATGATATATGGCACAGAGCATTGTAGCCAGCCTCTCCATGAATCACTCCAGCTGTTTGGTGTCAGCCCCAAAGCAAACAGGGCCCGGCCGCTGAGCATTGACTACGATGAGCTCAGTATGGGAAGAGACATGACGTATGAATGTTTATTTAATAATTCTCTAATATTTCCAGCAGAGTGTGGCTGTGCCTTCTGGGAGGGGTGAAAGGGGGGGAGGTTGAAGAGGGAAACTCTAATCTGTTGGGGTGGGTCATAAATCAGGCAGACAACATCATTAATCAGGGATGGGACAGAAGTGGAAGGAGGTGGGACTGAAACTGCCATCCTTGTTGGGAAGGGGGCTGTGCTTTTTTGCCCTTTTTTTTTACTTTTTTTTTTTTTACTTTTTTTTTTTTTAAATCTTGTTTCTGATCCCACTGGCCCCAGCCACACTGCCCGCATAATAGCAAACCTGGACACTAGGCTGTTTAAGTGAGCTACCTCTGCTCTGAACCTTGCAATACAAGCCTGCCAAGCATTAAATCCCATTATAATTATCTTCTTTATATAACACTTCATGCTTATCATGCTTCATTGGATGAGACGCTTGTTGGGTTAAAAAGAGGGTTTTAGAGACAAAAAGCAATTGTATTTGTTTTATTTTTCCTGTCTCTTTCTTCCCCTTCCCCCCCACCTCCCCGCTTTCCAATCCAGCTGTTTTGAAATGTTGGCTCTGGAGGGGCTCTGGTGCAGCAGCACAAGGGGGAGCATCAGTTAAAATTAAACAAAGTTTAGATTGGGATCCTTGTGCAAAGAGACAGGCGTGTGAGAGCAGTCAGGGAGGTAGCAGTGTCTGTTGGGGAGACCCTGCTCCCAGGCAGACACATCCAGGGGGGAATGGAGTGTGAAGCCAGAGGATTAGCAGAGTCCTGAAAGGGAAGGAGCCACACTTAAGCTGGTATGTCAGAGGAAAACAGAAGCTGTTGAGAATTCACACCATAGGATAAGCGCTACCCAGCCCTTTTCCACCATATCACACCGTTAATAGGCTTTGATGGGAGACATCTCATAGCAAAGACAGACTTAAAAATTTAACTTGAGTCATAAATGAACTTTGTGCTCTGCTAAGCCGAGAGCATGATGCTGCTGGTGGGTCCAGTATTAGAGCATCCCACATGAAACTTGGGACAGGATTCAGGACACTGGATTGTCAAGGACTGAGAAAGAGCGGCTGGACTGTGCTGCTTGTGTCCAGATTTTTATCTTTATTAGGTTTTACTCCTTTTCAGTAATTCAGTATGTGATACTGTGTGTACTGTATACTGGTGTTGAAAGAGTATGGAGATGGATGCTTCATTTCTTTATGAGGTGAGGCTTTGGCATTACTTCTTCCTCTGGTATGTGACAGTGGAGAGCAGCGTGCTGGACTCTGCTTCTTTATTCTGCTCCCTCTTTTAACTGTTGGAGAGAAGTTGCATGTGCCAGTAAGGGTCTCAAACATTATAACCACTGTGCAAACTGAAATTGTGTCAGTGTCCAGTTCTTCACAGGCCACTGGTTAAGGAAGCTCAGCAAGGCAGGCTGTGACTCTACAATCTCAGACCTGGGGGTAGGTGGTATCTCTGTTCAGTGCAGCATTGTCCAGAGGTTTGGTCTAATTTCATGCCTTGAGGCATTTTTCTATAGATTTTGACATCTTCAGTACAGGAAGGGACTCTTATTTCTTTTGAACCTGTGATGTTTTAAAGTTGAAGCATCTGCAAGCGCAGGGGATCTCCTGACTTCCGGGGCAGTAGCTTCCGCGTCCCTGTCTTATAACTGGTGAAAAAGCCAGAATGAAATTTTATTCCTACGTTGGGGGCGTGGTTTAGGCATCTTGCAATTTATGTCTCTTTGCCTGCCCCTTCTTTTCTTTTTTCTTTTCTTAGTTTCAGAAATGCTGTTAACTTTAATTTGTAGAGTTGCTTTCTGGGAATGAAAAATCGATGGGGGGCTATCGCAGTGTGAAATTCGACTGTCACTATTGAGCTATAGAGTTACCAAGATGTCTTAGAAGGTAAAAAATAAATCGTGGCCCAGCAAGTGCTCAGCTGTGCTATTTCAAAGGGGATATGAGGCTGATGGTCTGTTAGAGGGTACTTCAGTTAGATGGATGATGATTCCCTGTGAAATATTGGAGTTATTCCATAGGTAAGAGAAACTTTAGCTTATAAAACACAAACAGCTGCCTTCTAGTAGACGAATTCTGCCCTTAGATGTGTGAGCAGCTTGTCAGAGAGAGGACTGGTCCCTAAAATTAGCCTGTTGTGTTTAACATTGTGTCTGATGGAGCATTGTGGATCTTGCCGTGTCCCTTCTGAAAATACTTTGAGGATGTGACTGTTTATTCACCTCTCTTAGCTATGCTGCAAGAATTAAGAGGCAGGGACTGATACTATTTTTTTAGGAAATGTTTGTGTGGTGCCCAGATGCTCTCAAGAGAAAATTAACTATTATCTTTATGTAGCCTGCACTCCCTGTTTGGATGAAAATGTTCCTTTGAAGAGCAGAAAAGGGATCATGTTGTGCCCCATCCGCTGCCAGTTTGCTGTCTCTCTCCTGCATCTGCTGAGGGGCAACCCTGGCTGCACAGGCTGGCTGTGTGCTGGTGGTGACAGGGCTATTGCTTTTCTTGGCACTCACTGACTGTTGTGGCAGGACTCAGTAAGTGTTTGTGCTGTGCCAGCTGCTGTATGACAACAGAATGGTTGTAATTACAGCTCTCGGTAATTATGCCTTTCTTAGGCTACATTTAGTAAGTATAAATATGAAATAGTCTTTTAAAAGGACCAGTTTTGTTAGTTCTCATTAAACTATATCTGGGACAACTGTAGAGTGGGTAATTATTTCTCTTACACTTGCATGCACAGTTGCAGTACAGCTGAGGGGTGCTTACTGCTGCAAGGAGAAGTGTTAAGTCACATTTAGTTGGAACTTGGTAAAGATTTCCCAAGGAATTTAATGACAAAAGAATTCATTGTGCTTTCATGTCTCCTTCACCTCTGTAACACAGAACCCAGCACTGCCTTTACAGAAGCAAAGTAATAGCAAGTAATGTCATTAAAGTAGTTTAATATCCATGTTGATTTTTTGTCCTCACTTCAGTGTCGATGCTTTTCCTAACCTTACACTCCACTGCTACAGGCACTTCATCCTATTTCTCCATTATCTTCTTTCTCTTTTTTTGATGATTTTATTTGCAAAAAGCTGTTGATTCCCACACAGTTGCATAAGCATTCCTGCTTTTCCCTCAGATAGCTGGCTCATGACCTGTCCTTCCACTGCGCTGCTCGTTTCCTTTTCTAGCGCTGGGACCACAATTGGTTATATGATACTAATGTGCCCTGGCCTCCTTTAATAGCCTCGTGTTTCTTTTTGAAGGCACGATTACCTTAAATGATGCTAATTCCGATCCTTTCTTTCCCTGTAAAGGAAACAGCAACAGTGTAAAAGTTCCGGGGCGGCAGCAGCAGTAGCAGTTGTAGGAAGCTGTCTGGAGGATGTGTTATCGCACTGCCCTTGTGTGCCTCCAATCAGCGGTCATGAATGGAGGTTCTGGAAAGCCTATCACCTCCACAGTAAAGTCCTTAAAAGGCTATAGATGAATCCAAGTGCTGCTGTAGTAGCATAGATATTTCCTGTTTATTTCAGTCGTTTGGATGGGGGCCATGGGAGTAGAAGACATTTATTTAATTGCTCACAGAGGCTGGCTGCAAGACTCAGCTGCGTGTCCAACCTTCTGAGCAACTTTCAGCCCTAGGAATTTGCTATTCCTCTTTCGCGTCATGGATATTTTATAATTTTGTGCCTTGATCGTCCAACCAAAGCTACCAATAATCCTAGACCAGCTCCAGGCCACAGTGAGATGACAAGTTACAGCTGCCATAAGTCTTCCAGTAGAAAAATAGACCTGCCTAGCTATACATGGGGCTTGGTCGTAATCCAAACATGTTTACTTGTGGATGGAGGCAAGTGTCTGTAGGCTGGAACCTTTAGCCTGTATGCCTCAGCAAGGAGAGCAGCTGCATTTTCCATTTCCACCTCCTGCCTTTTGTGGCCCTGGCTTGTATTAAGATAGAAACCATAATGCACCTTCACCGATCTGTTAGAAATACAATTGGAGTCTCCAGGATGAAGAATACATTTGAAAAGTGAATCAAGACATTAACACATTAGATGAGTAATTATTTCTCTTTAGGAACGCTGTTTAGAGAATCGTTTTCTGATTCAGCCTGTGCTGCCTCAACAAAACCTTGCTGCAGCAAACCACTTTCCCATAGCATGGGTTTTTCTTTATCGCCAAATCTGCTCCAGTAAAGCAATGGGATTGCATTTATTTTCTCTTTGGAACAGGGAACATAGTCTCTAAATCTAATCAGAATGACCTATGCATTCTTTCTCCCAGCTTTCATGTTGAACCATAATTGCTCAAATGGCACATTTAAAATTTTGGCGCAAGCTCAGACTTTCACTCGCCGCCTTTTTAAATCAGTCCCAGTGGCCAGTGGATACTGCGTAGCCCTACAAATGCGTCTAAACATGCTGACTCTGAGGCTCCTTCTATTCTGAATGATCAGTGGTGCCATCTGTCTCTGTTTTGATTGGGGCTGGGCACATGTGTCCCAGCAAAACACGGGCCAAAAAAAGGGGAGAGAAAGAGCCAGCGCCTGGATTTACTTCCCACTTCTGTAAAGACATTGTTGGGTTCTGTGTTATGGAGGCGGGGGAGATAGGAAAGCAAATGAATTCTTCTGTCATTAAATTCTTCGGGGAATCTTTATCCAAGTCCCTACTATAAATGCAGCTTAAAACGCCTCCTTGGAGTGGTAAACTCCCCTCAGTGGTATTGCGATGGTGCATGTAAGTGTAAGAGAAATAATTCCTCTGTGGGGAAAAAAAGAAACAACATTTTGGTTTGCATCAAGATAAAATTAGTCAGAAGCAAACTCTGAATTTGGCAAGCAGATGCCAATATTAACAAGTTGTGCAAGCAAGTATAAAATAGAGACGCTCGTGACTGAGAGCGCCTCGGAATCGTGTGTGTGTGTGTGCCCTTGCATGCACCCTGCTCCAAATTCACAACTTAGAACACGGAAATTAGAATGGGGAACATTGCATTATTCATAACTTGGCAACCAGAAGCCAGGGCACTTTGCCAGAGTAAACTATTCCCTATAATTACAGGTGAAGCAACATTCTTTAATATCTTACAATACAAAAACATACATTAATCAAGGAAAGAGGGGGTTTTTTTCCTAGAGGACAATAAATTAGCATCCTTGCCAATTTTCTCAATACATGTGACAACGTTTTACAGGATTATAAGTCAGCCTCTTTAAAGGAGGTTAGTCTAAAAACAAATAATCCAAATAAATGAGATTTTTAGCTAAATAAAGGGGAAGCCAACTCCTAAAATGTTGATGTCTTGCCAGAAGATTTGCTTTTAGCATTGGCAGTCTTGCAGACCCTTTAGAGGGTCTAAACTTCCCTTGGTGTGATTTGACATGGCTCTTCTGTAAACAGCTTTGCTGGGCAGTTTTCTGCATCAAGGCATGCAAACCCCTTCTGCTATAACCAGCTCATCTAGTGAAATAAAATCTCAGTACGTTGTGCCAGTCTGGTAGCCCACATGTTGGGGGTGATTCACAGTCAATCTGCTACCAGTGCCTGACACTGGGCTTCTTCCAGAGACTTAAGATACTGAAAATGCCTGAGCTGTATCTGTTTTCTTTTAAAGCCACCTGTCACTTTTCTTTCTAAAAACTTACATGTCAATTTAAGTGTTTTGCTTGTTAGTAGCAAAGGGGCTTTTTCAGCTTTATGTTACGTTCTTGGACTCAAGTAAGTGTAAAAGTCCTTTCGGTCTGTGGATCTCCCACTGACTTCAGTGCTGCTCACCCACATCTGCCAATATAAAGTCCCTGTATCTTTAGCTGTCTTACTTGTTGCAGGTGATGCTTGCTAAATTGAAAGTGGGGGCAGATTATTTCATCAGGTTGAAACAAAAGCAATTCTTATCCCAAAAAAACATGGGGGTGTTCATAGTTAGTGTTTGAAGTGCAGGTAGTGAGGGAGTTGTGTTGAAGACAATGTATGGGTGAGAGCTGAGACAGCATCACTGTGCTCTGCCATTCTGCAGCGCTCCTGGGTGTCACAGAGCTGTGCACAGCATGTTACAGGCTAATAAAATGGGATTCTTCTCTGGAAGAGTTGCCCTCTCACCCAGATGTAAATTGGGTATGAGAGAAGGCTTGCAGTTGTATCATTGTGCACTGATGTTGGGGTCATTTTATCAACTCTTGAAGATTTGTGCCCCACAAAGCAAGGACTGCACAAGGCTTTCTCTCCTGCAGTGTCGTGGTGGTTATGATAATTGTCATCTACAGCTGAGGTTGGATATGGCCTGGGGCAATTTCTCTGCTCCTGGAATCTTACTTTAGCTTGACTTTGCCTTCAAAGCATCGACCAGTCTGTTTCTAATATTTATGATATGTAAGCTGCTAGTGACATGACCTCTGCCCTTGGTGCAGGGAGGTGGCATGTATGTTCTGCTGGGTTCTGCACTTTGGACAAGGGAGGATAAAGGCTTTGTTTAAAAAATAAATACATCACTTTCAGGTTTGTCAGTGGTACTGTACATTTTCCTCTCTGTCAGTCTGCCAGTCTTACAGGCATAGGAAAGCAAAAATAAATGTACGAGGAAGACAGAAGGTCAGAATATCAAGTGTCAAAAGTAGCCCATGAAATTTTATTGGTGGTGCATTTAATCAGTGCTAAGCGTTTTTTACAAGATACATACAAACAGTGGAATTGTAAAAATTTATGGAATGCTGTGTACAGTGTAGCCATTTATGAAGAAAGGAAAATTTATATCCAGTTGAAATAAACCAAAGGGGAATGTTTTATGGAGACTCCTCGACAGCAGGATACATCAAATGAGATCTGGATAAGATGAGGATGGGGTATTTGCAGGGGCTTCTTTGAGGTGTTTTCCTGCTTCTTCAGCAGCTAACAGTTTGCATCTTTCTGTGGCTCTCAAATAGGCAGGATGCTTGATGCAGGGACAATGTGGTGTTTGTGTTTTTCTGTACAGTGGAAAGGAAACACAAGTGAACAGCTGCTACTGGTATCTGTTGTACAAGGCTCTGGCTCTTGGGCTTGTTCCAGTACAGCAGTTTCTTGAGCAGCCCTTAATACCCAGCTGGGAAGGGTTAACTGAAGCCGATCACACTGACATCAGCATTTTTTTGTTTCCTTTTTGGTCCAGTATTTTGTTGATGATAAAGCACAGACTTAGTCAATTGAGAGATTCCAGAGCTGCAGAATCAGAGATAATTTAATTAACAGAATTGCTTGTGATTGCCCACTGGGACAGCGGGTAGGAATTGCTCGATTTAATTTGGAGAAACAAAGATCACATGCATGCTAATGTTTAACAAATAACCAGTGCTTGGGTTAAAGTTTTTTAGCAAAGAGGGGGGTGACCATTTCCCAGGGGAGATTTCCCAGGAGGCGATTGCTGCTCAAAGCTACAGATAGGTCCATTTTCCTCTTCCATAGTATTTCTGTGCACTTCTTATGACCTTTTACCTGAACAAAGCAAGGATTTTCTCAGAGAAAGAAAGTGTTCTTATTTTCAGTGCTCAGGGGAAAATGCTGTGAATAGCAGAAAAATATGCGCTGGGCTCAAAGACTGAAAATTACCACATGCTGTCTGCCCAGTCTCACAGACCTGCTTCTTGATACGCAGCATCCTCAGCTGTGACTGCCAGTGTGTGGAAAACTTAACCACAAAGTCCAGGGAGAAGTACAGGACCCAGATTCTTCCACAAGGAGCCCTCCCTTCCTGTTTTTGCTCTCATGTAAACATTTTCACTCAGGCTGCTGTGTGTAGTGATGTCACAGTGAGTCTGTACTCCAGGATGGAGGTGCCCTCTTGATACATCCTCACCCAGGGAGAGCAGTTCAGGTGTCAGTGAGCCCTCTCACGCCTGCTGGAGAAGCATGAGCACTGGTGCTCAAGGTATAGCTCTTGGCAGCAGTTGTGCTTAGCAGGTCACTCTGGAGGCTGATAAATGACGTTATCCAAACACGTCAAATCAGAGCGCTGAGGCGAAAAATTGTTAAGAGTCCTCCTGCATCCAGCATGAGGTCAAGGCAAAGCAGAGAGCCAATTCCTTCTCCGTAATTCCCTCTGCCTCACTTGGCAGGGTAACTTGTACACAGCCTTCCCCTGTCCGTGGCACTTGGCTTTCTGACCCTCGCTCCACCCTGGCGTTACCCTGTAAAATTCTGCCCAAGGCTGCTCCCAGCTGTGTCCAGGCAAGCACACACAAGGTGCACACATAAGAGGGAATCCTGAGGGAGTTCCCAAGATTCCTGCTGCAGGAAGAGTTGCTCCTAAGCGATGCTTATCTTTAGGATACAAGCAGCAGGTTGACGGTAAAATGACACTAAATGGAATGGCATGTGTCCCAAGTGTGCTGGCCACCACGGGAGCCAGACACATGGGAAGTGACTCTCGTCTTTATTCCATCCCTGGAGGTAGTTTCAGTTTCCTTTATTTACTAATGTTCTCCCTATTTCCCTTGACCTCATTTCCTCCAGCTTTTCCGAAGCAACCATGCAATTATTGCTCACTTTGGGTTGACCCTTGGCTGCCACGTCCCTTGTTGCTGCTGCTCCGAGAGGCTTTCCTGAAATCTCAAGTGCAAAATACTCACATACAGCCAACACTCCTATCTCTCATGTGAAGTAGGAGCTGTGTCTTCAGCACTGTGCTGTGCGTCAGGATTTGTCCTGTGAGCTTTGCTTAGCAGGGGGAACATGGAGTTTAAGTTCTGTCATAGCTGAGCTTTGATCAGTGCTGGGAGGTACTGCAGTGGCTAAAGCTCCCTCTCTTACCAATGCACCCCAGTCTTGTTAATAAATGTATATTTAACAATGTCTGGAGCGTATGAAGTGATAATAACTAAATCAATACCTCCCACATTGATTGTCCAGGATCCCTACAGCGTGACGCACGCAGCGGTGCGGTAATTTTCCAGCTAACTAGCACCCTGATCTACAGCCCTCCTATTGATTGGCCATTGTATCAGGCAGCCTCTGAGCATTATTGCTTATACCTCTATTCAACCTCCTTTTCTGATTCATTCGTTTATTACTGGACAGGTGCTATTATCTCAGAGACTTTCCGAAATTGGCCAATGGGGGTCAACTGTTTAGATTTCTATAAACAGACCATTTTCTGTCTTCTCTAGTTGCAGTGGCAAATTTTTCCTTTTCAAGTTTTGACTGTTACTGGGCTGGGACTGGGGATGCATGGGCATTTGTTTGCATCTGCTCAAGGAATCAACTTTTCCCTTTCCCTTCTGAGTTGCCCACCCATCTGAGGAGGACAGGTAGCTCCAAAGATGGTAGAAGGAGAATTTGGCAGGGGTTGAGGTTCTACTTGCCACCTGCTTTGGGTGGGAGTCACACGCGCTGCCTTTATACCTCCAGTGCCCTTATGCATGCAGGAAGGAGAAATGGTTTCCATGAAGTCAAATTCAACTGCAGTCTTCAATCAGCATCAGTTCAACAGTGGGCCAGACTGGAAGGGAAACAATTTTCTCAGCCAACAATAATCTTCAAGCTATAAATAAATAAATCTGTTTCTTCCTTGGACAAAACTAACACCTTTGTAGACTTTCTTTGAAAACGCTAGCAACTCTTCCTTGAGGGTGAGAACTCAAGCTGGGATATGTAATAATTTATACCAATGAGCAAGAGCAAGTGGGTGTTTTCACAGCGGGGAGGACTGTCTCCTACTGAAACTCTTTCATCTTGCTTCAAAGAGTATTTATGGATTCCAAGGCTTGAATCCACAGTGTCCCTGTCCCCAGACAGTCCTCACCCACTAGGCTAACATGGGACATTTGTATTTCTTTACCTTTTTTGCAGTTTTAAAATTGTTACCATTTTCTGTCAGCTGTCACTTGCGATGAATCTCCTTCTGATGAAGATCTCAGTTGGCTCATGCAGAGCATGTCTCATCAGTACAAAGGCAGGAGTGAAGCTGAAGGAGCTTTAAAACTCTGGTAGTTAACCATATACATTCCAGCAGCTTCACTTTCTTCTGAGGTGTCATAATTGGGAAAATCACCCAAGATCTCTTTGACTAGTTCTGTGTACCAAAGCCTTGAGAAAAGCCATCAGAATCAGTTTGTGGGAGATACCCATAGTCCGTCCCTGCGTGCTAGCGACAAGTGACTAATGAACAAAGGAGTGAGTGCCTGCCTGCAGCTCGAGTGCTGAGATTGCAGCTCACTTTACTGGCTGTAGTAATTCCACTAGACCTGTGCCTTAGCCACCTGTTGATGAATCATCCTCTAAAAAGGTAGAAGACATAGGTGCCACTGTGGGTTATCTTGTGATTGATGATGCAGCTTCCGGTGTCAGGATGCTCTTCTGATTCTTCTGAGCTGGAGTCTGTTTGGAGATGCCAGAAATTCACTGACACTCATTGAAAATTGTTGGTTTTGTTTTTATTCAAGAAAGTAAAAGCCTTTATGTCAATGCTCTAAATCTTTTCTGGGGAATACTTGAGGGCCCCTCCCTTTGCCCGCACTGTGTAGAAATCAGATTTTGCAGCGTGCTGGAGTGACGCATCCTTGCCTGTAGTGCTCCCTGCATTTCATTTGCTAAGCATTGCTGTCTGCCCTTGCTTTTAGGTTCGCAAGTTGCTCTTTTCACCAGCCTTGCAGAACCATGAAAATACACTTGCCTGGCCTCAGCACAGTGCCTCTGTGACAAAAGAGATAATGCTGCCCATCAAAAATGACCCTAGGAAATGGGAAAACTGAAACTGTAAAGCTGCCTTTATAGCCACCCTGTTGGCACCATGTCCAATGCTTTTGGTTTCTCCGTTCTTTCAGTATTAGAATCAAAAAGCTGGGGCTTTCATTAATATAAGCCGTTGTGTTGATCCTGTGTAATGAGCTGATTTTGCATTTCACGAGGCTGATGGCCAGCAAAGGCCTCCATTCCCTAAGGGGAAGAACAGCCCCTATTGCCCACGAAAAGTTATCTCAGCAGCTTTAAAGCAACACACAGAACTTTGTCTCAAGTATGTGGTCCTGAGTAATCTCTTAAGGGAGACAAGAAAAAAGGCAGAAAACAAACAAAAAAAACCCCAGCAAAAATATCTATTCTTTAAACGTCTGTGTCTTGCTCTGTATGAAGCTGGCAACTCCAGCACTGGTTGTGTTCTTTTGTGATGTGTTTGGAAGTGTTTAGAAAGACATTTTAAAGAATTCACACTAGGCTTTTTGGCAATTCTTTTAACCCAAGTTGAATGTATTAGTTTGAACACAATGAATACAATTAGTTTGAATACAATACAGTGCTATTTCCTGTGCAGTACCTGTTGTGGGATATTTTCCCCCAAACTCTTAACAGTCTTGTGTGCTCAGTGATGTTCACTCTTCATCATCTTCTGCAGAATTACAGAAGACTCTGCAGTGACAACATTTGAAGCGTTAAAGGCTCGTGTCCGTGAGTTAGAAAGGCAGCTTTCCCGTGGGGACCGCTATAAATGTCTCATTTGCATGGTGAGTAGCACTCCACTTGTGGTAATGAATCAGAAATGTCTTGGTATCTCTGCCGAGGAGGGGAGAAGCTTTTCTCCTTTTTCAGGCAGTCTGAGGGAACTCATCACCAATTAGCCTTCCAAATTAAGGTCTTAACAACACAGGTTTCTGTACAAATTACGTTGTTTCACTGGTATTTGGAGCTGTCCCTCTGTATCAGGGGCAAGAAAGGCCCAGCTTCAAAAGACTTTCTGCCTTCCTGTATAAAACTCCCAGATACCGGCATCCTTTTCCTCCATGTGCAAATTTAGGTACAGAGGAGAGAGCAGAATTGTGATCAGGGGCTCACCTTCTCTGATTTGGGAACAGGGATATTGCCTAGCATTTGAAAGTTGCCAGTGTCCTGCGTGCTCCCTGGTGATGCTGTGGCCTTTCTCAGGAAGGACAGCAGCTCCCTCTGATGGTCCAAGCCTGCAGGGCTCTACATCTCCTGTTGGGTTTGTGCTCTGCCGAGGGCAGAACATTCTGCTTGGTGGAGAGCTCCCTCTGCAACTTCAGCTTCATGCACAGGCTTCTCCCTCCCAGCCAGATCACAGCTTGGAAGTGTGGGAGTGCAGTCCTTGTCACTCATCCCACAGGAGGGACAACAGCTTGCTGCTGATGTCCAGAGGTTTGTTAGCAATGATAGAAGACACTTGAGAAGGCATGTCTGCTGAGGTAGCAGCAGCTTTCTTGGGGTGTAGTTAAGCTGTTCCTGCAGAGCTGAGTTGTGATAAGGGTTGATCTTACCCTGTCACTGGTTTTCATATGATCTGGTGACCTTTCTGATGAGAATAATGGCAGGTGGCCAGAGCAACTTGAGATGCTTTTGCGATAACTGTGCTGAGCCAGGTCATCACTTGAGTGGATTATGGGCTTCCAACAGGAGTTCTGGGAAGCCAAGAAAAGGGATTGAAGAAGACTTTCTGCCACTGCAAACATTTCAAAAATACAACTTCTATATTACACAAGTTGGTTCTTTTAATCAGACTTTTTTAACAAAATACAAGACAGTGTTACCCACAAAAAAAGGCATTGTGATGGGGTTGGGAGTGAAGAATCACTAGATTACTGCTAGGGAAATAACCTGTTTGCTTCTTTTCCTCAGGACTCCTACACAATGCCCCTGACTTCTATTCAGTGCTGGCATGTGCACTGTGAAGAATGCTGGCTGCGGACTCTGGTGAGGCTCTTGACTGCTTTCTTGTTGACTTATAGCCTTTTTCCTCTCTGCCCAGATACTTTATTCTAGATTGCCGCAGGGAAGGGTGCTTTTTGCTTTATTTTAAACAATCTGAGTGCTGTGCTTGCAGATTTCCCAAGCCTGGCTGTTTAACACCCCACTCTAACTTTGACATGAGAGAGTTTTGTTTGAGTCGTTGTGATCCAAGTTCCATCCTGCCCCTTGCTTTTTCCTCCGCTGTGGGAAGAGCTCTCTGCCAGGGACTACCTTGCCTTTCAGTAATTTCCTGTGGGGCATCCGTGCAGAGAAGTAAAGGTGTGAGAATGGAGGCCAAATTGACTGAGATTTCATGGGATGGGTAGCTTCTGAGAAATATAATACTCTCCTGAAGCTAAGGGAATCATCTTCAGGAGAGAGAATATGGAAGGGAGCTTTTATAATGTGAATCTATATTTTTTTAGATTTTTTGGAATAGCACTGGGTGGTTTTCAAGCATATACCATTCTGTTTAGAAGATTGGGAGCTACCTTGAACATTGAATAGGTGACCCAGTAGAGTAGTAATTTATTCATTTATTAAAGGACATCAGGTTAAAATTTAAGGTGTTATTAAATAAAGTGTTTTCTTTTCCTGTGTTAAAACTGTGGGGTTTATAATCAGCCTTTAACGTCCCCTCTGCAGCTGATTTTCAAGCTTTCTTTTTGTTCAGGCTGAGGAGTGGAAAATAGTCAATTGTGCTTTCTAGTTCTCCTGTTAGCAAGATGATACAGTGTTGGGTTGCAAAAAATATAAGGGAATGCCACCCCTAAAAACTTGTTCCTGGAAGGCATTACTCTACTTTATAAAACACATTGTGTGCTTGGAATTACGATTAAGCTGATCATGCTCCTTTAAATCCTGCCTTTTAAAAGTCTTGTCCAAGAAAAGTTACCAGGATGGTGAAGTGCCTGTGGGCTTGAGTACTAATAGCAACTCAATAACTTGGCTATCCCTTGGGCTGTATTTTATAGCTCTTCAGCTACACCCCGTCACTATTTACATTATACAAGCTTTTGTAAACATTTTAGCAGCATCTTATAAAAGACACATATGTGGGTGTGTAGCTGTGAGGTGTCTGGATGACTATGTGCTCTGCCACCTTTGCTAAGTGAGGAGTAATCTTGTCTTTCAGCAGTGCTACAAGCACAGGATAAAACACTCATTTCCTCTTCATTTTCTTTACTGTGAAGTCTTTGTCCTCTCCTCTTCCCACCAGCCTCAAGTCATCTTCAAAATCTGTGGCACCAATTTCAGGCTGTTCTTAGGCACAGCAGCAACTTAGTTCAACTTCAGTCAGATCCCTTTTTGTCATGTTCAGCAGTCACAGCCACTCAGGAGAATGGGGAAAGGCACTCCAAGTGTGCTGTGGGATTAACATTTCCCTTGCAGAGGGGAAGCCATCTCCCCCTAGAATTCCGTGAGAAAGGTGGTGATGAAGCTGGCTGTGTGTGATCTGCACATGGCTCTTCTGCTGACCAGGCAGGCGGGATGGGAATAGTCCAGCAAGACATCATGTTAGGACTTGGCACTTGCATAGGGGAAGCAATTAATAAGTGACTACTCATGTGTTCCCCAGTCCTAGCCTCTCCCTGCAGCCCCCAATTTATTAAAGCGGGCCTTTTCACAAGGCATGCTTGCACTCCCTCTCCCATCTCAAAAAAATCTCCCAGCCTGTGTTCGCATGTTTCTAATGTAACCATTAAAATGTAGCCTGAAGACAGCAATAAAAACCCTGGAACGCCTTGGTGCTTTTGTGTCTTGATCAAAGTCAATGTGTGTAATCTCGTTAAGACTGCCCTCCTTCCCCCCTCCCTTTTTATGAATTTAATGGCATACAGCAGCTGGGCTCAGTGTTTAATGCTTACCAACCTGCATTGTTCTAATTAAGGTATCTCCTTTTATTTCGGGCACAAAAGAGACTCTTGTTTTTTTTAACAAGCGAGGAGCTGTGGGATAGTGTGTGTAATAATCGCTGCTGTTACCTTTCCCTGGGTATAAAGCTGGCTCCCCAGTGGGGTTGGGAGGAGGGAGCCTGCGCGTGCAGCACACATGGAAAGACTTGGCTGGGGGAGAGGGGCAGCATTTTTCTTCTGCTCTGCAGTAAACAATTTGTTGGAGTTAATAGGAGTTGGAACAGGCGGGTTGTGTCAGGCTTCCGGCCCCTTTTGAACAATCTGGAGATTTGCCATCCATGCTGGTGAAAAGTCCCCTTTCTCCTGTGCCTTTGGTTCACATGCCTATTAACTTAGAGTGTGAGTGTGTCTGAGAGAGCAAGGATCATGTCCTGAACAAGGCCCTGGAACTGAAGGCTCAGAGTGCCTGGGAGCACTTCTAAACTGCAGGGTATTGAAGACAGGGTGAAATTTGATGCTCACATGTGTCTGTGGACCTAAGGTTTAAACATTTTCTAGGATACAATAGTACAATGATCTGAGCATCTGACTTGATAGTATTTAAGGCACTGATGAGGATTGGATCTTAAAATACTTAGACTTTATGAAAATAAAATTTTTGGACTTTTGGTTCTTGATGGTCAATTCCAAATTATAACTGTTTCGTTGGTAAGGGCAAAGAAGAGACTTTTAATCACTAACTCTACAAATGATGGACTCTTTAGCTTAGGTATAATTATACTGGAGCTCAGCACGTCAACAGGCTGCAAGTTCTGGGGTTGAAACATTGACCAGAGGAGACTCCATCTCTGAAGCAAAGGCTGAGGTTGCAGAAATGGGTCCTGGAGATGCCTTAAGAGAACCAAGGTCATGGAATGATTTACCTGTGATCCGTTTTAGAAACCCTGAAAACGTATGCAGGTTCTTCAAAGATAGGAGAGGAACTAGTGCTGTGGGAGCAAGATATAGCCTGGGCAGCAGCAGGTGGAGTTCCTTTCCCTGAACATTGATAGTCCTCATGGTGGGTGTCCATCCTCAACTGGTTGTTGGACTGCAGCCCGAGTCACGGGGTGGTAGGGGATGAATCTCCCTCTGTAAGAGTCTGCCCCATCTCCATCCTTCCCCATTAACTGAGAGGGGCCCTACAGCTAATAGTGGGTGAGATTTGTATTCTCCTTCTCCTGAGGAGAGTTCTCTTAACAGAAGAGATTGGCCATCTGCTGTAGTGATTTGCTGGGGAGGTTTGGAGCCTCCATCCTTGGAGGTTTGTGAGAACAGGGTTGATGTGTGTCTGTCAGGAGTAATTCAGGTTGAGGTGATCTTGCCCAAGGAATGGGTCGGCGAGTTCTTGACATCTCTCTGAGCTGTAGCTGTGTGATTTCCCAGTCCCTGGTATCCTTCTTTACGAAGTAAATGGAGCTGGAAGCTAAGTCAGGCTGTTGTTTGCCAGTGATGGAACTGTTGGTGGGTGCAAGGGCTGAAAGAGGAGCGGTTTATTTGAGAAATGCAGTTTACTAAGTTTCCCCCCATCACCTCTACAAGCCAGATCCAGCATTTCCCATGAGTATTTCCTGACTCCAGGCTTGTGCCTGCCTGTCTTGGGCTTATTTGAAAATGACAACTACAAGAGCAGGAAAAAATCACTTCTAAAAGCCCTTCCTCATCACAAAATGCTTCCAGGGGATCCATCGATATATACGTGTGCTCTGCAGTTGACACATTTATATCTTTGGTAATTACTACATTCTTAGCCTTGACACTCTTTCTAGGCTCTAGTCCCATATATCCCATGTGGGCTGGAGTGGTTTTGTACAAAGCAGCACAGATACAGAGCAGCTCTTCTGAGTGATTCCTCAGTGCTTCAGCAACATATAGGGACGTCCTGAGTCAGCAGCTGCATTGATGCTGTGCTTGAGCCTTCATGATGTTCTCATCTGCCGTGAGGTTCTCTGGTTGTTAATTAGCATTCTTCAGTTCTGGCCTCCAGCAGTGTGGAGGTGAGCTCCACCCTTTGAGGCGGCTTCCTGAAAAAAGTTGTTCCCATTGCCTCACAGCTGGAGGGTACCCCACAATGGCAGTAGAGGACATCTGTTTCTCTGGGAATTAGCATCTGCAGAGAAGAGGTTCCACACTTTGTGTGGAGGCATGGCTGGGAGAGGAGGTGGACGCTTTGGTTGAGAATTGGATCTTGGCATTCAGTTCCTTTCCTGGCAAGAAGTTGGCTCTTGGTTTGGGTCCCTCCTGTCACATCTCTGCTTCGATTTTACTTTCTTTGCCTGCTCTGTTAGTGTGTCCCTTTATTCTCTGTGCCTGGTAACATATTCTGCTTGGAAATTGCCCATTTTTAGACCCACAGGACAGCAGGAAGTGCCTAAATCCTTCCTTGTGAGTTTCCTTGCTTTAGCCAATTTATAGCAGACATCATACCATTTTTTTTAAGAGGCAACTTTAAGACAAACTACTCCAATCCTTCCTGGCACCATGTAAGCCCTAACGACTTTTCAACATCTCAGCTCTCGTTAATGCATTTTTCAAACTAGTACCCCAAGTGATTAGCCTGTATTGTGCATCAATCACTTGCCAAATTTTAATTAAGAAAGGAGGAGAAAAAATAAACTCCATCCTGGTTCCAGCCCCATTTCTTTGCTCTGTAACAGCCCTGGAGCAAACTTCTTGCAGCAGAGTTTTATAAACCCCTCAAAACTGGGGTTTATAATGGAAAAGCTGAGGTGGCCTTTACTCCAACACACACAGCTATAACACATCAAGGCTTTTCCATGTAGCTATGATGAAAGGAGCAGAAGGACCTGGAAAAAAAGGAAAAAGAAATGGCCGACAGGTGGGACTTATTATTCCACAGCATTTTTATTTCAAGGGAAAAGTTTAGTAACCCCAGCTGGCAGGTGAGCAGTGGGGGAGCAACGCTTTTTCATTGTGCCTGTGCCAGCATGTGTGTGTGTACAAGCTTATGTGCCTCTCCACAAGAGAGGAGCGCGTAATCACTGGTCCTGATAAATCTTGTACACCTCTACCGCAATGTCAGATGCAAGGATCAAGGTTCTGAGCAACTTCAATCTAAAAAGTAAAAAATCAGGACTTAGTTCTGAATTTACCACACATGCTTATGTGTGCAGAGGAGGGCAGTTTCATATAATATAAAAGAAAAATGCATCCCCAAGTGTCCAAAGTATTAGAGAGACCCAGAGCCCTGGGCCCAGTGTGCCACGTGCGGCCTGCACCACATTCATGCCAGGCTGCTGAAGGTTTCCAGGATACTGTTGTTCCTTCAATGTACCCACGATTCAGAGTTCAAGGATGAGCTGTGCTTCCCACATGCAGGTGAAGCAATATCCACCACTGCCCTAAATCAATCTGTGATTGTGTAGCTCTTGCAGAAAATAGGTCAAGCTCCATGTGGCTGGGTTCTGCTTTGTGACATGGTAGAAAACTTGTCCCTGCTTATGCATGTGCAGCTCTCAGCCTTAGGTGGGAGAGTGAATCCCCCTAAAGCCATCAGCACGTGTTGCAGACAACAGATCTCCGAGACAGAGATCCCAAGGTCTGGCAAGATAAATCCAGCCATTTTCCCTTTCCCTGTAGTGTGAGGGAACTGCATACCTGAGCTTGCTTTGCTGTGGAAGAGAGCAGCAAAGATGCAGTTGCTTCCATCGGGCTTGTTCTGCCATCCCTGTGGGCTGAGTGCTTAGAATGAGCACCTGCAGCCTTTGGTTCAATGCCTTGCTGCCTCTTGCCAGTAAGCTTCTCTTAGGAAGGAGAGCATGGATACAGATGTGGGCACTAGTCACATCTGGAATGCTTAAAGTCCCCATGCACACTTGTGCTTGTCAGGGCACATAGGAAAGCTTGAACAGGCAGCTGCCAGCTGCTGTCCCTCGGACAACATGCTGTGAATTAATTCCTCAGCACCTCCCTGCCACTTCCTTTGGGACCCCCTCCAGCTACAAAGATGATGCCAACAGGGCAACTAGATGCAACAGGTGCCTCCAAGGAAAAGGGAACGACATGGAAATGAGCAGAGACTCTATTGAAACAGGATATTTTGTGGCATTTGCATCCAGATTAGTGAGCCCCTTGGGAGTGCTGCTGTGTCACACAGTGGTGCAAGGGCAGATGTTCAGATTTTTCTCTCGTTTTTACCACTGCAACAAGTTTTTACTGGGACATGCAGAGTAGAGCTTGCCGTTTCTAATTCTGGAGATCCAAAGCTGAGGCATTGAGCATAAGCAAAGAGGCATGTTAAATACAGGCTCTGCTAAAGTCCAGTGCACTCAAGTTTCCAGCATTTTAAGCCTTTCCTTTGAGTTACAGTTTGCACTTCCTCCTCCCAGAAGTCCACTTGGTGAAGACCATTGCATAGGGCTGCATGATGCATTGCACAGGCACAGTGGATGGTCCCTGCCCTGGAAGGCTGAAAATCTAAACAGACACAGTAGTTGTCCCAGGTAACTGGAAGGGTGTGCCCACAGGCATCAGCACCAGCGTTAGGTTTTCCATCCAGACCACCAGTGGTCTGTCCTTCTTCAGACTGCTGGCCTGTCACTCACCCTGAGAGTGATGCCCAGGGTATTTTGGGTGTCTTTTACACTTCATTCAGCTCTAGCTCAGCAGGACTTTGTGTGTGACTGGTTTAGATGAGGTGCAGGTGCCTATGGTCCCAACATGTGTTCCATCAACAGCTGAGCTGCTGGCAGCCGGGGCTCTCAAACAGGATCTGATTGTTCAGAAGTGCGAAGCTCAGGGAATGGCAGGTGTGCCAAGTCCATGACTGCAAGGAATAATGTGCGGTGGGAGCAGGGAGGGCCATCCCAATTTCCCACGCTGCTGGTGCTGTAGTTGGGAGGCTGCCTCACAGCAGAGCCATCTTTCTGTCATTTTTCCCATCAACTGTCTGTCACATCTGCCAATCTAATGATGACCGGCTTAGGTTGACCCTGATTCTGAGGCTTATTAACACCCTTTTGCTGTCAGGCTCGGTGATAGATGGCACATCAGCCCTTGTTTTATTTCATGTAGTGTTCCTGTCGGCCACCCATTACCCCACCCCAGCTCACATGAGTTTGCCGTTTCCAGCTCACCTTGGCAGAACAGGCTCGTCTCTGCAGTATCTTTGTGAGCAGGGGAGGATGGGATAAAGGGTTCCTTCATGCCAGCAGCTCTTAGGCTTTTGCAGGATGGATGAGGCAGTGCCCCATTGTGCTGCCCTGAAAGGGATGGTCCAAGCCCCCCATGAACAAGCTCAGTCAACCCTGCTGAAAACTTCACTTGTTCCAGCTGGGCTGATTTTCTGCCTGTTCAGTGACCTGAACTGGCTCATGAAGGGCTGCAGGTGAGCAAGGGAAACCAGAAGTAGCAGATCTCCCTGGCAACCAGTGGTGACAGCAGTGCTGGGGTGGGTGATGGACCTTGGCTCTGGGTTTCAGCCCTCTGCAGAGCTCCTGCTTGTCCAGCTGCCTCATGCCAGGGACTGGAAGCAGGACAAGAGGCTTGCAGGACAGGCAAGGAAGGCATTGGGACTCCCCCTTCACACATCTTGTGCTCCCTGTTGGAGGACATGGCCCTGCTTGCAGAGCCTTACTGCTCCTGCAATCCCAGGCTAAGGGCAGGGATATCCTTCACACTCTCACGCTGTGCATCTCATCTGCTGGTTGCAGGGTGCCAAGAAGCTCTGTCCTCAGTGTAACACCATCACGTCTCCTGGAGACCTTCGGCGCATCTACTTATGAAGGACCCAGCAGGAGGGCGGGACCCAGCTACTCGGCTCAGCTCATCACGCCCAGGGGGAGAAGAACGACCACAACAAAAAAAAGACGTTTTAAAATTTAAAGAAAAAATAAACCAGAGACTCCAGACATGGACTCGAGGATACAGGAGCAGTGGGGAGCCTCGGCTGCCAGGTCCCGCAGTTTGAGACCTCCTTCAGCATCCGCAGCGGGCAAAACCAAATCCTTTGTTGTGAAGCCCCCTTTTTTAAAACCAGTGTTCCCCATCACCCGTTCCCTGGAGCTGGCTTTGCATTGCGGATGGCTCGTGAGCCCTCCTTTGGACTGTGTTGTTGACCACTCTGCCCCCAGGAGACTGGGGAAGGGACCCTTGGCAGAAAGATGTTAAATAACCTGTAACTTGTGTTCCTTGATCAGTTTTTTGTTTTGTTTTTATTTGTTTTGGTTTGATTTTTTTTTTGTTTGGTTCTGTTTTGGTTTTTTGTGGTGTTCTAGTGATGACTAAAAGGTTTAAAGAAAAAAAAAAAACACACCCAGGCAGAAATGAAGCACATGTAATATAGATTATATATGTTTACAATGTTGTGTATAAATGGGATAGACTCAAACATTACATACTAATAAGTTTCCCTTTCTTTTCTTTGGGTTGTATTTTTTTTAAAGAAGAAAAAAAAAATGAGCAGAGAACATTAAACCCATATTTTTCTTGGTTCAGCAAAGTTTTGGCATTAAAGTCATTAGTTTAAAAAAAGTATATATATACATATATATAATATAAATGGTTTAATGTTCTGTGGTGTATATTTCCTCATTCAGATATGAAGTTAACAGCTTTTAGTAATGGCTGTAGCATTGCCCATAACTTACAGAACTTATGGGGAGTAGAGGAGGTGGATTTTTGTCATTAGTTGTAGCTAATGGGGCTATTTATAATAGAATCGTTATCCCTGGAAAGACACAGCTTTTAACTCCTCACCGGGGGCCAGGCAGGACAGGGGGGATCTGGCTCAGCCCCCTTTATCTTTCCCAGCTGGGGAAGGGGCAAATGGTGAGGAGCTGGAAAGAGGGAGTCTGTCAGAGCACTGCCCTCCCCCCTGGCTGGGAGTGTCTGCTCGGGGGTCCAGCTGATCGCTGTGCTCCTCCAGGCCACAGCCCCATGCCCTGCCCTGCCTGCCTTTGCTTTCCTCCTCTGGGCAGCATTTCCTGGCTGAGGATGCCTGGGCTGCTCGGGATGGTGCTGAGGCAGGACAGTGGGGATGGCAGGGGACGGGATGGTCCTGCTGGTGGCTTTGTTCAGAGAGGCTCAGCCAGTTCCCTTGCAGTTCCCCTGCAGAGCCAGCCCTGCCCTGCTCTCGCTTCCCCCACCTCGCACTCTCCTGCAACTCTTCCTCCAGCTGAGACGCTCTCAGCTGGACCCAGAGGCCCCCCACAGCCCCAGCTTCTTCCACGCAGTCCCTCATGCTTGTCCCTGTCTCCCGTATCCTCAGCCTTAACCAAAGCTGCCATCTGGCCTGTTTTTTTGTTGTTTTCTTTTATTGTCAGGATCCAAAAAAAAGATACTGACTCATTTCCCAAGGCCTTGGGACTTCTCCCAGCCCCACACTGTGTATCTCTGCCGTGGCTCCCTGGGCAGTTGTGGGGTGCCAGCTCCCCATAGCCAGAAGACAGGGAGATGGGAAAGTTTGTCTGCCCCACTCCTTTCCAAGCAGATCCCACCTGGCAGCACAACGTAGCTGGGGCATTTTAAGACAGTCTGGAAACAGCAGTGGATGAGGGGTTTGGAGTTGGGACCCCAGTGCAGCTGAGCTGAGCTCTGGGTGTTTACAGAGGGAAGGGCTGGGTAGGCAGGATGTGTGGGAGGTGTGACAGTCCCAGTGCTGCTTCAGTGCCCTGAACTCTTTTGCAGAAAACAGTTACAGCCTTGGCATCTCCTTACTGATTCTAGAAGGATCCCACTCCACCCAAAGAAACCCCATATGAAATTGAAGGAGCTGTTATTTCCCCAACGTCTCATCAAAAGCTTACAGTTCCTAATTGGGAGTTTCCCTTGTGTCCAAGCTCATAGCTGTGTGTGGCCTCTGAGACCAGAGAGCTGCAGCCTCTTCTGCTCTGTACCAGCAGAGCTCCTGGGAACCAGAGGAAGTCGAGGCACCCCAGAGGGTCCCACCTTCACAGGGAGACTCTGGGCAGGGGCTGTCACTGCAGGGTAACCCCGCAGCCACAGCACGAGGCAGGGGAAGGGCAGGCATGCACAGCTCAGGCTGGATTTGTAAAGGGAGAAAAACTTGCAGGGCACATGGCTCAGCTGGGAGTGTGCTGGTGCTGAGGTCCCAGAGACGGAGAGGGTGCAGCCAGGTGGGTTTGAGAGGCAGCCAGGAAGGGCAAGAGGGTAGGACACCCCTACCCAGCCGTTCCTTGGAAATAGCCTGGCTCCCTCCCGGGGCTTTCTGGCAGGTGTTGTGGACCAGCCATGTGCTTTATGTAGGTATGTGTAAAACCATATGTAACTAGTCATTGGTTCTTTGCTTTGGGGTTTATTTTTGGTTTCTTGTTTTGTTTTGTTTTGTTTAAATTGTAAAGCCATCCCCTGTTTTCAAGGGGGAGCCTGCAGGGGGAAGGCTGGGGAGAGAGGCATCCCAGTTTGTAACAGGCACCCGCCACTTCCCCTCTTCTGTAATGAGTTTAAATGATTTAAAAAAAAAAAAAAAAAAAAAGTGAAATATCAGAGTTACCTATCTTTGCCCAAAGAATCCCAGTTGCACAAAGCGATATTCCGGTGTGTCAATGATTGTGTGTCAGTGTATACTATACAAAGAGGTACTTGTCACTCCCGTTTGTAAACTACATTTGACATTAATTAAACAAGTATAAATCTTCTCGAGCTCTTTCTGCTTCTCTGTGTTTCCCTTTACAGGCGAGAGGCAGCAGAGACACCCCCCACATGCTGCAGCTCCTGCATGTAAGTAATGTCCCAGAGGGGAGTCCTAGTCCTGTTTGGGATGCAGGGACAGATGCGGGGGGATGCTGGGACATGCGCCAGACCCCACCACGGACGGGTTCCCCCAACTGGTCCCCCCCATAGAGCCAGGAGGGCAGGGTGAAGGGCACCCCTCAGGGGACACCCCCATAATGAAGTCTGCGTTAGCTGGGGGCAGGAGATGCCCAGCCCCAACAGATCTATACATCCTGCATTAGGGGCCTCCAGTGCCGTGTAGGGTTACCCCGACACAGGGCCTGGGAGGCTGCTGGGGCGGGGGGGCAGAGGTCGGGTTCCCCCCGGCACGCGGCTGGCGCCAATGCTTTTGGTTTGCAAACATTTTGCAGATGGGTCAATGGGCTGTTTTCAAACCCCTCCCCATGGCTGTGTCCCCCAGGGATGAGCCGCTGGGGGTCCCCAGGCTGGTGGGAGGAGGCAGTAAGGATGTCAGGGACCTTTTTCCATCTGCTGTGGTAAGGATTGGGAAAGGGTGGGATTTGGCCACTTTTTTGGCTGGCGAGAAGCAGCAAAGCCTCTCAGCCACCCTTGCATCCACTTCCAGCCCAAAGGAGGCCTGAGGCCAGGGTGAGGGGCAGAAACCCTCCCTCCCTACCTACCCCACAGCAGGCTGCTAATATTTTATTTAAAATATCTTTAGGAAGCGGAGGACCATGATGTATCGGATATATTGAGAAAATGCTAATGTGTAATAGCGTGTGTCAGGGGCCTCGTTCATCACCCCGCGCCGCCTTCTGGGGGATCCATATCTAATTAACAGTAATGAATGAGGGAGCCCACCTAATGACAGCCCGCCAGTTTGTTATGGAAATGAGGCAATCCCATTAGGCAAAACACTTAATTAAACAAACTGCTCGGAGTGTAGGCCAGTGCAGGATGGGCACAGGCCCTTTAGGAAACAAGGGGGGCCCTGGTACCCAGCCCTCCACATGCCAGGTTGGGAGCATAGAGGCTGCTGCAGCCTCTAGAACTGGGTGCCCACGGTCAACTCCAGCAGCAGGGGGCTGGGGAAGCTGAGAGGGATCTGCCTGGGGCAGGGGGGGGTCCCAGCTGGGGAGGGGGCAGCAGGGAAGTTCACATCCCCCTCTTGTCTCTCCTTCGATGGGCTTAGAAGCAGCAGAGGCCAAACACAGATTTCCAATCAAACGTGTGTACTTGGCTCCTGCTCTATTGACACTGAAGCAAGAAGGGCTCAAGGTTAATTCCTTATCAATACCCTATTGTCAGCTCATCCATCACTCCACGGGGGCAGGGGCTGCCCAAGCTCTCCCTGCCCCAGCCCCCAAGGGTTGGGAGGGTGACCAAAGGATGCCGTGCCCAACTCTGCCCATCCCAGCTGTGCCCACATAGCCCATCTCTGACGGCGCTGGGTGCACTTGTAGCCGTGTGAGGATGCAGAAATGAGAGGATGGGGGGTCAAGTCCGAAGGGAAGGGGATGGAGGGATGCCCATGCCCCAGGCTGGGTGAAGGAGCTGTGTGGGTGTGCTGGACAAGAGCATTGGGAGACGGATCAGGTGGTGGCTGTGCGCCCCCATTTGTGCTGTCGTTTCCTAATTGTGTCCTAAGCCCCCAGCCGTGTGTGCTGGGGGGTCCTGCCAGCCTTTTCAGAAGAGTGGGACTATGCTCAGCTCCTTTCCTAGGGCCTGGGGACTACAGGGAACGCAAGGGAGCGCCAGAGTCCTGATGCATGGAGCACCCAGAAGTCGGGCCATGGTCTGCCTGATCACACTATTACACAGATTCACTCAAAAACAGATAGCCTTCGCTGGGTGATGGAGAGGGAAGTAAAAAAACTGAAGAATGGGATCTAGTACAAATTCCAGAGGCAAGTAGCCCTAGGGAGAGATTCTGTTCCGTATTAACTCACAATCTCTAGTTCTTGTCATCGGAGTTAGTTCTTGCTGGTCTTTTTCCTTGACCCAAGAGGAGACCTTTTGCAGGAGATGATCTCAGGCACTCAGAAGTGCTGGGCTGAGCCGTGCTGTTGGGGTCTTCGCCAGGATCTGCTCAGCTGTCTCCTAGACTAGAAAGCTCTCCATGCCGGAAAGAGGGGTCCTGCTGCCACCTCGTGGAGCTGTTCCCGCCCGGCACGGGGCTCCGCGGGGTCTGCACAGCCGCCCTCGCACAGCTCCTCCACATCACCTCCACAGGCAATGGAGACCAACCTCCCTCCTTCACTTCTTGGGATGCAGCACGGGCTTGGATTGCGTGGTTTCATCCCATCCCTTCCCACTTTTCCATCAACGGCAGAGCTCCACACATATGCCTGCAGCATCCCAACAGGCATGAAAATGGGACCTCAGCCGACACACCTTTAAAACACCGTTATGAGGTGTGGGCACAGGTCAGTCTCCACCCAGGAGCCTAATTTGAATTACTTGTGCTGCATGATGTTCCCCCAGCTCCAAAAGCTGAACCCTGGCTGGCTGCATCCTGCCCTTGGTCTGCTCCATTCCCCGTTCCCCGCCACAGCCTCTCCGAGTGCTGCAGGGAGCTCTGGCTGCAAAGACACCCTCCAGCCCAGCCACAGGGGCCACCCTGACCACTAAGTGGCTTTTTTTGTTTTTCAAAACCATCCTGTAACATCACTGCCTGGGGGGAGAGAAGGCAGCACAGGGGAGCAAGCCAGGAGTCAGTTCCCTCACAGGAAACACTCAAATGGATTTTGTTAGTGAGGGAAAGTTAATTTTGCTTTACCACAACTATGGCAGCCAGCTGTGAGCATCCTCCTCTCCCACCACTGCTGGTGTTCCACCCACACTATAATTCACAGTCTGCACATGAGGGCTGGACTGCAGGAAAACAACCTCTGGGCTACATCCCACTCCCTACCTTTGAGGCAAGCCCAGAGATGCTGCATTTTTTCCTCCCAATGAACAGATCTGCACTGCCCCTCCTCCCCATAGCTCATCTCAGAGATTTACCTGGATTTGCTAAGATAGCACAACCTTTGGGCTTTCAGTGTTCAGGCTGAAGCTCTTTAGGAACACCAGCTGCACCAAACCGTGACAGTTTAGCAAGGATTAAGGGTCTGAGGCTGGGTTTTTGTAAATCCAGTAGTGCTTGGATCAGTTCTCAGCCGTGTGCCTTCAGGCTCCAAGTTATTAACCTTCTGTTTCAAATAAGCCACAGGAATACGGAGGGCAGGAAGGTGGGGGCACACGCAGTACAGGAAAGCAGAGGCCAGCATATCACACAGTGCTCACAATCAGAATTAAAACTTGCTGGGACTCAGAAAACAAAACTCACTCAGAAAACTGGTGCTGTAAATCACTGGCTTGCCTGAGATTATCCTGCACTCAGAGAGCTGTGTACACAAATCACCTCCAAATTCCAAGTCACTTTTTCAGCAGTGGAAATGCCTGTGAGCACATTCCTGTTTGCAAAGCTCAGGACACCTCTGACTGCAGAGCTCCAGCAGGCAGCACTCACTCCCTGCCTGCTGCCCTGGAAAGTGGGGAAGTAGAGCTGAGCTGGGGAAATGGCAACACCATGGTGGGGAGGTGAAAGTGGGGAAGGAAGATGCAGCTGACATGTGAGGCTCTTCCCAGAGGAAGCTTCACCATCCTGTGAGGCAGGAGCAGAGGGTTTAGCTCCAGCTCCTGCCAGCCATGTTCTGCAACAGCCCGAGTCCTTAAACAGAAGTTCAACACCCGCAGCAATAAACTGGAAAACAGCAGATTCCCAGGAACAACTGTATTAATTCAGAGGTGTACATTATGGAGTGTTTAACTGATCTGTAAATACTGAACCTGTAGAAACCAGCATGAGGGCAAGTGCCGGTTAATAGCCTTTATCACCTCTGTTCCCTAAGAGTGTTCACAGTGCCACAAACAGGCTGGATGGCGAGAAAGCCCAGCCCAGATCTCTGAAAAGGCAGATGAACACATCACAGCTCAGGAGTTACAGCACTGACAGCACAAACCAGGGGCCTGCTTTAAAAAGCTGGGAGATCTCTGATGGGCTTTCTGGAGAGAGGGGACCATGCCTGGATTTTGCAGGTCCAAACCCGAGAAACAAGAACTTCTCCATGAAAAGGGGAAGGCTGAAGGCTCTTACCACAGGGTAACCCTCACACTGTCACAGTGAGAGCTGGAACTAGGATCACACCTACAGAAGACTGGATCCCAAGCAACAAGGGCTCCTGTGTTGGAGCCCTTGTTGCTTGGAGACAGTTTTCACTTTTAAAAAAATCAAAAGACAAGCCAGGTCATCAGGCCCTTTTCAGTTAATTCTCACTTATCCCATATATAGCCCAACCCTGCCTCGAAAACCATGCCCATCAGGGAGTTATTCTGCTGTAAATGAGCGTTGTCACAATAGTTTGCTACAAACAGCTGTGTGGTCACCACTACCGCTCACCCTGTGCTTTCGCTTCTGTGAGGTGTTACAGTTCTTGTTTAAAACTTCCAAATTATTTTAGTGCTTCCCAAGGACCTCCCCCTCTGTGTTTCAATCCAGAACAGCAGCAAGAGTTTTGTAATTGTGGATGACAGCACCCCAAGGGTGGGTAAGACCAGCACAGCCACCCACTGGCAGAACCTCTTGCAAAACTCCTCGTGCTTTTTCAGTGCCTACCTCTCTAGGGCAGCTCCTTGTTCAAGCAGGCCCATGTCACGGCCCTCCAGAGCTTCTTCCTGGCAATTTAAAGTTGGCTAAACCTGTTCACCATGCTATTAATTAGCTTGCTATGACATAGCATAAACATATCAGCAGGCTCTCCTCTGTCTTTATCCCCACTTCTCCCCCAAATAAACAATAAAACCTCAACCCAAACATGGATGAAGTACAGTGCAATGAGCTACTTTTTCACTAGGTGGAAGGAATTAATTTCTTGTACAGGTTGCATGGACTGCAAAAACTGATCATCTGAAAAGAACATTATGGACAAAAACGTATTTCATGGTCATTTGTAGGCTGGAGGTGATTTAAGAAATATCCAGTATAAAGCATAGCTCCAAGAGACAGTTCAATTTTCTTCTGCAATTCCACCTTTCTGTTTCTGGGGTCTGGCACAGCTGTAATCCTAAAGTTTCCCTGAATATCCAGATGCCATATATAGGCTGCTCAAAGACATACAATAGCAAATCAGTAGCTCTCCAAAAAAGCAAACTACTCAGTAGAACCCACAAAACATCAGAAGGAAGAGAAACAAAACACTAGACACATTCAAAAATGTTAGCTTAAACCTCTGGGTTGAAGAACACAAAAGTTATCACAAACATCTGAGCTCCCACCAAGGATCAGAGAGCTTTGACTGTTTTATCTCAGCTCTTTAATGGAACCAAATGACAGTCTGGTCATACTGCCCTACACACGCCTTTTCCCGGTCTTACACTTGGTTTCAGGGCCTGATCTCCAGCAAGGACAGTACAACAAGAGTTGGAATGCACTGAGAAAAGCAGAAAGCCCTGCAGATTTGGATCTGTTTGCTCACTGCAAGAAAAAAGAAATAGCTGAGGAAAAAAAAAAAAAAAACAACAACGAAGACATGGAAGAGCTGTATTGTAAAATTAGTACAAGCAACAGAACATGCACATTGGACACTGGGGACAAGGAGACAACACGGAAAGCAGAGAACAAGAAGAGACAGGAAGAAACAAATAATACTCAGTGTGAGACTCTGGGTCTGTGACACCTTGGTAAAGCACATCAACACGAACCATGACAGGATTTCACCTTCAGGACTTTAAATTAATCCGTATCTACGTTCTGCTCTAACGTGGCTGGTCCAAAGGCCAGGCTGGAGGCTTTCAGCCTTGTAGGGGAAAAAACAAACCAAACAAACAAGAAACCTCTACTTTCCTCGCTTCAAAGACACAAAAGCAAAGGGGGTGACGTTTCCCATGGGAGCTGAGCAAGCAGAGGCAAACACTGAAGGTCGTTAGCGCCCTAAGGAGCTGAGCCCCCGACACAGTCAGACAGGAAAGTCGCGCAGAGGCTGCAGTAATAGGTGGGGTACACCCGCATGTGGCTGACGTGAGGCGAATCTGAGAAGTCCACAGCTTTCACAGGAACACCGAGCTGCTGCCGGGCGTCAGCCATGAGCTGAACCTCGCTGGCCTTGATGATGAGATCAGCCTGGGAGTAGAGGTAGAGCTCGGGCCAGCGCGAGGGCGCTTTCAGCAGGGCGTCAAAATGGCTCTCGTGGATGAAGCGGGTCAGGGGGTACAGCAGGATCCGCAGCACAACGGCCGTGCTGGCGAAGGTGAACAGCAGGAAATACTTGAGCAGCACATTCATGGAGACCAGGACAGCTGCCAGGGCACGAAGGGCTCCTCGCAGGTTTCTTCTGCCAGGGGCGCTATCGAAAATGGTGCCAGCTACTCTGAGGTTCTTAAACGGCTTGTGGGTGTGGAGCGCCTCGATGACGTAACGGTACAGCATGGCACCACCATTGCTGAAAACATGGAAAAGAACCGGTCTGTTTTCAACACTGTAGTCAAAGAGCAGCTCCAGGAGTTGCCTGGCTGGGGTCTGCAGGGATCTGATTCCAAAGGTCTCAGAGAAGAATATCATCCTCCATGGAGCCGTGTAACGGATGACTGTGCATCCCTAAGAACAACAGAAAGAGATCCCACACACATTTAAGCTGTGCTGCAAATTACAGAGAGTAGGCAAGCAGCAGTACCAAAATCATGAAAATCTGGGACAGGTTTCCAACAGAAACCACAGGGCCAGAAGGAAGTCTTTAGTGTCAGCAGCAAGGCACTGACACATACACAGATTACATTAATCATAATAGCACAGAGTATTAGGAAAAGGCCTCTGCAGTGGGAGAGGCCTGGCTTTGGTCATGTCTGAAATCCTTTCAAATCCTATGCTAACTGGCACAACCCCTGAGGACACTGCCACCCATTTTTGGGGGTGTTAATCCTCACCCAGGAGAAGAAAACCATCTCCCTGATTCACAGACCTTCAGTATCAGCCGTTTTGGTAAGAGGAGCCTGCTCTGGTACACATCCAGCTCATCACACTGAAGCAAATTGAAGAAGAAAGAGGAACGTCCTCCTCTCCTTGGGTGCACTCGTTCACAGCTGTCTCTAAGAATCCAACACTGACATGATATTTTTGTAGACCCTCCTGAAACACTCCAGCTGTGCAAAGAAAGAGCTCTGACTGAAGAACTCAGAACTCCTGAGCAACTGCCTTCACACTTAAGTCCTTACATTTAGGTATAGATTTGGAAACAGGATCTTGGAGGAGTTTCAAAATGCAGCAGATGGAACTACATTTATACATGTTTTAGACTTTTTCTGTCACCTGAGCTCCCCGACATTACACACTGACAAGCACAAAGCAAAGTCACCAAAACACCCCCCCAGAGCTCCCTAAACAGTGAATGAGAAAGAAGAGGATAGCAAGTTCTCAAATCAAAGCCTTCTCTACCATCTTGCCATGGCTATAGCCACTTCCTCTCAGTGAGCTAAGAAAACCCATCCTCTCCTTTCCCATTTCTATGATCTTTCCGAGAGAAAAGTATTTTCCAAGATGTTGTTAGGCTGCCCTGTAACGTGCTCCTCATCCACTCAGCAGCACCTTAAAGCCACTTAACAACTAATTCCCAATTAATGACTCCTGCCCTGGATTACACATTAACAATAGACTTGTTAATGTACAAACTTTATCACCTACAGTTGGAACAGATTTGGATAAATACAAGATTCCTTTTATGCTGACCAAGAAAAAAAAAAATCTAATGTTTCACTGGGTCCCCATTCTACAAGCTGAGATCATTCCAGTAAAATACAGTATTAGAAAGGACAACATCATAACTTAGGGAACTAGCAGTAGGACAGATCTCTCTAGTTCAAACACAAGGAATTCCTAGTGGGCAGCTATGACTATCACAGGATGCCTGTTTCACAGACAGGGTAAAATTAATTTGGCTTAAAAAATTTAGATGAATCATTTTCACAGGAAGAGCCAAAGGCACAACAGATGCAGATGTGTTCTGTCAGTTCCCACCCCAGCCTCACCACGTCTGTGCTGTGGCCTAACAGCAAGCAGTAAACACAGAATCATTCCCTGCATGTTTACCTGCTTGGAAAACTAACACAGTTCACGTCATTCCTGAATAATCTCACAACTTTAAAAGCCTTAAGATACTTCAGTGAGTCACACAGTAGCTGAAAATTTCTCCAAGGAAGTATTTCTGTCTTAGCTGCACACACAAAGGTGACATCAGCAGCTGTTAGATAACACTGTCCGGGCTGTGAGAGACAAGGACCTTTCAATGACAGGAGAACTCTCACTCGCTCCCCATGAGTGAGACTGAGAGAGGCTTCAGACTTTATCAACAAGCAGAAATAAAGCAGTTTCACAGTATGACAGTGTCATGAAAATACAGACAGGCTACTCACCTTCTGGCTGTAGATTGCGCTGTATTTGGCCAGGTATTTGTCCTGGCAGCCGGCCCAGCCTAGGAGGATCACCACAGGCTGGCCCTCGGCAGGCTCCTTCTCTGTACTGCCGTCTGAAACAAATCACAAGTGTTACAGAACTGCCCTCCAGTCTACCCGAATCAGAACCTACAGCAACTTGTCTGGTTAGAGAAGTTTAAAGGCAGTGGTGAAGCAAGTATAAGGTTGACTTCTCGGTCAGTTACGAGTGTTGCCTCACGCCGGTTTCACTGCGTGGGCGCGCTCTGCAGCTCAGCACAGCTTCAGCCCCTGCAGCTCGCACCGCTCTCCAGTGACGCAAAGCCAGCACCGGACTGATCCCTACGGGCGGCGAGACCTCTCCTCCCGCCTCCCGGCGAGACAGCAGCAGCTGCTGCCACTTCCAGGGGGAACACGGAAGCGTCCTGCCCTGTCCTCCAGGGACTGCCAGACACCTGCTAGGGCACCAATGCCCCAAGGCTCTTCCTCCCATGCCCCAGCCCGCTCCCCACTTCCCCGCCCGCAGAGGCCCCCTACTCCCTGCTGTCACTGGTGTCCCCGGTCCCGCTCGCCTCCGCACCGCGGGCCTGTCCCGGCTCCAGCTCCACCACGGCCGCCTTCAGCCCGCGGGTGCCCATGGCCGCGCTCCGCGCACCGGCCGCCGCTTCCGCCCCCCCCGGAAGCTCCGCCCACCTCCCTCCCCGCAGCGAATGGGAAGGGAAAGCGCCCACCCCGCCTCATCATCCGCTCCGCCCCTACCCTCCTCCCACTTCCTTAGCAACGCGCCCTTAGCACCGGCCCAGCGCCCCGCCCGCTAGCCACCCATTGGGCAGGGAGAGGAAAGTCGGGCTGCGATTGGTTCAGCCGCTTGTCAGTCATTGTATGGGGTAACCGCCCCCTCAGGGCAGGGGCGCGGGAGTGGGGGCTGAGGCGGGCGGGGGCCGCAGGGCCGGGATGAGGGGGATTGTCGGGCCTGGAGTGGGGATTGTGTAGTCGGCGGTGCCGGGGGATACGGCGGGCATGAAGGTCGAGAGGGGTTACTGGCCCTGATGTGGGTGTTTGGGTCAGGAGGGGCTGGGCACGCGGGTCAGGGAGTGTGTCAAGGACCGTAGGGCCTGGAGTGGGGTTTGGGGTGTGAGGGAGCACAGGGCCTGTGGTTGGGCTGGATCAGGCCTGTGGGATGGTGGCCGGGGGCAGGGAATGCTGAGGTTGCAGTGGATCAGACGAGGCAGGGCTGGGATGGAGGCAGAGGGCAGTGCAGGGCCTGCCTGGGGGTGCGGCTGTGCCGGGGTGGGTTTGGGGCTGTGGCCGGCTTAGCAGTGGGGCTGGGAGTCAGGACATGCGGGTGAGAGGGAGGCCGGCGGGACTGTGGGTTGAGGGGCTGGGGATATTGGAGTACACTGAGGAAAGTGCACTGTGCGTGGGAGGACTTGAGGTGTGCCAGGAAAGGGTAAGACCTGCCAGGGAAACAAGCCCTCAATTCTGCCTGAGGCTGGGCACAACATTCATGTTGCAAGATGCAAAGGTAACACCAAATCACTGCCACTCTGTCCTTCCATGAGTCCAAGGCTAACATTCCCTGGCACCTCACACTCAGTCTGAGGCTGAAGCAGCACGAGTCTGCCTTTTGATCTCAGTCTGATGATTTAGCAGTACTCTGGACGTAAAGAACTGCTGAATTGCCAGAGCCAGTTCCTAAATCACCTTTTTTTTTTCTTGGCAAGAATAAAGCCTTGCCCTGACCCAGCCTTGTTTTGATTATTAGGTCCAGTGGACTGGGTGGCAGCCCAGCCCCGTTGACAGCAGAGTTTGAAGCCAACGACCAGGGGTTCCATGCTGATGTACAGTGCTGAGTACATGCTGATTACACTGACAAACGATTCAGGCAAGTCATTTAACTTCCCTGTGCCTGTATGTTCCCATATGTAAAATGGTCATAATAAAAACATTAATGTACATTTTCAGGGTACTTTGCAGGGTTGGTTTAAAGACCCCTATGTCAGCAAATGCTGTTATTACAGCAGCCAGAGACAGACACCACTGTATCCTCTGAAGCCATGTCATCATTGTTTCAAACCTTTTTTTTTTTTTCTTTTTTTTTTTTTTTTGCCATTGATTCATAGGCAAGCCCTTTGTATCACTAAAATCCTCACGTCCAGAGGCTGGAGCTGGTATTTCTGAGTAGTGGATGGCAGGAGGGAGTGGGGTTACTGCAGCTTTATAATAAAAAAGGGAGAGCATTACACCACCAGCATCTTAAACATAAATATGGAAACGTTAATTTAGAATCAATTTTGGGATGTTTCAGACTGTAAAGTTCTTTTAACTAGATCTCTGTTGAGGACAGAGGAGCACTTTATGGGACTGTAAATTTCATGCAAACAGTCTCTGTGAAATACAGATTCCCCCTACACACGAGCTGTTCTCTCAATATCAATCATATGCCTTGTAAGTAATGTTTCACAAATATTCTGTAAATCACAGGAAAATGCTTGCAATAATGTGAAATATGACTTTCACTTGACTGTTTCAGCAGAGGCTCCTAACAGGCCATTCTCCTGTCAGCACTAACATTTGTTATGGCTAATAACATTTTCAATCACAACTATTTTGGGAAAATGGATTTATTTTAAACCTGCTTCCCTGCAAAGGAGGTCCTGAAAACGCCCTGCCAAGGACACAGATGCCTTACAGAACACAGACCATTAATTCTCAAATTAAATTTCATCTCATCTAAATTCTTAAGCACTGTTTCTTAGCTAGTTTTTTTGAAGACTTTACTTGTTTGTTTTTAGGCACTGAGATACATGTTCATGTCTTAGTTGTTGTTTTCAGTCTGGTTCAGATAATAGGAGTAGAAAGTTACTTTTGAGCAGGTATCTCAGGGATATTTTGGAACTGATTTGAAATTTTGCTCCAATACTAGGAGAAAGGGCTTAAGAACTTTGTAGATAGAAAATTGGTAATCTTGATGATTTGTATTACATTGAAAGAAACCTCTTATTCTGAAACACAAAGATTTTATGTAATTTTAACTCTTTTTCTCAATAAACCACACTTAAATAAACCTTAAAATGGTGCTTTTGTTAGGTAGGAAGTCCAAGAAGTGCATTAGACAAGGTGTGAATTCCTCTCTTATCTTTAGGCATGTTGATACAGCTTGGTGGAGGAGAAGGCACCTGTGTTAATGCCACTGTTTGTGACCTTATCCCTCTTTCTGCATCTGTGTGTGGGCACAGATCCTGTTGTTTAATGGTAAGGCTCCTTGAGACAGGTCAGTGTCCTCCAACCAAAGGCGTGCACAGCTTTGGGATAGCCACACAAATGGAGAGCTTAGTCCCTGACATTCCATCTCCCTTATTAAGTGCACCTTCACATTTGCCAAGCTGCACTAGGGAATGTCATACTGAGCCAAAAGTGTGACAAAGACACTTGGAAAAATGTAGATTTCTCTATTTAACACCTGTGTGAAGAAATAGAAGGAATGGCAGACAAGGGATGTTTCTGGAGCTTCTGTCTTCTTGCTTATAACTCTTATCATTTTAGTTTTCCTTAGATTGTTTTAAAACATGCCAGGAAAATTATATTGGGAAAAGATGGAGCAAATGTCTGTCATGCTAAAGGGTGCCAAAGCCTTTTCCAACTGCCAAGGCCAGGCACGTGTTCCTGGGGTGGATGTGGGCCCAGTCCAAATGGCTGTTGTTCCAGCACGTGAGTGAGGGCTGTGCTGCTGTGCTAACAGGCATTTATAGGCCCCTTGACCCTGTCACTCCCCATAAATCCATACCTATCCTGCTCTCATTTCACTCTATTTATTCCCTGGCAGGTCAGATATGAGATGCAGTGTTCATATCATGAGGCTAGTGAGAAACAGGACTGGGGTAATGGGTAACATCAAAATGACTTTATTAGCAGAGCAGAGAAGAGAGCTCCTGTGGTGAACGCACCTGCTCGGGAAAATAATCTCAAGTCTACCAGAGATTAATTGTGCAGCTTCAGACATCTCAGGAACTCTCCTTTTGCCATTTTCCTATCTATGAAATAAGAGAAAATGAGATTAAATGCTTACTAAGTGCTTTAATATTATTTGCCAGAGTTTTTAAATATGATTCTAGTGGTAATTCATTAGCACAGTCTTTTTTCACAGACCTTTTTAAACTTCTTTCTCATTTTTTTTCTAGGTAGAAGAGATAATGACATCTGTCAAAGAGCAGGAAGCCATTAAACCATCATGGTTTTCTTGCAGGAATGGGATAGTACTCACAAAGTTGATCAAAGCTGCATCCTGAACAGCTTGATTAAAAGCAAGGCAGAATCAGAGCTGGAGCTGGAGTTCCAGGGAGCCAGCTCACCTAACAGTGTGGCTCAGGATGATGCATCTGTTTCCTTGGACAGCTGGAGGTGCTGTGTGGTAGTGAGATGGAGAGGATGGGCAAGTTCTCTACTGAAAATTTGTTTTTAAAATAAGCTTTTGTACAGAGATATCCACATCCAGCCACATTCTGCAGGTTTAAAAAACAACCTGCCTATCGAAAGATGGAACTGAAGGGAAAGCCATGTAACCCATCTCTCAGGAAACTAGAATTAGTGTTTTTTCTCACATTTGGATGAGTGTGCTGCCTCTGCCTGCCTCTAAGAGGACAGTCCATGCTCTTCTGCAGAGACAGTGTCCAGTTCAGACTTCTAGGCACTGCAGTGAGATGTGAGGTGATGGCTCCCAGGACATGGCATGCTGGTAGAGGAAGACAGGCTCCAAGGCAAGTGACACTTCTGGCCTTGTTCCCCTTATTCTTTCAGCCTTGCAGCCACAGATACCTTACTGAATTTCTGGAGATTGGAGGTGTCTTGATTCCTCTGGAAATACTGGGGCTGAACCACCTGAAAGAAGAGGACAAAAGAGAGTCTGTAAAGCTGCTGTTGCTCACTGGAGACACTGGCAGGGAGTATAAGGAGCCCATTTGTGAAAGCTGTGGTACCCAGCATGTCCATTTGTGCCTCATCCTGATTCAGGCGAGGATGTTCTCCCTGACCTCTGGCCCCGGGGGCTGCTTGCTGCACTGAGCCATTCCCTTCCCTCTGCCTGCTGATGACAGATGCAGCAGTGGTGCTCTGGATGGAAGGAGTTCAGAGTCTCAGCTATTCTTGAGAGGTTGCATTTCATCCCTTTTCTTTTTCTAACAAGCTCACTTTCCTCACAGTCATTTTGGTGCAATATTGCTGCCTTGCAATTCCTTCTGTTAAAACCACAAAACAGTTTCCATCCTTACCTGCAACATTCACCTACTGCAAACTTTCCCAGAGTTGTTCTCTGGAGTGGGAGAGCTTTGTAGTTTATATTTTTTAAAAGCATTACAACATTTTTTCCCTGTCTTTTGTCCTGGGTAGTGGAAGCCAAACCCTGTTAGTTCTGTAGTTCAGCGGACATTCTTAGAGGCCATGGGGTGACACACACTTTCACAGCTTTCCTCCAAAAGAGACAAAGGAGCAGGCTCAGTAGTGGGATCTGTAGCAACACTGCTGGTATACCAGTGCCAGACTGTTTCTGTAATGCCTGCAGAAGGGCCTTCTTTGGCCACTTAGTCCAGCTGAGAATTTTGCTAACTGGTTTTCTAGCTGTGGCTCCTGACGAGGACAGAGAAATGTCCTGGCTGTTTGAGCCACACTTCAAGTGGGATGTGGTACTGGATTCTCTCAGAGTGACACTGAAACATCTGAGACGGCTCGTCCAGGCTCATCCAGGCACACAAGTTGGCATCTCTTTCTCTGCACAAGGGTGCAAACCCTGACCAAGTTCTTAAACACCTCCAAGTCAGCAGAAGGTCAAAAAGATGCACAGGTTCTGCTGGGCTCTCTGGGCCACAGCAATCCCAAGTCCCAAGATTCCCAGGATTTCAAAGTCGAGCTGTTGTGTACCTCCGCCAGGCCCAGCAAGGGGCTCTGCAGACAGCCGGGGTCACGCAGGTGAGGAGTGGGCTTTGCTGGGGGCAACGGGCAGTGTTACCACCTCTGTCCATCCCTACTCAGGCAGGAACTGTGCCTGTCTCCCCGGCATTGTGGCATTGTGGCTGTACTGGGTAGCCCTACTGCCTGGAAGAGAACAGCCTGGAGAACTGTGTGAAGACTGTCCCTGTCACTCTGCCCTTTTCCCCCAGCGTACGACGGCAAAAGTGCCCTGTGTGCTTATATGGAGCTCATGCTGGGTGTGCTGTGCTCAGTACACCTGGAGGTCCAGTACAAAGCTGGGTTCTGTCTAAGCCACACTGCGCGGTGCGGGGCTAGCCTGGGCAAGTGTGCCGGGGGCGAAGGGCAGCCACAGGAGGTGTAGATGGAGCGCCCCGGAAGCCCCGATCCTGCCGGGCTGCGGCCGATCCGGGGCCGGGCGCCTACTGGTATTCAGGGTAATTTGCATACCCAGGGTGCACCGCGCGGCGGTGCCGCGCACACGGTGAAGTTCGGGCCGCCACTCCCCGAACCGCCGGTCCGGTGCAAGGCCGGGCTCTGTCCGCTGCCGGGGGAACGGGACGGGGCAGCAGAGGGTCGAACTTGGGGGCCAGGGGCGTCGCTGTATCCTTGGGAGGGACACCCACCGATGGCTAGCTGCCGAGGACGCCAGGGAAGTCATACTCTGGTTTCTCTTCAGATCGTATAAATCTTTCGCCTTTTACTAAAGATTTCCGTGGAGAGGAACAGGCACGAGTGTCGAGAAATTTTTTGAGGCTCCACTTCGGTGGAGCTATCCCTAATGTGGTTAAAAATAGAGCAAAATTAAGTAGATTCTGAGAAGATGGTACATCTGAAATGTCATGCGCAATTGCGGCGTAACTGCCGCTCTCAAGAGCTGAAACGCGGCTCCCGGCAGTACTAAGCTTGTGATACGGGTTCATCGGCACCGCCCCTACCCTCTCCGCGGCGGCCAGCCCGCTCCCCTTGTCTGGTCAGAAGATACGCGTGGCAGGGCGGGGCTCGGGCAACTCCTCCTCCCGGCCCGGGTGATGCAGCGGAGGCGCTGCACGCCGGCGGTTCGGACTCCGGGAGAAGCGACAGCTGAGGACCTGCCCGGCAGTCCCGGGCAGTCCAGGCCCGCCCAGGGGGATGGGGGGGGCTGTTGGCGCCCGCCCGAGCTCAGCACGAAGCGTGGGGTCCCTACCGCAAGCCCCCTCCTGTCGAGCTCCGGTCCGTGGCGGCGGCGTGTGGCGGCCTTTCGCGGAGCCCACTTTTTGCCTCTGCGCGGTGCTGCCCGTGGCGACGATGCGGCCAGACCCGAGCGCCGCGGGGTCCTTGTCCACTCCCGCTAGCTTCGTCCCCAGCTGCCGCGCTCCGCTCCCCCCGCCCCGGCAGGAGGGCAAGAAGCACCGGGCTTGGTCGGGCCGGGTCGACTCCTCCGTTTAGTGTGATCAGTATACCCGGGATGCAGTGCAGGCAGCGCCGGGTCGGCCCCGCCGAGCGCCGCCGCTCCGAGCCGGCGTGGCCCTGGGCTCGGGCCAGCCGGGCTGTGGTACCAGCGAGGGGCTGGTGCCGAGCCGGGTGAGGCGCCGGAAGGAGTGGGAAGAAGGGAACGGAATTGAGTGAGGGTTGCTGTGTCCTGTGGGGCAGCAGCGGGGAGTGGGCATATGTGCGGGCCTAAGCAGGGCCGTACTCTCGTCTCTCTTCAGGTTGTATAAATCCTTCGCCTTTTACTAAAGATTTCCGTAGAGAAGAATAAGTACGAATCTTAAGAAAATTTTTGTGGCTCCATTACGGTGGAGCTAACCATTTATGGTTAAAGAAAGAGCGAATGCTGAGCATTCTTCGGGGTGGGTTGTTAGTAATGAATTGCGGCAGTGAAGAATAAGAGCGATCCCCTGGCCGTTCGGACCGTGGAAAGAGTGCCTCTGCTGCGGCACCGCGGTCAACAAAACCAACTTTCTCCGCCCATCCACGGCGCCGGCTCCTCCTCCTCGTTACCGGCGCTCCTTTCGCGGGCTGATTTGCATGCCCAGGGTGCTCCGCGGTCCCGCCGGTGTCCGGCGTTGCGGCCGCTGCCCGGGCTCTGGGGGGGCTGCTCGGTGTGCGCGTCCCGCGGGGCCGGCTCGGCCGGGGGTAGGGGTTCGGGCGAGGGGAGCGGGCTGAGGTCGCCCTCGCTTTTGGAGGGTGGAGCAGACGTTGGGTATGTCGGAGAGGGGGTGAGTGGGTATACTCTGGTTTCTCTTCAGATCGTATAAATCTTTCGCCTTTTACTAAAGATTTCCGTGGAGAGGAACAGGCACGAGTGTCGAAAAATTTTTTGAGGCTCCATTTCGGTGGAGCTATCTTATTTGTGGTTAAAGATAGAGCTGGAAAATGTTATAATTGAGATGAGGCAGCCCAGTGTTCCCAGTAGTTCTTCTAGCTTGTAGTGTGTATGCTTGTGATTGGACTAGTAACTGTGTGAGCGTTGGCCAGGGCCCCGGCTGATGTTCTGTCATCACCTACAGGGTTTAGGTGTCACCTTGACAGGTAGGGGAAGTGCAGGGAGCTGTCCCCTGAGGCAAGGGGGGCAGCAGCAAGGGCTGCCCGGGTCTAGACTGTGATTGCCTACACCATTAATGCTACCCCGCAGGCCTCCAGAGATGTGCTGAAGGCTGCTGGCTGAGGATGGTCAACAGTTCCAGCGCTGGGCGTTTCCTGTCCCAGCTCAGTCGTGCAGGCCACAGTAGCCCAGGCTGCCTGAGCTGTGGCATGTGCATAGATAATTATATGTAGCCACAGTGTCTCCTGAAAATCTACATCCATTCTCCTTTCATGCTAGCAGTTTAACTTCACCTCTAACATCTTAGAAGTGTTTCAAAGCATCATTCTCTCCTTCCTAATGGTCCACATACACACAGAACTACACTCTGGCTAAAAGAGTATGTTTAACACGCAGCTGCCACAAGAGCCATTGGGTGAGAAACTGGAGCAGAATCTACAGGACCATAAAAAGAACCTCAGACAAGTGGCATCGTTTCAGTAGGAAATGACTGGACATGCTCCTGCCAGGAAAGATTCACCCCTGGCACGCCTCTCTGCTGGGTATCCCAGCTCTGTCAAGTCTCCAGCCCTAAGCTGATTGGAGACAGGTGTGTTTGGGAATGAGGGAATGAGGCAGAGCTACTGCCTGCAGGTAGAAGTTCTCAGACCCTCCCTGCTACTGCCTCTGGAGCTGGCTTGAAGTTTTATTCATAGGGAGATGTGAAATCTGCAGCAGCCTTGTGTATTGTCACCCTTGATGGCTCAACCTGGAAGCAATATATATCCTGCACAGGGCTGAAAAGTGCTGCATTGCTTATGGCCACTGTGTTCTCCACACAGCTGGGAGCCAGAGCCAGCAGTGAAACACCCTTTTATAACATCAGCCACCCACTGGAAAACCTACTGCCTATGATAGACTGCACAATCCTTAATGAAAGCCAGCCATTTGCACTAAAATTGGTTTATTCAGTATGAATTTCCTGCAGTGTCCACAAGATAGTGCTGTCAGAACACCTTTTCTGCAAAAGCAGATGACAGAAAATGCTGGGTGAATAGAGAAGCAAACCTAGGGAGTTTTCCAGCAGCATCCTCTCACAGGAACGGGAGGTAATGTTTGAGGCCTGGGGTTTTTATGGTCACACAAGAAACTTGCCAGACTAATATACACCACAAAGCTCCTGCTGATGATTAAACAGTTGATTCTCAACAAGCCCCAGTGTTAAATGACTGCTAATCCATGCACAGCTGAATATTTCTTGTTTATTTTGGGACTCTTTTTTGTTTGTTGGTGCTACTAGGGCAGGACAGGAACACAGCATTTTCCATTGAGATTGCACCAAGAGGCACAGACTCAAGCCATTGTGTGGTTCTTCCCCCATCTAGGGTGAGCTGATAGCCTCCAGATCAGGTCTCTAACTCCTAAGGCAGATAACAGGGAAAAATAAGCAATGTTAGATCCACAGAGGGACGGCAGTGGGCAATACTTTGTTCCTTACATGAGGAAAGGCTGGATAATCCAAGAGTACTAACACCTGAAGTGGAACAGGATTATCTTGCTTTTGTCCAGACTTAGTAGGGCATAAAAGCTCTTTTACTCTGGCTGGCTATCTTAGTTATGATGCAGGCAGAGCCCAGGTCCAAGTCAGCTTTCACAGTTCAGAAACCCTCAGAGTGCTCAGCCCCACTCTGCTCCCAGAACCTAAACTGTTGAGCACAAAGTGCCCCAGCTGTGGAGGAGGATCGTGCCTGGGTTGAAGTATCCCTTAAGTGCTTGTGACTAATGTTTGCTCACATCCCTCAAAGATCCCTAGGCTCTTTTGCTGTCTTTTTTAAATATTACAAGTATAAACACTTTGAAAAGAAAATCCAAGAAATCAGCCTCCCTACCAACAACCAGCCAGTCTTTAGGAGCTGTTAAACTTTACAAAAATCAGCAAGAAATATTTTTGTAGGACAGATAAGATAATGAGATCCAAGAACATTTATTTATTCAACTTCTTAAAATACTGGTTTTTACAAACACATAGTCAATTTTCTTTCTAGAAAAGCAAAACTTGCAACAGTTTTGCAATGTTTCAAGCACATCTGGAAAAGGTTATGTGTATACATAACCTGTACATGTGTATTTAGTTATCTTAAGGGAGACCATTGTCACTAGCAAAGGGCCAAATGCCAGATATCTCCGGCAGAGACTGCAGGGTCTCAGGCCCTCTACCCAAGCCTTCCAGTGGGTGCATTTTAGCACTTTGCTGAGTACCCTGATACAGGCCATGAAGAAAAAGGCTGCTGTGTTCACTGCCCATGGGCATGTGACCTGCAGACACCCTACCGCACTTAAAACAGGAGTCATACAAACCACTGACAAACATGCAAGACAAGAACAACTGCATGCAAGATTTCTTGTGAACCAGGTTTTGCTGTAATGACTAAGGCCTCTGCCAGCTTATCTGCTTGCTGGCTTGCTCCTCCAGTTGCATGGCAGTCGCCAGGGCATCCAGTGTTTCTGTAAAGAAAGGTAAGAGCAACAGGGTGACTGATGTGGAAGCTGAACTCTCCAGCCCAGCTGTTGCTCTCAGCAGACCTCAGAGCTATGCAGGACTGGATGCTCAAACCCCCACAGGTATGCTGGTGTTACTTTCAGGTCTTTGGAAAAGCGTTAGTGACAGTGCTAGTCAGATACAGGCTCTAACGTACCTCTGACACCGAGAAAACTTCTTGAGCTGTCCTCTATGAAGTACTTAGCTCTGCTCACAAAGGTCTCAAGATCATAGTCTGGTTTCTCTGTGACTCCCAAGAGGTAGTCAAGTTCAGTAGTCATTCTCTGTATTTACAAGGATAACAGTGATGAGAAATGGACTTTCTGGAAATTCAATTACTTTCTTCAAATCTGGCAGTCTAATCAACATGGCTGAGCTTCTACAGACCAGGAGCAGTCAGTGCTCGTTAGCAAGTAGAGGTTTTTATTTGGAGGGGAAAGGGAACTGGCAAAAGCACTGGAATGCCCCACTTTAACCAGTTGGGACAGAAAATACAGAAAAAAGTTGGCAGTGAGGAAAAAGTAACACCACTGGTACATTATCTTGCATTGCTGCTTCCCCAGTAGCACTTGGCTACAAAGCAAGCTGCTACCAACATATAGAAGGTGGCCTGGGCTGGGTTTGCTGCTTCCCCATACCTGTCTCAGTTCTCTGAGCTGTTCTACAACCTTCTCCTCCCGTTCACTAATTTGAGTCATAACCTCTCGATAGGTGAACATTTGGGGAGAGAGTTCTTCCTCTTCATCCTTGGAGAACTGCAAGAAACAGTCTAGGTAAGAACAGCAACTTGTTCCCAGCTTTGAGTTCAGTTTAGCCCACTGCACACACATACATTGAGTTGAAGACCTGAGCCTTCTGTACTGGTCTCAGTCTCCTCAGTCTCCATCTGACTCTGAGTTTCACTACCTCCATCATGAGGGCTGAGCTCTTTCACTCTGCAAGAAGAAGAATTGTCAATCAAATTCATCTTCCATCAGTTTCTTGGCTACAGCATCACAAAATAGCTACTGCAATCAACTAGTGCTCAGCAAGAAACAATCAGTTTCACTTTAAAAGTTGCACAATTACCATCCCCAGAACAGGCTTATGTGGGCAGAAAGCCCTAAAGACTGTGGGAAGGAAAGCCAGATGTTTCTGTTAAGAAAACTTGCCTGTCTGGGCATCCAGGAGCCACTCCGGCAGTTACACTCACATCAGTTGAGCTGAGACTGAAATCCCTTCACAGCAGGTAGCACATACACCTTATACAGAGTCCCTTAGGTCTGTGTGTGCCCACGTGTGTGACTATGCTACAGCAAATATACTATGAAGGTTGCTGTGCTAGATTCTTAAGTATGTTAAGTATTTGTAACAAAGTTAGGCCTGTAAGTGAGCTACAGTTGGGCTTATAGTAAATTCAATAGACTCTTATGTTAAATTATTTAAATTAGGCTATGGATTAAGTGCAGTTAAAATCTTTAGGCCTAAGCTGTTGGTCAAGTCCAGGGCTATGTTTGACAAGGAGGTCACATAAACCTTGTGACTCAAAGGGAGGGTCTAACTTAGTCCTTTCCATCCTTACCCTTTCTTTTTCTATCCTTACCCCTTTTTCTATTTGTCAGGCTTCCAGGTAGATAATTTTAAGTTGATTTTAGTCAATTTTCTTCTCTGTGTGCTTTAACCACCTAGTATGTAGTAGAGTGAACTTTGCCAACAAACTTTGTCTTCCATTTAATTTTAAACCTGCTTTTGCTGCTACCTTTTCCAGTGATTCTTTGAGTGAGCTAAAACACTCATTTGTGACACACATTCTTAGCACACCCTTACAGATGGGTCACAAAGTACTACAAAAAGTAAAGGGCATGGAGGTAACCATTCAGGACAGGGCAAACTCCCTGCAAGAATCAGGGCAGTCTGAAGTCTGGCATGAGAGGAGATTCCTTTGAGAAAAGGAGACATTACTCATGGTTTTACATCATCACTATTATGTCTCAGACAGAACACCCAGGTTAGTTTCATATGACAGCTCTAAGATACTTTGCTCCTAACAACCATCCTCCAGGTTGCCAATACAAACAATACGAGAGAACTTGAGGTTCCAAAGGTCAAAGTAAAGGCAGCTAAAACACCTTCTACAATAAGATTAGAATCCCCAGGTCTGAAAGGCCATTACCTGTCAGCGTATCTCAGTGTGTTTAAGGTGTACTCACACGAACTCATGCCTGGAGAAATCATTGCTATCTGCAAACACAGAAGAAACCTTGGTGACTCCTATCTGACTTTTGCTCCTATATATTTCACCACACAGCTGGGACATTTGAGGACAAAGGGTTGGAGTTGAGACAGCCAAGTTCATTTTTCTTTATGGATTCTGTGGGACATGCCAGCATCCCTGTATCCAACTTTCCACTGTCTTTGTGTGCACCTGCTGTGCTTCATCATCCACTGAAAGCAAAGCCCTTTGAGAGCACACCAAGCTCTCTTGCAGATTCACTGTATTAAAAAGACTTCCACAGCCCTGCTTCTACTGGAGCTGGGTATAACTCACCAATTTATTATCTTACTCACCCCATGGAAAAGTTTTCATGAGGAAAATGTTAGGTGGGTTTTGTTGGGTTTTTTTCTTTTAACAAGATCTAAAGCTTTCCTACTTAGAAACCCCCCTTGCTCTAGAGGAACATGCAGCTATTTGGTCAAATTATAGAACCTAAGCATTGTTTGACACGTGCATACTCACCATGCAGGTCCTTGAATTTGCTCCTATGAAAGAGTCTCTTAGCACCTGTGTCAGCTTGCTCTCCCGAAAAGGGGTATGAGACTTGTTCTGCCCTAAAGCTCGGATGCACTCCTACAAAAAGACAAGTCTTGTGAATGCAGTGTAGGCATCTCTCCAAACAGCTCTGCAAGCTATCAACCACCAATTGCTGGTAAACCCAGCAGGCTGAAGAATGGTGACATGCATTGCTCTAAGTTCTTCATAGTCTTTAAAATAAACTCCAGGTACCTGACTGTCACAGGACAGTAGGTATAGCCATCCTATGTCACAAAACTCACTCCAAAAAAAGGGCTGACTTGAATGCAGCTTGAAATACCTCTACCAGTGTCTGGCCTGACAAGACTGCACTACTTTCCTGAAAACATTCTAAATGGAAGTATACTCTATTTTTAGGTTGCTCACATCCTAAACTAGTACTTTTTTGTTTTTTTTTTTCCTTGTCCTGGAAAGAAACAGAACAGATAACCCCAGAGTTGAAGAGAACCCACATGTGGATTATCACTCTGCTCCAGGAGCCGTAGCTCACCTTCAAAGCCAGCAAGCTCTTATTGATTTCAGCACCCTCCATCCGTGTCTGCCGATCAGCACTAGATGTGTCTGCACCCCTTTCATTTCCTGCCAGATCCACCAAGGAAAATTTGCCAATCATTTGTCCTCTTCGGCGCAGTATGATTTGGAAGCAGGCATGTGACCTTGAAGAGCTGGCATTTGCAAAAGTATGCCCAGATGTCCTACAGCAAAGATGCAAACAAGCCTTAGAAACGTGTCACAGAAAACAACAGGTCCTGACAGCACTAGATAAGACCTGTAGCCATTCAATTAACCTCCTACAGTTTATCCCATACATTAAGTTTGTGTGAATTATGGAATTTCTTCTGAAATAAGAGCACAGAACTACTTGTGAAAAATATGAACCTGCACCCTGGATATAGGAATTTGAGACTATTTAAGCTGCCTGGCTCAACTCAGCCAGCCTACATTGGAATGCCTTCCTGAGTGTTAAAGCCTCACATGCACTTGAGCTAGAAGTCACACCCTCAGCACACCACTTGTCATTTTCCTAATGCATCTGCCATTATACAGTAAGCTCAGCCAAGCTCCCCACCAAACAGCATTAGGTATGCTAGCACATTACAATCATGGTAAATCCCCTTCTCCAGCCAAGCTGGCTTGGTACTTCACCTCTACTGTACAGCTGCACCTGCCCCATCACTGCAAGGCATAGAGTGACATCTTTGAATTTAAATCTCCCTGTGACCTTCACTATCATATACTCCCTGAGAATGCTGGCAGGTTCACTGTTCCACCCTCATCCCTACTACTGAGGAAAAAGGAGGGAGTAGCCTGAAATGCAAAAACAGGTCAGGACTAAATTGCCAGCCAAAAAAGGATGCACAGAATGCCGAATAAGCTTTCAGGATGTGCATATTTTCCCACACAGTGCAGTACAGAAGCCAAGGAGCTCTTATTTGCCTATGAACTTTTCCACAGCAGTTGCAACTTCACTGAAGCAGATAACACTTGGTAATACAGATTTTGGCTCCCAATTAAAGATACCAGTATGATGGCAGAGCTGCTCCTACCACAGCCTTTCCTGCCAGGATGATGTGCCAAGCCTACAGCTGTCCCTTGGCACTTGTTTCCAACGATTCTTTAGACAAGATTCCTGAACAACATGCAGTGTTTTTGTTGCCATTGGAATAGCTCATCTGGCCTGCAGTTAAGCCAAACCATTTTTGCAACTATGGTTCATACCAGCTGCTGTTCCTTGTGATCGTACAAGCCCACAGGGATTACTTGTATTCCTGTAAATTAGCTGACACTTCTAGAAAGCACCAAGGCAGCCATCTCCACATGTGAATGGTTTCTCTTATTGGAGTTCCATGAGGACTTCTGAATGAGGAGCTCTGACATTTTCTATGGAAGGCAGGCTGAACCCATCCCTTCTAGTCCTTTGTTGTGTAACCACTTCCTGGTATTCATGCAGAGGTGCTGCTCAGTGCCCTTACTGGGGAACAAGCAGCTTTCATTTAAATCTCAAAGCACCAGCAACAGGCACTGTATGTTTTTCTAAACCTAGAGATGCAACAGGACATGATTCCTCTTACAGGTTTTAAGTCACCAAACCTGCAGGCACTGCCAATTGTGATCATTTTGATGACATCCTCAGCACAGCCAACTGGTCTTTCTTGGAGACCAACAACCTGGACCTGTTGCTTGCCATCCTCCAGGACTCGAAGCTTGGCCTTCTTATTCAAGAGGTCAAACACCTATATTTAGGCAAAAAGATTGAGGCAAACCTGAGCAAGGACTCCTTGTATATATTTTTTCTGTCTTTATACAAAGCTATATAGAAACAGCATCTTTAACATAGACTTCAAATTCAATTCCAAACACAGCAATAGAAACAGAATACATAGAACTATAGAAAGTATTAAGTTTGACTCAGCTACTTATGGAATATTCATCCAAAGAAATCAGGTCAAGATTTAAAAATAAAAAAAGGTCTTACTTTTCCATTGTATATTTCAAAGAAAGTCACATAGACTTCCAGGTTCTGACTCCTGTACCTGGGCTGGTTTAGGAGGAGGAAGACATCTTGTGCTGGTGAGGAAAGACAGAAGTTAACTGGTTTAAAATATATTCTAGTTGCTACTTGATCTACTTTCAAAGACTGCACAGCTATAAGGCAGTGTCTAGCACTGAGTGACAGTCATCCAAACAAATGCTAACAATCAGTGCTGTGCTACCATCTGGAGAAGAGATTCAGCAGCATCCTTACCCAGGGACTGAAAACAGGGAAATACTGGAGTTTCAACTGCTAATACCCACAGGCAACAATCCTTACTGCTCTGAAGGCACACTGGGATCCTCTATGGTTTTGGACAGGCCTGAAAAAGTCACGTGTTTGTTTCAAGTGCATCTTGCAGGAAGTCTAGAAAACATACATCCCTGGACATCTGCATTGCTGAGGTTTGGAGACAATGTACTAGATTAGCTGACCCTGTGGCTGGATCCAGTGCAGCTTTTCATTAGGCTCCAGACTTTGAAGCTGAGCTGAAAAGCAAAGACTCCTTCAGGGCCAGTCATAACTATTTCTCAGAGATCTGCCAATAGCTGTTCCTGGTTCAGCTGCCTTGCTGCTGACTAGGTTCACAGTGGGTCTTTCTGAAGCGAAGGTAAAGGTCAGGTTTCATGGTACTTTCCAGGCATTATATCGAGGAGGGGCTTCTAAGCATCCATTTTCTGAAATAATTTTGGACATGCTAGTGTTTTTTTGCATTTAAGACTTATAGAACAAAACACAATACATACATCCTTTTGCATAACAAGTTTTATATCACAAACGGGTAGAGTTGTGTTGTACTCAGATATATCTGAGACAAAACTGAAGCAGAAGAATCAAAATTAAATGATTCTGCCCAGCAAACACCTAATTAGAAAATGTGTCGTCTCTTTGCATCAGAAACAAGTATCTTCTGGTGAGTTCAGTATGGATGTAAACACTTACAGGCTAGAAGAAAAATATTTTGTGAAATGAATGAAAAAATACTCATACCTCCTGCAAACACCAGCTCTTATTATTAAAAACACAAATACCTTATGTATCTTCTACTGGACATGTTTAAAATAACCATACAAAACCATATCTAGTTAAGAAAAACAAGCATTAATTTAATTTTTGTATCTATAGAAGAATCAACTTACAGGCAAAAGCATATATGCCCTTTGAGGCATTCTGGGTTCTCCCGGAGAAGTCTCCGCCCATAGTCTATGAAGAGAAAAGGCTAGAGGTCAGGCATGGCACCAAGTCAGCCTGTCTATTCTTAGTCCCAAAAACAGGCCAGGAAGTTACCATAGATAATCCCTAATGCCAACAAGATTACTGGAACACAGTGCCAAATTAGTTTGCAGCTTCCCCATCAGTTCAGAAAGAAGATCTGGCCTACACAAAGAGGTGCACCTGTAAGGCTCTGGGGTGCAGTGTCAAAGAAGTTGTTCCTCCAAGGAAGCTGCTTTGACAGTGCAACCAAACAGCCTCTAGTTAGAAGAGACAAAGCTTTGTTTGTTAGGATCTAGGTTGAATAACATTTTGCAGCTACTTGCAAAAGTTAACCTGACATGAAAATACAAATTTAGAGCAGACAATACGTTTAACTCCTTTGGCCAAAGGATCTTTAATCATAACAAAATTTTCAGTTAGTGCTATCCTAGTGACTTGCTCTACCACTGTTATTTAAAACACAGCTCAATCTCATGACACATTCTCAGTCTACTAGAGTTTAATATGCAGCACTCCAGCCTCAAGGTAGAGCTGTTGTCCCTGCACTAGTTCTGCCCTAGGACTGAGAAGGGAAAGTAAAATCACCAGTGATTTTAGTGCATCACAGCTGTATTCCTGTAACGCTGCTCAGGTAAGCAGGTTTCTCTACCCTTTCCAGTGCAATGAAGGCAGTCTGTGTTCAAACTTCTATAAAGCTCCAACTTGTTGTCTGGATTACTGGAAAAGATCTGCAGCTCACTACATAACACTAAAGATAGAAGGTGCTAGCCTAGAACTTGCCTGTAACACTGATCGACAGCAATGACTGATTACTCAAAGCAGTGCGTTAGCCCAGCCCTGTGCAGATCACTGTGGTTTGAGGTAAATGCTTCTTGTGGAACAGGACAGCACATCTGACTCTGCTATCATGCTGTGAGGATTCTTCCCCACAGTTCCCAGAAGAAAGTTATAGACAACACATCTGTTGAAAATTTAGAGCAAGCTTTCTCTTTTGAGACAAAACAATTTTCACAACTCTTGAAGCTGCAACTGTTAGACTGGAAGGAGTGGTTAGGAAGCAAACACGCTAACTCACTCACTTCACAATACCAGATCACTTAAATATTTATGTGCATCAAGAGGCTTATTCTTATATAATTGCTGAATTCTTTAGAATGCCTCCATGCTCAAAGCACAGGATAGACTGTAGGCTTTGTCTCAGATGTAGGCTAATAGCCCCACTTTACAGACAGGAGTTAAACAGCAACAGGCATTTGAGGAAAGGAATAGCCATGACTAAAACTGACATATCAGGGCATCCTAAATCTCTGAAAAAGCCAGCTTTTCTTTTTTTCTAAAGAGAAAAAAAAATCATTTTCTATTTCTTATTCTTCCTTTTATTCTAAGAAGTTTTTTCCTAAATCTTTTGAAAAGCCAGTACAATTTTCCTCACAACCTCCAAGGAAACCCACTAGTACATAAAGCTACAGAAAATGAGTTAACATCTTACAAAGTATTAGCTTTAAGACAATAAAACCAAGATCCAAACTTCTTACATGATCCTAGTCATTCTCAAACATCAGGGAGCTTTGGAATACTTTATCAAAGCTAGAAAATTTGAGACCTTGAAGAAAAACTTACATGTGTCTTGCCACTGCCTGTCTGGCCATATGCAAAGCATGTTGCCTTCCCACCCTCAAAGATGGTCTCTACAAGAGGTCTAGCAGTGAATCTGAATATTCAAAAGATGGAAAATAGTTAAGGCAAATATCTCATACACTGCTTCGTCATCAGTTTTAATAAGAAAAGAAACTAAAAAAAGGCAAATCATTAGGCAATCAGCAAGGCTGTGCTAAAAATAAGCCTTAGACTTTTCACTCCTTCAGCTTTCTCCAAAAAGGATTCTAATGCCTATTTCAAGTAACAGTTTCTTTAAGCTTAGACACCATTTAGCCATAGTTCCATGCTTTTATCTGAAAGTCATTTCCAGTGAGCAGCAAGCATTACCTGTATACCATTTCATTTGAAGAAGTTTCATCAAATGAAAAGTCAAATCTAAATGTTTGGGTTTCAAGGTATTTTGTTAGGTCCACTTTCTGCTTTGGCTCATGCACCATCAGGACACACTTGCTTGGAACAGTAACCACATCACATTCCTTTTTTTGAAGTTCTGTTGACAGAAAAGACCCTCAGTTTTAACAAAAATTAACAAAGTCAAACTGTTCAAGACAGAGCTGTTTGGTCAGTATACTCACCATGCCTATTGAGAGGGCGCTTTCTCACACAGACACAAATCCTGTGCTCTTCTATCTAAAAGAAAAGTAAGGAAATAAGTAATTATTTCCCAGTTACACTATTACAGAGAGATCCAATGCTCCCTCACATCCATTTTTCTATATGCTGATCAGTTGCTTCTGCTTCAGAGCCAACCCATTCATGCATGGATGTCAGTCTTAAAGTGCATTCAGTGCAAAAGTGACACTACAAATAATTTACCTTTATGCTGCATTCTCCAACATATAAGGTGGAAATGCTGTCCAGCAAAATTTATGATATCAATACTGCAGCTATGGTCAAATTAATCAGACAAATTAATATTTTCATCTACCCTAGAGGTTTTTGGTGACCTGGAGTTCTTTACTGATGGAGCAACTTGAGCTATTTGTGCAGCACAGTTACACATCAGATGAGTTGGGAAGTGCATATGCCATTTGGTGAGACAGAAGGCAAAGGTAACAAGCTCTTGTCCTCTCACACAGTGATATGTACACCAGGTTTTTTAATGGCTGAGGGTACTGACCAAGCCAGGGTTCTCTAGTTTTCAATCTCTACTTTTGCTCCTCCACTTTTTGACCTATTTTAAATTGCTTAACATATTACTTGCTTATATTAACATGTTCTGTAATAGGTCAACAGGCTATTTTAAATTATACCTATTCCTACAACAACAGCTGTGCCACTTACAATCTGGTCACATATCATTGCATGGTAATTGTTGAACCACAAGCTCACTAGTGACACATGCAAAGTAAACAAGACAGCTTAGCCCTAAATAAGGAAGGCAAGTGACCTCACAGATACCACGAACTTCTTCAAGCTTACAATATGCTGAGAGAATTTCCAAGGTGCAGTGATGCACCAACAGCTTGATGCCAACATTTTTAGTAAAAAATAGAGAAGTCTGTCTACAGGCTGCAGTTAGTAGCCTCAGTACTTACTGGATCACTTATAGATATTGGCTGGCAGTTTAAAGTTGCTCTGAATTCCTTGATCATACGTGCAAATTCCCAGTTTGGACAGGTGCTGTCAAACTCCTGCATGGAAAAACCATGGATGTGAATGTAATTGATCTCTTGCAGCAAAAAAGGCCCCAGAGCCTATTAAACAAGCAGCTGTATGCAATTCAAAGCATTTTACAAGATCCACAACTTTCTGAAACCAGAATCAGTCTGTCCTTACATACAGCTTTCTAAAAACAAGGCCTGTCCAAAATATGTTTTGATATCAACTACTGCACTACAGTGTCCTATAGAATTTCCCCTTACAAGTGTGTTGTAGAGTACTCCACCTGCGCTTTTTTTAGCCGGATTTCACTTATTTGAGCTCTCTTTTCTTCTCTCTTGCTCTTCATTTTCTCCATCTCTTTCACAATGTTAGATCTTCTTCGAACTAGATAAAAGAAAACACTTCCTTGGATTAAAATTTCATACTAGGTTTTAAGCACAAGACAAATACTTCCACTTCTCCAGGTTGCTGACAGACTAGCTCATACAGGAAACAATCATCTTCAGAAGGATGGCCAGCCATTTTGCAGCACTTCCTTCCCAAATCAGATCTAACTATCACAGAAACTGCCTTGAAAGTCACACTACTACCCTAAAGCAAAGGCAGCATTTCTGAGGCATTAACACTATAACAGAATGACACATCTGTAATAAAAAATGATCAAGATATTCTGACTTGCTGCCAAAGTCACCTTTTCAAAGCTTTAGTCTCTGAGTACACAAAGCAGCAATCACATAGTGATTCACTGCTGACGGCCGAGTCAGTGTTTATCCACTGCTCCTTGGTACCTGGGCTCTCTGAAGAGCTCGTTCTAGCAGCAGGCAGATGATTTTCTGTATTTCCATTTACACTTGACAGTGAGGCTTCTGGAACACAACCCAGCCCTCTAGCCCTGGTTTGACCAGCTGCAGAAAGAAGCCAGACCAAAATCAGTAATTAGATTGCAAAGATCATGAATAATTTTCTAATTTGTGAAGCCTCATAGACTACAGGCATTTCTCAACTCCTACAGGAGAAGAGAGAACTGTCTAAAACCTGTGGTAAACGTGCAAGTAAACTTTTAAATCCTTTGCCAATCACCGACTTTTATGCAAGGCTGCAAATCAAAGCCAAGCCAACTAGACAAGGACTTAGTATCAAGCCTCTTATTTCAGTGTTTTTGTAGAACTTAACATGCAAGGCGGGCCCTCAGCTATTCATAAGATAGACTAGTAAAATAAATAACTACAATTTTGTAATTCAAGGAGGCTGAGTTCTTGTTTTACTCAACCACTATAGGTAAAACTACCACCAGTATAGTTACAGGGTGTGTTGTCAGCAGTGTTAAGGCACTTCTCTTCCCACTCGAGCCCCACAAATACCATTTTATGCCATTAAGCAGATACCACATCCACCCAACTTGCCCAACCATAGCTCTCTGGCTAAGAAAATACATCATTTTGCACAACATTGTTTCCAAAGTTTGGAAAACACTTCAGGTAGGAGCCATGTTGTAGTAGTTTGAAGGCAAAACAAATGAGAGGCTCCAAGTCAGAGATACAATTTAATAGGAAAAAAAGAAAAAAAAAGGAAAGAAAGTAAAATAAAATCAATGCAATAATACAAAAGACCACTGACAGAGTCAGAATACAACCTGAGCGTAGTGATGGAAGCAGTCCAGATGAGGTGGTCTTCCTGAAGCAGTGATCCTGTAGAAAAGTCTGGTAGCTCGGGTCCTCTGGGAATCCAGTGGGTAAGCGCCCCTCTGGTGTTCAGAGTCTCAGCTTATATCCAGGCTGGAATGCTTGGTTTCTCCCTCTGGGCGGAGCATCCCACAATGGTATGGTGAGTCATGTGATAAGGCCTGATGGGCCCATTAACAGGAGGTAGTCCAGGAGGGGGTTATCTGTGAGCTGTGTAGCAAAGGTGCTGATGGCCCATTAACAGAAGATAAGCCAGAGTGGAGGAGGCAGGGAGCACTGCCTCACCTGGTTTCAACAGTTCTTGAAGATGGTGATAGAATATACTTCAACCCAGGACATTATCCACCCCTTATTCTATTACCATCTACATCATCTCAAATCAATACCTTCCTTAAACTACACACACACACATATATATATATAATGAAATCCTACACACAGTTCTCACTTAAAATAAGGTCTCCTTGTGGTACACAGTGGGTGTCCTCATCTTTTTGCATCACCCACCAAGTGTAACCAGGTCCTTGTGCAAAGACAACTCCACGGATGGGTTTGCCCTTGCCCGAGGTGGGATTAATCTAAACAGTCTTTCCTAACATACCTCTCATGTGTACCACAGGGACCCTATCTCTATCTACTGTATGCAAGGATTCAGACTGGGCAGGACCAGCTCGATTGATGGACTCTCGGGTATTGACCATCCAGGTGGCCTTCGCTAAGTTTTGTTCTCAATTTTTGAAGGTCCCTCCGCCAAGTGCCTTCAGGGTAGTTTTAAGCAGTCCATTGCAGCGTTCCACCTTCCCGGCAGCTGGTGCATGGTATGGGATATGGTATATCCATTCGATTCTGTGTTTTCTGGCCCAAGTGCTTATGAGGCCATTCTTGAAATGAGACTCGTTGTCTGACTCAATTTTCTCAGGGGTGCCATGTCTCCACAGGACCTGCTTTTCCAGGCCCAAGATGGTGTTCCGGGCAGTAGCATGAGGCACAGGGTAGGTCTCCAGCCATCCAGTGGTTGCTTCCACCATGGTGAGCACGTAGCGCTTGCCTTGGCGGGTTTGGGGAAGGGTGATGTAGTCAATTTGCCAGGCTTCCCCATACCTATACTTTGACCATTGTCCGCTATACCACAGAGGCTTCACTCGCTTGGCCTGTTTGATCGCAGCACAGGTCTCGCAGTCATGGATAGCCTGGGAGATGCTGTCCATAGTAATGTCTACCCTTCGGTCACGAGCTCATCGATATGTTGCATCTCTCCCTTGATGACCAGAGGCATCATGAGCCCAACGAGCTAGGAACAATTCTCTTTTGTGCTGCCAGTCTAGATCAATCTGAGATACTTTCACCTTGGCAGCTCGATCCACCTGCTCGTTGTTATGATGTTCTTCATTAGCCCGACTCTTGGGTACATGCGCATCCACGTGTCGAACCTTCACGGTCAGCCTTTCTACTCGGGTGGCGATGTCCTGCCAAATCTCAGCAGCTCAGATGGGTTTCCCTCTGCGCTGCCAGTTGGCTTTTCTCCAGCGGTCCAGCCATCCCCACAGAGCATTAGCTACCATCCATGAGTCAGTGTAGAGATAGAGCCTTGGCCACTTTTCTCGTTCAGCAATATCCAAAGCCAGCTGGACAGCTTTAAGCTCTGCGACCTGACTCGATCCACTTTTTCCCTCGGTAGCCTGTGCAACTCGTCGTGTGGGGCTCCATACAGCAGCTTTCCATTTTCGGTTAGCACCTACAATTCGGCAGGAACCGTTGGTGAAAAGGGCATATCGTCTCTCACTCTCTGGTAGCTCGTTATATGGTGGGGCTTCCTCGGCCCGTGTCACTTGCTTCTCCTCTTCTTCAGAGGATAATCCAAAGGTCTCACCTTCAGGCCAGTTTGTTATAATTTCCAGAATCCCAGGGCGATTCAGGTTTCTAATACGGGCGCGCTGCGTGATCAGGGCGATCTATTTGCTCTACGTGGTGTCGGTGGCGTGATGTGTGGTAGGAACCTTTCCCTTGAACATCCACCCCAGCACCGGTAGTCGAGGTGCCAGAAGCAGCTGTGCTTCAGTACTAATCACTTCTGAGGCAGCTTGGACTCTTTCATAGGCGGCTAAGATTTCCTTCTCTGTGGGAGTGTAGTTGGCTTCGGATTTTCTGTAGCTTCGGCTCCAGAATCCCAGTGGTCGTCCCCGAGTCTCACCCGGCACTTTCTGCCAAAGGCTCTATGACAGACCATGGCTCTCGGCTGCAGAGTAAAGCACATTTTTCACCTCTGATCCTGTCCTGACTGGGCCAAGGGCTACTGCATGAGCGATTTCCTGCTTGATCTGGGCGAAAGCTTGCTGCTGTTCTGGGCCCCAGTGGAAATCGTTCTTCTTGCGGGTGACCAGGTAGAGAGGGCTCACAATTTGGCTATACTCGGGAATGTGCATCCTCCAGAAACTTATGGCACCTAGGAAAGCTTGTGTTTCCTTCTTGTTGGTCGGTGGAGACATTGCAGTGATCTTATTGATGACTTCAGTGGGAATCTGACGCCGTCCATCTTGCCACTTTACTTTCAGGAACTGGATCTCTCGAGCAGGTCCCTTGACTTTGCTCTTCTTGATGGCGAAGCCGGCCTTCAGGAGAATTTGAATGATCTTCTCTCTTTTCTCAAAGACTTCTGTTGCGGTGTTTCTCCACACGATAATGTCGTTAATGTATTGCAGGTGTTTTGGAGCTTCACCCTTTTCCAGTGCAGCCTGGATCAGTCCATGGCAAATGGTGGGACTGTGCTTCCACCCCTGGGGTAGTCGGTTCCAGGTGTACTGCACGCCCCTCCAGGTGAAGGCAAACTGAGGCCTGCATTCTGCTGCCAGAGGCTGAGAGGTTCTTGGCTTTTCCCAATCCCCTGGTCAATGACCACATCCCGGGACAACGATCCCAGTTGCCTGGCCTCACTTCCATCCAGAATGGTGTCATTGGCTGCAGCGTCCCAGATGCGGAGCAGCCAGGTCAGGATGGACTCGTTGGTCTGGCGGGTGAATTCCCTTCGCAGGTCACGCAGCTCACCCAGGGATAGAGAGCGAGTGACGATTTCTGGCTCTGTCTCTTCTGCTGATTGTGAAGGTCCTGCTGCACCCTCATCAGTCACTATGCGGACTGATTTGGTCTTTGATTTCTTCTTCTGAACGGGGGCAACTGCTACTGGTTTAGGCTGTTCAGGTTCGGTGATGGTTTGTGTGGAGATGCTGATGGCACCCTTAGTCCCTTTCTCCTCTGTGACAGTCTGCGTAGATGTGGACACTGTTGCCTCACTTTTGGCTTCTTTCTCCTCTGTGACGGTCTGCGTAGATGAGGACACTGTTGCCTTGCCTTTGGTTCCTTTCACCTCTGTGACACTCTGTGTAGACACTGATATCGTTGCTCTGCTTCTTTTTCCCTCTTCCTCTTCCTTCAGAACACGCTGTATCACACCATGTAGTGTTTTGATTCTAAGCATGGTGCGGGCCGTGCAGAGAAGACAAAGCAGGACTAACAACAACATCATGCTGTCCTTGGCATCCAGAGGGTATTCCATATTTTCAAAAACTGCTGTGTCATGCCTAAAAAGCTGGAAAAAATCATTCTTCACCCCTCCCCACAGGGGCTGGGTGAGATTGTTGAGGCCCCAGATGTAGCATCCTAGACCAGAACAAGAAAACAAAACTGGGTGTATATTCTGAATAATGTTCATTGCCTCAGAGTTTATCAAGCAATGGACATAATAGACTACTAAAGCAATTTTAGTACCATACCCTGGTCTACGCAGGAGCATTAAGACTGGCAGATAGTACCCCAGTTGTGGAAAAATATAGAGAGATAGATATAAGACACATGTAAGCATGTTGAGCATCATAGCGAACAGGTGTCTTCTTCAATACAAAATTGTAATTCTGACTTTTCTCAGTGCCTTGTGCCCCACGTTGGGCGCCAAAAATGTAGTAGTTTGAAGGCAAAACAAATGAGAGGCTCCAAGTCAGAGATACAATTTAATAGGAAAAAAAGAAAAAAAAGGAAAGAAAGTAAAATAAAATCAATGCAATAATACAAAAGACCACTGACAGAGTCAGAATACAACCTGAGCGTAGTGATGGAAGCAGTCCAGATGAGGTGGTCTTCCTGAAGCAGTGATCCTGTAGAAAAGTCTGGTAGCTCGGGTCCTCTGGGAATCCAGTGGGTAAGCGCCCCTCTGGTGTTCAGAGTCTCAGCTTATATCCAGGCTGGAATGCTTGGTTTCTCCCTCTGGGCGGAGCATCCCACAATGGTATGGTGAGTCATGTGATAAGGCCTGATGGGCCCATTAACAGGAGGTAGTCCAGGAGGGGGTTATCTGTGAGCTGTGTAGCAAAGGTGCTGATGGCCCATTAACAGAAGATAAGCCAGAGTGGAGGAGGCAGGGAGCACTGCCTCACCTGGTTTCAACAGTTCTTGAAGATGGTGATAGAATATACTTCAACCCAGGACACATGTATATTTGGTCTCTTATTTTATCTATGAAAGAGTTCAAGTTGCTCTCCCAGTGGGATTTGCAGTTTGAATAACTAAATGCACACAAAGTGAAAATTGTTCCACATGAAGAATTCACTGGCATGTTTCTCCACTCACCAGGGAGCGACGAATATTTTCCGGTTTGCAAAGAAGTGCAGGGATCTACTGTCATCTCATCTTCCTGGAGGCTGCATTGAGATTCTGCAATAGCAGAGATCCTGGAACGGCCACGCACAGCTTTGGAAACAGGAACCCAGGGACACTCAGACACTTGCAATTAATCAATTGATCACAAAGTACAGAGCAGTGGAGAACAATGTGTGGTTACAAGGATCTTTTCCATTAGCAAAGTGCAGGACAAAGCAATGCATGTGGGTGAAAAGTGATCAGTAAAAACCATCACTATAGAAAAGCAAACAGTTCATTCCAGATTTGCAATTCCAGTGGATTTCTTTCAGATTCCACTAAGGATTCACATAAGGATATGGCAGTTCCAGCACCTTAACATTTAATACCTAGGAAGGAGGAAGTTTCAAGTCAGAGAACCACTAAATCCTCTGAAGCTTCACACTTGCAGGGCTGTATGAATTAACTCTTTGATGGTGGCAAGGGTATGGCAGCCTGGCATCTGGCCATGGGCAGCACTGTGCCCACACACCATGAGGGCACCCACATACAGGCTGTGTGTGGTGCACAGTAGGCTGGAAGCTCCATGGCACTACATTCAGCTAAAAGACCCTGTATAACCACAACAGCAAATCTTTGAAAGAGGTCCCTTTGTAGGCAGTCTCCATTTTCACATGCCAAGGTATTTCTTTCACTGAGATCAAGTCCTTTACAAAACTTCCTAGGGGAATGATTGGAATGTTTACCGCAATAGATTTGTTAAAAAAAGCAAATCTGATATGAAAAAAAGTGTGATACACAAGCTAGAACTCCCTTCACCTCTCATGACCAGCAATTATTAGAATTTAGCCAGAACGAATCACTGTTATTTCAAAGGATCTGTTGGAGACCAAAGGTTCATTTCAATTCTGAATCAAATTCCTTAGAACCATACCCAAAACTCATTGCTCCTGTTAACTCTTTACCTTGTATCTTCTGCTCATGTGCAGAGACATTAGATGTGACTGCTGCAATTTTAGAAACAAAAAGCATGAGTTTCATTATACTCAGAAAGGGCATTTTATTCCATTTTCTCTTGTCCCACATGCCCAGACCTGATCTCATCTCACACTCAGCAGCACTGTTTCTATAAATGCTGGTGCTTCTGGACAGGCAGATTAACTGGAAGATTCACTCCATGTAAATGGGTTTGATTCAAGTGATTCTTCTATGTGAGGATATTCAGCATCCTCAAAAATTCCTATTGATTTGTGGGACTGAGGCAATATCTATTTCTTAATAATCTATTTCTTAATTAATTCTGAAAGCACTGCTTCTGCTTCTTTCCTTTCCTGAATAAGATGGAGACAGACACCTGCTGATCTCCTTTAATTTGTTTAGTCTAAGAACAAATCTGAAGCCAATGTTAGCTTTCTAATTAGTGCTGTGCAGAGTTTGCAACAGGACAGATGCTCTGACACTCCTAGGCTTTAGTTAGTTATAATGACAGAAATTATTTGATGAATACTGAAAACACTGCTTCTTTTAAGCTCTGAGCAGGTCTTTAGGGACCAGAGTGTGCCAGTAGGACAGGCAACAGATATTTTAAATATGCAATTAGACTCTATACTTCAGGAGAGCTGTGACCTCTGCAAGGACATCTTTCCATCAACCAGAGACTGGATTACACACCTTGTGTTTTCCAGCTGGCTATCCAGCTCTATTAACGAACCTATATATAGTCAGTCATGACTTTACCACATCATTTTGCTTGTCAGTTTACAAAATTTATGGAGTTCCCTGAATCTGAGAAAGATCAGGATACTCTAGTACAGAATAAATTCTTACACATTAGCATTCTTGGACAACTCCTGCCTCTCTGATGCCAGGGAATTTGTACCATTGTCTTCTGGGACCAGCTTTCCTGTCTTGCATTACATGCAACAGAAGAGGCCAGACAAGCCCAGGTGTTTTGTTTACAGCTCAGTTGAATGGAGAAACATAAGTTTTGGATAACTATGCACTTTAAGAGAATCATTAAATTAGTAATCATTTAACCTCAGCATCATTCACTGTATTACAAATAGACCACTAATGCTGCTATTTGCAAGTCAAAAAGCCTAAAGAGTCAGCTAAAAAAGCCAAGAGAAGGTAGAAAATAGGCATTTTCTAACTCCTGACACCTCAGGACAAACAATTTCTTAGCAATCCCACACTGACATCTCTATCAACTCTTCTGGCTTTGCTCAACACATTGTACTGACATACAATTAGGGAGCTGGGAGTTACATCAGCTGTAACTTAGTCTGCCTGCTCTGAAATGTCTCCAAGCATAAAGCTCTACTTATTGTCTAGGGAGACTGCTTGATGAGGAGACATACATTTGTCACCGCTATTTCTTTCTTATCCTTTCCACTCTCATTCTGACTCTTTTAACCTTAATAATTGCCACTTAACTTCTGTTGTTTGTGGCATTTCCAAAGTGCCATACAGAACTTCAAAACTCACTACAACAGCAACTACCTAGTGACATTTAAAGCAGGGAATAACTACAGCAATACTGCAGAAAAGGAGAACACATCAACAAACCCCAGCTCACAGGAACAGGATAGCAACCTGTTAGGACAGTTCCTGCCCTCGGGAGTCCAAAACATTGGTATGAGACAGTATCCTCTTTGTTAGCACTGCCTGAATGAGCAGCCTTATGATGCACTAAAGTACAATATTATACAGTGAAAGACCAGCACAATTCCACAAGGGTATAGCAGAAAAAAAAAAAAAAAAAAAACAACATTTTCTCACCTTCCCGAGGAGCGGGTATTTTTGAAATGGTTGTTCTACGCTTCTGTTTCTGAAAAACACGAAATGCTGTAAGCATTTGGAGTAAGCAGCAAACACCTAGCACTGCTCTTCAGGGCAACATCGACACAGTGAGAATTTCTGACTAAAGCCTAACTATGGGACAGAAAAGACAATTTAGAGATCTCAAACTTTAACACTGCGAGCATTATATATAATAAGACCTAAGCATCAGTACCTTAGAAGAAACTAAACTACTTTAAAGCACTTACCTGTAAAGTTACATTGTCTTGCAAAGGAACATTCTCTTTCACATCAGCAGAAGGTAGTTCTAATAATTCAGGGTTTATTGCAACTACATCGTTAATATCAACCTGGAAGAACAAAGGCAGGATTTCACATAGTAGAATACTGCTGCTACCACTTAGGGATTGTTTTTTTTCTAATTTGGACTTTCAGGGAAGGCAAACAAACTTGACCCACTGCCTGCCAAATATTATATTTAAAATGCTTGGAAGACCAAAACAGTACTTCCTGTTCCATTTGAACAATCTGATACATCTAAATACACCAGACAAAATGTGCTAGTTAAGCCATTCACCCTCATCTGCCAAACACCACACAGCTCTGCAGGTGCCATAGAGCCCTTCTGAAGAGAAGGGCAAAGCCCATTTGGCATCCCCTGCTCCAATCTCCCACTGCTAATCTTAGTAAATCTCAGCAGCTCTGTGACTTCTGTGCTAGGAGAGCATTAAGTGTTTACTGTGGGATTGTGCTTAGCGAAATACACGTCAAAGAGCTGCTTAGACTTTGGGAAATGAAGGATTCAGCATTTAATCCATAACTTAATTCACCTGCATCTTCACTACAAATGATTTCACCTGGCCAGCTATCATTTCCTGACTGACCCTCATGTGAAATCATAATCTTGCCTTCACCTCATCATGGGGCACCCTGGGAAAGGCATGGATAGGGCAGGCCTGAGCACAAATACCACAATTCAGTCTGTTCTGTTTTTTAAAATTATCCCTGCTGAAGAGATTAAAGCACCTGTACAGGAAAATTCCAGCAGCTTGCAACTGGAATTCACCTAACAAGGCAACACAAGTACCACCAGGAAGTTCTTAATTAACTTTGGAATTATTTAAATCGGAGTCTATGAAAACAGAAGAAAGCAACTATGTGAACCGCTCTAAAATGTGAAAATATCACTTTCTAGCATAAGAGAAGTACTCTGAAGCCTAACTCACATGGAATTAGCAACCAGACAATTGGAAAGTGAATTAGCTCAGAAACAGGTATGTGGACAATATAAGTGTGCGTAAGCACAAACAGAGCATAGATGCATAAGCACATAAGAAAATTGCAGGATTTTGAAATACCTTTTTAAAGATTTAACATCTTAACACAAACATGCAATTTAGCTAAGAATTATATTTGAAACTGTATCTTTTTTATATTTGAATACAGCAGGCACATGCACAGAATAAGATTTGGTTTCAAACAACCAGCCAATGGCAACTCTTAAGATTTTCACTGAAATCCAGAGTCTGCACATTTCTAGAGGCACCAGAAGGACAAATACATTTGCTGAGTACCAGACTTCTTTTAGTGTCAGGATTTCAGCCAAATCATCTTCAAATGCCCCAGACTCACCTCTCTCCCATATCTCACACTGTATTTATTTCATATTGGTGCAGAGATTCAGGAAATCAAACCCAGCCCTGTTAACACGGTACCTTGTTAGTCACAGATTTTAAGGAAAGCCTGAAGGCCACAGCATAAGGCGTGGAAAGCCAACAAACAGCCCACAGGGCAAAAAACTGGAATATTGGGACATTCAGCATCAGTCAAGTGTGAGAGGCCCAACACCTCCTTAATCCCTTTGAAAGGCAAAGGGTGCATCTTAGGCACTGCAGCTCTCTCACCTTACCTTAGCACATCTAGAGTATTGCTTTCATTTCGTATAAAAGTAGGAGAGCGCGGAGCGAACTGCAGACAAGCGCTGCGCACCCAGCAGGGCAGAGGAGCCGGGCCACCCCTGAGCAGCCTCAGGCTTCCCAGGGCTCATCCCACCGGGGCCCGAGGGCGGTGGAGCACCCGGGGAACGAAGGGGCCGCGAGCAGCCGTCACTCACCTCCTTGCCTTTGGTGGCGCCACCCTCACACCACTCCACGGTCACGCAGGAGTGCTCCACATTCACGACCTTCACCGTTGCCTTGTGGATTAAGCCTGGAAAAAGCCGGCGTTGAGCCCAAACCTGGCCGCCGCACGCCGCCCGGACTCCCGCGGGCGGCGGCGCCCAGGACGCCGCAGACTCTCCATTCCCTACTACTCACCGTTACTCCGCTGGATATTAATAACGGCGCCGGGATGGACGCTGCGGTAGAGGCGGGAGTCCATGGCGCGGGCGAAGGGATAGAGCCGCGTCCCGCCCCAGCAGCGAAACACCCGCCCGGCAACCGCCGCCGGTTTAAACCCCGCGCGCCGGCGTGCCGCGGGGGCTGCCGGGAGTCCCGGTGGGACTGCATCTCCCGATAGCCCCACCCCCTACACCTCACTGCCTGGCCTGCCGGGAGATGTAGTCCCATTGTGCGGGCAGGACTGCTGCTCCCGGGGAAGGGAGGGCGGGGCGATCGGCCCTGCTGCGTGAGTGCGGCTTGGGGCGGGCTGAGGCGCTGCTCCCGGGGAGAGCCGCGGGGTGCTGCAGCCGCGGTCGGGCAGGACAGTCTTGGAACGGGTGACATACGCAGGTACGGGTGCGGACTCTTTAGAGTCGGCTTAAAGTACTCATCGTCAGCATACACCGCCAAGGACACATTTTCACGGACCCGGCACTCGTATGTGCAGAAACGTATATTCACCTATTTTTAAACCAGAATAGGGGTAGCTCCACCGAAGTGGAGCCTCAAAAAATTTATCGACACTCGTACTTGTTCCTCTCCACGGAAATCTTTAGTAAAAGGCGAAAGATTTATGCGATCTGAAGAGAAACCGGAGTATACCGACCGTTCCCTTCCCAACACAGCCCTCCTCTGCTCCCATCCGCACAAGTCAGGGCGACACCCGCCTCGGTGCTTACTCTCACCGGCCCCATGTGTCCGACCCGGCTCCGGGGGCACACAGGCCGGACAGCCCCCGCAGCCCGGGCGGGGCAGCGGCCGCAGCGCTGGACAGCAGCGGGACCGGACACCGGCGGCACCGCGGGGCACCCTGGGTATGCAAATCAGGCCGGTGACGGGGCGGGGCGGGGCGCACTCAGCCTCAGCAAGGCTCACGGGTTCCCTGCCGGGCTTTAGCGCCGGCCGGGCACCGTGGGGCCCCTCGCTCACCGCCCTCGTCCCGCGGGATGGGTACAAGTAAGAAACTTGTGGCTTGAGACTAGGGAGTTCAATGATTAAAGCAAAATAGTATTAAATTAAAAGAAAATAAAATAGAATCATAGAATACTCTGGGTTGGAAAGGAACCTTAAAGATCATCTCGCTCCCATCCCTGTGCTATGAATATGCACACCTCCTACTAGACCAGATCGCTCAAAGCCCTATCCAACCTAGTCTTGAGCACTTCCAGGGATAGGGCAGCCACAACTTCCCTGGGCAACCTGTTCCAGTGTCTCGCTACCCTCATGTAAAGTAAAGAATCCCTCACCCTTCTAGTAAATAATTCCTTTCTAATATTCAATCTAAATCTCTCCTCTTTTAATTTAAAAACATTCTCTCTTGCCCTATTGCTCCATGCCTTCGTAAAAAGTCGTTCTCCTTTTTTTCGTAGGCTCCCTTTAAGTATTGGAAGGCCTCAATAAGATCTCTTCAAAACCTTTTCTTTTCCAGGCTCAACAACGCCAGCTGTCTCAGCCTGTCTTCACAGGAGAGAGTCTCCAGCCTGCTGATCATCTTCATAGCCTCCTCTGGATTTGCTCCAACATATCCATCTCTTTCCTGTACTGGGGACCAGAGAGCTGGATTCAGCCGTAAAAAGGGCAGAATTGCTTCCCCTGACCTGCTGCTCAGGATGCAGTTGGCTATCTAGGCTGTGGCTGCTCACTTTTGGTTCATGTCCAGCTTTTCACCCTTAAGAATCCCCACTTCCTTCTCAGCAGGGCTGCTCTCAGTGAGTTTTCCAGTCTCTGTTCTCCAGTTCTTTTCTTGTCTGGGATTGTCCAGACCCAAAGGCAGCACGAGGCACTTGGATTTGTTGAACCTCATGAGGTTTTTGTGGGCCCAAGTTTGTCCAGGTCCCCCTAGATGGCACCCTGTCCTTCAGGTGTGTCACCCACACCACTCACCTTGCAAACTGGCGGCGTGTGCACTCACTCCCACTGTCCGTGTCATTGATAAAGATATTAAAAACCTCAGCCGGTCCCAAGACACAGCCCTGAGGCGCAGCGTAGCGTTTGTCACCTGTCTCCACTTGGATATAACGTCAGTGCACACAGCACTTCGGCAGCACCCACCCAGCTAATTCCTACAATCCGCCCGTGAAATCCGGACAGAAATGATCGTACAGGACCCAAATCACCATTTACACTATTTCCTACACAATCCCCTCGATAACGTCTTTCTGACTGTAATTTCATAGTTAGTGTACGCTGCAAAAAGCTTCCCATATCTAGTTGTATTCATCTATTTTTTCAACCGGAATAGGGATAGCTCCACCGAAGTGGAGCCTCAAAAAATTCATCGACACTCGTGCCTGTTCCTCTCCACGGAAATCTTTAGTAAAAGGCGAAAGATTTATACGATCTGAAGAGAAACCAGAGTATGCCTTTCAGCGCCCTCGCGCACACACCGGCCCTCAGCTGTTCCTCTCTAGGACACGGCGACTTCCTCGTTTGTTGCCTGGACCTCCCGCCGTCCCGACCTGCTCCCGTGACACAGACGTGGATGCAGCCCGCGCCCGGACGCAGCAGCCCCGGGGAGCAGCGGCGGAAACCGCGACCGGAGCGGCTCCGCCGACGCGCGATGCACCCTGGGTATGGACATATATCTGCATACTAATACAGGATATGCTAATGAACCCAGCGCTGCGCACCGGACATGTAAATGATTCAGAATACTGATATCCATATGCTAATGAGGCTATCACGACCCAGCCCTTGCGCGCGAGGGTTGTTGCGCTCGCTCCGCCCCGCCACGGGACGCCGGGCCCTGGGCGCTGCCTGGAGACGTTCGCGCAGTGACCCGCGGGACAGGAAGGACGGGCCTGCAGCAGAGAGACCCCTGACAATGCCCGCTCCGTGCCGGGCCCGCGGGCAAAGCCGCCCCGCGAGCCGTCACCATTGTCCGCCGGCTCCCCTCGGCGCCCCCGCGTCTCCGGGCAACGGCGTGCGCCCCGCTCTGGCGGCGCGGTGACGTCACCGCATCGCGAGAGCTCGCCCCGCCAAGCCGCCCCGCGAGCTTCCGCCCCGCCTCTTTTCGCCGGTGCCGCACCATGGGTAAGTGGAGGGGCCCCAGGCCTGCGGACATCCGCCGCCATCCGCCCGCTGCGCCACCGCATCCGCCCCGGTCCCCCACCGGGTAGCAAGCGGGGGCTGCCGCCAGCCTTCTCCGTCCGCCATCGGGGGCGGCTGCGGTAGTGCCGAGCCGCTGGCGGGGGGAGGCGAGCGGGCCCAACATGGCGGCTGGCGGCTGGTGGATGATGGGGGCTGACGGCCTCGTCTCGCCGTGCCTTGATTTCCTGCAGATCCCGGGTGCCGGGATCGCTCCTCGTGTCTGCTGCGGATGAGCAGGTGCGCGTGAGGTGGAACAGCGTTCAGGGGACCCAGCAGGAGAGGTGCAGGGTGGCGTTGTGGAACACTGAGCAAATTGGCAGGCTGTGCCCTTGCGGGAGGTAGCGTGTTCTGCAGAGGTGGTCCCCGCTGGGGACACAGCAGGCTGAGTTGATTTGGGGTGTCTCTCGCAGGGGCTCAGCGGACAGGTGGGATGTGGGTCCCCTTCCTGTATTGGACCTACCACATCCTGCCCGTAGCGTAGGATGATTGCTGTAGTGTGCCTGTCAGACCGGCATCGGGCACTTCCCAGAGAGTGCCCAGCACGCGAGGTACGTTGGGAGGCAGCTTCCCAAAGAGGACACGGAGGAAGAGGGGTTCTGTCTGCTTTGTAGAGCTGTGCTGGAAGGGATATGTTCGGGGCAGATCTGAGTATCAATGATGAAGCTTCTCTAACTGCTGCATTCAGCTGAGTGCACTGTGCGGATACCAACCTTGGAGAGCTGAGGTCTCAGAACCGTGCCCTGCTGCTGCAGCCGGGTGGGCTCATGGCACTCTCTGACCACACTGCTCTCCATCCAGGTATCTCCAGGGACAACTGGCACAAGCGTCGCAAGACTGGAGGCAAGAGGAAGCCCTACCATAAGAAGAGGAAGTATGAGTTGGGGCGACCTCCCGCCAACACTAAGGTGAGTGATGGGCAGGGTTGGTCAGAATCGTCTTTTCAAACTCGGGTTGCTGCTCTTGTGCTATTAGAGGTTTAAATACCTGCTGTTCGGTGTGGGGTTGAATATCTGACCACGCTTCTCTAAAAGGTGGTATTTGCCCCTCTGCCGATGGAAAGCAGCGATACATTTTTGCAGTAAGAGGCAATTGGAGTGATGAAACTTTCACCTTAGGTAGATGCAACAGACCGTTCTGGTCCTTTAGTGTATCTGCCGATGCTGGGGTTTGTCATAGTTACACTGACCACATTGCCTTCGAGGTTAGGACTGTGCTGGGCTCCTGTGAGGGCCATGCAGCATTCCAGCGCCAACAGCCTGGTGTTTGTTTCTAACTGCAGATTGGCCCACGCCGGATTCACACTGTGAGGGTTCGTGGGGGGAATAAGAAGTACCGAGCCCTTCGGTTGGATGTTGGCAACTTCTCGTGGGGGTCAGAATGTAAGTATGTGGTGAGCCTGCTGCCTGCAAGGGAAACTTGTGCTGGTCTGTGGTACTGCTGCAGAGTAGAAGGATGCAAACATGGATTTGTGGGCCTGGATTGAACATCCCGGAGCTGGCAGCTGAGGCAGCATGCATGGTGATGATAACTTTGACCTTATGTGGCCTTAGGGGACTTGAATTTCCACTAAGTTCACCATGATAGGAGTGTCATAGTTACACTGAGTGACATGCTTACCTTAACTTTTTATGGGGGAGGGGGGATAAAGTGGGGGTGAAATCATACATATGAGCAAAAATGGAAATTTTGTTCATCAGTGAATATGGCTACTAAAAGTTAAGCGATGGTGTGCAACAGAGAAAGGTGCTGAGGATGCTTGTGAGAAGGCCTGACCCAAGGACAGTGTTACATTAGCATATGCAATTTCATATTTCTGCTTTGCTAAGCAGAAGTGGGAAGCCCAGAAGTAAGAGGGGAGTTCTGTCATATTTTCCCTGAGCAATGTGGGTTTTCTTTGCTTTACAAACTGACAGTAGTATCACTTGAGCCTGGGCCCAGTCAGTGTTGCTGAGTAGGATGGTAAAGCAGCAGTAAGGAAGGTGGTGGGTTAGTGGCCTGCATGGTGTGAGGGGACAGGACATGCTTTCAGTTATCTCAGAGCATTGTCTGTGCAGTGAAAAGTGCCATTGCAGTCAGTATTGCACATGTGAAGAGGCTGAGTGTGCCTTGCAACAAGGACAAGGTACACAAGTGAAGGGAGAAAACATATCTTGTGCATGATCTTTGTGTATGTGGAGGGCTGTTTTCAGGGCAGGTTGCTAAACAGTCAAATCTAGTAGCTAAGACTGCATGCTTCACATGGGTCTTGGAAGGGTGAAAACACCAGCCTCCCTTCTCAATTTACTCATAAACTCATCCTATAGAAGTGGATTCTGGAATGTGTTGCAGGGCAGTATGCTCAGTGTGGCTTAATTCAGTAATTCTAGAAAGTGCGTACAGCATTGAGCCCTGTGTGCGGTCGTAGTTGGCATCAGGTGAACTTGCAGTCTGGAAATTTATTTTCTAGGATTGCTTAGATACTTTTGAGGTGAGTTCCAGCAAGGCCACTGATCCTGGTTTTTCATGTAGGAGGGATTTAATTTCCAGGTGTTGATTGCTGTCCTAACAAAAAGTTTGACTGATGAAAAACAGATGCATCTTTTAGTTAAATTTAATTCAGTGCCAGGCAGGCTGGAGGGTATGGATGGGGTGTTGAGTGCAAAGTTAAGGATGTGTGAGATGCTATGAGCTCTATACTCAGCTGTAGGTCTGAACTCATGCTCTTCTTCTGAAAGGCTGCACTCGCAAGACCAGGATTATTGATGTTGTGTATAACGCATCCAACAACGAGCTGGTGCGGACCAAGACGCTGGTGAAGAACTGCATCGTGCTCATTGACAGCACCCCGTACCGGCAGTGGTACGAGGCCCACTATGCCCTGCCCCTCGGACGCAAGAAGGGGGCCAAACTGGTACGTCTGGGCTTCTCCTTTTGACTCCTGGCACAGCAGAGTCTGCCCTGCCCGAGGCAGCCACCCATCCTGAACAGACATTGCCTGCCAGAGTAGGGTTGGGTGCCCAGCAGTGCTAGCATTGCTTATCTGAGTTGTGTTCCCATAGGTTCCCAGAATAAATCTGTCTCTCTTAATGGAGTGCTCAGTAGCAGGAGCTCTCCCGGAAGCATTACACCCATTTGTGCACAAGGACCTGCCTGTCAAGATCTTTGTCTTCTAATGATGATACCTTTGTCCAGTTCTGCTACTGAAGGGGGAGCGATGACAATTTAGGATGCTGAGGAAGACTTTGTAGGTCGGGTTCTTGTGCTGGGCAGTGATTGCTTTGGTGAGAAGCTTGGGATTGCTAATTGAACTTCAGCATGTTTTTAAGTGTCTTGAAACTACACTGAGCCATTAATCTAAGACTCAAACCTCAGACTGCTAGAAGGTATTTGAAACCCCACATGCAGCATTCAGGTTAATCCTTGCATTAAAAGCAAAGCGGTTCTTGTTTGGGTGCTGTGTAGTGCAGAAGCAGGAGGAGAGCTTGTCTGCCTGGACTTGCACCACACCCAATTGCTTTCATTATTTCTACAGAGGGAAAGAGTATTCACTGCTTTTGGTAGGGGGATTGATTCACCAGGGAAACCTTTGCAGTTTCATTAACTTGAGAACAGCCTTCCCTGGGACACTGTGCTCAGTTGTCAGCAGTGACTTTGGTTAGCAGTGCTGCGTTTCTTGGTCTCAAAAGTGAAATGCAGTACCTGGTTCTGTGAGATCAAAGTGTTTGTACCTCAGCCAGGTATAACTTTGAAAACAGTACAGTGCAGAGAATACAAGGGTTTCATTCATGGTAGTGGAAAGCACCTGTGTTAGTGGAAGGTGGCCATTTGTTAAACTTTTTTTTTTTTTTTTGCTTTTGGTCTTGGGTTTAGACTCCTGAAGAGGAGGAAATACTGAACAAGAAGCGTTCAAAGAAGATCCAGAAAAAATATGATGAGCGAAAGAAGAATGCCAAGATAGCAAGTATTCTTGAGGAGCAGTTCCAGCAAGGAAAGCTACTTGGTGAGTCCCTGGCAGCATTAATGTAACTTGTATTTTTATCTTCTCCAGAGACACCCCACTTGGGGCAGGATGGGGAAACCTGGCTAGCCAGGCTCCTGCAGTTTATTATTCCCACTGGGGCTTTGAGAAAGCCCCCATTTGGGCTCAAGACTTGCAAAGTGAGCATGTGTGTGTCAGAAAAATGTTTACAAGCATCTGAGAGCTTTGATGTTTTAAGCTCTGGCAAACAGTTCTGAAGTCTTCTGGTGATGAGACCTTTGTCCAGTTCTGCTACTGAACCCGAGCGATGACAGTTTGGAGATCTGAGGAGGACTTCATTAGGGTCTGCAGCAGTGCCACAGTACCTCAGGCAGGGGAGCTGCTGCAGGCACATGAGCTGGTGACTCAGTTACTGATGAGCTGCTTGTCCGTGCTGCTGCAGCAGGGTTGTGTGCAGTGTTTGTTCTTTGGTGTGTGCACTGGGGTGGGGAATTGCCAGACTTTAACTGGGTGACTTCTCTTTGCAGCCTGCATTGCCTCCAGACCTGGACAGTGTGGCCGAGCCGATGGCTACGTGTTGGAAGGCAAGGAATTGGAGTTCTACTTGAGGAAGATCAAGGCCAGAAAAGGCAAATGAATGAAAACTGTTGTGCTAAGAGACCGAATAAAACCAAGAGTCTACTACCATAACAGGTTGTGTGCTCATTTGTGTGTGCAGTATGGAGGGGGCTTCTGTAGTTCCACCTGCCTTGTAAAATGTGAAGGAAGATGGAACTCCTGAGAATCCCTGAGCCCTTTAATGTCTTCAGGCAAAGAGTTGTCAGATTTGGCAGAAGTGGAGAATGTCCAATATTAGCAACCTGTGAGCAGGAGGAAGGTGCAAGTGTCCACCTTCATTAAGAGTTCTGGGTTCCTGGGAGCTCCTGGTGTCTGTCTTTCCCCCCCTGCCCCCGTTCCTGTGCTGTGTTAGGTCAGCATGTACTGCAGTTGGGGTGTTGGAGAGGTCAGTGGGCAAATGGGTGAAGTCTGGCTGAAAATTTGGCTATTCCACCTTCAGCCTATGCAGCTGCCTCTGCCTTCCACATCACACGAGCTCGCAGCCCCTTTTGTTTCCTGCCTGGTTGTTCAATTCCCTGCAGGATCCAGTATCTTTTAACCAAACTAGGTGGCACTGTTCAATGACCAGCTGGTCTTTCCCTGACCTCCTTGGTCTCTTTCCAGTGCAAGATCAATTCCTTCTAGCAGAAGGGCCAGGCTCATGTCATGGTCTGTCCCTTTCGAAAGCTGGATACAATCCAGCTTTCTGCCCTGTCACTTGTGGTGAAATTGGAAAGCTGTAGTGAGCAAAACCTTTTCTGGATGTTTTGGTGATACCATTCCTAGAAGCTCCTGTCATTAAGGAAAGAAAATCTGGAAATTGTTGCCCTTGGTGCAGGTATGGGGTGAAGTCAGGAGCCCATCTGAGGGTTGGTTCTGTGCCATGGGGCAGGCCAGGCTCACCCACCTTGTGCCTGTCAGGTGAACACACTACAGACTTCATCCCATTTGTGTATTTCCACAAAGGCCTCGTTTTTCCATTGGATCACTGGTGGAGGTCAGGCTTCCTGCAGCCCCAGCATCACAATTAGCTCTGAACTGAAGGAGGTGGCCCATGATCACGTTGCCCGAAGCAGAGTTGTGGTGAGACCCACAAGTCTCATGCTTTAAAAATGCAACTCTGTGCCCCCACATAGCTTGGTTTTGCGGGAAGGGTTTTAAGATTTTCCTGTGATGCAGTGCCGCATTTGCCAGGTGTACCAGCAGGAGGTGCCTTGGGCACCGTGGGTTGATCCTGTTGCTGGCAGGGAGGTGAGCACGAGTCAATGCCAGAGCTCCACACTGGAGAGTGGTACCTGTTCTGATGACCACGGCAGCAGGTTGTGGTGTGGCTGTGCACTGGCCCATGCCACAGCTTGGGTCCGTGCTCGTGGGCGCTGATCCGAGCCCAGCCCAGCTGGGTGCCACTGCAGTTCAGGAGTCCCTGGCAGTGGGACCTGGGCTGGATGGGATGTTTGCACAAGCACATTCCTTCTCCATAGTGATCCGGTGTAAACTTTCCCTGCTCTCCAGCAACGCCTGCTTTCCAGAGAGGTGGAGAGAGCGATAAGAGCACTTGGCAGGGATGTGTCACGGCTGCTTCCTCTGAGTGTGTTTCTTCTCTCCCGTCATCCTCCACAGAGTGCAAACAGCATTCGGGGTGTTTCTGGGGAACTTTGTACTGATGGAGAAACTCGGGCTTTATGGAGCAAATGCCAGCTTGGTGTCAGAGCAGGATTATAAACCTGTCCCCTGATGAACGGGATTATGGCTCGTCAATGTGTGCTGTTTACAGTTACTACTCTGGGAAACACAGCTGCCAAGGGCAACTACCCACGGGAACAAAAGTGGCACCTGGAGCTGCACTGGAGGTGTGACATGGGAACAAAGCTGTGGCAGCCGGCCAGGGGTGTGTGGTGCTTCACTCCCAAGGTGGTGCAGGCTGTGGGATGCACAGCCCTCTATGGATGACACAGGGATTTACCTGCCTGGGAGTGGGCAAACCTGCTATGCACTGAGCCAGGAAGTGATCGGCAGGGGCTGGGGTTAAGTGCAGCTTTAGCCTGGCTAGACTTTGGAAATGCAAAAGCCTGGACTAAGGACCTTACCCACTTCTGATTCGTGGAGGGTCTGAATTTAAAAAAATGCTTTCATAGGATGACCACCTGCAGCATAACCCAGGTGAAGTCATTTGTTCTGTGTCCTGCTCCTTGCTGTTGAGTGGCTCTCTCAGCTCCACATAGTATTAACTTTGGGATATTTTCACAAGACATGATCCAACCCAGGCAATGACCTTGTAGTTACACTTCAATAGGTCCAGCAGTGACGTGGAAGGCAGTGGAGAATCAGGGCTGGCTTCTTGAGGGAATTGGGAGCTTTAAAGGAAAGGAGACTTTCAGGAAAAGGAACTTTTGAATTAATATTCTTAGGGAAAATGCGTGTCTGAGTGTGCCAGGGCTGTCACAGACAAAGAACAGGGAACTCTGGGTTTGGTCACACCTCCGTGCCACCTGTCACAGGTGGAGATTTGGGCGGGGGCCGCAGGTACCAGAGCTGGGGATGGACAAGATCCAATGGGTTGATTTGGGTCACTCCCATTTCCGTCAGCCATGGCATCTGAATTTAGGCTTCATGCGGAGGGAAAGGACGGGATGTTACATTGTTCCCAGCAGCCCCGGGAATGGGACTCCGGGGTACATGAGCAAAGGGGGTACCCATGGAAGGGCCATGGGCATTTCTGGAGCACAGGTGGAAAATGCAGCTGTTGTCAGCCCTAAGTAAAATCTGCAGCCATGGGCTGGGCTGCAGCCCCTGGAGACAGATGCTAACCGTGCCTGTCCTGCCTTTGCCCCGTGGAAGCTTCTGGTCCCTCTGTGTCACTGTGGGGATGTGGGAGTGACAGGAGCCAGGGTACACTGAGATGCCCCGGATGTAGTACTGGGCAGAGAGTGATGGAGGGATATTAAAGTCTGGGATACTTTCCCAGGGCCCAGGAGGGAGCAGGGAAGGAAAAAGTCCAGCTGGATATAAAACTGTGAAACATCCATGAGTGACAGGAGACATGAAGGGAAATCACCCCATCCTTGTCCCCAGGCCAGGTGGGGCTGGGACGGAGCAGTGCTAGGTCTGAGCAGTCCCACCATGGGCTGCTGGAAGCCCCACTGCACTCTGCAGGAAACACCACTTCCTCTGCAGGCCGGAGCACCGCGTCCTGCCCTGCCCAGCTCCCTCCCTTCCTGCCTGGGCACCAGGCCCAGCACAGCTCCAAGAGCAGACAGGGTGGCCAGTGCAGCTTCCAGCCTGAAGACTGACCCCCCTGGGCAGGAGGAGCTAAACTCGGTGGTGCCCCCCCCCCCCCATCCACAGAAAAGGGCTGGAGCACCATGGATGAGACTTGCTGGGGGTGCCTGTATTGGGCAGTGATTTACAGCAAGCCCAGCCTTTGCCCTGCTCCTAGGAGCCCCACAGGTTCTTGCTTTGTTCAGGATCTGTGGCATTTACAGCAGGCTGACACCTTCCCCTCCCCTGTTGTAAATCCTGGCATACAGCAAAGGCTTTGCTGGCCTTCAGCCAGTGCCCAGCTCTGCTTTGCCAGGGTGACAAAGAGGCTCCAGGGATGCTGGACAAGACCCTCACTGGGCCATCAGTGAGGCATGGGAGGGTAGATGGGGTAGGAGTGAAGTCCAGCATCCTTGCACTTCCCACATCCCATTAGTTGGCTCCCCACTACCCCAAAACACAAAGGGATGGAGCCACACTGCCAGGAGTAAAATGCTTTATTTCTTACTGAGAGCTGGATCCTACAGGGCTGGCTGCAAGGGCCCCCTCTAATGCCGCCCTCTGTGTGTGTGTGCACTTCACACACCTGCTCCCACAAGTGTGCACACACACACACACACACCATGAAGCAGCAAACGTGCACTGACAGTTTGAAGTTCCTCTGCCTCTGTGGAGTGTGGGGTGGGCAGCAGGCAGAGCCACCACAGGTTTCCCCTGACAAGCCCAGAGCACCCAGTTCAAATGCAACACTCCCTGCAGACCACACAGGCAGAGCCAGCCCTGTTCCATGTCTCCAGACCATGTTCTCTGCAGGTTGGAGAGCAGCAGGTCTGTGCCAGACACCATCTGGCCCCAACAAGAGAGGAAGCTCTGGTCAGTGGGTTTGGCACACACACACAGCATCGTCACTTGATCCTCAAAACCAGCCCCCACCTTCCCTCCATGTCCTTCCTCAGGCACCACTGACCTGTGGCAGGGTCCCCAGAGCCTGAAGCACCCTTGCCCAGCTGTAGCACATGGCAAGCAAGGGGTTCATACGGTAGCACGGGGGAAGGGATGGGTATTTGGGGGTGCAGCTTTGCAAACAGCCACTGTAAGCCATGGCAGGACAATGCATGTTCTGGTGGCTTTCACTCCTGCCTGGCTCCTGCCATCCTGCTGGTGAGTCCCAGACACAGTCCAAGTCCTGGCATCAGTGCAGGTCAATGGTCTCATACTCCAGGTTGTCTGAGTCCTCCAGCTCAATACCAGGTACCAGGTTGTAGTATCTGGTTGACTGACTCATGTACATCTTCTCCCGGTCAGCAGAGTCCTTCAGGACTTCGCTCACGCTGACAGTGTCCACCTCTGGCTCACTGCCGAGCTCCTCTGCCCTTGGTGCTGGGGTACCCAGCTGCCCTTCATGGGATGGCACCTGGGAACTGCTGGGAGATCCCACCTGTATCTCCACATCCTCGTAGAGGTCTCTGCCACTCTCCAGTGGATCCACGAAGGGCTGGAGCACGACCTGCTTCCCCAGCAGCACTTTCTTCTCAGTCTTGGAGGGAGCAGCAGGCAGCTCATAGGGGATGTAGTGGTGGGGCTCTGCAGACACTGTCACACTGCTCCTCCCTGCCATGGCCTGGTGGCTCTGGGACCTGCTCTGAAGGCTGTAGTTGGTCTTTTTCTTCTGCCGGCAGAAGCACCAAGTGATGGTGGTGAGGATGAGGAGAGGGGGCATGCAGATGAAGAGGGCAGTGAGACCGTGTGAACGGCACAGCTCATCCCGGGGGATGCTCTGCAGGCCCACACCGTGGTAGTGCTCTGGTGTGTGGCAGACAACCTCAGCAGCCTGGCTGGACCAACCCTCCAGATTGGTTAGCAAAGCACAGCTGCAATCCCAGCTGTTGTTGGAGAGCTGAAGTTGGAGCAGAGATGGCTTCAGGAGGCTGGCAGGAAGGAAAGTGAGGGCATTGAAGCCCAGGTAGACCTCCTGGACCTGGGAAGATGCTTTCAGGAAGGATCTGGGTAACTCCTGAAGCTGGTTGCTGTCCAGATAAAGAACCCTCAAATTAGGGGCATTTTCTAGAAAGCTTCCAGGGAGACTTTCTAGCAGGTTGTGACTTAAGTGTAAGATTTCCAAGGCAGGAGGGACTCCCTGTGCATTCCTAATGGCTGTGATGCTACAGTGAGAGAGGTAGAGCTCCCTCAGCCCCTGCACCCCCACCAGTGCACCCCAGTCCAGGTGGGTGATGTTGGAGCTGGTGAAGTTGAGGCAGCAGCTCTCAGGGAGCGGAGCCTCCCGGAAAGCCTGGTAGTCCATGGGCTCCGAGCAGTTGCAGATTGGCGGTGCTGGGTCGAGGGCAAGGCCGGCAGCGAGCAGGAGGCTGCCCCAGAGGGACACAGTGCCCAGTCCGGCGCCTGCGGGGAGAGCAGAGGGGACGGTGACTACCTGTGCGACCTGCCCTCCCGCTCCCTTCCTCCAGCATTCCCGGCGAGGGAAAGTGAAACCCACTTCTCCTCCCCACCACGAAAGGACTCGCTCTCCTCAGGTCCTCCCGGAGCCGTCCTCCAGTGCCACCGTCCCCCGCCTGCCCGGGGCTGCCTCTCCCGCGACGTCCCGCTGCTCCGGCCGGCTGCCCGCGGGCAGCGAGCGACCCCCGGAGCTACGGCCGTGCCCCCGTTCCCTGCCCGGCCTCACCTGCCGCCGCTCGCCCCATTCTCCGGGGCTGCTCCGCGTCCCGCCGCGTTCCCACCGGGCGCGGCCGCCGGCTCCGCCTCGCCGCGGGGCGGCCCCGCCACATCCCGCCCCAGCCCCGGCCCCGCCGCCGTCCGCCCCGGCCCATGGTCGTCCTTCAGCTCCCCGTGCCCTGTCCCCTCGCAGGGGTCCCGCCAGACATGGACCCTCCAGCCACACTGTGCAGCGGTACCCACAAATTACGTTTGACCCAGCTCCCCTGCAGTTAATTAGCCCGGGGTCCCCCCTTATTCTGCTCCTCCTCCATAAGCCATAGTACCCATCCCTTTATCATCCTTCCCTTCTCCACCCCCCAGAAAGAATGTCCCTTCCCAGCTTCTCCCTCTCCACCCCTTCTGCCCCGCCAGAAGCCATGTGTCCCTCCAGTCCCCTCCGTACTCCAACACCAGTCCCCCAAACTCCTGGAGAAAGGCTGGGCTGGACTCTGGGAAAAGATGCAGAGTGGACATTCTTGCCAGATGGGGACCAAAAGGGCCAGCATCATGCTCCATCACCAGACCCCGTATGAATTCCCTCCATCCCACACAAGTCCCAGACCAGTGAGGAGGAGCAGAGTCAGACATGAGCACTACATCCCACAGAAAAACAGTGCTGGAGAGGGAAGCTCTGTTTACACACCCTGAAAGTGCATGTGTGCTCACTACAGGGTGAACTGGGTAAACTGAGGCACATGGCGTGTACCAACAGCTCTTTGCTTAGGTGCTGGTGGAGATGGGTTAGATGGGACCTGGGCTGAGTGTGTGCATTTCTGTGGTGCCTTGTGGAACCTGCCAGTTCCTGGCGTGCCTTGGCCCCTGCTGGTGCTGGTTCTTCCTTCCCCACCTCACCCAAGGGACCAACCACCCTTTCCATCCTCTTCCTCGGTGGCTGCAGCCTCATGCTTTGCAGAGCTGTGCTGGGGGCTGACAAAACCCCACTCCTGAGGGGGTCAAGGCTGTCACCCCAATCTTTGGGAGCTTGTCTGCACCCCAATGCTTGGATGGTGTTGCTCTTGCAGCCCAGGCACTGCATGCAGGGCACACAGCAGTGCCCTGCAGCTGCCCTGGAAAGGCAGCCCTGGTGCAGACGTGAGCTGGCAGCTGGGTTCAGCTCCACTGCTCCTGATGTTGCTGAGCATCACTGAATGCCACGAGGGTGGGGGGACCAGGCCAGGGCTGAGCATCATGGAGGACAGAGATCTCACAGCCTCTCTGGGCTCCTGTGATATTTTACCACATGCACAAGGGGAAAAAGATTTCCTAATAACTAGATGGAATTTCCCTTGATGCAGCTTGCATTGGGTGCCTGTCATGGTTTCACTGTACACCTCCCCAAAGAGCCTGACTCCCTTTTCCTATAACTCCGCCTAAATAGCTGCAGGCAGTCAGGAGTTCACCCCACAGCCTCCCCTTCCCCAGGCCCCACAGGCTGGTGATCTTAAACCACAGTTCCTCCCACTGCCCCAGATCAGTGATGGGAAAACCCGTGACTGAGACACTCGGTATCACAGGGTACCCCAGCTGCAGGTGGCGGGGGGCTGCTCCCAGGCTCCATCCCTCTTGGAGCGGAGGTGCCTCAGCCTCGGCAGGACACGGGCTGTAAGGTCCATCCATGCCCCTTGCCCAAGAACTCACCCAGAGGCAGCGGGGAGCAGAAGCAGAGGTGGCAGCTCTCAGTCCTCGCAGGTCCCCACCGTCCCTCTGTGGGGAATCCCGGGCAGGCCCTGTCTGTCACATCATCCCCAGACAGGTCCCCCGGGGCCTCCCTGCACTCCTGGGTGCCTCCACCCACGCCTTGCCTTTAGACGCTGACTCAGCTCCGGCAGCCCGGAGCTGGGGCCTCCATCGGAAAACCTGTGATGCCACCAGTGCCCCAGGGAGACCCGGGGCCGTGATGGAAACAGGCAGCTTCCCTCAGGGGCGGCAGCAGCCCAGCCTGCTCCTGGGCCGTGTTTGCTGATGGGCAGTGGGTTTGTGTGTGCTTCCCCTACAAAAGCTGGAAACACAAGAAAAAAAAACCTGGCAGATCTGTGTTGTTTCCTCTTTCTCTTCAGGCAGGTTTTCTAAGTTTTTCTGCAGAAAAAAAAAAAGAGTTAATTCATCTCCCCTACACTGAGGTAAAAGAGGATGTGCTGGGAAGAATGGGGCTGTTTTCCAGAGATGCTCGTGCAAAACCCTCAGCATATTCAGGAGCACAGTGAGCATCAGTGGCAAAGAGCCCTGAGCAGCAGTGGGGAGAAACTGAGGCACAGAGCACGGGGTGGTCCCACAGTCACCTTGTGTGTGGCGTGAGCAAGGGAAGGACAGCGGGAAGATTGAGGGGCTCCTGCAATACTGCTGCTTCAGACTCGAGGGAGCTGTGGGTTTGCAGCCACCTCTGCCAGCTCCTACTCCCGTGGGGAGGGAGAGATGCCAAGCATCCTTCCATGACCCGTCTCGAGTGACAGAGAGGCGTGTTCTCATCACGGCCATTAGAGAGCAGCACCGCTATGGCGCCTTGCCCGGCCCCCACTGCACACCCAGGCCCCCCCGCACCACCAGGCTCCCAGAATGGGGTGCCCAGGCACTGAGGGGCAAGGATGGTGGATCCCATCATCCCTGCATTTTCCGCTTTTCCCTGTGTGCCCCGCGCCCCATCTTGAGTGGGCTGTGACCCCCTTTGCCTGGGCCCTGGCACAGAGTAGTAACAGGCTCTTGGGGAGTGTCCACCTGCATCCAAGTTTGTCACAAGGGAGGGGCCCACAGGGGCTTTGAAAACCCTCCCTGAGCCACCACCTTTCCATGGGAAGGAGGTGTGAGGACCCCAGATGGTCGTGTGACACACACTGCTGTCACCTGTGTGGGGAAACACTCTGGGAATAGGTGCTGTGTGTGGGTACTTACAGATGTGCATAGGAGGGGGCTATGTATGTCCTGGGCGACAGGGGAGGGAGCGGAGGAGAGAATTGTGCGTGTTTGTGGGGTCTGGGTGTGACTGTAGGAGAACCCTGAGTCAAGAGGACGTTGTCCCTGTGTTTGTCTGTAGGAGGGGGATGTAGCTATTGGGAGGACCCTGTGCTGGGGGGTGTCACTGTGTGTGCAGTGGTGGGCCCCTGTGGGGCGGAGGCAGCGAGACGCTGACTGGGCTTCACCCCTCGGTGAGGAATGCCAATGCACCCCTGGAACCGCAAACCCCCCCCCTTCCCCGTGCTGCGGCCCCTTTAAGGGCGGCACGGGGCCGCCCGTGGGCGGAGCTCCTCGGGTGACGTAATCGCGGCCCCTGATAAAGGCGGCGGGATTCCCGGGGCGGCAGCGGCCGTGCGCGCCGGCGGGGCCACGTGCGCGGGGCGCGGCGGAGCTCCAGCCTGGGGAGCGCCTCCATCCTCCCGCGCCCGCCATGGAGTCCGCCGGCCTCTTCCCCCCTTTCCCCGCCGCCTCCCTCCCCGCGCGGCCCGCGCCCGCCCCGGCGCCCCCGCCCCGCGCGGCCGAGACCACCCGCATCATCACCGACCCGATCTCCGGCCGCTCCTACTGCAAGGGCCGCCTGCTGGGAAAGGTACCGGGAATGGGGAAGGGGGGGCTGGGCCGTCGCGGAGGGCACCGGCTGCGCCGGGGTGAGCCGATGCGGGAGAGGGAAGGGGCGGGGGCTGCGCGCCTGCCCGACTCCCCCATCCCGGGCGGCCCGGGGCTGTATGCAGCCCCTCGGCTGCCGCCACCACCCTCCCCGCCTCTCTCGGCGGGCCCGCAGCAGTGCTGGAAGCAGTGAATCACCCGGGCTGGCTGCGTGCCTCGGCGGCTATCGGTGCCGCATCGGTTTCGGGGCGCCCCGCGGGGTGTGCGTGGGCCGGTGGGTGCCCCGGTTCCCAGGAGTGCCGGCCCGCGCCGCTCCGCCGCACGCAACTTTTCCTTCGGCTGTCAGCAGCGTGTGTAGGAGGAGGGTGCCGGTTCCCAGCCCGGCCCGAGCGAGCTCAGAGGCTGAGTGTGCAGGTTGGAGGGTGACATCACGGCAGGAAAAACCTGTCTCCATGGGGCTGCCTTTCGATGGCCTCCGGTCCTCGGGCTTCCTGCCCTGCATAGGACTTTCCAGGTTGATCTATCATGTGGAAAGATGCAAAGTCCGGCCTTAGTGGGAGGGAAAATGTCCTGGAGGTTTTACAAGAAATGGGTGAAGAAAATGCCTGGTTGAGAGCATCACAGTTCAGATCTTAGTAGGCGACGCAGCAGGAGGGAGCGTGTGACGCTGCCGGGCTGTGCTGCCAGGGAAGGGAAGAGGAGAGGCTTGTAAGCAGGCAGGGGTAAGGAGCTGTCTCTCACCCATCTGTAACCACCTCTTCCCTTGCAGGGCGGGTTTGCACGATGCTATGAAATGACAGACCTCTCCAGCAACAAAACCTATGCCGTGAAGGTCATTCCTCACAGCCGGGTGGCTAAACCTCACCAGCGGGAGAAGGTGGGCACCGTGGGGCTGGTGGGGTCCTGGGCTGGTGGAGGGCAGCAGGGGCCCTGTGCTCACCTGCCACTGCTGCTCTCTTTTCAGATCACCAATGAGATCGAACTGCATCGGGACTTGCACCATAAGCACATTGTCAAGTTTTCTCACTACTTTGAGGACTCAGAGAGCATCTACATCTTTCTCGAGCACTGCAGTAGGAAGGTCAGTGCTGCTGTGGTCTCCTTGTCAAAGGATCTCCTAAACAGCCCTAGCTGCTGGAACAGGCCTTACTGGGGTGTTTTGTTAGCACTCCCCTTCTCCTGAGGTGTCAGCTGTCACACCCTCTGAGCTCACCATAAGCTGAGTGGCTTTGCACGGCACTGGGCACTCCATCAGCTGTCTGTCTTTCTCGGACTGCCTGCTCATTGTGTGGCCACCATAAATCCAGGGGTTCCCATGGCTCTGATGAACAGCTTCAACCTTGTGTGGGGAGTCTGCTGAGGTCATGACTGTGAAAGAAGGATTATTTGTGAATGTGCAACTTCTGGAAGAACTGGCTTTGACCCTGCCTACACTATGCCTAGTCAGCAGGGCTGCCTGTTCTCCCTGCCTGCATCACAAGCTGTCTTCTCTCCTTTTGCAGTCCCTGGCCCACATCTGGAAGGCCCGCCACACACTGCTGGAGCCTGAAGTGCGCTATTACCTCAAACAAATCATCTCAGGCTTGAAATACCTTCACCTCAAGGGCATCCTGCACAGAGACCTCAAGCTTGGTGAGTGCTGTGGTCGGCACGTGGTGTTGTGTGGGGAGCAAGCTGTCCCCAAGGGACTTACGGTGACACATCACTCTTGACTTGCAGGCAACTTCTTCATCAATGAAAACATGGAGCTGAAAGTGGGGGACTTTGGGCTGGCTGCTTGCCAGGATGTCTCTGACCAGAAGAAAAAGTAAGTTTGAGATTTTCCTTTTTCAGAATCCTCCAGGGTTTCACTTGTCTTCCTGTGGCTTCCCAGGAGAGTGGAAGGGCAAGGGGTCCCTCCTGGACTTGGGAAAGGAAGCCTTAGGGCCCCTTCCTGGGGTGAGGGAGCAATTCCTGCTCCAGCTGCAGGCAAGGCAAGGGGGCTGGGGGCTTTGTGGCTCCTCCAGGAGTGAGCTTGCAGCCGTCGGGGAGAACAATGTGTTGACTATTGCTATTGTGCCTGCCCGGCTGCCGTGCCGGCTGCACAGGCTGGGACACAAAGGCTCTGTTCCTCCCCAGCTCTGGGACAGGCTCTTCCCAACAGCTCCCCAAGAGCAGCTGCTACTGACCCCCATGAGCTGGAGAGAAGGGAGTCTGTATGGGTCTCCTTGTAGATGGAGGTGGGGGGAGGTTTGGGCCACAAAGAGCAAAATGGAATGGGGAGGACAGGGCTGTAAGCCAAATCCCAGGACTTAGAGCAGGGAAAGGCTGGCTGTGAGGGGATTCAGAGCATGCACTGATCTGGTGCCCTGCCCCACAGGACAATATGTGGGACCCCCAACTACCTGGCCCCAGAAGTGCTGCTGAGGCAGGGCCATGGGCCGGAGTCGGATGTGTGGTCTCTGGGCTGTGTCATGTAAGTCTGCTGCTGGGTGGGGAGGGGTCCAGGTACCCTGCCTGGGTGGGTGGGGGGGGGGGCAGCTGCTCTGTGGGCAACCCAATGAGGAAGTTTTCTTGTGCTGTGCCTTGTGGCTCTGCAGTGGTTGCTGAGAGGCAGGGGGAGGGGAGCGACTGGCTGGATCCTGCCCAGCCTTACTTTGGAGCAGGTGCTGCCTGTAGCCATCCTGGGATGCTGTGTGGGGACTGTGCAAGCAGGACCTGCACGGGGCGGGTGTGCTCATGCTGCACTCAGCTCTAGTTCAACGCAGGCTTGACCGCACTGTGAACCTGATAAACAACGGAAAATCTCTGTGGCTGCCGTGCTGTTTGCTCAGGGAGCAATCGCTGTTTCGGCACATCCAGCCCCTCACTCGGCTGCCCCCTGCAAGCTTCCTGCCCCATTTTCCACCCTGATGGCCACGTGGGCAGGAGCAGCAGTAGCAGTGCATGGCCTTTGCCTGCCAGCTCTCTGTCCTTCCTCAAGGCTCTTTGCCTACTGCTCTAAACAGTTGCTAGGAGGAAGTGTGGCCGGATGTGAGCGTGGCTGTCGGGGCTGGAAGTGGTGCTGTCAACCAGGTGTGGCCGGCCAAATGCCAATAACTTCCTTGCTTCAAGTGCTGCTGAGTCACAAGCCTGGTGGGGATCTGACAGTGGCATGCATGTCCCCTCCCAGGTACACCCTGCTGTGTGGGAACCCTCCCTTTGAGACCTCTGACCTCAAGGAGACCTACAGGTGTATCAAGCAGGTGGAATACACCCTCCCTGTCTTCCTCTCCCTGCCCGCCAAGCACCTCATCACTGGCATCCTCAAACGTAACCCCCAGGACCGCCTCACCCTTGAGGAGATTTTGGACCATGAGTTCTTCAAGGTGAGTGGGTGGGGCCTGGCTCAAGGAACCCTTCTCCAGGTGGGATGAGGCTTTTTGGGATATGCAGGGTGCTGTCCTTGTCCTGTCCTAAGTGTCAGTCCTTCAAAGGAAGCAGCCACTGTCCTGCGCAAATACCAGCCAGAGGAACTGAGGGATCTGGTGTGCTTCTGCTGCCTTGTTGCTATAGCAAGGGGTTGTTTCCTGTGCTGATGCCAGTCATGGTTCTGAGGCTTGACGGAAACACAAGCTGGCTGTCAGGAGGGATGTGAATGACTGTGGTCAGCCCTGGGCAGCTGCTCTGCCTGGAGCATGGGGCCCATGGAAATCAAACCTCTCCCTTGACCTCTCTGCAGGGCTACACGCCTGAGAAGCTCCCTCCCAGCAGCTGTGTGATGGCTCCAGAGCTGAGTCCCCCAAATCCTGCAAAGACTCTGTTTGCTAAAGTCACCAAGACCCTCTTTGGGAAGAAGAAACCCAAGAGTAAGTTTGTGCCTTGCCAAGGAGCCTCTGGGTGACTCTTTCTTCAGGAAGAAGTGGATCTGTTTTCTGGAGAGACCTCCTGATGGATCTCTCTGGACCCCCTGCCTGGGGACAGCACAAGCTGGGTGTGCCCCTGCCCTTCTTGTGCTGGTGGCCTGGCATGGGTGTGTGCCTGGAGAGCGGATACTGTGCCACAACTCATGGGGCAGTTCCTCCTGGAAGCCCTGTGTTGCATGAGAACTGGGAAGTGAAAGTGGGAGGCAGCTGTCTGACACCCTCCTTGCCTCCATGGGCATGGGAATAGATAAGAGAGGGCTGAGCTACTGGGAGGGGTGGCCTGGATGTCCCCAGCCTGTATGCTCAGCAGTGTGCTGATCTCTTGCTCTCTCCTCAGCCAAGAAAGGCACTTCGGAGGACAGGGATGACATCTCCAAGCTGGTCACTGGGCTGATGAAGACCTCAATCTGTCGGCAGATGAGCTATAAGACTGTGGAAGGGAATGAGGTGAGAACATCTCCGAGGCCATGCATGCCCTTCTTTGGGGGAGCAGGCAGACCGTGATAAAGCCAGGTCTCTCCACAGGCCACTCCTGTGTCATGCCGCAGTGCCAGCTCCAGCCCCGTGGAGACAGTGGTAGAGGAGACATCTCACAAATCTGCATCCCCCTCCATCCGGGGAACGATGGCCAGCAGCTGTGAAGGTGAGCAATACCTGTCCCAGCCACCCCAGCCTGCCCCAAGCTTCCTGTCATGCCTGGGCTGATAGCGGGGCTGGCTGACTCAGCGTATCATCTTCTCCCCGCAGCCTTTGAAGATTGTGTCACTGCCTCTGCCATCATCGAGTCAACTGTCCGGCTTCTGCGGGCCTGCCTCTCCTCCATGCCTTCAGGTAAACTGGTTGGACTGCTCTGGGATGAGATAGGGTGCTGTGCGTCCCCTTCCATGTAGCATGAAGGTATGGCTGCTACTTGGGGTACAAATAACACCCTGAACAGTGCCAGAGCCTGCTATAGGGGATGGGATGTGTTGGGAGATCTGTGGGTGAGGTGAGATGGACAGGGGCTGACTGACTGGCTGCACTGCTCACCTCCTCTCTTCTCCAACAGCGGAGAAAAACCCAGCTTCCCTGGCCCGCCATGAACACTTTGTCTGGGTGAGCAAGTGGGTGGATTATTCCAACAAGTATGGCTTTGGCTATCAGCTCTCCAACCGCAGCATCGGGGTCCTCTTCAACAATGGCACGCACATGACGCTTTCCCCTAACCACAGGTGAGCAGTGGAAATGAGGGTGATCTCTCTCTGGGGAGGCCCCTTGGGTGGGAAGAGGAGTCTATACCAGGGTGGACATCCCCAAAACTCATGCTCTGCTTCCTCCAGGACCGTACATTACAACCCGACCAACAGCAAACACCTCGTGTTCTCTGTGTCTGCCATCCCCGAGCAGCTGCAGGGACAGATGAGTGTCTTGCGCTACTTTGCATCCTACATGGAGCAGCATCTCATGAAGGTGAGTGCTGGGGCCTAGGGCTGGACACTGGGTCATGGCTTGACCCCACCACTTGGGCTGGTTGGACTCGCTGCTTGCAGCTGTGGCCAGGTGGACACACAGGGCTGTGCCCTGGTTGTGGGGACTCCACTGAGGGGGTACCCACCTTTGGTGTTGTGTGTGCTGGTGGAAGTGCTCCTGTGTGTGGGACCAGTGGCTTATGCAGATCCTTCTCTCAAAGGGAGGTGACCTGCCCAGCATAGATGACCTCGGGCAGCCAGCCCTGCTCCTCCTGCAGTGGGTGAAGACTGACCAAGCCTTGCTCATGCTCTTCAGCAATGGCACTCTCCAGGTATGTGTGGGGCACAGTGGAGATGCCCAGACTCTTGTGGAGAGGAGGCCAGGTGGAGGTCTTCTGGTCTGTGTTGGATCTTGTCTGCCACAGCCCAAATGGAAAATCCAGCTGTGAAAACAGCTGTGGGTGCAGGATGCTGCACTAGTGCCTGGAGCTGCTGGTTGCAGCTTTCCCAGCCCATGGGGAGACATAGCACATCAGCTGGATGCTTCTGTCTGCTCTTGTGCTCGGGCTGGCTCATTCCTGCCATGGGGCATGGGCAGGGATGCTCCCGGGCAGGTTGGGGAGGAGGAACGGGTTGAGGCAGGAAATGTGGCTCCATCCTGACTCCCAACATGCTGTAGGAAGCATGGGTTAAACCAAGCCCAACCTGTCTCCTAGGTGAATTTCTACAATGACCACACCAAGGTGATCATTAGCAAGCCTGACCACTCCTGCCTTGTCACCTACATCAACCGGGAGCGCAACTCTTACACTTACAAGCTGTGCAGCATTCAGGAGCTGGGCTGCTCTCCTGAGCTCCACCACCGCCTCAGATACATCCTCAAGCTTCTCCAAGAATGGGCTGAGGCCTAGCCTGGGACCTTGGGGGACCCTGTCTGGACTTAGAGGTTTCCCCCTGCCTTCCCATGGGATGGGAGGTATGATGTGGTGCTGGCTACTCCCCTGGGCACTGTGTATCCTGGTGCTCAGCTGGACTCTGGACTAAGACATGTGGATGTGGTTACAGCAGCGGGTCTGGATATCCTTGCTGCTCCCTGGCTCTGGGCAATCGCTGTCTTCCCACTGGCAGCTCCTGCTCTGCTGGTGCTGGTCTTGATGGAATGGACTGGGGTGTTACAGGGTGGGTGGTGGTGGGTGAGTGTCCTGCAGCTGGTTTGGGGCTGGCTAGGCCTTGTTTGGGGCTGGCAACTGCCTGTGGTGAAGGCTCAGGCTTCCCTGCCCCAGTTGATGTGTCAGTTGCACAGACCCTCTCCATGGCCTGGAGATGGCTGGCACAGCCTTGATCTCAAACTTGGGGTGCTGTGGGATAGGAAAACCCCTTCCCAGGAGTGGGTGGGGGTGAAGGGTGCTGCCTGCCCTGCCAGGGGCTCTGTGGGCTGGTGTGTGCCACTCCACAACTGTTACACTAAGAAGGGAGCTGTGCTGGGCCCAACTGTGCCCTGTCTATTCCCAAATTGTGAATTGTCTGGTACAACCTGAGGTTTGATAAAGGGTGGGGGATGGGATCTGAGGACTTGCCTGGCGAAGCCCTCACTTTGTTGGGACCCAGGGTGGTTTCTTATTTCAAGGCAGTCTCTGCCATGTGGGATTATTTATGTATCTTATTTATATGGAATTATTTATTTTCCTGTTGGTCTGTCCACGTGCAGTTCCCCTCTCCTTGACTCGCCTCAATAAAAACTTATTTGTGTAAGGGCAAACTGTCTGCCTTATTTGAAGCTGGAGTCACAAAAGGGCCTTAGCATCATTCTTGCTCCAGAACTGCTTCTGCCTGTTGGGGATGACCCTTCTTGCCACTGACTAGTGCTGAGGGGGAAAGGTCAGGGAGGCAGGATGGCTGTAAGGAGCCCATATTGTACCTCCACTGCTTCCATGGGGCTGGCACAAAGGGCAGAGTTAGCTCTTGCTTATGCTGGTGGAGCCCTGGAGCTGCCTCAGCTTCTTGCTGCTGCCAAACTCATTCCCAGTCCTTTCTGCACTTGGCCCCAACCCAGCTGATTCTCCTGATTCTGCAGAAGGCATGAGCTATGACCCAAGTGGTGGAGGGGTTGCCTGGGCCCTTGCACTGACAATCTTGTGTGATGGGATATGAACTGGGCATGAAGCCAGGAAAGAGCTCTGTGTGCTTGCTTTGAAGGTGATCTGTGTAATCAATCTGCCTGGGAGCAGCTTGTGCTCTGGGAAGCAGCCTGGGCTGCTCCACCAGCCTTGGGCAGTTGCATGTTCCAGGGAAATCCAGTCTTTTGTTGTGTTTGCTGCAGCTTGGGTCCTTTTGCAAACCATAGTAGTGGGAACTGCAGCGTGGGTGTGAGCTGAGGCTGGAGTGAGCATCTATATCATCTTGCTCCCTGCACACACCCTGGCCCAAGATGCCAGGTATGACACACAGCTGGGTAAAACATTTATTTCAGCCGTTCTCTCCTTACAGCTCTACAAGACTGGGTGGATGGAGAGGCATGTGCTACTCGAAGTAGACCCCATACACTGTGGCCACAGCAAAGAGGGAGGTGTTGGAGAAGGTGGCAGAGGCAAAGCTGTCAGTCTCGGGGTCCCACAGTCCCCGGCTGGCCACCACCAGGCTCTGCTGGCCCTGCTGGCCCAGCACCACGTGGCAGACCAGCTTGTAGCGGGGTGGCACCACCTCCTTGGCCTGGTTCTGCAGCAGCTCAGTCAGGCTCTGGGCTAGTGGGGCACTGCCCTGGGGACTGTATGCAGCAGTCCCCAAGGCACAGGCCAGGGTCCCCTCCAGCACCCGCTGCACCCGCTCTGCATCGAACTTGCAGCCTTTGTCTGGCCCTATCCTGTAAGTGTTTTCAAGGCGGGTCTTAAGAATGGGTTGGAAAATCGGGAGCCCAGTGAAGCTGACACGTTTGTGGAGCATCCAGGAGGGACGCCTGCTCCCTGGGACCATCCCGAACGAGCTGCGGCGGCTGAGGATGGAGTTGCGGCGGGAGAGCAGGGACGGTGGTTTGCCATCCTCAGGGCCCCGGGCTGGGGGCTGGGACCCACGGCGTATAGTGCGGAGTGGAGGGGCTTCAGTGTTGTCTGCAGCCAGCACCTGGGCTAGCAGGGCTGTCCCTGGCAAGGGCTGTTCAGCCATAGGGGTGGCCTGCAAAGGAGATGTACTCGAGTGTTAGGTGAGGCAGGTGTCCTGCAGCCTCTTCATTGCCCTGCCTCTCTACCTCACTTCTCCCTGCCCTCTGCACATCCCATGCCTCCTGGCATGTGAGTCTCTGTGAGGCAAGATGCAGAGGGGGTGGGAGATCCATGGCAGCTGCCTTCCCTTCTCCAGCGCCTCCATGCCCATCAGACTTGGCCAGCTGGGGCTGATCCAGTGCAGCAACGTATGGTTCACACAACCCTCTGTTCTCCCATCCCTCAGCCTTTTCACCAGCACAGGTGAGTGACTCTTTCCCTAGTGCTCCTGTCTGCATCTGATCCCACACTTACCCTTAGTCCCACTCCTGTCCTTCCAGAGTAAACCCAGGGAACTTGTCTCTGGTGGATGTCACTGCCCAGGACCAATCTTTGTCTTGCAAGTTGCTGTGAGCAGGGCCAAACCCATTGTGTTCCTGGAACAAACCTGTTGAGCTTCTGGAAGGTGAAGTGTTGCTATGTGACACTGTAGGTCTCCAGGGCTGTTCTGGGGCTTGGCTTCTGTAACTCCTTGTTTCCCGGTCCCTGGACAGCCCTGTTCCCCTTCACTCCTGCCCTCTCTACATTTTCAGCTGTGCCAGCACAGGGATGTGGTTACTCCAGGCATGTGCCCTCCAACCTCAGCTCCCTGCCAGTCCTGAAAAATGCAGGCTGGTGTTGGATGTGCAAGAGAAGAGTAGAGGGTGGAGAGTAGCCACTGTGATTGCTACTTTGTGAGCTGACTATGGGATTCACTGGGGCTGGGCCCTCCAACAGCTTGATTTTGCTCAGATATTTGCATCCTTAGGGTACTTATGCCCCACTGCAGCAAGGGAGAGTGTGGGTGGGTGGGCACCCATTGAATCATATAATCATATAGTGGGTTGAGTTGGAAACTAGAGATCATCTAGTTCCAAATCACCTGCACTTGACAGGGATGCCACCCCTAGACCAGACTGCTCAGAGCCCTATCCAACCCAGCCTCAAACACTGCAAGGGACTGGATGGAGCACAGCCCAGGCACGTGCCAGGGACCCTGCTGCTGAAATGCCTGTGGGGTGGGCAGGTCCCTGGGGGCTCCCGACCCTGGCTGGGGTTTCTCTCTGCCAGTGGAGCACAGCCCAGCTGGTACGACACGGCTGCTCCATCAATGTGCCTTTGTCTGGCCCGGCTGCCGAGCTATTTGAGGAAAGTGGAGACGGCTTTTGTGTTTCTATCTCCCGTCGGAGGTATTTATAGCCTGCCTCTGACTAGCGCTGCCAAGCGGACTGCCAGCTGGACCCCATTCCCTTGGGGTGCTGCCTCAGCTCCGAGCCCCATTCCTGCCTCTCCCTCGCACCACCCACTGACAAGTAAGGATGGATCCCTCCATGGGTAATCCCCTCCTCGGGCTGCTTGAGGCCAGCCAAGGGTTAGAGAGTGGGGACGACACATCCCCTGGCACAGCACTTGGTTTGGGCTTAGGTGAGCAACCTGATCTAGTGCATGGTATCCCTGCCCATGACAGGCAAGTTGAAGCTAAATGGTCCCTTCCCACCCAAGCCTTTCTGTGAGGCTGGGGATGCTTTTTTCTGCCTGCAATCACCTGTACCCTAAGCAGACATGAGAACTGCAGGGCTCTGGCCTGGAGTATTGCAGGAGAGGCGGCTTCCCCCATTTTAGGGGACAAATCTCCCTGCTGGGTTCCAATCTGCTCCAGTGCTGCTGCTAGGGACTCAGCCATGCCCAGCGGCATGCCTAGGGAGGTGAAGGTGATCTCCGAGCATGTGCCGCCTTTTCCAAAATCCCAGCTGCCTGCCTCTCTTCACCTCTTATCTCTTTGCTCCGCAGCAAAGCCACCCGCATGTCGCCGTGCCAGGGGTGCCAGAGCCAAGCCATGAAACAGGGCAAGGAATTCCACTCGCCGCAAGACGCAGGCCTGCTTCCCCATCCGGTGAGTGCCGGACGGAGCCGCCTCGGCAGCAAGGTTGTGCTTCATTCCTCACTGTCCCAGCGCTCCCTCCCGCCGCTCCCCCGGCAGCCCGGCCTCCAGCCCCAGCGCTGCCTGCCAGGTTTCCCTAGCAATGGGCCGTGCCGTCCGACGCAGCGTGCTAGCTTCCCCCCCGCGGCCTCCCCGGGCTGGCCGGCCTCCCGACAGGCTCCCGATTCCCTCCCGCCATCCTCCTCCCGCCCGCCTGCGCCTCCTTCCGCCGCCGCGCTCGCTGAGGCAGCCCATGGCCGGACTCTGCTCGGCGCGGCTGCAGGGCGACGTGGCCGCCTTCACCGCTGCCCTGCGCACCCTGGTCAACAACCCCCAGTTCAGGTGAGGGCCCGGGGCCTGCCGCCTCTCCCCAGTCACGCCGAAGCCCCCGGCGGCTCCTCCGTGCTGTTTTCCGCAGCCCCGAACTCTCCCTGCTGGGGCGATCGGGGCCCGCAGGCAGTTCGGGCAGCCCCGGGCAGCTGGCGGGGCCCAGGCGGCTTGAGCGGCGCTCCCCACACACCCGCACGGCAGCAGCACTCCAGGGCTGTCCGGGGGCAGCCCACCGTGGACAGCCATCACCTCTCAGGGGGAGGGAAGGTTCCTGGGTGTGCCCAAACCCTCTCTGTCCCCAGGCATGGTGCCAACAGGGCAAGGCAGTATCCCAGGATAAATCCTGTGCTGGGGCTCTTGCCCTTGCCAGGAATGGGGGTACACTGAGCTCCCCAGGCACAGCTTCCTCCCTGCTCAGTTCCTCTCCCACCTGGCTTTACTGGTGTTTTACTCCAGCCTCTCTGGAGGGCATGCTACAGCCTAGCATCCCTCCTCACAGGGTTTGGCATTCCTGCCACCTCTTGCCAGAGCAGGGAGCAGTGATGGAGGTACTGTCTTGGCTTCCCTCACCCACATGGTATATCCTGCCTGCCTGTGGTCCTCCTCATCACTTCCTGCTGAGGGCTGGCCAGCCTATCTAAGGAACACCAGAGCTATCTAAGGAAATCCCCATTCCTGCTGAAATTTTTGGCCACCCAGAAGAGAAATTCCAGTGAAAACTCCCCAGCCACAGCACTAGGCAGTAGAGGAGTGGCTGACAGTGCCTGGTCATTCTCAGCCTATGTCCTGCTGCTCAAGTCTTTCAACCCACACCCCTTATCCAGCATCCTGCAATCTGCATCTTGCAACCTGAAATCTGTGCTCTGCATCCATCTACTTCATCCCACATCCTGCATCCTTTCTCCTGTAGCCTGTACCTCACCACCTGAACTCTGAAGCCTTTGTTCTGCATCCCACATCCTGCAGCCTGTGTCCTGGATCACAGACCCTGCATGCCATAATCGCAGCTGGCATCCCACATCTCACGGCCTACATCCTCCATTCTGCTTGCCCCTCTTGTCCTGTGGGCCTCCATCACAGATCAGTTTGTCATGATCCCCCTTGCAGGAGCAGTCATGGAGGACCCGTTGGGCTCTGCTCACACCATCCATCCTGCCCCAGTTGTGTGTCTCCTGATAGACACTTGGGATGACCCAGGCGTCCTTCCTTCTGCTGGGCACATACACTTCCCTGTAGGACACTCTGAGGGTCAGGCCATGGATTTGTGCATGTCCTTATGGCAGTCAGAGTTTGGGTGGCATGTCTTCTGCTCATTGGCCTGCTGGGATGGAGGAAGGGACAAGGAGATAGATGGGCCATAGCCACAGGTGTGCGCAGGCTGGAGACTCTGTGTCTGTTTCCTTTCCCCTGATCTTGCCTCTCTTTTCTGGGGCCACGGAGCTGGGGAAACATTTTGGGGAGGGGAGGGTTACTATAGGGGATCAGGGCAACAGGATGGTCCCTGTATTCTAGTGCATGCAACAAGCTGCCCTTTTGAGCCAGTGCCAGTCCTGCTGGCAGCTATGCCAGAGGCTTCACATCCCTGAGACATGAGTCAGTTCCCATGAGTCAAGGAGGCTGATCCCAGTGACAGCAACACTTTCCTTGGCTCTGCTATGCCAAAAGGAAGGGTGACTTTCTCCAGCTGTCCTTGGCCTTTCTCTGCCCTGTTCAGTGCCAGCACACAGGGCTCTCAGTGCTTTCCAGATGACCTGTCGTGCTCACCTCGCCTGCTGCATTCAAATGGCTGGAAAGAGCCACCAACAAGGTCCAACAGGGACAAATCTCTGGGTTAAAATTAAAGGGTTCTGCCCTGCTGTGCCAGGCGCCCAGTAGGTCCCTCCCTGTGTGCCCTGTTCCATCCCAGGGAAGGCTGTGCCCTTGCTTTCCAGACACCGTGTCCCTCATGGTCGCCTCTCCCCCGCAGCGATGTGATGTTCGTGGTGGGCCAGGAGCAGCAGAAGGTGTTTGCACACCGCTGTGTGCTGGCATGCCGCTGTCAGGCATTCCGTGGGATGCTCAGCCAGGCACCAGTGGGCAGCCAGGACTCCTTCAGCAGTGTCCCACCCCAGGGGCCCTTCATCCTGGGCAACGTGCAGCCTGAGGTCTTCCTGGCCGTTATTGAGTTCCTCTACACCAACAGTGTCACCCTCAACAGCAACATAGTGAGTGGGGATGGGACTGGTGGGGACCATGGATGTGGGAGGGACAAGAAGGGGATGCATGGGAAGGGGGTTCTTTGCAATTCTTAGTGTGCCAAAGTTGGAGGAGATGGTCTGTGTGATGCTCTCTGGCTGGCTAACAGTGTAATTAATGTGTGAGGTCTCAACCCAGCACAGTGGGGTGTCCAGAGCACCTTGTCCCAGCCTTGGGACCTCTAGCTGTGCATACCCTGCATGGTGAGAATCGGGACACCACAGCAGGAGACCTAAATTTTTCTCCATGCAGCAGCCTTATCTCCCGTGCCCCACTCCGGAGTTCCCACAGAGGCAGGAGCATACCTGCCCTTTACCCTGGGGTGCTGTGCCCATCCGTGGCCCCGCATGCTGACGATCACAAGGTCCATCTTGTCTGCAGGCACTGGAGGTGCTGACCTCATCGGTGGAGTATGGCTTGCAGGACCTGTGCAAGGTACAGCACTGTTTAGGCTGGGGGCACTGATCCCTGAGTGTTCCCAGGCTGGGCAGCACCCCAGAGTGGTCCCTGCATGGCTGGTAGCTGGAGGTGCCTCTGAGGAAAGCACCGTGGTGCATCACACAGGCTTGGCCCTGTTGCTTGATCCTGGAAGGTCTCTCCAGTGGGATCCCCCTTGAGGGATCTCCCTTGACTGCAGCAGCAGCTGGGAATCCCACAGGGGAGTCCCGAGAAACCACGGGGAAAGACATGGAGTTTCACATCTCCTGCACAGCAAAGGTCAGAAGGAAAGCCCCTGTGCCTTCGCCCACTCGTGCTGTCTGGTCATCTGACAGGATGATGCAGTTTAAGAGAGCCCAAACCCTTGGGAGCAGTCAGCACCCCAGCTGTGGTGCTGCCAAGGCAATGCTGCTTCACGTGGGAAGGCAGCAGGGAGCAAAGAGGAAGGGTGGGAGCTGAACAAGGAGGGGGCAGGGAGCTGAAGCAGCCCGATGTTGGGGAGGGCGGCCAGGCCACGTCATCAGCCTGATTCCTGAATTACAGCCTGGCTGAATGCGTGACCTGACATCTCACACCCAGACTTCTCCTCCCTCCCCTTCATGCCGGGAAAGTAACTCAGGAGCTGAGGAATCATGGGCTCCTGCCTGCCAGGGTGGTGGGATAGGACCTGTGGGAACAAGCTCAGCCAAAGCCCAGATGGGGCACAGAGCTATCAAACAGCTGTCTGGGCAGGGAAGGGATTTAAGGGGTGGAGCAGAAAAGGGGGACCTGGTGCTCCTATCACACCTCACCACCCAGCAAATGCATCCTGAGGGGGATGACCTGCATAGAGGAGGGATGGGAAGGAAGGGGGCTGACCAAGGACAGCTGGTGAAACCATGTCAGTGTGCCCAGCTGCAGGGTGACCTCATATCCCTTCTGCCAATGACTCAGGGCCCTTCTGCCCCAGCTGACAGCTCCTCCCTGCATGTCACATCCCCTTGGGTTTCCCAGGGACTCTGTTAGGCAGCTGAGATAGGCAGGAGAGAGGTCCCACTCACTGATAAGCATGCTGGTCTGGCTGCATCCCACCTGCATCATCCATGTATGGGATGCAGCTGGAGATGCTGCTCCCCCAGGAGTCACAGCCAGAGCACAGCTGGTGGGCAGGGCTGGGGCAAAGCTGAGGTCACCCAGTGCACTGCAATTGGCACCAGGATTGTGCCCTATGGCAGAACATGGATGGCATCTGTAGACAGGATTAGGAGACCCACCTTGGGCTATCAGATTGGCTGTGTTTGGTCACATCAGTCTTGGTCCCTGGCTCCATCAGTGGCCAAGCTGGCTGCCCACATCCACACTGCAAGACCTCATCCCACAGGCCATTGCTTATGAAATCCTGGGGGGCTGGAGGTGCCTCTGCCCCACATTCCATGTGCTGGGAGCTCAGAGGATACTGAGAGTTGTGTGGGGGGATGGCAGGGTTGTGTCCCCCCCTCTGCTCACCCTCTCCCTGTCTGCCTTCCAGCTCTGTGTCAAGTTCATCAAGGACACACTGAGTGTGGAGCAGGTCTGTGAGGCCCTGCAGGTAAGAGTGACACCAGTAGAGTCACAAAGGGTTAAAAATAACCTGTACAATTTTGGGGCAGGACCAGGTTTGACCCTTCTGTTTCTGCTGAACAGGGGGGCAGGATTTCCCACTCACCCCTGGCCCAGCAGCTGCCCTGCCAGCTACCAGACCACTGGATTGTACCAGGGCTGCAAAGGACAGTGGGGCCACCAGAGCCTGGCAGAGAAGTGTCTTGACACTCCCCTGAGCAGGGCTGGCCAGAACTCCACAGTGCCAGGGCTTTGTCATCATCTGCATGAAACTGGGAGGCACTGGGTTTTGGGGAGTCAGTCCCAAAACCCCTGCTGAGAATGGAGGCACCTAAAAATAGCCTTGGGAAGGTCCAGATGGCCCTGGCCATGCTACTTGGTGGGACCAAAGCTGCTCCCCAGACAAGGGGGATTTGTTTCATGTCCCACAAGCTGAAACAATCTTGGGGTGAGGTGCCTGCCCCAGAACACAGAGCCCCAGCCAGATGTGATGCCAGACCACTGCCACATAAACAGAGCTAAAACTGGCCCAGAGGAAACAAAACAAGAAACCCCAAAACCCCAGAACAAAACAAACCTGAAGAAAATAGCTCTTCTGCCCTCCCCACTTACGTCAGCACTGGTCCCCTGCTGTGGTGGAGGGGGAGGTGATGTTCACCCTGCCTCTGCTGGTCCTGAGTACCCCACACACAGGGGCTGCTGTGGGGGGATGGGGTCATCCCCTCCTGGTAACCAGATGGGCAGTGCCAGCCCTATGACAAGCATTTCTCAGTGCTGGGAGTTTTTTGTGTGAGAGCAAGCCCAATTTCCTGATGCAGTGGGGGATGGCAGCTATGGGTCAGGCTGGGGCTGGCACCAGAGGTGTGGGGTGCTTGTGGGAAGCTCTAAGCTGATCCTGTGCTCACACAAGGAGCACTCTGGGCACTGGTGGTTTCATGTGCCTGCAGTGTGACCTTGTGAGAACAGCATCAGGGCCTCTCCCCCCACTGTGGGCTCGGTGACCTGCCTGAGCAGAGGTGGAAAATCACATGTCCTGTCCAAGAGTGGGGCTGGGTGACCACTGTGGGCATTAGAGCCACCAAAACATTTGCTTTTGGGCAGGCCAGAAAAGGACCCTTCCTTTTCTGTGCCCCTTCCTCCCCACACTCTCACTGTGGTACCCAACCCAGAGGGATGTCTGCTTCACCTGTGTCCCTGAGAGTGCCCATGTTTTTGTAGGGCTTTGGCAGGGAGTTCCTCATGCCCTGGACCCCCTTTCAGGTGTCTGTGTTGTCTCACAGGCTGCAGTGACCTATGGGCAGGTGGACCTCCAGCAGCACTGCCTGGCCTTCATCGAGGGCTGCACCGCGGTACGGTGGCAGGTGACGAGGGAGCATGGTGTGGGGTACCCCAGGGTATGGGGGGCACGTGGCACAGAGAACATTGCATGAAGCAAGGGAGCGGGGCGCCTCAGGACAGGAGGCTGGGAGAGGATCAAATGGTATTTGGAGAGAAGGTGCTGGATGCCTGGCAGAGGCAGGCTGGCTACTGGAGTGCCAGGGGAATGGAGTTTGGGTTGGGGGATGCTGGAGTGCCTGGCAGGGATGGCACCAGGATGTGTCTGATGGATGGGAGTGGTGATTGTGTGGGGTCCTGGTTCCAGCACCGGGTGTTGTGGTCTGCTGGCAGGCAGTGGTGCGGACACAGGGCTTCCGTGAGCTCTCCGACGTGGTGCTGGCACGGGTGCTGCGCAGTGACCGTCTGGCCATGGATGAGCTGGACCTGGTACAAGCTGTGCGGGAGTGGGCACATGTCAGCTCGGTGAGTGTCACGCAGCAGTGACCACCCAGGGGTGCCTGGGCCCCCACCAGCCCAGGCTGGGAATGTAGGCACCCTATCCCTGAGCCCAGGGCTCTGTGGTGCACGCAGAAGCTGTGTCACTCCCCCTAGGCCCCTGCCTCCCTGGTGCCCAGGACATCACCAGCCTCATCCTTCACATCTTGATGTCTGACAGGCTGTCCTGGAACGTCCAGTGCCAGAGGTGGCTGCCCTGCCCGTGAGGGAGCTGCGTCTGCCCCTGCTGGCACCCAGCGAACTGGTGACACTGGAGAGCTACAACCAGCAGGACCTCCTCATCCCGGTAAGCTGCCGCCTGTTCTAAGAGCCTCCTGACTGACCTCCAGCGCTGGAGGATGCTGCAGGATGGGCTGAGGAGGACCAGAGTGTGGCAGTGCTGATGTCCCCATCCCTCTCCCCATCCCCACAGGTGGAGCACATCGCGGCAGCCTGGCGTGCCCACGCACTGAGGAAGGGCAGTGGGGTTCCCTCCCGCCTCTGCCGTCCCCGCCGGGGCACACGGCCCCGCGACCATCACCGCCACCTCGAGCCACACGCCAAGTAGGGCTTGGGCAACAAGTTTTGTCCAGCCCAGCTAGGACTCTGCAGCAGGGCAGGGTGTGGGGCTTGGCACTGATGCTGCCTTGGCCAAGAGCATTGATAAGGCAGAGTATCACTTTGTCCAATGTCACAGCGTCAGGGCCAGAGCAGTATGCCTGTGTCACCCCCAGAAGTGATGCAGGGGCTGGGGGTAGGGTAGAGCTGGGCTATGCGATGAGTGCAAGGACACTGCAGGCTGCCCAGGCCAGTGACCCAAGGGTGGTGGGGCTGCAGAGATCCCTGCGGGATAGGGACCCAAGATGAGCTCCCCCTTCCCCAGGACCGTGCTGCCCTCCGACGGCAGCGGGGCCGTGCTGCAGCGGGAGAGAGCGTCTGCACCTGCCCGGCCAGGGGCACGGAACCCTCCACGGCAGCAGCACGGGCACCGCGGGGCTTGGAGGGGGTGCAGGTGGGAGGGGACACACGGGCATCTTTGCACGCACCGCTGCACCGACAGGCTCCCAGCCCCCAAACCCCGCCAAGCCCTGCCAGCAGGCCACACACACGCAGGACAGGCTGCCAGCCCCCCATGTGCCACACACACAGTGTGAAGCCCCCCTTGCACCCCCCACTGCGTGTGTGCACACAGCTGGGTCTGTCTCAAGCACACATAACCCCCCTCCAGCTGTGTTCCCCAGGAGAAAGGGCCGGACACAGCAGGTAATTTATATATAATATATATATTTACTCTTTAAAAATAAACCTTCGGTCCCCACTACCGCCTGTACAAACTACAAAAATAAACCTTTGCTCTCTTTGATATAAATAACTTAGATGGCGTGTTGATGGGGGGGGCTGCCCGCCGTGCCCACGCCTGGCACGGGAACAGGGTCCCCAAGGCCACCCCTGCTCAGCGGCAGTGTCAGGGCCAGGGGGCCTGGGGCCGCAGGCACGGCAAACACCGCTGGAGTTAAAGTGCTGGGTAACGGCGCGGACGGTGCCTGGGATGGGGACAGGGACAGGGGCTGGCTGAAGGGACAGCCCCGTTGCATGGGGACATGGTAAGAAATACGTTTTCCCAGCAAGATGTGCCTGGTGGCACCATGGGAGCCCACGTTAGTGTGCACTGTCCTGTACGCACAGCCTGTGCCATCCCCTGGGCAGAGCACAAGTGTGACACGGGGCTGTGACCATGGGACAGCTCAGGAGCTTGGCACAGCAAGGACCACTCCAAGGATCTCCCCCTTCCAAAACCCCGCCTGTGTGCTGGGGAGCAACAGCCTCCCTTTCTCCACTGTGGCACATCCATGATCTCCAGCCTTCCCATCCTTGCCACTGGGGAAACTGAGGCACAGGCTAGCATGTTGGAAGGGGTGAGCTGCCCGTGGAGTGGGGGCATGAACCAGGTCTGTGCCCCCAGGCTCCTGCTGCCTCCAGTGGGCAGCCCTACACTGGGCAAAGGGTCTGCCCGCTCCCTGCCTGAACCCTGGGCAGCCAGGCGAGGCTGTAGGCTGAGAAATAAATCTTTTAAAATAAGCTTAAAAATATATATCTCTCTATAGATAGTTTCCCTTTGCAATAAATAAAGGTGGGGGTACCCACCCTAGGCCTTGCCCATGGCATGCCAGGGCATAGCTGGCTCTGGGGCTGCCCCCTTATCAGGACAGGGGGCATCAGGGCACCCTGTTGGGGTACCCCAGCTCATGGCCTGGGATGGGTGGTCCCAGGAGGAGGTGATGAGGAGCAGGCAGTGACCCCACAGAGGGGGAGCTGGCATGGCACCGAGTCCACCTTGCCAGCAGCTCCAGAAACAGAGGGGGGAGTTAGTGCTTCCATTTCTGGGGGGCAACAAGCCCAGGGCAGGATAACCCCAAGCCCTGGGTGATGGGACACGGTACCAACGGTACAGCCTCAGGTGAGGGACACGCGGGCGCAGCGTGGCCTGCACACAGCTTGCATAGAAGTGCCAGCCTGCCCTACCAAGCCCCCATGCAGGGGGGCCGGTCCTCCTCGGCCAAGACTGCTCCGGCGATTAGCAGCATGAGACGGGTGACCCCGCTCTGCACCCTCCTGTGCCCACCGGGTGCTGGGGAGATGCTCTGCCCAGGAACCAGCAATCTGCAGGAACAGAGATTTGGGGGGTCACTTGGGTCCCTCCACACCTACCTTGCACCCCCATGCTACCACAGAGCAGCCCTTGGTAGGGTGTCCCCAAGCTCACCTAGCGCCGGGCACCTGCCCCGTGGTGTCCCATGTTCTGCATCTCAAAGGTGTCGGGCACAGCGGTGCAGCTGGTGCTGGGCTCATCCAGGCAGTCCCGCTCACTGCTGGTGAAGCCCTCAGGGCTGAAGTTGGGGTAGGAGCCAGGCAGTGTGGGGTGCAGGGCCACTGTCACTGACGCTGTGGCCGTGACGGTGGTGTAGCTGCCGGCAGGACCCTGCAGGTGGGTGCTGTAGGTGGGCAGGGCTGTGGGGGGAGCTGGCCGGGTGCCCGGTGGGCCGGGCTGCGGGTGCTCTCGGGGCAGTGTGGTGCACGGCTCCCCGAAGGGCAAAGGGGCTGCAGGCTGAGGGCCAGAAGCCTCTTTCTTCCCCGGAACCTCCAGACTGTCCTTGTAGGGCTTCAGCACCTGGAGGGGGAGCATGAAGCATGAGGGTCCCCAGTGATATTGAGCATCCGCCTGGCAACAGCACCAGCCCCCATCCCCCAGCTCTATCCATGACCCTCTCCCTGGGCATGCAGGGGAGTTGGCGATGCCACAATGGGCAGAGACACTCACAGTGATGCGGGGGAAGCTGGGGTCCTTGCCAGCCTCCAGTAGGATGTGTGCTGGGGCAGGGGGCACAATGAAGGGTCCCCGTGGGCTGCCTGGCACCACGCTCTCCGTGTAGTGCTCCGTGTCAGAGGGCTCAGGGAAGGTGGCAGGCCAGGCTGGAGCACGCCGGACGTACACTCCCCCAGGGCCCAGACATGGGGGTACCGACTCTGGTGGGGGTAGGCAGGGGCCATTATCCACCAGGGATGCCTGGGGAGAGAAGACAGATCAGAGGGGCCAGGGACAAAGGAGTATGGAGATGTAAGGGGGCATGGGTTGATGCGAGGATGGGGATGTGGGTGATGCCAGGTAAAGCAGGGATGAGATCAAATGGGTCAGGGAGGGATGGCGGAAGTTGAGCATGGAATGAAGCAGGAACAAGGTCAGGGAGGTATGGGGCAAGTAGGATACGGATCAGAGAAAGGACAAAGTAAAAGAAGGATGGTACAGAGCAAGGGATGGATTGAGGTGGGTTTGAGATGAGGTTGGGACTGGCAAAGATGGGTAAAGGGTGAAAGGTGGGCAGGGAGAGGGGGAATGGAGAGACGTGGGTACAGGGCTGGGGAGGATGAGGGAGAGGTGGGATGGAGGGGTCTTGTACCTCAGGGGGTGGCCCAATGACAGAGAGCAGCACAGGCAGCAGCACCAGCCCATTGAGCAGCCCCAGCAGCGTCAGGATGGTCAGCACCGCAAAGAAATACCTGAGGGGGCCATAGGCACATGGAGTAAGCAGGCACAGCCATCATGAACCTGTCCCATCCCAAACATGGCTTCCCATGCCACACCCCCTGGCCCTGCCATGTCTCCCCAGCCTCTAAGATGGAATGGCAGTCCCCACCAAGATATTCTCACCAGCTGTCCCACATCCTCACTGCCAGACAGGGGGGCTGCCGCACCCACCAGTCCCCACTGCCAAAGCTCTTGTAGGGCAGCAAGTCGCTGGTTTACGCTTCTTTAGTGCTCACCTCATGATGAAATCAAACTCAGAGCCAGCCAGCATGAGGACACCCAGGAGGGTGGAGACAGCACCATCCATCACAGGGGCAAAGGTGTGCTCCAGTGCTGCGGCTGAGCGCACGTTCCTGCTCCCCGCAGCTGTCAGGAAGCCCTGAGTGGGATGGGAATGTCATGTGGGGCTGTCCCCGTGTGCCACCCATGATGGGCCACACCATGGCACATGGCCAAGGGGGTGAGAGTGCCAGAGAATGGGAACTGGGATCAGCCTGTACTCACCAGGGCTACGTGGACAGTAAACTCCACACCAATGCCCACCGAGGCAATGAGGATGACCACAGGGATAGCGCTCAGCTTGATGCCCATCAGCCCCATGATGCCAAACAATTCCACAGCCATCATGGCCAGGATAGAGACCTGGAGGGTGGTGGGGTCAGTGAGGGATGGCTTTGACTGGCTGTCCCCTCTCCCTGGCAAGGCTGGTCCTACTCCATTTGGGGCAGCCTCACCTCACCAACCCTTTTCCCTCTATTTGGGGTGTCCCTCTGTCCCATCTCCTGGGGGTAGCCCTCACCCTGCTCTGCACGGATGTCTTCAAACACCTGCCCACTACACACATTCCCTCCTGATCCCTCCATGAGGGTCCCCCACCAACTGCCACTTCCATATGGGTGTTTCCATTACAATCTTCTGCATGGATGTATGCAGGGCCCCCTGTTCTCTTGATCAATGATATAACTGATCCATCCATACAGGAGTCCCCCACCTACTGCTGCCCTCATATGGGCATCCCTTCCCCTCAGGGTGCCCCTGGCTACTCCATCACCCAATTCCTATGAAGCAGGTACCCAGGGCCTCTCAGCTGGATGGGAGAAAGGCTGGATGCCCCCGACCTCACCCACCAGCACCATCCCCATCCCCATGCATCAGGGTGCGTACTCACGATGATGCCGGCGGTCCAGGGGTTGAGCAGCAGCAAGGCGCAGACGAGGAAGGTGCAGGCCAGCAGGATGCTGATGGCCAGCAGGAACCAGTGCCGCAGGCCGATGTACTGCTCCCAGAAGAGGAAGGGGTAGCCACTGGGGTAGCTCAGCACGCCGTGGCGCTGGGCAGCCTCCCGGCAGATGGCCCGTACGCTCTCAATCGCCTCCACGAAGTCGGATGTGCGGCGCAGCCCGCTCAGGTAGAAAGGGAACTGGGCGAACTCCAATGGCTGGGCTGCTGGGACTGGTGAGGAGATCACGGGCAGTATGAGGGTATGGGCAGTATGGGTGTAGAGGCAGCACGAGAGCACCACAGTCACACCAGCCTGAGTGTAGCCGGGGCAGCCTGATGCCTGGCTGGGTACCACAGGTCTGGGGAGTGTGTAGGGAATAGACTGGGGTCAAGGACGAGGGCAGGGCATTTCTCTGCCTGTAGGATTTTTGTGCATTAGTGAGTTACTCTGCAGTGAGGTGCTCATGGGCTGGAGCAGGCATGTGTTGCTAAGGGCACAGGGCATGCACAGTGAGATGCTCAGGGTGTGGAGTGCAGGAGGACAAGGGTTAAGCACGGGGAAGCAAGGCAGTTTACCAGATGGCCTAAGGGATGTGTGAAGTTACCCTTCAGGACAAAAAGGTGTGGGGAGTAGGGTACTCGGCAGGAGCATGCCGGGGGTGGGGGGTGCCCTGGTGAGCCCACCACTCTCACTCACTTCGCAGGTTCTCGCCCGTGGTGTCGTACTTGTCATGAATCCACTCGGGGGGCGGGGGGTAGAAGTTGGCCTGGGAGGCAGCAAAGCCCAGGGGGTCGTTGCTGGCCCACACCGTCAGGCAGATGTAGAAGGTGTCAGGGGGGATGATGCCATTCTCATCCACCAGTCGCCGTGTGGTCAGCTACAGGAGAGACCAGGAGCGGGCATGAGCAGGCAGCTGGGGCAGAGACATCCCCAGCCCAGTTGGTCCAGCCCTGTCACCACTCACCTGATTGAAGTTGAAGGGCTCTTTCTTGTTGCCAGTCTGGATGAGGAGCTTGTATGCCAGTGCCCCATCCTCAGAGCCATTGCGGTAGCTGTCATGGGTGATACGTCCGGCCTGCCAGTCCCTGTCAAAGGTGGCCTGGAGCCCTGGGGATACAGAATGGGGGGTAAGAATCCCTGGGGACACACCACCCTACACAGCACCCCGTGTGACCCAGGGAATGTGGTGCCAGAGGGATGGGCACATAGAAACCCCAAGGCTTAGCTTCTAGTGCTGGACACCTTGGGACCACCCTCCCCAGGGTACCGCACACACGGGAAGGCATTCCCACGCCAGTGGTGAGCATGCAGCCTGGGGAGAGGACTGTCAGACAGGGGAGGTCATGGAGAAAAGGCGTGTCCCTCACCTCGCAGCCAGTCCTGGAAGTAATGGAGCCACATTTTAGGCAGGTCACGGTTGCCCTCCCGCACGACATACTTGACGGTGCTGAAGGCCTGGTGCAGGCTCAGCAGGGCAGCCTGGGCACCCGGGTAGTGGAAGCCACCCTTAGTGACAATGAACATGTTGTAGAAGGAGAAGTACTTGAACTGGGCCGAGATGAAGGCGTGTGCCTTGGTGTCCCGTGGCACGATGTCCGTCAGGTAGAGGCCATCATGTACCATGGTGGTGCCATAGAGGCTCAGCCCCAGCAGTGCCAGGAACAGCACCACCACCACCACCTGTGGGGACAACGGGGGAGTCAGGAAGAGTCCTGTGCCACCCACCCACCTCGAGTGGCACCACCAGGGCTGCCCCCACCTCACCTTGGTCCGGGTGCGCAGAAGGAGCGGGGCGTACTTCTCCCGGGCGAAATCAGCGAGGCTCCAGCGGCAGAAGGGCAGGGGGACACACTCCCGCCTGCCCTTGGCCTCATCCAGCTGGGACAGCAGATCCCGGGTGGAGCTGGATGGCGCGAAGACCTGCGAGCCCAAGGGGTCAGTGTGGGGCAGGACGACGGCAGGTGAGGTGCACACCTGGGAGGTGGGTGGCAGGACGGTGACAATGTGGTGGCCTGAGGGGTCACACCGGGTGAAGGCTTGCACAGTGGTGGTGATCTGGGTGCTGGTGGCCACGCCAGGGTGCCCATAAGGAGATGGGTGGCAGGCATGGTTGTCGTTGGCATCAGCAAGCTCTTGGGGCTGGATCTGGATGACCCGTGAGGAGCAAGGGCTGTGTGGAGAGGATGAATGAGGAGAGAGAGAAGGATGAGATATTTAGTCACCCCATCTTCTTTAGGGAGCTGTGGGGTCAGACCCATCCCAGCCAGCCCAATGCCGGTACCTGTAGAAGCAGCAGAGGATGTCGAGCCGGCGCTTCTCCCGGCGGTGCAGGTCCAGGCTCAGGACAGCAGGGAAAACAAAGAGCACCATGGCAAAGTTGAACACAACCACCACTGCAGCCTGCAGATATTGAGGGATACACGTCAGAGCAGGGTCCGGCCATCCCTTCCCATCCCCTGAAAAGGGGCCGTAGCCCTACCTGGAGGGAGAAGGCACGCAGGGCAGGGATGGGCACCAGGGCTGCCATGAAGAAGGCGATCATGTTGCTGACAGAGGTGAGAGCCACGCTGGTCCCCGTGCGCTTCAGACACTCACCTGTCCGCTCCTGCAGGGACAGAGAAGGGGTGATGAGAGGGACCATGAGGAGGCAGGAGGAGGCCAAGAAGTCCCTGGGCAGTGCTCAGTGCTCACCTTGAAGGGGATGTGCTGGCTCGTCTCGGTGAAGGCGTGAGCCAAGAGGAACATGTCATCTACTCCAATGCCGAGGGCCAGAAAGGGCAGGACCTGCCACAGAAGAGTTGGCATCAGCAGAGGGACTGGCCACCACTTGAGAGGGGACTCCTGAGCCCTTAGGGCCTTGCCCACCTCATATTACCCAGGTCCTCCCCCAGCACGTACCTGGGTGGTGGCTGCATTGAAGGAGATGCCCAGCAGTGAGCAAAGCCCCAGGCCAGAGGCGACGGAGAGAGCCACAAGCAGGACCCCAGCCAGGCCCACAGCCCCTTGGGATTTGGAGCAATCCCACCTCAGCATGGTGACACAGGCGTAGGCCAGCTGGAAGAGCACAGTGGGTTAGCAGGGACCAGGGGGGAGACGGAGGGATGGCAGAGGACAGAGAGAAGGGGCACACATACCATGAGGAGGTAGCCCCCAGCCACCCGGATGACACTGACGTCAGAGAAGGACTTCATGATGTCGTTGAGCGTGGTCGTGGAGAAAGCATGGACACTCTGTGTGGCGTTGGGAGGGATGGAGTCCTGTGCCAGCTGCCAGAGGTGCATCCCATTAGAGGAGTCAGGACCCCCCTGCTCTACAGTACACCCACCCCAGAGCTATTCAGGGTGTCAGCGTCACCACTGACAGTCCCTAGGGACCCACTGGACCAAAAGAGAGTAGTACCAGGACCCGTGGACACATGAAAACCTGCGCACAGAGGGATGTCATACACAGGCTCACCCCTGCCCAGCACCATGTGGGAGCTGTCCCCAGTGCTCACCTCCACGAATTTCCTCTGCCAAGCCTCCAGGATGGCTCCAGCCTTCTCCTCGCTCCAGCTGATATCATGGATCTCGTAGTCATCCTTGAAGTGCTCATAGAGCTGCCGGGGGCTCATGAGGAGGAACATGGTCTGCAGGGCCTCGGCGCTGGGGGATAGGCACGCACCTCGTTGGGACCGGCTGCAGCGCCCCAGGATGCAGGCATGGGTCCATCCCCCACCCCACGGCATTCATCTCCACCACAGACACCCAGGAGTGGACCCAGGAATCCTGCCTCCTCAGCCTGCCTTGCCCCAAAGCACTGCCGTGCTCACTGGACCCACACACTCGCCAGTCTCCGGAACAGCCCCACAGCCCCTCCTGCAGCCGGGGCAGGTATCCTGCCCTGTGCCTGGGGATGCCCACACCACAGTAGCTCTTACCGTAGCAGCTTGCCCTGGGAGTCTTTGGTCGTGCCACCTAAAATCAGCTCCTGCTGCCAGCGCATGAACTTCCTGGAGAAGCCGTGGCAGCCTCCCGAGAGTTCAGCTGGGATGTCAGGGCTCTGTGGGTGGAGGGGAAGTGTAAGGATTGTGGGGCCGCCAGAAGAGCACTATGCCCCCACACCCAATCTTGGTCCTCATGGACTGTGACCCACCTGCTGGCTCTGTTTGTTGGGGGCACTGGGGGGACACTGGGGGTCCCGGGGGTCCAGGCAAGGCCGCTCCATGTAAGCCTGCCCCACCTCCGCCTTGTCTAGCAGCTCTTTGAAGCCTTCCAGGGATGTGAACTGCCCCAGCTCTTCCATCAGCTGCAGAGGGTCCAGGTTGCTCCACTGGATGTCCGGGCGGCCCCTGAGCAGAGAGTAGCACTGGGATCATGGGGGATGCCAAAATCCACATGCAGTACCACCACCATCAATGCCAACCCAATCCCAGGGGCGCTGCAGATGCCCTCAAAGGCAGGATGCAAGGATGCAGACGAGCAGCGTCAGTCCCCAGTACAGCCCTTACCCCCTCCCGAGGCCGCCCGCGGAATCCCCCGTGCCCTGTGCGCCACAGCGGGCCATGCCCCGAGTCAAGTAGCGTGCCTGATCCTGTTAGTCTGGGACAAAGCGGGGGGAGCCGGCCCTGCTGCCTGGCCCCACTTTGTGTGAGCAGTCAGGCCGATTACTGCCCGTGGGCTAACATCTTGATAGAGGGGAGCAGGCAGGCAATAGCTCCCAGCATCCCTTACAGCCCTTCCTGCCGTTTTCCCCCAAGCTGGAGAGTTTGGGGCTCAGCAGAGGTCCTGGGAGCTCAGCACAATACTGGGAGTCGGGCGTGGAGTAGGTTCTTGGAGGTGCAGCGGGACTGCACGGGACTTGGGTACCCAGGAAAAGGGTTTTTCCCACTGCCTGCAGATGCTATGCTCCCTCCGCCCCAGCCTGGGGAGCTGGGGGCCAGCTTCCAACCTCACTCAGCTTCTTTTTTAAGACAGAAAGGACACACAAAAAAGCCAATAACCCAGCCCAGCGCTCCAAAGAGGGGAAGAAAAAGCCCCGAGCAAGTGTGAGCTCTGGGGAGAAACACAGCCTAATAATTCATGAAGGCTGGCTGGGCCAGAGCCGGCCGCTCGAGATTCCCACATACCAACCGGAGCTGCTGCTGCTTCCAAAGAGAGCCCCTTTTATCTGCTTTCGCTTGCTTCACTGAGCCAGGGCAAATCCTTTTGTCTTTCCATAGATTGCTGCTCTTTGTTCTCCCAGCTCCCGCCCCGCTCACCCCTCGGCGTTAAAAAGGGGGACGAGTCCCCATGGGCTGGCCGGCACTCAGCCGGGGTGCCCGCCCGTGCACCCGTTCACTCTGCTGCGAGGAGAGATGAGTCCCATCGCTGCTCCGGTGCCACACTGCCTGCCACATACCTCAGTCCCAGAACGCTGCCCAACCTGGCTGGCAGTGCCACCGAGCATCCCATTTGGCACAGCCACCCCAGCCCCACTTGCTCCTGCTCTCTCGGCAGTTCCCCAGCCTGAGATGAGGAGAACCTGAGGTCTTGGGGGGAGCAAAACCAGCCCCCTAGTCCTGGCTGGGGATGCTACGGCCCCTTCCCCCTCCTCCCGTCCGCAGCAGCCTGAATAAGGCCACTATTTCATCTATTTGGCAAGGGGCAGCTTTCAGAGCAGCATTAGCATGAGAAAGCACGGGGCTGCGTTTGCTGACAATGCACAAGCCGCCCCAGCTCTCCCGGACAAACACACACGTAAACAGAAGGAATGTGGGGGAGGCTCCCCCAGCCCAGCTCGGGGTCCCCAGCCCCACCACCGTGCTGTGAGTCACTCGCCACCCAGCCCAGGGACTCAGCCCACCGCACCCCTGGGCGCAGCTCAGGAATGTGGGTGGCCCCTCACAATGGTGACACCCATGAAGCGCCACCAGGGGCAGGGGTAGCAGCCTCAGGGACCTGCCTACGGCACAGCCACGATCCCCCCGTTCCCATCCCTGGCTGGTGGGAGAGCACGGCATGGCAGGGATGAGATGGCATGGGATGGGCAGTTCCTGCCTGTGGGCCGCAGCCCCTCTGCAGCGGTGCAGCGCTACCTGTGTCACCGCGGCCAGGCAGGGGAGGACAGGGACCTGTCCCGAGGGTGTTAGCCCTGTGGGACAGCAATGGGGGTGAGATCAACCTAGGGCTTAGCAGGACAAGCTGCAGCAGCACAGAGGCACCTTGGAGCAGGCAGAGCCAAGCTGCGAAGTGAGGTCAAGCACAGCCCCTCGGCAGCGTTCCCAGCTCCTGCTCCCACCCATAGCCCCCCACGGCCCAGGAGAGTTCCCCACACACACTCACGGGAGATAGGCCGAGCCTCCTTGCAGCTTGGAGCCTTCCCAGAAGCAGTCCAGCGGTGTCAGGATCACACAAGGGAACAGCTTCTCTATCATCTGTAGGAGGAGATGCGAGGGGTCAGCAGGGATGGATCAGACCCCCCAGCCTTTCCCCACCTTGCAGGGCTTCCCAAACCCGCACCTTCCCGTATCCAGCCAGCAGTGCCTTCACAGCACCTGGGGCTGACAAGCCCTGTCCCCACCACAGCCCATCCACTGCCACTCTTTGATGGACTGATCCCGTGGGTCAACAGCCACCCCCTGGGGGGCTCTGGAGGGCCATCCACGGCCAGGCCTTACCCTCTCGATCATGCCGTTCTCAATGATGGGGACACCCGACTTGTAGCAGATCTTGTTCAAATCCCACGATCTGGAAAGGCAGGAGGAGGAACTGAGAACGGGCATATCCCACAGGGGACATGGCAAGGGGTGGAGGGATGTGCAGGGCACGGCGGGGGTCCCCGTCCCCCATCTGGAGCCGGACTCACTTTCCGTACAGTGAGACTTGAACCTTGCTGGCGGCCAAGGCCGCCTCGAGGTGGAGCTGCAGGGCCTCCTGCGTCAGGATGTTATCACCATCCTTCTTCGGGGTCTGGATCAACATCTGGGAGGTGTAGACGGACTCCTCGCCCAACTTCTCCTTGGTGTAGCGCAGCTCTTGGCTCACCCGGCTGCCCGCTGTGGAGGGGACCATGATGTGCCCTGTCAGTGCCAGGGCAGGCAGAACCTCCATCCCATCAATTTGCCCTGCCCATCAGGATGCCCAGGGAATGGGATGGACAGAATCAAGGCCACACAGCATCAGATGGTGCTCCTCTCACAGGGGCTTCTTGGTGTGTGGTTCCCCAGTTGCTGCATCCTCTGGGTGCTCCTACCCAAGGGATCCAAACAAGGACCACCTCTGGACACACTGGACCAGGCATCCACCTTCCCACCAACACTGTACCCAGCCCCAAAGCAGCTTGTTGGCTTTGCTTTCCCCAGAAAAAAACCCCACAGACAAATGGCTGGTGAAGAAGAGTGGACCCAACCTGTCCACTTCCACCCGTGCACTGTGGCGGGTGCAGCAGATGTCCAAAACCAGCCCAGAAAACAGGAAGTGAAACTGGGGGCACCCCAAGGCAGGCAGGGAACAAGTGTAGGGAGAGGCAGGCACCCCGAAGTCCCTGCAGGTATAGGCTGCTCCAGGAGAGGGAGGTGGTGCTAGGGACATCACTCTTCCCTGCCAAGGCTCTGGGATCTGTCCCCCTTTGGCAGCAGGAGAGCTCCGAGCACAGCAGGGCCAAGGTTTCCGGCTGAAGCCACCGACTTCATTTGCGGCTGCCTCGGCATGGAAGAGGAATCCCCTCCCAGCCAACGTGGCTGGGGCTGGGACCAAACCCTGCATGGTCTTTTGCGTGGCTGAGCACCATCCCAGGGACAGTTGTCCCCATTCCCTTTGAATGTGGGGCTCCCATCCCTCCTGGCATAGCAAAGAGGAGACAACACAGCCCGAAGAGGGGGAGGGTGGGAAGTGGATCCTGAGACCCCTCCCAAGTGCACCTCTTGGCTGCTCTGCTCCCAGCCCCCCGCCCAGGGTGGGAGGGATGCTGCCCTGGCACATCTGCGGTGTAGCCCCCATCCAAGTGCCACCCACTGGGGTACCCCAGGATGCCCAGCGTGGGATGCTTCCCAAGGCAGTGCTGCTGGCAGGGGTGAGGCCAGCTCATGCCCAGTCCTAGGAAAGCGGGGAGGGAGGTCACGATTCATCTGCAGCAGGACGCTCCCTCAGCAAGAGGCGGGGGCCCCGGCGGGCCTGGCCCTCCGCCAGCACCGAGGAGGCCGAAGCGAGACCACAAATAAGGAGCAGAATCTTCCCTTTTAATGACTTATTATATGGGTTGGTGTTTTGTTGGGGTTTTTTTTTTCCCTGCTTTTTGGGAACAGGGAGGGCAAAGCATCTTTATTGTTCCTGGCTGGGCCAGGGAGCAGCTGGTGTCCATCAGATGCCAGTTGTGATAGAGGTTGTGCCAGGGACAGGGAGGGGGGGACATGGCCGCGGCTTTTGTGTGTGTGTCAGAGGGGATAGCAGCACCCAGGGCGAGGGGACGAGGACGCAGGGAGGGTGGGTGTCGGGGGTGGGGAAGAGGGACGCCCATCCCGTTCCCAGCAGGCTGGGAGGTCGGGCAGGAGGTGCGCCAAGCTGCTCTGATCTCAGCCATGCCACCCACGCCGAACCCGGGCGGGAGGTGGGACACAGCGATGAGGGGGTGCCCGACAGCGCTGCTGTTCCCGGGGGATGCATCCTGCTACGCCCTGCCCTGCCGGCATCTCCGCCCAGCACGGCTGCGGGAGGAGCCACACATCTGCAAGCACGGGGTGGGGGCGAGCCCCCCGAAAAATTAAGGAGAGAGAAAAAAAAAAAAAAAAGAGAGAGAAAATAAAAAGCCGTCCCTTGTAATTAGTGTTAATTTGGAACAGGGCACTGCGAGCCGTCAGCAAGCTTCAAAGGCCGTGAGGAAGCCTCAAATTCCAACACCCTAATTAACCAAAGAGCAACATGAAAAGACAAGGCAGCGCACACAGGGCTGCCAAGGACACTTCAAACGGGCGCGCGCCCGCCGGCCGGCCAGCCCGGGAGCGCGGCGAGACGCCCCACGCCGCACGCAGCCCCCCGGCCGGGGAGGAGGCTGGGGGGGCACCCCGATACCAACAATGAGCACGTTAATGAGGAACTGTATGTAAATTCTTCCTTTTTGTTGTTTGTTGTTGTTGTTGTGTTGGGGTTGTTTTTTGTTTTTTGGGTTTTTTTTTAATTCCAATTAACAAAGGGAGCCCTTGGCTTTTTCATGCAAAGGGCTCTCTGGTTCCAATCAGGCGTCCGGTCCTGCTTACTAACAGCCTGCTCTGCTCCCTGGCAGGGTTTGGCTTCACTGCCCTGGACCCCCAGCTCCCTCCAAAACCCCACAGCATGGCTTGGGGGCAGGACAGTCCCCCAAGGCGGGAGCATCCCCGCTGGGATTGAGCATTGCTCCTTGGTACCACTGCCCGGGGGTTTCGCGCTGGGGGGGGGGTGAGTTGTGGGCTGCAGGCTCAGAGCACTTCGGGCTGGATGGTGGATTGGGACCCTACGCCCACTTGCACTCCAAACACCTGGGGTGCAGAGCAGGCTCCTGCTGTGCCCAAGCAGGGAGAGTGGATGCCAAGGATGGTACAGGGTCCATGGCACTGAGGGTAGCTGCGTGTGCGGCTGCCTCCCATCCACGGGCCATGCCGGGGGAACCCTCCCCGTAATTACAGCATCCGCCACAAAATTATAGAGCAGGGCTGGAGCCTCCCTGCCCCCTTCCCGGCCACCCTGCCTGAGCCATTCCCCTGCCACTGCTCCCCAAACCCTCCTGGCACCCCAACAGCCGCGGCACTGCAGCCAGTTCACCTTCACACAGTGGGACCAACTTGTGCCCTCAGCTGCTCCAGCCAAGACAGAGCCTCAGCCCTTGTGTTGTCCTCCTGCCCTGGAAGGGGTCTGATCCCAGCTCACTCCACATCTCCCCAGGGCTAGCCAGAACTTCCAAGCTCATCTCAGAGAGTTTGGGGGCAGCTGAGCCCGTGCCAGGTCCTGCTGCCCACAGTGCAGTTGCAAAGCCCCTCGGCCTGGGGCTGGCCCCCTTGCAGCCACCCCGCCGGCTATGACAGCAAGGAGACCTCCCACCAGGCTCTCCCAGGGCAGGAGGTGAACAAACCCGGTGGTGCCCCAAGCACCCAAGGGTGGGGGGCAGCAGTGAGTGTGCCAGGGCAGCGTGTCTGGGTGGCACGGGGAGGGCAGTGGGTCGGGGCAGGCTGCCAGCCCCACACTGAGCACTCCCTGCCTGGCAAGGCTGAGGGCGAGGGAGGGATGTGGGAGGTGCTGGGGACCACAGAGAGGTACCGGTATCTCCCCAGGAAACACGTGCTGCAAAGATTGATCTGTCCCGTCAGGGTGGCTACCGGCCGTGGTCAACAGCCTTGCCTGCCACAGTGCAGACGGTACCCAGGCACTGCTGGTGTTGTCGCCGCTTGGGTGACTTGGGTGGGACAGGATGGCAGGGAGGGAGCACTCCAAGGGTACACATTCTCACTTGCCCCCCAAAATCAGGCCTTGTCCTGCTTGCTGTATTGGGGCCACAAATGTTGTTGAGTCCCAGATCCGGCTGGTGCACAGGGGATGCTGCAGCCCTGACCCCAGCTCCAGCTGGGCCCACTAGCAAAGGACTTGATGAGCAGCCCCCTTTCTACAACAAAACATCCCAATGCTAGGGTTGGAAACCACCACAAAGGCACAGCTGGGAGTGGGACAAGGTCAGGCTGAGATCCCCTGGGAAAAGCCATCCCCATGGGGAACCCCCTTTGCAGCACCCCCCTGCTACAAGAGGCACCCACGGGGGCAAACACAGACCGAGTGCATCCCGCTGGCAGAGATGCCTGCCCTGGGTGATTAGAGCCCCGGGGGCTTCAGAGGGATGCCAGAACCATCCTGCAACTCAAGCGCTATCCCGCATCCCGGTGGGAGAGGGTCCCGAGGCACCGCCCCAAGCATCCCTCGGCTGCAGCTTCCCCGTGCTGAGCGGCGTGCAAGCCGGAGGCCACCTTCAAAGTGTTGTGGGGCGGATTAGCTGGATTAGGGAGGCAGTGAAAGGACCCATGCTGCTCCGGAGGAAGTCTCGCCCAGGGCACACTGAAAGAGCCATTTTTACCTGTCCCGGCCGCTACCGCCAGCCTCGCCAAAAGCCCGGCGGCCCCATCCTGTCAAAACACGTCCTCCCGGCCCCATTCACCCCGCGGCTGGTCCCGGGAAGGGGGGCAGCTGCGTGGCAGATGGGTGCCCCCAGCAGCACGAAGGGACGGACGAGGGCTCGGCGCTGCCCCAGCACCTCCAACTAAACCCAGCCACAGTGAAGGGGCTCCCAACTAAGTCAAGAGGGGCGGCAGAAGACGGGGATGCCTTCAAAAAGCCAGCGGCGGAGGGGCTGAAAGGGCCCGTTTGGGGCCAGCTCCCCAGCCGCCGGCCCCGGCCGAACTCTTTTGTTTAACGGCAAAGCTAAATTAATGTCTTTATTACCCCAAATCGGGGGGCGGCGGTTCCCAGCACAGGGAGGGGGGAAGCCGGGAGCTCGCACCGCCCCGGCCAGCGCCGAGGGGACAGCGCGACCCCCGAAAAAGAGAGAGAGGGGGAAAAAAAAAGGAGGGGGGGGGAGAGAGGGGATTCAGTTGGGAACTATTCACCGCTAAGACTCCTGTCAGCATTGACATAAATTTCCACTGGTGTTGGCATTTAGGCATTTGCCATTTCCATATGTATAGGGCTGCCTGTACTAATTATGCTAATCACCCCCTCTGTTGGCTGCTGTGAAAAATGGCCACATTAGGCACTCCACTGCTTGCTAATGTCACTTAATGTGTGGTTGAAACATACATTCATCCCCCTCTGAATGGTGAAATTTTTCCACATTGCTGGCTTCATTCAGGCAAGAAATGAATTTTTTGAACTCAGACCACTTTTCCAGGCCCGAGGGAGAGGCAGATAATAAAACCCTCTTCTTGGGCCCTGGCGCTGCCCCCTCCCAGCCGCCAAATAACATTTAAAACACACAAAAAAAAGAGCCCCTTCCCTAAGTCCATAGATATGTCCAAGTTAAAAAAAAAAAGATTAAAAAAAACAACAACAAAAAAACCCACACTTTCTAGGAAATAAAAAAATATTTAAGTTGAAAAGCAAAGGAAAATGGATAGGGGCAGATAAGCCACAGCCATCTGTAAAGTCTTCCAGTCTCTTTGGGTTAATTAGCAAAATTTTCCAGCCCAAAAAAGCTGACCAAGCTGTCAAGGAAGGGAAAAGGAAGAGCAAGAGGTTTTGCGCTCACCTCCCAAAGATAAATAAATAAAGGTGAACTGCCTGGACCCCATCTTCTGGTAGGTGGGGGGCACTGGATGAGCCTCCTTCCCCCCTCCCTTCCCGAGAAGAAAGGTTCTTTCAGAGCCAGAGAGGACTTTGGAGCAGAGGGGAGAGCCAGGCAGGCAAGTTTTTGGAATAACAGGGACCTCAGTCCTTCATGGCAGCAACATCCCAGCTGCTCCTCACTCCTCCAAGCCCCCGAGCATGGGGGCACAGTGTCCCCACAGATGCCAGACCCTGCAAACAGAGAGGACAGCAGGGTCCTGAAGGAAAAATCCCACCAGGCCAGGCAAGACACTCCCCAGACACCCTGGGCTGTCCTTTCCCTTCCTGCAGAGTAATACCTGTGACACCACACCTCAAGAGAAATAGGGACCCTCTTCCCCAGGACACCTATCTGGAGACAGAGCAGGGACATGGCAGTCCAGGAGCCACCCCATAGGAGTGAAGCCAGCTTTGGCCAGATCCCAACAGGTATCTTTCTGCCCCAGACATGGCGACAAACCGCCATTAGAGCCCCCTAACCTGTCAGCACCAGCCACACACAGCCCCCCAGAGTCACCCACTCCTTTCTCAGCCCCTGCACAAACATCCCACCCCACAAACCCACCCACCCAGCAATGAGACCACCCACCTCTCTGTGTGCCCACCCAGGAACAGCTGTGGCATCCCACTCTCCCCCACTGCTGCTGCCCCACACCCCTCCACGGGACCCACCCAGCACAGTGGGGACCGGGACTGGGAAGAGGGGCCACACAGACAGTGGTGAGGGCGTTCAATCCCGTCCTTGGCTTCCTGTTGGGGCTTTCCCGTTCCCTGTGCCCCTCTCTCTGCAAATACAGTCAGCCGGCGCCTCCTCTCTGTCTTGCCCTGCTGCAGGGGAAGCTCCAGGCTGCATCCCAGCCCTGTCCTGGGCACCGAGGAAGTGCTGCCCTGTGCCAAGAACTGTTGCAGAGGGCAAGGAAGGACAGAAACCACTGCCAAGAGGGCTGGGGGTGTCTCAACTTTGTGCCCCAAGATGAGAACAAGGGAGCAAATTCCCCTCACCCCCGTAAGATGCGTCCTATTTCATCCCACCAGCACATTCGGGGTGTCCATGACCCCTCCAGGAAAGGGACAGGGTCTTCTCCAGGGAGACTCAGCAGCTCTTTGAGAGCGCGACGGCTGTGCGGGGCGCTTGGCTGTTCCGGTTAGGAATTAACCCGGCCTTCCTTTGAACCAGCCCTCGGCGCTATAAATCAGGCAGACCCATTCACCACCCAGGGCTCTGCCTGCCCAGAGCTCGCCTCCCCGGCCCCTTGGCCCTAAAGACACCCTGGGAGAGCCAGGAACAGCTGCCAGGTGTCTAGAGGTAACTCAACACTCGCCGCTAGCCGGGATTTCAAAGCCTCCGAGTGGCTAATTGCTTCGGAGGAGCCTAATTGAACATTTCCACAGTCGAGTCCAATTTATGGGGTGACACAGCCTCCTTCCATCTCCCAAAGAGAGATACAGGTCAAGCATAACCCCAGAACACCACAAGAACCCCTCAGCCAGACCCCTGGTCTAAGGACATTCCCAGAATTGGGACAGAAGACCCTCTGCTTTCCCACAGTGGCCGGGGTCACAGCCGAGGCTCAGGAGGACATACCATCAGCATGGCCCGAATGCTGACCCCAGTCACGGGGCCAAAGCAGGGCTGCCCACCCTATTCCCCTGTTTGGGGAGGAGGGGGATGGGACATCAGCACCATGCTCCCGTGGGAAGCAGCTCCCTTCTCTCCTCTGCTCCTAGAGAGCTAAGCTCAGCCTGCAGTGGGTCACACTCTGCTCCTGCAGCACTGGGACCACACCTGGGTGGGGTGGTTTGTGGGTTGGAGCATCACCACCCTCATCCCTCAGCCTGGCTAGGCAGAGGCAGGTGATTGGGTGCAGTCACCAGAGGCTTCCTGGAACCTTAAACCACCCTGTGCCTGAGCTGGGACTCACTGGGCTAGGATGATGGGCTTGGGGTTCCCTGCACACAAACCCTGCCCCTTAGACACCTTACGGCACTGCCTCAGGGCTGGGATGAACCTCACTCCCACAATCATCTCCTCTCAGACGCAGAGTTCAGGCCCCCAGCACCCTGGGGATCCCAAACACTTGGAACCAAGCTGATGGGATACCAACTTTGCCAGCCAAGGAGTAAGAACTGCGCTGCTTCAGCCTGGCACAGTGATACCAGGCTCATGGCAGAGGACACACACTCCAACCCTGCCACACACCTGGGAACGTGAGAAAGTAGTGACTGAGAAAAATCCCAAAGCAACTTCAAGTGCTCTGGATCCAATCACAGAGTCTGAGAAATTGTATCCCATTCTCCAGGGGGGCATCCCAGGCCCTCCTCTCCCCTGATAATGCCCATCCCCACACCAGCCGGATGGGGTGCAGTGATCAGGGCCGGGTACACACGGGGGATGCTCTGATCTCGCCAGAAAATGCAGAAGCTGAGCCCGGTGGTGAGGCGAGGACCTACAGATGGCTCTGCGGAAGGCAGGCAGCCCCACAGCTGACACACGAGACTCAAAGTGTCACCACAAACCTTCCTCCCACATCCTGACCCATGCCTGCTTGCCAGGGACCCCACGGGACTAAAGCCATCTCAGACACATCGTCATTGGTGGTCGCAGGTTGTGCCAACGCCTGAGGACGCTGGGGCTGTGCCACCCAGAAGGAAGGCACGGAGGGGTCTGCCCCAAGTGCACACTCCCGGGGGAAGAGCCCTCCCAGGAAGGACAAGGAGGGGCTCTGAGTAGCACCCTTGGCATCACACACTGCTCTCAGCCAGGCACCACAGATGCAGAGCAGGGGCTGTGCACGGACCCCAGTGCACCCACTGGCCAGGAAGGGCAGGACATCCCGGTCGGCAGGGTTTCACCACGGAGTAAAAAAAAAAAAAACAAAAAAACCAAAAAAAAACCAAAACAAAACAAAAAGAAAGAGAAAAAAACCCAGCTAAATCCAGCTCCTGACACTGAGGAAGATGGGAAGCCATGAGAAAGAGAAGGTTCCTGAGAGAGGCCCCCGGCACCCACATTACAGCCAGACCGCAGTGTGGGGGAAATCCCCCAAGAGCAGCCGCAGTTGCTCCTGGCTGTGCCCGTGTGAGCAGGGAAGCACAGTGGGGCACAGGAAAAGCTGGGTTTCTGGGCGCTTCCAGCCATCCCCAGGCTTGGCCCCTTCCCCATCCCACTCTCCACCCTGATGTGCCACAAGTCCCATTCCCCTTAACAGGAACAACCACAGCCGCTTTCCTGGCCACAGTTCTACAAAACGCTGACTCCTTACTACCCCAAAAGCACAATAAAAATTCAATGGAGCTGGAGCCACGACCCAGAGTGAGGGAACCACGGAGGGAGCACGTCCCTCCTTCAGCAGCCAGAGCTCAGGCACTGGCTGGACCGGGAGGTATCACTGGATTTCTCTGCTACGTGTTGCAGTGGAAGGGGGTGATGGACACGAGATCTGGGGAAGGGGGACAAATATCCCTGGGGAGTGGGGAGCAGGTGGGAGAGCCGGGCATTCCTGGGCAGGGGTCCGTGTGTGCATCTGTGTGCAAGCAGCCAGGGAGCGCAGAGCTCTTTTTTTTTTTTTTTAAATTAGGAAAAAAAAAAAAAAAAAAAAAAAAGGGGGTGGGAGAGCAAAGTTGCTTCTATTGTTGAACCAAATCCAAGAGTAGCTGAGGACCACACAGGGAGCGGGGCGTGGGGGAGGAGGCAGCGCTCCCGCACAAAGATGGCTGACACCCCTCCGCTGAGCAACATCTGCCCCTGCACAGCACCCCGCGGGGACCCCCGCCCGGGGGATCCCCCCGCCGCGCCCGGCGGCACGGACCGCGCTGCGATCCGGGGTGCTGCCCCCCCCGGGGGCCCCCAAAACCGAAGGGAGGCGCAGGAAAAGCAAATCCCAGACCCGTGAAGCGGGGCTGCAGGGATCGGGGAGAGAAAATCCACGCTGGAGTTATTAATAACAAAGGAGGGGGATCAGCCGCTTCCACTCGGAAACGGGGATTTGCTCCCGCCTGACCCTGCCCGCGCCCCCGCTCCCCTCCGGCCGGGGTCCCGGGCCGGGACTGGCGGCTCCGGCTCTGCCCCGAAGCGGGGCTGCGGCCGTCCCCGGGGGTTTTTCCCACCTGGAAGGGGGTGTCGAGCACCAGCCCTGCCGCACGTGTCTGCACCTTCGCCCGGGGACCCCCGTCGGGACACGCGTGGGGGTCCCTCCTCAACCCAGCACCACGCACCCGCGCAAGGCGCAGCTCGAGCGGCCGCGCAGACGGGACCCCGCACCCACGGCTCCGTCCTCCGCGGCCCCGGTGGCGGGACGCCCGGCAGCGGCATCCTCATCTTCCTCCTTCCGCCCCGCTCCCGCGCTGTCACCTGCCTCCCGGCCGGCCCCGCACTCCGCGCCGCGCGTGGGGGACAAAGCCGGGAGCGGGACCGGGACTATTCCCACGGGCGGCCGAGCCCGCAGGGCCGCGCTTACCTTCCACCCAGAGGTGCTCGATGTCGGTCTCGATGGAGGCCACCCGTAGTCCCACGGCCAGAGCCCCGAACACCAGCAGCCCCACGAAGAGCACCTTCCCGCAGTGCCGCTGGATCCGGCAACCCAGGGCGAAGAGCAGCGCCTGAAAGCGGGCCCGCAGCCACAGCGGGGTCCTCTGGCCCACGGCCCTGCCCTGCGGAGGGGGCGAGGATCGGGTCAGCCCGGGAGAGGAGAGGGGAGAGCCCCTGCCCGGGGAAGGGGACCCGCAGCGGGCCGGGATGCCCGCGGCCGCCGCACTCGGAGCGGGACCGCGAGTGCCGGAGGTTCCCCGAGCCGGGGGAACGCGGGGGGGTTCCCGCACCCGCCCGGCCCGCCCCGGGCTCCTCCGCGCTCTCTCAACTCCCCTCCCCGGCCCGTGGCCCCCGCGAGAGCGGGCGATGCTCGCCTCTCACTCACCTCGGGCAGCGGCTTGCGGCGGGCGGCGCGGAGCGGCGGCGGCGCGGCGCGGGGGGGCTCGGCCGGCATGGCGGGGCGGCTGGCGGGGCTGGGCACCCCCCGTTATGTGGGGCCGAGCGCGGCGGCGGCCCCCATGCGCGCGGCGGGGCCGTGCCGGTGCCGGTGCCGGTGCGGATGGAGGGCTGTGTGTGCGCCGCCGGCCGCCCGCCGCGCCTCTAAAGGGGAGGCGGGGGCGGGGGGCGCCGGGGCCGCGCCGCCGCCGCCGCTCCCATTGGCCGCCGCCGCCGCGGCAGCGCCCATCGCCGCTGCTAAGCAACGGCGCGCCCGCCGCCGGCGGCCACACACCGCGCTCCCCCCCGCGCCGCCCCGCACAGCACCGCACCGGCCCCGCCGCGGGGGGGAGCGCGGCGGCGGCGGCACCGGGGCACCGGCACGGACCGCGCCCGGGGCTGCCCTACACCTCCGGCCCCGGCAGGCCTCCACAGAGAGCCCCCGGGATGGGCGTCCGCCCTGTAAGCGTCCCCGAGGGTGGGTACGCAACCCTCCTCGCCCCCTCGGGCATAGCTGTCGCCCCCGAGGATGGGCGTCCGACAAACTAAAGCGTTCCCTACTTCCTTCTTCCACAGCTGCCCCGCAAAGGGTAGGCAGCCCCCTGGAGATGCCCCAAGGGATGGGCACCCCTCTAAGGGTGTCCCAAGGGCAGGGTGTTGTGCACATAGTCTCTTCTTGAGAACGCCCTACCCTCCCCACAGTCACCCTCCTCGGTCCAGGCATTCCCCCATATGCTCCCTCTCCCCAGTGCTGGGCAGACTGCCCCCCCCCCCCCCCCCCGCACCCCGAGCCACCCCAAGGGCCGGGTATCCTCTCCAGGGCCAGGCCTCTTCCCAGAGCTGCTCCCCAAGAGATAGGCAGCCACCCCCCCCAAGGGACTGTCAGCCCCCTTATAGCCATATCAAGGGGTAGGCAGTGCTCTCCCAGTCTGTGCATCTCTCTAACAGCCATCCCAAGGGATGAGCATCTCTTCTTCAAGGGCCAAGTGTCCTCCCTCAAAGGACTGGGCATCCCAATTAATACCTTTTCCCAAGAAAATTGACCACCCCCTGCTCCACAAAAGCAGGGTGTCCACCCACCCTCCATACCAGCTGCCCTCCCCAAAGGCCAGATATTTCTCCAGGCCATAATGGGGGGCAGGAAGACACCCCACTCCTTGGCTGTTCCCACAAGCACTGCCCCATCCCCTGCCATGGGGAGCCAAGCCCAGCGCCCCAGAGCTGGAGGCAGGGGGCACAAAAATCCCATCCATGGGGCACAGGAAGTGCAAAAGGGCCAGAGATAAATGGCACCCATAATTTGTGGGGTGATTAGGATTTTTTTTCTGCTCATTTCACTCCCTTCTCAGTTCTTTATTGGATAGACCTGGTGCTGCTCCCACCGGGAATGTGTCCCCAAGGAGCTGCTGAGGGCACCCAGGGAGGCTGTTAAACCAACATGGAGCAGCACCCAACCCATGTGCAATCTTCCATCACTCCCTCAGGGCAATGCCAGAGATGCTCAAACCTGGTGTTTTCCTGGGCAAAAATAGGGGATACCCCAACAAATAAACTGAGTTCCTGGGGCAGTTTCTCTGTGCCCCCCCCAGTCACGGCCCCCCCAGCCCAGCCCACTGCTGCCGAGCTCTCCTGGGCCTCAGCGGCACGTAAAGGGTTTCTCCCTCGTCCAGCGATAGGCCTGTAGCATCTGGCGTGTCCCCAAATACAGAAGGGAAACGGCTATTCAGCACTTCTGCAGCCTGATTGCTATTAACAGCTCCACCATTCCCTTTCCCGGTGGACCCGCACTACTGCTGGGCAGCTGCAGCTTTTTATCAACTTAATTTTTAAGAAGTAAGTTGTCGTCCTCCTTTCCAGCATGGCTGGTTGCCCTGCCCCATGTTCTCCATCGGCTCCCTGTCTGTCATCATTCTTTTCCACCTGGGGCTCTCCCGCCCCTGCCCTGCACCCCAGGAAATGTCATCAATGTCCCCTGGAAAGTCATGGAATGGCCCATGGAGACCTGCTTAGTGTTTGCCAGGGCCTGGGGATGAGCTGGCTCTGCCCCATCCCAGGATATCAAGGGTTTCCCTAGGACATGGGCACCCAATGCCACAGGAGCAGCTTCCGTGACCGCATCCTGGCTTACACACACTGGCATCAGGGTGCTGTGCCACAGGAGCACCATGCAGGACAGCATCACCCCTGGCACCCCTGCCTGCTCCACACCATGCACCCCTGTTCCACTGCCCAACCCCTGCCACTGTGGTCCCCAGGGACCAGCTATCCCCCAGGACCTACCCCACCATGGTGACTTGCACCCCAAGCAAGAGGCCACAGGGCTTGGCAGAAAGGCAGCTAAATGGGGATCCTAAAATTTGCAGCTGGAGTGACAATACCAGTGACAGGGCCAGATCCTGCCACGCCGATGAGGATTGAAAACCCAACTGGAAAACGCCTGTGGGCAGGAGGGGGTTCAGTCTGCCCTGACGCCACAGAGATGAGCTTTGAGTCTCTCTGCAGGGCACTTATTTCTCCTGGAGCCACCCGAAAGGGGACTGGGAGCCCTGCAGGCCACCGGCCTTGGGGGAGTGGGATGGAGAGCAGGGGCTCGGCTCGCACGCAGGGAGACTTCTCCTGCCGCTTCTTGCTGACCGGCTGTTTTATATCAAGGCGGGAGGGGGGATTTGCTGTTCTAGATGGTATTTTAATGGGCAGGCAGGCAGCTGGAGCCTGGGAGAAGCCTGCTTTACATTGTTTGGGGTTGTAACAAATAAATTCAATTAAAGGCAAATGGCTCCGCGCAGCCCCCACCCTGCGCAGTGTCTCTGCGGCACTGGTGGCTGCGGGAGCCTCGGGTGCGAGGCGGGAGCCCCGCACAGGGACCACCCGGGGCTCTGCCCGCCCTCGCCCCTCGGCCCCGCCGCAGGGACATGCCGGGGTGAGCTGGCAGGATGCGGTGGGAACTGGGAAGCGCAGGGCACCGCACCCACAGAGCATCCACAGAGAGGATGGACTGTCCGGGGAGTCCACCCTGTCCCCTGTCCCCACACTGCGTGTCCCACCCCGTTGAGCAAAGGAGATGTGAAAATCCCCGTGGCAGGAGCCCCGCCACAGCGAGCACTCCTCAGGAAGGGCAGCCCAGGACAACAGCCTCGGCGGACAGCAGCATCCTCCGGGCAAGCAGAGCCTAGGCAGAGGCTGGGGCGTGGAAGTGAGCTTTGCATGGCCACCATGCAGCCCCAGAGCCCCATGGCCGGGGGGGAGAAGCAGAGGGGACTTGGCAGGGACATGCCAGAGCCTCAGCACGCTGTAAACAGCCGCCGCCGCAGCAGTAACTCCTCTGCCGGGAGCCAGCGCCGGGCGTTAGTTAGTTGGAAACCAGATGGTGCTCTCCCAACCACCGGCACAGCCCGCTGGCCACGGCCCCGAGCCAGGCGCAGGCTCTCAGGGACCCCAGGGCTGCACAGCACACAGCACTGGGGGGACCCCATCGAGGTGGACGGAGAGCTGGGGGTGCAGGGAAGGCCCCACAGATGGACAGGGGTTGTCAGTGTGTCCCCGGCCCCATTGCTTCCTCAGCCAGTACCGTGTGCGTCCCAAGGGATGATGTGTTGCAAGGGATGGAGAAGGGAGGCGGAATCTGCCAGAGGGGTTTGGACATAGGGTGTTAACATCCCTTAAAACCCCACATGTCCCTGTGTGCCACGCTGTGCCTCAGTTTCCCTGTGACTCCCAAACAGCAGGGAACAACCAACAGCTGGTCCACAGGTCAGAGTCCACCTCATCCCCCCAGGTAGGGATAAGAGAGCAGGGAAGGGATGAAGCCCCATCTCTGATGCCAGAGAAAACCGGAGCAGTCCCTGGCACATCACACCTGGAATAACCCTCCATGGGAAATACAACACGGAATACAGACAGCAAGCCCCCATCCCAGCACCACCAGCCGGACCTGGGGCTCCGAGCTCTTCCCCACTCCGCTCCCAGTGGTCTTGGGAGCAGGTGCACTCAGGGGGCATAGTGGACCCATCCGAGCCCTGGGATTTTGGGGAGGTCTGCAGCAAGAAGACAAACAGCCGGGCCTGGGGAGGGGCCGGGGGGAAGGACGGCATCCCTGGTAGCCGTGGCGGGGGTCCTCTGGTGTTTACAGAGCTTAAAACCCGCCTAAGCCCCGCAAGGCCACAGCGCACAATAGTGTGTGGACGTGGTGACACCGGCCGTCCCCACACCACCTTGGAAGACAGAGAGCCCTGCCACCCACCGCCAGCACCGGGATTAATTATGATAATGTAGTTCTTTCCCCCTTTGTCACCCTAATGAATGGGCCCCTTTAGGATTTTAAGGCCTTTGTTTGGTGCCTCTTTACTGCGGTATTGTAGGATGGGGACTAGCAGGTGGCAGGTCCCCAAACAGCCCCTTTTGTCTCCTTTGGGGGCTGTTTTGTGGTGGGGTTGGGGAGGGGGATGCGAGGATGCAGGAGCGGGGGTGTGCTGCAAGGGAGCTCCTGGATGGATCTGTAGCACCCGCGCCATCGCTGTGGGGCCGTGGCACCCCACGCTGTGCATCGTGGCACTGGGGCTCGCCGGCCCCGGCCGTGCCCGAGCCACCCGTGCCCTGGGCTGCTCGGTGGGCAGATGCCGGGAGCCACCGTCTGAGCCCCTGCCTTGATCTTTTACTGCCTGGGCAAATCAATTACCCAGCAGAAAAGTCCCTAAATCCCACCATAAAACCCGTTTAGCAGCCGCGGTGGCGCTCGCCAGGCCCTGGGCAAACCTCGCCCTACGCCGGCGCAGAGCTGGAGCGATTTTCCGCGGGGACAGTGGGTAACTGCTGCCGGGGAAGGTCGGGCTGCAGGCGCAGCTGCACAGCATCTCCACGCTCCCAGGCGGCAGATGAGGGCTCCCCAGGAGTTCTGGCTGTGCTCAGACCCTTCTGAGACCTCCACAACTCCATGCCATTCTGCACCAGTCCGTCCCCCTCCGCATCCCCTGGGCGTGGGAGCAGCTGGAGATGTGACAGCACCGAGCATGGCTCTGAGGACCAGGGATAGACAGATGAGGTGGCACAGAGGCACAGGGAGCAGGGACAAGGCAGGGCAAGGAGACACCCGAATGGCAGTGCCCTGTGCCAGCATAGATCCATAGGCTTTGTGTCAGGGCCATTGGCTGTTCTCAGCCCAGAGCATGGTGCCATCACAGCTGTGATGATGGAATCTTGCTTCCTCCTATGCAGACACATAGAAGCATCTTTAATACCAATGCCAGCACAGGGATGGCACCAGCACAGGGCTGAGGGGCCTGGGGATGATTGACGTCCCCCTGGTTGCAGGCTGGGCTGGGTGATTCCTTCAGGATGCCCAGGAGCACTGGAGACACTGCATGGTTCTGCCTGGGGGCATCGTCAGGTGCCGGCATTGGGGATCCCTCTGCTGTGCTGTGCCTTCCGGCAGAGGGGACCCCGGCTTCCATGTCCCCCTGGGCAGAGGGGCTCCATGAGGAGGGGGGAGATCTTGGCCAGGCACTGCCGGGGGCTGCAAACTGGTTAGCAGCGGGGTGGTAAAACGGTGACAAGTAATTGGTGTCCCGGCCAGTCCTTTCATGCCGACGCCGTTTTATGGGTGAGGAAATTGCTTGTGAGTCAGGAACACAGGAGACAAATTTAGGAAGTGCTCTCTGAATGTGCCGGGGTCAGGCGCCGAGGCCGAGTGCTTGAAACCTGGGTGGCCTCGCCGCTCGCCCCGCGTCCCCCCCCCCCCCCCCCCCCCCCGGCTCCTCGGCATGGGAAAGCAGACCTTTTATCTTATCACTGCTCTTCCGCCGCCCCGGCCTCCCCCGCACGGCCCCCTCCCGGCACAGCCGCTCGCGCAGCAGACACAATGCGCGGTGGCGGCCAAACGCGCACCCGTGACCCTCCGGGAGTGCCTGGCACAGGGGGCGGCTCCCACCCGCCTGCCAAAGGGCTCAGGATCCTTTGCATCACTCCGCATTCCCTTGTCCAACGGCACCTTGCTGGCCAGAGGGCTGACACAAGGCGCCGTGGGATGAGGGGTCATGGCGTGCTACCCCTTCTCGAGAACCAGCCCTGGCACAAGCTGCGGTGGCCCCAGGCGTGCAGTGATAGGGAAACGCTGGTGCGAAGGTGTCCAGATACCATGGGGTGGCTGGTCCTCATCCTGCTGGCAAAGGTGCTGGAGCAGGCAGACCCCCCGTGCTGCAGTGCTGCACCCCATGCCAGCCTTCCCCACATGCTGGGAAGTTGGTACTCCCTTTTTCTCCCTTTTAACTGGGAGGAAAGTCCTCCGCTCCATTAAGGTGCACCCGAATACAGCTGCTGGCTACCCTGAGTGCGTAGCCCCCATCCCCGGCCGCGGCAGAGCCGTCGCATCGGGCGGTTTGGATGTATTTTTCTTGATCGCTGGCCAAGCACTCTCTCCTGCAAAGCAGCATGTTTCTCATTTTCTGTAGGTTTAACTCCAAATTAATTTGTAAGTGATCTAGGTTTCTTGTTCCCCGAAAGATACCTAATAGCGGGGGGAGAGATCCTGCCAACCGAAACGTCTCAGCGGGGTAAAGGAAAAGCAGGAAAAAGAATCCCAAGAACTGTGACCCCTGGTGGGTATTTAACAAGGTGTCAGGGCAAGGGATTTTCGGAGCCAACTAAGTGGATGTGACACCGGCCCCGTGGGTCGGGACGGGGTATGGGGATGCTCCCGCCGCGGCAGAGCTTGCTGCTGCCAGGTCTCATCCTGATCCAACCCTTGGGGGCAGCAGGAACAGGGAGGGATGCTCAGTACCGCACTGCTTGGGCTGGCGGGCACTGCGAACCCCGAGGTGCGAGAAGAGCTGGGAGAACGGGAGGTGTTTGGGGTCGGGGCGAGCCATCCCCAGCATGAGCCGGTGGAGGTGCTCTCGCTGGGGGCCAAAGGGAGCGTATTCATGCTGGACGAGGGCTGCGGAAGCGCTGGCGCCTGCAGGGAGGCAGGGGAGGCCCCACAGGGTGGTGGTCCCCTGGGGCCGGTGGGTGGTGGGAGGGGGCCAGCGAGCCCGCCGGGCGCCCCTGCCGCATGGGAAGCGGGCACGGTTTAATTGGGCGGGCGGCCGCTCGGCGGGGCCGGCTGCTGGCAGGCGGACACAAGCTCTTTTGTCTCCGCTCTCGCTCCCGGCACCGGCTGGGGCTGGCAGGGCCCGGAGCGGTGCAGCCACTGAGAGCCGAGCTCGCCACCGGGGCAAGCAGCCAAACCTACCCCGGCTCCTCGGGCTGTCACGGGCCCTCGCTGCACGCGAGGAAGCGTCCAGGTGGCCAGCGAAACTTCCTGGCTGATGAGGGGTTAGGAAATGTGTGGCAATCCCCGGCAAAGTGCCCTGCAGTTCTCCCCGTGCCCCCTTCTTGCCAGGAGACCAGGAACAGGCGAGACCCCTGCCCTCTCTGCTGACTGGGCTCCTGAGCTTCATGGCCAGGGATCCCGGGGCAACAGGAGTGTGAAAGCACCCTGGCTTTTGCTCTCCAAGGTGGGATCTACAAGGAGATGCCAAGGAGGGACCTACGGTGAGAGCAGCTGCTGCTTTTGGATCCTGATTCCTCTTGCATCCCTCCCATCCCTCAGCTCCACTCAAATCCTTTCTGCAGAGTGGGGTCACCAGCCAGGGGCTGTGCCTCTCCTCCCTTCCCTATCACCCTTCAGGCAAGGTGGGTCTCCAACCACACAGGCAACATCCATGAGGGTGGATGATGACAGGGCTGAGGAACAAGGGGCAGACCCCCACCATGTGCATCCTTCACCTGCCTGGTCTCCCAGGGACATTCCCAGGAGACTCCTCTTCCAGAAGTCTCTTGCTACAGGAAGAATAGGGGCTATGAAGACTGGAAAGGACATCATGGCAAGAGCATTGAGGAGTGATCCCCAGGTGATGGGGTGGATGGTCTGGCCACCATCCAGAGCAGACTGGACTCCTCACAGAGCAGTCCCATCGCCTTGCACGAAGGGAGCATGGCTGGGGCAGTGGGGTGCGTCAAAGCCAGCTGTGGATCAGCAGTGGCTGCAAGCAGAGTGCGGCCAAATCCCTTCTTCCCGGCATCCGGCACCAACCACCCCCTTTGCACAAAGGCCCAAGCAGGGGAAGATGTTGCTGTTGCTCAACGACCCTGTGAAGGCCTGGGTCCTTCCTGACGCTGCTGGAAAAGGCTGGGTGACCGGGCTGAGTTGCCAACCCAAAGAGCAGGCACCATCATCACCATGCTGAGCAACCTCTCATGGGTGCCACAGACTGGCCAGGTTCGCCTCCTCAAGTCTCTCAACCCATCACCAGGCGATTCATGGCTTTCCCTGTCTGGGAACACAGCTGGATGCCTTGGGGAACCCTGGTGCTGGGGTGGAGATCCGAGGGAAGGGGCTGCGAGGCCATTACCCACAGACCATCACACCCATCACAGCTGCCAGTGTTGCCGGTTGGTTGCTCCTCACCATCCCCTCCAACTCTCCCAGCGCCAGCAGGCGGCTGCACCCAGGCCCCAGGCACAGGTGTTCACACCAGAGACCACAGTCCCAGGGAACAGTGCTGCCTTCCCTGCCTGGGGCAACCTGCATCCTGCCACAGGGTTAAACTCCCAAAGGAAAGGAGGGAGGAAGATAGGAAAAACAATCACAAGAATTTGTTTCATGCTGCCTGGATCCCTCCCCACACGCAGCAGTGTTTTTGGACGGCCGATTTATAATCAGCAGTGTGGAATGTTGTAAATTAAATATTTTTAAACAACTTTGCTCTCTCTCTGGTTAAACATTTCAGAGATCGCTCTTTCTTGTCTGTCTCTTGCTGGGTGGTCCCTCCATTCGCCCGTACATCTTCCTCAAACACAATTAACCATTTAGATGTTGCACAAAGGAATAGCTTATGCATACAACACCAGTCGCTTGCTGCTCCGGCGCTGGGGGAGGGAGGCAAATAAGAAGGCAGCTTCTTTTATTTTCTACTAAAAACAAAAACAAGAAAATCCCTTTTCCCTTCCCAAACTATCCCATTTTTCCTTGAATTGTAAAGGCACTGATCCAAGCTCATCAGCTGTCTTGGTCCTCAGTCCAACAATCCCCTTGCCGTCCCCCATCCCCTGAAATTCAACATTAGCATTTTAAAGCCTAAAACATACAAGTTTATTTAGACTCAAGCTCTCCCAAGCTCTTGCTTTCCATATTTATATACACACACGTATTTTAACGTATATAAAATGTCTGTCTATAGGACCTGGAAGGAAGTTCCCGTCTGCCGGCCCGTCTGGGAGGCACAGGCTCGGCTGTGGACCTTGGCTCCTGGAAGATGGAGTGAAAACCGACAGGATCCAGAATCAGCCTCCTGGCTGAGAGGGAGTGAGCCTCGGTGGGCAAGCTGCTGCAGAGGTGCTGGGGCGGGTGGGGGGGTTGCTGGGTGCTGGTGAGGGCACCTCCACATGCCCAAATTAACTCTGCCAGTGAGAAGGGCCCTGTGCTCTGCACTCCCCCATGGCACTGGGACGGGCTGGGTCTGGGCACAGTGGATAGCCTGCAGTGCCAAAGGCCCCAACCCCAACTGCCCACTGCAAGAATCAATCCCTTAAAACAGATAACCAAAGGCCACAGGAGTGGCTGTGTGTGATGGGAGGGCAGCACTGCGGTGTCCTGGGGCTGGATTACACCACACACTGTGCAACGTGCGTCTGTCACACCACTGCTGCCGGCAAAGGCGGCTCCTCTGCGAGCCCCACGTGGGGCTTGATCTCACTCTGCCCCTCGCAAGACATTGGGCAGGGAACACAGCAGCCACTACTGGCCCTCAGTGGGGACTCGGGCCAGCGTGAAGGCAGTAAGGCACCTCTGGAAAACAATGGTGTTCCCCAGACCTGTGGGATTTTATTAGGAAAATTCTTGCCTCTGGACCAGCAAAGTCCAAAGGGTGGGCAGGGGCATGGTGAAAAGCACTCTTCCCAGGCAGCCAGAGGAAGGACAGTGGGGTGCAGAAACCAGCAAGGAAGCCAGTTAGGAGCATGGCTCTGACCATCCATCTTGGAGACTGAAGGCAGTAAAAGATTGTCAAGTCCTTCTGATCTCAACCCTGAGAGGTTCAGGAGAGTCCTATTGGTAGGGCTGCACACAGAGTTTCAGCTGGATACATGACTGGGGGAGTCACCTGTGTACCTAAGGCCATATGACCGCTCAGGCTCTGCTCTCCCCTTTGTGCCCAGAAAAGAAAATATTGTCCTAAAAGCAAGATCAGAGCTGGGTGCAAAGTTTTTGTATCCATTTGAACACCATGGGGGTGGGAAGCCCACTGTCCCTGGGAACGGCTGGCTGTTTGTCTTCACTTCATGTGGCTCTCTTCCAGGGCTGCCAGGAAGATGGGAGCCATCCGCTTTGGTTTGACTGCAGAAGGGATCAGATGAGCTGCTGCTTCCTGAGAGATCCCAACAGGCACCTACAAAAGCAAACACGAACTGCTGAGGGAGGTGAGCCATGGCTCTGGGTGTCTGCAACTGCCCAACAAATGCTCTTCCCAAATCTGTGTCTTACAAATGGGCTTGGCTGCAAAAACCTGGCTGCAGAGCTGCTGCTGGTTGCAGCCAGCTCTCAGGGGAGCCAGAGTGAGGGAGCAGAGCTTCAGGTGCCCCTGTCATGGTGTGCCAGGACCCACAGGAAGAAGTGTGGCCAGGTGTGCACACACACTGCTCTGCACCCACACCAACCCTGCTGCCCTGGTCACAGGAAAAGCCTCTTGGGAGCACCTGGCAAGACACCGCTCACGGAAAACCACAAGCCAGTGGTCCTGCTGGCCATCATGGAAAACCTTTGCTTTACCCCATGCAGATCCAGCATGTGACAAGCCACTGCAAGAATCACAGCAACCCTGACTACATCTGCCAAGGAAGTGCTCAGGACAAGTCTGTCCAGAAAGAGCCAGCACCTACAGACCTGGAGAACTTTCATCTCCTTCAGAGAAATGTTGCCTATATAGCACCATTTTGATGCCAGTAACACTGTGATGGGCACGAGCTGTAATGCTCAGCTGTCTGGGTGTGACAGAGCAGCTTATTTGTGTCTGAGAGGTGCCCCCTTCCTCAAAGTCAGTGAGCAGCCTGTACCAGTAATGCCTTCCAGAACGTCTCTGTGACCTGGGACCAAACAGTCACATCCAAAACTACCTGGGAACAGAACTTCATGTCCTCAGTCACCTCCCCAGTTTTTTCAGTGACTGTAACATCACTTGGTTTGTGAAGTTGCCTGACCCAACCCATCACATGCTCACCTGATGATGACAGCAGCATGGAGGGCAGGTTAGATGAGGAAGGGTTAACCTCCCAGTGCCTGCCTTGGGATTCCTGAAGGCCCTATTATCCTGAACTATTTTTCATAATTACTGCCACACACGTAGACTACATCAAGAGTGAATCTTCACTTTGATAATGTGTGCTGTGAAATCTCTCTTTGGGATCTACTTTTATCTCACACCAAACACCTGCAGGTCGTAAAAGGCGAAAAGGAAAATGCCTCAAATCCCAGCCAGGTTTTCAAGTGTCAGAGAACACTAAATTAATGCTAAATTCTAACTGACATAGTAAAGAGCCCCCCACCCTCTTCTTAAATTAGCTAAACAAAAGGACTGAGACTTTAACATGTAATTAAGGCACAAGGAGGTAAAGCTGTAGCTGCTAAACAAGGCAATGCAGACTTTTCAGAAGTAAAGATGTATCCCAAAAACAGAGGTGGAGAAGGTTTTGTGTTTCAGCAAAAGGACTGTGAGTTAAAGTCCCTGCAAACCTCTCATGGCTTTGCCAGCCTTCTGGTAAAATGCAAAGCCAGGTAATTACACCCCACTCTGCTTCTGTTTCTACACACCCAAAATGGAGCCTCTCTCCCTTGCCGCACACAGAGACAAGAACTCTCTTTAATTAACCTTTGTAAAGCCTCTGCGATCCTTGGATGAAAAAGCCTTCCTACTTTAGGAACATGTTTGCACACATACATGAGACAAAACCTCCAGCACAAACCTGGAGCTGAACTGCACTGCATTTCTTCTCTGCAGCTTGTCACAGGCCTTGAAGCTCATCCTTACCCATAGTTTCCATTCCAACCTGATCCTTTGGAAGAAGGATTTTGTTTACGAAACTCAGGGAATGTCTGGATTATAATCTCTCTCCTGTCAAATTAACTAGGAAATGGTAACTCTCCTCAGGGGTCACAGATGCCCATGAAGCACACATTTAACATTTATCACTTCAGTTAATGAAATACTGTCCCCGCCAGTTGCTGTAAGCACCTCTGGATGTCAAATTGCCAGGGGCAGATAAATGCCCTGTTCAATCCTGCTACATTCTAATAAACAGCTTTTAGGTAGGAACTTGTGTCCAATTTATAAACATTAAAGAACAGCTTATGTTTCAATTCCAGCCAGGTGCTTTACAATCCTGGCACAGGCCCTGACCGCAAGGCTGTGCGTTTCACATTTAACACGAGCGACTCATCTCAGAGACATAGGTACAGTCATAGATCATCTAAGTGTGGGGAGAGACCTCTTGACTGGGATTAGGAACAGTGGACTGACAGGAAGAACCATCAAAATAAGGCAGGGACTACCCACTGTTTACACCTCATGCCCCCTTCATGCTCCACCAGCCCTCACATACTTGCTCTTGGGCAGGATTTCAAAGTATCAGACCAAACTCAGCCCTGATGGAAATGGGTGCCAAACTCTTCGACTGCATTACAGAGAAGAGGCACAGATTAAACACTTCTGTGCTATGGGGCAGCATCATGAGAGACAGTGAGGAGGAGGAGGAGGCTGGCAAAGTTGCCGGGCTGCAAAGAGCAGCCGGCACTGCCACTGTTCTCACTGTCCGCCTGCTGTGTTGATGAGATGCACAAGCAGCATCCTGAGCAGTTTCTCCCAGGCTCAGGGACGGTGGTGCAGGACTGCAGGGAGGTGGTTTACACCGCAGGGAGGGCGGCTAAGTCATTCTTTGGAGTGGGCACAGTCTGTGTGGTCCCCGCTCTCCCTTCTGCTGGAAAAGTACAGTGCGTTGGCCGGGCGCGCAGGAACCGATATAACCCGGCACAAACCCGCGTGCATCCCAATGAGGGGGGAGGGGCTGACGGACACTCCGCTCTGCAAATACTTCTTTATTAAGACATAAATATAAAGCTGAACAGGAAAGGAGCAATGACAGTGTAAACCATGCCAGTACTGATCTGTATGGATGATGTTACGATGCTTGAACATCTGGTTCTGCTGCTGGCTTCCATAAAATCATCTTTAAAAGCTACTCGGGTTATATCTCCATCAGCTGTTCGGTGCCCACAATGACTTCATTAACATGTTTGGCTGAAAAGAGAGAGGGAGGAAAAGAAGAGCAATTGAGTTTTGCAGCAGAGCTTCAGACCTTGCATTTTTCAAACCTGCAACTTTAGAACAAATGAGAAAAGCAGATTCTGGGGAACTCAAACAGAGATTTGCTGGACTCCAGTGTCTCTCCGACAGTATCCCACACACATGGTGAAAGCCTAAACAACTGACTAAACATCAGGAGATTTCTCTAATGAGAGTTTTCACATGTATGTGTCACTAATAAACAAGAGAGGCCCTACGGAAGTCACAGCTGCTACTGACAGGTGTACACCTAGGCCAAGGCAAGGAACCATCAACATCCAACATGGAGATTAGACATAAAATTAAAGATCAGTAATCCACTCTGGCCCTAAAGAGCACTGTCTGCCCCGAACTGTTTGGAGGCTGGGGAGGAAAGGGGCTGCTCAGCACCAGGGGGCCACCACCGAGGCAGTGTGAGATCCTCTCAGCAATCTCAACCCAGCCCTGGCAGTTTAAAAACAAGGTGGTTTTCTGTTTGGGTTTTTTTTTTTTTTTTTTTTTTTTTTTTTTTTTTTTTTAAATTTAAACCTGTCTCTCCTGTGGAGCAAATTTGTTGGAGGGGCAATTTCTGCAAGGTCACTCCCTTGCCTGTTCCCAGGAGCTCTGCTCAGCCCCAGTGGACACATTAACGTGCCAGTCCCTGCCCCAGCACTGTTAATGCACTGTACTGAAAGAGCCTTCCCTTTAAAATGCAAAAGCAGCTTGTCAGGGAAGGACTGCAAATAAAGGATCTAAAGCCAAAATAATAAAAACATGCAACTGAAAGCCCAGTGCCTAAAAAACCCAAGCATGTGGCCTCAGAGCATGACACAAAGCTGGTGTGCTCGAAGTGGGTGTCCTCAGGGTACTGCGGGGGAGGTGGTGAACCTGAACTGCTCTCCAGGAGCTGGACACCTATTCAGGTAGAGCTCAGGCGGTGTGTCCCATGCCCCTAGGCTCTTCATCTTACCTCCTGCAATTAGGAATAACAATTGGCTCTGGGGCCTGGGATAAAGTGTCAAGGCCTGTGAGGGGCTGGGATACACCAACGGAGGCTCTGGTGTCTCCCACACCTTACACAGCAGTGCAGGTAGATAGCCAAGGATGATGGAAATGATGAGTTGCGTTTTATTTACCCACCTAAAACTCCTCCCCCCAGGGGAGTGGATCTTGCAAGACTGCTGCAAAACAACAAATATGCCACCTTTGGCTAAAGGAAGAAATTCCTGGCAATCCCCAAAGTGGCTGGGCCAAAATAGTACTTCTCTTGGTTTAAAATTCAAGAGGCAACTTTTGTACCATGCAAACCATTGCTCCAGTAAAAGTTTGATCAAATTCTGCTCTATAAACTTCAAGGTGTTTTGCACTGTGGCAATATAATTTCTCACTACAACCTCAACCCCACAATCATGTGGATCATATGCAATCTTCTCAGCCTGAGGGACAGAATGGTTGAGCCACATCACTTCCTTTCAGAGACTCTTTGTGAAGGCTAAAATAAGGACACCAAGGGGCTGCTTCTCACCTGCAGCATCAGATTGAGACATTCAGCTCTCTGCTCAGGATATTTATCGTCAACTGATAATTAGTCCTGGAGCCTCACAGTAACATCCTAGAGCTCAATCTACAGCACTTTGGGCAGGATGATCAGAGGTGGATGCAATGCTCAGGAAAATGAGGGGCTGACTGTACAAGTGCCAGGTGCAAGCATGATGTAGGTAGCACCACACAACTTCTCCAGCACAGCTCTTGCCAATAGCCCCAAGTCCAGCCTTCAGCGCCTCTCTCCTCCTGTCCTGGACCCCACACAGCCTTGCCAAGGTACCTCAAATCCAACCTGCAGCATTTCTTGCTATAACATTCCTCACCCCCAACAACTTTCCCAATATATCTCAACAGGCCCTGTAGCAACTCCTGTGACTCCATTCCTGAACCTCCTCCAAGCAGACTACCTATCATGTTGATTTCTATGATGTGAATAAGATCCTGGCTACCATCCAGTGAGAGTAATTACATTATGCCTCTGCAGATTAAACATGCCTTCATCTAGGCTTATAGAGAGCCATGTCAATTTATGATTCTATATATAGGTCATCTGTAGGAATACTTTTTAATAAGGAACTTCTTGCTTCATTTCAGACAGCATCCTCCACAGTCCTAAATGTGCAGAGCTGGGATGGGTCCTGTCACATACTTTGCTGCAGAGGTGGTACCAACTATTTGTATTTTGCACTGACATGCTTGCAACAGCCTTATCGTGCCTTGTATTTTACACCTGATGAGTTCAAAATGCCTTTTGAGAATGTGTAAGTAAGAGAATTCCTGTTTTACAGATGGGGCAACCGAGGCAGCGGTGAGTTTAGGGAGCTTAAGCAGTCAAAGCCACATGGGAAATTGGAGCCTGCATTCCCTCATCTCTCATCCCTCTGCCTGTTTCATCTCCTCCTTGATCCCTGTGGCCCAGATTCCCCAAAGTGGGCACACATGGTATGTCGCTGCTACCTCAGACACATATGAAATCACCAAACTGATTCCTTCTTGTAAAGCTTAAAGAAAACACATGAATCTGCCTGTCTAAAATCTGCGAGAAAGTTTTTAAGCGATAAAGGGAATGAGTTTGCTAGAAACAAAGCCCCGTTCCGCACCCCAAGGGGATGTGATAGGCAGATAAGGATTCACCCTGCTTCCCTCTTCCATTCCCAAAGCCCTTCTTGTGGAGCGAAGGGAATTCAGACTCAGTGTGTGTGCCAGAGAGCTGAGCTGTGGATAGCGTTTCATTATCAGACGTGGCTGCCAGTTGCCAGTGGCTCTGGCTGGTACCAGCAAGCTCAGTTCCCGCAGAAACTCTGCCTGAAACTCTGGGGGAGGAGGGAGAAGTACCTCACATGCTTCGCTGTTCAGCTCCCTTTCTACTTCCCCAGCTCCCCATTAGGGATTTCTTACCAGGCTGCCTTTTATCTGACACTGGCAGGGTTACAGATGCATTCAGCCCACAGAGAAAGAAGACGGATTAGAGAAAGGACTTTGAGAAAGCCTTAAGAGTTGGACTCTTCAACCTTAAATCATGTTCAACTAGATCTTCTCAGATTGGGAGCATCTGGTGCTAAGCAAATCCAGAGCTGATCGACACATTCAACCTCCTGATTAGCACTTTGCTTCAACTTGCTGACGCAGCCCAGCCTGAAGTCAGCCTGGGCGCTTGAACCGAGTGTCCACGGAGACTCTACTGAGTGTAAATCAAAAACCTGTCACTCGTTATATATGCGTTCCTGCTTGGGAAGACATTTGTTTACATATACTGTACACTAGCCCCTTAAAAACATACGCACAAGGCGAGCTAGAGAGCAGAGCAGCTTTTGGTGCTTGGCTAAAAACAAATTGTAATGCAAATAAACAGAGGGGCGGAAATGACTGTGCAGCCCAGCACAAACCCCACCAGCAGGCTGGGGGCCGGGGACCCAGCGCTCCCCAGCCTTCCTGGCAGGTTCCTGCCAAGCCACTCACAGAAAGGGGATGCCGGAGCATTCCTTTAAAAGCCATGTGAAAGCATCTCCTTGTTGTTTGCTCAATTAGCCCCAGACAGATTGCTGCTGCTGCTGCTGGTGGCAACGCTGGGTTGTAAAGGAGGAGGGGAAGGAGGGGAAAGGGAGGAAAAAAAAGAGAGGAAAAAAAAGGGTTAGGGCCTAGGCCCAGGACCACCACGAAGTTTCAGCCCTCAGGGGCTCCAGAAAACGTTCAGTTTACTCACTCAATTACATACACTGTTTTATAAACCCTTTAAAATAAAATAGAAAACAGTCCCTGGCACAGAATTACTGCTCTATTATACAGCAGTGATGAAAGCCACTGCTGTGTATTTGCTCTCTTTAAAGCAAGAGATAGTTTAACTTAAAAAACTAGGCGGGGGGGAGGGGTGGCTGCAGAAATGCATGCACGAAAACACGCCGTGGGTGGTTCCCACCACATTCACCCAGGACAGAAAGGATCAGAGAGTGGGAGAGAAGAGCAACTTGTCTCTGCAGTGATGGTTGGCTCTGGAAAAGCAGCCAGGTTAGGAGGGGGAGAGGAACTAAAGGGGCTTAAGGGGATGGGAAGCAGCTGAAGCTTGACTTTGGGAGGCTGGAGGGTGTTTTAAATTACATGTACAGATAAAGAAGGGAAGCAGGTGATGGGAGCTGATTTGTTTGTGTTTACAGAGCAGTGGGACTTTCCAGTCAAGGCCTGTTCTCTCCTCAGCCAAACCTTACTGACACGATCACTGGAGACCAGGGTGACCACACTGTGGCCCCAAAGGCCAGGCGTGTCTCACAATTTCTCCCAAGTGCCAGGTCAGCCCCACTGGTGCAGGCATCAGTTGAGTCCATGGATCCCCAGCAATGATGATCCCCATGAGCTGAGTGTTCCAGCTGCTCCCAGGGTGGGATGTGCAGCTCACCCCAGGGGCTGGTGGTAGCTTCAGGCAGATCAGCCTCCAGCCCACAGAACAGGCAGGCAGTAAACATCTTACTTCTGCCTTACATCTAACAACCACCAGTTCTCAGTGCTGGTGGCCCCATGGTTCAGCTGAGGATTTTTTCATAGTTCAACCAGAATTAATCCCTTTGCTCTCAAATCCTTCCGGGGAATAGCTGTGTCTCGAGAGTGTAAAGGTAACAGTGATTCAGTGCCCAATGAGAGATGACTTTACTGTGGCTAGGAGCAGTTAGATTGAGGGAGTGAAGGAACAGGAGAGAGATGAATGGGGAAGCCATCAGTCAGGGTCTTAGAAGAAAAGTTAGTGAAGGGAAAAGGAGACCCAGAACTCAAGATGTGCCTAAGATATCAAGCTCCTTGGGGAGGGGGACATGCTTGAAGTCCTCGTACTGGGACAGAGTCCTAGGAAAGTGTGATAAGGGATTAGATTATATCCATACGTGTACTCCCATGGGCTATCACCCCCTCACAGCAAATGTAAGCAGAGATCTTAAAACAGCAGTCTGACTGCCCACATCTTAACTTCCTGATATGATGGCAGAGGTGCCATATTTGCCTGCAGCACTGGACACAAGGAAGTCCTCTTCCTTTGTCAGCATCCATTGGGGTGTTCTTCCTGGCTCTTTCATGTGGCTGAGCTCTAGCAGAGCAGAAGTGGTTATTTTCTCTGCGTGGAGCATGTAAAAATATTTCCACAAGGTTATGAACTGCTGTCTTATGGGTAGAGTTCATATCAGCATGCTGTGAACGTGGCAGCACATTTAACCTGCTCACTCAGGAAGCCTGAACTTCCCTGGCTGGTAATGACAGTATGCACAAGTGCGACAGTCCCCAGTGGCAGAAGGGAGGACAAAGCATCGCTGGATGGATATTCTAGGGAAGTTTTATGTCACTGCTAAGGCCAGAACTCATAAACCATTTTTATACAACTTGGAAAGGAGGCTTATTAGGATTAGTTAGCAGTACAGTCACTGCATAGTTGCTGAAACAAAAATGTCGACTATTTAAGAGATGCCTGTTTTAACTGCCAACAATATCTTTGTCATGGACATTCAGTAGTTAAACTACTTCAGGGAAAAATCTTACCAATCTCTCAGTTTTGCTATAAATTCACACCATTCCTACATCACCTCCAGCTCATTTTGCACCCCTGTGCACAATATACATGTGTGCACTGTTTAGTCTGTGTCTGTTCTTCATGAGCTTTCGTAACTCCCATCTGCACAGCAGCATGCTTTCTGATCCCAGCCCTGTGTCGTGCTAAGTGTTTTCAGTTCCTGAAGACTGCACCAGGAGGTACTCAGCATCTTGCAAGAGCAGATGCTTGCCATTACTTGAATGCAGTGAGAGCACCAAAAAGTCTCTATCCTGTTAAATCTTGGCTCATGTGAAGCCACCTCACAAGAAGGGACCCATTCACATGTGGAGGTTTCATAAAATGTACCTGCCTTCAGAGGATGACATTAGAGAAAAATGTGCTCTTTGGCCCTCATTAAAATAAAACAGTTTTATTCTGTTTCATTGAGAAGTCTTGGGACTCCAAGCTTGGAACAGGACTTGGAAAATGATTGGAAACGGGAGTCAGTCCGTATTGGATATGTGCCTTTTTCTCTTCTTGTAAGAAACCACAGTTTTGGCTATGTGATAAACCTTTGAAAAAACTCTGAAGTTTGCACATGTTCTCAGGAGGGCAGCTAAAAGCTCCAGAGACTGCAGTGAGCATTCTCAACCATGGCAGTGCAGGAGGAAGGCAGGGCTTCCTCCAAGCTGAATGGACCAGTGGAGCACTCTGTACAGAACCACTCCCCTCCTGTGCCCAGCATGAGCCTGCCCGGGCATGAGAGAAAGGGATGCAATCCAACTGAATGCAGTCAGGGAATGAGTGCCAGATGAAAAAAGGAGCATGGGACTCTTAGGCAAGGGGACTGGAAATAGCAGCTATGATCAGACCAGAGGAGGTGTCAGATGGGTGTCTGGAAATAACTGAGTAAAAGAGAAAAACCAAAGTCTTCATGGGAAAAAGACCAGGAGAAAAACCAAAGAGAAGGATAGGAGTGGGATGAGCCTGGTGCTGGGACAGAGCCACAGTGGAGACCTGTGAAGCAGGAGACACGATCAGGTAGAACATAGATCTAGTTGGAGCCCCATGTCTGACGCTGGCAATAAATACGCACATAAAACATCCCTGACCCAATGACAACAGAGATGAAAGCAAGGGATAAGGTGGTGAATTTTATACCAATTTTGATAGTTTTATACTTTGTGTGTTTACTGTCTCTGTTCCTGGTGTTGCTTTGAAGAAAGGTTAGGCCACTTTACCTCGAAGAAGGGTTAGGCTGCTTTACCATATAGGCTTGTTCCTGGCTAACCGATACCATATGTATAATGTTCTCCCAGCTAAATCTGGCTGAGAGACTCCTTCAGGAGCTGCATTTAGTGACTCCAGGCTCATCTGACTCCTCGACTGGCCCATCACCAGCAGTCCCCTCTCTAGACCTACTTCACTGAGCACATGCTGCTTTTGAGCTCCTCTTTAAAACCAGGTTTATCAAAAAAGGCTGCAGTGTAATCTTAATAACTGTCTTCAAAACAGTGATTGAATGCTCTGTGCAATGATGTTCTTTCAGAATGCTGTCTGCCATTCCTATGCCTCTAAAAATTACTGCCATTTTCTTAGGTACCAACATGTTTTTCAAACTGCTACCTGGTGAAGTAGTTTTCACAGAGCCCATCTGTTAATTCTCTGCTAGCAAATTCCTTTAAGTATCAAAGAGGAAGGAAAGTGGATGCTTCCAAGGCATGGTAATAAAAGCAGTAGGTGAATAGTAGGGCTCTCAGGAGGCATGGCTTGTTAAATAAAACACCATACTTTGACTTCAACAGAGGCGTTTAAAAATACTGTCTCCAGCCAGTTCTGTGACAGGGCTGAAGTCAATGCAGGACTGGGACAACGCTGCTGACAGTTACCTGCACTCCTGTGTCTCCAATTTTCTTTTTAGTTTGAAAGTACCAGGTTGCCTCTGATCTACTCCTGTAACCAGTGTTGGAGTATTCCCTCTATTTAGGTGTCCAGAGATTTGCCAAGCCCATTATTAAGTGATGAGGTCTCCCACCATGTCCCCAGGGAGATTATCCCACAGCCTACCAGACCACATCGTTAGGAAAATGATCCAGATAGCCAACATAAATTGTGTTTAATTCAATCCCATTACTCCCAGCTGTACCATTTGGACCACCCTAAATATACCCATATTATTCTGCAGAAGGAGAAGGATGAAAGCTGTTTTAAGTTACGTTTGCCTATCATTTGTGGTAGCTGTTCCCCTGCCATCCTCCTTGTATGGGGCTGGAATTCATTTTATGAAAGGAGGTCAGTGCACCACTGGCTCAAAGAGCTCTTGTACCCCAAGCTGCCTGGGCAGTGTGGCCAGGACTCATATGGTAGTGCAGGGAGCACACAGCCAGTTCTGCAGCAAAGTCAACTGTGGGATCTGCTTGGGGCTGTGTAGGATGATTCAGGGATATTTCTACCTTTGATGAATCCTGGCTGATGTTCTGGAATAAGGGACTACTATATTTTTATTTTTTTAATGTTTCTGGGAAGGTGTATGGAGTTTTGCTGAGGAGGTTTCTACTCCCAGAAACTGGAATGTGTAACTCCCAGACTAGGGTCAGCAGCCAGCAGTTACTGCTTATGTCTGCTGAAGGGTGATCAGCTTGCAAGAAAAGGTGGCTCCTACCCAAGAGAACGAGGTTTTTTCTTAACCCCACCATGGAGGCTCAAGTTTGAAGAAGGAAAAGTTACCAAACAGAAAAACACAGCCAAAGTCTTGGTGAAGGGGGCAATATGGAAACAGACTTACAGGGCCACACCAAAAGCTTGGCACAAGACAGAGGAAGTCTTGGGCAGGGAAAAGGAAGTCATGACATGCTTTCACAGCGAAAAAGAGAAGACCCAGTTTACTACGGGACCAGTCAAGGTCAGAAGAGACATGCTGGGCTGGAAAGACAAGAGACATGCTGGGCTGGAAAGACTCCATGGTGCAGCAAATAAGTCATGAACTTCACAGACAGATCCCAGACCACCAAGGCAAATCTGACCCCCAGCCCAAAGAAATTCTAGAATGGTTAGGAAACTGAGGCAGGAAAATGAACTGAGGCTTTACTATTTTTTCTTGCTTAGCATAATGATGTATTTATAATCTACCCAAATGTGTCTCTGCTAATGTCAATCATACATTTCTAAACAGTTTAACTCCTAAGAACAAGTAAACGATCCATGGGTACAGCTCTGCTACTCTCCCTGCAAATACATCTACAGACCCTGAAAAATATTCAGACAAGGATGACAAGGTCAATCAAGAAGAAAGACCAGTTTTCATACTACAATCAACCAGACTAGGATCTGCACCCTGGAAGAGACTTCCAAAGCAGTTGTGATCAAGGTCAAAGAGTGATATTTCTGTTTGGTTTCATCTACTAAAGAAATCAAATATATTCCTATTTCCTAAAATATTAGCTAAATCTAGACCTTGTGTCCTCACAGTTCACACTCCAGGTTAACAACCAAACGTGACCCAATTCATCTCTCCTGGTGATTCATGCAGATGTGTGTGTAGATGCAGCACTTAGGGACATAGTTTAATGGTAGACTTGACAGTGTTAGATTTACGGTTGGACTTGATGATATGAAAAGGACTTTGCCAACCTAAATGCTTCTATGACAGGGGCAATGAACCCCACAAAGGACACCGATTCAGACTGGTGTGATGGGCAAAGGTATGAGTAAACACAGTCACAGAGAGACCAAGACCACAGTGAACTCACTGTGTTACCTACAGCATGAGACTTGCAACTGCAAGATCAATACTTTGTTTTCATGAGTCCTTTTTAGTTTCAATTTAAGGAAAATTTGTCATATGCGAAGCTGACAACAGGTTACGCTATACTACATTACGTTCAAACCCTGCTCTGTATCAAGACACTTAGAATTGGGAATCCACCCACAAAGACAAAGCAAGCAAATAAATCCTGATCTGACTAAATAACTTCACATGGAGCCTGCAAAGGAACTCACTTTTGTCCTCAGTCCACACACTGGAGCAGGGATCTGCCAAACCCCAACCATAAATATTCATTAAAAAGCCTGTGCTTGGGATGCAGTCACTGAAACAGCCATTTCCTGCCCATTATCTCTTAGGGCAGGAAATCAACAGTTCCACTCATGCGGTTACCACCGAGCCCTCACCACGCGCACTCCCACTGGATTGGCTGAACTTTGTATAAATGAGAGCCACGTAGCTGTATCCTTTCTAAAGCCCCAAAATAGCACTTTCATGGCAGTAAAGCAGATCTGAACTAGGCTGCCCTTGCATTTCATATTGAGCACAGCAGCTCCTAATATGATGTTCCACTTTGAGCTTTTGCTTGGAGCAAAGTGAATGGGAGCCTACTGGCACTGTGGGTTGGGAGCATCTACAGAGAAGGATGTTTGTGTGATCAATAATTTGCCTGCTTTGCCCGTCACTGACAAAGATTACTAGTCAAAATAATGGCTCCTTCTGCTGAGGACAACCTCAGGCTGATCCAATTGTGGTCTCTGGGAAAAGACTGTCTCAGCACCCAAGCTTGTTCTTTATAAGAACAACAGAGCTTTGCTGCCAACTTCAGAGAAGCAAGCCCTGAACTTATGCCAAGAAGCTGTACTTTCCATGAAAAACAAATCCTGATAATATAGGACACCCCACTGTAGAACTGCCACAGTTTACTAGCACTTCGGGAAGAAGCAGGAGTTCTGAAAAAGTTCTGAAATTTATTACAAATGCACAGTAAATACAGCTTTTGAACTTACCTTTGGTTTCCAGCCTCTGATCACTTCCAATCAAACAGTCCTTGATGTCTGCACCCTTCTCTATCACAGCATTATGACAAATAACACTGCCCTGAAGACAGCACCTACAACATAAACACAAGCAAAGCAAGAAAATAATTTAAATGACAAGTAAAAAACAAAGGTATCCACTGGAATATCTAATGATTCTGTGACATGATCCAGTAAGTAGGTTCAGTTCAGCTCTTTTCTCAAAAACTCCATTCTTCTCTTGATCCTCACATCCAGTTGCTGGAAAAACTTAAATGCCAGGTGTCAGATTGGGTTTGCAAAAAAGTCTGCAGTTTTACCTCCTGTTAGAACAGCTTTCCTCTACATTTCCACAACAGAATAAATACTTAACTGAATAAATAAAGACTTGGGACCTGGATCAAGTCTTGTATTTTCCACAGTCAGTCTGGGTAACTGTGGGGGTGGCTTCTCTGCTCAGCTCCCCAGCTAAAAACAAGAGCAGCAGCCCAGTCTTTGCAAATTCTGTTGAGCAGTTTTCTACATTCCAGCTTGCCAGGCACTAAGAAAAGGTGGAGAGAAGGAGCAGATCAATAGCTCAGCTGGCTGGCTTTGTTCATGTTACATTCAAGCACCCAAACATGATTATTCTGCAGTACTAAACCAACGAAACCCACACTAGACCTACGCTACCTGCCTTGGGTATCTTCACGCTCATGTTGCCTTTGACACCACTAGGTCTGAAATGCTACACAGGATGGAACTTTAGCAAAAGCCACCTTATTCCAAGATGTATTTGAATCTGTAATAATCAGCTTTCAAATCTGCCAGTCCCACTGTCCAGAGAGGAAAGGAGTTCAGAGTCCAACTGCTGGGTTTGTAACTTCTCTGCTGAGAGATTCTGAGTTACTGCATTGCTCTGAACCCCTTCTTCCAGTAAGCTGGAACTTGTCAGTCTTTACTAGTATCTGTGATGTGTCCTGAAATGCTCGTCCCTCAGCATGATGAGTTGTGTTAAATAGCATTAAATATAATTTCTTTCAAGGCTACAGAGAAGAAAACAGCTGTGAACCAAATGATTTCTTTTCTTATTTTCCCACGTGCAAAGGTAGATGGGAGTCACTGAAGAACAGAAAACACAGCTAAGATGAATCTAAAAATACTAACACTCACTGAAACCACCTGATTGGGAAAACGGTGTAAGCGAGATCTATAACCCTGGAGGGATGCAGGTAATCTGCTCTTCCTAGAAAACCCAATATTAATCCTAGTGTGAGCCATAGCATCTCATACCTGCTTCAATAACTGTGAATATTATCAGTCCAACAACTGCTCTGTATCAAAACCAGAAGTTTTTGGCTTAAATTACCTTCTGCACAGCGAGTTGCAGAGTTTAATAACCTGCAGCCAATCCCCAACTTGGTTATGGGCACCACCACTAGTGAAGCATGGCTGCAGCGAACCATCAAGCTGCTTTGTGGACGGAACTGTTAGCCTGGAGTCTGAACTAACAGAGGAGTTTTGGTATCAGGTCAAAGCCCTGAGCCTCAAATCTGTATTGAATGCAGCGTTAGTCAGCTGAGCTCCTCAGAAGTGTGAAACATCGATCCTCACTCACTCCAGACTGCTGATCCCAAAATTAATTCATTGTTTTTTCCTACTCACACAACACTATTATCTAGAACAAAGAATTTATCATTAAACATATTACAATTCTGTTGCTTGTGTGAGTCAGAGCAGAAACCGTCTGCCCCACAAAACCACCATTAATTCTGCAGGAGTAAAAGCAATAAAACTGGACCTCAGTTGCAGTGGTTCACAGTTACAACCCCCCATGAACAGACTGTCCCCTCTGAACAATTATTCTTTTAACTCACTTAAACTCCCCCTCTGCTGACCTATAAGGAGGCAATATGAGCAATTATTCTACAAGCAACCAGCTCAGGTTGCTTTGGCAAGGTTTTTACTAACATGTTAATAAGATAAAAAGCGGCAAAGATACACAGCAGACCCCTGCCTGTCTTTGCTCTCACACTGTCACAATCTGCTTCCTTTCCAATAGCCTCGTGTGCCCGCACAGCAGCTCAGGCCATCGTCCTCTGCAATGGCAGTTGCTGAGAGCAAGAGCAACTTGGCATTTATGCCGGGCTAGGGAAGGGATCAGTGGAAGCAGGACTGCCCACTGCTGCCATCCTGACATAGCTTTCGGCAAGGCTAGCAAAGGGAATGGGAGAAGTTGCTCATTTCCCACTGAAATGGCTCCTTTCCAAAACGTGCACTCCAGCATACCTCCTCCTCTGTTGCTTTGAACCAGTCAGATGAAAGTTTTCCCCTGCAAACTTTCAGGTTCCCACCATCTATCACTTCTCCTGAGCAAGAGAGCAGCTGTGAGTGCACTACATCTCTCATCATTACCCTTGTGCAGGAGGATATTCCCCAAAAGAGAGGGGATTTAAGCTGTCAGTCTGGAGCTCAGGCTGGAGAATTCTGCATGTGTGTTCAGAGCCTACTTGAGCATAGGCTTTCAACTCCCTGAGAAAGAATAGCATTGTAACCAAGAAACTGCTGATGACATTAACATCAAAGATAGTGGGGGTTCCTGCCAAACCCTTTTTTGGGAGGGACAGGCCAGGGAACCAAGATGAACTTGTCTGTGCCAGGTGCTTGCAAATCAACCCTTCCCTGGTGCCAGGATAAAACAAAACCCAAGAGCTCCACTACCCCAGGAGTTTCTTAAAACTTATAAACCCAACCAACTGCAGAAGTTTTAAAGCCATACAACGCTCAGATTACCCCAATCACACAAACCAGCAGCAAATCCGGCTTTTATTGCTCAAGTGAAACAAAACTTCAAGAGATAAAAACACAATTTGTGGGTGTTCCCTTCACCCGCTGACAGATGTAGCACAGCCATTTTGAAACCACTTGTAAATGCCTTTTTTCGTAAAAAAAAAAAAAAGAAGTTATAAAGCCTGCCAAGAGAAGTATTTTCCGTGTTTATTTAATTTTTACTATTTTTTTTCAAGTTGAAGAGTAAGGAATAAACTTTTATTCTCTTACAGGGTAAATATCAGATCTCAGGGCACTGCTGTAGTCTCCTTGGCTAAACTGCCACCACAGTTCCTGCCTTCCGTAACAATTAGGTACTATTAGCCCTCAAAGGTGCTCTGACAGCATCCAGCTTCATCAGCTCTGGTGTGTGTGCGCATACACACTCATTGATGTACTGCTTTATAATGCAAACCATATTTATTTTTTCCCCTGAAAATGTAGTATATTTTTAAACTTTTCAGCACGGTGAAAACGGATATCTCCTGACCTTAAAATCCAAAGAGCATGTTCAAACCCACAAGAGGAACTAATTTGGGGCATTTGATTTATGGCTGAAATTTCAATTTGAATTTGTTTTAAGTGTAATCACAAACTGAAAGTCTGGCAGTTGGGTGTTTTTCAGAAAATAAATAAAAATATTCAGTGTGCATCTGCATTCTAGAGAGAGCATTTTACAAGCCCAGTCCTGTAGTGGGAACAGATGTAGCTAAAGCATTAATTTGTTCTACAGGTACAACGTGCAAATGGGAGCATATGAGAGAGCGTGTGCCTACGTCTGTGTCTGTGTGTCCGCTATGTGCCTGCATCTGAGAGACAGAGCCTGACTTTGGGGTGGGTTTTTTTGAAAGTGAGAGAACAAGAGCAAAAGGAGTAGTGGCCAAGGAGGCATGGGGGGATTACAAGGATTTAGGTCTTTAAACTGCAGACCACCTAACAAGATCACTCTGAAATGCCACTAATTTCAGTTAAGGCCACAGACCTCCCTTCCTCTGCCCTCCCTCTCTCCCCCATTGTAAACAACTAATCCCAGCAGAAAACAACAGAGAGCAAAATGTACACACATTCTGCAACATTCCAGGTCCTTCTTTATCTTTTATTTATTTTTCTAAAAGGTCAGCGTATGTATGGAGGGAGGGGGGAGGGGAAGAAAGCCAAAAAAACCTCAAGTCCATCTCTTGTGTGGGCTTGAAGGAAGCTGGGAGAAAGCAAAGTCCAAGAGCACACAATATGGAGCTTTTATAGCACAGCAATTCCTGGACTCGGCTTACTTTCCCCTCCCTCTATTTGTGGCAAAGTCACATAGCTTTAAACCAAAGGACAGGGTGGTCGATTAAATCTGAAAGAAATGTAAAGAATTGGGAAAGAATTCCATCTCCTGTCGAAATTATAAATAAGGAAGTATTAATCCCAGAGACAGGCTGATTTATGCAGCCCTGGAACTGCTGACTTTCAGCCCAAGTATCGGTCTATAAATCAAACTCTTAAATCAAGTGTGTCAATTGCTGCAGCACTGTGATACTCAGGCAAAGCAAGGCACCTACCACTGAAAGCAGGAAGATTGCCAGGGGACTGAGGTGCCGTACCCTCCTTAATTTTCTAAAGCGTAAATCTGAGATCAAACATCCTTTGGGGGAACGGGAAATCAAAATACGCAGTGCTCAGCACACCGGGAGCAGGCAGCAGGAGTCCAAGACACAACCCCCTAATTACAGGCTACCCACTGATTATTTAGGACTCTGTGATTAAAGTGATGAACGCTCCTGGGAGAAAGGGGCTTAAGTAACTGAGGTCAAGACCTCAACTGCAGCTCTCGCCCTGGTTGTGCAAGCTTAGGAAGGTATGAATGTCACAGGTTTGCCTTACAGCAAATCTCCTGAAATGCCAATGGAAGTTATCCAGGCCTGGTACTTTAATCCAATTGTGCCAAAACCCTGACATAATCTCTGTTGGGCAGCAAAGCAAATGAGGTGTCTATAATGCAATGCTTAAAACTGTAGACTCACAAGAAAGAAAGAAAGCAAGCCTGGAGCACAAAGCCTAGGACAGCCTGTTGGTACCGCTCTGCCGTGCCAAGGAGTCGGGTCTCCTGCGCCTCCAGATGAGCTACGAAACGGAGAGCCTGACACGGGAGTTAAAAGCAAAGGGTGACATGCCTCAGCAGCTACTTTGCTGACTGAGGGGTAACAGATGTGAATTCCCCTGGGAGCAACATCCCCTTCTGCCCTGACCAAGAAGAAAACAGCCACCACAGGCACCTTGACAACACTAAGAGGTGGCAAGGAGTCAGGGAGAGTTCTAAAACCTAACAGCAACCCCTGAAGGAATCCCCTGCTAGCTAGAGAGCTGGTGGCTGGGACTCATGATCATAGGCGCGAGGGAAAACACTATTAGGGAACTTGGGAACCTAAAATGTTGCCTTTACCAACATGCTTTACACACCAATACATTTTTACACCAACACACTTAAACACATGAACACAAGAACTCTGGGAACTATGAATCTCACGTTATACACTCAAGTAAATACCAAAGCTTACAATAGATGCCAGCAGTACATGCTATAATTTATAGATACATTTCAAAGCAAGCATTCATAAGTGAATTTAGGCTTTGATCTCCTGTTTTTCCCCTTGGGGGTAACAAAATCATTCTACCAACCCCTCTAAATTCTTCGCCCGTCTCTGAGGGTGTTTTCACTAAGGAACTTGTTTCATGTCTCTTTTCTAGCCAAGCTCATCACTGTGGTATGGCTCCTTTACACTTCTTCCCCACACCCTAAACATTTTGCATTACATATTGCATATACTTGCCAGCACTCGTATTTTCCAGAGAAAGTTCAACTGACCTTAAAGGATTGCCTCAAACCTACCTTAATGTGTTTTATTAAGTGAAACTGAGGGTGTGGGGGGAGGTCACCAGGAAGGTCATGCCTCACCTCTGAAACTTCAGTTACATCCAACCGATCTTGGAACAAACAAATTGGTGGCCTTCTATGTAGCCGCAAGCTCGGGGTTGCACACTTCAGCAAAAGTACGCTTCAAGGAGTTTACACCAGGAAACCCCACACACAGGAAAACTGACCACCCTCTGGATTCTCTTTTGCAGAGTGGGAGGGCCAGGTACTACATGATTTCACCGACACTTCACTGATGGCCAGGAAAAGATACTCGTGTCTATGTGAAGGAAGCAGGGCAGGAAAATTATATGTTCACTATCACCTCTGGGTTTGCTTCACTTTCCCACCACACTGCACATGCAGACTGAGTGAGGTAACAGGAACAGTAAAAGGACACCTTCTTTGGGGTTTTTATGAAGCACAGTTCTGGGTTGAGAGCTGTGGCCCTTCATAAGACATTACTGGTTAAGTCAGTTTCCATATCACGCAAGCTAGGTTGACATGGAAAAGGTTTTTGTAAATGTCACCCTTACAACTGAACCTGGCTTCTTAGATCCAAGCTGAACTTTTTCAACCCTTGTCTCCCCAGGAACTTAAGAAACACAATGGGATAATTCTTTCCTCTTCCATACCCAGGTGGGGGAAGATTTTAAAGAGCATCAGAGACATTCACACCCAGATTCCCACCAAAATCCAACAGCAATCAGCTGCTTGTGAAAAATCTCCATACTCTTCGATTAGACCCATGTGGCTAGCAGGAGAGGGAAGTTTATTTATAACTCTGAAGTCAGACATAACCCTGTCCACCTGAAGAAGCAGATCAGCAGAATGAGAGGAGATATTTTAAAATGCCACTTTTCAGGGCTCATCTGTGCTTTAAGTTCAACATTTGATGTACAAGATGTTTGGAAAACTGGGATGAGCTCCCTGCACTATCAGGGAAACATCTGCATCTGAGATTAAAGAACAGGTGATTTATTTAAGAAAGACTGATGTACCAGGAAGCTAGCCAGAAGATTTTTTTTTTTTTTGAGGAGCTGCTAGTAATAATGTTTCAGACACTCATAAGATAACAGGTATTATATGAGAAATTTCCTCAATACATTAGATACAGTAGAATTTGACTTCAGTTGAAAGTAATTGAAAACCAGTTCCGCAAGTAGTTCCACCACTTCCTACTTACTAGTTTCCTACTTTGCACTTTCTTCCTCAATTTATCTTCCTGAAAGCAAACTCTGCTAGCCAGACGTCTCTATTCAGTATCTTACATAGCATGTGCAGTGAATTAAATAGCAGAATGAAAATTGTAATTCCTGACCAAAAATGTTTACAGTTTAAAACCAAGAGGACAGAACTGCTACACAATCAAGAGAAATAAGACCCCTTTTTACATGCAGGGACTACAATACACAGTTTGCTTCATGAATTTAATTTTTATCCATATCCATGATATACTTTATCCATATATTTAAGATGAGCATGTGCTTTTTCTGAATTAAGTTCCCACTTTTTATGTGCTTTCTGTGATATCTATTCTAAACTTGTTCTTCTTTCTAGTGAGGCAGGGAGCCAATCAGCAGCTCGAGACAAAGTGTCCAGGAGACAACAGCCATCTTAAAAAATGGTTCAAGATACAAAATGTTTGTGAATTTCAGCGTAGGCAGATCTTTATTTTCAGCTTTGCAAGCTATGGTGCTGGAAACAACTTCATCTCCTCACTCCTTTTCACGAGGTTACGTACTGTAAAGTATGTTGCCTTGACAATAGGATCATTCCTTTGTACTGCCATTGTCCAAGGGGAAAAAGACTACTTATGCACTGAACCCCTATAAAGACTCAATTCCACCCTGGTTTTAATTAGATCTTTCTTCAAACTGCTGACTGTTTCTACATCAGGTGCTGATTTGGCACTATTGAGGAAACAACCAATAAACTTCACAATCAATCTGCAGTTAGTAGTCAATCCAGCTCGCCTTGCTTGTTGTTTTCTTTCTTTGTACATTTTCTCATAGAAAGTAGCAATAAATTGAAGACATGTGGTAAACTAGAGTAGCCCTAACCAGTCACACGTGGTCTCTCTCCAGTCCCCTCACTGCACAGAATTACAGCATCTGTCCACCTAGTTTCACACAGGTAGCCAGAACACCTTCAGCAAAATCCAGTACACAACTTACTGTCTTCACATGACTGAAGCAGGATGATGCTAGTTTTGGCTGACAAAACATTTTTGGTGCCAGTTCTTTCTTCACGTCTGGTTACTTTAGTCCTTCATACTACTTTTTACTCCAGCCTATTCTTTCTGCCCAGGGAGTCAGAACTCCCCAAGGTTTATCACATCTTCCGTGGAACTCTTCTAACTTTCCCTCTGTCCTCAACATTCACATAACCTCCCTGCAGTTTGTAACTTGAAGCCTTCGGTGTCACCTCCCCGCATTCCAAGTTTCCTGATGCTGCAACACTTTGCAATTTGCTGGCATTACAGTGCAGCCTGACCCAAAGCATATCTGCCTGTCTTTTTAACCCCTTCCCTTTCCAAAAGGTGACCTTAGCTGTGTGCCACATGGGGAACTTCAGCAGTTCAGTTCAGTTCTTTTGGGTAGTATGTTTGCATGTGGCTCCAACAACATGCTGTAAACGTTACAAAGAAAGATATGAGGCTATTATTGTTCAATGACTCCTGCCCCTGCACAGACTCAGTAACCTCAGTCACCTACTTGTCAGTAATCTGCTCAGTCAGTAACTTGTCAGTCAGTGAGCAAATCTTGGGCCATTTGATCTCTCTGATAACCAGAGCAGCCTATTTATGATTTCCATAAAAACATCATTTGAAGCAGAATGCTTTCCCGTATTTCCATGAAAAAAGAAAAGCAGCAAAATACTTCATTTCACGCTATATCTACCAGAGAGTCTTTATGGTACTGACTACCACCACGTCAACAAGAGCTTTTCAAAGCATGGCTTACAGTAGACTCAGCATTTATCTGAGCTTTTCACCCTTGCCTTCTCAACAAACCTCTAAGCAGTCCAAAGACCAGATTTTTTTTCCCTACTGAACAGTCCCTTTCCCTGAATCTTTACCAGAGAAACATTCATTTTCCATGACCAAGGAAAAAGGATATAATGTGCACAATAAATGGCCAAGCTTCTTCCCGTAAGTGTATACACTGGGATAGTTTTACTAACAAACAAGAGATTTCGAAATATTTATCTGCAGGAATGGAATAAAGGATTCAACATGTTTTTCCTGTTAATATTATTTGTAATGTTCAGAGCGCTTCAGCACAAGATTCTGTATGACCAGAGCAATTAGATGTTCCTGCTGCCAGAAGGTAGCAAACTGAGTCAAACAACAAGACTGGTAAAAATAAAGCCAATATTTGATAAAAACCAACAAATCAACCACTGACTGCTAAAATAAAAGCCACAACAGGAACCTGAAACTAAATTAATCCGTCCATACCTAGGTCTCATTTCAAAACAGCTAAGTGTGCCTAAGTCTACCAAATGAAACAACATTATAGAACCATAAAGTAATTTGGGTTGGAAGGGACCTTTAAAGGCTATGCAGTCCACACCCCCTTAAATGAGCAGGGACATCTTTAGCTAGACCAGGTTGATCAGGGCCCCATCTGGCCTGGCACTGAACATTTACAGGGATGGGGCAGTCCCAACTTCTCTGGGCAACTTGTACCAATGCCTCAAAATGCTCACAGTAAAAAATTTCTTCCTTGTATCTAGTCTAACTCTATCTTCCTTTGGTTTAAAGCCATCAGGCCTTGTCCTGTTGCAGCAGACTGGGCTGAAAAGTTTGTAACCGTCAATCTTGTAAGTCCCCTTTAAGTTCTGAGAGGCCACAATGAGGTGTCCCTGGAGCCTTCTCTTCTGACCAACCCCGACTCTTTCAGTCTTCACAGGAGAAGTGTTCCAGCCCTCTGATCAGTATGATGTCTGATCATATGTATCAGGGACCATAAAGTGGAGAGGTGTGGGAATAGAGACTGACAGTGAAGAATGAAGCAAAATAAGTGGTTGAGTACCTCAGCCTTTTCCTCATCTGTTGTGACCACCTGGCTAGCCCTGCTTATCAGGGGGTTAAATCTACCAGGAATTACTTTTCATTTGCAAATGGCACAATCCCCCTGGGCAACCAGCTTCAGTCAGTCCGTGGGTGTTACAAGCAGTCCCTTAGCAGGAGAGCTACAGTGAGGGGACTCCTGCACCAAAGATGCAGCAATCCAGGAACCCTGCTGTGCTGCTCCAACCCTGACGAAAATAAAGCAAAGAGAAGGGGCAGCCCTGAACCACTGTGAAGACTATGAACACACACAGCCACTGCAGGAAAATCCACACAGACAAAAATTTTCAAGTGGCCTATGATTTTAGCTTGATTAGTAGATTTTCTCCAACTATGTAACTCAGTGCAGTCATTTGTCACTGAGCTCTAGGGAGCCATCCAGAGGGAAAAAAGAACCATTTTGCCACTGCAGCCTGTCACCTGGGCAGTCAGCATCTCTCAGCACTTGTGCTGTTGTATAAATTACATCCCTCCCAGCTTGGTCAAGTATGTCCATCATTCAGCACATATGTAATCTTTGCTATTTTATTGTCTCATTGATGGAAGAATTAGCTGCACAGTGGGAAACACATTAAGAAAGGACTACCAATTATTTTGCCCTGTTACTAACTTCTTTAATCCCCTGTAATCTCTTCTAAGGGGGGATTCATATCTACTCAAATCACTTCACAGGAGACATATATAATGTAACAGAAACCCTACACAGCAAAGCAAACAAAAAACCCAGCTTCTGGTACTCCAGAGTATCAAACGCACCAGCCACTGCTGGAGGACAGATCATAATTTGTGAACAGTATGCAATGGATTGTCCAAACTAACCCCAGTTACTTGATCCATTCAGTTGGGAAAGTTATTATCATCTAGGCCATGACTCCTGCTCCTCCAATAATGAGGCAACCACTGCCTAACAAGAGATAATTGTTTTTGTTTTAAGCACCTTGTGATGCTCCCACCAGCACAGCAAGAATTTATAGGAAAACTACCAAAAGATAAACATTTTTTAATTTTGTTTTTGGTGGGTTTGTTTGTTTTGTTTTGCTTTTTCTATATTGACACAGTGAACTGAAGCTGCTGATCACTTTTGCAGCTGAGATGGGAAAAAAAAAAGAAAGATTCAACCCAGAGAAGCCAGAGGTGGTGGAAGAGGCAAGAGAAATACCAAGGCAGTGACATGTAGCTCTTGATAAATGAACTGAGAATGCAGAGCAATTTTTGCTTTTGGCTGTTCCCAGTATCCCAACTTTAAAAGAAAAGATTTTTCTGATATTTCTTTCTTCTGAGTTATCTGTACACCTTTGTCTTTTCTAGTAAGTGTCCTACTGCAGTCTTCTAGGCCTACTGATTCAAGTTGGTGTTGCCGCAATGAATGGCCTTCAGTTACCTCTCACATTTGACTTGGGCATTATTATGGTAGACCATTTGTCTGGTTGAGCTGCTCATGTCAGCATTAAAATGTATATTCTTTAAATGACACAGTTTTTATCCACTTCTCAATGCAATTTCCAAAGTTTCTAATATACAATACCTTAGTTGGGAAAACTGGCTTACTTGTTGAACATCTGCCATGCAACAAAAAAAAAAATTAATTAGATCTGTCAAGGCACTTTATAATGCTCATTTTGACCCATATCAGCCAACACAGACTGACTTTCCAATTAAAAATGAAGATATTTTCTGAAGTTGTGATTAGATAAAGCCTGAGCTGTTTTAGAGACACTCAGGGAAAGAGGTATTTATAAAGGAGTCGTCCTTTAGTTAAAAGGACAGTTAAAAGCAAAACCACATCCACCTGTTGCAAATGGATCCATCAACATGAGTAAGAATGATTAGCATTTTAACAAAAATCCATCGGATTTAACCAAAGCAATGAAACAGAGTCAAAATACATTAAAAAACACATAGAAATCCTTCACTGCAAGCAAGGTTTCTTTCAACAAAACTCATCAACTAGAGTATTTCTGTTTCTCTCTACCTGTTTATGCATGACTTCATGCCTCTCTAATATTAAGACTTACCATGATGCAATAAGAAATAATTTATCAGCTCAGTATCTGTGCAGATCTACATAATATTAATTACACTATGCTTTGCAATAAAGATCCAGAGTCTATAGTCTTAATTCCAGCTGGAGAGGAATAATTACAAATTTGACTCCAGGGCATCAGCATGCAGTAACCATAAAGCAGCTAAAGAGGGTAAACCCCTGGGACTGTGAGTTTTCTCACTCTCTGGTGACTATATTGTTTTCACCAAGAGTGACTAAGGGATCACATTGTTTTCTAGAATTCACAAAAACATTACCCCATACATCAGTTTATCTCCCTTAAAAATAATATATCACCAACTTTACGATGCTTGTGGAATTTTGTGAAATGCTTAACATAACAGCTCTGGGATCAATTTAGGATTTAGAACTCTACTAAATGCCAATGCAGACAAACACAAGATGATTTGGGACTCTTCATAAAAATAGTGCTATTTATACACTTAGCTGCCTCTGCGATTTAATGGTAGAGCTGCTGACCTCATATGCAAAACCATACCATTATGATTGTGGCATCAATCCATTAATCAAAATGACAGAGGGTCTCATGATCAAATCAGAGAGGTTCCTCTACTTTTTATGACAGTAGTGCTTGCGATACAGCCATACTGGATCCATCTGCGATTGAACTGGAAACCAGCTATTTTCTATACTCAATGGAATTCTGATTTATGATGTGCTTGAAATTACTGTGGATTTCTATTAAAGACAAACACTTTGTGGTAAGGTACCATACTTACCTGTAATTTAGTTATGTAACAGTAGTATCCTCCATAGACCCCACATCCTTTGGGGTTTTATGTTTTTCAGATATGCAACTTTCAGAGCCAACTTGGCATTTTTTAAGAGTTTGGCCTTTTTCCTGAGGCCCGAAGCAAACCTCAAGCCATGAAGGAGCAGAGAATTTACACAGGTCTGCACAGACTCAATCAGCAGTTTCCTTTCCACTGACATCCACAGGAAGCCAGCATGTATGGAAAGATGGGGGCATGCAGACATCAACAATTACAGACAGGCCACTTTTCCCACATTTGGAAATGTACAGCTCAAGGCTAACTATTTAGTCCTTTAGTGCATGAGAAACCTCTACTAGCTGGCAGATTTTCTCCTTGAAAAGTTTATTCATTTATTCTATTACTCAGCATAGGCGATGGTAAAGTAAAGGCTGCAGGATGACAAAAAAGGCCAAAGAAAATGACATCTTAGGTGAAGCTGTAATGTTCAAATGTGAGAAGAATATTTCTAGCTGGCAAGCGTACCACTTTAAAATATGCTTTGTGCCTCAAATATTTTAAGTATACTCACTGATCCAGCCACTAAAATAAGGCTTGGAAGAATGACACACAAGCTCATACATCCACTTAACTTACACATTCTGAAGATGACAGAATCTACTGTAAAAAGAAGAAATTTGTGTTCAAAGATTGCAGCCCACTTGTTAGTTCATTTCACTTGTGCACTTCTGGACTGCTTATAGAGACTGATATGTGACTTGGTCTTTGGAAACACAGCCCCTGGTATCATCTCTTCTGGCTGAGGAATGTTTCCAGGACAAAATTACTGGCCCAGGATCTATCTAGAAAAAGAAACTACAAATTTAGGGAACTAAGGTACAAAAAGGTAACCTACCCTTCTTCAATTGTAACAGAATTCATGACGATACAGTTTGTTATCTTAACTTTGTCTTTTATGGTACACATGCTGCCAATGATGGAGTGCTTGATGGATGTCTTCTCCCCGATTTGTGTGGATGACCCAATGATACTGTCTGATCCAACCTGGGCAAGGAAAGAACAGAAACTAGCAAAAGTACATGCAGTTCTTTGATATGTGTTCTCCATACACCTCTCCCAAAGCATGTTTCAAGCACTCATCAATAAAGTTTACCCTGCTCTACCCTGAGGGATCCTTGGCAGAGGAAATACCTGAAAATTTAGGGCTCACCCCATAGGCAGACAGTTAGACAATCTTCCCAAGGTCTGTTAGCTTGGTAAAACTCCATTAGAGGATCTGGCTCTGTAGGCTTCATGCAGAAAGGTAAGCACAGTAGGCACAGTCCTGCTGGTACTCACTGGTTTCACACAGGTTTGCCCAGTAAGACCTGTCAAAGGGAGGCTTGAAGCTGGCATTCAACCAAAATGTGTTAGCAAGAAGCAAAGCTAAAATACCGATCCTTCCTGGGTCTGGTGTCCTTAGGGAGGCAAACTGCTCAGCTACCAGGAACTGACATTAGGGAACAAGAAGCTGCAGTGTCTGACTTGGGAGTAAGTTAGACTTTTTACCAAACTTTTAAAAAGAGACACTGAAAGGCAGGAACCCATGGGTGAGCCTACAGAAGACTCTGGGCTGTATTACCTACATTCCACCATTCCACACCTCAGAACTTGGCTTCACTTCCAACAATGTGACTGAATTTTATCAAGCAGTTCTTGAAACAAAGTGGTTGCAGACTACTGAAAGAGCAGAGATGGGAAAAGGGAACACTTACCATGCCTCTATCAGTGATCTGTGCAGACCCATGAACCAATGGCTCTTCCAGACCCAGATTAAGCAATAATTTGGGAACCTGCATGAAAAAAAACACATCACAAACTAACATGATAATGCTGTGCCCACAAGTTACATAAACAACTCAAAGATGGCTTTGGTTTCCATTGCACAACTGCAGTTGCCATAAACATTTTAACTTATGGGAAAGTGTAGGTCACTGCATTTCAAATGTCCACCAGCTATGATTTATCATCCCCCACTTTTGTAAAGGAGACAGGTACACTGCTACCACAGTGCACTACATGTCTCCTTTCAACTCAGCTTCCCACCTGTGGAGAAGCAGCGGATCAGCAGCAGCAAGCAGGCTGGCTCCAGCTGAACACAGTGACATCCTTTATGTTACCACAATGTCCAGCATCTGCCATTTCAAATGCAGCTCAGCGTGTTTTACTGTCCAGTAAAGCAAGGGAGGGAAGCAAGTAATAACAAATATAAACCAGTAAACTGGCATAAAAAGATGACTGCATCCAGCCCACTCCATAAGACAGTACTCTGAGGCATGGGCAACAAAATTGTATTTCAGATGTTCAAGTAGAAAGAAACTAAAATCGATCAAGTGGCTATTCCAGATGATAGAAAGCTGCACAACAAAAGGTTCTTGACAGGGACAAGGCAGGCGTTAGATAAGCAGACAGAGCAGCAGTGGTAATAGAGAGACACAGCCCATGAGGCAGCCAAGAACAAATCCTTGGGGAGCAATTCTGAACTGGCTCCTGAAAGGAAGGAGAGCCAGCATTGTAGGAGGACGGGATATCACTCCATCATTCCTCCTTTTGTTGGTGAAAGAGCAGCCTGAGGCATTCTGCATCTTCTGGTGTCAGGCTGAGGCCAAGGTCACACACCACAGAAGAGGTGATGACAGCACGGATTGGGACGTCAGGGGAGGTGGGAACCTTGCAGCAATGCACAGACAGTGCTACAGAGTTAACTGGCAGGGGTGATGCAACGTATGATGTCTCTTTGGTAGGACAGAGATGGCAGTCAAAGGAACACAGGAGGTCTGTGTCACAGCAAATTGTCTGGCTGAATGAGAGGCAGCATGTGCTGGGGCTGGTGTGGAGCTCTACACATGCTGCTTGGCCAGCCAGGATGTGGGCACTGACTGTCCATCTGGGAGGTCATCTGGAGTCTCAGCACAGTGATGGTGCAACTGAGTTTGCCCCAAGGTAGGAAGCAGCACTCCTTGTCTCCCTTTTCTCTACCCAAGCACCTATTTTTACAGAACTCTTAGAAAAGCTTATCTCCGAGATCTCTATTACTCTGTTAAATTTGGCTGAGTGTTGCCAGCAATTTCCAAAGCTGCTATTAAGGAACTGCTATACAGTACAATTGTGTAAAATGACTTCCTTAGAAAGCTGGGATAACAAGAGCTGATGGCTAAGGAGTGGATCTCAAAAAGCAAACCCCACAGATCTGAAGAAGATGGGATCAGATGAGCTCACATTTCTGAGCCATCATTTCAACGTGCCTGTTGTCCCCAATAGACATTTCACATCTGTAGCTCTTTATATCCTGAAGTTGGCCCTTCTCACTAGACTTGGGTTTCATTTATTTTTTAAAAAGCAAGAGTAGATTAGATCCTTCAGTCCAAGGTGCACCACTACAGAAAACCACCAGGTTACAAGAACACCACAAACTAGGCAAATGTGCGTGGATGATGCTGGCTGGGTGAAGGGATGTTGTCTTGACATGTCACCTGACACAAAGATCCAAGAGAGGAACACACACTAAAGCATACCTACAGTGTAGGTTGGAAAGATTCCTACTATCCAGTGTTGATCTGCAGGAAGGGAAAAAAATGAAGAAAGGCTCTTGCCCTCCTCAGTGGAAAGGTGGTGTGGTGAAATAAATAAAGGATTTTACTGGCCAGAGCAAAGCCCTTATTAGAATCAGTCAGTGGTAGTGCAGCCTGAGGGGCAACCCACAAAAGCTACAAGCTCAAGCATTTTGCTCTGAAAAGAAAGGTTAGACTGGGGGCAGGAGTCAGAGGGAGTGCCTGGGTCAAGGGAAGGTTTAAGATGTGTTTGGATTTAATTCATCTTACAAAGAAACTATTTCCTGCTATTGAAGATAACTCCCTCCTGAACCCACCTGCCCACACACAGGCTGCAGGCATCCAGAAACCCAGCTGGAAGTGAAATGATGTGAGCAAAGTGTTTCCTCACCAGAAGGGCAATGGGTTAGGATGCCATTCCTTCCCACAGCTACTGGACTGGACTGCTACTGCTGTGTGAGTCTGTCCTTTGGGACCTCAAAGTTATAGGTCCCGACTTTGCAGCAAGGGGATCAGAATCTGGTCTTTAAGGCCAAGATAAGAGCAAACTAAACACCCAAAATCTTCCTTAGAGACCAACAAAATAGTCAACCTTGCCCCCCCACCCCCAATTAAATGTGCATCTTTTATGAGGATTAGCAAGAGTAACAAAATGCAATGGCACTGAAAAAAGGAACTACTTTCTTACAACTCCTCATTAAGCTCAATTTTATGTTTTACCTCCACAGTTTCCTTAGAAATTTTACCATCCTGAAAAAGTTCAAAATTCAAAGAAAATCCTTTCCAATGTTGAAGGCCCCAATGTGACTTCAAAACACTAATTCTTTGTACCACCCAGGAGCAAACATATTTCCTGAACTAACCAAAATGTAGAATATTTAGGTTAAAAAAAACCCAACCAAAAACAAAAAACCAACACAAAAAAACCCCACATGGAGTCTGACTGGCTTAGCTAAATAACTTTTTACTGAAGTGGCTGCTGCCAAATGTACACGCACACTTCCCTTAGCAAGTGGTATTCTCCCTTAACCCTTTGGGCACACTTATTCCTGCTGTTTTTGGGGAAGTTTTCTCCTTCTGACAGTAGCGCTGCCTCTCTTCCTCATCTCCCTAAGCACAAAGCAAATCACTTTATTTCTGTGCTCCTCTGCAAACATTGAGGAGAAAGCTCCAGTGTGTAAACTCATGCTGCCATTCTGCAATTCTGGTTTGCATGAATTAATCCACTAATGTTGTAAAAAAGAAATCAACTCACTCTGAGAGCAAAGGCAAGGCAGTGACCATTTCCAGAATTCCCCATACAACTTTATCACCTTTCCAGCCCCATTCCAGAAATCTTGAGTCTTTCCCTACTGCACTCCTTACTGGTCTTTCAAAACTAGAAGAAACTGTCCATTCCTGACAGCAATGAAGTTCATCATTAGCAAAGCAAAACACAGAGGACTTGTACATTGCATAAGCCAGTGCAGTAAAAAAAACCCCCAAATCCCTGCCCCACCAAGATACTAAGAGCTTTTAATTGTTAGCTCGTTAGGTAGTACAGGATTTCCCTAATTCTCATCTGTGTTTTTTTTATTTTATGAATTCTCAGCAGTGTGAAAGTGAAAGCTGCAACAGATGCTGCATCAGATCAAGAGTTCACCTCTGTGTGTACCTGGAGTACCACACTAGGAAAACCTGTTCATAAAAGAATTCTTTTATAATGGAAATCATTAGGCAATTTAAATGAAAGAGTAATTTAAGTCTTCAAACTGTTAATAATCTTCGTTATTATCTCAAACAAACATCTGCTAAGAAGAGTCCAGTCAGAACTGAACTTACTTTTAGGACATGGAGGACATTGATTAAATGAACTATCAAAGCTACTTCCATTATTATTTTCTACACTTTGTGGCTCTTTGGCTGCAGGTCTTGCTTCTCCCAAAAAACCACAGGAATGTGTAGGGTGAGGGTTTTCTCAGCTAAATCAAATCTAGAATAAACCAGCGACAGAACTTTTTCCTGACTTCACATCCCTATCCAGCAGGCAGTAGGGTGATGTGTCTGGATAACGTGGCGCTGGTTCAATTCCCACATACTCCTCAGCTGTTTCACAGGGAGTCATTCCTGCAGGGTGAAATGTTCTGTAAGCTGCTGCTGTACTCCCAGGTGGCATTTCTGTATTTTCCTCACCTGTCTGTTGGCTTCAATGTACAGCCCAAGAGTATTCACTCGGAAGCACAGCCCCTCCTTCATGATATGGACGTAGCAGCGCACTTTTCCTTCATGGAGAGTTTCATTCATATCTCCTCTGTGATCATTCCAACAAGAGTTATCTGGAGCAGGTTTCAGCAAGCTATTATCTTCCTTTATGAAACTATAAATGTCTGGAGAACACACACATGCATAAAGTTAGACAGGATTTAATGAAATACTTTCTGAAGAAGAATACTATTAAAATACTGTTGGTGAAGGGAAATCTTCGCCTCACCTCATCTCCATGGCTAGATACTCAGCAATCATTAACAGATTTTATCACATGTAGTGAGTAAGTGCTTATTTTTATTCTGCAGGTGTGAATTAAGCAATCAGGACAGATGCAATGTTTTGCCCAAGGTCACACCAGGGAACAGCAGAAATGCTAAAAATAAATTCCAGGATCTGAGATCTTGTCCAGTTCCCAGTACAAGCTGGCTAAGGTTTAGTCTGTTGTCCTACCCAGTTTTAGGAACTCCCTCCTAAAATTACATTTTCAAAAACTAATCTAACTTTTTTTCCAGAAAAAAAAAAAATACAGAGCACCTAGCTGATTTGCTTATGGTTTACATCAAAATAAGGGAGGACAAAAAAAAAAAATATATAGTACACAATACTGTTTGAAAAAGAAATCTACTAGAATCTTTGCTAGGGGAAAAAAGCTTCTTCTGCTGAGGAAAAAAAGCAGAATCTGTAAAACAGTGTTCCAGGCTAGTTTTGTACTGTACTCCGTAACTCAGCTGTAGCATATGGGCTTTAAAACTTCCATAAATCCAAATCTTTGATATTGTTCTGACCTAGGGATGCTTGCTCTTTTTTCTTTTGGTCCTCTTCTTTGTTGTCTACTCCTTGCTGCAATGATGCAGGAGAGGAAAACTGTTTCCTAACCAGATGTGGAATCAGTTCACTCCGGAGAGATGTGATTGTCCTGGAGAAAGACACATGAAGTCTATGAATGTTAAAACTTACGTCTTCATTTTCTTTGCATAGCATTTTGCACACTCCATGAGGATGAAGCAAAATGGCAACACATTAAGACAATGTTCACTAGACACATGCTTCCTTAATGCATTAAAATATAAAGAAATATTCAAAATGCAGAAACAGTTTCATTTTTCAGAACTATATCCCCTATATTTTAACAGAGATGACTATAATTTGTCATCATCCTACAGTTCACACTTGTGTACAGATGGAATGCAGAAAGTACCAACACTGTAATGACAAAAACTGAAGTCCCTTTATGTGGCTTAAAAAATGGCACCAATTGACAGGAAAAGAGAGAATGAAGTGCCCACAGAGGAAAAACCAAAGCAGCTCCTTTTCTTTGTGACAAAAATATGGAAATGCTCAAGGATATATGAAATATCAGATCTTTAAATTAAAATTTTTATGACGCATACATTAATGATATTCCTGCTCAAATGACACATCCTGAACATTTTAAAGACTCAGTCCTTTAACCAAGAGAAATTAGGACATTTCAGTTTAGGTCCCAAGACTTTCATGCTCTTAAGATGCTCCAATACAAAATGTGTAAGTGAACAGAAAGCTTCCAGAGGGTTCAGCTGGCATTACACCCATCTTCCCCTTACACAGACTTCAACGTGTACTATATCCATTCTGATACCCCAATACCAGGAGGTGGGGAAATCACAAGGGGTTTTATCCCAAGCCACCTATTCCGTAAACAAGGATCCCAATCGCTAGATTATCTCTACTCTTACATTGATTTATACATTGCAAAGAGTCAACAAAAACTCTCCCAAAAGACAAATATCAATGTAGAAAGTCTATTTTACAATGGGATTATAACCCTGGTAATTTAATTTTGACTATGAGAAGAAAATTTTATTTTTCAATAAACTATTTGGGAAAAAAACCCAAATCAACAGTTTTTACAGTTGGAGTGCAGTCTTAAAAGAGCTTTACTGTTGTTGTTTCATTATTTTAACAGTCTCCATTTAGTTACTGAATTGTGGATTATTTAAAGTAGTACTTGGGAAAATCATGCGGAAAATGAACTCAAACTTGGCATGTGTAAGAGGAAGTGCTAAACTTCAGAGGAAGGATTGGGAGAACTAACACAGTGAGTTTGGCTAGAGGAACTCAACAAATAATAACCCACAAAGAAAGAGGAATTGTTTAGAATGGAAGACAGCAAAACTAGGAACTAACTAATAGATTAAATTACAAAAGGCAAGTACTAGAATGAGTACAGTGAAAGTTATTTTGGTTGGCAAAATCTCTAGCAAAGGGGTGTCTTACACAGCTCAAAGCCCACCCAGGCCCCTGTTCAGGTCAATGACAGTGAAGCAGACCTAAGGACCAAAACAGTCTTTCCTGTCCCTAGCTCTGAAGGGAAGATTTGGATGTGACTGTCAGTTCAGCCCTACAAACAAATACAGTATGTTTCGTTTTCTGGACAAACTTTTTCTTCAGTCCTCAGTGTAGGTTGTGTCACATCCTCTGTCCTGCACCCCACCTCTGAAGTTTTGCTTTCATGTTTTATTACAGACAAGGAAAAGCTCTAGTCTTTAGTCTCTCCTCCTGCTTGAAAATAAGATTATAATCACCCTCAGATAGCTGTGTTTCAGGAACTAACGAAGCAAAACACTTCATTCTTTAATCACCGAATTTCTGCCTGCTAACCACTTACAGGCGCGCTCCGCCGCGGCCGCGCCGGCCCCGCGCTCCCACACACGTGTGGCTGTGCAGATGGGCAGTTTACTAGCTCACAATGTTTGCCTGCAGCTGTGCCATTCAGCAATGATTTCCTGCTTGGGTTTTATACTTCATCCAAAACCGACAATCCTCTGTTTCCCTCAGAGGCTGGCTATGGCATTTATAAGATATATTACCTATAAAATACCCAAGTATTTGGCAGTCTTAAATAGTCTGATGCAGAGGACAACACAACACGGTAGGAAATGAAAGCAGTGGAAAGAGGAAAAGACAAAGTTTTGCAGTTTTGCCTCATTTTTGATGGTTTAATCTTTCTTGGCCAAACTCCTGAAGCTTTCCTGCAATTCTCTGAAGTGCTAGCCACATTCCTTTGCCAAAGGTGGAGCAAATCTCTGGGTCATCCATAAGATGTGGCTCAGACACACATCCTTCTTACTGGAAAAGGAAAACCAGGAAGGTTTGCCTCTGCTTGCTGTTGAAGCAATTTATATGCAACATTAGAGGAATTTGTGTTTGGAAGGTAGTAAAAATACACAGTAAGGCCCTCTGTGAGAAAGATTTCGGAATTTTTTGCAACAGATCTTGCAAATTCAGATATATGAGGTGACAGCGTGAGACTATTATCTGACTGTCAACAGCAGGAGAAACTAAACATCTAGCTGGAACTAGGATAGGAATTTAAATCAGAGGAGATGCAGAAGGACTGAAGACCCTTCATCAAGAAAAAGCAGAAGGAGTTTGGAAGAAGCAATTGGCCTGTGACCTAGTTACAGAAGAAGACAAACCAAAAAGGTTTCTGGTCCAGCATATTTAAAATTCTTACAATCAAATCCCAAACTTCACATGCCTATCTTAAGAAGAAATAAATGTAAGACTATATAAGCTGAAGAAAGCATCTTTTTTTATTCTCTTCAGTTTCAAAACTTGGAGCCCCCTGGTTACTAAAGCTTGTTGTTTTTGTTAGCACCAAGAAGTGAAAATGAAATATGCACTGAGATCCACAGAAGGAAAAATCTGCTACAACCAGGAGAAAGAAAGTAAAGGGGTAAGCAGAAGGAGAGGAGGGCACACAGAATTTTGGCAGAAATCCAATTCTAAGTCAACGTGGAGTAAGCATGCTCTTGACACCTCAGAGCAAACTTCAGACAGTAGAGAGCATAAACATGAACCTGCCTTTGAGAAACATTTGCCAAAATAAATATGTTTTCACAAAATCGAGCCCAAGTGACAGGCCCTTTTCCATGACTTTTCACTCCCTAAACTTTGATTTTTGAAGTTCTATCTGTCTGTTTTCATCTCAACAGAAAGTAGCAGGTTTTCAATGAAACCACCAAAGATGGAGAGTGGTATTAGATGTCTGCTTGTAAATGAAGAGAGGGGGACACAGTAATCCCTGGAGCACCTTATGTGGCTCCAGTATCATTTGAACAAGAGCTGGCAGCAGTTTTGAAAGGGGTTGATACTGATCACATTTTAAGCATGCAAACAGAAGAACCATCTCTGGCATGGAATCTGACAGCCATGCAGCAGGTCACAACTACAGGGGATGTTGGCAGGAGATGGTGCATAAGTGGGGGAAATGAAGACAACCAGACAGTTGAAATTCATGGTGCAAGTGCAAGATAAAAACCGGGAATTCAATTCACTTGATGAAATATTTAAAAATCAAAAGAACCTCCTGGAAAATTCAGTATTAACTGTACCTAAGAGCTTAGAACACACATCAGTTACTTGCAGTCAGCTAGGAGATTGCAGACTCAGGCAATATAAACCTAGAATACTCAATGTTAATTTTATTTAAAACCTAAAACATTAAGGTGCAAAAATGGCTAATTGGTCAGACAACCATTATTTTACCAAATACTGTTATTACCAGCAAGACATAATTACACCTTTAGAATTCCTTTATCCCTGGTCTCTGTGCACTCTGCGTATTCCCAGTGTTTCTGGGATTTTTGCATCTCAGTAAAGCCACAGATAAGGTTCATACTAAATTAAAAAGTTTTACTTGTGAAAGAACATTGGGTGAAAACACCCTAGGTCAACAAGCTTAATATTTAAACACAGCTACACAGAGGTTTTCAGAGACTTTTAACCATAAATAAACTTAAAACAGTCTACAACATGGCAGAATTAAGTTTGTATCTATGTATGTTATATTATATTATGTTACATTATGGCCCACAGAGGGCCAACTTTTACTTGTTGCTGAAATGCAACTGCCCCTCCGATGAAGCTTATTGAAACTTCAGGAAGAAATGAAGAACAATCTAGCCAACTGAAACACAAGAGGAGTTTTTTGGAAAAAAAATATTAATACTGTCCCCTTAAAAAAAGACAAAAAAGGATTTTACAATTATGCTTTAATGGGTTGTGACTTCTGCTCTTAGATATATGTATTGCTGGAGACTGTCATAGGACACGGAACATAATGGTTCTGACCAATGATGGTAAGGAAAGGAAGCTCATAAAATATGTTACAATAATACAAGAGTGTATTTGAATCTAAGTTTAGGTGACCTTGCACAAGTCTAGCTCACTGTAGGTGCTGTTTGGCTTAATTCACAGCAGGAGTAGGAGCATCCACAGCTTCTGCTTCCTGCAGCTAATTCTCACCAGCTTCAGACACCCTAAACACAACTGTCAGTTCCATTTACCGGCTGTCATTCATTTTCATTTTCCATGTTTAATGTTAAACACCATAAAATAGTATTAATGAGTATTAGCATTTTAACATCTTCCCTGTTTTATTAATCTGTGATGAAGCATGAAATCTACTGTTGCTGTCAGCACCCACCTGTGAAATCTGCTGTTACCCTCCATGGGTATTTGCAGGGGTCTTCCCTTGCTATCACTGTCAGCACAATCAGCTACATCTACAGTTGCAGATAGCGTTGTGATTCCCCACTACAAACAAGCAGATCATCAGCCCTTTTCTACCTGTTTGTATCCTTTTTTTTTTTTTTTTTTTTTAAACAGGCAAATGTTAGCTCTTGTACAGCTATGCAAGCATACACTGGATTGGGTTCTGATCTTAGCTCCATGGCCTCAATAGAGATTCTTCAGATCACATCAAAAGAACATGAGGCTGTATTTCAGACTGCTGCTCATAATTAATGTTAGAAATGTATACATAAATACAACTAAACAAAACCTAAGGCAACTTACAGTTTTGGCCAGAAAGGAGTTGCATGTTTATACAGAACAATAAAGATGTAAGAAAAAAGGAGGGAAGAAGAAGAAGAAAAAAAAAAGAGGGTGTGTTGGAAGAAAGAGAAAAGTTAATTCTGAACCCTGTAGGTACATAGTTCATGGTTCTCATAGTTTAAAGGATAAAGCCAAATAACATTTAAAAATTCCATGTAAGCTGGGAGCTCTCTTGTTGAATCTCAACGTTATTTTCTCCTGATCCTTTGATGGAGATTAAAAATTTCCATGTGAATACAAAGAAAGAAACAACAGTTACTCTGAGATTTTTTTTCCCTGAGCATTTAATGCTCCAAACTAGAGCAGCCAGTCACCATTCCCATCTCCTCCCCCCTCCTTCAAGAAAAAAAAAGTCAACTCACTTTGAAGAAAAGACAAAACAGACAAAACAGGGTCAGGGCAAGGGGGATTAGGGAAATGATATTTATATCATGGACCAAATTAAAATGTCAATGCAAGAGGCAGGCAAACAGCCCATGCCACATATATACACCAGGCATGTTTCCTCAAGGAAACAGGAAAGAGATTTGAAAAGAGTTAATGCAGTCCTGAGTTAATACCACCTGCCTCAGACTCAACACCACTTAAAAGACAGTGTTTGGGTCCATTTCCCACAACGCCGTTTTAACAAGCACAATGGAAAAAAGAATTACAGGACTTTTCCCCTTCTTCTCACTGATTCATTACTAAAAATGCTGGAATTTCTGAGACATGCTAAGAACGTGGAGAAAGCAGAGAAGGACTACATACAAAAGGAAAAAAAAATCAAGTGATAAATCTCTAGGGTGTGCCACATCTCTGCAGAAGGCTAATTCTGCCCTTACATCTTGAAATAATCCTTTTGCCTTTGTTTAGTGTACCCAAGACAAATTATAATAAAGGAAAACTCCAAAGTAACCAGGCAAGCCAATAAACTACCAGGCAATTAATTCTGCCTAATTCAATAACCTGCAGCACTTGTCACAGCATTAAACATCTGTTGTATCTTGCTATGTTCTATTTCGCCTGTTCTACCCTCAAAATTTGGACCACAAAAAGAATAAATACATGTCTCACACCCTGCCACAATTTCACATTAATTAGTTGTCAGTGTCTCTTATTTTTGAAGTTAAAATTCTAGAGAAAAGACAAGGAAACTTCGAGAAATGTTCTACTTAAAGGTAATTCCACACGACTGCATTTGTGTTTCATTTGTCTTTCCAAACTATTTTCTAACTAAAACCTCCAAGCCTGACAGCAACATACTCCCAATGCTCACAAGAACATGCATGACTCATTCAAAAGCCATTACACAGCAAGCCAGTAAAACTGCACAGCTTTGCTTTGCAGGCTCAAGTTTATGAATGACTTCCCAAAACTGCAGAATCGCCACCAAAACCCCACATTACGGGTGATGGAGGGAAAGCAGAAGACACGCAAGTGACAGTCACAGAGACCATAACACGGAGAGGAACCAGATCAAAGTATGAAAGGGATGGTATGGATGCAAACCACATAAAAGCTGTTCTCAAGTTCCACCAAGTCTGGATGCAGTTAAAGGAGCAGGGATCTAACTTCCACTTCTGCCAAAAAGCCCTTTGGGAAACAAGGCAGCTTTCTGAAAAATTGACCACAGAAATTAAAACTCCTCAATTACATACTCAAATCCTTTGAAAGCGTGTGCACACTCAGCTCAGGTCATCTAAGTAACCTTAACTCTGCCCACTTGCCGAACAGCCAGCAACACCCCACAGCTCCCGACTAACACAGCTTTTGCACAGGAATGCCAGCAAGTTTAGACATTTTTAGAACTTCTCTCTGACCAAAAGTCTCTGAGGCCGTCGGAGGCCACCCAGGGTGTTTGGCAGGTTGTACATGCTGCTGAGGAATGGATCTCATTCATTCCCAGACAGCATCCCATTCTTCTGAAACAAGCGCACCTGCAACAAATGTGATTCCTTGCCAGAACTCATCTTTCCCGTTTCTCTCCCACCTCCGCCTTTGCAGCCATCTGTGTCTGCGTTACCAACTTTTTTCTAAGTGCCTTTGAAATTAGGCTCCTTTTCTGAAAAAGAAACAGAGGCATTCTGACAATTTGCCTAAACAAAGACACATATATGATGCATTTGATAAGGCTGACGTATCCATAAACCGGTGAGTTATGTTACCTTAGGTGTATAATTATATATTCAGATAAATAGATTTAAACACTCCAGACTTGTATAAAATGTGTGTCAGAAAATACAGACACAGCTGTAGCTTCACATGGGCAACCTCTTCCACCCTGCTGCACCGGTATTGCATTACAGGCACTGGAGATGCCCACATGACTTTGCTGTTTCTCCATGCAGATAGTGTGTTTGGTGGTCTGCAATCAAACAGATCTATCCTCAGTTTGACTAATATCTCACAGCAGTCTGGGAAATAAACTGGAAGCTCCGGTGTGTAACTCAATCCCCCTTTCATCTATACAAGTACCATTTCTACACCCCTCTCCCCAGCACTCTACCTTAACTCCAATCCTCTATACTGATTGCTAATCCTTGCTTCACATCTCCCTGTAGGACAACTCTTTGGTTCTTTTTACCATGGTGTTTGCAAGACGATCTTCTGTCTGTGATAAGACTAAACTCTTTTTTTGTCTTCACTTTAACCTTTCTTGAAGAACATTGAAAGTTTTTTGGCCAATGAATCCCATCTCCTCTTTTTCACAAGACAGCTTTTATTCATAATGTTCTTTCCAGGTGGTATTAATCCATAAAAGTTTGGTGTAAAATGCTGTGTGAGCTACAGTTCATCTCTGCATCTTTGATTTAGGGGAAATATCACTCCTTCTCTCCATTCAGCTCCTGGACTTCTTCAAAACCAGTAGCTTAACTAGACAGCATTCAGCATTTCCCACAGACTATTTAAAATGTTACACTCCCTTTTTATTTTTAGTTTTTCCACTTTAAGTAAAGAAATTCACAGTTGCTTCTCTTTGATTCAAAATTGTTCTAAGATTAACCCTTACCTCACGCTCTAGGCTCCTTAACACATTCAAAATGGAACTCAGAGTACCATTACTGATTGAATGATGGTTCACTAACTTAAGGAAGACACTTAGCTGCTCTATTCTGGTATGTGTACCCTATCATCGCTGGAAGCATTTGTCTCATCTACAGGCAGAAAGTTAAAAGTCTCCCACCACAATAATTCAATGCAATAATAAAGTCAGCAACAGTGTTACAGACATGTTTATGATTGTTCATGTTTTCTTTGCCTTGCTAAGGCACAATGAAATTTAACTAACACCTAGAATAAAAAAACTCTAAGAAAAAGTGAAATACTAGGAAGACAATAATTGTTTCCCCTCTTCACCTAAAATTCAACCTGTCAGTTAAAGGGGACTCAGCATTTCAGAAGGATGTGTCAGTGACTGAGTTGTAGAAGAAGAGAGATTTAGAAGCAAAAGAGAGAGAGGCAGAAAGGAAAACATTATCTTGAAATTTGTACATTCAGATCCTCTGAATGGAGAATACAAGGGAATTACGTTTTCCACTGCAAGAGACATTTATATGATACCAGAATACAAAGATTGTATCCTCACAGGGAGATGTCCTGCATGGCAAGATAATAACTTCATCCAAGGTATTATCTTACAAGCAAGTAGTGCTGGGTACAGAAAATGTACTGCATTGATAAAAGAATACTTAGTGTGATACTGCCCAAGTGGCAATGATTTAAGAAGAAAAAAATAAAGGGGGGAAAAAAGCACACAAAGACAGGTAAACTAATTACTTCTTGGTTCTGAATTCACATCTCCTGTGAAGACAGAAGTCAATGTGACTGAAGGTTACCCAAGGAAACTGAAACTGCATCAAACAGTAGAAAAAACAGTTAACCATTTTTAATGTTTGTTATCAGAGCAAGCCCAGCTGAGGCCACCAAGAGGGCCAAGAGCACATGACACAGGAGGAGAAGCTGGGGGAGCTGGGTTTGTTCAGCCTTGAGAAGAGAAGGCTGTGGGGCAATCTGATTACGGTTTTCCACTACCACACGTGAAGTGATACAGAAGACAGACAGACTTTATCAAGAGGTGCGCAGTTAGAGAGCAAGAGGCAATGCAAGCTGCAACAAGGGAAATTTCAGTTGGGACATAAAGAAAACAACTTTTCAGTGAGTGGTATGGTCCTGGGACAAGGCCCAGTTTCCATCCTTAGAGATTTTCAAAACTCAACTGCAAAAAAACCCCTGAACAACACAAAAGTTAGACTTGAGCAGGAGGTTGGACTAGATCCTGCTAGTCATCCCTCCCCAATCTAAATATTTCTATGATTCTATAACTGAATGACGTCTTTCATGCCCTCCCTAAATTCATTTTTTTTACAGAATCCAAAGGGTCTTAATGTGATGCTTTAAGTTACATTAAGAGAACAAAATTAACACATTTTAACATTTATCTCAGAAAAGAGCAGCTTGGGTACACAGAGTACTGTGCTGTGACCAAGCACACTTTGGTATGTCAGGCATGTGGCCACTATGGAGTATCATGGTCCCACAAAAAGGTTTGCAGTTACTGATGAAGTTGACCGGCTCCAATTCAGCATATCCAAAGATATGTCTACTCCCAAGAAGTCTGCCAACAGGAAAAGGAATTGTATTTCTTACAGAAGGCATTTGCTGAAAATCATAATGTATCTGAATCTTGTTTGGATCATTAGGGCTTTTCCCCCTGAGGTTTCAGGAGTAAGCTTGATTGGTAACCATGGAAAGATGATAACAGTAATGATACCCTGGAGGAGGAGAACATAAACCAATCCTCACTCCTGGCATTTCTAGTAAGGAGCAAGGAAAGCTCCAACAGCTGGATATGTTTGACAAGGAAAGGAAATGGGAAAGATGAATTGCCATTTCACACTGTAATAGATGAAATGCACTAAGGAGGAGCTTGGGTTGGGTTGATTGTGGGGTGTTTTTCTCTCTGTTTCTCTTCCTTGTCTGAAAAGCTACAATCTATTTGCCCTGACTTCACACAATATACTTCCTGTAGGAGCTATTTGTTTATTTATCCGTTTTAATCACAAGGAAAGTATTCATTATAAAATCTCTTTGCAGCAAAGGAGAAACCTTCCAGCCACACGGCTGACACATGTTAACTTGCAGGTATTCACAGAGCAGGTTCTGTTTTAAGCCATCTTTCAGGCAGCCACACAAAGACCACCAAAGCTGGGTGTTCAGCTCTGCCAGACCTCCCCCAGCCAGCAGCCCTTGCCAGGAAACACAGGTGACAGACTGAATGATAAAAAGGCATTTAGAGGGGAAAAAGAAAAAATGCACTGGTTTAGTCTGGGCAGCACCTTAATATAAACCTGCAGGGGCCTTTGTGTACAGCATAGCACACAGCCATCCAAGCAGGAGCTCCAGAGACAGTTACTCACACCTCCAGCTTCCAAAGATCTCACATTGCCCTGCCCTTTATCAAGGGAGGAGAAGGGTGGCTCTGCTGCAGCTCGTTTCATGGCCACAGATCTTCCAACACAGCACTGAGACAGCAAACCTTCCTCTCCCTCTTGGTGCTGGCCCGGCAGAGTCTCTCTGGACACAGCAGAGGGGAGATGAGCAGAAAAGTGTGCCCTGGGAGTGCAGCTGAAGCAGTTTGGAAAGGCAGAGCTCTATGACCTCACACAATTTGCTCTTATTTATTTCAGCAGTTTAAAAAAAAAAATACCAACCCAAACCCCAGTGTTTTATTTTGTAAACAAATCATACAGACTTTGGCTATAAAGTTTACTGCAAATTTGCTCAGTCCAGAAAAGAGTTTCTCTACTGGCAATTCCTGGCAGGCAGCTCTCCAGCACTGGAAGAACTGCAGAAAGCTGGCTTGTTTTCTTAGCTACAGCTCAGACTCTCAAGAGTGCACCCTGAGAGGAGGGCTCCCCAGGGAAAGCGGACTTCCCTGGTGGCAGGCAAGATGTTAGCACTCAGCATTCCCAGGATAAGGCACTGTGAGTTGCTAACTCAGACCTTTTGAAGTGAGCACAGTGCTGCTGTTTATCATCACACGTAATCCTTCTGGCCACAGGAAGAGCTGCCCACTTCCCAGGTGACTGTACCTGGGAATCTGTTGCTTATTCTACATCCAAAACTTCAGAAGAACTAGATTCTGGACAAAACTGTGATTTGCAAAACACACTACCAAACACAATAAAATTTTACCCGGTTTTAGGAGGAAGAGAAGTGGGGGAAAAGGGGGAAGGACTCCATAAAATATGTGAAATGTCCTAATATAGAAGAGGAATATGTGCGTTGTCAATTTTGTTTTACATATGCCTACATAGTCTTTGGAAATGAAGTCTGAAGATCTTCTTATGTCACAAAGTGCATGTCACACTCTGGTGAAGAACAGAGAACCCAGAATATCTGAGCAAACACACAATGGCATCTGCCTCCACCAAATCTGAAATGACCAATGTTCAGAGGTGGTGCAACTAGGGTACCTAAAGAAAAATTGCCCAGAATTTCCTATTTTAAGTTTCTGTCTTCATCTGTTTGTAAACTTTGCCAAAGTGTAACTGTTTTGGCTGAAATTACCCATGCCAGGTGTTTCCCTCAAGTTGATTACTTTTTGGATAGCATCATCAAAAACGTCTCAGCTATTTCCAAGAACAAAATTATGGAAAAAACCATTTGTTTTGACCACGTTAAAAATATTTCATCTGCTCTGCTGAAAAGCTCTTGCACTTCCATGCTTAGAATTTGGCACAGCACTGAGTTGTCTTTTCATCTGGGCATTACATTTGTAAACAGGAAAAGTGCCCATACTACATCAGGCTAAGTCTGAAAAAACACTGCACATGCTTGGAAGAGATCTGTTCGTTTTGGGTTTTTTTACTTCTAAAAGGTAGAAGTACTTTTACTTTGGGCCTGCTCCATTCTCTCTTTTCTGCAAGGTAATTGAAATACTCAAGCACTGTTACACAGAGAAACAGAGTATGCTTCAGGCCAAGGTTATAAATGCTGAGACGGATATTCACTGAAGTTTAGAGCATCCCATCTCCTACTGGTGGCTGACCTGAAAGGTGATAAATCTGTGCTGATAACAGCTACTCCATTAGCAAGAGTCACAGTAGACTCACTGATTAATTCTAGAAGTGTCATATACATAAATATATATACACACACTTAAAGAAAATCATGGTTAACAGTTTGGGCACTCAAATTAAGAAAAGCTATAAGCATGTTGCCTATACCTCAATTAAGACCTCGTGTGTTCACATTATGATACAACCCTTAAAAACACACCTTCACCCAATGCAAAGATGGACTATGCCTGGGGGATAAATCACCTTTGTGTAATGAGGCAGAAGAATGACTGCCTCATTTGTTAGAACATGTGTGTTAAATGTACTAGGCAGAGGGCTGCAAGAGGAGAAAAGAACTGCTAAGATGTAAGGCAAATGAATGATGCCTGAAGAACTGATTTTTAATTTTTTTTTTTTTTGTAATTTCCCTTCTGTCAGATGATTTTATGGATGGTGCTGAATGCAGAACATAAATCTAATTTCTGCAGGTTGCCATTGATTTTCACCCTGCAACAGCTATCATCAATAGAAAAGATTTTTTCAACATTATAAGCTCCCTGTATAATGTTAAGAGTTGAAAAATGGCATACTTAAGACAAAGATGCTTCAAACCTCAGCTCTTGTGTACCCTGGTTTCCCACCTTCAGAAGGGAAAAAACCACTGCTTCACTAGTAGAGGTGCTGAAAACATAGTTAACGGGCATTACAGAATCAGTGATGAGCACCAAGAGGAACATATTTACTTTTACCTTTCCAAAACAAGTATTAAACTTACCTTCAGAACATGGTTTAAACAGGGAATAAGGTTGGTGGCCTTCATCTGAACTACAGAAGTTATGTACAACCCTGAACAGTATCTCCTTCAGTAGACATCTCAGGCAATGATGCAACAGTCACAGACAGGGGAAAAAAAACCCCAAACAAGGGACAAAGTCATGTAATTGAGGCTGTACCATACTATGTGGGAAAAACAAAAGCAAAAAGTTGCAAAGGAAGCCTCAGCTGTGGCCTTTATTAATTGGCAAGTGCTACAATTTAAAAAGTTAGTATTTTTAAATGTGTTTTTTTATATGCTCAACCTGTAACTAAGGTTTGATTAGCATATTTCTGACAAGGTCTGCACTGATGAAATTTGAGAAAAATTATTTTGGGGACCTTATTGATTAGGACCACATACTGCTTTGCTTTAGGCAGCCTTGATCTGGTTTTGGACTTTCTTGTCTGCCTCAATGAGGGGTGAAAACAGCAGTCTCCATATGTCTGCAGGTTTCAGCTGTGAGCATGGTAAGATTCTAACAAAGGCTGCCATTTGTACCTGCACAACTGACTTTGGGCACAATGCCATTCATGTACACATATATTATAAATACATATTACGTATGTTCTTAAGCATATTCATGGGATATGTAGAGACATATCTTCAAGACTCAAATTTCCAAAGCAAGTTTGAATTTTCCATGTTAAAACTTTACAACGAAAGAGGTTGCTCTATATCTATCTCCCTTCTGCCTTCCTCTAAATTATGTACCTTACTTCACCAAGCCAAAGCTTTAGAAATTTTCAGGAAAAACAGAACACAAGCTACCATGCAATTCCCCTTTGATCACTTTTCTCCTGGTAGCAGCTTTGCTGGGATTGTTAGCAAGCCAACTGTCAGCACACAGCAAAGAAATACCAGCGCATGTCTGTGCAACACGCGGGGCTCACAGGGCACAGGCCCACATCCTGCCCTCTGCTACACACGAAGTTCATGGGGGAGAGGGAATAAGGACTCTCTTCTTCCATCTGCTCCGAATGCAGCAGCGAGGCAGGATTCCAACCTAGCACTCAGGAGAGTGCCAAAAAAGGGACTGGCTACTGTGCTGGCTGCCACTCCAGGGCCCCAGGGGTGTGAGGCCCGCCAGCTGTGGGGTGGAGCCGTGCCCCCAGCCAGCTACAGCCTCTGCTTCTGTCTCGCTGCTGGCTCAGCGTGAGGAACGACTGCTTTAAGAAAAGCAATATTGTGCAGTTCATCATGTGGTGCAGGTGTTCACCTTCAAGTATCCCTGCCCTGTGCTGGCAGAGCAGCTCCAGCAGCACGCACAGCCTGTGCTTGCCTGTCTTCCCACGCCACAAAACGTGGCACCTATGAGATTCCCCGGGCTGGCTTTGCTCTGAAGGAGGAAATGCTGAGGAAAGGAAAGCTCACACCGAAATACAAAGGGCTCATATTTTTAACTGACTTCCCTCTCATGTGGTGGTGTGATACAACATACTCTCTCATACTCTCTACCAAGACCAACCGCAGCAACTCTATTTCACTGATGAAGAAAGGAACCTGATGAAGAATCAAAGGGCTCCGCTAAAATAAACTCTAGGGTCAGGTACCACTGGCAGAAAATTCAGCCCATACAAGAGCTTCACACTGAGGTCACAGTTCCTGTTCAGACAGGGTAAATCCAGCTGGTTGCAGGGTATGGTCTGTGACCTCTTGTGAACATCATGTGAACAGACCCAGAAGTCACCAGTGTTGGGTATCTGCTGCAGACGCAGGAATGGAGACACTCATCCAAGGGCAGAGCTCCCAATCTTGTACTGGCACCCCTGTGCCCAGGCTGCCAGTGCACTGCAGCTGATTAAAGAGCACTTTTTAATCAACCTACCCTGGTGAAACAGAAGTACGGAAAGAAGAGAAGGAACAAATTCCAGCTGCAGGAAATAAACTGCCATAGGCAAGAATTTCTTCAGCTGTTGCCCAAGCCAGCATGGAACCACAAGCATTTGAGCTTGGTAGATTTGTACAGGGTAGGACCCTTGCACACTTGATTTCACTAGGATCCAGTGCTGAACCAGTGGATGAGTGATAGATGGAGATTTAACTGCCAAAATGCATTTTTTTCCTTCTAGGAGAGGAAATAAAAAGCAGTTTCATTCCTGAAAAATAAATTCCCCAGGTTTAAATTACATTAGGGGCATGGTATTTTTTATTTTTGTCTGGACATACGTATTTGAGGGTGTTCTAATAAACAGAATAGTTCCTCTGACTTTTATTCAAAGGCACTAGCAAGTTCTGCCTTTTAAAACTCAAGAATTTGATTTGCTATAGTGCAATAAAACTTCAGGCAGGATAATCCTAAACTCAGGCCTTTTAAAATAGTTCATAAAAATGTATTAAAGGACTACAAACTGAGTTACAGGCTACCAAACAGTATTTTGACCTCTCCTAACATCCCTCATCATAGAATCTCACTGCTGCCAAACAAATACTGATTATTTTCCAAACAATCCCACCCAGAAGAGGAAACAAGTGCATAGAAAAATCAAAGGATGTGTCTAGTACTACAAAGCAAGACAGTGATAAAGCTGATGAAAAAACTCTTGGTATCATGACTTAATGTTGGAGCTGAATATTCAGCCTTTTTCCAAAGCTGCCACACAACAAAGATGTTCTAAATCCTGAAGCAAGATTTATATACTTAGACAGAACCGAGGTTTAGCTGTTTCAGGTTCTTTTTCCCCCGTTTTCATTTTAGTTGCCTGAGATTTTGTACTTTATTTACAATGCATGTATTAATCTGAATGCCAATCATCCTACAGGTAGAGCTATAAACAAACTAGATTCACTTAGGCACAGCTTGTTCTTGCCGTATCTTTGGAGCTAAGCTGGGACTCACTGAAGAAGAAACAGATCCCATACAGATAACTACATTAGTTTTCACGTAATACTTCAACCTGGAAGTAATCATAATTTTCCTCTACAAAAGCCATTCATAGCATCTGAATTTTTTACTGCTGGGCAACATCTTTTCAACTTTTGTATGTCAAAAAAACATTTGAAAAAACGTAAATGCTTCACTGAGCTACAAACAATGAAAAAAGGTGTTCTGCCTGCCATCAAATCCCGCTGTTAAAATATTAACACAATGTAAATATTGTAATATTGAGGAAGTACACTGTGTCAGTACTTCCTGGCACCGTACAAGAGCTTCACTGTTCCCTTCAGTCCCTGCTGTTAGTTTTAAACACGCACAACTTAAACAAGGCATCTGAGCTTCTCCAGTCCTGGTGCAGAATTGCAGAGAGGCAAAATTTTACTGTGGGTTCTCTGTAGACTAAAAACCAAAGTCTTAAAAAGAATCCTTAAACCCAAACAATTATGTAGATATCAGTACTTTTGAGGCAAAAAAAAAAAAAAAAAAAAAAAAAAAATCCCCAGAGTCTTTCAGAAGTCTTGGCATATTGCTGCCAAACATGGAAAGATCTTTGGGTATGCACTGTCCTCCCCTTCCTCAGAGAAGAAAAACAAGCTGCAAATGCCCACCAGTGCCAGAAGTTTGAAAGCTGAAGTTATTCCTCATGGCAAAAGTCCCATTCCCCAGATTTGCCAGTTAAGCACATTACTTGCAATTGACTCTCTCAATTGACTGAATAAGCAGCATTTGTGTAATCAAGAGAATGAAGCAGGCATCTACCATTAGTAAGCCAGATGTTGCTATCAGGTCTTAAGAAACACTGCCTAGCTGCTGTAATGATCTATTTATCATGGAAGTGTCACAGAAAAGCAGCACAGCTTCAAAAACCAGTGAACACAGAGAATGACTTTGCTATAGAAAACAACAAAAAACCCCAGTCGGTCATACTTGCAAAAAGTCAGTAGACTTGTTCTATGGGGATCTGGGGGCAACTAGAAGAATTTTACTCTATTGCCTTTGGTTATTACTGTACTGGCTTTGGTTAATACAAGGTAAAATCCTGACTGACAAAGATGTCACCAGCTTCCACTGAAATAGCATAAAGCCTTGAAATCTGAAGTTACCGCTATTTACACTCAGAGGCCTCTCTGAGTGACATATCTGACAACCACGATCCTCGTCCCACAGATCTAAATTCAAAACCCAATGAAATACCAGGGAAAAATAAGCGAGTGTGTGAAATATCTAATATTCCAGAAATGTCTAATCCCAGCAAAACTAGGTGCTAGGATTTCAAGAAATGAGTCCTACATGCTGCATTATGACAGAAGAAAGGTGTAAACACTGATTCATGCTACCACAGGAAGCACAAGAATTCCAAATCCTCACCATCTTTCTAAAAGACACTAAATAAATGGTTTATTCCAGGTTTACAGCATCTGCTGCTCCTGAAACTTTCTCACCTTTCACACGTTTCTGTACACAAGTGGGAACTAAAATAACTTGCACAATGCCCCTGTGTACCAGTCAAAGTGTCAGATAAGCCTTATTCTTATGCATGGTAAGAAGCTGCCCTTGGGGTTAACACAGATTTTCCACTTAATTTTAACTCACTCACAGACCCTTATTCTGGAAGAGCTCCTTCAAGCATGTATCCAGCTGTATCACCAGATTTGTATATGGTCAAGACTAACATAAATCTCCCACCCTCAGTGTTTTTTCACATGTCAGTTTATCTGCTAAGAAAATGTACTATGAACACAACACTTAGCCCCTGTATCTTTTATCTTACTTAAAAGGGAAGAAAAACTCTTGAGAACTCCGTGAGCATTCAGTATATGTAATGGGCATGAGAGGGCTATAAAAAGTCTAGGAACAGGATACCATTCCAAAACTGAACTACTTACTGCGAGGGGGAGTGTTCATTTGTTTGTTTTTAAAAGACAAACAGGGTTTTTTTTTGTCTGTTTCATGAAATATTATAGCTAAGATCCTTCTCCACTTCCATAAATGGATGTTTTTCTTACTCTCAGTGGGTGGTCTCAGAGTTTTGACAGAGGAATATCACAAGCGAAAAACATAGGATGCTACAGAGATAGCCCACCTGCAGTGGTGGTGGATGTGAAGGGGCAGAGGGAAGGTGATTGCAAAGACCAAAACAGACTGCGGTGGGGGAAATCAAAGGTCAGAAATGTATTCACAAGCCTAACAATGGGGAAGCCCTGGTAAAATGAGCAGCCAAAAAGAAGAGATACATTAGAAAAAGAAGGGATGCATAAAAGAGACAAAAATGTTAGTGTTCACTTATGCTGGGGTTTTTGTTTTGTTTTTTCAAAAAGATTCCAATAAAACACTCAGACATAATGCTTGGCGTTCCTTTTAGTATAGTTAAAATATTTTGAAAACTGGTTTCTTTAATATTTCTATTTTATGGTAGCTAATTACAAAAAAAAAAAAAATTCCTTTAAAAGCTCTGGTGTAAACTATATGTCAGTGCAAACGCCTGCCACTATCTTATGTGTTGCTTGGTTTCTTACCTGTTTTCTACCAGGAAGTCTACCACATATTTCTTCAGACAGTAGAGATGGGCATCCATCAGCCCTGTTCTGATATGCATTCTGGGGTGCCTGGAAAAGAATAAAAAAGGGAAATCATGGAGTTTTTGCATGGCTATTTACAAGAACTTGACTTTGCAATGAGGTCAGGGGATAGTGACAAGTGTGCAAAAGTCTGTTCCTTTCCATTTACTGTTGGATTGCTGGAACTGAAGAGCTCAGGCTGCCATTAGTGGGCTGGGTCTATGAACTTACACCTGCTGGCCCTGGGCTGATTTGCTGCAAAAGAAAACACCTCCTCCAAGGAGTCATTACTCCTGCTACATCTTCTCATGTAAGTGGAAATTGCACATTACTGGGCAGGAAGCCAAAGTAATGGGCCCAGAGTGCTAAAAGTTACAGTGGGTAATGTCAGGGTACAATAATTCAAAGCTTCTGGCTAAGTGCCTGCCTTAATATATATGCAAGGCTGGGCATGTTCTGCTGGCGAACACAACAACACTACTGTATTTTCTCTGACACTTCCTGGAGGGGAAGAGGGGAAGGAGATGGGGTCTGCTCACCTTTACTACACTACACATTACAAAGGATTGGCACAGCTCAATTTCAAAGCATTTGGCTATCCAGTCCTGTAAGGTAGCAAAGATCAGTAGAACTCCCACTCATCATAAGCGAAACAGGAAAGTCTTTGCTTTTGGAGAAGTGTCAGGTTAATATTTTAGAACTTCAGGAATCCCTGGTAGCTTCAAAATTTTAAGAACAAAGTTTAAATCATAAAGACTCATTGACTGCTATTGCTTCTCTTCATGCTTTCTCTATTCTTGGATAATGGAAACCCTTTCTGGAACCCGTCTCAAACCAGCTAGATATTTTAGGCCAATATTACTTTCCCTTCCACAAATCTGTGGCCTCATTTGAGAGCATCCTGGCTGTCTGAACATTTGCCACCAGTTCTCAGAACAGAAAAGCCACAAGAATATTTAGCCTGCAGATTAAAAAAGACAAAACACAACAACAGTCAGGGACTTTGCTGAGCTGTTCAAGACATCCATAACTGCACTCACGGTTGGAAGCTATTAAGGCGAGAAATTTCAATCCACACCTGAAATTGTCTCTGTTTTCATTTTTCTTCCTTTGATGTCTGGATTTCATAATTCAGTTAGAATGAACATATTTTATCAGTATACTCTATCCAAGTTGGTTTGCTTATTTCAGAACATGCTAAAGTCAGATGTTTGTGATCATGATCACTTTTATTATGTGGCTAGCTCAACATAAGGATCACTCACAAATTGGGTATGCATATAAATAGTAAACCAAAACTATCACACCAAATATTTAGTAACACCAAAGCTACCAAGAACTTCAGGTGTTCCAGTAAGCCATTTTTCAGTGCATTTCTCAATTAATGCCTTGAACTACCAAAGTATTTAAGTCTTAACATTTCATGGCTTATGTGGCATTTCTCAAGCATGCCATTCAAGCTACGCATATTTTTGACTATAACAAAATTCTTTAAGTCCCATTTGCAGAGGAAAGCTCCTATAATAGTAGTACAACACTTTGCAGTGAAGTATGAGGTACTAGAAAATGATATATGCACTTTCAGTAGATTACTTCATTAACAAAACATGAGCTCACCCAGCAATGCTCCAGTACTGATGTTATCAGTGGCACAGATGTTGCTGTGGAAGGCAGCCCAAATAGCAATGTTCCTTATGCAAAGAGGATAGGGAATCCACTAATTTTAATGAGATCTTGCAGTTGGAAGTCATTAGATTCCCTCCTGCTCTGCATCCTGAGAATGCTTTCCACATTTTGTGTCTGTATGAGGGAGAAATTTCCTATCTTCTTTGAGAAGGGGTCCTTTGTATTTATGTAATGAATATAATAGTTTACTGGAAAAATTAACAAATCAATGGAACAAGGCAATAAAAATGAAAAACACAGAAACAGATGGAACACAGAAAGGAGAGGCAAAAATGGGAGGAGAAACTCCAATTCTTAACCTGAAGATGGCAAGCAAGACAAAATTTCTTTAGTGCCAGAATGCCTGGGTTTTCTCCTCCTATTCAAGATCTTTTATACATCCCCCTTAAACACCAGGCAGAGGAAGGCTGCAGGGGCTAGGCATCATGCAATGGTGTAAAACAGGAATTCCCCAGTAAATGCTGGTTCTGTCGCCAGTGTCTAACTGGGTCTGACACATGCAGTCTCCACACCTGCAAATTGGAATATTTGTAGCTACACCACAAGACACTGAGGATTTGTGGGCTGAAGTTTGTATCTGCATGCAAGCACTGCTCTTCTGCAGATAAGCAACTTTATAAAAAATCAGTGCAAGTAGACAAATAATAGCACAGTGCTATCCCAGCTCCTCCATTACACCCAAAAAACCCCCCACAAAAAGTAGCCAGACAACAAGATGTACTGAAACCCCAGTCTGAGTTAGCTTTCAATGTAGAATATACTAACAATAATGGAACATCATGCTGGACAAGAGGGAGGTCCCACAAGGAAATTCTCTGAAATACAGACCACCTAAGTGATTTGCAACAGAATAGTCCCATAGATTAATATTATAATCACAGCTTCAAAGGTCAAACAGGCAAGTTTGGGCACATGCATAAACAAAGCCGTGATTTCTGTAAACCAGGCTCAAGGAGAGAATAGCCACACTAAACCAGACTGATAAGAGCACTCTATCATAACAAGCTACTAAAGATGATGCTCACTTTCATTGACTAATGCTTAAACCAGTTTATCTTCAGGTAAAAGCAAAGGAGCCAAATAATCTAACAGATAACGCCAAACCCCATCACCATTTCAAATGAGCATCTGGTTACTAATATCGAGAGCCACACTCCCGTCTCATGCCTCTGATCTCCCACTCCATCAGCTAATCTTTACAACATATGAAAAATGAGCCCGTTGCAAGAACAGCTGATACAGAGAGAATCGAATAACAAACAATGCAGGAGCTGACGCACCTAGACTTATTACTTCGAGAGAGATAATACAGAAGGCTTTTAATTATATCATCAAAGGAAGAGAGAAGGTACAAGGAGGGGCTGGCTGCAGATGGTTAAGTGTTAATGAATGCCGGGTTGGGTAGTTTATCAAAAGAAAAAGACTGGATATGTATCTGAGAGGGTCACCCTTGAGATGAAAGTTGCAGCAGCCATTGTTGGAGCTCTTTAATGAGGGAGGAATGTCAAATGTGTACCCTGTAAGAATCATACCAATTACTAAATGAACTTCGGTTCAATCTAGCAAATATAATCAAGCACAAGTCATTAAAATAAATGGTAAAACTCCCTTTGGTGCTGCCACTATAGTGTCTGTTACTGTCTGTGCTCCCATGCAAGGGAGGGGGCTGCTCCCAGTTATAAGCTCTCTGTGTGTTAACTGATGGCAGATTTTAGTCCTAATGATGAGGCATGGAGGGCTCCCTGGCAGAAAGTTGACAATTAGAAGGCTAGGAGAGATCTGTGGAGAAGTCAGGGAAAGATCAGCAATTAAAAGAGCAGTTTCAAAGAATGCAATTTAATGTGTAAAATTAGCTTTTATTAGCACATAATTCCACAAAATCCTGACTCAGGATGAGAGTGCATAAAGGTCTGCAAGAGTCCTTAGAAAAGTCTGTGCCTGTAATTCCTGACACGCCATTGTGAAATAATAAGCAGTACTAACAGGATTGATGCATGCTTCATACATGGCATTGCTTTGAAAGTGGAGCCCAGAGCTTTTCTTTCCCTGATAACCCCCCCTCAGGATTTCCTCCCTCGGGGAAATCAACCACTGATAGAGTAAACTTCCCTTGTTTAAAGGCAAGAAGTTGGACAATTGTTTCAACTGTAAACTAATTAACAGAGATTACCACCAAGAGCTGGAGGTTCCAACCAGCTCCATACTCCCACTGACAGTGTGATAATGCCAGGCTGGGGTCAAAATCATAAATCTGAAGGGAGCACACACAATGCTTAAAGCCAAAAAGCCTCTCTACTAAGAATGGGATATTGCCACATTAACCTCACCACCTCACAAATAAACCAGCTGAGAAAGAGAAATCCCATGGCTTCTCTTTTCCTAACCTCATACAGCTGTTGACGGAAAATATGAAGGTCTTTAAATAAGCTCAAGGACCTGAGGCTGTCCGTGCTCTAGCACTAATCCAAGAAATGACACAATAAAAATCTAATCATACCTGCTATTAACCTGGCTCCTAAACCTATACCTGAATTACGTCCACTGTGGGCTCATGGATATTAGTTAATCTTCCTCCCCGTCCTTCCAAAGTAAATAAATAACAGCAAGCTAAGTGCAAACTATGCATTCCACACTTGCATCTTTTCTAACTAATGGCATGTAGCTCACATAGTCCATAAAGCCAAACACTCTATCACATTCTTCCTATCCCCCACACCATGAACGGTGCTCTTGCATGAAGCAGCGTGTGGTTCAGTTCAAACACAGTGCTGACCCCTGCCTGTCTGCAAGGACGTGGTGCTCTCGTGTTGATACAAAGCCAGTGTACAGATCAACATGAAGAGAAGTCTCACAGCAAAAGCTGCCAGACCACCTTTAATGTCTCAAGCATTCCTGCTTTTAAAGGAAAAAAAAATAATCCCTAAATCGCATTGCTCATTTACGGGACAGCTCTTGGCTGTAAACTCACTAATAATAAAAGACCACTGTTACACTGGCTCTTCAAAAATCCCAGACACCTTATGACCTTAAAAAAAAAAAAATGAACTCGGTGCTTCTGGCCAAAAAGATCCCAAAGCACTTAGCCACATGAATGTCCCCACTGTATGGCGGGGCTGCTTTGCCCACCGGTGAAATGCTGCCACCTCTGGGCTGCAGAGCTGCGGTGGCGGGGCAGCCCCCACGCCGCGCCCCTCGACCGCCGCTGCAGAGGAGGGTGGGCAGAGGGGAATCGAGGAGCAGAGCAGGGCGGGCAGAGGGGAATCGGAGGATGCTGCTTTTTGGGTGGGACTGCTTCAGTTCTGGCTGAGGAACATCTCAGCAACGGGAACCCAAGAGTTCAAGACGCATAGGCTACTATGAGGTGTCTCCCAACAAGTGCCATGAGCCCCCTTGACCCGGACCTCCGTTTCCCTGCTCAGGGGCATCCCCTCACTGTTCCCCTTCCTCTAGTTTTGTAACAACCTTATTTAAAAAGACAGGAGGGCAAGATTTGCTTTGGTCCGTTGAGGATCTGGCAAGGGAGGACAGGACGCTGCAGTTCTGGTAACAACTACCCACCATCCATCCTCACAGCTGCTGCTAAAGAGACACTGCACCAGAAATGGGAAGTACTTTCCAAATGAAAATGTTTTATTGATCCAGTGACCTAAGTTGCTTGAAAGCCTTCTGAATAATAAATATTTTTCACTTAAAACCTTCACCACATGTCATTTTTCTTTGTTGTATTATGTTATTAATATACCCATGAGACTATAATACAAACTCTGAACCTACTTCTGACAAAAACACGCTGAAAACTTTTTGGTAAAGGAACTAACTTTCATTGAAAGCCAAAGATTAAATCATTTTCTCTAGTATAAAGAGTATAGGTTAGCAGTCAGAACTCAGGATTAATATTTGCTCAAGGTCAGTAATGGTTTACAATAAGCTGGTGTGACCTCCCTGTAGAAAGAATCATTTTCTTGGCAACAATGCCGTGTTTTAACGTTAACATCTCTTTTGACTTCGATGCTGAAAACCAAGGGTGCCAATGGCTGCACAGCCACTCCATCACATGAACCTATAAAAAATGTTTTACTTCATCCTGCCTCAGCTTTCCCATATGAAAGGGAGAACAACAGTATTTCCTCACCCACCCCAAGTCAGAGGAGGGCTGCTCCCTGGGGGCTGTGTGGCCAGGTCGCTCGCTGCACGTGCATCCCCCTGGGAGCACACCAGACACAGCTGCCCATGAAAGCACTTCCCTAAACTTGGTTCTAAGGCTCTTCTCTACCATACTGAGTGCGAACAGCTGCAGGAAATAACGCAGGGGCCAGGAAGCCCAAAACACTACCACCCCTCTTCTCTTTCCCTGTCACTGGAAAAACAGAGTTCATGCAAATATTTTATACTAGACACTTTTATACTAGATACTATTCTGCTAGAATACCCTGATTGCTATGTATAAACTGGGAAAGCAAAAGAGAGAGACCAAAATGATAATAAGCCTGGAGTTTGGTGTGAACAGAAGAGAATACACTGTGAAGGAGGGCGGGGACTGCCAGAGACATTATTAATAGGTTTTACCCTTGAGCTCTGGCAGCTACTTGTTCTATACACAGAGGAAAAGGATTAATCAAGCCTTGCACGTAAAGGTTCTTTCTATGGTCTGCCAAAATATTTAAAGGGCTATATACAAAGTGTAAGCCTTATTATTATACACATTCAATGTAATCATCTTATGCTACAGTTAAGGCCAGGATGACAATAAAGTAGATTATTGTGTGCTATAACCAATTCAATTCCAACACAACAGGACATGGCTTAGTCACTTAGTTCAGATCTGGTGTTTGAGCTTATTTTTCTTATGCTGGGCTAAACTGTGATTTAAGAGATTTAATTGAGCTTTGGGAAATGCTTTCTTTGCTGAAGAAGGAGAATGAACTAAAAGTCTGCACCTGGCAACCCTAATCATTTCCAATTTTCAGCTCATTTTGCTTCCTCCTTCATGGAAGTTCACCTCAGTAAATAACTGTTCCCTAAAATCACCAGGGCTGAAAGGATGACAACACTTCAGAGGAACAAGTTTTATGAAAACAACTGAAGCTGGAGGATTGTATAGAGGCTACTGAAGAACAGCAGCTCCTGCTGATCCCTCCTACATCAGTTCCCAAAGGGCTAAGCAGTAGACATATGATATATTTTTTTAAATCAAATAATTACAGTAAATGCATGGGAAACAGTGCAACTGAGTACTAGGTCAAAGCTGCAGGTCACTAGCAATATATAGCTTAAACACAGCAAGGCTGACACAATTTATTCATGCCACTGGCCTGGACTCAAAGGCAAATAAAACTGTACTTGCAGCATGAGCCTTGCATTACAAAGCTCCAAAGACCTTCTGCACCTTCCAGATGAGGTGGGTCCTACTTAGAATACAGATCTGCAAAATTTAGGAATTTAAGGTAAGGGCATACCTTTGGGCTACTACAATACATAGGCAAAAAGAAATTCTTCCTCCCCCAACCTTAAATTGCAAGTAAAAGCATAAGCAAAAAAACTCTCCAAAGCTGAAATAAGCATAAATGTTTCCCTTGCATTTCACAGGGCCCAGGAACAGAACAAATGGAAGCTGTCACACATACTCTTGCGTTTCCCATTGTGAGTTGCTGTCTATGAGAATCACCCACTTCTGCACCACCAGTTTACTAAAATTAAAAATCTCTCTTTAAACCTGTCACTATGCACAGGCCATAGGCTGATCACTCACTTCCCTTTGCTAGCATCTTTGCCTGACATGCAAAAGGGCTCTTCATGACAGAAGGTGCATCTTTGTGAGTCTTTCTGTAGAGCACATTTGCATTCAAAAAAGTTAAATTTCACCAGACTGAAGAACAACTTGACAAGAGCCTGACAGCAGATCATTAGGGTTAGAGGGGAGAAGTGGAGAAGAAAGACTACAGCAGCATCTGGCTCCCACCAAAACATACAGTCTAGAAAGCAACAAGACACGAGTTTTGAGTCCAAAGATGGGGAAAATTTCAGCGTTATGGTTTATATTACCAAAATCTACTCAAATCCAGCCCATGTAAATCCAGCCTTTCTGCCATAAACCCGGCAATGCTAATTTCCTTCATTTACTTTAAGTAAATTATACTTTGTTCCTGCTCCGTGATGGTCTGTAGCTTCCTTAGCTCATGCTTTGATCTTTGGGGTATTTTTGATTTTTGGCAACTACTGCTTCTGCCTCAATTTTGATTCACAATAAGCTTTTACTACCATATCTACTCAGATCCCAATTCCCCTGGAACCTCAACACTTTAGCACTTGACACAGTAACCACTCTTCATACTGACAAGATCCCAGCAACTGCAAGATCCCAACAACAACTGTGAGAAAGAACAGCTTTATCTCAGGGAGAAATTAAAGTGGGCACAGATCTTGGCTCTGCTGCCATTGTGGAGGGAGCCTGCCTCTGACTGCCAGGGCACAGGCTGCTCCACACCTCAGCAGTGTCAAAAGGGTACATAAAAGAAAAATACATGTCAGAGGAAATCCTTCTAAGACTTCATGAATCCTGCTTCCCTACAGGAAAACAGAGGGCTTTCCTGACTTGGTTATACTGAAGTCATGACTCAGCCTGTGTATTCAGATACCTCTTCAGAGACATACTAGCTCAGATTTAAGGCAGCATCAACCTTGAGCTGTGAGATTTCAAGACAGTGAGAGCCATCAGAGCTTAGGACATCAACTTTAGAGTACAGTCCAGTTCTGCAGTAAAAAAATATCCCAGGTGATAGGAACATCACACAAGAAATACAGATATACTTAAGCTTTTTCTAGTTTAAAAGAACCCATACAATTTATCAACTAACATTTTGACAGTACTAAACAAGAACTTCATTAAAAGAATGTCTTAAAAGTAGCAAGTGTAACATACTTTTTGCAGAGTGACAGCAGAATTAAAAGCCAAAGGAGAACTGAAGTCAGACTGAAGCCTCTGACAGACATCACTCATCTTTTCAGCTCAAAATAACTTTATGATTACTTCTTTTAATAGCTAACTGGCATTTTACAAAACACCATTAGAAATACCATGGAATGATGAATATAAGTATCACAGGGAAAAAAAAGGAATAAAGACTAGACACAAAAAAGTATCACCACAAGACGACCTTAACATCCTCCCAAAGTCCAAATTTGCATTTTTTTAAACAAGTAATTACAGTGGTTACAACCACACTGGATTAGTTTCTGGTTAGACCAGATTACTCATGATTTAAAATTTCCAGACTTGTTAATGGCTATAACAGAGGTTGCTGCTTCTTATTACTACAAGAAACTGAACTTACAACTAAAATGCTTTCAGGAAGATGCTAAAGTTGGAGCTCTATAGCATTAAGCCCAGATGAACAAAAACATACTGCACTAAAGACAGAGCTGAATTTCCAAGAATCTCTCTCACCTTTCACCCATTATAAGCATCTGAATAAAAGCTTAAGGTTGAGCTGGAAGAATTTTACTCCTTTGGAACAGTGATCATACAGCAATTAGAATACTGCAGAAGAAAATCCTGGTGAATTCAATGCAGTGACAAGGTACTTTGAGCAGGTTTCCTTCCTTCTCTGGAACAGTTGTTGCTGACTGAGAAACTTCACACACACTAGAGAGAAGTTTCATGCTTCAGCACATGCTAAGGTAGGAGCTGCCTTTATAAATAAGTAGACAAAAAACCCCAAAGAACAAAAAAAACCCTCAAAACACATTCTTGAATGAAAAGCTGTCAGGACAGCTAATAAAACACTGCTCATCTGTGTATTTTCACAATTGCAGTATTAATTTTTAAAATTTTTAGCTGCAGTTACAAAGTCCAGTTTTTGGGCAAAATTAACACCTTTTATTGCTATGACACCCACCATATTATTCGTCTGGAGATAGAGTGGCTTCAGCAATGAAATAGATAGGTGAAATGTCATGAATCTAGACTTCAGTGGTCCCTCACAGTGCAAGCAGCAGTAGAGAACCATTTTCAGCACAGATCACAAGCTGGTATTGAAAAGCAAGTGAGAAGACAGCAACTGAATCCTTTGTTGTTTACACCACCTGGGGCAGTGAGTTTAAACCTCGCAGCCTAGAAGCAATAAACTGGCCATGGCAAGTTCCAGAGCTCAGATGTTCTACCATTTGCTCCTAGGAGAGCTCTCTGTACAAAAACCAGAACAGCAACAAATCCAGTCCCTGTCCTTAGCAAGGCTAAACTCATGGCAGGACAATTGCTTCACCTTGAAACATTTAGCCTAACAGAAAGAAAAAGAAAATGGGTAGTGGATGACCTGAAGATTACAATTTACAATTTTACATCAACATCAGATACTATTAAAACAAAACAACTTCTATTCCCTTCTTGTTTGGAAAGGACTGAGACCATTCTGTCTGTGGCTGTAGACTGTTTCGGTATTATCCAACTGCATAAACGAAACTAGTGTCAAAATTAAGTTTTAAATGGCTTGAGGTTTATAGGAATTAAAGAAGGAAAAATTAAATTTGAAACTCTGCTTGTTTACTAGCACTAATTAAATATGCCAGATTTCTGGGCAAGCTTCCTAGCCTGTGGCTACTACGTTACTGGCTTGTAAAACAGTCAACAAGTGCATGAGTACAAAGCACAAATACAATAACAGAGATTTCGTGTACAATCCTGCCCTCAGTTTATAAAGAAAAAAATGTATAAGAACCAATCTGTAACTATAAAGACCTGTGCTAACCCTCTAGACTATGCTAGCAATATAAAAAAGGCCCAAGTCTACAATGGCTGCTTTTGCAGAGACAGTTAAAAAAAGTAAACATAGAGAGAGGTAAGAAGCAATAAGCACAACAAAAATGAGTAGGAAGCTTTAAAAGGCCAGTTTACTTCTAAAAATTCCATGCTTCTGGGCTCTGCTCTCAAAATAATTTGCTATTAAAAATAAAAGGGAGTTTTAGCACTGCAACAGAAGAGGTGGGTCTGATTCTTCACACCATAGAAGCTGCACTATTCACAAATAGATTTTATTACTATATTGGACTTCCCTAGAAAATAGCTTTATTCTGAAAAGCTGGAATTGCACATTTAATGGGAGCATGGACCATATTTTTAAGTGTACAGTCCTTTACACTCTATACTTTTAAGACATGTAATATCTTTGTGTTCTACATTTTAAAGGAACCAGCACAATGAGCTCAGTCTGTGAGGAAACTACTACAACCAAGAAACAACAACCTGAAGCCAATCTCAGAAAAAAAAAAAGGAGTCTTTGGGGACAGAACAAAATGCAATGGTACTTACATCTTCCCTAGGGAGGTAGAGAAGGAAGAAGGAGGGACAGTAAGAGCCCATGACCTAAACACCGTTCTTTGCACACACTTCTTTCAGAAAAAGCTCCCCATTTACTTTGTGTGGCAGAAGCAGCTGATTCTACAAAAGCAGCAAACAACTCTTAATGAAAAAACACTAGAGGACAATTTGCTGCCTCGACAGCTTTAACATGAACAGCCTTTCACAGCAACTCAAATTAATGTGTGTTCCCACTGTACAGTAGTCTTGCTCAGCTTTAAGGAAACCAGGAATTATGCTTCTATAAAAATTCAGCCACGCAAATATTCTGCTGCAAAAAGAGGCATAAACATATAACTCTTCAACTTTCAGAATCATGTACATGAGGCAAAGGGAAATGATATAAAAGTAACTAGGTTTTTGTTTACATCTCTTATTTAGAAGAGCAATTCCAGAAACTAAATTGCTTCCACAGAGACACTGATTTAATTAGACTGCAAAGCATGCTTTATTTGCGTTCAGACCTCTGACGTACATTGATAAAAAAAGAAAAAAAATACACAGTGGACATACACAAAATAATTGTCTAAGTTTCTTCTATGCCAGATGCAAGTAAGAATTCTCAAATACACTTTCATGGGCTCTTCCGTACATGCAAATGATCCTTTTTTAATATACACAAACTATGCATGTTTTCAATTAAAAACATGACTGGATTGATTGGATCATGTATTTTTGAAAACCAGCCAAAAATCAAACACAAACTGAAGTCATGAAGGAATTTTTGGAAGTACAAACCATACTACAGTTCTGCTTCTGGCAACAAGAAACACCTCTCATTTTGAGACAATGCTAGAACTGATAGGAGTGCACAAAAACATGCTGTCATTCAGCAATGAAATAACTACATTAATGAACAGTGCTCAAAAGCTGAAAAACCCCTAAGTGGTCAAAATCTTAGCTTAGCAAATAAGTCCACTATGATCAAGTAACAGCAGAACACTGGCTTCCTGCTTTTTGGGAACTCTTAATCTCAATTTTGGTCTTCTTATTCAACAGGACGACAACATGAGTTCCTCAGAGATGTAAACAATGGATTCTCTTCAGGACACAAACAGTGGCAGGAAGGGTGACAATTTTGCTTGAGGTAACAAACAGGACTCCTAAGAATGGGCTCTCATACACTTTTTTTCCCCATTGCATTTTGATTCCCATGAGTACAAACATTGCTTGTCCTTCCTCATGGTAGATTTAAAAGCAAAAACATCCCAGAATTTTGGGAGTGTAAATAAGATATAATTCACTTTTAGAGACAACGTACAAGTTCAAGTCAGTGTCTACCTTGAATGAATACTTCTGAAGCTCATCAATTTTTCTGCTCTTTATAACCTCATCTAATTCCCCCTACGCATGCACCACCTAGCAAGCAGTGATCAACAATTCCGACAAGGAAACTTATACAGAGAAGTCAGATCAGCCTTCGCAAAGACACAGCCACAACACTTTTCCCTTGTGTACACTGCAGTTCTCCTTAACTCTCCTGGTGCATTGCACACAGCTAGCGGTGGCCTCACATCACCTTCCCTAAAACCCCTGCTCATTTGGATGCTGAACAATTTGGTTCAGCTTTCATCTCTTCGCCATACAATAACTTTTCAGGCACTACCCAATGATAAAAATATTCACAGGTCATTGCATCTAGAACTTAGGAAACAGCCGTATCCTAAGATACATAAGACTCTCAGTGGATATTTCCACTGAGACATAAATTAACACTCACGGCCAGTTTTTTTACTGCCACTGGAAATCAGCAGTAGATATGCAGGCATATGGCAGGTAGCAGACTGAAGCCTTCCAGAAGTCTTGACTGGAATATGTGAGTCACTTCCACTGTGAACACAACATGTTTTCATGTACGAAAATAAAGAAGTAAAAGCACAGAGTGTCAAAGTAAAAGGAACTTTTAAATTATTGTGCTGCAGTTTGCAATGATCTTTCTATCACTCATACTCAGTACTACAGACCTTTCTCATATTGACAAGTTCATATCCGTTCATCCACTGCCTCCAAGGTGGCAAATCAATCAGCTAGAACTTCAACACATGGAAATGAAAGAGCAGGTGAAGTGACAGATTTCTTTGCAACAGGCTACTGAACGGCAAGGTTATTTCAGCTCTCGAGTCTGGCATTTCTGCTGTTCATGACATTTTTGATTCACAGGTTCATTATACCTTTGTTTATGAGCACAACCTTTATGAGGCCACTATTTAGTAGGGCAGTATCACTTTGTTTTATAACCATAACCTGTCATTCAGAAAACATTCACTCTTTCTGTTTATGGATAAAACCATCATTAAAAAAGTGAAAAAGTAGATCACACACAGCTGCCCAAATCAACTTGGAAGTTGTTTTACAACAGATTACTTGCAAAAACATCTGTCATGTTTTTAAAATGTTTAGGAGAAATGAAAGCAGTTAGTCTTTGGAGTGATCACTAATTCTAAAGGGAATTACTTCTCTACTGTAAAAATAAACTATTTGAAGAATTATAAAATATTATACTCTTGTTTGATATTCGTATTCTGCTGGATCCTGAAAGTGCTGACCAAAGCTATACATATGGGTAACAAAGTTCACATCACAGAATTTAAAAGGTGCCATCAGGTGGCCAAACTGGAAGTGGAGAGCAGCAAACAAATGCAAGAATTAAGAAAACATAAACATCACTTTTTTCCCTTTATGCAGAACAATATGGACCTGAGAAAGCCCAGATGACACAACAGTTTCTTCAGCAGGACTGGCTCCTCCCAGGGAGTCCTCCTGGTATTTCCTCAGGATACACAAAAGTCCCGGCAGCACTTGGGTGTCAGCTCAGGGGCATCCCTCGGCCCTGCCAGACTCAAGCCAGCATTCATAAAACCAGTTTGTATGCCTGCAAGGAGTCACCCACCTATATACAAATTCCTGCACACCCAGGAGGAGGGGCTTGTTAATGCAAAAGAAAATATATTTAACTTTTCACTGCATGTCCAGTGCCTTTGTGGAAAAAAAAAAGAATTAGTACATTGAAAGGTAATTAGAGACAGTGGAGTGATAAGAACAGCAGTGCATAACAATGTAACACACAATACATGACACTAATAAATACTACAGGCGTCAGACATACAAAAATACAAGTACTGAAAGTGAAAATGTGGGTTCAAACATGACCTATAGCTCAGGCTGGATGCAGTGTTAGATCAGCTGTTTCCTAAAGGTCATTTAAACAAGTACTATTCTGACTCAAAGCCTGGGAAAGCCAACAGTTAATACCCTGTACTCAGAGCAGCATTTTACATTTACACTACTGACATAAATGTTCACAAGTTATGCCCCTATGAGACAGGAAAATAATATTGCATTCATTTTAAAAAGCAAAGAAAGTATGCTAACATTAAGTGGATTTCTCAAGGTCACAAAGCCAAGTAGACAGGTGAGATCTCTTTGTGTATAAATTACAAGGCAACCTTAATGCAAACAGGTGATAACACACCAATTCATATGAAACTCATCCCTCCCAGCACCATACCTCCCAGAGAACTCTTTCCCTGTAAACACAAAGGTTGCTTATTTAAATGGTTCTCTACAACAAAAAATATTAACACTTCTATTTTTTTTCAAACAGAAGAACAAGTAAGGATGAAAAAAGGTCAGACAACTTTTCTGCAAATCCTTTAATTCAACAGACGTCTAGGACAGGAAAAGTAACTTTTTAACCCCAGGCATACAGTCAGGGTCACCGCTATCACATATGAAGGCCTGGAATCTACATAATATCCCTAGTACTGTAACATTTTTTCAAACTAATATCAAGGACATACAAAAAAATGCTAAAATCTTTTTTTTTCCAGTATGCTTCCTTCATATAACAACGTAAATCAGAGAACACATAGAGTCCTGTGTTCTATAGCTACACTACAATGAAGTACATCTAACACAAACACATGCAAAGGACATATTCCTTAAATTTGAAATACATACTATTTTCTCAAAGGGTAAGATATAGAAAAATATACCAGCAAGCACCAATTTGTCTCACTGATCTATCCCCTCAATAGCCAGAGGCTACTTCTAAGTACTCTGACTTAACACAGGAATCTGAATTGTATAAATCAACGTCTCAATTAACATTTTGTTTAGGAAGAGTTATGGAAGAAAAACAGAATGTAATCATTTGCTATCACAGTGGCTCCAGAGGTCTGGGAGAGCGTGCAAGAAGAATGGAGTTGAATGTGGGAAGGGTCCATTATTCTTTCAATAGCGTCTGGTGCTGCAAAGTATGTATTTGCATACTTTCCTACTGGAAAAGCTTAAGTCTTCAGTAGCTCCTTGATCTGGGAAAATGGCAGGCACCCAAATGCTAACCCAGGGATCGAGGAACAAGATCTACCTGAAGAACAGTATTTTTTAAGTGGCCTTAGAAGTGAAAAACGGCCATAAAAAGAAGTCTCATTCCCAAGGGATTTAATTCCTTCTGTCTGGCTGCTGTTTGTCAGGTGCCATTCCCCACACACATCCTCAGCACATTCTAAAACAAGAACGGAGAGAGGGCCTCTCTGAAAATAATCACACTTGCTGAAAGACCAGCCCTGCATAAATATCTCTAACAACAGTACAAACAGAAATCAGACTTCTTGCCCGATACTTTGGTTGAAATTTATGGCACCACTGGCCATGATTCTGTTATTACTATTCTACCTGGCTAAGGTTCAAAGTCACAGAAGTGGGAATTTCAGAGGTATTTTCAGAAATGATGTAGCACATCTGGGGAAAAAAAACAAACCCCAAAATTACAAATGCTGTACCAATGCATCAGTGAACAAAACTATATATTACACGTACATGTACACATGTATGAATACATGCACCATAGAAATAGGACAGAGAAGTTAAGGACACACATGGCCTCTGAAATTATATTTAATGCTGCACCTTGGGAATAATAAAGCAGAGCAGGGGGGAAAATAAAATCAAAGGGAATACTAGAAGACAGTCTCTGGTGCTCTTGCAAATATCACCAGCTGCTGGATGATTTATATGCAAAAAACCTAGAAGTTGAGCTTTAACTTAAATTTCCCTGCTTTCTTACTGGTTTGCTTCCAACTCTAGGAGTTTAATTAAAGTCCATCAGCCAAATTTTTCTCAAGGATGTAAGTTATTCCTTTTTTAAATCTTCCTGTACTAACTGACCCAGATTTTTTTAAACTCTTGAGCTTTCACCAACATGATTATGAATACACATACACATATATTTTTAAGATGGTTAAAGAATTTCAAGATGATCAACCCAAGAAACACCAACAGCTGCTGCTGGCCAATATGAAGGTATGCACGTACATGCAACTTATACTAAAATGAGTAACGGGACAAGATACAACATTCTGTATTGCCAATTCACATGTCAAGATCTAATAGTTACCTCCTCCTCCTTAACAGAGTACACAGTAATTGGTGACTGGGGAAGAAGAGTTCTACAAGAAATCTCCAAGAAAAGTGGATAAGCAGTTTTACTGCTTGTAAAAGGAATCTCTCTCTCTCATCTTCTCTAGCTGGGGAAATGGTGCAATAAATTTGATGAAGAAAGGAAGGATTTAAACCCAGAGAAAATTAGGATTTCTCAAAGCAGAAACACAGAGAAACATGCTGCCCTTAGGAATAGATCTCTGCTATTTACTTGATCTACTGGAAGAACTCCTGGGGAGCATGTCTTAGCAAGAGAAAGGAAAGTTTGCTATGCTCTTCATTTCCTGTGTAATTCCAGAAACTGCCAGCACAATGCTGTTTGGGGAGAACCACACTACAGCTATTCAACAGGGAATTCGGCATTGTATTCTGAATGAATGGAAACTTTCTCAAAGATATATATTTGCTGCAACTCAAGTAGAATGCAAGCCCAGTAAGTATATGAGCCCACATACACCTTCAATCAGCTAATTGCAAATTGTGACTCCATTATGACTTTCGCAATATTCTTCGCAGTGCGAAACAACACAGTAAATCACCAGGGTTAGAGTTCACAGGAGCCATGAACTAAGTGCAATAAATCAGCACTAAAAATATTATGCAACTGCAGTTCAACTGATACCAAGTGTAGTTAATTTTAATGGAGAGGCTATTGCTTTTATGCATCCTCACAAGTTAGTGATTTGGGATCTCGGTGACCAGGATAAAGGAAAGGCTCTCTGAAACCTGGGTTTCTTAGAATAAACTAGATGAATGGTTCCCTGAAAATATCCCAGGGGTATTTTCCTCCTGCCACTGCAAAAACCTTCTGCTAAGTATGACAATTTAAAGGACTAAAAATGCATCCGTAACACAGAACAGTAAAGGAACCACAAACTTTGGCTGGGTTCATGAGCCAGGACATCATCCCCAAGCAGAATCAGACCTTTTAACTGAAGAGGAACAGTCACATGCCTCATTTCACCCTTACTTTGCTTTAAACTAGTCTGTTTCCTCCCCCCCCCCATATTCCACATTGGCTGATAAATTCCCCAACGGCGGGTGTTAACTAACTCTGCATTCCAGTCTGCTCTGCGTCATGGAGTTCCACATCCCGCTGATGAGGAACACATGGCAGACATGTGGTAGGGGACAGCCTGACAGTGCTCGCACAAGCAGGGATAACTCCTCTGACCTTTGGCTTTTTTTCTCTCTGTACCATCCCAACTGCACAATGAGGAGTCTGTGCCCCTCTGTCGCCTACTGGTCACTCTGGGATCACTGGACACAAGCTGAAACCCTAATATTTCAACAGGCAGCTACACTGAATACACATTATGGCTGAAAATGTATGTTGAAAGCAAGCAATTGATCGTTCTGTGTCTCTGCCCTAAGCAAACCATCCAGAGGAACTTTGGACTATACAGGTTATATCTGGATCAACTGGGGTTAGTATGTCACAAAAAGAACTATGGCTGTGCGTCCTCATCAACTCTGTGAAATAAGGTAACTCACAGACTTGCTAAAAAGTACACAGTGGCAACTGTATTAAAGCATTAAGATGTCTTTCTAAAATGAACAGACCATTTATCATCTTTTCAAGGCCTGAGCCTGGCTTAGGGTAACAATGAGCTTCAACTTCAGTGTTGTCCAGACTGAATGACTCATGTAGAGTACTGCATTTACCAAGTCACATGGACTCGAGGGTGTCCAAGCAGTACAGTCATCCCTTCCTCCTTCGAAACCTCTGAAAAGTAAAACTGAATCACAGGCTAAGTGCTGGTCTGAGACCGCAGCAGACAGACAGAGAAATGACTAATGACAGTCCATGCAACATACATTTACTGCCGATCAGAAACGAAATGCTTAGCCTCAAGTTCTCTTCTGCTTTTAGCCTTATGTGTACTAGAACACTGGCCAGAATCTTGCAGTGAAATGAAAGCCATTGACAATAAGCCTTTCTATTACTACATTCAATAGAAGCTTCTGCTAACATTCCAGATTCTGAGATTCATGACCTCTTACCTGCACAAGCTGTCAAGACACAGCATGACCTTTCTTTTATAAATAGGACCTGGAAATGCTGTACCTTCCTTTCAACCCCCCGCCAACATATGAATAAAATAACATGGCAGCAGCAAAACAATAAAATCCTGTGGAAGCAACAGTATTAAAACCAGTAATAGCACTGTATCCTTTAAAATATGAAGTCAATGTCTCACTAACTGCTTTTACACTATGCTCATATTTACTGTATAAGTGTAACATATAAAAGCACAAAATTAAAGAGTTTTTGTTATACTTGGCTACACTGATTTTAGAAATAGTAAGTAATTTTAAAAATACTCAATTTCTGAAGTTAAATGCTACACTCGTCCCCAACAAATTTACAGAAAAAGGAGAACAAGTTGAGCAAAGTTTAAATGCATAATAAAAAAGGCAAACTTTCCAAGAAAATTAATACCTTTTAGCTACAGCAGCTAGTCTTAGTGAGCTGAGAAACTAAATAGGCATGCAGAACCTACTCAGGGCATCCTGAGAACATCTACTCCAAACTCATGTCTTAAACAACAACAACTCTTGGGTCGACATCTTTTTCTGAAATGTTCAGCAAAATCCTCTTTTCTAAAGAAATATGATTAAAGCTACATCAACATTTTTAAAGTGTGGTTATAGTTTGAGAAGTTAGTGTGTAAAAGTCACACCCTTTTATTCAATAGACTTAGTTCCCCTGTTTTGAATTCAGTCAGATCTGCTTGCTTTACTGGCTAAAACAACTTTTTACAGCTTTCTAAATTCTTATTAGTACTGAGAAACCAATTCAATTCTGGGAAGGGGAACCAGATTCTTTTCTGGCTTGTGCATCTGTAAAAGGATTATTACCTAAATCAACACATACAATTTCTATTTTTTGATAGAGGAGCCAGAAAGAACCTCATTTATTTCCTGGATGCTAGTCAGAAAATTTTATTTTTATTTGTGAGAAGAACAGACCTGGACTAATTGAAAGAGCAGATTTGGATCAACAGAAAACACATCACTCTACAGAGGTCGTATTTTACAGAAAAGAAGTTATGTCCTACAACTTTCTACAGTATTTCTCAAAATACCACTCGAATGCAAAGGAAACTTAGAAAATTTGGTAGTAGTGAAAACTCTTGGTTTTTCAAAGAGAAGACCACCTCCAAAGCTAGGACGTGTATTCACTGCGTACATAGCTGAGACCAGCAAAGAGTTTTTGCTCCCCGGTCAGTCCTGAACTGCTCCTCAGGATTTTCTTATTGAGCTGCATTACTGCATGCCCCAGTTCACTGCCAGTGGCACAGCTTGTGGGGACATCTCCCAAATACACAAAATAAACAGAACCAAGTTATCGAAGTATTGCTGTTTAATCTATCAGAAGTCATGAAGCTATTTTTGATACATGTGGCTTATGGAGTACTCAATTTTATGTCCAGCTGGGCATAATCCTTGGTGGTGGCCCCCTTCACCAGCACAGCTGGATCTGGTGCAAGACATCTGCCCATGATCTAGTTTAGGATGCTTCACATTGTAGAGCATCTGCCTATACCAGTGTCATTCCCAGCTTTTCTAAAGGAAATAGATTTTAAAAGAAAAAAAGAACCACCCTAGGAGCAGCAGAGTATTTCAGAGATGCCAATTTCCCAAGAACAATGGAGTTAAAGAGCAGAAACATTAAGGAAGCTGCAGCGTGTTTATATATGATCCACTTATTTAAAACGAAGTATCAGCAAGGAAAAAAAAAAAAAAGGACAATATCCCAAGGCAACAGAAAGAAACCAAGTGTATCAAAGCTGTTTCTGAGCTCCCATTACCTACCCACTTGGCAATGCAGACTTTTGAAATTACACTAAATCATTCGTTTTTACTCTCATGATACAAGCAGAAAAGGAAGAAAAAACTCCCCAATCTTACCCCTTGCTTTTATTAAATTACCTTAAAAACAGATCTGCATTGTTACTTCAAGGTTACTAATGTTAGTATTATATATATTTATAGATGAGGTATTCCTTTCTGTCTGAAGCACATGAGGTAATAAGTAGCTGGAATTGTCATGGTGATTTATTAACACATTCTCTAGGAGAAGCCCTGCACCTGCATCTGTGCAGACAGAACACCCACGAAGGCTGAACTCACCCCTACACAGCCCACAAGATCTTAAAAGGAAATGCTCCAAATTTAGACCTGCTCCAACAGGTGTCTTTTACTGTTTCACTTTGCATGACCATAAATATTAGAGGTGGAGCAAAAAGCTCCCTGTCCATTGTAATCGTGCTTTGAAAACAAATACCTTTGCCCCCTCCCAAAGCAGAGGCAGCAGCTATGGAATTCTCATCATTTCCTCACTCCTTCATCCTGTCAAGACCCAAGTCAGAGAGATGTCACTGGCAAAACCAGGCTCCAGGGATGAGCACATAACTTTATTTTTTTTCTCTTCAAAGGGCTCTGAAACATCCCTAAACTGTATTTTTTTCATTCTAGTATCTCATCTTGCAGCTATTTGCCAAAGTGAATGACATGCACAGGCTGTTCATGGCTTTTTATAAGCTCTCATTACCCAAACAGGGAACCATTTCCTTGAAAATGCTTTCCCCAGCAGCACTAGTCTCTCTAGGCACCACCAATAAATTTGTCTTTTGGCTCAGCCTGTTGCACTCCAAAACGTGCCTGAATAGATGTATTTGATATTGTTTTCCACTTGTTTACTGAGGGAGGATGCTACCTGTGGGACTTGTCATCAGGGTGATTAACAGCACAGGGAAAATAAAAGATAATTTTACCCGCCGAGCTGAAAGCTTTGCCAGAGTTGCTCTGGAGCAAAATCCAGACTCCTTTCCATGGTGTAACAAGGAGATGCAATCCCAAACCCAGAATGGCTATCTATGACTTACAAAACCACAACACAAATCAAAACAACAAATCTGGAAAAGAAATCCTAACCAAACTGAGAAAGAGAATAACAGGTAACACCATGAGCTTAGAAATTCCACTAAAATGTTTCATTCTGTAACACTTCCATAACTGCAAAACACCGAGTCAAGAGCAAATAAATATTTAATACTCAAAAGGTACTCAGGAGAATGTGTGTTTTCCCTTGTCCCTCCTCACCAGCTGCTCTTTTATGGCAGGAAAATGAAGAGCATGAAATCCAATGATAGGAAGAAGGCAAAGGTCAGGAAAAAAGGTTTTACTTAAAGGATTTAAATTAGCGTTCTACAGTTTTGCGTGTTTTGTCAACACAACTTCCCTCCTGTGAGGAGGGGGAGCCAAAGGGCCTTTGAACCATTTCTGTATGGGGTTTAGATTTTTACCAGTAACAAGATTCCTAGCTTTAAAGAAAAGCTCATCTTCCTTCTTCCCATTCCTTTCACCACTCCCTCCCTGTCCCTCCTTCCACTCCCCTCCTTAAAAAGAGAGGAAAAAGAAAAAGGATCTGAAGAACAAAACAAGCACTGGAGGAGTTCTAGAGTTCATGTAACGGAGACCACTATAGCCCTTCAAAGGGACCATTAAAAGCAAAACAAACAAAAGCAACACCCTCAAGATGTCTATTGTATTTTACAGAGGAACAAATGAGTGTGCTGGAAATTCTCCCACCATCTTGCCACAAAGTCTGTTATTTCATCAAAACAAAGTCCAGAGATCAAGAAACAGCCAACATGGCAGCTGAAAGTCAGTCATGTCAAGTGATCCATGAAGAAAATGAAATTGGGCTTGCCTTTTTTTTTTTCCCTCTTTCTTTACTATGATGTATTAAAAAAAGACTTCAAAGATTGTTTCAAGCATTGCTTTTGTTTCTCACATGAGAAAATCAGGAGTTGAGCAGGTCTAGACAATTCACTGGTTAAAACACCATTTGCTGCCAACATTTTGTCTTCCTAGAGCTCCCACAGTTGTTGCTACCCTGGATTTGCCTGAAATGAAATTACTCGATAATTTCCATATATATTTTGCTTCCCTCAGAGCTTCCCGAAGATGGCAGCTGTAGGACAGAGAGAGTGCACCAACACTGACAGTTGGCAGTTTCATATGTCAGAGACTTGCCCAGGTGGATACTGGCCCAATACTTCTGCTTGATGCTTCAAAACATCTTTTTTATTTTTTCTTTTTATTCTTTTTAATACTTAGCAGTTCTCTTTTTGTTCTTCTACGTTATCCTAGCATCTCTGGGCTTCACTTGGAGGGTGGCTAACACTTTACATTCGCTTTCATAGCTGTGCGTGTAAGAAAGACAGGGAGACAGATTTTTATCCCATCTGTATATCATCAACACTCCATTTACCAAATCCCAAACAGTTATGCTCAAGATCTACTGAAGACAATGTAACTGAACAGGTGCTACTGAGGGCAAAGTTTAGCCTGCAGGATAAAGCCTGATTAATTTAGCTATAGGAATGAGAACCCTCTGGTTAGATGAACCTGTAAAATCAGGGGTCAACTAAGATCACATATGTTACACCAATTTCTAAGTCATTATACCACAGCCACCCTCTAGTGCCAGGAGGAAGCCATAAAGGCAAGCTTGTCACTAACAGCAGATAAAATATTCCTCCCCTAGCCCAAGATAGATCTATTAGTCTTCATGTGCACAAACCCACAGAATGCACCAGTGATGAATTTCCTACTCTATGCAGATCAGCTGCTGTGTATGTACAGAAGGTTTGCCTGCAGCTTGGTCCCTGCCATGCCCAAGATAAGCCCAGGAGAAAGCCAGTGGAAACATGCTGGGACAGGCTCCTTCCATTACAACAGTTAACAGGGCCCAGTCTTCATCACCTTCCTTCTAGGATAACCCTTAAACTCCAGCAGAGGACGTGTCATCTTTCCATGGGCACAGAGCATCTCCCTCACATCTGGCAGCGGGATGTTCAAGGAAAGATTACACTGAGCTGTGGCCTACAGCACACACCAGAGGCATTTTCACAGCAGAGATTTATCTGAGAGCAGACCCCAGATGTCCATATCCTTGACTTAATAGGTCCACATGGATGAATTCCCAGCTCTCAAATGGCTGTTCCACAGGTGTCTCATCTCACTGAGGTGAAGTCTGACTGTCAGCCTGGGACAGACTACAAACGTTGGCCTCTCAAGGAGCCAACACAGCTTTGCAAAGAACACATCACACAATGTGTGCCTGCGAAAACTAAAATCACTGTACTGGAGAGCATAAAGTAAAAGGCATCTTTCCTTCTCCTACTAATGGGTATGAATTACACTGTGCAGGAAGCTCAGCTTGTCTGGCATATTTGATAAATTCATCCAAGTCCTCAATGAAGTTTAATGGTGGATATAGCATGGTTTCTCTAATGAATCTTTTGGGGCATGGAAAGACAGCTGAGATTTTGTGCCTTAAATGTGTAAGAGGGTCATGAAATTCTGAGAGCCTCTCATGGATACTCTGCAAATCCACGCAAGATGAACTCAGCCAATAAGACTAGCATTTAATTCATGGACATAGGTCTAACACTTCACAATCTCTGAATCTAAACTGTATCTAACCTATTGCAGTATAGATTTCATTTCAAAAAGAGTTACCCTTTCATGCATTCCTTTTCCTTCCCTGGATATCTTCCTAATAAAGTTATAAGAGAAGCCTATCAATTGGTTCCAGTGATGTAGCAAATAATAAAATACTGCTCCCTGAATATTGCAAAAGCGGCTTTTCTTCTTCCCTTCTCATCCTACTTTCTCTTTAGCCATCTTTCCTACTACACACTTATTTTATCCCAAGTTTGGTTTCTATTACAAGGACCCATGAGCTTACTTCTGAAGGATGGATCTTTTAATGACAAGTTCTTCATCCAAGTCAGCTTCATTAGCCATGAAGAGCAATCTTTTTCCTGTGTCATCCACTCCAATGAAGTCGCGCTGCTCCACTGAAGTAGAAAATCAAAGACAATCGTTATATAACTCCATTTTAATGCAGGCTGGAAAGACAAATGGGATCACCAACCACCCCCCAAATATGAAATATGACTATCCCAGCAAATCCATGAATTTAATAAATATTGTTGATAACTTTTTCAACTTCTTGTCAGTTGGGATAGCTGGTATATACCATGGCATTCAAAACACTGGTCCTGAAAGGCTTTTGCACCCTTTTCATGAAGATGCCAATAACAGGTCCTGACATGCAACACTCAATTTTGAGCTGTGCTTTCCTGTTTTTTTTTTTTTAATAAAAATCCCTGCTACCTGAATTAAAACAACAACAAACTCGAGGCAAGCAGCAAGTTCTTCAAATCCAACTGCTTCTTCTCATAATGTCACTCCAAATTAGAATTAGGGGGTCTGGAGAGGATTATGATTTCAGTTAAGACCTAAGTATTTTGCAACTCATCTATTTTAGACAAATATCAACATGTAAATCACAAACACACATAAAAGGATAGATTCTACGACTTCTACCATGGATGTTTCTGGGTGGGTTAACTTGGTTTAAATATCTTTTTATAGAATTGTCCACCAAGAGAATACCTAACACTCACATGTATTATTGTGGCAGTCCGTATCTCCTGCAATCAGTGACCATGCATCAGCAGGGACTCTGGACTACTGAAACTTAAAGCATTGATTTTTCAACAGTTTTCCACAACATCTGAATACAGTGGTGGCAGCCATATACTGATCTTTACAGACACAAGCTGTACAAGTAAAGCCAGAGCACAGTTTTAACAAAAGTCTTTTTTCTCCCAATAAATACTATTATTTTGGGCCAAACTGGCACATCTTTGATCTCCTAAGTTCTGTGCCTTTAACCATACTGGAGTAACAACATATCCCAGAAGTAGCTAATTCTCTAAGATCTTTTTCAGACAAACTATGAACTTTATTTTTCCCAGTTCAGGCCCATCCCTTGTTTTACTTATACTGTTACCACAGTAATAACTATGGTTGAAACAGTCAAATCAATGCAGCTGTTGAAAGTTCTCCAATGCGATCTTTGATCCAAGTGATCAAGCACAGCCTCTTCAGAAAACCCCCCAACCCTTCTCAGAAATTCATTACACAGCAAAGAAATACAAAAATAGGCCAGAACATCTAACACCGTGATAAAATAAGTGCAATTACGATAACGCTTACTTGCTGTAAAAACTCAGAGTAAGTCTTGAAAGCAGTGCCTATTTTCATTCTGTGGAGGGCAGTGAAGTTTGAGATTAGGGGTGAATGAACTCTCACCTCTGCCACCTAACTGGAGTCTCCTGACAGGCTGAAAATACAACAGTAACTGACTTTTCTCCATCGAGGCACCAACACTCCTCTAAAAGTTCAGGTCTTGCCTGCCCATCTCCTGGCTCTTCTTACAGTAACATATTACACTGCTACAGCAAAACTCTATGCAACAGGAAAAAGGGAAAAAAAACCAACTTGATGAGAGCAGGATCAAGTCCATGACTGACACCAATCCGGTTAGTCTTGCTTGTGTGGATAGGTAAGAAACAAACAGTGAAACAAGGAGAGTGCACTGTGGGATTTTTTGTAGCAGGTGCCAGGTCAGGTTTCTCCTTGTATACTGGCAATAATAAACATTACTTCAGTAATTTAAAAAAGACAAAACTTATATACTAAAATCAATTACTCAGAGGTACAAGAGTGCTGTTTGAAATCCCACTGGCATCACTTAGCAGGGAAAAAATAAATGGAAGAGCAGACACATAACTAGTTCACAAAATCCCTGCAAGGAAGTATGAGAAAAGCGTTAAAGTGACAATAATTTTAAAAAATCATTTGAAGTATAAAAATGAAATGCAGGATGATCTCCTCACAGTAGATAAGGACTTGACACTGCTATTGCAATTTATTCATTATCTTACAAATTAGATCCCCATCAATTTTAAGGGTTTTAATGATCTAAAGAAATCATGACATCACAAGAGAATGTTAAGCACTTTAGTGACAAAAAGAAATAAATTCCAGTCATATTTTAAAAATGTTTTTTAATCAATCATAATTAATTGACACTTGAGGAAAAGACACCTTTGTTAAAGACTCAGTCTCCCCACCCTTTGAATTAAATGGAGAGGATTTCACACGATGCAGCCTTCAAGACCACCAAGCGGTCTTCTGGTAAACACAGAGAATACCAGTGATGACATGCTTGCTGCTTTCAAAACAAGAAAAATAAGCAGGAAAGAGTCATCATCCCCATCTTTTCTGCCTTTCATTACACACAGAAAGGTTCAGACACTGTTTTCCACTCAATCCCTTGCAGGTCATCTTTAAGCACACAGCCCCATTCTGGGTATCTGAATTCTTGACACACTCTGTTTATTTGGGTTACTGCCACTGACTAGCATTTTCACGTTGTGTTTTATTATTGCCATTGCTCTTTCTGCTCAATTTAAAAAGCCAATGAGATTATTATCATCATTATGATCCCCTAAATATAAAACTCAGTGAACTTGACTCTGTAATTTGCAGTTGAGTCAAACACTGCAGGAAACCATCAGGATGAATTTACAGCATTTAACACACATGCAATTCATTTAATTCATTAAATTATTAAGAACTGTTCTTTATATCACAGTTCTTGAATGTTCAATAATACCCCAAAAGCAAAAAGTTTGTATCAGATTCCATGACATATGAAATAAAATCTTGTTGATCCTTCTCAAAAAATTAATTGCTTTGTAGAAACAATGAAAAAATAAATCTAGTGGCTTGTCATGGGATCCATTTTCTAATACAAACACTTGAACAGTAGAGTCCAAGTACATAAAAACCTGTACGTGTCACAATTTAGAGAAGGAGCTAATAGTGCCACCTACTACGAAATAGTGCCTAACATATCCCATGTTAATATCTTGTCTTCAGGTGCTTATAAGCTTCACCAAGTGAAGCTGACTGGGATGAAATTTCCAATGCCAGGTGCCTGGCTTAAGAGGAACATTTGAAAAACTTTAGCAAAAAACCACTCAGTTGGTTCTAAAGCTAAGGAAAAAAGGGTTTAGCGTAAGCAGAAATGGTCTGGTGTCCCTTCTCTTAAAAAGCTCTAATCAATCTTTGAAAAACTGCAGGTTCACATGCGGTATTCTTCTCTAGCCTTCTATTTTCACTGCAAAAGTTTCTGCATATTTTATTCTTAAGGATAGATTGTTCCAATTCCTCAGCTCCTAGAACTGATCAAATAGCAGGTGCTATGTAAGGTTTTCTGTACCATCAGGTGGTACAAGCAAAGCACACAAGCCACAAGGCTCCACAGCCACACTGCGATAACTGTTCCAGGGGAGAGTTTAATCTGTTGTCTTTTTGCAGTCTACTTTTTACAAGGAAATAAAAGTCATAAACTCACAGGGGTGAGGGAAAGAAAAATCACACAAACAAGGATTCTACAAGACAGGCTGGAAGGGAGAGAAAGCGACCCCTGAAAACTGTGACTCTCTGTATAAGGACACTAGATAGGACAGGAATCAGAAGAGAACAGGTGACTATAGGCAGATAAATGAATCAGAAGAAGATGAGAAGACAGAAATGGAACCAAAGACGGAACTGGCAGTGAAAGAAAAGAGTAACATATGACAAAGAAAAGCCAGGCTCTTGACAAGGATCCTTGAGGAAGGAAACTAAGGAAAGAGAACAAGAATGGAGGCTGGTGGCAGCAAGAAGCCAGCATAGGAAAAGAAAGACGGATGAGATAAAGTAATGTTGACAGCAATAGGGTGTATTTAGTCAAGTAGGAATGAAAGCCAGGAGGGTCTGGTGCTCCCTAAAATGTACTTCCCTGCTCCAGAACCCGGAGAAGAACATAAAATTCCTGTCTTGGCACTCCCCTGCTTTCAACAAATGACTGACACAGGCCTGGTGAGGTTCATGTCCTATCTCAGGCAGTTCACAGGAAACATGTCACTAGTGCTGTCCATGGCAGGCAGCTCAAGTGGTGCTTTGGGTGGGAGATCTTAGCACTGAGTCCCACAGAAAAACACCAGGGGTGATAAAATACTTCTACCTGATGGAATTTTAGTCTTTTCAAGTTTGGTCTTTTACAGATCTGAAAAAACACACACAAATTTTAACAAGTCATGTAGGAAAAGTTATGCTACAAAGTCAAGCACACAGACAAAAAAACAAGCAAAATAAGAATGCATGTACAGTCTGATGTGTTTATATTTGCAAAGAGTCTTCAGATAATCTTGTTTATCCTCACAAACCTCCTCACCCCCACCCTGTGTGCTCAGAGCTCACATGCTGGGCAGCTCTCTGATGTTTAACCACAGACTCATTAGTTTACAATTCCTGAATGCTCAACTCTTCCCTGTAGCAGTGCTCTTGACAATGTTTTATGTGCCATTAGCACTTAGATTGCCTTTTCAAAAACAGGGGAGTTAGAGCTGTTTGAGAGTCCAAGTACTAAATCCTTTCAGCCCTACTAACCTTACACGTATCTCCAGAAAAATCTTCATGCAGAGCCTAAGAAGTTTTCTTTTAAAAATGTATTTCCTCTACTTTCAGACAACCGTTGGTTTGCATTTCACTCCTCTCTCAGAAAGTTTGAAGCTACATTTTCTTACTTGTATTCCAGTAATGCCTCTGAGCTTTAATCAAGGACCAGGACCCACAATGCTGACAGTAATCAAGGCTCAGCATTTTAACAGATATTAAAAGAAAATGAGAGGTATGGTGTGGGAATAACTGTGTTGTAGTACTTTTAGCATATAAGTAAAATGGGTATAATAGCCCTGCTCTGCCTTACAGCAGTGTTGTGAGAGGAGATACATTAAAGATTACAAGGCATTAACTAAGATATTATGGTAAGAGGGACAAGATAAGCATCTAATCAACTCCTTGAAATCAGTGGAAGTTTTGCCTAGCAAAAGGCTCCTGGATGTGATTTCAGAGGAGTAATTCACTACATACCATGAGAGACAAGAATTTCTAGAAGTGTTTGTTACCCACCTAGTGCTGATCCCTACAGTCAGTGTAAAATTCCCAGCTATAATCTGGCTGATGCTTAGTGCTCTTGAAAAACCTAATGGTTTTAATGTTCATATGTAACAAAAATTCAGGGCTTCATCCAAAACTCACTGAAGTCACCTGGAGCTTTTCCCTTAACTCTTGTGAGCTTTGGATCACAGCCTGCAAGATTACATGAGTCTAATACTTAATTCTGAGCTGGAAAAAACCAAGTCACACCCTCACTAGGGAATCTGAGGAAAAAAAGGGTATCTGTGCCTTTTTTATTTCTTTTGCTCTGGGACTGATAACTAAACATATCATACATACCAGTGGTTTCTCTACAATTTGTTAATAAATATGTATTCCTACCTACATACCTGGCTTTTTTTTCCCTTTCTGTCCTGGTACCACTTCTGTTGGTTCATGAGTTTTCTTCATCAACATGGAGAGAGTAGCATCATGTGTCCGAAAGAGGTCCACAACTTTATATAAATCAACATCTGTGATCAGATCGCAGCTCAACACCAAGACATCAGTCTGTCAAAGAAGGAAAAAAACCAGCAAACCTTTCAGAGGTACAAATTACCACATATGGACTAGCATTTGAGGATTCAAAAACAAATACACACTTTGTTTTCTTTTTTCTCTTTTTAATTTACCATTGCCAAAAATAGCTCCTTGTTTTTACTAGTGCTCTTTTCTTGAGTCCTGCTGTTACTGTTATTTGGTTAACGCTTATCCAGCTCTGGACCATAAAGAATATGTGACCATCTAAATTGTCTTCATCTGATCCTAAGGACACAGAAGTCATGACTTTCAAGACCAACAAAAATTCTGCAGTATTTTCAACAGCTACATTCTACAGTATTTTCAACAGCTACTTTTAGTTATATAATGATGTAGAAAAGAAATCTTTCTGAAGAACTCTTTTTTAGCTGACTTTGCATCTGGCTACAAACCACTGGAAAAGATATTTAAACTATGTTATTTTATTGGGGGACAAAAAAACCCAGACTATCTAGGATGTGATTTACTCAGTAATTGCACTGTGATGGTGGCCTCAGTTTAGAAATACTTTCCTAAAATCAGCAATACTCCATATTACAAGGAAAAAAAAAAAAAAAAGGACATTAGGTACTATTTAATAGGAGGCTTGTACTTAATTTTGATCTCGAAGGATTCCAAAGTCCCTTACACAGTTTTTAAGAGAACTGCTGCACAAATCACAAGATCATTGTCACATATTGAGCAAGACACAGCAGCTTCATTAATGGTGTACACTATCAGTACAATCCAGCTAAAAACTCTTATTTAGAAAAAACATTCTGTATTTCACGTGGGTTGTGGAATATGCTGCCAAAAACCAATGAGTTCAGCAATTAACTTCATTTAAACTAATCCTAACATAATATTTGTGCAGCATGGCCTACAGAAAAGTAGCAAATTTCCACTTTTTGTTAATGCTCAACCTCCTAAAGGCCTCTCCAGAAGACAGTGTTTCTTTCCTGACAGTTACCATTTTCACTTTCTCTGCTACCATTTCCCATGCTAAGCCTCCCTGTAGTATGACATGGCTGCCTATTTTTGTCTTTTTAAAAGACAGTATTTAATGAGAAGAGCATTAGACAATACTTAGAAAAACCTGACTTAATCCATGGAGGATGGATTAGTAATTCTACTCTTACTTTTGAAAACTATCTTGGTTAAAAGCAAACTACTTCAGGATTGACCTCTCATTCCAGAAAGGTTTATTACAGAAAAGCTTGCTTTACAGACTTTATCTAACACTAGGAGATTCCACACTGTAGTTGAGATTAGCTGAGGTCTGGTATTTACATTATTTGACAGGTTCTTCTATAACTGCTGGGCAGTTTCATGTGTTTACCAATAAGGCGTCGGAATTCATCATGCCACAAACTGTTGGAGCTGCTGATTTGGCATGCTGTGCAAAAGGTCAAGCTCTTCCATTTTCATGTGACTTCTCCCCACTTTACTGAGAAACACCTGGCTGCTTTGCAGGAAGGAACAATCTTCAGGTTGAGAATTTTACACATTCAAAACCTGACTTGCATCATTCCTTCTAACATATTTTCAAAATGTGTATTTTATATTACAGTTTTGCCCAAGAAAAGTATTCTAATTAGCACTTCTCTAAAAAAACCCAACATGCACACTTTGGAAAAAACCCCAGCAACCCAAACCACGAAAGCAAGTTGCCCAGCACTCTGGAGCAGCCCTGCTCCAACATTCCAGGGTGTACAAAGAAAATAAGAAAAAATTTCAGCTTGGTGTGGAAGCAAATCTCCCGCTTCACAACTGTAAACTGTGAAGAAACACATATTAAATATCCTGGAAAATCCTGCAAAATTTTCAGATATTCTGTTTTTACAAGAGCACGAATGAATTACAACGTTTACAGAAAAGGCCAAAAGGTATTCAAGACCCACATAAATAGACCTGTACTTTACAAACTCACTTTATAGAAGGAAGAGATTGCCAGCTTCAAATCTAGATGCATTCACTCCGGTGGTGAAAATAAGAAATAATAAAATGAGAGAGACTGACACCCCAATAGTCTTATACTAAACAATGACTATCTGGACTTGTAAAACAAACCTTGTAATTATTTCACATTTCACTAAATGCTTTAATCTGTCACTAATGCAAAAACCCAACAAGTGTTTCATAGTTCTGACCAGGCTCCTGGGTTTTTTCTTCTCACTATAGGACAAGCTTTTTGCAAAAACTGAATGCAAGACCCCTGAGGAGCATATGGGAACAGAACCACCAAATGTCTGGTTGCCATCTGTTCTACCCATTTACTCTCCCAATATGTAAATAAACGTCAGTGAGCGCAGGGACCAGTGAAACACACAGTTGCTCTGTAAAGCCCACATTTCTGCCTCTCCTCCTGATGAGCAGAGCAGTGGCCTCAGAAGCACGCTGAGAATACACCATGAAAGGCTCTTTTGGGACTTGACAGCCTCCCCTTTGAAACACCACCCCCCTCATAAATAAAGCCCTCACTGTCTAATGGATGCACTTTTTTTTTTTTCCCAGTGTACAACTCCTGAACGAATAAACTAATGGCTGAATGAAAAAATAAACTATCCTAGAACCTTAGCAGAAGTGTGTGTTTTTCTTTACATTTTCAGGGTGTGTGTAGAAGAAAGAAAATAAATGGTAGAACTTTTGGGTTTTTTACCTATATACATGCCAAATAAATGCAGTGCACCTTTCCCAATGAGCCACTGATACAAAGGAGAGAAGCACGCACTTACTACATGCACTCACGTGCAAACAAGGGGTATGTGAACATACTTGACTTCATGAATTATGCAAATACCTAAGTACACACACATCTCTTAATGAGATACATGTAACAATGATTACATCAACCCCAAACTATTATACAAACAGATGATAAGAATCAACATGAACTGATTAAAAAAAACCCCAGCAAACACACACCTCAAGCAGAACGACTGCAAAGGAAAAAAAATGCACACACAAATGCACTCTCAACACGCATTACAACCACAGGCAGGGCAAGGCAAGGGTCTTAAATCAAGAAGGACCATCTAATGGATGGAGCATGAAACAAATACTTGCAATATCAGGTATTCTACCGCTCTGCCAAACTTGACACATGCCATTCTGTCTCTACTACTTTTATGACAAAGAGAAGCCCTCATTACAGACCAGGGCTCTACCACAGAAGTTGCTCTACAGAGCAGATGAAAAGACCATCGAGCATAAGAGAACAGCAAATGATTTTGGGTTGAGGAACACAGGAAAACACTATTGCTACTCACAGGGACAGCAGCCCCGCCCTGCTGGTAGCACAGCTCATGTTTTTGTGAGCATCACAAGAGCCACAGAAAAGACAAGGAGAATATAATGCTCCTTGGAAGCATTAACTTGGGCCTTAGCAATGCCTTTTAACCTCAGATTTGCAATTCACTCACTCAAACGAAGAACTGAGACTAGGCTACTGACCAGTCGAGAAAAGTGGGATTCCGCAGAGACCACCTCACTTAAGATCCGAGTTTCAAGAAGATCCTTTTGCATCCCCACTGACTTCATAAATTATTGGAGCTCTGGGCTTACAGTCCAACCATCCCTGAATACAGAGTATTCAGTTAAGTAAAGTATGAAAACATGGCACTAAGGTCCTCAAATCTCCACTCTACTTTTCTAACACTGGCTAACAGCACTTCAACATCAAATGTTATGAACTGTGAAATGGTCAGGTATGAAATAAGTTAAATACTTGATCCGGATAAATAAAACAGTGTAACATAAAACATGAAGAGTTTTATACAAAATAGAGAAAACAGTAAGGAAAAAAAACACTGAAAACCAATATGTCAACAATTACAGTAAAGCCAGCACAATATGGAAAATATACACAAAAACAAGACCAAAAAGCAGATTGTTTCAAGAACTCGGATCAAGACAGCCGATTTAAAAATAGAAAGCATGTTTTCAATGGAACTAATTCATACCACAGATCAAAAGATGGATGCAATTATATGGTGTAATATACCAGCATAAATAAAAAGCCTTGGACTTTCTCACACCCCGCATACAAAGGCAACGCTAAAAACCCTTTTATATTCAGCAATTATTGCTGGAGCCCTTATGATCAAACAGGAGATGTCAAGGTTACCACAGATAGCTGGCAGCAAATTATGGATTTTTAGTGGTATTCACTATGTTTTTTCTATCAAGTATAGACAAGGGCAGGACCTCACAGCCTAAACTGCTGATGGCCTCAAAAACAGCAGACTAGAAAATGAGAAAACATGTGTTGCAAGGAAACTGTAATATGAACAAAATCAGCCTCAAGAGAAAGAGAAAAACAAATGTCAGATTGCATTATAAACAGAAAAGAAGCAAAACATCCACAAGCAGTAGAATCAGCTTCTAACAGAACTGAAAACCGACAAAACATTGAAGCTAAATTTAAAAAGTTTCCAATTGCAAAGTATTACAGCTGAGACTTTGACAGGAAAAGAAAGAAAATCAAGAGATTAGATATACTCAACCTAAGTTCATACATGCACAAACAGAGAACTTTGCATCACTTCCTGTGGTGTCACCAAACAACAGGGGAGAGAGAGGGGAATAAGTTATAATTACTGCTGGAATTAGGACTGAGTTTTATACACAATAGCCTGGAACTTCACCCACATGTTGCATTAACAGTGGGGTTTGTGTGTAATGCTTTTTATTATTCTGAAGAGTGGAAAGGGAAAAAACAGTTTGGCTGTGGGCAAGCATTTTGATTGCTTGTTAGCATTCTCCAGGCAAAGTCAAAGATACCTCCCAGCAATTGCATTACTCACCACTCTTCAGATCAGAAACTTACACCCAAGACTTTAGAGAATTCCTTTTTATCTCAGTCTCTCTTAAGAGACCTCCAATTTCCACACCTGTAACCTCTTTGAAGCTCTATGGCTGTTGCTGCAACTGGAGCAGGGAACCTCATTTGTTTTTTGATGTCTGTAAGATCTTGTTAGCTACCAACTGAAATGACCGCCTTTGGCTGGGAATTCCCACTCTCCTTTTGTAATGTTCTTGATGGCAGGATTTAGAGGGAAGTAATGATTTAGTACTTTGCTAGCAGACATGAAGTATTTACCTATTCTGCTCTCATCTTGCAGCAGGAAGTTTACTGTAGACCAGCACCTTCGTAACTATTCTGAGGATAGAGGACATAAAGGCACAGAATGTCCCTCAATCTGAAATCCAGAAGCAACCTCTCCTCATTAAAGAATGGAAGAACCATTATTTAAGATGTGTGCAATGTGAAAAGAGCTTCTTAGAGGGTTCTTTTTTCCTTCTAAAAAAAAAAGAAAACAGAAAAGTCTAATGTGGGAGCCAAGGGAGTCTCTTCTAATTTCTTGGATGGCCCTGAATTCATCAGGTGAGGATATCTTAAGGCAATGTGAATGCCTTCACATACGTAACCTGTCAGCATCACTGTTTATCTTCTCAAAGAAAGGTGCAAGAAAGATGCCAGAAGCTGGGGAGGAGACTTAACCCCAGTCTCATCATATGGTTCATCCGATGTTTTGTATCAGATGGGACCATACGATGAAAACACCATTTTAGGTTATCTTTGCATCTCACAAGCTACCATCCAAAATCAATATTTTTTAATTTACATACATATAAGCTAGGAACAGGAAAGATATTCAAGCCTAGAAGGCATCCTGTCTCCTCCCAGAAGGAAGTCTTGTTACCTATGCTCAAATTGACATGTGGAGTGGAAAAGAGTAATTTACAGTTCTCAGCAACCAAACCCAGAAGTTTAGAGATGAACAGAAGTTCATAAACTTATTAAGGATGTTTTCAAAGCAGGACATTGATACTATGACACTTATTGAACTGTCAAACTTCTGGTCTGGAACACAGGCTTTGCAATCCACCTTTTCCTCTGGTTTCAACTAAATCACTCTTGCTCTACTTAAACAGTACTCCAAAAGTAATTTTCCCAGCTTATTCCTCTGCCCACATCACCCTTCTTCACTGGTTCTGTTTTCTATCACATGAAGCACAAGCTGTTTGCTGTCCTTTTAATAGCCTATCCCATCCATTTGTCATGCACTTAGCAAATCCACCTCACTTCAATACAGGATGACAGCCCTAGTATCTATTTGCATCTTCTAAAGGGTGGGGCTTAACCCTCTGCTGTAGTCTTCTTTTTTTTGTTTTGGTTTTTTGTTTTGTTTTGGTTTTGGTTGTTTTTGTTTTTTGGGGGCTTTTTTGTTAGTAAAAGCAATCAGCTACCCTTACACTTCAGAACACTGACAACTGTCATGCTATCACTAAGCTGGGGCACTGGACTGACACAGTTGATCCTATCTTGGTAGGCTCTCTCATTTGTCTGAGATCAGGGTCATCTCCTGGGTTTATGTCCCAATCCTGAGTATGCCACTGTTTTTCCCATCTAAAGGCATCCAGAAGCATGTACTGTGCCTACTAAGGCTCAGGGGAGCACCCCAGAACCCAGACCCTGAATTTGCCGGTTCATGGAGGGTAAGCCTGGCAACGTGAATTCTCTCCTGGCTCTACGCAGTGCAGTCAGATCCCTTCTCCACAGGCAGAACTCCAGAAACAAATGACACTCTCCTCGTCATTCCTATTCCTGGAAGGCAGGTTTCCAGGACTACCTGGACAGCAGCACTACCAGACCTGCTGTGCAGCTGATCTTGGACTCTGCCTCACATGAACAGAAAGGAGAACACAGCAGTTGGGCTCCAACCTCAGCAGCAGCAGCACAGCAGGAATTTCTGCCAAAGCCCAGAGCTCAAGTCCAGGCTTAACACTTAATGTAAGCAGAGCCTTAGGCAGTCAGGTGCTGCAGTCATACACACAATAATAATAAAAAGTAGTCCTAATGGAGCTCAACCGGCTCAACTTATTGAAGGGAAAGAAGGCCTCTGCCCACAGCCAGCAATCAGCTCAACTTGCAGATCTCACAGCAGCACAACAAAAAGCAGGAATGACCGGATTCAGGGGCGAGGAACCAGTGATCAGTGTAGGAATAAAATGCAAAGTGGTTTAAGAGGGAGAATAAGTACAACCTGGAATAAAATAACAAAGTATGTAATAGACAATTCATACATTCTAGTAGATGGAAGAAAGTCTTGCTATATTTTAGAAACACTTTCGCTAAGTCATCCCTAAATTCCGGGGCTAACAGCCCCAACTAGTGGGTGCAAACTCCCATACGGACTAGAGGATCATAATGGTTTCTTGCAGTCTCAAACAAGACAGTAAATAAAAAACAAAACATACAAGCATGTGTCCTCAGGAATCATTCTGCCATCCTGCAGTTAGTATCAGCACGATCTTAAATTAAAAAAACTCTTTCCAAGGTCAAAACAAGTCATTACACAATGAACACCCAGCTTCAAAGCTGCTACAAAAGAAAACCCGAATTCTGATGTACTCTGCAAAGCAGAGGCTGTGTGAGACAGCTCAGGGGAACTGCTACAGTGCACCAGCCTACACAGGAGTGGCAACCACCTGCCTGAAACCCCATCAGCCTTGTTCAAATGTTGTGGCTCTTCTCCTCTAAACACTTTTCATGCCATGGTAAATAAAACACTATTATAAACTGTAGATTCCTAAACTATCTTCCACACAGTATCATTTTCTCCTCTAGCACCTTTGCAATTTTCCAATGGTGTTTGGTTTTGCAGCAACTGCTGTTGTAAGAAAAATGTTATGAAAACTTCAAGGTTTCCAATGCTTTTTCCAGCACTATTAGTCTACATCCAGAATTTTCACCATCTTCCCAAAGAAGCTGACTGAAATGATACTACAGAAGAATATCTAAATTTGCTTCAATAAAATCCACACACACATTTGCTTTTCCATCTTCAGCACAGAACCAAGGGAAAATGAGATAACCTGTTTGGGTTTCCCAGTTAAAACAGCATGACAATTATGCAAAATTAAATTCCAGGCATCCTAAAGTCCACTGATCTTCAGCATGGCTTTCACCAAATTAAACAGTGACAGAAAACCAGTGCTGAGAAGAGTGACAGCCTCTGGGATAGCCTGTGCTGTTCACAGCACCACATTCCTATTATGAGTGTTACACAACTGTACCAAGCTGCAAGAACAGACGCAGGGGAAAACCCTCTCCAGCACACTGAGTCCATGGGCTGATGTTTGGCATCTCCCTCCTCCCACATTCTCCAAAAACTGGAATTAGGTACTTAGGCTCCAACACACAGTTAGATCAGTTGTGTCTGATCTGAACAATTCCATTTTCTCTTTCAGGGGAAGAATATCACCTACAATGATACCTTTTTTGGACATTTTCCTGGGAGAACATTCCTTCCTTGCCGTCTGCAGCCTTTTCTACTTTATTTCTAGCCTGTGGGATTTCTACTTGTGTATTTTCCCCATGTTTGGATCTTAACAACTCTTCCCTCATAGAATGTCTGGACTTTTCATGGCAATTGTGAGCATTACAGCTGTCGCAGTGTCATGGTTAAAGCACACTAAGTTATTTACATAGGGCAGCTGTATATATTTTAAATAGGGAAAATGAAAGAGGATTTACCAAAATGAACACTACTATTTACTCCCCAAAAATGAAAACTAGTAGTGGCTGACAAAAGCAGGAAAATACTTTTTACCAGGATGCTTTTAAATAAATTACTTCAGCTACACGCATGTGCAAAGAGCTTACTGTGTCTGCAAGTAGAATAGGCTGAATTTGTGTAATTCATCAGAAACCACAGAGGGCCTAAATGAAAACACACACTGTAATACAGGAAAAGCACTGACCATTAACTTCTACATGGGAACAAGAGGTATTGGTTAACATAATGAGCACAGGCCTGGAGTTCCCAGGAGCATGAAAAGGATAAGGACATGCAGTGGGAGATGCAACAATTAAAACTGACAGGCATCTCAGGTCTGTCAATGACTGTTCTTGCAAAACACCTAAGGTTTTGCCAGCCTGGATAATGGAAGGCATCCTCTTCAGCTGACAATGGGCAGAATAGCAAATGCCCTAATAATCATTCTTGATCCAACCTTCACAGCTAATTGCCTTATTCAAACTTCTGGTGTTCTAGCCATTATCCATAGTAAACCTAGGCAGCAAAATAATTTAATTAGCTAGAGTCTTCTAAAGCCGAGTAACACTAAAAAAAAGCAAACCAACAAACAAACAAACAAAAAAACCCAACAATTGCAGAATTGTCTCTTACCCTGCCAGAAAAAATAATCATCAGCTGAAAGTCCTGAACACATTCTTCAAGCACAGAGTCAGGCAGTGGTGTATTGTTCCCCACAGCCACACAGTCTGAGCACCTGCCCATGTAGCTGCTTTCTACAAAGACAATCAGCTATGCTTTGGGAATGGGACTTGGGCATGCAAGCTGTAATAAATGTTGGCTAGCGCCTTCAGTAGTGGCAGCTTTCAGTAAGAGGCAGAGAGAGAAAAAAGATGCTACATACCCTATGAGCTGCCATCTGATACATCTGCTTTCCCTAACAACACTGTGAAAGGCAGAATCAGAAAAACCACCAAGACAGCATTTTTATTTGCATTTTAAACACTTAAGTAAACAATGTTTGCTGTCAGCTGCACTAGAAGAAAATGATGAAATTCTTTTTACTACTTCAAAACAGATTAACAGAATATTTAGTTCAGTCTTACTATTATATACAGAAAGACCTTGTCTCTTACAAATGCATTTAATTCAGGTTTTTTATTTCCACTGACAGTACAAAAAAATGCATAACTGTATATTATGGGGACCTAAGTTTTTCTTTCCATGCTCACCAAACTCAGCTCAGTCGTACCAAAAGGATTCAGATTCCATCTTCCAGCCGTGCCAGCAAGCTTACTTACATCATGTGTTTGGAAAGGAAATTTTTCAGCAGAGGAAGCGGAGCGCCTCGCCATGCTGGCCAAGACTCTACGGATCAGTGACCCTCAGCAGCACACAGACCACCACCGTGACATCACACTTTCCACAACACGGATCCCAAAGATGCACATACCAAGAGAATCTGGAGTTTCAATCTTTGTTTATTTGTTCAAAGAAAGTTGGCTTTTCTTCTTCTTTTTAGTAGCATTTTAGGGTTTGTTTTGCTTTGCTTTTAAAAAGCTGTATTACTTTGTAATCTTACTTTTTGAAACTGAGAAAACCAGGTGGACCACCTGAGAAGAAACATTTCTCTCACAAGTACTCACCAGCAATAGCAGCAGAAGACAATCTGATTAATTCACACCGTATTATTCAGGGCTTCCATTAACACAGCTAAGGGCTCATCGAGGGAGGAAAATACAAAATTGTTCCATTGCTGTTACTCTGTTGGAATGCCACATTTTAATCACTGTCTGGAGTATAGTTGAGTGACACAAGGGAGAGAAATGCTTAATAGAAGACGAAAATAATACAGACTCAGTGAAGACAAATGTTTGATCCAGGCACGCCCAATTCACCCAAAACATAGACTCATGAGTCAACCAGGTTTTTCAACCTGCTGCCTGGAGAGCCCCAGCCTGGGAGGTGGTGCCAGACAGCAGCTGTGTGGGTCTGGTAAAATTTGGCACAGGAAACAAAACGGTCAAATATTAGAGATGTCTAAATTGCAGAGGAACTCATTTGTAAACTATAGTGTCATCCATTGCCATTTGTTTTTTTTTTTTCATCAACAGTAATCTACAATCCGCAAAAAGGGCTTTAGCAGCCTGATGAATGGTACAAGCAGAAGGTCACAGAAACACAGTTCTCAAAGGGGTTTCCTGAGTCAAGAGTTTTACCTCCTGTCATTCCAGCTATTGATTTACTTAGTTTATTTAAAAGCAAACAAAAATACGATGAGAAAACAGATTCTCATTCTCAGAGGAAAACAGGGGATTCTTATCTTGTTTACTCCTGGAAAACTATCTCACAATCCTATTCTGCTCTGATTAAAACATTTCTGTAATTTTCAGCCTATGTTTTCTCACAGCAAATTTAAACCCATTTATACTCCACTCTGAATATCTTATCTCCTTTGCTAGTGTTTGTCCCACATTTGATACATTTGAGTTCCATACCTGATCAGTATTCCTGGCAAACAACCCCTTCTCATTGCCTTAAGCAACAGAATTAATTTCTCATCTCTGCCATAAAAAACACTTCACCTGATACATTCTAGTTTTGCGTTACCCTTTCCTTCCTCCATCAGAGTGGCTGCTTATTTTCACACTATTTCAACTAGTACATTCTGAGACAACTGCAGTTTACTCTTGGGCTTCTAGCTCCTACTACAAATTTCTTGTAACTATTCCCCAAAATCACAAGTTCTGTGTTACCAGCCAAACTCTATGTGCTATAACACGGCAGGTCATGGCACACATTTTGCATACTGGTCCTGTGAATCAGCCAAAGGAGAGCTACTGAACTGCAAAAAAAGGCAGCAGAAGTCAAATAAATGAAGACCTACATCTGGACTGCCAAAACCCACACTGGATGTACCAGAAGACTTCACGATATGACTTGAAAAAAGCATGTCCACTGATACCAGCTACAGAGGAAAGGCTTCCCTAAGTGAGCCAGAGGATTTCATTACATAAGTTAACAAGGAACATCAAAATAAGTTTGCTTTTAAAAGGGCTACTCCCCATAATAACGAAAAAAAAAAATACCACTGAAAAACAAGCTGCCCACAAAACAAAACTGCATAATCTGCTACCACAGCCTGTATCACATATCACCACTGAAACAGCCAAGACTTTTACTGATTTCCCAATTACTCAGATTCAATTCATCTGAATGCTCCAGCCAGTGCTGCTTACCAATGAAAACCAGAAATAAGGACTAATAATAGTTATTGAGGAGAAAGCAATCATATATGATTTTAAAGAAAAGCCGTACCTCTTACATAGAAGCCCTTCCACACTGCTCCAAGAAAGTAATAAGTTTAGGATGCTAAATAAAAATAAATAAAAGCAAGGTCATGGAAGTTATTAAATTACACCTTAACACCTGCTGTGCCCACCTGCAAGACCAGGTTTTACTTACTGTTTTACTAAAAATGCCAAACACTGATCATATTTAAAACCCCCTTAATCTTGAAGCAGTACATATGAGGAAATTTGAGTACAAATCCAGAGAAAGATTTGTACTCATTATCATCATTATCATCAATGGATGAGGTATTTAGTTGTTCATGCCCAGGGCTAGATTAAGCATTCTTTACATTCAAATTATTTCTTATTTCGTTCCTAATGAAGGTTTAGTTTTTAGAGGACCTGATTCTTAAGAAAGCAAATTACTTCTTCCCCCACACAGATTCTCCAGACAGCTAAAAAAGCGTGCAAAAGCAACGTGTCTCCCATGCCTGTAATGGGTGAAACAGCAACCAGTAACACCCTAACTGATTGATGAAAAATATTTAAAGAGAGTAGAATCAGTAAGTGACAGAAAAAAAAATCTGGATGTGGAAAATGAGATTTCATAACGGAAAGTTTGATTTATTTTTTGGTACAAAAAGAATTTTTTATACCTCTGCTAATTTTTTTTCAAACACTTCCTGATAGGCCAAGAATATTCTTTAGTGCAAACAAGAGATTAAGACAAAAGCAGATTGACTCCATCAAAGCAGGAGGCTAAACCACCACTACTTGACACAGTTTTTCAAACATTGATAGTCATGAAGTAAAACAGACAAAAGGTAGTGCCTCTTTTTGTGTCCTCTAAGTCTTGCTGGACTCACCTCACTTTCATGCTGCAGGGAAAGCAATAACTCAAAAGGTACTCAAGTTTTTATTAAGTAAAACACCTCAGAATTACTCTAGTATAAGTGCACGTGAACAATTGAAAGAAAACTGAAGTCAGAAGGCATAATAAACAAACAAACAAACAAATAAATGAACCCAGTGTTCCTGCAATGATATTATTCATCTACAGAAGCAGATTGCCATTTTCCAAAATAGATTAAATTTCTCTATATACTATGCCCTTGCCAAAGCCCCATCTGAAGCACAGGAGCCTTCTTCACTCTTCAAGACCAGGAAGATCAATCCAAACCTAAAGGCATGAAGACTGGCTTATGGCTCTGCCGAGGCCAGAACGTGAGCTAACAGAGACCACTGAATCCTCCTATGATGGTAAAGTTCAACAACAGCATTGTTATACCATCAACTGTGTGTCGATACAGCCACTGCTCTACCACTTCTAATCCTACTATAAACAAGAAAATAATTAAATCTTTGGAGGTCTACTTTCATTTTCATATTTTGAAAAGCCATTCATTAGCAGTCCTTCAAAGGATGAGCAGAAAACTAAGAACTTAAAAGGCCAAAAGAATAAAACTGACTGACATTAAAATGCAATCAAAACCTTAAGACTGGATAGTAAAACGATACCCATGAAAGCTGTCACAAGACACACAGACTATAGCAGGATCCTGAAACAAACTGCATTCCAGGGAAATGCTGAGATGGTCCATAGCATGGCAATTAAGGGCTCTGATCAACAGTTGTCACAATGTGCTTTTACAAACTGTTTCCATATCCCTGTATAAAAAAAAAAAAAAACCCACTTAAGAAATAAATAGGTCCTATACCCACATTTTTGCTTTTTGACAACATAATTTTAAGTGCTGCACTTAGTGTAAAACATTGGTGTAATTTTTTTTATTTGGTCATATAAACACAGGCAAAAAGATCCCTTAGTTTCTACTTCATTTGCTGCAAAATTATTTTTCAGTTACTTGTATACAGACTGACACATTCCAGATCAAGGACCTTTTTAAAATCATAGTCTAGCATACACTGAATAAACCACAACACTGGAGATTCAGAAACTGAACTTTCACTTAAAACAGCTTCAACTTGTATTCAATGTCTTGTCCTGCTGGCTTTCTGAAGGTGGGGAAATAGAGTATGTAGTATTACACAGAATATGTAATATCATAAGGTTATCTTATGCATGAAACGGTAAGATATTTGAGATAGAAGTCCACTTTCCAATACTGGTACAAATCTCTTTAATGATCCCAGGTAAATCACCTCATTATGCCTCAGTTTTCAGTTGTAAAGTTGTGAGAACAAACTGATTAATGGTGTTTGCTATTCAGACAACAGAACTGAATGTTTAATAAACCCAAGCAAAACAAGACACTACACAAGTCAGTTAAAGAACGACTGGTAAAGAGGCCAGACTGACACCCAAGCCTAGGAATCCAAAAAGTGAAACTTATAGGACCAAGTTTTCTGGTCCTGTAAGGTCCTTACAGGACCTACTTTTCAAGCAGGTGCCTTTAGGAATCAAGTTTAGCATAATATTTTTACTGTATGAAGGATCCAAGAAAAGGATACATTCAGACTTGTAATGAACATAAAAACCCTAATGAAGCTGCTACCTTGTCAATCAAGTGTAGACTGAGACAGCCAAAAATAACAGGAAGACTTCCAATACAGCAAAGAACCTGCATCTAGTAGATCAACTTCTGAAGCAAAGTTGTTAAAAACATTATTGTGGGTGCACAGTGGGCAAACAGCAAACAAAACCTTTAATAGGTTTCCTTTGCTTTCATGAACTTCTGAACAACCTGCAAAAATAAGACCGGCAGAGTCAGATGCTTGTTACTGTGAATGAAAATCAGTCTTACCTGCAGCCAAAAACACCAGCAGCATAAAAAGAGAAAACAATGGAAACTATGTTTCCTTAGCCCTTACAGGTTTTGCATGTAGGTGCTCTCATGCTACTACTGAATGCAATTCTGAAAGTCTAATCTTGACATCTAATCTTTAAAGTATCAAGCTTCATTACCCAAGGCGTAACACAACAAAAAGACCCAAAACTGGAGGCACAGCAAGCAGCAGAGAGACTCCTTCAGTCAAAGCTAGACAAGGCAGCAAGTCATGAAATGTTATGCTTTAGAGTGCTTTATGCACATCTTAGAATTTGTGATCAGCAGTTCTGCTACCCTTAGACATATTTCTTACTGTGCATTTATAATCTTGGCTTTACTCCCTGTCACTTGCACTGCACACAAGCAAGTTGTCTATGCTGGGCCATGTTACCTTGCTTTCACTGAGCATACTTGCTCTTCTGTCTGTGGGCAATTAACTCAATTTGTGACAACTAAGTTTCAGCAACCAGTTTAAACTTCTCATCAGACTTTTGGCATGGGCTGCAAAAAGCCTGCCAGCAAACCATGGCCACAAGAAGCAGTTGTTTTCACCAGGGAAACTCATTCTTCAACGAGATCACTCTCCTGCTGCACTGCAAACACAGCCAACATACAGCAGCTTTTCAGCTACCTCTACTGTGGAGTTCTCACCTATATCACACAGGAGAGGGCATACCCTGTAAGAGGTGCACCAGTGGTATGCACTTACTAGAGGAATGACTCCAAAATACACAGTGCAGCAATCTGCTCAAGAACTTAGTATAGGCTTCTTTCAAATAAGAGACCACTTTGTCCTCTGTGCCTAGACAAGCAGGCATGGAATAAAAAGGGCAGAAGCAGCTGCTGCCATTCATATGCAGCATCTGACTTATAAAAACTTGTGTGGTTTTCAGGACTACCTTACATCTTCTCTAAGCCTTTTTTCTGGAAATTAAACAGAAGATCAACACTGCCGCCTGTGAAGACACTATTTTCTAACTCACAGACACTGCTTGTTGTCTCCCAGGGCCCCCAAGCAGATCTGCCTGGATTACCAAAAAGAGGGACACCCAGACATATGGACTCATCACTGACCGGGCAATAAAACTGCAAGGTCAGGATCCCAATTTGCAGATACTTCCTTATTGCATGCATGTATTCATTAAATACTGCCAAAGTGAGTTATGACAAAACGTGATTCTCCACATGACAGAAACATTCAGTTCAGTTAAACTGATTTTGTTCATTTTGATTTTCTTTGTTATGTATTCTCTTCACCCTCTAAATAATCTACTCTGCATCAATTCCTTTGCTGGATCTGTCTCCCTGTGCCCCCTACAAAACCCTATTTGCCTTGAAGTTTCACCTTCTCTCAACTGAAGTCTTTCTCTTGGGAGATTATAGCCTGTAACACTGCACTTCATTAGCTTCAAAAACAGCTTCAAAAACAAACCTCAGGACTTAAGCTCTCATTGATGTTCAGTTGCAACATTTATTTAAACAGGCAATTAGGCTAAGATGGCCAAAACAGACAGGGAACAAATCCTGTGATTAAGTCTACGACAACAACAAAACCAAAATTCCGTCCCAGACCACTGTGAAAGCTCCGAGGAGCATTTCTGCCTTACATGGGAGTGTTTTAATTATCCACCTGGAAATTAAAATTCTATAAACTTGGTTTTATTCAAACAGCAGTCCTTTATCACATCTGGGCACTTGTTTATTGAAAAGCTTACTGTAAGACCAAGTGAGCAAAAGCAGAGAAGAAGCAGAAAACTGAAGCCCAGCACAAGTCACTGACCCAACAGTGCAGGCACGTGAACAAAATCTTTCTTGAGCATCACTGCATTGCCTATGACAGCAAAGAACATTTGTGCAGAGCTACTTCCCCAAGCACTAGGTGGACGACAACTACCACACACTGTATCAAAAAATTGTAGAAACAAATACAACCTTTAAATTACCTTGAGAGAAAGCTAACACTGACCAAGGAGCAGCCAGAGCCCAGCCTGAACAGGCTCCAGCCTTCCCAGTTCTCAATTCCAGTCATTCAGAGCCTCTGTGTGAGTTCCCCCGTGAGGTGACACAAAATTCAGCTCTTCTGAAGATCAGGAAATTCAGCTATACACAGTATCATTACATAGGACACTCCTCACAACACAACAACAACAACAAAATTATAAACAAACAACTTCCAGTCAAGTTCAAGAAAAGACAGTAATACCTTAATTTTCTGGTGAATATGCCTCAGTGAATCTGCTGTACCCATGTCCATGTTGTCACTGATGCACACAAAATCGAGCTTCATTTTTGTGTCCAGGTTTAGCATCTTTTGGATTTCCTTCCTTGTAATCACAATGACCTCTAGGACAAGGGAGAGTGAGATGAGATGAAGCAGAAAAAAATCTAAATAATATTTATCACAAATAGGATACACCCACTTTTTCATTTAGAAAGGCTGATGAAACTGTCAAAAGGCTTGAGTAACACAACTAAGTTCTCCACCCAGCCAAACTCTTTTGGCAACAGCAACTTTTCAAGAAAAGAAACTGCCAATGAACATGAAAACAATCTCCCCTGCTTTGCTGGGTGGAGGTTGTTACTGAAAGGGACACACGCATGTGTGGCATGAGTTAGCAAGGCAGAACAGACACTTCTATCACTAATCAGCAATCTCAAACCATATGTTCTCAAATAGACCAATGAGACCCTATGTCCATGTTACCAACACTTTAGGGCTTTGTCTTTTGCTGCCCCAGTCCTGTGCAATCCTCTGTGGACAACACCACCAACCACACTATTACAATACAATGGTTAAACTATTTCTCAGCATCAGCTTGGCAAGAAAGTGGAGTAATACATGAGCAACAAACTCATTCCATCTACAAAAGAAAAAGGATAAATGCATACTTGAAGGAAATCAACACTGGCATGAAAGCATATTTTCCAAAATTAAGAATGTGAGAACAGAAGCTCTGCAAAGAAAAGACTGAGGAAACAAAATGATAAGAAACCTTTTCCCCAGCCTCAAGAACAGGAAGGAAAAGCAACAATCAAATTTTCCAGTTAAAATATCCCCTCAAAATACCCCCCAACACTATAACATTGTATTCCACATGGAATTTTAACAGAGAAGTGTGGGAAATAATAAATAATAATGATAATAATAGTATAGGCAAGATGAAAACACATCAAGAATAAATCTGCATCAATCAAAGCTTAACTCATCTTGAACTTATTAAAATAAAAGAGGAAGAAACTGTAAACATGGGAATTGTGTGGCATCTTGGTGCCAGAGACGTGGCTGCTCTTCCACTCCCATACTGGATGCCAACGTGGATTTAAAAGAGGCTGAAGAACCTAGGGAAAGGGACTGAAAGCACACCTTGAGTTAGGCAAAGAATCAACTGATGAAGATGGAATTGGTGTCAGGTTCAAGTTGTAAGCTCATGCAGTTGAGCATAAACCTGGTGAGTTGTGCAAAGGCCTCCTAAACATTAGGAGAGATGAAGCACTTGCAACTAGGGCAAAAGAGACACAGTGAGTCAGCCCATGGAACACCTACTTACTTACAGAAACAAGTATGAGGAACTAAAGTCTTAGGTACTACTTAATAAAAATCATCCAGGGAGTGAATTTATGCCACTGGATCATTTAATGCAGGAATGTACAGCCTGGTCACAGGCATGAGACAAGGAAGGAGGAAGGTGGCAGTTTGCTTACTGAAGCTGAATGCATTTACTGAATACAACCCTACATGTCCACATTTTCACTGGAGACAGGTGAGTTGAAGAGCTACTTGTGAGAAAGGAGAAAGATCTGACTGCAGCAGTATCACAGAGTCACAGCATAGCCCAAGCTGGAAGGGACCACAGGGGGTCATCTGATCCAACCTCCCTGCTCAAGCAGGGTCATCTCAAATCACATTGCACAGGGTTGTGTCCAGATGGTTCTGGGATATCCCCAATGAGGGGGGTCCCACACCCTCTCTGGACAGCCTGTCCCAATGCTCGGTCACCTGCACATTAAAGAAGTGTTTTATCATTTTCAGGTGAAACTTCCTGGGAAATCAGTTTCTACCTGTTTCCTCTTGTACCATTGCTTGGCACCACTGATCAGAGCCCAAGTCCATCCTCCTGACACTTCCCTTCAGAGACTGACAGACACCGATGAGCTCCCTCTCAGTTGTCTCTTCTCGAGGTTGAACAGGCCCAGCTCCCTCAGCACTTCCTCATAAGGGAGATGCTCCAATCACTTCATCATCATTGTTGCCCTCCACTGGCCTCAGTCCTGGAGCTCCACATTTTCTGTCCTGAGGAGCCCAGAACTAGACACAGCACTCCAGATGCAGCCTCACTAGGGCTGAGTAGAGGGGCAGCTACCAGTGGTCAAGAGCATCAAATGGAAATGGTTATTTCTGAATAAAGAGCCACACAAAGAACAATACTGATTACACAGAGGATTTTAGCTATCTAAATTTCCATTGCAAGATAAAAATATTGGGGAAAAAAAAAAAGGACAAGAGAACAGGCAAAGAAGGCAGACATTCAGAATGCAGATTTCAACAAACAAAAAAACAAATCCAAAGAACAAAAGTTCTTTAGGATTTTCTAATGAAACAGAACAAAAGCAAAGTCTGCTCTTAGTTTTGTTCCCTCACACTGAAACTGTAAGAGGTTAACACAGATAATCATAAGCTAATCATTACATCTCCACAGAAGAAAGAAGCAGTCAGGAAAAAAGCCACAAACTCAGAACAAAGTACAGAATAATCACAGAGACAAAACAGAGAAGCAGAAACGCAAAAGACAAACACAAACATAAAAAAACCCAGACACTTGAAAGATGTCAGGAAGGACCTTTATAAGAAGCTGGGAGGATGCCACAGAAAGATCTGGTCCAGCACTCAAAAAGGTGAACAAAAGCCTAAATTCAGAAGGTACTGAAGAAGCTCACCAGGTACTAAACACCAGCTCAGTCCCACTGTGAAGCAAAGTAACATGAGTCTGCCATTCCCCCTGCCCTGCACCTGGCTCTGTGCTGCCACACGGGCTGAACGCCTCAGGCAGAGCCAGTAACCCTGAACTTGGGGCCAGGCTGAAACAACAAACCACCAGCCATCCCCAGGGAGCTGACACTTCTCACTCTGCTGCCATTAATGACTCTGAGAAAGAAACATGAGAGACTCATGGTTAGCAACCCAGGAAAAGACATCAAAGTTGGGAAAAGCGTCGAATCAGAGAATGGCTAATCTTGGAAAAGACCTTTAAGATCATCAAGTCCAACCTACCAGCACCACCACCACGTTCACCACTAAACCTCGTCCTCAAGTGTCACATACTCATGGTTTTTGAACACTTTCAGGGATGGTGACTCCACCACCACTTCTCTGGGCAATCTATTCCAACGCTTTAAAACCCCTTCAGTAAAAAGAAATTTTCATAACATCCAATCTAAACCTCCCTTGGTGCAACTTAAAACCATTTCCTCTCGTCCTGTCACTCGCTATCTGGGAAAAAAGACCGACACACACCTCTCTACAACCTCCTTTCAGACATCCGCGGCCCCTGGTGAGAAGAGGAGTAAAGAGTGCAGCCACAGAGAGCGCAGCCAAGAGGGCAGGAAGGGACGTGACACGGGCCAACAGCACAGCTCCAGCGCAGAGCAGAGCCGTGCTACAGCACCTGCCCCGTCCGACAGGGCACCTGCGCCACGGCATTAGAACGGCGGAGAACGGACGGGAGAGGCGGCGGTGACCGGGGACAGCCCGCAGTGACCAGGGGCAGTCCGCAGTCACCAGGATCAGCACGCCCAGACTCCGCCGTGCCTCACCTTCGAAGCCGGCGCGCTCCAGGAGGTTCAGCGGGTACCAGAGGAGCGGCCGGTTTCCCACCGGGAGCAGCGGCTTCGGGATGCTGGAGGTCAGGTCCGTCATGCGGGAGCCGCCTCCGGCCGCCATCACCACGGCCTGGAACTCCATCGTGTGGCGGAGTGACACAGAGACAGGGCAGGGCCTCACCGGGACAGGGGAGGCAAGGCCGGTTCACTCCTCCGGTCCCCGCGACCACTCCCGGCACTGACAGCGCAGCAATGGCGGCGCGGCCGCGCCGCGCCTGCGCGCGGACAGCCGAGAGCGTCGATCGCGGCCGAGCGCCGATGGAATCGATCCGCTTCCCCGGCGGCCTGCGGGCGGCCTTCACCCAGCCAGGACGGCCAGAGGAACACCGAGCGAAGGACCCCGCGCTGCCGAGCGCCGAGTCATGGATCCCTGCCCAGCCGCGGGGGTCGCTCGGCGGAACAGCGCCCCCAGGCGGCCGCAGAAAGGACTGCGGGGCGGTAATGGGGCGGCAGTGGGGGCTCTCTGTGGGGCGTACTGGGGGGCACTGGGGGGCCAGTTTGCAGCTGTGCTCCCACACCACGTCCAGAGAAGGGACAGGACTCACAGCGCCCCCCGCCCCCGCATGCCATGCTCTCCACCCCGCACGACCCAGTGCAGGCAAAGCACCCAGCAGCCAGTGCCATGCTGACCCTTCCAGTGGCAGCACTGGCCACACGCTCCAGTCCCAGCCCTAGAGAAACACAGACACAAACAGGACCTGGAACAGGACAGCAGGATCTGGCCCTGCGGTTTTATTGAATCCAGTGTCCCTGAGGCTTCCACGGTGTGGGGCACATGGGGGTCTCACTCATCCCAGGGGTTCTTGTCAGTGTCGATGGACATGCAGTTGTACACGGCGTAGCGCAGCAGCTCCTCGCAGACCTTGGCCCTGGCAGGAGGAATGCTAGGTCACGGCCATGATGGGCACAGAAAACCTCAGGCTTCCCTCCCCACACCTGCCTGGACATTCCCCAGGGGAAGGCTTGGGGAGTCTTGATGGGAGCCCCAACACCAGCCCCAAGGAGTGGGGAGCATCCTATCCCCAGCTCAACTCACGAGGAATAGTTGGGCAAGAAGAAGGTGCAGGAGCAAGTGCAGGCCTGTGGCATCAGGTCCAACGCATCCAAGCTGGGGAGAAAGGAGAGTCAGATCCCAGCACAGGGCAGGGACCTCACATCATATGGGGACCCCAGCAAGGCACAGGGACCTCAACACAGACAGGATGGACTCACTTTGACCTTTCCGGGTAGACATTGATCTGAACTGGGAGGCGGCTCCGGCCAGTGACGAACTTGAGGAAACGGCTGAGATCCTCTGAGGGGAAGGACAGAGCTCAGTTCTCAGGGACAGGACTGTCCCAGTCGCTGCTGTCACAGCAAGATCTGCCTTGCAGAATCACCCCAGGAGCATGGGGCAAAGCTAAGGGATGCCCTCAGAATCCCAGAAAGGGCCAGGTTGGATGACCCGAGCCAATTCCCAGGGAAGCACCTGGTGAGCACCCCTGGGGCACAGGGCAGTGGGTACCCTGTATCCTGGCCTGTTCTACTGCACATGAAGAGCAGGGAAAGGCTTGGGGTCACTTACCGCTGGTGAAGTTTTTGAGTGCCTCCAAGAAATACTGGATACGAATATCATCAGCGGAGAAGTCATCAAACTTGACTGCGACAAAGAGCGTGCAATGGCTTAATTAGAAACTCCCAGGAAAGCAAAGGAAAGGAGGAGACCCTCTGCTCCTCGGTGAGCCCATAAGAGCCCCTGGCTCCCCTGAGTGGGATCAGCACTTTGTGTCATGGTGGGTGGAGAAACAGAGGTCCTAGTTTGCAGAGTGGCCACTTGCCTCTGCCCACAGCAGCTAAGGACTGGGGTCCAGTGGGGTTTGCCGCTAAACCTCAAGCATCCAGGGACCCTCCAGCTTATCCTCCCCCAAGCTCTCAGGCACCCCATGACCAGGATGTATGTGCAGGACAGGTATTATCAAGGGAATCCCCTGCCCTTAGGGAGGATCCCTCAGCCCTGTGACTTACTGAACTTCTGTAGTTCAGCCACTGTGATCTCCGGTTCCCCGCAGATCCTCTTCTCCATCTGCTGCCAGGTGAGCAGGTCCAGCACAGGCTGAGGCACCACACGGAGCAGCCCAGCACGTATGGCTGCAATCTGTGGGGACAGAGGATGGGCCCCATGTCACCACAGGGGGTCCAAGCCCTGGGCAGCGACCTAGGGCTCTGGGGACAGCAACCACAGGACCCCAAAAGGGATCCCCAGGGCACATGGACATCCTGGGCATGGGATGCAAAAAGAAACCACCCAGCTGGAGCAACCAGCAACCAACATTTTGGCAACCACCAGTCCCACAAGCACCAGGATGTCTTGCCATAGGAGCAGGGTCCCCTTGAAACCCTGGGGGACAGTGTCACCTGCTCCTTGCTCTCCTCCAGCCGAGCCTTTTGCACCAGGCGGATGAACTCCTTGCGGTCCTCGTAGCGCACAGGGGTGTTGCTGCCGTTGGGGATCAGCTCCACCGTGCACTGGTCACTCAGCACTGTCGTGTAGGTCAACTCTCTGCCAAACGAGAACTCAAAGCCTTCCTTGTCCACCCTCTCCAGCACCTCCAGCAGCTTCACCTGCAATCCAAATGAGCAATAGCCACCACAGTGGAGGCAGAACAGTCATGAGAGAGCACAGTGCTGCCCTGCCAGCACCCAGCCCTGCTCACCAGCTCTGAGTCCACAGTGGCAAAGTCCTTGCTCCAGCTGACCTCCTCCCCTGCCAGCTGCTTCCACACCAGCGCCGGCAAAGACAGGATCTGCCAAAAGGAGTGGACACAAGCATTCTCCCTCTGCCTCTCCTTCATTCATGGGCAGGTCCCTCTGCCCAAGACAGGGTGGTCCCTTCCAAGTCCCCTCACTGGCCAGGAAGGCTCTGCTGTGCTCACCAGAAATTCCTTGCTCCTCAGAGCTGCTCCCATCAGCTGCCCAATCCACTCATACTTGGGAAAGTCCTTGCAGGAGGGGTTGGGGACATACATGTCCCTGGTGTCACTACTGCTGTTAGCCTGTGGGAGAGACAATTAGGACACAGATATTTGACAAGCAAAGCACGGTCTCTCCTGCAGCCTCCCCCACAATCACCCCTCCACCTGCCTCTCCAGCCCTTTACACTCCTCCAGATCTCTACCACCAAGGAACAAGCACAGCTCCCCCAGCCAACAGCCCTGCAAGCATTAAGATAGGGCCAACACCCCAGGCTCTGCTGACTTCCCTGGCCTGGACAGGCAGACAGTGGGATGCCAAACCTGATTGGAGGTGCGCACAAAGAATGGCAGGGGCACCGGGACATCGCTGGAGCTGGGACACAGTTCCTCTGACACATCTGACAGGCTGTCCCGAAAGCCACCGCCTGCCGGGGGGGCAGAGGATGGCTAGTGCCTGACACACCAGGGCCAGACACTGAGCCACAGGATCTGGCCAAGCTGCTCCCCTCCCCGGGGCAGCAGCAGCACTGGTGGGGTAGGGGACATACAGGGATGATCTCATGTTTGAGGAGCAGGGCTGCCTCTCCCAGAGCAGCTAGTACGCCATGGGCACCCACTGAGCTGCACCCCAACACAGGAGATGCCAGGGGAGAGCTCTCACCGTTGTCAATGATGCCCTCAGTGATGAAATCACACTCCCACCACTGGCTGTAGGTCAAAGGCCACCTGTGGGGAAGCAACAGCCCCATGTACATCCCTCCTCCGAACATACCAGCAGCATATGGAATCCCCTTGCCCCCTGCTCTGGGGAAATGACACCTCACAAATATGACACTGAAGATCTACCTGTAGTCCAGGGGTTGATTGTTCTTGGAAGATCTGAGGCCTTCATACAGCTGGAGAGTAGTAGAGCAGAAAGGGGATGAGATGGGGGCGAGATACCTGCTGAAGTGACAGGTACCTGGCACAGGGCATGGTGTTGCCATACCTGTGTGAAGACGGCGTTCCTACAGCTGGGGTCCAGCGCAGGGTTGGCTCGGTGCTCCCGGGCCAGGAGCCGGTTGATGTAGAGCTTTGGCAGGGTGTGAGGAGCAGAGCTCTCCGAGGACTGCAGACAGTGGGCAATGAGGGTTTCACTCTGCTTGGACAGCAGCAGGAATGGCTTCATGTTCTAACAGGAGACAAGCAGGGATGGTTAGAGGTCTGATCCTGCCACCACCTGCTGTCTTCCTCTCCCCAGATCAGCCCTGATGTCACAGGGGATGCTCCTCCATCCCTCAGGCAATGCCAGACATAGCAGCCCTCAGGCCTGGGCTGGTCTGTCCCCACTGGATCAAGGAGGAAATACTACAGCCCCCAGAAAATCTGAACTTGTGAGGAGATGCCCCTACTGGCACCATCCCAGGGAAGCCTGGCACATGCTCACCCTGAGTGCATTGAAGGTGCCGATGCTGTCTTCGGAGAGAGGGATCAGGTAACACAGGACACTTTCCAAGAGCTGGACAAACCTGGAGACAGGAGAGAAGCAGTGTGAGGCTGCAGGAGAGCAGCATTTCACCACAACCCCTGGGCACTGTGCTCCCTGCACATGGGTCCCCTCCAGGTCATGGAGGAACATCCAGCCAGCACCCTCCGGCCAAGCACTTTATTTCTTTTCCCCCAAGAAAATGCTGCAAAAAACAGCAGCCCAGCCCATGCCACCGCACTGCAGCTGGATCACTGCAGAGGGTCTCCGTGGGGTCAGTGCTGACCCCAGCCTGCAGCTGCCCTGCAGGTCAGGGCATGATTCCTTTTGGGACTGAGATCACTGGAGGAATTGTGGCATCCCTGTGCCATACCTCTGAATGAGCACAGCTCGCCGGTACAGAACGTCAGCATTCACCCCTTCCAGGAGAGGGTAGCGAACCAGCCGGGCTGGCTGGAACATGTCGGAGTTCAGGATCAGGTCCCACTCCCAGAAGGACATGATCTTAATCCCCTGCAGACGGACATTGTACCCTTGGTCTGCCAAGAAAGAACAGTGATGCTGCGTGTGCTGCGGCCAGCATGACTTGGATGCTGCAACCAGAGGCAAGGTGCTGCCAGCACCCGCAGCATCTCACATGAAGCTCATTCCTCAACCTTCCTGCCAGTGGATCCCAAAAAGGAGGCAGTGTGGCAGGAAGAGCCACAAGTCCCAGGACTAGCTGCAGGTTTAAGGCCAGGCTGGGCTAGCAGCCACAGTCTGGGTGCACAGGCTCACCCCGGCACTCCAGGAAGCGAATCTCCAGCACCGGCATGTGGGTTTTCATGTCGCGAAGGATGCAGACATTCTGGTAGCTGTTCCTGCACACAGCACAGAGGGAGATGGCAGAGCCATGAGGCACAGACAACAGTGAGGTGGCCAGTGAGGCACAGGCCACTCTGGCTCCCCAGCCAAAGATGTGCTTCTACCCATGCAAAAGCCCCCCCACCTCACCAGGCCTGTGGCAGGAGGTGCCCAAGCAGAGAGAAGAGGCTGTCAGAGGCACAAAGACGTTCTGGAGAAGGTGGAAGCCGCATCCAAAAAGCCAGAAAAGAGCATAAATTCAAAGCAGTACAGAAAAACAAGATGGCTGAGAGCATGTCACTGTTCTTGGGGGGGTCCCAGCACATCTCACAAGGGCAGAATCATCCTTCAAGCGGAGTTGGTCATGCAAGGGTGGTGTGTTTTTGAAAGAAACAGGGATTTGTGTAATTGAGCAATTTACTAAGTGTATTTTCAACACCTTTGTCAAGGTCCCATCAAAGTCCTGCGAGCCCATGGGGAAAAAGCCATTGCAAGTATTCAGATACAGTGAGGAGCTGGCTCCTGCCACTGCAAAGGACACCTCTGCAGTCTCATGGGTGCTTCTTCAGAGACAGATTTCACTGCTCAGCCAGAAAACATCAAACAGGCATGTTTTGGGGGAAGGTGAAGGACTTTGTACTCCTATGTAAGCCCCTGGCTGCCTTGAGAAGGGTGCTCAGGGCCAGGGTGGAGATGGAGAGGTGAAGCACATCAGGACTTCTTGGCTACAGCATGGCAGAGATGCTCAGGAAGGTGGCAGCACTGGTGTGTGTTCCCAGAAGAGAGGAGGAAGAGGCAGAAAGACCACCAAAGTCACCAGGCAGAAGGAAGCACGGTGCAGACCACTTGCTGCAGCATGGGTGAGGAGCAGGAGAGGAGATTAAGGCACTTGACTAGCACACGGAAGCAAGGGACCACCACACCTGTGGGAGCAGATATAGCCTGCACCCAGGGAGTTCCAATCCTTGGAGAGCCACTGTCACTGGCAAGTCACTCAGATCCAACCCCAACCCCATCCTTAACATCTGCTCAGGATGCAGAGACAGGTCAGGAGTTTGGCACAAGCTGGGCACAGGCTGCTCCTCACTCATTACTCACTCATTAATTAGGACTGTTCTCAGGCGCTGCAGCCTGCTTGGTGTTCCCCCATACACAGCCACTCGCCTGGGTACATAGGAGTTGGACTGCCCATCCAGCATCAGCCACAGTCTCCTGGGGGTGAGAAGAGCAAGGAACAGCATTGTCCTCCCCTCATGAGCTGCGTGGGCCTAGAGATGCCCCCAGAGTTAACCCAGGCCTGGGACAAAGCTGTGTCTTCCTGGGGTGCCTTTTGGCAGCAGCTGTTCCCCACCTCAACCCCACACCCCCACTGCAGCTGGGGGAAATATGGGTTGAAGAGGAAGATGGTGCTTTGCCCTGCACCCTGCCCTTCCCTGGCACAGCTGTTGGCATGGAGGGGGCACCCCGAGGTCTCACTTGACAATGGCGCCTTTCTTCATGTTGAGCCGCACCCAGTGCTGCCCCGGGGGCCCGCTGCTCTCCCAGCAGGTGTATGTCAGGTTGTCCGTCAGACGGGCTGCGCCACAATCCTCCTGCAAGAGTGCAGCGACCAGAGGAGGGAGATGAGCATCCTTGGACACGCCATGGCCTCCTCCGAGATGAGTTTTGTGGGTTCAGAGGAGGTCAGGAACAGCCCAGCCCCTTGGTTTGGTAGGCTGTGAGTGGATGGTGGCTCCCTGACACAGCAAACCGGGCATGGCTGTGGACCCCTAGTGCTCCAGAGACACAATGGGGTTTGGTTCCCGACACCCAGCTCCCAACAGCTTTGCTAGAGCAGCAAAACCCCCCCACCATCCCATGCCCCTTGCAGAGGGGACAGCCACTGCTGGCCACTCCTCCCCACATCTGTGGTGATGCTCACATGTCTTATGCTGATTTTAGGCCGCAGAGGAGCCCCACTACGCACCGTCTGTGAGGAGACCTCGATGCTGTTGATGTGTTCTTTGGTGCAGTCTGCGCACTGCAGCTTCTTCTCGCTGTGATCGTATAGGAAACGCCCCAACTCCATGTCATGCTCATAGGTCCAGCCTGGGGGCACGGACCTGCAGGGAGTCTCTGTGTTAACAGGATAAGGAGAACACGCTGTGCCCCAAACCTGCCCACCAGCAGTGTGCAGGAGCCTCAAGTGAGACTGGCTGCAGTGTCTCGTGGCCACCAAATCGGCATGGTGCCAGGCCACTATCCCTGCAGCAGACGGATGGCACGGGTATTTCATCACCACCACACCAGGCATTTATGGCCACTCCAGCCCAGTGGGAATAGCACACAGTCACTCCAATGGTCCGTGGAGCAAAGGCCATCTTTGCTTGAGCAGCGCGGAGGTACCAATGCAAAAGGCATCTCATGGCACCCATCTTCCCCCCTCCAGACCCTGAAGCCAGTCCTGGCCCTGCAGGCATGTCCAGGCCCTGGCCAGTAGCCCCTCAGGATGCTGCAGTCCTGCTCTAGGAGATGCATTCATACCTAAACTTCTGCACCGCGGCCTCGTCCTGCTCTATGAGCCTGGGCATCTCTCCAAGGCGCATGGAATACGTCAAGTCCACCACTTGTTCCCAGCTGGAGCAGCAGGGGCAGAGGAGTCACACAATGGAAAAGATGTGTCAGTGCTCAGTGTGTCAATTACTGCCTTAGCCTGAAGTGTAGTCACTAGTGATAGGGCACTGTGGGTGACACCCAGGAACAGCTGTGGGAAGGATGAGTGTCCTTGCACCCGGGTACAGGCTGGGACAGAGCAGGGGAATCCCTCCCTGCCCATGACCTTCCGTCATGAACATAAAATTTGAGCTCTCTGATCACTGCACTACCTCTGTGACATCGCTCAGCACAAATCCAAATGACTCAGAACGCCCCTGGCATCATCTTTATTCTGCTTTATTCTGCTTGTGCAGGTCCTGCCACAAGCAAACAGGATTAGTCTACGAGGGAGCACCCACCGGTGCTCGGTGGGGATGTGTCCCACCTGCGCTGGAGGGAATGAGCGGGCTGTGCTGGGCGTGCCCAAGGGATTTGGGATGGTTTGGTTGCCTGTCCTCTGTGGGGACCGGTCACACGCGTCTCCAGCGCCCAGAGCCCAGTTCCTGCCGGGGGCGCAGCGGGCCGGGGTCATACCTGACAGCAGGTCTGTAATCAACGCCCAGCGTTTGGTGCTGACACTGGATCCTCTGCACGGAGTCAACCGGGACTAATTTATCTCCTCCCTCTCCGAACCTCTGCGCCAGCACCCAGCCCTCGCCCAGGCCACGGGTGCCCGGGTACTCCTCCAGCTGCTCCTGAAGGCACATCCCGTCCTGTCACCGCCGTCGGGACCCGGCATACCCGGGTAGTTCCCGGTGGCGGTCCCGCGTTACCTTGCTGAGCTTGACCCAGAGCCCGGCGCCGTTGCAGTACTCCTCGCCGGTGGCGCGCAGGCAGCCGCCCTTCCGCACTTCGATCGTGGCCCGCGCCGCCCGCTTGCCGCCCCGCGCCGGCCCCGGGCTGTCCCACACGCTGAGCAGGCTGCGGGCGGCGGCGGCCGCGGCGGCCGAGGGGTCCTTGCAGATCTTGTACTGCACCTCCCGCGGCACGTAGCAGAGCGCGGCGGGCAGCGCCTGGGCGCGGCGGAAACACTCGCTGCACTGCAGCAGGAACCGCAGCCGGCCCAGCACCTGGTGCGGTGCCTCCCCGCCCGCCCTCATCGCGCTCCGGCCACCGGCTCCGCGCCGCTCCGGTTTACGGCGCCCCGGGCTGTCCCGACAGTGCCTCGACCGTACCCGCCCCGGAGTGCCCGCCGGCCCGGAGCGCCTCCGGCGGGGCCGCCGTGCCCGCCTCCCTCCGGGGCCGCCCCGCCTCGGGCAGTCCTCGCTTCCCGGCTGCCGCCTCCTCGCCGGGCAGGCGCCGCTCCGCCCGTGCCCCAGGCACGCCCCAGCGCCTCTTCATCATTCTCGGGCAGCCGGCTGCGGGCCCCCTTTGCCAAGATGGGACTCTGTTACGCCCACTTCAGTATCCGGCAGGAGCTGACCCGGGTCACAGGCATCCCCTTGCCCTGTGGTTTAGGACTCTGCTCCCTCCCGGCCTCCAACATCTCTGTCATTGCCTGCATTCCTACAAGCAAAAAGGGAGTCCTGTGGCATCGGGGCACAGGGCTGCATCTCCAGCATGGATAAGGAAAAGACCTGAGTGGGAATTCTGGTATGGGAGAGCCAGCTTCTGGCTGTTATATCTCTGCCCTGGGCAGGACTGCAGAAGGTGGAGATGCTCCAAGCACTTGCTGGGGAGGAGGACAGTCTTCCCTGCCCAGAACAGCTTTACCCCAGGTGGCAGAGGCATCCTGGCAGTAGGAGTGAGGCCATGACACTCAGCAGCACCCAACCCCACCCTGAACAGCAGTGTGTCACCCCATGTCATGTCTGCTTGTTGCATACCACAGCAAGGCGGTGGCAGAGAGCAACTCAGCTCCACCCCATGCTACCTTAATTTCTTCAGGTTGGGCACAAAGGGCTGAGTTGAGGTATCATGAAACAAGCAGGCTGGCAGAGTTCAAAGGTCCCCACAACCCCCCGGTGCCTGCCTACTCTCTTGGCAGGTCAGAGTCCAGCTCCATCCCTGCCTGCAAAGGCACACTGCAGAGAGATGCAACAGCTGTTCATCCCTGCAGTGTTATCTATTGAACAGGCATGACTGTACCTCACTGCAGCAATGGCCTGCCTTGCCATGAACCACGGTGCAGAAGAAATGCAGACTTTGGCCTAGCTCTTCCCTGCAGTAACCACAGTCAGGAAGGTCCTGGGCCCTCCCTCAGCAGCCACGTTACCCTGTACCACTGGTTTGCAGAGCTGCTGCAAAGGGTTGAGCCCGTTAATACTCTGAGTCACCTCTGTGACATTACTTTGTGTGCAACACAGGGCAGGGCTGATGTCTGCATCACCTCCAGCTGCCTCTCATGACACTAGTCTTCATTGCTGTTTAGAATCACGGAATCATTTAGGCTGGAAAAGACCTCTAAGTTCATAGAGTCCAAGTGCCATGTTTATCACTAAACCATGTCCCCAAGTGTCACATCCACTATGTAACACAACAGAAGGGCACAGGAGCCCCAGCCAGACCAGAGAAATCATCAGGAAGGCCAGGAGCAGTTAGTTAATTCATTTTTAGATCCAACATGAGGTAGGGACAGACAAAATCTGTCAAACTACTAAGAGTCTGTCATACTCCAGGGTAGTAGTAGCATAACAAGAACAGCTAGAGTACATGTGCGTTATTAATCACCTGAAACTATTCTGTGACAATCCAGCAAGTTGAAGGCAGGAGAGAGCAAGTGGTTACGTGGAGCCATGACAACATCAGTCCCTCCCCCAGCTCACCTCTACCTACCCTGAAGAGCTGCAGCTCTGGCACACAGAGTTGCTCCCCAGCAGCACAGAGACACCAGCACCTTCCTTAGGACGGTACTGGCTTGAAAATCAATCTCCACTGATTTGAGACTGGTTGTTGGGGCAAGGACATGCAGCTGCTGGTTCCTGATGCTCACTCAGGGGGACTCCTGCCCCAGGCCACATGCAGCAGGATTCCAGGGCAGGGGCACTTGATTTGTGCCTTGTCAAACATGATAGGAGACACTTCCTACCCACAGCTTTAGAGATCAGAGAAGAAACGTGGCCCAGCACTGACAGAACACCTATTCTGTGCCCCTGAGATTGGCCAGAGTTGAGCCAGGCTGACCTTTTCCACAATTTGCTGGGCTGTCACAGCAGAAATTCAGTTTGTGATTGGCTTTAAAACACAGCAGATGAGAGGACCACGCAGGGGACATCCAGGCCAGCTCTCAGCTCCCCCCTTCCCAACTTACCTTTGCACAGTGAACTGAACAGCACAAGCAGTGGGTTACCTTGGCATTATTCCACAGCAGCCATGTTTTTTCATATACCCTCTGACCATGTATCAAACAATGTCACTGCTGCAATGGGCTCCTCCTCCTACTAGAAGGGCTTTCACAGGTCTCTCCACCCCAGTACACCACCACAGCAGCAACTGCTGCAATTCTCCAACATGTATACGGTGGCAACACAAAATAGACAGTAAAACAATGGTTTATATGGTAAAAAGGTGTTTTACTCAGTTTGCTTGTAGGAGTTAAATCCAGACCATCCTGGCTGATCCCCTTTCTGCCAGGGCCATGGTCCTGTTACTACAAGTACCTTTTAAACAGAAATCCCTGTCACCAGCTAGATCCTTTCACGAGAGTTCCAGCAAGCCCTTGGGCAGCACTCAGTGGCAGGAAATAGGTCAGATGCTAAAAGACCTTGCTGGAAGGAAGAGTACAGAAATGCAGGAAATGTGGGAAAAACTAGTTGAGAACTCCATAGTCATCAAGTGCTTCAGGTTAGTGAGGGCATAGATCTAAATCTGGCAGGATGAGACTGGAAGGTTGATCACAGTGCCCAGGGCTGTACAAGAAGTCTTGAGCATCGCCAAAGATAGAGTTGCCACAATGCTTTTAGGGAAGGATCCCACCACTTCAGCCAGGTTCTGGTCTCAGCATTGCCTTGCACAGCAGCTCTCTCCTCATTATGGAAGGCTGGGGCTTTGAGTAGAGCTGTCTAAACACATCTCAGTGAGAAACCTGAAGTGTTCTGGGTGTACTTCTGTAATTACCTCAGTTACTCTCCTTCAGCTGCAGCTGCTTCCAAAAAGCAGGGGAGCCAGAGGCACTTGCTCCCCCACAACTGATCACCCCAAGCAGCCCTAGCTATCTCCTAACCTGCCCATTCCCATAGGTGACATCAGCTCACCCTCCACCAAAGACTAGGGCCATCTTATCCATCCCACCCTGAACTACTTACCAACCAACTCCTGCCCAGCAATAGAGAGGAGTCTATTTTATCGCTGCTTCTAATTCTGCTCAGTAAATAAAGTAGCCTCCTGCTGATCTCTGGTAGAGGCAAGAGGGCAAGGTTGGAAAAAAGCAGTATCAATTCCATCCCAATGTCAGTCCGTTTTCAGATGGCTCATTTCAAATCCCAGCTTGCTGCTGCAGGCTTCTTCCTCAACACTCCTGACTGAGGGCAAGCCAGCAGATCAAAGTCCTTTCACCAGCTTACTCATGCCCATTTAAAACAGACACCCTAGGAAGTGACTCAGCCACCAGCAAGGAAAAGTATTGTACTGGCTCTGCTCCTGTTCCCATCCACGCTGTTGGCTGAAATCAGTCACAAAGCCACAGAGATCAATTCTGAGACGACTCTAGGATTTACAGAAGACCTCCTCTAGCAGAGAGGACTTCACACCCACCCAGCTGAGCATGGAAGGCCCTGCTGCAGCCAAGGGCTGCCATAAACAGCTTCCCCATTCCCCCCCCTGTGCTCTCTCCACTCACCACAATGCAAGAGATGGCAGCACATGCTCCTTCCTGGTCTTACATCCCTTTTAGCAAAAACCCTCCTCAGCAGATCTGGGAATACATGTTTCAAAAGAAATTTGTGAAGGGAAGGACTTTGTTTACAACTGGAAGTGATTTCTGGATGACATACTCCTTCAACAGAGGACAAAAAGCCATAAAACATTAAGACAGGATAAATCTTCATTCAGAGCATCAGCCTCACTCCAGTGCAGCCCCCATGACTGTGTGACTCACAGTAGTGGAGGTCCAACAGACCACACAGGCTGGAGCTGGGGTAAAAATGTAGACTAACATCTAGCAGCTCCCAGTGATAGGCAATTACTAGCCCTGCCTAGAGCTGGGAAGATCCACAAATATTTCCAAGAAGTTGTAAAGGTTTCATTGCCCACTTCTCACTCACAGAGCACGCGTTCATCTGCTCAAGGATCTCCAACTCTTGCTTCCCTTCTACACTGCTCTAGGGCAAAAACTTTTCCTATTCACCTGAAACCTCCATGTCCTTTCCCATGGATTGGGGGGGGGGGGGGGGGGGGGAACAGAGCCTGGCCACTGCCATGCCTGCTACTGCTTTAACCTCTGCAGTCTGGAAGATGAACTTGGCCCTGAGCAGATCTCCATGAGAACTAGAACAGATAGCTGTAAAACTGGCATTCAGGGGTAAAATGAGGCTCAAAGAGCCTGGGAGAACAGCTGCCAGGCCACCAGCATGTTGGATGCAGAACTAAAAGAACAAAAGGGAAGCAGACAGTTCCCACTCACTGTGAGGGAGCAGCTTCCCCAGCAGTCGCTGCTGTACAAGAGGTACCAGGGACAGGAACTCAGATTTTGTGTGATGTAAAAGCATGGGAGTCCCTTTGGAAGCACCCACAGTCCTGCTGTGCAGGTCTGTTATGACACCTGGTGGCCAAGGGCACCCCTGCAGCACCTGCCACCAGCCTTCCCCATTCTTCTTAACCCTAGATAAATAATCTCATTTCCATTGACCTCATATGAGAGCAGGAACAAGGCAACAGAGTGTGTTAGTCACCCCATAGTCTCAGCAGCAGCTCACAGTTCTCTATCCTGTGCTGTAAGCTGCTGTGCAGCTTTGTCTCCTTTACCCCACTTTTGTTTGAGCAAAGTGCAGCCTGGAAGGAGCAAGCATTGTGGAGCTACAAGATGTGGAGAGGAAACTCATTGCAAGAGCCTACCAGACCTTTCTGATGCCTGAGGGCTCAGCCAGGGTTCCATCATTGCAATCACATTTACAATCCAAGCGAGCTCCCACCCTGCTGAAGACCCAACCCTTCATGTCCACTACTGGGATCCAGGCTTCACACCTATATATTTATTATATATACACATCCCGTGGGGACAAGGGAATGCTTCCCATTGCACGGTTTTCTTGAAAAATTGTCCATGCTGGTTGGTCAGGCTGCAACATCACTCTTCCCAAGGACTCATATCTGTGTCAATGGCCACACAGTTATAGGCAGCATAGCGCAACTTCTCTTCACATACCTTGGCTCTAGGGATGGCAGGAAGGAAAAAAAAATAAAGATAAGGAGGAGCTGCCATTGATGCATTTGCCAGTTGAGAGGACAAGATGTTTTCTGAAATGGAGGATATGCTTCACCAGGGGCTCAGAGAGAAACTCAGCAGCCATGTGGGACAGGCGGGGGATTGCCATAGTGAGCGTGGCAAAGTGATGGGACCAAGGTTAAGAAGAGAGCCCACACACAGTCCCCCAGACACAAGGAAGCATTAAAACTTACGTGGCATAGTTGGGCAAGAAGAGAGTGCTGGAGCAGGTGGATGACTCTGGCAAAGCATCTGTTGTCTCTGAGCTGGGGAGAAGGTGACAAACTGGTTAGAACCAACAGACCAGTGAGGCAGGGAGCCCAGACAACCCACACCTTTGGTGTGGGATCGGTCAGCCTTGCAGACTACAGAAGAATGGACTTACCCCATCTTGTCTGGATAGATGTAGATCCGTGCTGGAAGGCGACTTCTGCCAGTGACAAATCTGAGGAACCGGCTGCGATCCTCTGTGAAGGAAAAGCAAAGACATCACCAAACCCTAGAGGGATGTGAGAGGCAGTACAGCTGCTTCCAGGAATTCCCAGCACAAGCAAGCAGTCCCTTCAGCCTAGCTGCTTGCTTTCCTTGAGTGGTTTCGCTCCCAGCCAGCAGGCAGGAGCTGTCATGGCACAAGATATGCATGGACAGACCAAATTGCTCACCATTGGTGAAGTTACTAAGTGCTTCCCAGAAGTACTGAACACGGGTATCCTGCGGCTCAAAGTCCTCAAACCGGGCTGACAGAAAGGATACAGAAAAGGTGTTTAATAAAGATCTGAGCTCCTCCCTCTTTGGCAGTGGGTGCCTGCAGGGTGTGACCACACAGACCCAAGGTGCAAGGAATATATATAGTCAGACCCCTCCCAGGAAGCACAGCCAGATCCTCATCTCAGCTCCACAGGGGCTCAGATACTGGCAGCCTAGGGATGCCCCAGCCTCTACCATGAGGCCCACGATGGAGTTAAAGGACACACCTGTCACCATGGGCACCCAGCTAAAGGCAAGAAGTACACAGAACCATATTTTCACTGTAAGAAAGGCTAATACTGGCCTCCCACACTTCTCTTTGTGCCACACAGACAGAAGACACTCTTGTTTTCAGGGAGAGAGTTTTCAGCAAAGCCCTTCACTTACTGAGCCTCTTCAGGGCATCAACTGTGACTTCAGGGTCTCCACAGACCTTTTTTTCCAGCTCCTGCCATGTAAGGAGGTCAAGAACAGCTTGGGGCACTACCTTCAGCAGCCCAGCCTGCATGGCCATGATCTGAAAAGGAGACAAGGCAGGTAAGCAGCATGTCTTGCCTATTTCCCTAACTCATGGTTGAGCCTAGGGACCCTACTGGATTCAAGCCATGTGACAGCTCAGCACATGCTCCAAGGAACCTGAAGAAATGGGACATAATCCCAGAGAGATGCATCCCTGTTCATTCAGCCAGCCTGTGTCAGAGCTGTGAATAAAACCCCCTACCACCCCCACTACTAGAAGTCACTTCGCTTCTCACAGGCTCCAGGATCCCACTGAAAGGGTTGGATACCACTGATCTAATGAGCACAGGGACACTAAACACAGTCCATTTTACAAGAAACAGGCTGGGGGCAGGTCTCTGGGAGTCAATGAACACCCACAGGGTGGGACAGTGTCACCTGCTCCTTGCTCTCCTCCAGCCGAGCCTTTTGCACCAGGCGGATGAACTCCTTGCGGTCCTCGTAGCGCACAGCGGTGTTGCTGCCGTTGGGGATCAGCTCCACCATACACTGGTCACTCAGCACTGTTGTGTAGGTCAGCTCATTTCCAAATTTGAACTCAAAGGTGTCTTTATCCATGACTTCCATCACCTCCAGGAGCTTCACCTGCCCAGGCACCAAGTAAGTGCATGTTAGAGAGACGGCCAGAGAGCAATGATGTGCCCAAGTCCTCATCTTCTCCCTTCCCAGACAAGTGACAGTGACACAACATGGGATATGCTGCCCTAAAGCTGTTTAGCAGACCTTGGGCCATTGCTTGAGGCAGCGCACAGCATGGCTGCATCTCTATAACAGCATTTGGTGCATCCTTATAGCTAAGAGTTGCCCTTCATTGTGTTTATTTTACATCTCATAAGAGGAAGCAACTACATGAGGACAGGGACACAAATCAGTGCCATGCTGAGTGCCACAAGGAATAGGATAGGCACAGCCTCCCAGTCCCTCTCACCAGTACAGAGTCCACAGCAGGGAAGTCTTTGCTCCAGCTGACCTCTTCCCCTGTTAATTGTTTCCATACAAAGCCAGGAAGAGCCAGGACCTGAAGAAGAAAAGAGATTTTATTGAGTCTGTGTCAGAATGAGACCTCCCCAAAGATGGAGATAGGACTCAACAATGCAGACACAAAAAGGCTTCCCTACTTCCCCCTCCACATGCAGAGCTCATCATAGCTGAGTAGAGATGAAACATCCAACTCCCAAGCTCTCAGCAGCATCCCCCAAAACTCAGGCTGTGAGTTCTCCAAACTGCTTGGCCCCAAACACCTCTTGTCTCGCTGTGTGACCACAGAGCCTCTCCATGCTCCTGTTAGACAAGCTGCAGGAGAGGGCTATCAACTCCCTTTGCAGCAAATCTTCTCAGAGGGATGGGGTAGAAAACTTACCAGAAACTCCTTGCCCCTCAGAGCTGCTCCCATGATCTGCCCAATCCATTCGTACTTTGGGAAGTCTTTACAGGAGGGGTTGGGGACATACATGTCCCTGGCTTCTCCAGTGCCATTACCCTGTAGGAGTGAGAGGCAAAACTCCAAGTCATAATTTCAGCATGGCATGAAACACCAGACTACTCCTGCCATGCCTCTAGGCACTTCTCACAGCAGAATTGGGCTCAACCCTCCATCCCCCTTGGCAATACTTCCAGTGAAAGACTGGTATCCAGGCACTCGTCAGCATATTCTCAAATGAAATGCCACAAAGCAAACTACCCAACCCCTCACAAAGAAAAGCTTTGGACCCAGACAAGTAGGTATGTCCCTGGCATGCAAGGGGACAGGGACAGGGGTGCATTGCCAGGCATGGAAGGGTTTGCCCCAAACATCCCGATGCACAGCACCTGGTTGGATGTGCGCACGAAGAAGGGCAGAGGCACAGGGGTGTCTGCTGAGCTGGGGCACAGCTCCTCTGACATGTCTGCTAGGCTGTCCCGAAAACCACCACCTGCAACCCCAAAAGAAGGGCATTTTTAGTGATGTCAACTCCCCATGTGCTGATGCTCAGAGTTAGGGAGCAAAGACGAGGATTTCTGGTCCAACCTGGCCCTGGGTTGAGCAGGAGGCTCCTGTTAGAGCCTTATGGCAGTGGAGAAAGTAAGACAGGAGAAATAACATCCCTGCCTGGCCTGTGGAGAACAGCCAGAAAGATCACTGGCACTGGTAAAGCTGCTGTTAGTGACTAATAGTGACTAATGGAACTTTGGTCCTCCTCCCAGCAAACAGCACTCTTTATCTGCAACATAGCCAGTGGTGCCAGGATAAGGCAACCTGCCTTTCCTCACTCCTCCATGGAAATTAACACTGGGACCAACCAAAAGCACCCACAATAACAGTAACCTCATCAATCCCTGACTGCTCCAGAGGAGCTCTGGCCTCCTGCAGCCCCTACCTTGGTCGATGATGCCCTCTGCGATAAATTTGCACTCCCACCACTGGTCATAACGCAACGGCCACCTGTGGAGAACCAGGCATCACCTGAGGTGCTGCTCAAAGCCAAGGAGGTGCTGGGACAGGCACAGCAGGGACATCAACGGACTAGGGTGGAGCAGTCTGAGTTTAGGAGAGCATAAGATCTCAATCTCCAGAGACAGCTGCATCCTCAGTAGGGAGGTGACACCTTGGGGAACAGGCCATGGTCCCATGGCTGAGCTAGCTCCTGTCCTAGCAAACCCTCTCCAGAGTACAGGACATGGGCTTCCCAAACACCCTGCTGTGACAGGATACAAGTCCCAGCACTGAATGGTGCCTTCCCTCCCTGAAACACTGCTTACCTATAATCTAGAGGTTTTTCAAACTTGTCTGAGGGTTTCAGGCCTTCATATACCTGCAACAAGCAGAGACAATCAAGGTTGGTATCCCCCCTCCAGGGGGAACTGGTGCCACATGAAGGCAGGTACATCAAACACATCAGGTCTCACAGCAGTTTGGGGTGTTTGTGCACAAAGAGCCCCAGATCTCTTGGAGGTGGGGAGAGAATGCACACAGGAAGATTGGCATTACTGTAAAACCACAACACAGAACTGTATGCAGCTACTTGACTGTTGTCACACAAGAATTCTTTGCTGCCTTTTCAATGAAACAGGATTGTTACATTCATAATTAACAACATGCCACAGAGAGCATCCAGGATAGAGTATAGATTTCAACTCAGAGATCCCAAATCCCTCCTTGATATTATTCCAGGATATGGGACCATCAGCCCATGTAATTATACAGCCTGTGAGTCATGTGAAGAGGCCTTGAAGGCTTGGTCTATCTCCAGCTCCAAGCTGGCCCTTCCACCCATCTTAATGCAGATAATTTTGATTTTGGGATGCCCCACTGTCCCCAGAGCAGCAGGGACCCTTGCAGGAGGGACAGTACCTGGGTGAAGACAGCATTCTTGCAGCTGGGGTCCAGGGCAGGGTTGTCGCGGTGCTCCATGGCCAGGCGTCGGTTAATGTAGAGCCTTGGCATGAAGTTGGGCTTGCTGGTCTCTGAGTCCTTCAGACACTGGGTAATGAGAGCTGTGCGCTTCTTGGACAGCAGCAAGAACTGCTTGATGTGCTGCCAACGGCGAAGCACAAAACATGTCACCTACTTTCTGCTGAAGCCACTGCACCTCCAGGTTTCTCCCTTTCCCAGGGCCTTCCCACCCAGACACATTCTCATTGACAGTATTTTCTCCCCCTCCGCCTCTGAAAGATTCTGCATTCTGACTTAAGGGAGGATAACAAACTCAGCCCTCAATCCACCAGCTGTCATCGGACACTCACACTCCAGTGTTGCTTAGACTCTCCTTTATCCTCACTCTCACCAGAACTCTAGTCTTGCTATCCCTCTTAATTGTAATCAAAGCCAGCTCCTCTAAACAAACAAGAATCCTCAAATGCTTTGGGTCCCATGTTGACCTGGCACAGGAATTACAGTGCTTTCGGACACTAAGCCTGGAAACACAGAATGGGGCCTCCTGGTAATGTCCAGCATGTGTATTCTTGGAGAGGATATAAGGAAAATAAACAACTGGAGGAATGAACTCAGCACTATGCAAAGGATGAAATACAAAAGCCTATTAAAGCCAGGAAAAATGTTACTGGTAAAAGCCTTGATGTTTGGACAAGCCAGCTCAAAGCTGCTGGCAGGAAGCATAGGAACAGAGTGTCCTGGGCTGAGATCTTGGAAGGGATGTGCATCCAGCTTGCATGCCCAGTGCTGCTATGACCCAAGCCCCTTTAAGGGTGAAATGTTCTGGTTTGAGTCCACTTGTTAGCCCTCAGCTATATGCTTCTACATCAGCAGTTTAGCAGGAGAATAAACAATATCACCTTTCACAGTGTTAGTGACCTGAGCTCAGAAAGTTATTTCCCTCCAGCTGCTTTAAAGGCAACAACAAGCCCTGGCTGCCTCCTTTGCCACAGCATGAGCACCACCACCCTGCCAGACTGAGGCCCCAACAAGACACAGAGCCAACTGCTCACCTTGAGTTTGCTGAATGTGCCAACAGTGTGGTCCCAGGCTGGCACCAAATGATGCAGGACACTGTCCAGGAGCTTGATGAACCTAAATCCCAAAGAAGAAGGTATTGCAATAAGGAGTGATGGGGATCTGCAGAAGTCTATTGCAGACCACACACCCCTGAACACAAGCAGAAAAATAACTGATCTAAACCAAACCCGGTATAGTTTTTTTTTACATCATGGAGCCTTTGGTACTAAATTCCCACTCCCTGGGCACTGCATGGATTCGGCATCCTTTACAAGCGACTCTGCATACACCTGCCCCCAACACTGCACAGGTATGTTGTGCTTGTGACAAACAAGACACTGTGAACTTGAGCTACAGAACTCCTCTGAAAGCATGAGAGAGCCACCCCAGAGAGCCCACTTTGTTCCTAAATGACTTCTATTTTCTCCAGTGTCTAAGATGTCTGTCTCAAAAGGAACGTCATAGTTTTACAGCTTCCAGCCATGCACAGGCTGGAGATGGCATCCATCCCTGTCTGCTCCCCTCCACACAGTACCTTTGAATGAGGACGGCCCGTCGGTACAGCAGGTCAGGGTCAGTCCCTTCTAGGCGAGGGTAACGCACCAAATTGGGCAACTGGAACATGTCAGCACTGAGCCCCAAGTCCCTCTGTCGGGATGATTTGATTTTGATGCCTCGGATACGAACATCAATCCCATCATCTGCCAGGGAAGACCATGGATGATATGCCAAGATCACAAGAAAGCAAGCCTTAAATTAAGCGTAGGAGGTCTACAAGCAAAAACAGTAGGAATGTACTAGCTCCACCAGCTCTGGGGCTGGGCACTGAGAGCTTCAAATACCTCTGTGAAGAAGAAGCAAGGCATTTACAGGAGAAAAAGAATTAAATAATTGAAGGCAGAGAAAGACAGGATGAAAGCTGAGAACCTGCAAAACTTCAGATCTCCCAGGAGTTTCCCATGGTTCTTTTGAATCTCATCTAAAACAGCCCGCAGGGAGAAGTACAAGTCACAGAACAAACTCTTAATGTACAGTATTTTATGGGTGCATTATGGATGTGGCCACAACAGCCAGCCCTACCTCTGCACTCCACAATCCGGATCTCGATGACAGGCAGGTGTGTTGTCATGTCCTCAAGGATGCACACATCCCCAATATAGCTCCTGCAAACACAGCACAGATGAAGACTGAAGGGCTATTCCCTCACCCATCCTGCCAAAATCCACTCAGACACTTGTAAAGGAAGACAGTTTGCATCTTTTGAAACAGAAGCCTATGGCAAGAACTCAGTTCTTGCTTAGAATGCAGCCGAATGCCTGAACCTGCTGGTGACGCAGGTACAGGTACCATGATTCCGATGTGTCCCACAATCAGATGAGAGCCTGATGACTGTACCATGCTATTGTACATACACGTGTACGTGTATGTGCAATACGTATTACATACATATTGTACAAGTCAGGCAGAGTAAACCTGCATGACTGCTTAAGGCCAGTGTTCAGCACCTTGGGCCCCTGCAAGACCCATGACACCCTGTGCACCTCCACCCACTCACTCATCAATGCCGACGTCGTTCAGTTTCTTCAGATTGTCCCCCTCGCCCCCATACACAGCGACCCGCTTGGGCATGAAGTTCTCATCAGTGGTATCCACTGTCAGCAGCAGCTTCCTGCAAAGGGAAGCAAGACATTAAGGAGAAGGTAACTGTATGTGAACACCTATCCCTACTCCCTCTCATCACATTGTTACCAAACTGGGATTCCCAGATACCTGTGACAATGCTAAAACTCCTTCAAGCCCAGAGCCAGAGTAAGGGCAGAGGGGCAGGGAGCACAGGGCAAATCTGGGCCATGACACTCAGACAGAGAGGGAGTGGCAAAGCTTGCCCCAGTTGCTAGTCACCATGTAGAGCAGAGATGACTCTGTAGAGCAGACAGAGATGACTCACTTGACAATGGTGCCTTTCTTCATGTTGAGCCGAACCCAGTGCTGGCCCTGGGACCCATCACTCTCCCAGTAGGTGTCGGCATGGCTGTCAGTCAGGCATGACACATTGAAGTCCTCCTGGAAGAGGGCAAGTGAATGAAAGGAAGATCAGATGGGTGTAAGATTAACTTCTCTTTAGTGGTTACTTTCATCATGAATCTTAATGTCAGAGGGCATCACACTGGCCTGTTCCCTTTGCTGGGCTGTAGGTAGACACCGGGTGTGCAGAGCACACAGGACACCAGGGTTGACTCTCCAAGGTGCTCTGGGGTCACACACACAGCACAGAGTATCAAACCCTCCCTAAAATCAGCTTTACAGTGAATGTTAGCACTGGCTTCTTAAACCACTGTCCCTTCAGGGGCTATATTACACAACATGCTGCATGATACTCCCCAGGCTTTTCTCCCACAGTCTCAGAGTCCTGTCCAGGCCAGAGAAGCACAGCAAGCACAATCCATGCTCCCCAGCCCCACAGCACAGCGGGGCTGATGTAGCCTTGTCCCTTTAACCCACCGTGTAGGATGAGACATCGATGCTGTCCACATACTGCTTAACACTGCCCAAGTTCTCATCCTCCTTCCCAATGTGGTCATACAGAAAATGCACCAGGTCTTCATCACATTCGTAAGTCCATGTTGGGGGCACAAACCTAGCAGGGAAAAGGGATTACTGGGTCTGGAGAGCCAGAGGCAGCCAGGCTAATGAGACAAAAAAGGAAGGTCCATATCCTGCTTGTCTTGCTCAGTTTCCTGCTTTTTGCAGGCATAGCTCTGTTGTGCAGAGCTGCCTGTCTTCCACTCTCTCCCTCAGGTCTGCAGAAGACAGCTGTCTGGGCAGTCACAAGAGACAGGAGACTGTCCCCACCATACCAGAAGCCAGGAAACAGTTCATACCGAAGCTTCTCTACTGCAGCCTCATCCTGCTCCATGGGCCTCGGCTTTGCTCCAAGGCGCAGGGAATATGTCAGATCCACCACCTGCTCCCATCTGAAACAACACAGAGATGTGGAGTGAGAACATCCCAGGAGGAACAAGAAGTTGGTGTTCGAGGAGTAGCTGTAAGGGGAACATTTGGGTTTAGAGCCCCACTGTGCACCCTCCTCCATCACCTCCAACATGATCTGCTGTCCTTTACTTTCCAACTACGTCTACTCCTTCCACACCCCGCTGGGCATGTGAAAAGCACAGTGCCTGAGCCAAACCCAGTTCACTCTACATCCGGCATCCCTCTTGCCTCACTTCCATGAAAACTGTCCAAGCAGGCCGGGGGTTCCCCAGCCCAAGGCAGGAGGGGCCGTGGGGCAGCATCTCCAGCCCTCACAGAAGTGAGCCCCTCCGCGCTCCCGGGGACCCAGCGGGACACCGCGGCGGCCCCACACCTGATGACGGGTTTGTAATCCACCCCGAACAGCTGCTGCTGCCGCTGGATCCGCTCCGTGGACTCCACGGGCACCAGCCGGTCCCCGCCGTCGGCATGCTTGCACACCAGCACCCAGCCCTCCTCGAGATCGCAGCCGCTCCGGTACTCCTCCAGCTGCTCCTGTGGGGACAGCCGGCGGTCAGGCGAGGCCGGGCCGGGCCCTTCGCGAGCCGCCGCACCCGCGTTACCTTGCTGAGCTTGACCCAGAGCCCGGCGCCGTTGCAGTACTCCTCGCCGGTGGCGCGCAGGCAGCCGCCCTTCCGCACCTCGATCGTGGCCCGCGCCGCCCGCTTGCCGCCCCGCGCCGGCCCCGGGCTGTCCCACACGCTGAGCAGGCTGCGGGCGGCGGCGGCCGCGGCGGCCGAGGGGTCCTTGCAGATCTTGTACTGCACCTCCCGCGGCACGTAGCAGAGCGCGGCGGGCAGCGCCTGGGCGCGGCGGAAACACTCGCTGCACTGCAGCAGGAACCGCAGCCGGCCCAGCACCTGGTGCGGTGCCTCCCCGCCCGCCCTCATCGCGCTCCGGCCACCGGCTCCGCGCCGCTCCGGTTTACGGCGAACCCCGCCCGCCGACAGGCAAGATGGCGGCGCCCGGCGGGGCGAACGTCGAGCAAGATGGCGGCGCCCGTGCCACGTACAGAGGAGCGAGGAGCGGGCCAAGATGGCAACGTACGGAGGGGAGGGCAGCCGGGCTGGGAGGAGGGGGCAATATGGTGGAGGGAGGAGAGGCGGGACAACGTCGAGATGGCGGCGCCGGCGGGGCGGGATGGGGGCGGGACGGGGCGGATCGCGCCGCGTCGGGAGGCAACGGAGAGGCCGGGAAGTGGAGCATGAGGATGGAGGGTGGCGAGCGGCTCGTGTGAGTAACCGGGAAGGGGAAGGCCTGCGTCCCTTCCTCGTGTGGTAACGGGGCCATGTTCCGGCGCCTGCACGAAGCATACTGGCGTGGCTCTGGGAACGGCGATCTGGCACTGGGAGCACTGGGGATAGTGCTTTCCTGCTAAAGTCCTGTACTGGGGATACTGGTGTGGCTCTGGGGACACCGCCGAGGCACTGGAGTGGCCCTGAGATTATGGTGCTGGCACAGGAGTCCTGTACTGGGTCACTGGAGAGGCTGTGGGCGGGGAGGGAGGAGGGTGATCCTGCACTGAGAGGGATCAGCGGGGCCACTGGTGCGGTAGTTAGGTCACTGGTCCCAAGTGGAGGTTTTGGGGACTTTGTTCCCGTAGACCCCGCGGTTGCCGGGGTCCTCCTCCCCGGCGCAGGACGGACTCTAGCAGCCCCACAGCGGGGAGGCTGAGGACGGGGAGGCTGGGGACGCGTGGCCTGGCACAGACCTGGGGGAGTGCAGGACTGCCCGCCCCGCGCCCCGCTCGTCCCAAATCTCTCCAGGCGGGAGCAACTGGTGGCCCCGATAACTTAATCTCGCGGGTCCTGGGCAGCGCATCGCCTCTCCCCCAGAGGACTCCGCGGTCCTCAGCAGGAAGAAGTCCTGGGCTGTGGTGGGGATAATTTATCACATTTGTCACAGCTGGGCCCAAGCCTCTTTCTGCGGTCAGGGAGTGGGGACGAGCCCCTTACTCCGGCCCCCTCTGCCCCAGTCGTGGGGGCCTGGCAGGGCACCCAGAGCCCTCGTGGGTGACGGCCTGTACCTGCTCTGTGCTCCGCAGCCCCAAAGGCTTCCCCAAGCTGAAGAACGACACGTTCCTGCGCGCGGCGCGCGGGGAGCAGACGGAGCACACCCCGGTGTGGTGCATGCGGCAGGCGGGGCGGTACCTGCCAGGTGAGCGGTGGAGGCGTGCGGGGGGTAGCGAGGGGGCCTCAGCAAGCACCCGGTAACGTTTGTGGTGGTCCCTTGTAGAATTTCAGGAGACACGGGCAGCACAGGATTTCTTTACCACTTGCCGGAGCCCCAAATTATGCTGTGAGCTGACACTGCAGGTGAGCATCACTCCGGGGTCTGTGTGCCGCCTCTCCCTGCCCACATGGGGGTAGGGAGAAACATTGATTCTGGCCATCCTGGGTGGCCTCAGTAAACTGTGCAACCCTTGGGGTCTCCACTGCCTTGTGCTTGACCAGGTCCTCCATGGGAAGGGAGTCACAACCCCTCACTAACATTGCCTCTTCCTCTGTGCAGCCACTAAGACGATTCCCTCTGGATGCTGCCATCATCTTCTCTGACATCTTGGTGGTGCCCCAGGTGAGAACCATGCCCAATGCCATGGGGAACAGCGACTGGTAATAGGGCAAAGTTCAGGGCTGCCCCATTCCTGCCTTTCCATTCTCCCCTATCCCCAGGCACTGGGCATGGAGATTGTCATGGTCCCTGGCAAAGGACCCACGTTCACAGAGCCCCTGAAGGAAGTGGAGGATCTGCTGAAACTGCGACAGAAGGTGGATGTCACCGCAGAGTTAGGTTATGTCTTCCAGGCCATCACACTGACACGACACAGCCTGGAGGGCAAGGTGCCCCTCATTGGCTTCTCGGGGGCACCGGTAAGTGATGTGGCTCTTCTGCATGGGTTTCCCTGATGGGTTCCTCTTGGGATGAGACCTGCTATGGCACTCCCAGCTGTGGGTGCTACATGGGTGTGTAAGCGGGGGGCATTCAATGCAGGAGCAGCTGTGCTGCGGGCTCTGGGGTGCTCACAGGTCCTGCCTTCAGCACTGCGACTGGGACTTTGTGTCTTCTTTCATCTCCATCACTCTCCTCACTTCACTCCTCCCCACAGTGGACACTCATGTCCTACATGATTGAAGGTGGTGGCTCCACTACAATGGCCAAGGCCAAGAGCTGGCTCTACCGTCACCCTGAGGCAAGCCACCGACTGCTACGGCTGCTGGCCGACGTCATCATTGACTACCTGGTGGGGCAGGTGGCTGCTGGAGCGCAGGTGTGTCCTGGGGCAACGGGGACAGGGCCAAGAAGGAAGGCAGGGACTGGGGACAGGGAGCAGAGAGGGTCCAGGATGAAGGAGGGTCCAATTTGGAAGGAAGAGGAGGAACTGAGGTGCTGCTCTCCCAGTGCCTTGGGAAAGTGGTTGAGTCACCATCCTTGGAGGTATTTGATAGACAAGTAGATGGAGCACTTGGGGTCATGCTTTACTGGTCAATTTGGCAGTGCTGGGTTAATGGTCATGACTCAATAATCTTAAAGATCTTTTCCAGCCTAAAGGATTCTTTTCCCTGGCAGGCACTCCAGCTGTTTGAGTCCCATGCAGGGCACTTGGGCCCGGAGCTGTTTCAGGACTTTGCCCTACCTTACATCCGAGACATTGCCCAGGCTGTCAAGAGCAAGCTGAAGGAGGAGGCATTGCCCCTGGTGCCCATGGTGAGTCAAGGCTGCCTGGATTGAGCCTGGTATCTAGGGGCTGCTGAAGTGGAGTGCATCCCTTGGTACCTGCTTCCCCTCAGTCCAGCCCATGGAGAGGGGTCTGACTCGGCACTTGCTGCCCATCTCCTCCCTCCCCAGATCATCTTTGCCAAGGATGCGCACTATGCCCTGCGCGACCTGGCCCACGCCGGTTACGAGGTCGTTGGTCTCGACTGGACCATCCGGCCCCAGGAAGCTCGGTAAGTCTGACACAGGGCTCAGGTGTCTGGGCAAGATCCCAGCCCAGGTACTCTGACCTCCTCCTCCTCCGCCCTGAGCCATCCCAGCCATGGACATTGCTGCTCCAAAGGTGGGGATAGTTGGGCCACCATGCTACAGCTTCTACAGGCTGTGCTGAGGGGTCCTGGGTGTCCTGGGGTGGGGGCTGCAGGCACCTGGCTGCCCTCAGCCTCTCTACCACATGCAACAACTCACCTGTTTCCTCCCTGCTGCAGTGCACAGATAGGAAAACATATCACCTTGCAAGGGAACCTGGATCCATGTGCTCTCTATGCACCCAAGGTGAGCCATGGCCATTGCCAGCAACTGGGGCTAGTTCTAGCTTGTGTTAAAGGCCTTCTGCCTCAGCTTCCTCATCTGCAGCACTGGCTCATGTCCCAGCAGTCCCCTAGGCTAGCTGGGGGGGCCTGGTGCAGGTGAAATACCCTGGGCTGGATCAGTCTAACACGTGGTTTCCTACCATGCCTACAGGAGAAGATTGGCGAGCTGGTGAAGAAGATGCTGGAGAGTTTTGGGACCCAACGCTATATTGCTAACCTGGGCCATGGCCTCTACCCTGACATGAACCCTGAACATGTGGGTGCCTTTGTGGAAGCCGTGCATGCCCATTCCCGTCACATCAACAAGCACAGCTGAGCCTGGGGCCTTGGGGACAGGACTCTGGTTTGGGCACAGTCATCCATGTTGTCACAGGGCTCACTCTAGGCTGGGCTGCAGCATTAAACCAGGTCCTTCTCTGCAGCAGCCGTGTGGCTCTGGCTGGGGATGGGGAACTGGAGGGCCCTGAAGGAGATGGGAAGTCATGGCAGGCTGTGAGAGGAGCACGTGCAGTGAGGGGGAGCCCCTGAGCCCCATCCTGCAGGTCAAAATGAGGAAACAGGGAGGGCAGCAAATTGTGGAGGATGCCTCCCCCTGCCAGGCTGCAGTGTCCATGCTTGCAGCTGAGGATGTGAGCCCAAGGCACAACAGCCGTCTCCTGAGGATGGATGCGCTCAGCCCTGCTAGGGAAGGTGGGCTGCCTGAGGCTGGTAGGGTCACAGCCATGGAGCTTGGGGCACGCAGCCCACCACTCACAGAGGCTCAGCATCAGCTGTTGCACAGTCCTGCTCAGGTTGGAATGGGCAATGTGTCCTCACCCCAGGGTAGGTAGTCTCAAGGAGCTGGGAGATGCAGCACCACCAGCACCCTGCCACACTGGCTGGGATGGCGGCAGAGGCACCATGGCCCTCCTCCAGCTCCCAAAGCCTTTTTAGGACCATCCCCTTGGTCCTAGAGTGTTCCCTCATGCACACCTCCCTATCTCCTCTGATCCTCAGGGCCAAGCTAGCCTGGAGCTCAGCAAACCCTGCAAAAAGCAGCCCAGGAACCCTGAGTTACAGCTCCTTGCCACCCCATCCCACACTGCAGCACACTCACTGTGGTCCAGGTTGGCAGGATGGATCAAGACATGGGCAGAAACGCTGCTCTAGCCGGCATCGATAGGGCAGTGTCTCCAGCATGGGCAAGGACCTGCTAACACTGTACATGGCAGGGAATTGCACTCAGAAGCAATTGGGTTGCCTTGTCCTGGCTCTGTCCCCCTCCTTGGGGCACAGGAGCTGACTACCACAGGGAGCTGTGACACTGCTCTGTATGCGTCTGGTGACCCCCCTGACTCAAGAGAAAGGTAGGAGAGACACAGGCGGTAACGTTCATCCCTTTTATTATTAAACATCAGATGAAGAGGTCGCACACACACATACACGCACGCACACAAAAAAAAAAAAAAAAAAAAAAAGGGAAGGAAAATAAAGAGAGAAACAGACTGGTTGAAGACTGCTAGTTTGGTGGCGACACAGACCAAGTACAATTGGGTTCCTGGCCAGAGCACGGACACAAGTCACTTGCCAAAAAATTAAACCAGACAGCAGATAACTAGCGCACGTTCTCTAACTACAAGTCACCGACCAGACCGGCCCTGGCCCCCCCAGCCCTCCCAACCTGCTGGCAAAGAAATGAACCAAAACTGAAGAGCCACCGGCCTGGAGCTGGAGTGTGCCCCCAGCACAGGGTGAGCCGAGAAGGGCCGAGCGTTTTGGCTGCACCACGGAGCTGGGAACGGTGCGGAAAGGCGGTGCGGGAAGGCGACGCGGCTGCCCCTCCCTCCCCCGGAGCCGGCAGCCCTGGTGCCCGCTCAGGCACTCACACCCTGCACCTGCAATGGGCTGAGTCCTCCACCGCCAGCATCTGCCTGTGTCCAAGCCAGCGTCGACCCAGCTTCCTTCCTTCGCTGTCCTCCAGCGCTGGGCTGCTGCTCCTCTGTCCGTCTGTCCTTCTGTCCCAGGGCTGTGAGTTGAGTAGATGTTCGCCTCCCCCCCACACCCTTCTTGCCGCTGACGATGCCATGGGAACCTGAGAAATGTTCGTGTGCCTCCTCCTCTTTTTGTCTGTGGTTTTGTGTGGGTTTTTTAAATAATAGTTATAATAATAATAACAATAATAATAATAATAGCAATAATAAAAATAATCGCCCCAGCCCACAACAATTTCAAGTATCCCCCAAATAAAAGACAGAATTATAAATAATTATAACTTTACAATTTAATAATTGACACATATACTATAGTATTTACAGTATCATAAATGCTTTTTTTTGTGTTACTTTTAGTAAGCAATCCCTGAGAACAGTTACTTTTACTTGTTTTTATTGAAGTATCTTCACAAATAGAGGAGTTTGCATGTCTCGGGCGGGCGGGAGAAGCGCTCTGCAAAGCCATCGCTTTTGGTGACGCATGAGGTTCTAGTGTCGCAGGTTTCTTTGCTCGCTTTTTTTTTCTTTTTTGGGGGGTTTGTTTTTTTTTTTTAAGTTTTGTTTTGTTTTTTGTTTAATTCCCCACATAATTTTAACGATTTTTCACTTTGCAACCTTCATATCCCTCCAGCAACCACATCCTTCAGGAAAGAGGTATTAGATTTCCAGGTTAGCTTTTGGTATTGGCAAGGGAGGGCAGGGGGCTGAGTAAACCATCCTTTTTTCCCCGTGGTTGCCTTTTGGTTTGTGCCCAAGGAATCTCTGGATCCTCTCAGTGTGTGAAATGGTTAAATCCAAGAAAGAGTAACACTAAAAGAAAAAAAAAAAAAAAAGAAAAAAAGAAAACAAACAAAAAAGAAACAGAAGACCAGAACAGAGCAGCCTCTGCCAATGGGGGGGAAGCTGATCTCCACCTTCCTTCCTTCTTCTCTCCCGAGTCCCCGTGCTGCAGCCAGACCCTGCCAGTGAGTATGGCAGGAGCTGGGGCTCACCCAAACCGTTCTCGCACCAGCAGCATCAGTTTTTTCTTGCCTTTGTAGATTTGTTTAAGATTGTCAATGAACTGGGCAAACTGTATGTGCCCGTCCTGTGCCAGGAGGAAGGTCTCCCTGGCCTTGCTGAGGAACTCGATGAACTCCCCATAGTGCCGTGGGCTGATGTGGGTGAGCCGGGAGTGGGTGGTGTTGATGTAGGCGCTTATCGTCGCGTCCAGCAGCTGCCGCAGGGGGGCTTTGTCAGTGGACATCAGCTTCCCCGAGTTCCTGCGCCCAGGGATGCCGGCCAGCCCTGGTGCTGTCATGGTGCAGCGCCGAAGGATGTCCGAGAGCACTGTGGCACAGTGCACGCTCTTCACCACCAGTGGGATGATGGCTGCCAGCTCGTTTTTGCCCAGAGAGTGGCTCAAGGCGCAGGCCCAGAGCACATCATTGATGGCTGGGTGCGTGTCCTGGTTGTAGGCCAGGTTGAGATGCGTCATGGCCAAGGAGGCCAGTTTGAAGGCTCGGAGTGGGTAGCCCCGGTGCTCCATGTAGCGGGCAATGGTGAAGAGCTGGGTGTAGGTCATCCCGGTGGAGGCAGCGTCAATGACGATCTGGTAGGCGGTCTCGAAGGCGATGTGGTCCTTCTCACAGAGGGTCAGGGCAGACAGGGCGCAGTTCTGGGGGTCCTTCATGGCGCACTGCAGGGCCAGGGTGCGGGCACAGCTGGCCAGCTCTTCCCGCTGTGGGTAATCCAGGCTCAGGCGCAGGATGGTGTTGTGGGACATCACTGTGGCCGCCACAATGCTGGTGGCTTCCGTGGGGGTGAACAGTGAGTACCAGCTCTGCAGGATGCTCACCAGGGCCCTCACTCCTGCAAGAAAACACTGGGGTCACAGCACAGCCCTGGAACCTGACTCAGTTCATGGGGCTCCTCTGAGACCTAGGGACTAGGTAAAACCAGCCCATAGCAGTGCTGAGCTGCTGCCTCTGCCCCAAGAGGGACAGGGGAGAGGGGGACAGCCAGAGGCCAACCCGCACTGCCATATTGCCAGGCACAGAGACCACCACTGGCCTAGGCCAGGTGCAGGGCACCCATCCCAGTCCCAAAACCAGGCACTGTTGCAGCCCCAGCCCTGTCAGCTGGTGCTCTGGGGTGAATTCAGTTACCCAGGAAGAAATGAGAGACTCAGAAGAACTCAGATGCTCAGGGCTAAGCATGACCCTAGGATCTCCATGCCAAACTCTGCTCCCACTGCCTGCAGGCCAGATCCCCCCAGCGCACATGGAACTCACCCACTTCAGTAGCACACGTCACCAGCCACCTCACCATCTCCCGCCGCCGCCAGTTGAGGGTGGACAGGGTCATGCGCATCACCTGCGAGGCAAACTCGGGGTGACAGGCTGCCCTGCAGGGCTCTAGTGAGGCCACCAACAGAGCAGTGCTCCCAAAAAATCCCTCTGGTTCAAATGGCTACCAGCTACGTGGCACTGCCTCACCACCACCCAAACCAGAGTGAGCACAGGGGCTTCCCAGGGCTGAGGTTCCCTGCTCAGGACCATGGAGGGATCCCTCTACTCCATCCACAGGGAACACACTGCTTGGTGGAAGACCATAACCAGCACAGCTGCCACAGCATGGGGGTCAGAAGGGCCACCAGCATCCCCAGCATCATCCCGTACCTGGAGCCCCAGTTCCAGCGCCACATTGAGCAGTGTCGTGTCAGAGTTGCTGTCGGCTGGCGTGGCAATCTTGAATGCATCCTGAGCCAGCTTGAAGATCAAGGAGGAGGAGTGGATGTTTTTCTGGATGGCCTCCAGCACTGTGCGTAGGCGCAGCATGTCCCCTGGGAGCAAGCAAGAACGGTCAGATGGCTCAGACATGCCCCAACTTGCCCTGGAGCCCCATCTCTTGCCTGCATCATGTGGTGAACAGTCCCTTCACCAGAGCCAGCCCCTCTGGACACACACACAAAGGGACACACAACGATGCTGGATCAGGCCCTGCAGTCCAACAGTCTACAATGGAGCACCCTCCCCAGGAAATAATACTCCCTACAGCACGAGTTCTCATCCAAGTTCATCCTCTCACAGAGAGGACAAACAAACCTGACATGTCCTGTCTTTAGCAGACATCTCCAGGCACTTGGATGTTCCACCCTGGCCTCAAGTTTGACAGCTGTACCACAGCTTCTTCCCAGAAAAGGAGGGGCTTGGGAGATGACTACTATTGAATGGCTGCAGAAAGATGAGTCTTCATCCAGGAACATTAGGAAGAAATGCTGTTTGCTGCACACAGACTGTCTTGGCAAGCAAGTCCCCTCTGCAAGGCTGGGCTGGGGTCACCCAGACTTGCTGCACCTTGGTCCTTGATGTCCCAGGTCAGGCACACAGCATTCACAACTGAGACAGGCTGAACTATCCCCAAAGAAGGAGGTTCATGGCACAATATCCAGTTGTGCTGTGGGTCTGCTGCTACAGGAAGCTGTGGGGGCTAGGATATATGATGGCACAGGAGATGGGGCAGGATCTTGGAATAGGGACACATCAAGGCATATGAATATCATGACCTTGCACCTAGCTTGGGAAATTGTCCTATCAGTCTCTGTGGGACACAGTGTGGGGTGTGGGACCTTTGGGGTGTGCACAGACCAGAGGTGGCAGCATGCCACATTGGGTTCCAGCTTTACTTCTACTCCTAGTCATAGACTGAGCAGATGAACCTCATGCAAAGACAACCAAATCATGCACGGGAGTGTGAAAAACCCAGTGCTGCACCTGGACACACAGAGACATCTCGGGTGACTCATAGCTAAAGATATCACCTGCCACCCACCACAGCCGCTTGCATTGCCACCAAAATCCAAGCCTCCCTAAAATGGCTCGTGGGGGCGTGGGCAAGAGAGGCTGAAGGATCACACTGGGACATGCTGCAGTAAGGGAACACCTGAGGAAGGGGACAGTGGGAAAAACAAACGCAATCCAACAGCCCTACATCCCCAGCATAAAATCCTCATCCCATTAGGCACTGGAAGGGAGAAAGAAGACCTCAAGGATAAGCCAAGTACCAGCTCTTCATCCAGGCACTACAAGTCAGACAGAACACCATCAGCCTTGGTAAAGCAGCCTAGAAGAGAAGGCTGGAAGGAGAGAAGAGGCTGCCAAGGCAGCAAGGCTGGAGCTTTCTGTCAGCTCATTTACCTTCCCTCTTGCTGCGGAAGAAAAATCTTCCCTGTCAGGCTGGAAGCACCAGGACATCAGAGGGCAGTGGTAAGTGCTTGGCTCACTGACCCTCACGGGACAGAAGACCCTTGCCATCCTGCTGGGGTTGGTATCTGGTCAGGGGGATGTTCAACGAAAAGTCTGTACTCGTGTTCACAATAGTGCCTGGGCAGAAACTGAAGAGGCTCAAGAGACCAGTGAGGTGTCACCGCTGATCCCATTTCCCAGAAAAGCCACTTGTGGTTTGGTGCACAGGGAGGTCTTCTCCCTCCCACAGCCCATGCAGGATCCTTACCACAGGGCAGAAGAGATAAAGCAGAGGTGAAAGGATAAACAGCTTCAAACTAAACCATGGCATGACCCCACAACATGCCTGGCAGGGATTGCTGGCCTGGCAGCTGGCTGTGCTGCAGGGCAGGCACGGTCCTGCATCACCTAGGGCACTATCCAGGACCTGCAGCACCGTGGCTGCAAGGCCTGCCTGCACCTCATTGGAAATTCCCCTCCTGCCCTGCTGGACCATGAGCCCTTTGGGAGAAGAATCCCAGAAACCCCAGATTCTCAAGGCCAGCTCATTGTGCCCTGCCCACAGCAGGTTGCCAGTGGGGCACCCAGCCAGTCTCTGCCAGTGCCAGCAGAAGCAAGAGCTCCCTCCTTTCTCCAGCAAAGAACTCTTCAATGCCCTTGTGCACCATCATTCCATCAACCCTGCCCCAGAACTGCCCTGCCACCAACCTTTGGCTGCGGTGAGCATGGTGGAGGCCAGCTCACACTGCTGTGACTCCAGGTGCCCCAGGGTGAACCAGCGCGGGTACCTGCTGGGCACCACCGAGACCAGGTGGTGAGGGTGAGTCACATCGCCGGATGGTGCTGTGGTCTCCAGGACAGGCAACCTGAAGGGCGAGAGGGAGAAGGCAACATCAGATCCCAGACCAGCCCCAGCTTCACCTCCTCTCCCTGAGGTGCTGCCAAGGCGAGGCAGGGGCTGCCTGCAGGCAGCTGCCTGCAGCAATGCCTTTGAACACATCCTGCTGCTGTGCACGTGTGGGGCTCCCAAGGCTGCGTGCTCAACACATGGGCACAGGGATCAATCTGAGACTGACTTGAAAGGGGGGAGAAAGATCCGTTGAGTGATTTATAAACTTGTAAGGAAAAGCACAGACCTAAGGAAAAAAAAAAAAGGGAAGAAAAAAAAGTAAAATCCCTCCTCCCCTCCTGCTCCTTTCATGTTAAAGCACCCAGCAGAACTCCTGACTGTATCATCTGGTTCTTCTTAGAACACTTGGTTATGATCAGAAGCAGCAGCACATTTCCCCAGGGCCTCTGTAGCCAGGTTAGGTTGCCTGTTTTTGTGGGCACATCCAAAAGCCTGGAAAACCTGGGGGAGAAGCAAGCCTAAAGAAGGGGAGCAGGAGTCTCAAGTCACCAGCTGTGGTGACAAATCCTAAACCCCTGAGTTGGTGCTAGTGTTGCTAACTTGATGGCTAGTTATCCAGGAGAGAAACTGCACCCTGGACAAGAAGAGCATCCAAGTGTCTCTGCTATCCTCACTTGCAGGCTTGAGGCTAACTACAGGGCAGCAGAAGCCCAGCCTTTCCAGCCCTGGACATGGATACCCCAACACAGGGAGTCCTAGCTGGGAGCAGAGGATGGGCACCAACACATGGCATCCCTGGGGCCCTCGGTCCTCTTCAATGGCCAGAGGTCTCAGGTCTGGCAGAACATGATGCCTCCACACACCACAGAGGCCCTTGGCTGCCTATTAGAGCTGCTGGTTGTCCTCCTGAGCAGCTCTTCCCAGGATAGGGGGATTACAAACTTTCCCCCAGTGCTGGGGAGAGATGACCCATTTAACTGCAGAAATGCTCTAGAAAAGGTGATGTTCTGGGCCAGGACTTTTAATGGTGGTAGAGGGAGAGAGCACTGGGATGCTCTGGAGTTGACAGTCCTCCAAGCATTGACTTTTTTAGGAAATTCCAGCCTTTCCAAGACCCATCTAGTTCCTGTCAAAACAGTGCAATACACAGGCTGATGTCTGCAGTGTGTCATAGATTGGGGAAGGAGACAGGGCAGCTCTCAGCATCAGCTGTTTCCCCAGTCCCAGAGATAGAGATGGGTTTTAATGGAGAACAGAGTGCAACTGTGTTCTCCACCTGGCTCTGTGACACCCTGGAGCCCGGGGCAAACCATCCACCCATCTGTGCCAGGATAACAGCCCTTCTTGCAGGCAGGGAGAGCTGCAGGGTGCCCGAAGCCTGGCAGACAGAAGGCAGATGACAGCTCTGTGTGTGCCTGGGACCTCCTCCGGCAGAGGATGCCTGTCACAGGGACAGGCAGGTGGCGGTCCAGCCTGGAGCAAGGGGCTGGGTGGAGGCCTGGGCCAGCAGACATTACTGGACCCATGCAAGTCTGTATGGATGGAGTTTATAAACCAAGAATCATCCAAATGGAGAGCCGGAACCTCTCTGCACTGCTGCTGTGCCCAGTGGCCCTACACACTGCAAAAGATCCCATGGATGGCAATCTCCAAGCCTGTCTCCACTCCCATCCCTGCTCAAAAGTTGCAAAGCATCCCAGCTTCCCAACAAGCATAAGAGAGGCAAAAAGAGAATTAAACATGCACCAACCTCATGGCCCGCAAAGCCAGCTTGTATGCCAGGTCAGCATCGTGGGGCAGCAGGGCAGAGAACAGGTATTTGGCAAAGGTGTGCATGGGGACGCTCTCCCGGTGGATGACTTCTCCCAAGCCACTGAAGGGACCACCTAGGCAGAAGCAGAGCCCATCAGCCATAATTAGCACAGCAGGATCTGTGGCAGGGGTTTGCACGACCCCAAAGCTCTGAGGATCCGCTGTTCAGCTCCCTGGTGTGTTACTCAAGTTGGATCCAGGGATGCTCTTTCCTTTTCTAAAAGAAAATAAGAAACTGAAGCCACATGCTTAGCACCCTTCTCCATATTGCCTCTGACTTGTAGGGATGCCAACAAACCCTTGCTTTGCCAGGTGATGGTGCAGAGCAGCCACCCTACAGGCTCTGCACCACATCCACAGAGGAACAAGCAGGATGGGCATAAATTTTGAAAAGGGCACCTCAGAGACGTTACCAGCACTCGGCTAAGACACAAAAGTCGGCTAGATGAGCCAAGTCCCCACCTTCTAGCAGCAAGATGCACTGCTTCCGCAGGGTCTGCACCAGCACTGGGTCCAGCTCCAGGTCCTGCAGCCGGGCAATGATCTGCTCCTCATTGCGGCACACCTTGTCCTGGGCATAGAGACCTTCAGGCATCACTCTCTGCTGACCCATCCCCATCAGGGCCACCTCTAAGGCCAGGGACAGGTAGGACTCATCACCGTCCTGGCTGCCAGTCACAACGGGCACGTGTTGATACGCTGGTGGTTTGGAGTCCCCAGCATCTGAAGGGAGGAAGAGGAGATGCAGTGGGGTTAAAAGAATCTTCCCAGACAGCAGAACCATTGCAAAGAAAAATCTCCCACTTCAGAAGTAAGACCCACACCTCCCTTCCTGCTTTTGATTACCCAGAAACAACAGATGAAAGCTCCCTGGGGAGATGTGGGCTTCACCCTCCCTTCCTTCCTCTCACTAGGAGATGCAGGAGACCCAAGACATGTGCAACAGGGTATACAGCTGACACCAGAGGCTTCCCATGGACCTTCTCTGCTCTGGCTGTAAACCCTGAGGCAGAGAAAATTCCACTTCTCTCTACTCACTACCTTCCTTGTCTGCACTGCAGCTCTGACCTGGTCCTCCTGCCAAGGCGGAGAGGGGGAACTCAGAGTCTTGGTGCCCAGGGCCCCACATCTGCACCCACCTCAGCCACAGCCACCAGGAAGGGATCCAGGAGGAGCACTTGGTACCTGAAATTTCAAGGCAATTTTCCTCTTCTAATCTACAAGCTTCGGTCAGGGTGAGAAAGAGGCAGCCGATGGGGTTCAGAGGGTGGCCTACCCAGCCCTCCAGGTTGGTGATGGTTGTTGCTCCGCGCTGCAGCAGCTCTGGATAAAATAGAACAGGATGATGGTAAAAGTAAGGAATTTAAAGACAAGTTCTGCACCCAGAGAGGCTTCTGAGACCAGAGGACTTTTCTTATCCCACAACTTGGGTGACAGGGACCTCCAGGGCCAACTCTGGCATGGTAGTTCACAAGGGCAAGGAGCTGCCACTCTGTAGACAACTGAGAGAGCAGGCATACACAAAAAAAGATGTCCCCAAGGCCACATAAGATGCTCTCTGACACCATCTCCCAACCCAGGAGGACAGTTGTCCTGAGGACAAGCCATCTTCCCACTAAAGACTGAAGCAAAGAAGGTGTTAAGCAGTTCTGCCTTCTCATCTGCAGTTACTAACATCCTTCCTGCATCCAGTAGAGAACAAAGGTTGGTCTTACTCTTCCTTTTGCCATTAATATATTTATAAAAACATTTTTTATTATCCTTTACTAAAGTTGTCAAATTAAGTTCAAACTGAGCTTTGGCCTCTCTATTGTTTTTCCTACATGCCCTAGCAACCCCCTTAAATACTTCCTGAGAGACCTGACCCTCCTCCCAAAGATGATACATCCTCTATTTATTCCTCAGTTCCTTCAAAACCTCACTGCCCATCCAGGCTGGATGTTTGCCTTGTCAAGGTGGAGAAGACTTTTCCAACCGAGACACCCTGGCCAGACATCACAAGACATTTCTCACGTAGCTCTACTCATACCTTTCTTCTGATGCTTATATATTTCCAGCTGCCTTTGCTGCTGCAGTCGCAGGGTGTTGATTATGGCAACAGTTAGTCGGAGAGCTTCTCTGGGATATCCATGGGAGCGCAGCGCATCCACCCGAGCACAGGCCGTCGGGACGTGCTCTGCAAGGCAAGGAACAGAGGGCATGGCTGAACAGAGGAGCACAGGCAATACAGGATGGTACCCATGGGGCATCTTCTACTCACGTTCCCCACACCCGAGCTAAACTCCTGCTTCCTGTCTTGGATTCATCCCTTTCTCCCTGCTCCTGGAAAGGATGCCTACCAGGAATACTAACGGGACTCCTGCCACATTCAACCCACAGCAGCCACGTCAATACCTAAATCCCCACCTCCGCAAAGCTTATCTAAGGGAAGCATTTCCAGCACACCGTTGCTGCAATACGACAGCTCCAACACAGGCTGCTACAACCCTGCCACTCATTTCTCCTAAAACCTGCATGGCTTATCTCGATTTCTCTCACTGCTCCCACGGCACAGGTGAGGATACACAGGGTGAGGCTAGGCATCCAGAACTGTGCTGAGGACATTGGCAGACTTGGGGTGATGCTTTGAACTGACTCCTTAACACCTCCATGGAGCGAGCTCTGCAGACATCCTGTCTCTTCTGCAGTTCTCCTACCTGGTGTTTTATTATTAGGAACAGTTGCACGAAACCCCCTCCCAAGACTCACAGTTGCTTAGGAATTCATCTGCTCCTGCTGCTTATTGCTCACCTGAAATCACAAGCAACTGTGGAGAGGATTATGACTGAGTGAGAAATTAGCAGGAGCAGATGACATGACATGCTGCATAACAAGCAGCAAAAATCCCATTTTCTTTCAAAATGTCCTACCAAGGGGAGAAAAAAAACCCAGGCAAACAGACGGTTTGAAGTTATCGTAGAGGGATAATTTCTATTCCTGGAAGAGTTCAGAAAGCTCTGGAAATGCAGACAACCACCTCCACAAATGGGGTATCCACATCCCAAAGGTCACCCACAAGGAATACATGAGGAAGAGATTTCAGAACAAACACATCTGTAAAAGAGATTCTTGTTGCTCCCTCGATTCATTTGCTAAATGGATGAAATATTCATCTTCTCACTGAATTCATCGCTGGAAGTTGCTGACAAATCACCCTACTCTCCCAGCACTGAGTCCCTGAAGAGGTGCCAAGAAAGCAAAAGCGCAATATCCAAAAATCATGGCAAACACATCAGAAAAATACCATGCACCAACCCACTGGGGAAAAGGGCTCACCAGAACCCAGATAAGGTTCAGGACAGGGGAGCTGTGGCCACCACATCCCTTCTAGATGGTGTCCATGGATGCACTAACCTACCACTGCTGCCTGTGGCTGTGTGGGAAGGAGACATCCTGCCAGCAGCTGAACTCCTCCCAGGGCAGAAATATCCTCTCCTGCTCCAGCTAAGGTGTACCAACAGCCTACATATGAGCCCTTCCTATCTCCTGGCATTAAGAGCAACTTAGTGCCTCCTACTCCAGAAACTACATCTCTAGACAGCTTTAAATGTTCTCTTCCCTGGTGGCAGACCCCAGCTTCTGGAGTGAACAACAGTGCAGTGGTGGGCTTTGACCTGTTGCGCGTTCATATATTCAACTCTTGGACTGTAGGGGATAAGTAATCCCCCTTCCTGGAAGTGGGTGCAAACTTGTGTCTCCCATTTTGGGGCTGTCTTAGGGCAGACAGCCACACCAGACTCCCCCCAAGCCCTTCATATCACTTCTTCTCATCCCAGACAAGGAGCTGTCAAAGGTCAACAGATCTGCCTGGGGTCATGACTTTGCAGGAGAGAATTTGTGTGGCTTGAGGTACTTGGACCAAAAGTCTACAACACAGGAGGCCTCTGGGCTTGCCTGGCCCAGTATACCCTAAGCTCCCATGAGGTTTAATTGTACCAACTGCTAATTGCCTTTAAGGGAAGACTAACAAGAAGATGAGAGCAGGAAAGAGAAAATCCAGAGGATACAGCTGTGCTTTGTAGTCAATTTTCAAGAGACTTTAAGTGTCCAGACCCCCTGTACTGGAAACAGTGAGAGGTTGCTCTGGGGACATCTAAACACTGGCAGGATGAAAAGGGACATGATGAGCTTGATCCAAACTGCCCAAGAGAAGCCCAGACTGTAAATACATGGTGATTGCTCTAAGGACTGTGGCTGGGGTGTGGGTAGGCGTTGAATTCTTCTGCTCCTCCCACTCCTCAGGCTAAGGGCCAGGGGAGCCATTTCAGTCTAGGATGCACAAGCTTGCAATGACCCAGGGTAGCCTCAGACGACTCCACTAACAACCCTACCCACACAAGCCACAGGAGGGGCTGCTGGTTTGGATGCTCACCCAGCCACAGTGGCTGTCCCTGGGAGTTGAAGAGTAGGCTCTCGCCCTCCCGCTGGTAGGAGGGGGACACATAGAAGTCACTGCTGATGATGCGCTGCAGGTGGCTGTCCTGCCAGTGGAGGTCACAGCCCTCGATCGCCCGGGTGAACACGGTTCGTCTGGGCCTGGCCAGTGAGTCTGCAAAGAGAAAACACATCAGTGCCCTGGTGGGGCAGGGGCAGCCTGTTCCTCCTCCCAGACATGACCTCCCTGGGCAGACCTCTGCCTTTACAATGAGAGCAAAACCTGGTCTCGCCCCAGTAATTTCCGAGATGGGCACAGGCTCTGGGTTTGGATAGCTCTACTGCCTACCCCATCTCTGAGGGAGACTAATGTCTCCTCAGACAGCATTGGCTAAGTAACTTGCTAGAATAGCTGACTTGGTCAGAGAGGTGAGAAAAGAGGCAGGGACCATTCACACTTTGCTGTGTGACCACAGTCCACTGTTATACAAAAGGCTGATGCCTTGAAACCTGGCAGTGGGTTCCCCTCACCGTGACATTGAGCATGCAGGCAGCTGCCCCAGGGTCAGGACTGGGCTCCCTCAGCATTACTGCCCTGCAAGCACCATGAGCTCTCCTCTTCTGCTCCAACACAAAGTCTCAGCTTCACTGAACTGGAGTTTCTTAGATCAGCAGCACATGAAGCCACAAAGGGAACCACACGAGTCTGTCTCATCTGCCTCCAAGTAATGGGGAGGAATCATCACCCTCTAGCAACCGCTGTGGGCTGCCTGAGAGGGCTGGAAGGGAGGAGACATCATCATCTGAAACCCCACTGCTCTCCTGCACCGGATATCTGCACTCCTCTTCAGAACTGCTCTGTAAGTCCATGGGCATTTCTGAAACTACCAAATGCTGGATTGGCATTTCACCCCAGCCAGACTGATCAAGACAAGTAGTTTGTTACGAGGAAAAACCTGTCCGGAGCAATCCCACTATCACTTCAGCCACACTGGATCATGGAGGCCAAACACAGCTGGCAGGCTGCAAAATGGGAAGCCCCAAAGGGGGTGCAATGCTCCATGTTAGGTCCTGCAACCCGCAAGAGGGGCCGAGTTAAATGCATTCAAGGGTGGAAAACAAAAGGCACTGTTCAAAGCTGATCCAGGGAGGCTGGGTAAACATGCTCCGGAAACGATGGCAACAAGCAATTAGCCAGAATGCTGCAGGCACCCTGAGGTGGAGAGAAATTAAACAGGTGTTTGTATGTTGAGAACCAAGCCTGCTCACTTTACCAGGAAGGATTTCAAGAATCAGCTGTTCTTCAGTAATAAAAGAGGCTGTCAACAATCTGGAGCAGTATTTGCATATACACAAACATGAACCCCAGGACACCTCCAGGATCCGTGCTGCTTTCAGTCCCCTTCTTGGAGATGCAGGAGCACAGGGAGAAGGGGACATCCCTGGCATGTGCTTTGGGAACTCCCTGCAGGTCTAAAAAAAAGTGACCTGTTCAGCCCTAGCAACCCTCCCCAAACGCCAGAGCAAATCCTTGGGAGAGCTAGAAACACCAGGGGGGGAGTCCTTGGGCTGGTGCAGGACATGGAGCAAGGCCAGGTTTAAATTGTTCCCTGAGGAAGAGCATAGGGAGGTTGGGTATGTGGTCCTGCCATGGCTGGGCTGGTTGGCAGGACAGCCACGTTCCCAGACTGCTGCTGATGGGCTGATCCCACCCAGGAGAATGAAGGTTCCCCTGCGGCATGGCTGCTGCCCCCCTCTCCTTTACCCACTTTGGCCACACATAATACACTGCAGAGCAATTCCAGTGCAGCAGACAGAGGCATGTGAAGAGCAATAACTTTCAATTAATGTCCACTTCAGGCAAAAGGAAGGAGAAAGAATGCTTAAATTTAAAGGGATCAAATGCTTTGTCAGTGGTTGAGAAACTATTTTAGCACTAAGGAACAACCTCTCAACTACACTGCTCTGTCTGTGCACTGCACTTGAACTTCGTTAACATTCCTGGCTAATGACTTCCCTACCACCTGAATCACAGCCTTTAAGTGAGGCTTAAGGGCTGGGAAACAGGCTCTGCACCATCTCCAGCTCCTCGCTCTCACAGCACTCAGGACTTCTGAGCTCAGCTCTGCTGTGTTGCAAGCAGTACTGTTTACCTGTATTACCCCATGCACAAACCTGCAGACTGTAGGGGTTCTAAACTCCCCTAAAGTCAAATTGCTTTAAAACAGTCTCTAAACTCAAAACATGGGCAACTTTACCTTGTAGCAAAGAAGCAAATATTTATATATAAAACCAGAGGCTGTGAAGACAAATATTTTGTATTCCTACGATTCACGGAAATGTCACCAGCAGCTGAAGCGAGTTCTCTCAGCTTTGGGGTGAGTTTTGACCTGGGCCCAACCTCTGTGGCTGTCAGCTGCATTTCCACTCCCCGCCCGGACTCACCTTGGCTGTGACCGGAGCTCTGCGTAAGCGCGTTAGTGATGTTGGGAAGCTCGTTACCATAATTGCCATCTTCCAGGGGACAGACGTCCATCTCGCCCCACTTGCGAAGCTGCCGGAGCCAGCAGGATTTCTCTTCCAGCTTGCAGTGTGGGTTTAACACCACGCACACCCACAGCGCCCCTAAACAAAACCAAGAAATCACGGAGGTGCCCCTGCCATGAGTGCAGGGCAAAGCACTCCGGCCACCATGCTCGCCCTGAGAGCCTGCAAGGCTGCATCGAGGTTTGTAAACTCATTTCAGCATAATGCACGGACCCAGGAGGGGGATTTACGCAGCTCTTAAATAAGAAGGAAATTAACTCTATCCCAGCTGAAACCAGGACAAAGTAAAACTCCTCCGTAATGAAGCTAAATTATAATCTCATGAGATGGGGGACAGTGGGGAGGAGGGAAGGAGAGAGCGGCTGTGTATGAATTTGTGAGTGCTTCTGTCTGCCAGGACAAATCTAGTGTTTGAACTACACATCAAAGCATGCTTAAAAACACCCTGGCAAGCTGCAGAGTCTGTATCTCCAAAGACTAACCTGATTTTGATCCTACCCACGTTCCAAGCGCTTTAAAACCCGCTCTGAATGCTATTTCATCTGCCATTGTTCTTCAAGCCATTTGCATTCAACTATTTAAGAAGCAGATTTGGTGGGTTTTCTTTCTTTTTTTTTTTTTCTTTTTCAATCCCTAGTAGCCCCCAGCCTGCAGAGGAACCGGCAAAGGAACCTGGAGCTTGGCTCGATGTCTTGCAGGCAAGAGCTCTCTCTCCCTGATGCAAGTCCTTCGGATCTCACAAGCCATGTTGTTCACCAGTAGGACACCCATACTGACACCCTCTGTGTCAACCATGGGACCTCACATGATGCTGATGATGCTGTCTGCTGTGTGAGAGGCAAAACCAGGACCAAGGACATCTGTCATCATTAAGATTCAGCTCATCCTTTCATAAAACAGGGCTGATGCTGGTGCTGCTAACTGAGCCTTGCAGACTATTCTGAGTCACTCGCTGCTCTGATAAGGGCTACAGCAACCCAAGTAAGCGCAAACTTTTGAATTCTCCTTTAGCTAACTCCATTTCTACCCAAATTTCCCTGCAAGGCTGCCAGGATGCAGCGAGTTCCCCCCTCCCTTGTGCTTCCCTGAGGGGTGGAATGGCTGTGGGCTGCCACAGCTGCAATGTGAGGTATCCCCAGGGATCCCCTCGGGCTGAACAGTTCCTGCTGCTCCTCTCTCTGCCCACATCAAATCCCATCACACACATGGGACAGTTCAGCTTTTGCAGAAACACCCTCCCTGCCTCTCTTCCATGGGCTCAGCAGAGACCTGGAGCACCTTCCTTCTCCCTGCCCAGCCTACTGCTCTCTCTCACCTCTCTATCACTCCCAGAGCCAAAGTTTCCATCCCAAAGTGACAGCCAGTGGCACGACAACATCACCCAACACGCACAACGTGGAGATTCCTCCACAAGCCTTGTTGGCTGTGTTTTGAGCAGCAGCTCCCCAGCTGCACAGCTCTGCCATTGAGCCAAACAGCCCCAAGCAAGGCTGCAGATCCAACAGGAGCCAGAGCAGCCGGTCCCTCTGCCAGACAACGCCGGCAAACCCAGGCTGAGAAGCGGTGTCCTGGCCCTGGCTCCACACTGATGCCTCTCCACTCCTCTGCATTACAGCTGAGTTTTGGTGGTGCTTTTGGGGCCCCTGTCCCCAGACAAATCCTCTTTGCCAGTTGGAACTTGTGGACATGTCTGGTTCAAAACATTAGTGAGGCGTAGAGGCTGTGCATGTCTGGCTCCTTGGAGTTTCCTGGCTCGGCAGGAGAGACGGCACCACGTCAGAACGCAGATGGTGGCAGCAGCAGCACATCCAGGAATGGGCACGGGAAAAGCAATTGCAGGCACAAGCATCAGCAAATGTCCAAAGCAGCCCCTGCCTGGTTCAGGCTCAATCTCTGCTCCCAGGAAACCCCACCAACACCTCACTTCTTTCTGATGAACAGAGGCAATTAAGATTTTTGAGCTGCAACATCAGCACTTAATTAACGTGTAAAAGAGGTACCTCCTTAGGGGCCCACCCTTACCAGAGTAGGTCTATGTCACTCACTCCCAGGCTCCTGCAGACTCCATGGGGGATACTTACATATGGCATCGTTGTAAAAACCAGGTCTCAGCTCCAGAAAATGAGTCTTCCTTAAGGAAGGGGATAGAACTTCCCACCTCCTTGGGTGGCCATGAGATAAAACCTGCACTCGACTCTGGGCTGGGTGTTGGGCATTCCCTTCCCATCAGTGCTCTCGACTGTTGTCATTGCTCTTCTTCGCCCACTTTGGGGCTGCTTGTGTGAAAAGCAGCCTCGGGCAGTTTCAACTCATGCCTCTGAGGGTGCACAGAGCTTGGCTGACAGGCAGTAACAAGGCTTGGTGCTCCAGCTCCACCGCCCCCAGGAATGGGATGCACCCGCTGCATTTTTGGCTCCCACAGCTCTGCTAATATGCGTTCCTCGGAAGCCTCATGACTTTGCTGCCTATTTTTGAGAGCCCTCTGAGGCATCCTTTGCATGCCAAAACATTATGCCCCTGGGCTCCCCTGCAGAAAGAATGATGTGGTGGGGAGGTGGGAACCAGAAGGGAAGTGAGATTTGCATCTGTCTCGGTCATGATAATTATCTGGGAGATATAATAGAGTGGTTTTCTGAGCCCTGTGGTCAAGTGACATCAGCTGACAGCACAAGTGACTCCTGTCCTGAGCCGAAATGCCACACCAGGTCAGACTCCATGTCTCTTCACATGCTGCAGAAACCTTCATCTGAACTTTCTGATAGCAGGAGGTTAAGTGGGGAACAAAGCGGCAGATCATGATTAAGCTAAGCCTCTAAACAAAAATGCTTTTTGATGACGGGGCTGGGTGCAGGGACAGGGGGGTCAGAGGCTTCCCAGCCCCGTGGTCCTGGCTGCTGGCCCTAGAGAAGACAGGCACTCCGATCCCGCTCCCAAGTTTCCCAACCATCAAAGAAATTCTCCCGTTTCCCACAGGGTCGCTCCCCGGCTTAATCTGCTGAAATTCCCCACTGTAAACAAGTGGCCGAGATAAATAAACCCGTCTCCAGGCAGATTAAGGTCAGGCTGCACTTCAGCTGGTTTTTCGTCTATTTTTTGTAATTAGGCTTTAATCGTAAGTACTAATGCGCCAGGGCAAATACTCCCACGCTGCTGAGCTCTCCATCCAGCAGGTCCTTCCTTTGGCTCCCCAGCAGACGGGGCAATAGAGGTTCAGTTGGCAGCACATGCACAAGTGAACGATCCCATTTTTATTTTCATTTTCATTTTCTTTTTTTTTTTTATAACTCTGAAATCCTGCGAAATCCTTTACATTTTCCCCAGCATAAATCCACAATCTTCTTTAAGGCTGATCTTCTTCCAATCCCATGCAATTCTGTGATGCAGTCTTTGCTAAAATCGATGATTAATTATTAAACACATGCCCAAAATAATTTGCAAAAGGCCCATTTTTTGCTTCTAAGTGGTGGGGGATTGTGGTCTGTGCCAGGGCTTCCTGCGGCAGCTGGCAACAGGCCCCTCACGCCTCCCTTCAGCAGTAATGGTAACACTGGGAGCTTTGGCACCCACAGGCAGTGGGATTTGGTGCTTCCACTGCCCCATGTGCCCTGGGTACTGGTACCTGCTCAAGCATGGTTTAGGACACCTCTCTGCACTCCTGATGTTTGTTACTGGTGAACACCCCCAACTCAGAACAGCTCTGGTCTCCACACCTCCTTCAGAGATATGCTTTGCTCCTACAGCAAACACTGCCCGAGGCCAAATGCAAAAGGCTTCCGTAAAATGTGGGAATAATCCCTGCTCTGAGTACAGTCCATGCCCATCCTGGAGGTGCTTCTTGGAACATCACCGTGTCCTCTACAGGAGCTTCTCTTCAGCATGGAGATGCCCAGACCCTCACGTGTGACATGCCTACGCCAGGCGAGCTGCTCTGACGTGTGCTGGCTGGCACCACACTTCCCCTGCTGTCGTGTTGATCCAGCACTGGTAGGGCCCTGACATTCCCCAGCCACTTTGCCATCTGCCAACAGGGACGTGCTGCCACCTCCTCCCACTCTGCCGACCAAACCTGTGTGCACCAACCTGGTCCTTGTACAGTTAAGCCAGGACTGAAACCCAACCACTCTCCCCTTGCCTGTGCAGGAAGGGAGGGAGGGCTCTCGGCTTGGATAGCAGCTTGGAAATCTGGCCAAATAAACTGTAATTTTAAGCAAATTGCTTCCTGCGTCCAGGCCTGCCCACACACCCATCCATTCATATATCACCAATGTGTTTGCTTTCTTCCATGTGGAAATTCTGGCTTGGTGGACTTGGCCACCTCTCCAGGATCCTTGCATATCCAATTGTCTAGCTGCAGCATCCCAAAATCCTGGAAATATCTTCTTGGCAAGCAAGAACAGATGAGCTCTCCAGAGTTGGTGTGGTTATTTCCATCCAGGAAATTTCATACAGAAACAAGACATCCCACCCCTGCCCAGATCTTGTCTGCATAGTTTGGCCAGGGTTCCCAGCCTCATTTCTGTTTGTACTTGTTGGGCACTTGGTAGGTGGGTATGTGATTCCCAGCTGCAGTCTCAGATGTTCCAGATCCCAGACCATCCTAATCCCTCTTCCAGCTCTACCATATCCCTTTGGTGCCAGCCCATCAGCCCTTGACCTCGCACAGTATCTCCTACCAGTAGGCTGCAGAGGAGCTCAAACTCACTCATCAAACTATGGCTCAAGTCAAGTATTCACCCAAGATCCCGTTTGTCCAGGGGAGCCCAGAACTGCAGGGTTAACTTCACCACACAACCCTACTCTCCAAGCCCAGGTCATCTAAATGTTTTATTCTAATGATATTACAGTGTCAGCCAGCTGAGCTGGTGTCTAAGGTGCTTAGCTAGAATTACCCAGAACTGCATTTCCCTCACAGCCAGGCTCTGTGCTGCCCATCCTGCCCCCCTCACCCTGGAAACGTGCACCACAGCAGGCAGAATCTGTTAGATGTGATGAGACTTGAGAACCTGCCTTTCCCTCTCGGGATCATGGTTCCTCCAGGAACAGCCCTTCCACATCCAGGCTTCATCCAGCCCCTGGGGCTCACCAGCTCTGTGTCCTCCCTCGCAAAGGCTTTGGGACAGCTCACCAAACACCAGGCTGCTGGAAGCATGGGACCAGCAACACACTGCACACCTGTCATCCTTGATCCCTTTGCAGGAGAGGGGCAGGTTTAAGGTTTTGAACTGTGTGGTTTGGGCCTGATCCAGCTGTCTCACAGTGATTTCCCAACAGAGGATACAGGAAGGTCCTGGCATGTTTCAGGGTCTCTGTTCCCAAAAAAGAGCCCCATAGGGCCTCTTTAATGACGTCCATTGGCCCAGCAGCCCAGCTAACTCTGCTCCTCTCTGCAAGGCAATGACCCTTACCCAGCTCATCCCAGAGCTGCCGGCACTTCTCTGTTATGCCCGTCCCCTGCTGCCGCCAGAGGGAGAGCCGAGGATCAGCCATGAACTGCTCCGTTATCAACGTCAGCATCCTGGCCCCGTTGGAGTCCCTCATGCGCAGCATCTCCCGGACCTGGAAAGGACAAAGAGAAAGCCTTGGGTGAGACAAACCATGGTCCCCCAGAGGTATTTAATACATGTTCACCTGGCTGGCAACCCGCAGCTCCCTCAGCCTGAGAGTCCTGACTGTAAATACATATATACATGTATCTATGTGTGAGTGTGTGTATAATGTACAATCACACATTGTAACTCTCATGCAATGGCTGTGATGAGGCTGATTGGAGCCCAGTTGAGTAGCAGTCACAGCCAAACTGTGAAGGAGACTGAGATTAAGTACAAGAAAGCAAAGCCGTTCTGCAAAGAAAGAGAAAAGCCCATAGGTTGGTGAGATCTGTAGGCTATAGTCCCACCTTCCCTTGGTCTTGGTTGGCTCTGGAGGGTTGGCTTTTTCCCCATTGTTCTGAAGGGGAGATAGGGAAATGCCCTTCCTTGCACAGGCATCACGGCACTCATGGGAGGAAGGGACCTGCTAGGACAGCAGGTGAGACAACCCAGGCCTGACCCAGAGCCTGGATTACAACCGCCTGCTCCGTGACAGGGCGAGAAGGCACTGGAGCAGAGATTCCCAGCTGTGATGGGCACCCTGCCAGGGCAGCCAGAGAGTGCCAGCTACGTGACACGCTGTGCAGAGATGGGAGAGAGCAGCCAGCTCCTCACCTTGGCAAACATGGAGTTGAGCTGCTTCCCCGAGCCGTAGTACCCTCCCTGAGATAGGAACAGCTTCACCTGCTCTCGGACCTGCTCCTCATCCAAGTGCCAGCAGTTCTCGTCATCGATGCTGGCCCCAGCGGTGGGGTCAGGAGCACCTGAGGGGATGGGGAGGGGAGAAGAGAGACAACCATGTTTATGGCAGCAGGGTCAGCAGTCCCACTAGCAAGGAGTGGACCTACCTCTATTTTACTAGGGACCCACCTTTACTTTATCAGCTCAGGTGACAGAAAACCAACCTGACTCCTCGGTAGGGAGCCCAGCCGGCAGCACTGTGCTGTCCTAACACAGTGGTGGCAGCAGCCATCAGGAGGGATCCTGACCACAGGGCTAATGCTTGCATGGCTCCTCACCCTCTGCACTCCATGTGAAATGAAGCCGAGGAAGACCAGGGACCTGCCTTCCTCCAAAGCCCCAGGAGTGGCGCAGGCAGCACAGCTGCAGAGCCCGGAGCACTCTGCGGCTCCAGGGATTGCACAGTGTGGTCCTGCTCCTGCTCCACATCACTGGTTTGTTACAACATCAGTAAAGCTCCAATTCCTGCAAGCCCTTCTCCATGTCTGGAACAGTCTAACAAAGGTACTACTGCACTTGGGCTCCAGAGCCCTGGGTTAAACACCTGGTCCTGCCCCTCACTTGCTTTAGGACAGGAGACAAGTCCCCGGGCATCACTGTACCTGCCTGAGAGAGACCCTCTGCAGGAAAGAACAAAAGATCAATAATCCTTCAAAGAGCAAACCGTGACCAGAGCAGGGCCTTTGGCAAGAACACATACGCATTCACAGGCTGCATTTCATCTTCCAGAGAACAAAAGAAAGAAAGAAAATCCACAGTTGATTTAAACAAATTTCCCTTGCCTTGCCCCTTTTGATTCCCATTTTCCCACCCAAGCACTACTCTACGTCCCAGACATGGGTTCCAGGACTCACAGGACAGGCAGCAGCACAACTGCAGTGAGCAGCCAAGACCACAAAATGGAACAGACACTTGGATTTTCAGCTGTCTGCTTTTGGGTTCTGTTCTACAGAAAGTCCTTAGGGAAAACCAGTACCAAGGAGGGACTGCTGCAGCTGGAGGATGCTCCCTTCCACTTTGGTCTGCTTCTCCTATCTCCCTCTCAAGAGACAAAGAGGGTCAGCACAGGAAGAGAAAGGTGCTGCATGAGGAGCCACAGGATGCTGTAGCTGACACATTCCCAATTAAATCTTCATGACGTCTTTTCCAAAACTGGAACCTGGTTGGGAAGCAGACATCACGTTCCTACAGAAACAGCCCAGGATGCTGTGCACACCCCAGCCTTGTGCATTGCTGAACCAGGAGCTCAAAGACAATTCATGAAAATTGTGTTCCAGGATGTCTGTTCAGCAGGGCAAGTGTCTCCTCCTGGCTTGTAAGCAAGACAACATCAGCCTCAGGGGTTCTGTTCCTCCAGCAAAGGCTGAGAACACACCTGACCTGCTAAGATAGAGTTATTTGTATTTAATGTCCTTTACAAAATTACTTTAATTTCTGCTTACATTCACTGCCTGAAAGAAGTTGCTCCAAGCTCTAGGCATGCTGAAGGGACAGGATGCTGCTGCTCCCTCTGCAGAGTAATTTATAGTCGACACAACCACATAATTGGGACGAGAGCTGAAGCAGCAGAAAGGAAATCACAGTTCCTGAACGAGCATGAGGATTTTTGCCACATATGCCCTGATCCTGATCCCACTCCCCTGCCATAGCCCTGGAGAAGCAGCTAAGCCCTGAGCCCCCAGCAAGGGGCGAGTCCTGCTTAGTGTACCATCAGAGTCAACTCAGAGTCCTGCCATAAGCCACAAGGGACAATCACAGCCAGGGACAGGGACAGACCATGCTGGCCCTCTGAGCTTTTCTGTGCCTTTTCCTTCCCTCCCCCAGCCTCGTCCTTATCTCGCAGATAAAGAGCAGACAAGCCAGTGATTATCCCCTATCAGGAACCGATGACTAATCTGTCTACCATGAGCGCTTATCCGGCCCCATCACTAGGTATCCCAGACGCTTGCACTCTTAATATCCTCCTCCCCACCATCCTGCCCGCCACTCCCAGCTGCAGCTATCCAGAGCAGCCTTGGCTGCCTCTACAGGGTCACCTGTGACAGGGACCAGCAGGGCATGGACGCCTGGGGTGACTCATCCCACCAAAGCTCAGCTCATCCCTCATTCCTCATCCCTCACCGTGGCCACTGTGACAGATTAAGGAGGAGGAGGTCGCAAAATGCCAAAAGTAGGTGTGTTTTTTGGGGGTTCCCGGGGCTACCCCTCGGCACCTGCTGCTCACACGTAGCGTTAGCGACGGAAAGCCCGAGCAGCGAGGAAGGGAGCGCGCAGCTAAATAAAACCTCCTCCTCCCACGCAACACATTGAGTACTTCGCACGTTGGGGTTCGGGCCGCAGCCAAATTAGCAACGCGCCTCCCGCGCCTCCAAATAAAGCCCAAATTTGCTTGTAAATGTATTTTTCTCTCCTATAAAAGATTCAGAGAGAGGGCTGTAATAGCAAATTCCCACACGTGCAGCGCAACCCGGCAGATAACGGGCTGCCCAATTACACTGGGGAGCTGGATAAACATTTAAGAGCAAACAACGGGATTTGTGCTGGGTTTAAATATTAATGGCAGGATTTGTCCACTTCCCCTTGCCAACGTTCACACCGTGGGGGCTTCAGCAGCAGCATGCCGTGACGCAGCTGATGAGTGATTCCATGTCTCAGCTCCAAAGGAGCTGGGAACGGCATGTAAAACAGCCCAGTGCCTGCATAACACATTTCTCATGTAGCAGCATTCGTGCTCCAAAGAGCCCTGTTGCAGATGTGCTGGATCTTGGTCCTGCCGGATTCAGATTTAAGGAAACACCATTGCACATCTTGAGTGGAAAGGGTGTTTCACCAGCCTGTTTACACTGGCTGTAGAAACTGAGATAAAAATGCAATCCATCACACCCCTGAGCTGGGCTCCCCCTCCCTGGGAGCTCGGGGGTTTAACTGTTTGACAGCCAAGTGAGACTTGGCAAATACGAGTGAGAAAAAAGGTCTGGAAAAATCTACAAATTAGAGAACAGAGTGAAGTCAGGCATGGAAAATTCAACTCCTTGCTCAGAAATTAGCTGCCCAACATGAAGAAAACAAAAGGGACTCCTGGACTGGGAAGTTGCAGGTTTCCATGGCTGAGGAGGCAGTAGGACGCTGTGGGCCATGCCAAAGCATTGGCACATCCCAAACCCAAGCTCCTGAATCCAAGTAGGGGAGATACATCAGCTGAGTAGTGTGGAAAACACTACCAGAACACCTGACTTGAAGCAGGATTGGTCATACAAAGAAAAAGGCGTGATTATTATTTCTAACCAATACCTGGAGCTGATAAAGTGATGAGCCACCCAGTGATAAAGGTTGCTGCTCCACCATCTTCCCTTACAGTCATTTCACCTGACGATGCCCAGCACCCAGCAGTGGTTTGGGGCCTGGCCGTGCCAGCCCCGGGGTCAGTGGTGCCTGGAGCAGTGCTGGCCTTCGTGGTGGCCATTCACAAGGGCCATCTCATGGCTGCACATGGTGATGTTGCTGAATGCCTCTGGGCTCCTCTCCGGCATCCAGAGAGAAAACAGATGTGAAGGATCAGCTCAGGGTGGGGGGTGGGGAGAACATGGACAAATAAGCAAACGGCAGAAAACCTTGAAGAGAAAATAACCAGGCACCAGAAAGGAAATGAACTCTAACAAGGGATTAAAAATAGCAGCAAAGCAAGGAATCCAGCTCTGCCAAGACTCCTGCTTCGTTTTCAAGTGGAGGCAAGTCAGAGGGAGCTGCCAGGGCAGCCTGAAGATTCACATACACCTGACAGCAACGAGGCAAGAGAATCCAGACTGGCTCTCAGCATGGTGGACAGGAGCAATGTGGTCCAGCTGGTACCAGTATCTGGTGCAGCTGACGTTGGAAGCTGCTTGTCAAGCGCCACTCATGCTCTGGAGTCATTTGGCAACCCCAGTCATTCTGCAAGACAAGGGGAAGAGCTGCCTTGCTCTCCAGCACTCAGGTGTGTTTTTTCCTTGAAGTCCACAACAGCTCAGCAAACAGGAACACGAATGCCCTGGAGATGTGACCTTCTCCTCCTTCCCTGTGGGAAGGCAGAATTTCAAACAGATTTACTGGCACTGCCCTCCAGACACTGTCTCGGGATGACCTGAAAGTCAAAGAGCGCCTGAGGACTCCTCAAACATCAGCCTTGGCTCGGTGTGACAGGACAGGCAGGGACTTCCTGCACACTGACCTGGCAGCCAACTTGCTGCGCACAAGGAGCAAGATAGGACAGTATTAGCCCAGGAGTTGAAGGAAAGCTAAAGATGGTCAAGAATGCATGTGGGACAAAAGGAAATGGATGAGGCAGCAGGCCTCTTGTGGCTTTTGCATAAGGAGATCTGCTTTTCCCATGCCAAAGCCATTCCCTTTAAGGGTTTTCCAAAAGTCCTCTCCGCCAAAGAAGCTCCCAAGACCCTGCAAGACCATGGAGGCCCCTTGGTGATTCACATGGCTTGTCCTCAGAGGGAGTTGCCCCTGCACCTTCCAACAGCAGAGGTTTTGTGGCTTTTCTCACTTCTGGTTGAGAAGAGCATCCCAAGCCCTTTGATGGCACCAGCTGAGTACCACAGATACTGTGTCATCCACTGGCATTTCTATGGGCCAGACAGACAACCCCAGCCACAACTCCTGGACTGAAGCCAGCAGCACTCTGCCATGTCCACATGCTGCTCAAGCTGGGTGAGTTACAGAGCTGCAAACATGGGGTCTGCCAAAATCCCCTGCTCCTTATGCAAGGAAGGGGAAGAATTCATCCATGGTGCATGAAGGATACCTCTATGCCCCAAATCTTCTGGGCCCACAGGCACTGTCCCATCTTTAAGCTCTCAGAAGAGTGGAGGGAACACAGTGCCAAGGTGGTCACCACCAGATGATCCTCATTCCCTTAGAGTCCTAGTGGTTGGATCCAAGCTTTCCAGCTGCAGCTTCTGGCTGCCCCCAGCATTCTACCCACCAGGAGAGACCAAGCAGCCACGAGTCACTTTTGCTGGCACAGTGACATCCTTGCAGCCTTGCTCTGTGCCAGGCAGCCACACTGCTGGCTTTGTCCCTTTGGGGAGGAGCATTGAAACCCACCCGGGTCTCCTCCCTCCAGCTGCCACTCCAGACGCCAAGCGCGGAGGTGCCAGACACGCGGGATGCTCTCGCTGGCACACGCTGCCCTTTGCAGCCAAGCCACAGGAGCAGAAACGTGACCCACTTCAGCAGGCGGAGGTCAAGTGGGGAGCAGAGAGGCAGGCACACCTAGGCTCTGCTTGGACTGAATCCTTTGGGAACATGCAAGCACCTTGGCTGCACTCCAAGACTCCATCATTACTGGATAGTTTGCATTTCCTTCTAGGAAGACAGCCGGGAAGATCAGCACGCAGTGCACAGCCCGCGGCTACAGACTCCTGCAAGGAACAAAGCTCCAGTGCCTGGAGCTGAGCACGCCAGACAATGGCCAGTAATTTTCTCTGCCATTCAGGCTCTGCAGGAGGAGAAGGAGTATCCCTGAAAGCCTTATTTTACAAAACCAGACAAGCCCCTTGCACAAGGGGTGTTCCCCACCCAGCCTGGTGCAGAATCAGTTCCTCAATCCTACATGCTCACCATATAAACAAAGAAAGAGGAATCCTTTGGGTGACCAGAGGCAGGTGAGGAAGACCTGATGCTGATACGAAGCTCAACAGACTTCTCAAAATAAGGAGTGGCAGGGGAAAAAAAGAAGGATTTCTAGAGAGAACATTCTTGCTCCGGGGTGTAATAACTTCAGGTGTCCAAAGCACACAGTGGGTTACTTTTTGGGTCGTAGAGGCTGGCCTACCAAAAGCCACCTTGGCCCCCAACCCCAAGGCTGGGATGTGACCCTAAGGATCCGAAATGCACATGCTCAAGAAATGGACATAAGGTTCTATGTAGAGCACAACTTGAAGAACTATAAATCCCAGGATCCGTGACCCACTATGAACGTATGATCCACAGCTGGGAAGGGCAAGACGGGGGGACAAATTTGGATCCACTTCACCTGGAGAACCCAGAATTCCTCTCCCACAAACAGACCCCCACAGCTACAGCCATTCCTCACCCTGGGGTCAAGCAGGTCTGCAGTGTAGTTGGTTGCACTGTGGCTGTGCTTCTGACAGGACCAGGAGGGTAAAACTTGCAACTGTCCAGGATAAAGAATTGAAGCCCTGGACAGCATCACTATGAACTTGAATGTGAGGGGTTTGGAGCCTTCCTTTGCACAGGATGCAATATTTATGAGTTATAGATCACCTTAATATATGTCATCATATATTAAGACTACAAATATATCATCAGATATCACTGATCTGCATCCTCCCCCAGGATGAGACAAGGCTGCTTTCCTGCTTGCAGAGGTGTTCCCTCACTTGTGACCAGCTGGGCAGCCACAAGGGTGTCAGAGAGGTGCCACCCTCTGTGGGGTGACCACGTCTCTGTTGGCTCAAAATCACACACTCTCCAGTGTGTGAATTTGCACAAGTCTGAAGGGAGTGAGAATTTTTTTTTTTAACCACTTGTAAAAACAAGAAGCAGATATTGAACTGGAGCCAACATCTGTATCTTGGTAAGACTCTCAATCACCAGCCTTTTGCTGACTCTAGAGCAATAAATATTCAGAGCCTTAAAAGCTTTACTTCAATCTGCTTAGGAGAAAGCAGCCTCAAACAATGGCCAAGAAGGGATCTTGCCCAGCCTCAGCTTCAGTAGATCAGCTGAAAGAGGGAATGGCCCTCACCAGATCCTTGCAGCATCACAGACCCTCATTATTTTACTATGCCAAAAATTGAAGGCCCCCTGCAAAAGCCACTTGCTTAGCACACAACCACCCATGTCGCAGATGTGGCCCAGCAGAGAAGACAAAGGCCTTTCCCAAGGTAGGAACAGGAACGACCAGATAGAGATGAACACATCTAAGATCAGAGCTGCCATCACCCGTATAGTGACGGTGAACCTCTGGCCTTACTTCTCTACATGTGGATTCAACTAGTTCAGATGGTATTTTAGGCTGCATATGGGGCTTTTCATCTTCAGAACACTTAACAGGCACGCATTAATCCCTGCAACGCCCTTCCGTGGCAGATAAGTGTTTATTATCTCTGCTCTACAGCTGGTGGGACTGGCACAGTGGGGAGCAGCTCATTGTTGCAGACCCTGGGCAACCTCACCTCCTGGGCTCCTTGAAAAGACACAGCAGGAGATCCCCAGGAGACTGGGCCACATCCTGGGCCAGTGGAGTATGGCTGGGCTGGGCACTGTCCCCCAGATTTCCAGGGGAGGAAGTCAAAAGCATCTTCCAAACACAAAGCCCCAGGACACATCTCCACTGCCTTTGTGCAGTAGGTAAGAACAGTGGCGCTCATTTATTATGGGCAAATTAATGCCCATGGAGATTAAAGCTTCATCTCCCGCCAGCTCAGCTGCATCTGATTTAGTGCAGGGCTCAGGCTAACACCGTATCCTCACGTGCCGGAGGAACCACATCCCCACTGCACCTCCTGCTCCCCAGGGTCCCACGCCCTTGGATTCTTCATTCTAATCTGAGTTGTGTCTTGTGCGCCACCAGCCTGTCAGCTCTGCCTCTTCCTGTCTGTTGAAGCCCATGTTTGACAGATAAACACATAAAAAAGAGCAGAGGGCAGGATGGGGACACCCCAGTCATGTGGTCCCAACACCCATGCATTAACATCAGCGTGACACTGCCAGCTCTCTCTGTGCAGCAAAAGACAAATGTAAAATGAAGGACATCACCATGGGCACCAAAACCACCACCCCAGCCCCAAACACAGAGTCAGCATCACACAGCAAGGAGGGAGGAATTACCATGCACTTGGTTGATCTCGGAGTTGGATGACAGGATCTCATCAGCCAACTTCTGGGCGGTGGGCAGCACCTCGGTGTGATGTGCTGTGATCAAATACTGAACAAACTTCTGGAGCTGGTCCCTGTTCATCTGGAAAAGGGTCTCTGAGATGGGAAGACGGAGTTTGACCTGGTCTGGCTTGCGGATCCTGTACAGTGAAAGCGCCACGACATGAGCGCAGTAAAAAATGTCCTTGTTCCCACAGCCGCACGTCACTGAGGTGATTTTGCAGCGGTCGAAGCTGATGGCCACCTTGTAGGTCATCTCTGGTTCTGTCGCAGTCGCTGGCTCCGTTACTGTCCCGCTGAGGTGGAACCCTGGAGAGGCAAAGAAGAGGGAAAGGTCAGATTAGCCTCCCTCTGACCACAGCCAGCCATGACAGCTCCGGAAGAAAGGAAAGCCAAGGCTGCCTGTGTGTCTCTGTCATATACCAAGAAGTGCAGCACCCAGCACAGCCCATCCCTGTGGCTTACACCCAGCAACGCCCAGCCCGTGTATACAAACACACTTCTGCACCAACACACCACACAGCCAGACTCATCGGCGAGTTTATTTAACAGCCAAACCCTCAGGGGAAGAGCAAAGCTGCTCAGTTCCCATTTGTTTAAGTATCTCAGACTGTTTCTCTCCTGGGAGTCATTTCCATCCACGCCTCCCTCTCGCTGAATTTGCAACTCACATGAGTGAGGGCTGGTAGAAAAAGACCACGTTTGCTTTTCTTTGATGAGGCAGACAAAAAAAACCCCACAAATTAAATGCAAAGCAATTCCAACTTTGGTCTCTCAACCAGGTAGAGTGCTCCAGGGCATAGTCACAGCTCTGAGCTCTTCCACACAGCGTAAATAAAGAGCAGGGACAGGAGCTATGCGCAGTTCAAACCACAGCTGGGGGAAAACCGTTCCCTGAGTTCCACAAATCGTTCACACCAATGTTATGGTGCTCCTGACAGTTCCCACCACACAGAAAGGGAGTGCAGTGTCTTCAGGCACAAAGTGTGAAAAAAACCCCCCAGAAGTCCCAAACACAGGTGAGGAACGTGAGATGGGCTCAGGAAGTGCCACGGGTGCAAAGAAAGGTAGATATACCAAGCAAGTGAGGGACTAAGTCAGTGAGATAAGACTGACTGATGGATGCCTATAAACCTGACTTTGAGCAGGAGCTTCACGGAGTTATCTTCACAATCCAGCTGCTGAGTGGGTCCAACACCAACACTCTGCACTTGCTCAGCCACCTGGAAAGGGGATATCTTTGTTTCTCACACTAATCTGCCTTGTTCCTCCAAGAGACTGAGGCTGCACCAGGAGGTTAATTAACACAGCCAGGGCAATCAGGTGTCCCCATGTCAGAACATAGTGTGGGACCGGGCACCTCACACCGCCCACCCCAGCCATCCTCCCTGAGGAGGATGCTCACTTTTCTCCATGCCACTGCAACCTTAATAAGCCTGTGTATGTACAGGTCCCTGCAGAGCCTGACATCCCCTCGGAGAAGGCAGCAGACAGCTGAGAGCCCTACAATTAGCGACAGAAAAGGAGAAGAGGTGGGGGGGTGAAGATTAAAATACATTAACTGCATCAAACCCTTGTGCGTTTGCCAGCTCTTACAAAGGCTTTTGGAGACAAATTCTACCAGAGGTTTTTAATAAATGGCATCAAAACCAGCTATTCACTGCCAGTCTCTTTAAAGCCACGCCAAAAACCACATTCAAATCTGATTAAGCGTCAAGGAGGTCTGCTTTTACTTTAGTGCTGGGGCGGGGGAAAAGCAGACCTGTTCTGCTGCCATCACCCAAAAGCCACCCCATGTGGCCAGCAGAGCAGGAGGGGAGGGATGGACAGCCCTGCACTTCCCTCCCCACCCTGCTCGCAGGCTGCCGGGAGCAGGAGCGCGGCTCTGGAGGTGCTGGGCTCGGCGCCGCGGGAGCAGCACGGCCAGGGGCTGACAAGCCTCCCCCTCTACACAAGCCCGTCCCCCGGCAGCCAAACCATATAAATCCAGAGGATAAACTCCAAAGTGTTTATGTTTTACCACTTCTCTGGTTTGCAATGCTTGGCAGGCGGCTCCGACTCACTGCCAGTTTCTCCCTAGTTTACTTTTGAACAAGTTAAAGGGACTGGAAACTGCGTTCCTGAGCGAGTATGTATGTATATCCTCGTATGTATGCCTGCACACATATATATAAAACACTCTAGGACAAATTACTGGCCATAAACACTGCCTTGAAATGCTTACTTTAACAGGACCATAGGCCAGACCCCACTTGGGGCTAACTGGTGTAAGGCTGGAGGAACTCATTTAACCAAATGACCTGTTTCAAACAGGTATAAGTCTGAAAATACATCAACTGTGATCTGATCCAGTCTCTCAAGACAGAATACTTGTCCAGATACCTCTCAGGCATTCCATAAACTGTGCTCTCCCATCTGCTGCAAGACCTGCTCTTCACAAGTCAGATCTGGTCTGCACATCGAACAGGACCATTTAGTATGTCAACAACTGCCAAGTTCATCTGGCACTCCAGCCCCAAGTCAAGTGTTGGTTTAGATTTTAGCTGTGGTGACAGCAGGTCTATTTAAGACAAACTAGGAACTTTACAAAACATTTATCAAAAGTTTAGTCAGAAATTAAACATGGCGGGGTGGAAGAGAGATGAGCTGGCAGGAACAGAGGCATTATTTGTGAATATTTACATTAACGTGAGGTCAGACTGCAGCTACCACATTGCAGCCAGGTCTGTACCCCAGCACCCATGGCTGCTGAGCACACCAGCTGAGCGGTGATGGGTATCACTGTCCCAGAGAAGAGTGCTGGCTAAAAGGTAGGTTTCTGCGTGGTTACTTCATCATCCATCGAAGCACAGACTCCTGCTCCACACGAAATACTGATGCTATCACCAAAAAGCTATAGGTAACCCTGGAAAAGTACAGCTGTCACTGTACCCTCCTCTCTGCTCATCTTGTGTTCTAGAAGAAAGAAGCATCCTAGGAGCTGTGATACCAGCACTTCAGTGGAGAGAAACAGAGCTCTGATAACTGACACAAGGTCTGGATTGCACTGAGAGCAAAGACATACTCTCCTCTGTGTCCTCCCCATACATTTCAATTTAAGACATTCCTACAGCCCAGTGCTTATCTAGGACTACATCTTCTGTTCTTAACATAAGCTAACTTGGTGTTTGATTTGCTGCCAGCAAAGTGACAGTGCCAAGGCTGGAAAACCATGGAAAAGTAATAATTAAATACCATCTTTGTAACTACAGACTCATTATGCCCCTCCAGAGCCTAGCTTTGTCCCAAGAACAACATCGCATTTTTCTTGCCCCAGAACACCCTCTCCTACTTTTACCACAGAAGCTTCCCAGTGGATGTCTCTTTGATTGAGGTTGTAAAAGGAGCTGAGTGTTCATAACTGCCCCAGAAAAAGCACAGAAAGGTGCCATGAATGTTCATGGGCACACAGGGCATGATGAGCTCATCTCTTTCTAATCCCAGCCATCCAACCCATCAAATGGGGACAAAACACTGGAGCAAAAACCTCCCTTGTTTTACTGCTGCAGGACATTGCACCTCTGATTTAAATTAAAACAGATCCTAGAATTGTTTTCCAGGAGTTTGTGAGCTCCACACTGGTGGGACTTACAAACTTGTCAGCTGGGCAGCACTCTCCTCTTAGGAGTTGATAAACCCTGAAGGCTGGGAGAAGGATGCACCCCGCCCCCCCCCCCCCAAAAAAAAAAAAATCCTGGGCTCTCAAACAGCTAGAAAGGATCAAGCCTTTAGCAGGGACCCGGTGCATAAGACTTTGCTATTAGGACAACAGCATTAACACTTCAACAGAAGTGTCTTTAACCAAGATGGTGAATTCTTTGATTTCTAAACCTACTTGACTAAAAGGAGTTGTGCACTAACTCTTTCAGTTCTTCCAGTTCTGTAAGAGCAGAGACCCTTTCAACGGGACATCTTTAACCCAGATATCCACATGCCAATCATCAGGAGAAACCATTAGCCTGCCTGCAGCTCCAACCCACTACGAGGCCAGTTGCAAAGACCCCTTGCTTTGTGTCCTCCAGCACGTCATTGAAGGTAAAGCAAACATTGAGGCTAGTTACATTGAAATACCTGGAGTCTGGAGATAGGCAGACCCCCAGATGGAAATTTAAACCCCCGAAACAAGCAAAACCCAGGCACAGCCCCTTCCCTTCTAACTGTGGCACCAACACCTGCAAGAGAGAGGAGGACTCCTCCACACCTACAACACTAGCTGGGAACCCGAGTGCTCAGCTCTGCTCCCTCTGGCAGTTGCTGCTCACAGCCATCCCTCAGATTTCACACTGCAGCCCAGACAGAAGTCACAGTTGTCATTTGCTAAGTTGTGCCATTCGGAAAAAATTAGCTCTTTCTTCCCAGGCGTGGCAGTCGCCTGCCTTTCCCAGAGCGTTGGCACAGCACTGCAGGGGTGGAAAGCACCACAGAGCTGTAGCCACCTGCAGGACCTAACCCTGAGGATGCTGCACTGGCATTGCTGTGCGAGAGGATGGGGTAACGTGGGGAACATTTCTTCATGGCACCGTGGTTCTTCGGTCTCCTCCACAGGCTTTTCTCTGTCTTTGTGGAAATCTTGAAGCAGGGCAAGGAATGGCTCAGCAGAGGGAAACGTGCACCACATCCATGCCCTGAGCATGGACCACTGGTGGGATGTGGCTGGACAGTGTACATAAAGAACTCACAACCACACCTGGCTGTCAAAACTTCAAGTAACCTCCTAATACCTGAGGCTGATATTTTGGGCAGGCTCTTTCAGGAGCAACATGATGGAAAGTCCATCCACACAGCTTCCTGAAGGCACAGCCACATCTTCCTGAAGGCACCAGCCACATCCTCTCGCATCATAGCCAGAGAGGGGTGGCTGCAGCAGACAGCAGCTTGGCTGCACACTGCTCTTGTACTCCATGCTCAGCTCCTAGGATTCTCTACCTCTAGCCAGACAAACCCCACACCAAATCTGTGTTTGGGGAGCTCTATCTTCAGGCAGGCAGGAGCTCTGCAAAACCAAACAGGAAAGAATAGACAGGTATTTATGGGGCTCAGCAGATGTAGACAAGGCAAAATGAAATTCTCGGCACAAGTTGTATACACTAGGTTAATGTGACCCAAATATATTTTTTTTAAATTTCCAAACCACAGCAGAAAGTTATTTTAAACTAAAGCGATTCCAAGCTCTTTAGTGATTAAACGGACTGCAGCTCCAGCTCCTAGTGGAAAAACCATTTGTTTTTCCAGTGTGTGAAAGCCATAACTAGCAATGAATAATAATTGCCGCACCAAGTGTTATTTATAAGCCATTCTCAGTCACATTTCCATGCCTCGAAACAGCAGCTTTCTAAACATGAACTTAAAATTGGTCAATATTTGTAATGTAGACAACACCCACAGGAGGAAGGTGTCGGTGTACTCGGAGGGTGGGAAGCGGAGGTTAGTAAAATCTCCCAAAGCTTTCCGGCTTCTAGATCAATTCCTCCAGCCGGTTGATGCTGACAATTGCTCAGTCCCTGACCTTGCACTTGGAAAGGAGATGGGCTCATGAACTCATTTGCACATGACAATGCTCCAGCAAAGTGAATCATCTGCCTCCGATAGTAACGAGAGTACGGCGTGCCCCAGCCCTCCTGGGCTCCATTCAACCAGCACAGGGCTGGCCTTTTGTGCTGCCAGTGCAAGAAAGACTCTGCTGAAGATGTGTGCAATTAAACCCACTTTTCTTGTTGCTCTTTTGATTCAGCGGCTCAATGAGAGGCACCCTAGGCAGGTGTTGTCACACACAGATAAAATGTGCCTTTTCAGAGCACTGGCAGACAGAAAGAAAGAGGGTAAGACTGAATCAATTGCCATTTCTCCCTTGCAAAATAGGGAATCCAGGCTTCCAGCGAGTCAATGAGCAGAGCTGCTATGAGTTTCCATCCTCCCTCCTCCCCAAAGCTATTCTGTCTTGTGACCGCAGGCAAAGGTGCTGCTGTTGAGACAGACTTTGGCAGGGATGAAGGAGGCAGGCGATGGCTGGCCAGGAGGATGCTGGCCCAGCAGAATGCAGCCACGCTCCTGCTGCTAAAGGTTTTCCCTCTGCAACCCTCCTCCCTGTCCCCACCATGCTCCTGTCTTTGCCCAGTCATTATCATCCTGGAAAAGCACCTCTACTTTCACAGAGCTAACAAAGACCATTAATATCACCCCAGGAAGGAGCCATGCTCGCAGCTGAGCTGCCGCAGGAGGAGCCGAGACAAAGGGATATGGATGAGTTGGAGGGTATGCACCATGTCTGCAAGGGTCCCCACACATACCTATGGCCTCGGCACCAACTACCACAAGTTTAGGAGAAATACTCTTCGATCACCTCTCCGGGTAGGCCAGGGAAGAAGCAAGAGCTGCAGCTGTAAACAGAGGAGATGCAATGGGGCTGTTTGTGCAGGAGGGAGCCGTAAGCTCCTCTGAGCAGCTGAGTAAGCTGGAGGGACGCTCTCTCTGCCATCTGCTCTGATCCCACAACACCTCCTGCAAATGAAGAGTCAATCCACTGGTTTCTATCCCTGTTAACCTCTAATCAGCCAAGAGGACCGGCCTCTGCCGTGCTCTTTATCCGAGCCAGCTAATGCGTGAAGCACACCGCGCTTCCCATCTGCTCCAGCATTACTAGAGTTAAAGGACAAAGCCGTTTCTCTGTCCCGAGCATTCACTTACACAGATGCCCTTGTATTAACTCAATTTCTCAGTGATTTCCATTATTACCCTTACGAGATTTCTGGTGTTTGTTTATCTAGGAGCCTGAAATGGAGGTTTTTCCCCTCCCCCTACCCAGCTCAGGGGCTTGGCTGGCCCAAAGCCATGCTCCAGACAACCAGTCCCAATCTGTGACTTTACCCAAAAATATTACAAAATGTTCTCCATTTTCTACACAGCCTGGAGTGCTCTTTGTTGCCCATACAGTTCTTAAGAACCAGATTTTTTGGGTCTTTGTTGCCAGCCCTAAAGCCAAGATCACCCTTTCCAGCATCACCTTCCACAATTTTCCAACACCTGCCCGCAAATGGGTTTGTAACCTGCTCAGATGTGCAACCCTTGCTCTGAAGACATACGGTTTGAGCAAAAAAAAGAAAAAATTCAACCAGTTTTAAAGCTTGGACTGATTTCCTCTGCTAAGGTGCAGCCTTGCAAGCTGAATTCCTCTGCTAACAGGTCAGATCCAACTCAAACCAATCTAAATGATGGTTCTGGAAGCAACAGAAAGGGGTTGAAGAGAGGGTAACTTTATCCCATCTTGGTTAACATGTGCTGTCCATGCAATAACTAGTGGCAAAATGCTGTAAAGTCTCTGCTCTTTACTGCTGCAGTGTAACTTACAGCCATCTCGGATATAAAGACTTTTCTTAAAACAATCAGGAATGTGAGAAAGATGAAGATGTGCAGCACGTTTTTTAGCAGAAGCAGTGAATGCAGCATCCCTACGGTCAAGGCAGAAAAACAATTTCTGTGACCATCCCCAAAGCGTCCAGCCCTCTTCTCTCTGTGCTCACAAGTGGCTATATCCAAAAAAGGAGCGACATGGCTCCTTGTTACAGCTCAGGTGTTTGCTCAACAGATGCAGGGTTGTTTTCAAGCATGAAAGAAAATATCCACGGGGAGGAACTTCACATTTGCCACAGCATCCGGGCTCATGCGTGCCATCAGTTGAAGCTGCCACAAAGCAAACCCAGCCCTGGGCTGTCACCACCTCGGCTGCCTCAAGGAAACTGATGGGAGATGCCAAAACTCACACACGAGACTCAGATGGGGTCATCTCCTGACTTCAATGAAGCCACCCAGATTTCCAACAGCTGAGAAGCTGGCTTCTAGCACATAAAAGGGTTTTAATTAGGAACTGCCTCTTATCCCTTCATGCAAGTGTCACCATGATGGGATCACTGAACTTCATCACAGTCAAAAGCAAGCAGAGCAGTGCTCCTCCCTTCATCACCCTTTTCATGTGGTGATTCACAGAGCTCTTAGCTCCACAAAAACATAAACCCAAGCCTTAAAGCAAAGTGCCTCCTATGCCAGAGCCCTTAACCTGTTGCTCCTGGCTTAAGGGCTCCTTCCTGAGTGCCCTCTGCTTGTGGAAGAAGTTGATCCAGAGCCATGGACATCCTTTGCTCTGGAGGTATCTCCTCACCTTGTTGACCCGAGACACAACCTCCATAACTTTTCCGAGACATAACCTCCCTCCTGAATTAGCTGCTTCTCCAGGACTTAGACTGAGGCTGGGGAGCAGCTCTGGCTTTTGTCTCCAAATATGCAAAGATAAATGGCATTCAATGCGTGTATTACCATTTAAAGCTGCCTCAGGAGTGGGCCATCTTCAAATCAAAACACAAACTCAATTTACCAATATTGAAAACCAAAAGCAAAATTAAGTCTGAGAACCTCCTAACTTGTTTTTTTCCCACATTTTGGTTTTGCATAGGGCAGGACTAGCTTAACAAAGACCAGAATCAAACCAGGGCATCACACAGCAATGGAGGGAAGCAGGACACCACCCTGATCCTCCCTGAGACACCAGACCTTAAAATAGCAGCTCTACAATTCAAAGGGAAGTTATTAGTTATGATTTTCCTGGCCGTCAGATGCCTTCCAAGGGAATGAGGCAGCCTAGATTCAATACGAAAATCTGCTCCAAATTCTACCCCAAAAAGACACTTTTTCCACCAAGAATAGCTCTTTCATTTTTAAGAGAGCATAAAGTCTGACTTTCTAAGTCACTGGCAGTGTTGTTAAATGAACACTGTATTTACAAAGCATTTCAACAGCATTTGTGGTAATGGTCTCAGTAACAAATTTGCTGAAAAGGTCAATTAACTTCCTTCCGAGAACCTCACTTCTAAGCACAGAAAATGGCTTTGCATTAAAACTGCTTCCCCAAAGTGGAAAAAAACTCTAAGGGGACAACATTTTGCCGTTTCTCCTCTCCACTCTCCATTCAGGAGCTGAGCACAGACCCCAGGAGAAGGCACCAGAATGACTCCCCTCTCCTGCCGACTTTACTTTCATATATATATATATATATATATATATATATATATATATATATATGTATATTGAATTTCACTAAGGAGACCACAAACACACACTTTATATTGTAGAAATATTATTATACTTAAACAGCTTAGCTCACTTCAGTAACTTCACAAAAACTTAGCGGTTTCCTTTCCCCTCTGGCCCCTATAAATAAAGCTTAAATTCTGGAGCTTATTTGGGCTGCTCCATATAGGGAAATTATCTACTCATTGCAGAATAAATTATTCAGCAATTGCTATTCCAGATCAGCCTCCTCTGTTGAAATTTTATTCCAGAACAATTTTTGGAAACTCTTTGAGTATATCTCTGAAGAAAGGTACCAAAATTCCAGGACAGGGAATTATCCAAAAACCTGCTGGCACACCAGTGGCTAGGCTGGTCACCAGCCCATGGTGAGAGCCTTGACCAGAGCCATCCCAGAAGAGGAGGTGAGAGGTGGTGTCAAGTTTGGGAAAACTGACTGCTGTATTTCAACATCCAGCAAAAACTGAGGTGAAGGAAAAGCACAGACCATGACTTCGTGTAGAAAAAAATGTTTTTTTCAGCTTTCTTTCAATCTGTAACTTGCAAAGCAAGAGGAACCACCCAGCAAGAGGATGGAGGACGTTGCACCACAAGGTGTAACATCTGGAGGGTGGCACAGCTTTTATCCATCATGTAAGTAAAGTGTGTTGAGAGTATTTGAGAAGCACCGACGCTGACAGTAGAGAGCCCTTGCAGAGTATCTATATGTGCTGTGGTAGTTTCCAAGCCCAGATCAACCTGCCGCTGCATGTTTAACACCTCTTCTACAAGGACCAGGGCTTTTTTGGGTATCCTCCCGTTCCACCAAATTATGCATCACATCCAGCACTACTCAGAGTCAGCTCCATTGAGCACAGAGGACGTGCCTGAGCAGCTAGAGTCATCGCCATTTCCTGGGCACAACCCTTTCCCCAAGCCCCACAAATGGTTCCCTGGCACAAACACCACCATGCACGAACTACAACACACTTCAGAGGACAACAGCAATGCAGTGTGTTCGTGCACTGTAAGGAAAATCAAAGCGGGGTAAGATCAACCCAAGCGAGGCAACCACATGAAAGTCCTCAGCTGCCAGTGTGTCCTCTCTGGTGAGACCCCGCAGCGAAGTTCTGGGTCATGGCTGACGAGCAGTCAGACTTCCTGATTCTGCATGACCAAAGCCCTCTGCAGAGCAGTCAACATGCTTTAAGTAACAGTTTAAAAAACCTTTTGATCACATTAGTCTTCACATGACCTTTCTGAGAAGTTAGGAAGGCAGCAGGAGGTCTGCAGAGCAGAGACTTCCCCAGCAGCCCTCCTTGCTTGAAAGGAATGTGGTTGGGAGACAGATGCCCGACAAAGATGCTCTGCTCTCCTGCATCAGCAGTTTTCACCATCTTTAGCATGCAGGCATTTCAGGAAAAGCAGATTTCCATGCAGTGATTTTAAGCCCCTCAGTACTACCCTTTCTCCTTCCGGACACACATTGTCCCCAGCATCTCCCACCTCTGCTTTAGCAAGGAGCATGCAACTGGAAAGCTGTTCCGGAAGATCCACCATGCACAGGAAATCAGGAGCCCTCCTGCTTTTCAAGTCCAAGAGGACTCCACAGCTTCACAGCCGTCAGAAGCACAAAGGGCCACAAAAGCTGATACCCAGGGAAATGGGAGCCATCACTCCTGCTGGATCAGGAGCAGTGTACAGGCTGCCTCTGTGAAACTCATGTTTCTCATTAAAAACTTCACAGATATTTTTTTTCCCCCTGGAAAAACATTGTTATTCAACCCACAGCCTAGACTGCAGGCTCCTCCGTTTGCTTTTGATGCAGTGCAAACATCTAAAATGACACCATGTAATGACAAGATCTGTCATCAGGATGGCTGGGGCTACAGTAGAAAGAAAAACAAAGGAACGATCCTTTCCTTCTCCCTAGAATTCAACACAATTAAAACAAAAGGAAACCTATGTTGTGAAGTTAATGCTAAATACAAAGGATTTGAAGGGAAAAGGGAAAAGAGTGATGTGAAACATTTAGTGGTGGTTTTCTTCCATTATGTGCCATGAGGCCCTTTTGGTGGTGGATGGAGAGTCTCCAGCTCCTCTAAACACAGATCTGTTTCAGTAATTAAGGTTCTTATAAAGAGGGAAGGGGAAGGGGAAGGGGAAGGGGAAGGGGAAGGGGAAGGGGAAAGGGAAAGGGAAAGGGAAAGGGAAAGGGAAAGGGAAAGGGAAAGGGAAAGGGAAAGGGAAAGGGAAAGGGAAAGGGAAAGGGAAAGGGAAAGGGAAAGGGAAAGGGAAAGGGAAAGGGAAAGGGAAAGGGAAAGGGAAAGGGAAAGGGAAAGGGAAAGGGAAAGGGAAAGGGAAAGGGAAAGGGAAAGGGAAAGGGAAAGGGCTGCATTATCCCAGGTAACTATCTGTGGAAGAAATTCCACCTCTGCAGCCTCCTGAAGCTCCTGGTTAGCCCCCATCCTCTGTGGGACAAGCCAGGCACAGCCCCCTGGCAGTAGACACAGCATGTACCAAAATGTTATCAGCACATTCATCACAATTTGGAACTGGAAGCAACCGAAAATGCAGTCAGCTCAGCATAACGGGATAGAAATCAAGTAAAAAGCAAAACCAGATGAGCAACTAGGAGTTGACTCCTCCCTTCCCTTTGAAAAGGGAAGCCAGTAATTTGAGAGAAGGTGGTTTTACCCACAATCTCAGTGAAGAGGTCTAGGAGTCGCCCAAATAATCACATAACCCAAGTATTACACAGAACTTCCACTTAAGAGATGGGAAAACATTGTGGGGAAATCTTCCCCTGAATCTTGAAAGCAGGTCCATAGGCACGCCCAGAAAAGGTGGAGCAGTCACCCACTGTGGGTGACATATCCTGGCTTGAAGTGGTCTCTCTTCTGGTCAGATGGCAGAGTGCACCTGAGGAGCTGCACCCTGCTATTTTTCCTGCTCCATGCTGAGGAGGAGCAGAGTCCCCCCTCTCCTGTCTGGGAAACCAAGGCAGAGGGGTCTGGCAGCAAATCAAGGGCCAGGGAACAGTGATTGGGAAGCCACTTGCTCCAAGTGCAAGGAGCCCATGCTCCACTACTGTCCCGCCAGGAAGGAAAACTTCAGACCTGCCTTGCCTCCAGACATCCTCCTAGGGCTCAACCTGTAATATCTGCAAGGTCTTGGGAAAACTCCCATGTTTGGGCTTTCCAGGAACCACAGACACTGATTAAATATGGCGCTTCACTGCAAAATAAATTGCTCTAATGAGAGTGGTCAGGGTTGATGATGCCCTCACTAAGATGACACCTGCAAATATATCTGTGGAGGAGGATTCCATACTTCCCTGATGCTGGATGCTGCTAACCCCACTTCAGCAGCTTAGTAACTCCCACAGTTTGCTGCACTGACTGTGTGTCAGGCATTAAGTACCCTCACACTCAGGTTTTGCAGCTGAGGAACCGACAGGAGATAACACAAAGGCCATTTTCTCCTCCAGGAGGTGCAACCTCGACCTCTGCTGAGCTCTTAAAAAAGTTCCTGCCAGGATGCAAACCTGTAGCACACACCATTGAACAACCACTATAAACCATTTGCAGTGGAAAAGCTTCAGGCTGTGGAGCCACATGAGACGCCTGATTATCACAGGCACTTTGAGAAGATGCAAGCATGATCTTGAAACCATCAAGGTACAGAAATTCAACTCAGTTTTCTTTCCAAAGCTTGTAACATTTTAAGCAAATACAACTGCTGTTGTCATGGCTCATGGCTTCTGAGTAACTGGAGTTGCTCCGAGAAGTTAACATCAGCCTGATGCATAGCTAGACTCCACCATCATCTCCACATTCCCACAGAATGAGTTTTCATGACACTCAGGCCGAGGTCACCTCCAAACCAAACACAGCATCACCTCAGGTGGGTGTCTGAAGCAAGCAGCTGTGGGTTTCTGGCATCAACAGGGCGCTAGACCTGACAGCACCACACGCCGAATGACAGTGCTTGCCTGGAAAAGTAACACTAGGATTGCCCAGTGATACACAGGGAAGATGTGTCTGTCCAGTTGTGCTGGGTTTTAAATTTACCCAGAGCTAAAGGAGATGAGAGCCTCAAAGTTCCCAGCAAGACCAATTTAACTCTCCCTGAGCCCTTGCTCAGAGACCTACTTGCAAAACTTTACACCCACCACTCGTGTGCAGAGGGAATGGTCAACCTTTATGGGCTCTGACACCAATGTACTCATCTCAACAGCAAACAGTCCTTCAACAACACACACACCAAATTAAAATTATTCCAAGCCTCAGCAGCCTCTCTCTCTGAAGAGCAACTGCCATTACTTATTAATTTGCTTCCTCAAGATAAACAAGAAATTTATTAAAGTCTGAAACAGACCAGGAGCACACAAGGCAGCAGAGGGGCAGGGGGTTGCCACTTGTCTTTAAAAAATAAATACTTCTGTGCTAGATTACACTTTCCACTTGCTGTTCCCCCCAGGAACCAGTTTCCACTCTGTGCAGGATGGAAAGCCCACAGACTTCTATGTTATTTTGAGGGCTCAGTCGTTTTTGAGAGGAGGAAACACCAAATTTTGGACCCAGCAGGTGAAATGCAAATAAAAATAGGCATTTTAAAATAAAAGCTAAATGCATCTGAGTGATTAATGCGTCTGTCTACAGGCTGCTCTCACAGATCATGACCTTGACATCTTGCAGAGGTGCAATCTTTTACAATCAATTCAGTTCCTTTGTTTAGAGAAACTGCTCCGTTAAACCTAGAGATGAACTCAGCACGGATGAAGAGACCAACACTTCCCAGGAGAGCTGAAAGCAGTGTCTCACTCCATTCAGTCAACAAGCAGGTGATGCTCGTGGGTGGAACTGGAAGAACAAAACTCCTCAGTACAGTTTCCTACGTCATCTACAGTGAGGAGAAATGGTTGGAAGGATGATGAGGAGCAGAGTTCCCTTCATGCTCACAATGTACATTTGCAAAGGCAAAACATCATCTGTGGATTTTCCACCCATGCAACAGCCGCTCCAACAGCCTTGCTTTCATACAGCCCCCCTTGTTTCTCCAGTCACAAGGAAAGAATTAAAAATGGCTGTTTCCAGCCCAGTACAAGATATCAATTGCATCAGTACGCCAGCCCAAAGGAAATTATGTCCACAGTATATTCAGCATTTGTGCAGACAGAAGTACGTGGGAGATAAAAAGGAAAGAAAACTCAGCAGATAATCAGGACACCTAAAATACAAGTAGCAGGTCTGCAGTCATGGTTGCCTCCAGTCCTGGTGGTTTGTTAAAAATCAACTTGATTTTTAAGTGATCAGTGCAGAGCAACAGCATTGAGGATGCCTCTGGGGCAGTCACAATCTTCCGACCTCCAGGACACCATGAAGCCCTTATTCCTCAGCCTCCCCCTTAATGAAGGTCACATTAGCATCCTCATCATCTCCAACCACACTACTGTAAGAACCACAGCTTTTAGAGCTCTGTGCCACCAAGAGACATTGCTGGATTCAGGCAATGGGTATGAAGTGTACTGGGGTAAGACACCCCCAGACCAATAAGTACGAGTGAACTAAACTAAAAAGAAATGAAAATGAAATCCCCTGTGACCATCACAGACTCTGTGAAGTTCAGCCAATCCCAATTGTTATTTTCTTCTCCTACTGACCTCTGGACCACAGCAGTCAGGGGACTGCCCTGGTCACACCTTTGCAATCCTCGAGCCAAATGCTTGGGAAATGCTATTCCAGTTCAACATCCCTGGGAGATGTGATGACTGAAGGGTCACCAGTTGACAACTCTAAGCTGTCCTGCAGCAAGAAGACAGATGAAACAGCGTGGTGGAGGCTGGCACAAGTGGCAAAGCCAGCGTGCGGCAGTCCAGCCTCCTCCTACTCTCCATCTACCACCATTCACCCAGCTCCTCCACACCTGGGGTGGGCTACAGATATCACCCAGTACCCAAGGGAGATGCTGGATCCAGCTACCATCACTCAATTAAACTCACCTTGAAATTTTTGGTTTCCTGTATCTGCGTCAGCTGGATAGTTAAGCTGACACTTTTGCACGTTCTCTTTGTCTGGAGCCAACAGATCAATCTGCCTCAAATACAGGAGATCTCTTTTTAACACTCCAAAGCTAATGAAAAAAATCCCTTCTGGTGAAAGGAAAACATTGGATCAGAGAAGTTTTATTAGCCCTTAACCATGCAAAGTTGGAAGCTCATCCCCTGTTTAATTCTAATACTCTAACTCTGTTAAACATTAACTGTATAAATAATCAAATACTTCACATGACAGAGTCATACTTCCAATATGGGGCAAATAACCCAGAGGGTAATGAAGGGTTGTAGTCTTCTGGTCTGAAGGATTTCCAGTGCTCTCCAAAAAGCAGAACAAAGACAGTCCCTTCCCCCTACCCCTGCCTTCAACGCAAAAGCTTTTGATTCACTTGGGGAGACCACATCAAGCCAGAGCAGAGGCATGCAATGGGTATGTATCTCATCATTCCCCTCTGCTCCAGAGACACACGTGAAACCACCAGCCACTGTGTGGTCTCAGCCTTGTCAAACAACCTGCATCCACTCCTAAAACACTCAACCCTCCCTGGCCCTGCTGGCTGGAAAGCTCTGAGAATCCTTCTCACCCTTGCTCCACACCACCTGGGGAGGTGGTGTGGGACAAACCACTCAGTCCACATCAGTCCCAGACACAGACCCTTCCACCAAATCCCAATGCTGCTTCTTCACGGTCAGTGTTCTCCTGGCAAGCAGGACTTGAAGCAGACAGGAGCTCCAGCTCTCCAAAAGCCTGTGGTCTTCCACCTGGCTCGGAGGAGCCACAGACTCAATCCCACTGAAAACATACCTGGTCTCCATTGCTTGTAACATGGATCACAACTGCCTGGTGGTTTTGAAAAGAAGCTCTCACTCTCTTTGGGCTTTGGTTTTCCTGACTGCAAAGCTGGGATAATGTCCCTTCTGGGACTCAGGGGTATTTTAAAGAGCAGGCTGAAGTTTGGCTTCTTAGGAAATGACTGGTGCATTTGCTGTGGAAGAAAGTATCACTGAAGGAAAAAAGACTGTTTGAAAGAAGTTAGCAAATTAAAAGCTGCATTAGAAGTATATAAATGTGATGCTGACCATTCCCCTCGTCCAAGGTCAAGCTAAGGTAATTTTGTGAAATATGTAATCATCTGATATCCAGGACTGCCTCAGTTTAGACTGATGCTCTCACTTTAATGCTGACTGAAAAGCTTGACAATCAAAGCAGCAAGAGCCAAATGGAGAGAAGTCTGACCCACAGCCCTGCCTAAAACTGCATTTTCAGTACTTCTGAACTGACTTTGGAAAGCCAGTATTGGCTTTGGCAGAACCCAGGAGAGCCATTGTGCATTAATTATCCCTCCTGCTCTGCAGACAGACATACAAAAGATAAAGACAACTGTGAGGCTTGTTCAGAACAAGGGATCCAGCACCATCTCAGCACAAGTACTTTCTCCTTCAAGTGTTATTCAGCCATCCAGATCTTGAAGACAGCCCTTGACTGAAGGCCCTTTACCTACACTGTAAAGCGAGGACTCACCAAAAACCCATGTGATTTTTGTCCACATTGGTAAGTTTAGTTCCAGCACACCACCTGAGCTGTACAAAAAAGTCACCTCTCCCAAGCACAGCCATTACACCAAAACCTGGATTGCTGAAGGAGTCAGCAGGACTCCTCTCTATCAGCTGCACAGACAAGAAAAGACCCACTTCCAGCACTGCACACCCAGCCGTACAGCTGAGCAGAGCTGTATGGTCCACCATGACACCTATATAATATTCCAACCAAAACTGTACTGTTTTGGGCTTCCCACAGCAAGACCCTGATTTATCTCCTGCTCCTGCTGACAGCTGAGAGTGCAGCTGGGATCTACAAGCACAGAGAAAGGCTCTCGGTTTCTAGAATGTCAGCTGTGGAGGTGGGGGAAACCAGGTGTTGCATTCCTAGTGAAATGCTTTTCCTGGTCAGCCCATCATTTTCCATTTGCTCCTCTCAGCACCCCCAAGAAGCACACGCAGCATGTGCAAGAGCATAGGACAGAGGTCCTCAGAGGCCCCCAACCTACCAGCACTGACTGGAATAACTCAGGCTTAAGCCCAGCTCTTTGCTGACACAGCCCATCCCACACGCACAGAGTCTGAGAATGTAGAGAGTGAACATGAAGGCGAGAAGGGTCCCAAATCATGGGAACTTGGTCCTTTCAGGAAGCCACACTGGGAAGGGCTTAGCATGACTTTACAACATCTGTAAGCAGGTTACAGCAAGTAACTCAGATGTCATTCAAATTACTGGTGCAGCACCAAAGGAAGGACCTTCTGTGAGCATTGGACACGAGCATCTCAGTCCCTCCTGGCTCCCTCACCCACGCTGACACACTTCACAGGCAAGCTGCCCACGCCCGGAACAAGCAGTCTGCTCCAGGGCCGATTCCCACTGCATCTCCCATCCTTATTTAAAATGAGAGCTAGCTGGTTCCCCTGTTGTACATGGTGCAATGCCAGCCACACTGAACAGGCTTCATGTAAAACACAGCCCACTGCCTTTCCAAGCCAAGGGGGAGACATTCTCCCAGTCTGCAGATAGCAACTTCAGACACCCTTAAAGCCAAGCTCTTGGTCTTGCTTTCCTTCACGAAGCAAAGGCAGAAAAAGCACCACAACTCCCCGACTCCTGCTTTTTCTGCCAGCTCCTTCAGCAAGATAGACATACAGACCTCCTCCATCTCTGCAGCAAAAGCTTCTAAACAGACAGGGACATGGAGATGCCAGGGACATTTACTGAAGGATAGCAGCCATGATGAAAACCAGTGTTACACAGATTTCCTATCAGAAATGTTAAATCTTGAAGATCACTCCCTGAAACACTCATCCCAAAGGGAAAAATAGGTTTTAAGGTCAAACAGAAGAAGGAAATTCACCCGAACAACCATGTCCCAGCCTGTGGTGCCATGACTGACATGGCATCCAACAGAGCTGCACAGCCCTCCAGCTGCTGCCTCTCCCATCCCTCTCCATTCCCACAGTAAAAGCACAGAGAACTCAGGAAAAGCAGGTAAGGCTCCTTCTGAGGAAAAGCAACCCCATTCCTCATGAAACTGACGGAAAAGCGCAGCCAGGATTATGTCCAATGGCAAGAGAGCTCACACCGAGGGCTCTGGGGAAACATCTATGTAAGCATGTATGCTCTCCCCCAGACAGCTACCATCACTCCCCTTAGAGACACTCAAGTCACAGAGCGGGTGGAACGCCCAAGAAGCCCCAAAACAAGGCAGAGTCACCAGCATCACGCTGCACACCTCTGAGATGCAGGAACCTAGAGGCTGGAGGCACCAAAACAGCCAGGACGCTGTGGCAGAGCTGCTGCCGCCAACATCCTCCTACACTAGCCACCCACTGCTCCAGCACCACTGGCAACAGGCGGTCCAGACCTGGAGGTAAAGCCAAGAACCACAGCAGGAGAAGGGCAGACACAGAGACAGGAGAACCAAGGGCTCTTCACCTCCCACGCAGCCACGTAACTGCAGCCAGAAAGCCTTCTGGACTTACGGTTCCTTATGCTAATGGAAAATTCAAAGCTGAGTTTTACTCCTGACTTGCAAATCCTGAGGAGGAGGAGGAAACGGGATAAAAAAAAGCCAGGCCATCTGCTCAAGGGCCTTGCAGCAGAGAAGAGGGCTGCACATGGTGATCCTCCAGGTAGAGCCCTAGTATGACTTTCAAGTTGACTTGGCCATTTGATTTCTTTAGTGCAATTCCAGACCCAGATGTTTCATAACACACACTATCGAGTGCGTACATGTGAGGAAACTACCTCCCATTTGAATATCCCTGAGAGCACATTGCTCTTATTAAACACACTCTGCAGAGCTATTGCTCCATGTAGCATTAACAGTACAAGACGTTCTGGTAGACTACAAAAATTGGCCCATAAAAAATAAACACTTCTGTCTTAGTAAGGGCATCTGGAAATGACCCAGAGAGCTTGTCTATTCTCATTGGTAGCATTTTTGTACAACGGAAGAAAAAAACTGGTTTTGAGTTTTGAGCAAATCTTCCTCAAATGCTTACAAGGAATCCCTGAAAACACCAGCAAACAAGCCACCCACCCAGCTCCCCACAGGCAGAGTCTGGAAGACCACAATGTGATCCCTTTTCATTCAGGCTTTACCCCACTAACTATCCTTCCTGCTGTCTCTCAGTAAATCACATCCCTGAGGAAAGAAACTTGTCTGGGACACAGGACCCACCCACTCCCACAAGCATCCAACTCCACCACAGCACACACGTGGCAGGGAAAGACAGGCCAGAGGAATGGGCAGGCTGCCCTTTACTGGGATGCTCCTTTGAGAGCGAACTGTGGTTCTGAAAGAAAAACCCAGTAACACCATTTCAAGTTAATACATCGCTACCTTTGCACGCCCCAACACTACAAAATTCCACCCTGGCAGCTGGACACACAGCAGCTCAAACGAAAAGAAGCAGGCCAACCCTTGGCATTTAGGGATGCAAAGATGAAACCTCCCTTTGTGTGCCAGAGGCCTGTGGTCATTTTTGGAGATTCAGCACATCAGCAGACAGCAGCATGACTTGCCATGCTGCCATCACAGCGCACCAGCAAGTCGGGAAGCAGGAGGTCCAAGAGCTCTGCTAATCTTCTTGCTCTGCTGCAGAAACCAACAAGAAACACATCCCACCCGGGATGGGTTCCCAAAAGAGCTGACAGGAATAAAACATAAAGAGATAGCATCTTCCTCAGCAGCCTCTTGTCTGGAGACATATTGCTGGTGACTGGTTGCTCAGGGCTCTTCAAATTCCTGCTCCAAGCTCAGAGGACTGGAAACAGGAATGGTGGAGTCACCCATTCCTGATCCTACCCAGGGACTGTTCTGATGACTGCCTGGCTCCTTCCGTCTCAGCAGAACATTCCAAAAAAGAACCAAAACAAACTCTAGAGTCGTGACACTTCTCACAAGGCAGACTCCAGGCTCTCCAGCCAGGCCCAACTGCAGACGCCACAGAAGTGTATTTCTTTTAAAGACTATTTAAGCTGGAGTTTTTGAGAGAAATTATCCCTTTTTTAAAGAACTTGTGGTTTTTGTAAAAACCGATTTTAGCAACAGTCACATTTCAGGCTCTCTTTAGAGAAACCATCTGCTGATCTCCCAAACGTGGCGCAAGCATTTCTGCAGCCCTCTGCAAGGACCACGCACAGCAGACACGGCACCCGGTGAAGGGCTGTGACTCCAGCTGCACAACTGGGAAATATCCGAGACAAACTGACCTGGCGTGTCCTTCTTGCACAACGCCATGCCATGCTACCCCCTGACTCTGGGAATTCTCTCCCCTCCAGACACTGTGCCATTTTCTGCCTTTGCCTAGAACACCTCTGTATTCCAATGTTCCCTGCCAGGCCCAGCCCCACCCGCCTGCCCTGCTGTGATTAAGGACACACTCCCCACTCTGTGTCTGCTCCCCAAAGCAGCTATTAGAGGACAAGACACTAGTGACAGGAGTCACTGGCTGGGGATGGCCAGCATCCAGCCCTGCCTCCCTGGGGAGCCATGTGGGAAGGAGTTTTGCCCATTGTGAAGGCACTTGGGTAATTACCAGCTGCCGGAATCAAAAAAGTCTCTGCTGAGAACACGCAAATTCCAACTTTTCTTGGATTTGACCACGTTTGCAGAGGGACAGCAAAGAAGTCTGGCAAAATGGGCACCTCCTCCCCATTCCTCTTGCACTGAGCCTCACAGCAAGCTCTAAGAAATGCTCTCTGGGCTTCTTCAACAGGGTGAACAACATTTTTCTCCAAACTTACTCTCCAAAATGGCGGGACCGCTTTATAATCTTCTTTTTTTCCTCCCTTAAAATCAAACCATTTGAGGTCAACACCCAGCGTCAAAATTCAAAGCACAGATGTTTAAAAGCCTGACAAAATTACAAGCAAATTGGAAAACAGGATTTTATCTCATGAAGTGTTGGACACAGCTTCGTAATAGCTGGTACCACCAACCCCACCTCCAGTAATCCCCATCCTGAGGCAAACTGCTCCCAGACACCTGCTTGGCAGCACAACAGTGCCCATCTCCACTCCCGCCTCGCCTCTGCCGACGCTCAAATTGAAGCAGACTGACAGCAGGATAATTCGGGGGGAAATTACATTTTCTATATAACTTTCATACGTGACTATATTTAGCAGATGGAGAAACAAAGTACATGTATTCAGTAAATATATTTTTTTATAGCTGTAAAATTATAAACACATATGTATGTTCCAAGGAGATCTGAAGTCTATTTTAAGACGCTCTTCACACGCGGATCATTAAAGCCTACAATACAGTTCCTTTGCCATATTATAATAAATATGGAAAGTGAATACACACTTCTCAACTCTTGTAGGTCACGAGAGACCTAAAGATGATCTCGTTTCTCTTCTGGTCGCCCTCTTTAGTGCTGCTTCAAAGGGAAATTGGTTTCTTATGTGGGTTGACTGTACCTCACAGCATCATTTTGCCTGCAAACCTAATTTAGTGAGCTGCTGAAACACTGTTACACAGGCAAGCATCGATTCCAGACCTCTGAAACCCATAGGGTCAACATTGGAAATTCTTCGCCTGACAGCCTGCTAGCCTTGCACGAGCAGCAAAACTAGCATCTTGCCACCTCTCACATTCAGGAGGCATTAATCACACTTGCATCACTCCAGCTATTGGAATTTCTGATCCAGGCTGATTAATTTCATCCCCATGCCCATTTCAAGCTGCTCACAGGCTCAGGGCTCTGCCTTTGGGGAGGGATGCCGAATTTCTCTTCCTGCTCCCTGCACGGCCAAAGCCAGGAAAGAGGGCAACTTTCTCCACCTTATTTCCTCAAGACTTCTGCCCCTGGGGAGTCAACAAGGTTTTAATCAGCACCTGGCACTGTATCTATCAGATATGCTAATAAGGTTCCTTACCTTAACAAACACCCTCAAGAGCAGACTCATCTATCTTAATTGGTAAACGCTTCATTAATAATTCAGCTGAGGAGTCTCAGAGCTAGAAATATAAATAGCAAGTTCTGATGCAAGTGCTTTTTTTTGTTCTCCAAGTACAGATTCAGAAGGAAGGTCTCTGTCGTGCCCTGCTGCAGACACAAGAGCCCTTTGCAGCGTGCACAAAAAGCCTCTTTTCTGTCTCTAAGGGGTCCAAGTTCAGAGCATCCCTTTCCAAAGGAGAAAGGCAGGCACACTAGAAGGCATTCCTGGGCTGGGAGGCACCCAGAAGGACGGGAACCCATCAAGCACCAACACAGAGGTCAATGTGGACACGCTACCGAGACAGTGGCTTCCAGCCACTGATCGATGACAGGAAAAGCATTAAAACGCCTCTTTGGTTAAGTCACAAATTCCAGTCCCATGATTAACGCAGCTCTTAGCCAGGGAGCAAGGCAAAGGCACAAACATCACAACCAGAAGGGATGTCTGAAGAAAAAGATCTTGTGTGTCGGAGACGACGCATTCTGCAAAGAGATGACCCCAGGCCCACAATGCTAATCTCCCGATCTCCATTTTAAGGACTTAGCCAAAACAAGGCAGGAGTCTCTGAAACCCAGCTCTACTCATGAATTCCAGGCATGTTGAAATAGGCTTGGGTTCTCCCTTTTCTTATAAATTCATTCTGCAGACAAGAAGTCAGACAATTAGGGATTTTAAGTCTACTCAGTCCAGCCAGAGATCTGCTGATCTTGATCAAGTTTCTCAAAGCAATGGCCATAATTTCTACACAAAACCATTTCTATGGTCCTTTTTGTTTTTTTAAAAGATCTGCTTATCAGTCCCTACGACGTCTCAATGGATCAGACTGGGGGTTTAAATCTAAATGTAGAAGAAGAAATTACTGAGGTTTATGGATGTTGGACCTAGTAATTGTTGATAAATATCTTCCTTTGATGACATCTGGAGGATTTAAATAACAGTGAAGTGTTAGATCAAATCCCAGATAAACAAGTTTTAGCAAAAATTTAAATATTTCAAGCAAGGAGGTTTCAGACACATTTCTTGGGGAAAAACTACCAAAAATTTTTTGTTCCAGATTCTATGACCACATCTTGATTTTTCCTAAGCAACCCTTCTCTGACCACATCTCTGGTCTCCTTCTGCATTATTTATGGCATCTTTTTACAACAAATGACTCTTCCAAATAGTGAGAGGCTTCTCTCAGAGGTTTTTAAAGCACCAGGCTTGGAGAGCAAGGCTGCTGTGCAAGTCCAACTCATACTTCCAACGTTATTTTGAGTTCTGTGCTTGAAGCTCCTTTGGAAATGGCTCCTGGGCACATGTTCTCAATTGGAACAAAAAGGCAGGCCAGAGATTTTATTTCCAAAGGATCACAAACAGTCACACCTGGAAACACTGGGTTTTTTTCCCAAATCCCATTTAGCAAACTTAACTGGATGCTTGCCAAAGGTATGTAACTCAGTTTTTGTACTTGTTTAGAGCAGCTCAGCAATACTCCCTGGGACAGCAGCATCAAGATGGGAATTTGCAGTGGGGTCTGCATGGACACAACATCCACATATCCCTGCACGGATCCCAGGCAGAGGGGCCTAGTGTTCCCCATCCCACATGGTGCCTCTGGCTGGAATTGCCTCATCCCAGACAAACCCACCATTGTGCAGGATGCTCTGCAGTGCCAGCCCGGCAGGACATCAAGGACATTGAAAACTGATTTCTCCAGCCAGCCTGAGCTCCTGCCCCACTGATTAATGGTTGTCCGACACAGAAGCTAATAGGATCCTCTTTGAAATCCAAATAACCAGCATTAGTGACCTCAGAGCCCTGTCTGCTAACTGGACGTACAGCCTACTTTTAATTCTCTTTATTTTCCACTGAATCTTCCCTACCAAAGCCTCCTTTCCCACAATATTCTTTCCTAAGCTGCTACACCCCTGCTCTACCAGGAGCCTCCCCACCTGCCACCTCAGTTACACCTCTGTGTGTGGCTGCACAGCAGCATCAACCCAGCACAACACATCCTCCCCCCTATCCTAAGGAAAGGTCCAGCTCAGCTGCTGCAGCCCCACAGCATGCCTGTACCCAGACAGAGCCCAGGCAGCAGTAAATGCTCCCCTGGCACATCAAACAGCTATCGAGTGTATCCCAGGGCTGGTTCTCAGCAGCCAACAATTTATAGGTAAAATTCACCAGCTTCCTTGCCATTCCCACACCTAGCTCAGCAAAAGCCTGTCTGTAAGGGACTAACATTTAGGCAACCAGCTCTGACTACAGTAAATCTCCTTCTTTCCTCTCCCTTTTTTTTTTTTTTTTTTTAATCCATAACCACCAGCTTTAAAGCTTTAAATCAATATCCCCTCTTGCGATCTGCATTCAGCAAGGAATTATTCACATTGAGAGCTTTAAAAATTAAGCTAAACCCTGCAGGGCCCAGGCCAAACTTATATCACAGCAAAGCTTTAAACAGTGGATCAGGGACACAGCATGAGCCATGTCCTGCTCTTAGATGCAAACTAAATGTAGAAAACAAAGCTGCCGTCACTGCGTTAAAAGGAAAAACCATAAACGGTCCATGCTGTGGCTTCTCCCAGGGACACAAGGGACAAAGGCCCTCCTTCCACGAAGAGGGGTCAGCCCATTCCAACCAAACACCTCTCAAAGGAAAGAAATTAATTGTCCCTGCAAAGGAAAGAGACTTATTGTCACTGTCTGAAAGAGAAAATGGCAGCTGATCTATCCACCCTTCTGTAATGCTGGCCAGAGGGAGGTCTTTGAGGGATGATGTGAGGACAAAGAGGGCAGTGCCATGTACTCCCTCCACAGAAGTACCCACATCCATGGGAACAGGCGGTCCTCAGCACTGCTCACCCACTGCTGCTCACAGCCAGACACAGCTGGCCCCAGGCTGGGCTGAAGTGCCAGATGCCAAGCTGAGAGTCCACAACATTCCTGGAGGTGCCAATTTTAAGGTGCAGTTGAAGAAGAAGTGGCAGAAGAAAAACTCACAACCTAAAACAGCTCCTGTTTGTGCCCCAGAGGACTTCAAAGGCAGGAAAAGATGTCCCACCACTGGGACAAGGGGCTGCAAGCACGTCTCTCTGCACAAAGATACCTCAGTGCTGTGATGGTGGCAGAGGCAGAAGGTTGGGTAAAATCAGTTCAAGAAACAGCTGGATTTCCACCACCCCCACAGCAGTCTAAGTGAGCACTGAAATCTTTCCATCTTCCCTGCCTGAGGGATGGCATGAAGAAGTCCATCTGGACTGTGCGGAGAGCATCCTTGATCCTGCAGTCACCAGACTAATGTAAGACCCAACAAGGACTGGCAAGGGTCAAGGAGCTGGAACAAGGCTGAGAAATTGGTACAGAACAATGCAAATCAGGAGGCTCTCTTGGCCCCAAACATCCTCATGGTCCCACACACTGGCCTCTTATAGGTATGAACTGCACATGGAACCTGAGGCTTGAATCCACCCCAGGGCAGAGATTATGCCTCATGTTCAACTTTTCAAACGCCCACACACAGCCACCTCTCCAGCTCTCAGTCATGGGGGTGACTGCCCAGGCCTTAATATTTGTAAAGTCCTTAGGAAATCCTTGGAAGGGAAGAGTAGAGTATTATTATGAAATAATAGCTTTTTATTCTGCTCCATCTGAAAGCTGCAGCTCTTTGTTCGGCCCCACGCTGTATAAGCCAAGGGTTAAGACTTGACTGGCTGGGCTGTGAGAAGCCATCCTCCACGGTGGGGGAGAGGCAGACTTCTGAGGGTCTCAAGAAAAAGGTGTCTTTCCAACCTATTCGGACTCCAATAAGCAGCTTTAGATGTAACAATAGGGGGCTGAAAACCCAAATGCCCCAAAGCCTGCAGACAATCAGGACTGTTTAAGCATCCACAACTGACATTTCTAACACCACCTGAAATGTGTATTTTCCTTTCTGTTTCAAAGCCTTATTTTCCAATCAGATTATGTGCAGGATAAATACCCTTATACGGTGACAGCAGGCACTGCACAAGAAAATTGGGGATAATGGTAAATGCAAAGATTTACAGATACTTATCTCAGCATCTGCAAGAAATATTAGCTTTGAACGTGGTGTTCAAACACAATGTCAATCACTAGAACCTAGAAAAGTGCAAACTTGCTTAGCTGAACTCAGTCCTAAAATAAATTAAATAAATTAAATATTACTAGGCTTTTAGAGCCCATCTCTCAAATGGGAAGCAGCAGTCACATGCATGAAATGCCAGGCTGGTCCAAGCTGACAAAGCACAGTAACAGATGAGAGACTGAGAGTAATGACCCTGGACACACTGGGACAGCTCTTCTCTGAGGTCAGGGACACCCAACCATGAGGGACACAACAATCAGGGAGGTGACCCGGCCATCATCTGCAGACAGAGCAGGCACAGATACACTGCCTGCCATGGAGCACATCCGTGCCACTCAGCCAGGCTGTAGGAATGGCCCCACGAGCACCCCAAGCTCACTGCAGTCACAAAAGAGCACCCACATGCTCAAGACATCACGCTGTAACCCCCTGCCTTGGGGACCACGGAGGCTCCTGGTCAGGTTTCTGCTGTCACCATTCCTTCCGCACCCACCCCCCCACAAGAGGGGGACCCCAAGCTCCGGCTGCTGCCAACACTCCCTGACCAGCACCACCCAGGATAACTCTCCTACGCACAGATTTGCCAACCAGCAGCTCTTAAACGCCCACACAGGTCCTACACATTCCCACATAAATAATCCATGTAGCAAGGAGATCTCTGCAACACACTTGCCCTGACACTCACCTACAAGGAAAGGATGTCCAATAAGGTCCTGAAACTTTAATGAATTGCTGTGAAAAAGAATGTTACATTCACCAGCTTAAAAATACACCAAAATCACCTGCAGTTTCAATGGAGATGAAAGATGAAGGAGGAAGAAGCCTCTTCAACAGCCCAGATCTACTCACCTCTTAAGGTCCAACACATACTGGTATTTCTGAAGATGTGGCTGGACCTCTCCTGGCTGGCCAGCCATGCTCTGAAAGCACAGGATCCACTCTCTACTCCTCAGCTCCTTGCCCTGCACTTGCTTTCAGCACTGAACATCGTTCACACCCCCAAAGTTAGCCAGACACGCAACTGATCCTCCAGATAAACAGCCTGACATCTAACAGCACTTCTTGGGCTACAGCCACAGATCATCAACAGAAAAAGCGAAGCTGTGATCTGAAATCTTATCTGGTCGCTGCAGAAACGCGGCGGAGAAGGTCAGCTTTCCATCATTCAGCAAAGACACTCAGCGCCAGCACACAAACACTAAAAAATATCACTGTTGAGTTAAGACAACTTTGGGGTTTCTGCTTTGCAGCCAAGTATCACTCAGCGGCCATTAAACAGATTTTTTAGCCATCAGTGGAACATTAGAAATTCCATGAATTTGAAGTTTATTAATTCCACAATACAGTTTATACTTTTTTCAGGATTTATACTCTTTGGCTTCACTCTTTTAGCTATAAATAAAACCATTTGCTAAGTTGGCTGATACACTGCAGCCCATGACTGGCACATTTATGCAAGTTGGCTGAAAAACAAGATGGTTCAAGGAATCGCCAGAAACACTAAATCCAGTTATTTCAAATCTATTTTGAAACATCTAATAAATCTGCAGGGATCACTTGAGATAGAGAACTGGCTAAACTCAAGTAGCCATGCTTCTGAACAGCATCCCTGACATTTATGGAGTGGCTGATGTGCATTTTACAGCTTTCTCTCTCAAGCCCTTCACAGTCCATCGCATAATATTCATGTCTTTGGATACTCTTCAGAAGGGAAAGAAATGGAAAGAGGAGAAAGAAATGGCAAAAGAGATCCAGCAGAACAGACTTAGAGGATCCCCCATGCCTCTCCACAAGAAGCTTGAAATAGAAAGAGACCTACATCCTTGGGTTCCCATGTTGGTGGGATGCAACTGGCAGGGAGCGGTTCAGGGGTACCACAGGTATCCCAAGCAAGACATCCATGAAGGCAGCGTATATACAGGCTCAGCACAAGGAAAAGGTGGAACTGTTCTATCAAAAAGCTCTGGCAATAAAGTGAGCCTACACAGCTACTCCCCGAGTTGGAGAGCTCAGAACCTTGTGAGGCTGGGGCCAGTGGTGACTAAATCTGCAGTTTCTGGGGTAGATGGAAATCCTGAAATCTGCCCCAAGTCTCAGAGTTTTCCCTGGTTAGCAAGAGACAAAGTGATGAAAGACCTGATCAGAGGAGAAAAAAATAAAGATATCCAATCAAAATTTTTATCATAGCACTTGTAATCTGTGCCCTGGAAACTACTTGTAAACAGAAAGAGACTCTGGCCTCAGGATACATCAACAGATCTTACCCCAGAGCACCAAGGGACTGACAGCAGTTTTGCTCCTCCAGTAAGATGGGCAAGCCAAAGAAGAAGGCACAAAATACCAACCATTCTGGAGCACGTAACACTTGATAAACATGAAATCCAGTGGGATGTTTTTATCCCTGTGCCCTGTCTGGCTGACAGGCGACGAGACTACAGCCCCTAACAGACATTGCAGCGTAATTCACCTCCCTGCCACCCCCAGCCCTGTCCACAGAACAATGCAGGCCAGCACCATTGCAGCACCCAAGGCACAAACCAGAGGTTCCCCCCGCCTCTGATTCGCTTGCTGGGAGCCAAAAAGCGAATCATTCATCATTCTCTGCTCCTCCCTGGTGCAACTGCTCAGAAATTGCTGAGTCCAACCTTACTTATCGCTGGATGTAGTTCAGTTCTGTTTTCTAATCCCCTACATCTGCATTTTGTACAGCCCTTTTATAAGGCTCTTCACATTTGCTTCACAGTTTATCGCCCTGCTCAAGCAAGATGACGCATCTTTAAACTTTCCACTCAAAAGAAGCGCTGAGGAATGAAACCATTCAAAACCGTAGAAGCTGCCTCAGAAAATAGTCCCCACAGAAAACGGCCAGCAGGAGTTTTTTTTTTTTAAAGTCATAAACTTAATGAGACAAGGGATTATCTTTTCTGTTGGAAAGATTCCTTGTTCCTGGTATCATAACAAAATAGCGAACCATTTCAGGGCTTTTCTTCTTAGTTTTGCTCAAAAACTAGGACAATAACAACTGAACTCAGAGGAAAAAAAAAAAAGAAAAAAAATTGTTTCCCTGTGTGGAGACAGAAAAAGACTTCTCAGCACAGACTTAAGGAACAGCCCCTTCTCTATGCCAATTCAAGATGTCCTAGCCACTTAGATGACCCTGAAGCAATATAGATCCTATAGGTCTACCCTGAAGTTCCCTAAGTGATACATCCCACCAGTCAGAAAAAGTTTACCATGGTCTCTCTACAAGCTCAAATACACTTCAGAAATTTTAGGTCCCTGTATGCAAATAAGAAGATCAGCCCACTCTGGCAAAGTTGTTTGTGCTGGAAAAACTGAAGAGGAGCCAGGCAACACACAACCCAGAGAGAACAACACCTAAATGCAGAGATGCTGCTGCTGCCTGGCAGCCCATGGGGCTGACCTTTACATCCTTCCCCCCTAAACAAACCTCAGCTTCACACCCACCCGCGGTCTCCGGGGACCCCCATCTCACAGGAGAGAGCACTGGCTCAGTTCATCTGGGTTTTGGGGTCTACAGGGTCTGGCCAGCACATGTACACCAATCCAAGCAACAAGGACACCACTGACAGACAGGGAATCATTTCATCCCATATCTTCAAACCACCAGCTCACTCCTCCTCCTTGCCCTCAACGCCGCAGGGAGCTTCTGATCCCAACCATCTCCCTGAGCACAGCCCCCAGTGCCTCGCAGTTCAATACGGGGGCCCTCTGTGGGGGTCTGGGCTGCCTTTCAAAGACAATATATTGCCAGAACAGGAAAACCCTGGATAAAAACCAAATGGGCAGCTCTGCATCAGGTCTGCAGGAAGCCAAGGATGCCTACGAACACCCAGCAGACACAGGCCCCCAGCAGGGGTGCTAAGCCAGGAACCACAGGGCCTGGAGGCCCCAAAGAACACACGCTGCTTCCCACGTTGAAGCCTTGAAGGGTTATTTGTACACGAGGCCATGTTGAACCAGGGCAGAGACACTGCTGTGACTCCAACAAGGAGCATACACACGGCCTCCCCTCACGGTGGAGATGACTTGACCGGGTCAGCCCGGAGCAGCATCAGGCTGGGCAACAGCCATGGCACTGGTGGGGCAGTACCAGTGGAGGGCTTGGTCAGGACAGAAAGTAGAGGGGAAAGCAAAGTTTGACTTGGCCCAGCAGCAGGCTGGGACTGCAGACGATGCCCTGGCCCAACACACAATCTGCTGGGAGCAGAACCCAATGCCTTGCTCTACCATGGCTCGTCTTAGGGAGCAGGCACCATCAGATCAAACCCCTGTGGCCTCAGCTGAGCCCTGGGAAAATATTGGGAATATCTGTTGTCCCTTTGGCTTGGTTTATCATCTGGAGAAGGCAGGACCCTCCTCAGTGCAGGCAGATGCTACAGTCACTGCAATTTCAGAAGAAATCTTCTCATGCTACATGTGCAAGCCTTTTTCCGCAGTCTGTCCCAGTGATGTTCCCACACTGAGCAAAAACCAACCCAAACACTCCCCTTAATTAGGTTAAATTAGTTTATTGTAAGGTTCAAGCTAGATTGATTATCCATGTACCCATTGCGTTAGCAGGGCCGGCTTCCTCAGATCCAAGTTCATCTTTTTGCGATCCAAAGAAAGGAAAGAAAAAAAGAGATGAGCTCTAAAAAAGAAGGAAATGCATTTGGTCTCCCATCAGGTGATTTCTTACTCTCACCTGGGTCTGGCACACAGATGCACAGCATCTGGGCTCTTGGGAGAACCTGCACACATCAGCAGCAGAAAAACAGTCCCGAGCCCCAAAATCCAGCACATCTTCCCTGGGCAATCCCCACACAGCACTGCAAGCTATTACAGATGGCTTCACCAACGATAACCAAACACAACGCCCAGCCACCTCGAGATCGCCTGCAGCCCAGCTGTCCTGGAGAAGGGACAACTCATCCCATCACCGGGCTAAGGCACAATCAAATATTTAAATGAACGCTTCTGCTTTAGGTCAGCTTCGCCTTCCTCCTGCCGCCGGCTACCGAGTGGCAGAGCGATCTCCTTGCATTGCCGTGACAACCCGAGGATGGGTTACAGCCTGGCTGGGCTGCTGAATGGCAGCGCTGGGTACTTGACATGCGACAATGGGATACGTTTGCCTTTTTTTCAGAAACGAGAGGCTGACATTGTGAAGCGGTTAAAGCCAGACATCCAAGCGAGGCCATCACCATACATGGGGCTCAAAAGGCTTTGTCTGCCCTTCTAAGAGAAATTTCATAATATGCGAGGGTGAGCAGTCAGCAAAAGGCTTGGATAGCTCGACTTATAATCATCCCCGGCTTCCTCACAACGGCCCTGAATACATCTTTGATTGGTTATGTATGAGAGGAGCCGTCCTCAGCATGGTGCCAGACATGTGCAACACAGACCTGGGTCGGACTCCTGAGCAGGAAGAAGAATTCTGTTCAGCAGCAACACTTAAAGGGACGCGAAATAATAATAGTAATAGTCAGCAGCAGCAGCACAATAATAACATTATTAATATAAATTTGGACTTATCATTGAAAGATGTGGCAATTATTTAATCCCAAATGGTCAAGATACTGTTGGTTCAATTGTTCCTCTCTCTGCAGGCAGGGTGAAGAGCCAATTCCCAGGCTATGGGTTGTAATTCCCAAGATGGGCACTCTTCCACACAGACCTCTGCTTCTCAGCCCAAAGGGAAGGGCCACTCATCCCTAAGAGTGCCCTGCCACCCCCAGCATCCCCCCAGGATCCCAATCCCAGCCCCTAAGAGGGGAGGGGCGTGGATCTCGTGCTCATCCATCGCACAAGTGACTTTCCTGTTGTTCAGGCAGACAAAAGCCGAGCGGCACAGTGGGCCCTGAGAAGGGTGCCTTCCCTTTAATAAACGTGATTTCAATCCCAGTGAATATTCATACAATTACCCTAGCTCTAATTTGTATAAAATGACAGCCTGCAAACCAGGGATGATTGAAGAGGACCAAAATCATTTTGTTTGATTACAATCTCTCCTCCCTCCTCCCCCCCTCCCCACCTTCATTATCTTTTATGTCTATTTAAACTCTGGACACTGCATATTCATCTCAATTCTCCCTCCATCTCTCCTTCTGTTTGTGGGTTGCTGCTGCTTTTATTTTTTCTCCCCCCTCCCATTGCTTTCTCTCCTATTCATTGTAATTTTCTTCTTGCTTCTGTTGTGCATTCAGGGATTTGAGGAGGTTTTCAGGGGGAGTGGGGGTGGACTTCATTTCATAAAAAAAAAAAATACTGTGTTGTCTGGATAGAAAATTACATTTGCATGCTCGAGGGGCCTGAGGGCTTCTCTGTGGGCTTGGCAGAGATCCTACCTCGGGGAGGGGGAGGGAGGTGGAAGATGCTGATTTGATTTCCTCCTCTTCCCACCCCTTCCCCCTTTCCTTTCCATATTATGTATGTCTGCCTGATTTTTCTTTTCTTTTTCTGCATGTGCAAACCACTTGAAGAACAATGGCACAGATTAGAGGCCTTCCTTAGGGCTGTTTATGAATGCAGTTGTGGAGTTCAGCAAAGCAGAAACATTACATACAGTAATTGGACATTTAATTACTAATGAAGCTAGCAACTGAATTTTTTTTCCAAGGGTCTGAAGCAATGTGACAGACCCTCCAACTGCAGGTTTAATTATGGCTGGAGATGGGCTTAATACTCCCCATCTTGCACTCTATTACCCTCTCAAAAGCCGTTCTGCCTTTTATTTGTAATTTTTATGCCCCTGCCCCATCCACAGGGAGAAACATCCCGATGCTCCATCAGACAGGATGATGCTTCTGCTGCTGCTCTCAGCTGGAGTGAAGCCAAAGAAGCCAGCCTTGGACAGGCTTCCTATGGAGTCAGCTCTCTTAAGAGCATGGAGGGAAGAGACCTGTGTTGGTGGCCAAGAACATCCAGAACCAATCTCTCCTTGATTATGTCTCAGTTTTGGCCCAGCCTAATATTTGACGTCTCAAGTTTCACTCCCTCTTTTTAAGAAATCAAATACTCAGGTTGTTTATCCCCAGATGGGGACATCCAGTTTCCTCCTAGAACTTAAAGCTTAAGTTTTCTTTTCCTTTCCCCCCCTCACCCAGCCACTGCCTCCTTCACACACCATGGGACAAGTGGAAATGAAGTCCCTACACGGCAGAGGAACCAGAGCAGACTCCAAGCAGTGTGAAAGCAAAGGTTTGTCCCCAGAAAGTTTTGCTCCTGTAGGGTTATAATCAGCTGTCAGTACAACCTTGGGCTGGTTCCCGGAGGGAGAGGTGAGCAGGTCAGGGCGAGTGGGCAATTAGGCACCTGAGGTCTCCATCCTACCACTGGCAGCACATCACAGAGGATCTCAAAATAACAAGCCAATGTGCACCGGATCACAGCTTTCACCTCTATCTTGTCTCTGACAGGGGCTGACAACCCCCAGAGAGAGCTTTTCCCTTGCTTCTAGCAAGAAGCAGCTTCAGAACTTCCTGAGCTGGAAGCTGCATCTGGACCATCTGGTTTAACACCACTGAAATGGGGCTGGAATAGGGTTAACAAGCATCTTTGGAGCTTTTTCATCTCATTCTGCCTCACTGAGTTTCATTCATTGCAGCTCCAATTTCCTCCTTCTTCAGGTGAAAGGAGACAAAGTGCCAAGGCAATCCCACCTCCTCGTGCAGAGTGCTAAGCTCCAGGGAACTAAACCTCCAGCTTCTGTTGATCAAAAAACCTTCTAATTGATTACAGATGAATGCTGTACAGCAAAACTGTTGGATTTTAAGAGCACAGAGAGCACTTTTGTAAAATGTCATATGCATATTGGGATTTTTCTTTCCTGGTTTTAATGACAAAGTGCAAATTTGGGGGTTGGCAGGGAGAAAAGACAGGCGAAAGAGTAACAGATGTGAAGAGATAAAAAATGTTTCTAAAGCACAGATCACCCATTTCTTCCTCCAGATTTCCCAGCACATCATATGGAAGACTGTACGCTCTCAAGATTTGTTCACAGTAATCCTCACGTGTGTTACACAGTGAATGACCAGCATTCAGACAGGACCCATGGATTCAACTAGCCTGCACATTCTGACACCTCCTCTGGTCTCAGGAAGGACTCGTATCTATGAGAATGTTGTGCCAACGGAGCTAAATCCACTACAAAATGGAGCAGTTGGTACCCCACTCGTACAGGTTATGGTGGAATTCATATGCTATCACTGAGGGCCTAAGCCAGCAGACAAGGCTCCTCCAATATCAACTGCAAGAAAATCATCTACATACCCCAAAGGACTGGGATAGCATCATCTCCAGGCAGCACCGGTGTCTCCAGTGACTATTAGAGATCTTGGAGGACTATACTGAAAAAGACACACAGCTTTTAGACAGCAGACAGCAGGCAGGAGTCCCGCTCAAACAGCATGTGCCTGGGTAACAGATGCAATTTCCCCCCTGGATTTACCTTCCAAATGTGGGATTCAGCCAGAAAGCACATCAAAAGTTCACTGGCAAGAGCGAGAGGCTCTGTTGCTCTGCCGCCGACTTGGATCCCAGACAACTTGCCCCTGGCTGTTTTAGAAGCAGATACCACATTCCCTGCATTAGAAGCAAGAGTCTGCACCAAACCTCTTCCAAAACTTTGCCCAGTTCCTCAGCTTTGACTGAATTCAGGTGTTTTTCTGTTGCATGAACAGTTAGGCAGAAAGTCTCTGGGGTTATGGAAACCTGGCCCTCATTCACCTTCCTTGCACAGGGACGAAGTCTAGAAGAAGACTATTTCCAAGAACTATTTCCATGTCCCTTGACATGATTTTCAGCCTGCTCTCCACAGAGGGATGCAGTTGAAGGACTCAGTCAGTACTTTAATAAGTCTTTTCAGGTCCTTTATCAAATCAGGCTAAACAGTAGGGGTCCACGACAAAGTTGGGCAGCATGGGACATGGGAGGATCCCATCCATGGCGTCATGGGAAGATCCCCCATCCCTGGCAGTGTTCAAGGCCACACTGGATAGGACTTTGAGCAGCCTGGTCTAGTGGAAGCTGTCCCTGCCCATGGCAATGAAGTTGGAACAAGATGATCTTTAAGGTCCCTTCCAACCCAAACCGTTCTATGATTCTGTGATTCAGAAAGGACGAACAGCCCAGACAAGCTGACATCTCCAGCCAAAACCTGCTACTGAAAACTGGATGCAGTCAAGAAGAGAGACCTAGTGACCTGGGCTCTGCCCTCACCGCCTGTCAGCCACTTCACATGTGGTGCCCACCTCATGTTTCAAAGGAATGCCAAATTTCACCCAGGGGCGTCTCCAGGAACACTTCCAGCTGCCTAGCAGCAGCCCCTGCCCCTTGGGAGCTCACAGTTGCCAATTCAGTGCTACAGAAACACTGTGGCCAGATTCATCTGCTTTCCTGCATGTCAGAATTACACAACCCATTGACTCACCTCACTGCTTCCACCTTCTCAGAGACCTTGTGGCACCAAGAACACCTGCTCAGGGTCACCAGGACCCAAACTTCCAATCACACTCATCAGCTTCTATCAACATCAGCAGTGTCTTAAACTATTTTGAAGCAATAGCGGTGAATGTAAAATGCAACCTAAATATAGATTATATGAAAGAATGTAGCCCTGGTGTGAGCCACCTTTGACCAGCACAGCTCCAGGCACCCCCCACAAGGAATCACACTTTGCCCAAGTGACTTGCAACTGCTGCTGTCCATCTGAGAGCCCTTAAATGAGATCTGCCTTACAGAAAAGGATGAACACCCTCCTGCTGAAGTCTGGGCCACTTCAAGATGTCTCTAGTCAGATATTCAACACTTAATTGCTTTTGAAGACCAAAGAGCCCCTCTTCATTCTCCTCCCATGTGTTTATCTTCTGCAGAAGTCAGCTGCTGAGTTCGCAGGAGAAAGATCAAATAACAACCAAAAGAAGTTTTAAGATGCACACCCACTGCCATTAATCATATTTGTAATATCTTCCTTCCCTCACTGCCTTTAAAAATGCTTATTTCCAGACCCCTGGCCAGCCTGCTCCCTACAAACACAAGTGTGGTGCCCATCAGAGAAACAGCTTCTGTGGCAAAAACATGCCACCAGGTGTGAGAAAGTATTCTCTCATTGAACATATCCACTGATGCTGGGTAAAGGTGCCAGCAGAAAACCAGGAAGACATGTAGGATCAGTCCTGTCCAAAGCAGCTCCAAGACTGGAAGTGAAAGGAGTGCAAGAGCCTTCTCCAGCCCTTGGGCCGTGGGAAGCATCTGTGGGAGGGAGCTGGTTTCTCTGGCAATGCTGGTGCTCCTTTGGAGACCTGGTTCGGGAGACCTGAACTCATACTGCAAGAACTAGCTGAAATTTTGGGACTATTAATGTCCAGAGGCAGCTGCATTTAGACAGAGCTTCCCTGCTCTTTAAGGGACAACAGACCCTTCAAGCCACTTCAAAAAGGACACATCTGCCCAACAGTTGCCTTTTTACCAGCTGTCCCATGGTCCAAAATATCCATTACCTTCCCACACACTGCCATATGCCACAGATAGACTGAGATGTCCCAAACGCTCTCCAGATCCTGCTATAAAACTAGTCTAGCAAAACCTGTTCACATCAGAGTCAAGATCAGAGGGAAGCCTGATCTCCTCCAGCTCTCCTACCATGTCCAAACCGGTCTCCCAGCACCCACTCACTCCCAGAGACTTTCAAGCTTTAACTCATCTTTGCTTCCATTTCAGAGGGTTCAGAGGGTGCAGGGCAAGGCTGGGGTGGCAGTCCAAGGCTGACACACAATGAAGTAGAGTAGAAAAGCAGAGCTCAGAAATCCATGCCAAGGACCCCTGCTCTCCAGCAAGACCAGAAACCATCAAGCTAGCACCAAAACGTTGCTCAACACAATCTGGATGGAGTCAGGGGAGCGGCCCTGTCTGTTATTCACTATCGGGAGGGGGGTAAACAAAACAGCAGGCCCCCGGGATCCTGGCTCCTCCTGGGGAACGTGGCGCTCAGACCCCCATTCCAAACCACTCCTGCTTTGAACCTCAGCAAAACCCAGTTAAAAACAACTGCTCCTCCCCGAGAGCTCGCTGCCATGCTGGACAAGGACACTGCTCTCAAGCTGGACTCCCTTTCAGCATCTCTAACTTGATACAGCTGCTCACTTCAACTGCTGAAAGCCAGTGTAAGCTGATTTTGCAAAGAGCCCGTCGATGTAAACTGCACCATTCCTCCAACATAAATAGTACGACCCTGGCTTATAATTTCAGCAACTTGATGTTTTCTTGGCCAAGAGTGAACCCAAGCAACTGGAGATGGAAACAACTTCAGAAAGTGTGGCCAACCACACAACATAGAGTGAAAAAGTCCCAGAGAGGACCTTGTTCACAGCCACGTGGCTGAACTAACACCCCATCGCTGCAGGTCACACCCACATGGCCCCACGGGCAGGTGAGTGCTTTGCACTGAGACACCACACCCTGGAATGTGCTCCTATCAGCCATGGGGTATCAAGGGAGATACACAGCAAAGCCGGCAGAGAATCACACCAAATGCAAAAACCACTTAGGAGTCAAAAATATCCCAAATCTAATCTTGTTCCCTGTAAAAGCAGGTCCTGAAGTCGGGATTTTTAGGACAAAATGTTCTTCCTGCTGTAACACCTGGGAAAGAGAGATGAGGACTGTGTGTTGGTGTGGACTGTCTACAGCCTCCACTACCACCATCCTAGTTCCTCATCCTTCTATCTTGGTCCCAAGCAGCCAGGACAGTTTGGTGACAGCCAGTGGTGGTCCTGACCTCACCTGGATGAAGCTCAAGATGCTGCATGCTCTATTTACACAGAACCCACGTCACTCACGTCATGGTCCTGAGGGACACAGGGACCTGCACACCCACAAAACCATAGCAAGGTTCTGACCATGCCGTATGTATGGAGTCTTCTACACGTGTACACAGTCACACACTGTATGTAAAGTAGTCTTTACATCCATGTTGTGTCCTACTGAAGGGATGCTTCTTCTTTGTTCTCTGATGCAGAAAGCATCCTTTGAGCTAAGAAGATTTCAAAGCTCTCTACTCCTCACTGCAGCCAGAGATAAATACATTAGGATGCAAGGAATTAATAACTTAAGACAACAATTCTGAGTTTAATAAAAAAATGTTCCTCCCACCCCTCTCTCTGAAGAGGAGGATGGCTGTTAAACCTGTGCAAAACTTGCATTAATTCACCAACTGTTTCCATGGCAGAAACGGGTGATGCAGTGAAGTCAGTGACTTCATTTCCTGAGGACATCAGATCTTGCTCTATGCTAAAAATAGAGATTTGTATTTTAGGTTTGTGAAGGGATGCTGATTTTTAAGCTTCCTTGGAAAACTCTGTGAAGGCACATACCTGAGCAGGAATCAGTACCTAACATGATTTGCCGCTTGGAGACAGCAAGACCGAAGTAGTTTGTGAGGAAAACATCTCCTTCTTTGCCTTCATCACCCATCAGAAAAATATGATGCCCACACTGGCTGCTCATGGTTCGATACCAAAAGCAAGGAGATGTTAATGCAGCTCAGAGAGGAGATGGGCCAAAGTCTCAGGAGATCAATCTGCCACACATGGAAAGTAAGTGTCAGCACGAAGCTGAGGAGACGACACAGACGTTAAACACAAGCGAGAAATCCACAGCGTGATTTCCTGGGCAGTCGGCGGTGAGACAGTGGAGCCATTTCACACACCTGAGCGATTTTCAGCAGTCTGCTGACACTCACTCCCCTCCCCTCCCAACTGCGCATTTTGTTTTCATAGTTAATTACAAAGAGAGATCAACACCGACCCGCAGAAATCAGGCAGCACCTCAGCTATTTTTGGAAAAAAAAGCACAGGACAGAAGGTGATCTCCTTTGATGAGTAGATACCCAAAATAAATCTTTTATGCTTCTCTATAATTTTTCCCTTTTGTTTTCATTTAACATCTTTGATCATTTTAAAACAAGACCCACTGTCATGAATTCTCTCCTAATTAAATGTTCTAATTAAAATGCACCACACTCCATAAATTCATTCTCATTTCCAAAGCTGGGTTTTAATCTGGAGGGCAAATAACTCTGATCTCAAAGTTGAAAGGGAAAAAAAAATAAACCACCCCACATTCAACTGATTCAACAACGTTTAAAAAAGAAATCTACCCCAAGAACCTGAGGGTAAATAGGAACATTTGCACCCACTTAACGTTGCCAAGATGACACTGGCAGGCAACATGTCTCTTCCTGAGTCTGTACATCAGCTGGCATACTGGTAGGGTCTATCCTAACACAAATATTTACTCTGATTTCTATTTATGTAAATACCTGGAAGGCAAGGTGATATTTACGGATCACTACGATCAATTTAACCACTGTCCTACCTGTCTTGCCTAGCATATCTCTAATCTCTGTGCTGAAAATCCTCACAGACACAGAGAATTCAGGCATCTACTTAAGGAACAAATGGAAGGTACAATCAAGTAAAATTCTTCTTAAAAGCAAAGGCTCCAACAAAAAGAAAGCCCCTGAAGGCATCAGACATGAGTTTGGCCTGGTATTGGGATACGTGTCCCATGTCCTCCCTAAGAGACAGGAAGGATGAGTGTTAGCAGAGTGTATTTTCCCCATTATTAAGCAGGACACCCTACACAACCATGTTGTAGGCTGGATAGAAGCTAAGTGTCAAATGTGCAAACTTAAGATACAGTCCATTGTACACAAGCTCTTCTCCTGCCTGGAACACGAACTCTGTAAAAACCCATTTCCTACGCTCCCAGCTGGGATACACACTTCTGTTTAGTTTTCTGGAAGGAAAAAGGATCAAACAGGCCAATTTATGACATGAGCAGATTTGTGCATGTGTGATGACATCCTAACAGTGCAAAATGGCATGGATCCACTCTTCAACCCTCAACTGGCATTCTTCCCTCTTTGCCAATAGACCTCTATGTATTTTATAGCAGTTTCGCATCACACACAGGCAAAGGTTCTCCGCTAAGGGTTTTCCATTCCAGCATTTAATTGGTTTGTCTTCTTTCCCAGTGATTTGGTCTTTGTAAGGACATCAGCTGCGTATTTTAACACTCAATCTACATCTCTGTAGGAAAAGAGCATACTTTCTCACAGCCCAAAATAGCTTAAAAATTGGTTTTGGTTGGATGGGCTTCAAACAAAAAAATATTTATATGCAACCAAGCCTTTTTTCAACCCAAAGTGTCTTTCTTTCCCCCACTCCCAGATCATTACGGTCATGTAACATAAACATTACCAAGGGCACTGATGGTGAGGTAGGTATGTGGTAGCAAACAAACACAACTAATTTCTGCTTCCTGATACAAGGGTTGCCATGAATCTTGCACCCATTCAACGCTTCACCACAGCTTCACCAGCAGATAAAAATGGGGTTTTAGGGGAAAAAAGCCTTACTTTAATCATTGATCTTCAAGATGACAGCTACGCTGCAAAAACAAAACACATTCATGAAGCCCTACAGGAAAGATCAATGGTTTTAGGTTCCAGGGAGATTAGACTGTATATTTTTAAAGTTCTGCAATATGAATTTGGTTTAGACAAAAAGAAGAAAGTGGGGGAGAAGTGTAATCTATATCACTTGTTCATTCTGAGTTTCAAAGCCATTTATTATATTGGAGACACTACTGCATCACAATTCCCAAGCGACCAAGAATTCGATTTTTACAGGAGGATTAACCATCACAAGCAGAAAGCCAAGCTCCTGGCACCCTGAGGAGAACTGGAACCACCTGGTACTGGTATGCTTGGAAAGGAGCTGGTATCTTCCACTTTGCTCCTGTTCAGGGGTTTGCCACCAGCTTTGTCAAAGTAGCCAGTATGAGCCTCCATCTAACCCACAGAGGCTCACCACACATTGTGCTGGAGTATTGGTCATCTTATGAGCTTCTCCATCTTAAAGACTATATTGGTCCAGTACCTGGTTAAAGCACAAAGATTTCAGGGGAAAAAAAAAAAATCAATCCTTGCCTCTATTTCCAGTGCTGGATACTATTCAACTGTGGTGCTCCTTCAGGCGCCCCATACCCTTCCCGTTTTTCAACAGGGCTATTCCCTGCACTGCCCAGCTGGATTGGTCACCATGGGACGCTAAAGAGACAGAAGCACGGCATCTTCAACTCTATGTTTGCTCATCTCTGTACATTTCCCCCGTGGAGATGCACTCCCACAGCATGAACATCAGTCACCTGAAAACAGGTGGGGATTACTTAGCCTGAGTATTTCTGCAGATCCTTTAGGGTAATCCTCTAATCTTCAGCCCCTAGACCACAGCCACTGGGACAGGACAGACAACACAAAAATGGCAAAGGTGGAAAAGGAAGGAGGTGGGGAGCAAGAAATACAAATTTGAAAAGAGAAGCTAAACTACAAAAATAGAAACAAATAAAGTACAGACACTAAATCCCTGGCACAAGACCATCAGCAAAACATGTTTGTGTTCCTCTGACACCTCCTGCCAATCAACAGCTGACAGGCCAAGCTAAAAGGTACTGCAGAAAGTTGATGTTGGAGACATTTGCAACTTCTTGTCTTCTAATATTCCTGCCAGGTGTAGGTTTTATTTAAGCTAATGTGCCACAGCAGGGATGCACAATTACAGGCAAGTTCTCAAAAATACCAGGAGACAAGGTTTTCACTTTGCATTTGTACAGGCTCCCTTTCTTTGTCCAATGGCACAAAATCAAAGTCCAGAGCAAAATTCACCAGCTAAAGTTTGTGGGGAATGGACTGTCTCCTCCAACCTGTTTAGCCACCTGATGGGAAAGAAAGCAGCTGGGACACAAACTAGTCCCACCAGCACAAACATCCCAACCCTGAAGGGCAAAGTCCACCCCCCTCAACTCTTGGGTGGCTGCAATTAATAATACATAGCAGAACATCAAGTGAGCATTAAATCAGAAAGGAACACAGTTTCTACAGCACCCCAAGCCACAGTATCCCCCATGACTTTAAGTGGGGCACCTTCACAGAGCAGCAGTGCACAGAGTTTCACTGATGCCACCAATCTATCCTTCATCATGCTGCTTGTAGGAGATTCACAGCAAACAGGCAAGTGCTAGGCAATTGGCCAGGATCTCCCACTCCCTGAATCTCCTGAGATGCCAAGCAAGCAGGGCATCAAAACAGATCCTCCTGCAACATGGGGTCATGATTGCAAGAGGGAAGCTCTGCTGGGAAACCAATACCTACAGGCAGAGAAACACAAGGACAAATACTAAGAGTCCATTTCCAAAAATAATGAGGTCCTCATTGAAATCCAGGAGGAGGTCTAAGAGAAGAGAAAGAGAAACCTTAGGAAAGGCAGAGAAGGGCAGTTCTCTGAAGACTGAGTGTTGCTCTTCTTCCCAAGCCTTCAGGGAGGCAGAGTACCTTCCCTCTGCCCACAGGCTAGAGCAGCAAGAAAAGGAGCTGGGATCTGCCTCAGCCCCTAACAGCAGCTCACAGCCAAGGAAGCAAGCTCCAGGATGCTTCCCCCAGCACAGCAAAGACATCTCCCAATGGCCAAAATGGAGAAGAGCTTATCTGTTTTAGCTGCTGTGAAATGTCTGGATGCCAAAGCTGTTTAGAGAAGGGATGTCTCAGCTAGCTAGTCTGCTCTTCTGCTGGCAAGAGTGAAACATCAGCTCTGCTTGGCCTCTTATTAGGTTTGCTGCCCAGGCATCATCTAATTGTCACTCCAGTTTACAAGCTGAAGATCTGCGTTAAGATAAAACTGGATTAAATTTTTGGCAGCATGTCCAGAGCAGACAGAAGGCCCAGAACGAAGGAAAACTAATTCCATCACCTTCCCAGTCTGAAGTGCCCTTCTACCCACTGGCAACAGCAGATCTAGAGAAACAGGATAGAGCAGTAAGGATTGTTACGGGTTCAAAAAGGCAATTCAACCCCAAATATCAAAAAAGTCTGCTCACTTTGAAATAAACATACTCATTTAAAGTGCCAGATGGACCTCACACGCTGAACTCCTTTCAAAGCAGTAAAGGCTGCTTCAGCATACTGTTTATGTGAGTCTGGGGCCAACACCAGGGTGAATGGTGCTCCCTTCCCACAGCAAGTGGACTTCCTCCCCTACCTAGAAACATCCCTACTACACTCCAAATCACTCCTGCTGAGGGATCACAAGATGGAGCAGAGATGGGTCTTTGAACCCTTGTAGATCATACAGACAGAAGAAGTCTTGAAAGATCAATCACCCTGAGCCACCTCAGTCAGGATTCATCTCGTCCCCTTCTCTGGACTAAAGCAACAAAACCCTCTGTTCTAACTGCTCATGGACCCTCCCTCACCAGTTAGATCACCCCTAAAGTGCCTGTCCTCATCCTCAGCAAAGGGAACCCAGCCACCATCAGTCTCCAACCAGGCCTTACCTGGGGCACAGCGTGAGCCTACCACGGACATCCCCATGCACCTCACACCCATTCCCATCACACCGACAACCTGCTCCAAACTGGCACACTGAGGGGACTCCAGCTCATCGTCACCCCACAAACCAGCAAGAGGACATGACCTCCGTCCCCTAAGGAAACTGTAGGACCAGGTAAGGCCACAGTTTAGAGAACTGACCACTTTCACTGAGTTTGGAAACAGCAAAGCCATTGGAATTCAAATTTAGGAATCAAGCCGATCAGTCTACTGCATATCTGTTTTTGCTCGAATTAGACTTCTTTCCTTTTAAAAAAACAAACCTGTGACTGTACAGTGCCCTAGCACCCCCACTCCATCCCAAACTTAGCAGGCATTTTTCTATGTTACGAATTCCAAAGGCAGCTAATTAGTCAAGACTCAGCAAACTCAGGTTAAAAAAAGAAGCCGCTCCAACTCCATCAGGGAGGCAGATGGCAACGGCGTGTTTCAGACACTGCAGGCTGCATCAGCACTTTCTCCAGCCGATGGTGTCTGAACAGGGAGGGCTGCAGACTGGAGGCAGCACAGCAGTCCCTCTGCCAGAGGACCACAAACAGGTGACTCATTGCCGTGAAGAATTCTTCCCTGGCCCGCACCACTGATTTATTAACTTGCAAGAAGTGTTCACCTGCCACGGCTTGACCCTCAAGTAACAGTCCCAGCCTCACAAAGACACAAGCAGTATTTATTGGGGTACCCAAAGCTGGGCATTTCACGCTGCCTTTTCCCAGCCCTGCTTCCCACCTCACTTTCTGGGATGCAGGAAAAGATAGGGCAACTGCCAGTGCTGAGGGGAAGTGAAAATGTACCGAAGGAAAAACTGTACTGGATACAAGGAGCAGTGAGACCAGAGCCTATGCAGCACAGATGACTCTTCAAAATAATCCCTTATGCCAGCAGGATCCAAGCCAGGTAGGTACAATTTAATTCAAATGACGTCAGCTCACACACAGGAGTCAGAGGTCCCACCAGACGTGGTACCCAGTGGTTCAGATATTGAGCAGAGACAAGCAGAGGTCAAACTTGCTTGGACTCCATCCATTCATAGTCCTTGCTTTTCTTCTCTTTTGGTTTTAAGCAGGTCTTCACTTCAGACACCCGTCCTTGTACTCTTCCCGATGCCCTGAGCTCTCACCAACACCATAAGCCATTAGGCTACATCGTGAGCAGCATATTCTGTTTGAAGCATCTCCAGGTCCTCTCAGTCCTGTCCCGCTCTTTCAAGACCTTGAGGCACGTCTCAGCTGAGAAGAAATGGAGAGGGCACAGCAGCAGAGGATACTTTACACCCACTGGGAATGTCAACAAAGTCTCCCTTGGACCAGCCATAGGAAAAAAATACACAGTGGACGTGATACGCTGCATTTGCAAGATCACTCAGCCTCTGAGCCTGAGCAGACCACAGACAACAGGAAACTGTTTTTTCAGCCAGCCAGTTGAGCATTTGCAGGTTCTCCTGCTGCCTACAGACACTGCTATGAAAACCTGTACCATCTGCAGGCTCACTGCTGCCTTAGCTCAGTTATGGACTTGCGGCTGCACGAAAACATCTGTCAGGAGAAAACACAACACATTCCCAAATAATCTATGCAGAGCAATGAAGAGCAGGTGACCAGTTTCAGCTAGAGCATTACCACAAAAGACCAAGTTCTCCAGAAACACCATGGCCCAAATCCAGGGGAGCAAATGTTCTCCCTGCAGTTCTCCAGTTCACTTCGCACTAGGGATGAAAAGAATCGCAACTCAGGGATTTCATTGGCTAAGGAAGGTTCCGCTCACTTCACCAGGATGTATCTGCTGACACATTCCTACTCTGTGTGAGGTGAGGAGACCCTGACAGTGGGCTAAGGTACCTTTTGTGCTTCACAGTGCAGGCACGGAGGGCAACTTCCAGCTGAGAGGGCAAGGGCACCCATGCCCAGCACACCTGACCGGGTCCTGACTTGGCAGGGACACAGCCTGGGCTCCTTATCTGTAAACTTCAGAAGAGTCCAAAAGATAAGGAGGGATCAGCTGCCCTGTAAGCACTATTAAACCCTTTTCAAAACATCCGGCTGGTGCTCCCAGACTGATCGATCAATAGCAGTCAATTTCTGCTCACCAGCGGGATTTTGCAAGTGCCTGATGCTCTCTGGAATGGGGCCATTAGCACCTACAGTCTCAAACTAATAGCCAGTAATGAACATTTTACCTATGCTAATAGCTGGGTGAATGATGAACAGCGATTTCCCTGCGTTGTTCATCGGGGTGAGCAAGCCTCCTTGCCACAGCAAAGCAGAGAAGATACAGGAAGAGATGGAGCTGGCACTCTGGGAAGTCGGTTATGTAGAGGAACAAGGAAGAAACAGGTACCCAAAGAGACCAAGAAGAAGAGCCAGGAAAAAGATATAAGATTTTTATTAGATATAAGTAAATTACTTCAATAGGAGTCTCCAAGGCAAAAGGGACTGAACACAACATAACAACCAAACCCAAGAAGAAAGAGATTTACCCTGTCTTTTAATTTAAAAACCTGAGTATTTCTACTGTCACCGGAGAAGCACAGTTCCTGGGGAACCATACCCTCACATGTCCCTAATTTTGAGTAACAAGAGTTTTCCCCCACTGCACCATTTCCTCCCCAAGTGAATACTCTGATGTGTGGCAGAAGGTCTGGGTTCACACTGACACTGACACTGCTTTCCCTTGGAGACCTACCAGGGGACAGGCCCCTGTCTCCTCCTGAGGCCATGCACCTGGTAAGAGTTAAACTCCACGGCTGGTTCCAGCTCCTGCTTTGTGGGTTTAATACGCCCAGAGCTGTCGAAAGGGTGTTAAACTCCCACTCTTCCAGTTCAAAGGCAGCTTTGCAGAGCTGAGCAGTCTTAAAATGCGCAGCTTTTCAGAAGTGTGACCTTTTCACAAGGTTTCCAATTCAGTAAAGGTTTGTTTCCTCCCTCTTCAAGCACGTAACTAATGGTAGTCATGAAACACCTCCTCCAACAGCAGCAGGCAGGCGGGCCAGGCTCCCCACCGGCCTCGAAATGTCATGACCGGTTGCCTTTGGTTATTGCGACGGCGCTTCTGCAAAAGGCTCAAGGGCACAGAAAGCCACTGCACCATCATCAGGCATCAAGCCCTTGCACACTGGGTCTTGCACACATGTGCAGATCACCTCCATCCTGCTGCTGTCCCCACACAGGGAGATGCCAGTGCAGACAGGGAGGGCAGCAGGGTGATGGACCTGGATTCACTACATTCCCCTGCACAATGCAGGGTTAGTGCTGCCCCATGCACACAACCCCCAGCCATCCACAGCAGGAGGGGTCTCTCACTTTCAGAAAGCTGATAAAATCCCTAATTGCCCTCCTCAATAAAGTGCACACATCCCTTTCCTGCAGATACCAAGCTGAGAGACCTTTTCAGCTCTCCCCAGTGCCAGACTGAGGTCACATCCACACGTTTCACTGGCCATCTTTCTTCATTCTTGCTTGCCCTAGGGCTTCTCCAGGCAGAAGAGAGTAAGAGAAGAATTTTTAGGCATTTGCAACAATAAATCCTACAGCATACCAGAGGGGACACCTTCCAGTCCACACCAGCTCTCACCCTATGGCTACTGCCCAGCTCATGGGCCCCTGCTCTTGCCCCTCTCCAAGACACTTGCAGCTCCAATGTTTTCCACGTGGCAATCCAAGAATAAAAACAGCCACTGGGCAAACAAAGCAACACTTAATGCTGACAGGATGGACTACATTGCCACCCAAAGGGACTTCTCCACCCTAAATGCCGACAAACCTGCAAGCCCCCAAAGAGCCTTGGCACAAGGCACTGCTCCTGGCTCCACCTGCATTGCCATTCCTCTCCTTCAACCCTGAAGAAAGCTAAACCCCTGCACGCAACCTGTCTGTCCTCTTCTTCCTTCTCTGTTCACGATGGCTGGAAACCTCCTCCTGTCCCCACACAGAGAGGGAGTTCTTGGGGGTAGCAGACAGTTTTCTTATATCTGGGAAGTGCCTCCACGCACTAACTAGTTATGCATGAAGCACAGAACCATCGTACTGCTCTGTCAGACTCCCTTTCACGTTATTTATTTCCCTGCATATGAACTAAATATTTCATATTTTGCCCCCTTTTTCCCTGTTTACACTACATGAATGGGGAATGTGCTGTCGCCCCCTCTGAGGGCAGCAACCCAGCTCTCAAAGGCTACCAATCCCATTGAAGATGGCACTATAGACCCCCACCAAAACCAAATCTTTCCCACAGCTTTCTTGCTATGTTACAACCAAGGACCTCATTTCCAGTCACACCCTTATTCCAGGGTGTCCCAATCCTCACCACATCAGCAAATGACCGGACACGGGTTTCTTTGAAGAGAGTCTGTAGAAATATCCACGCAGTCCCTACAGCTCAGGAGGCTTATGTTATTCTAAAATACCTGGGATTAGTAATCTAAAGGCAGGTCACACACTCTGGAGTGACCTGCCTTTAGGCCCAGTGAAGTCCAGTGCCATTAAACTGCTGAGAGTCACCAGCACTGATGTGCCAGGTATTTCTGAGCTAACTGACTGGACACACTGCTGGTCCCCAAGTCTACAAACTCCTAATCCAAGGCATTGTCAACAATACAGCCAGTCTTTGGAAGGAACACGTTGTTTTTATGCTGACAAAGTTTCTCCAAATACAAGGAACAACATCACACAGACCAAGTTCAGAGTTTGGGTTATGTGCTTCCCAGAAAAACTCTGGGCCAACCAAGGGGGAACTCCAGCCTTACACCAGATTCCATAAACCTGTCACGCAACTCCAAGGCAAACTGTGGCTGACCTGCATTTTGGTGTTATCCCTACACAATGCATATTTACCACATGGGTTTGTTTGGATGTTTTGCTCACGACTTGGTCTTTGGAGCAACTCCAAATCTGCCTCCCTCTTAAGTTGTGCCACAGTCATTCAAACTGATTGCAAACATCAGAAGCGAGGGTTGATTTCTTCATGTGCACTAATTCTAGACTAGGTCACCAAAGTATTTTCATAGTTATGTCAGCACTGTCTAGACAAACCATTAAAAACAGGATGCAATGATCATCAGAAATGCAATGTCAAGTTTGTGCCCAGAGATACTGTGGGAGCCACAGGGAGAGAAGAAAGGCCAAACCTATCCCATTCCCATAGGTTTGCCAGAGTTGGCTCAGTTGTCACTCTTTGGTTTAAGCAAAACTTTACCAGAGATCACCAGAAAAACATGTATTTAACTGAAATTTAAAATAAATAAGCTGACATCAACAAGCCTGGAGAGCAGCAGGATCTTTCGAAGGACTCCCTGTGCGCTCACAAACCCATCTAAAACTGACTCCTCTGTACTACTGGATGCCCACACCTTGCTACCAGCTCTGAATCCTCACCAAACCACATCAGCATCCTCAGGGCACCAGGCAGAGCACCCTGTGCCACCAGTCCCAGCACCTACAGCAGAATTTTGGTGGGTACTCACCCTCACCAACCTCCACCAGGCTCCCAAAGCTCACCACCAAACCCACAGCCTCCCCACCCACGGAGACCTCCTTGCTAACATCGTGCATGGGAACGGCTGCTTCCCGTTCCTTGCCACTTCTTGGCAGGGAATTCTTCCAAACTCCAAGATGAGCTGTAATCTCAGCAGAAAGGGACGTACGTATAAAAATCACCACCCTGTCAAAACAGAAAAATAATGCAGGAGCTGATCTGTGCACATTAATCCGCTGCAGTCATGAGGAGACAATTTCCCTGGAGAAAGTCATACATTAAAAGAAAAAAGAAAAAAAAAGGGAAGAAAAAGAAGATTAATGTGACTTTGAAATATCACAAGCACCGTTTATCTTCCTCCTACCACCACAGGTTTCTTGTCTATTTTTCTCTCTTTTTTCTAATATAAAGAGCCTTAAAATTCCCTGTGAATACAGACTTTCTGCCTCCAATGTGCAAACATAGGTGCATTACAGTATAGCAAAAATATAAATATAAATATAAATATAGTACCACCTGTTCTCTTAGTATACAACGTTAACATTTTTAATTAATTCAATTTTTAAAAACTACTATTGCTTTTCAGTGGCATAACTTTCTAATTACACTCAGAGTAGATTCATGCTCCTCAGAGCTCCTACTTATGCTTGCAACTCAGTCACACACAAAGTTCAGCCCTTGGTACTTCTGTGTCAGCGTGGAAGCTGAATGCAAAACACTGCTCCCCAATATACATTTAGGCACAGATGGAAAGCTCAGGCTGTGTCATGGGCACGACCAAATATTCAAGAACACATTCCTTTTCTAGGGCAGGACTAAAGAATTCTTCCAGCGAAAAAAAAATAAAAATAAATAAGATTCAATCCATGTAACACAAAGATGACAGACATGCTTAAAACCGAGGTGAATTGCATGAACTCAGCCTTTGGCAATCCTGAAGCAAATGAGCTCACCACACCGTTAGATTCTCATTTTCCCTTTACACATATCCCATAGATCATAAATACACATTAATAACTGTAACAGTCAAAGTTTACATTCGGCTGTAACATTTAGGATCAATACTCTTCAAATGACCTTTAGTAGTAATGAGCTGCCATAACACTGTCTTGAGGACATTAAATTTTTATTAGAAATACTTTACTACAAAGGTTCAAATCTCTCTCTATGCACTTGTGCACCCATACAAATATTCTTCTATTATATTTTTTTTCCTTGACAAAAATAAAAAAGCAGGTCTTCTAAGATTTGTGAAAAAACGTGCAGTGTGGAGGCTTTAAATATTTCACATTGTCAGATGTGGGGGGTTTCTTTCCTTGTTGTTTTTTAATCAGAACCCACAGCCAAGGGCTGGAAAATCAACCACTTTTCAAAGTGATAAATAGGAATTGTTCCCACGTGGCTCAAACAGGATAGGACTGAGCTCCTGATTACCATAAGCCCTCAGTTCGATGGGGGTGGAGGTGGAGAGAGAAGCTGTTGCTCCACCCGTGGAGGGGTGACCCGGAGCAGACCTGGGTCTGGCCCTACAGATCACCCCCAGCTCCCCAGGGAAGCCATCCAGGGGCTCAGCTCTGCTCCTGCCCCTGGCTCGTGGGGGTCCTGATGGGGATCTGCCATCAGAACTGATCCATTTCATCCAGCTCTGGTCCACTGAAAAGCAAAAAAGCTGGAAGGTGAGGGAAAACAGCCAGTCAAGATCCAGCGTCTCCTTTATTATTTTTTTTAAAGACAAGAAAAGTTCAAAGTCAGATCATGTCCAAGTTTTGCTGCCCGTTTTAAAAATTACAAATAATTCACAAATTGGGGGGCTTGTAGCAATTTATTTCTTCACCTGCAGATCCTGGACTCTAGTTTGAGAGACATCTGATTTTAGCAGAACAATGAAACCGAGCGGATGGAGGTGAAGTCAAACAAAGGAGACACAGGGGAAAAAAAGAAAAATATTTCCCTGCATTGTTATTAGATGTCACCTCTAAGAGTTGCAAATTAAACACATTCAAGGCAGCACCATATACTGCAGTTAATGTCCTTTGAAGAACCTGCCTTGGCTGAGCACATCGGCAGGATGCTACAAAGAGCCCAGACCTGGCAGGAAGGGCAGCAAGAGCACATTTCATTGTAAATTCCTCAGGTGCCTCGACTTTTAAGAAATATTTCAATCTTTCCTCTCTTGTTGACACTGATCTTAGTCTCTAAAAAACAATTTTGCGATTTCCATACTGCTTTCTAGACAGCAGTGATCACACTGGAGGGGGGCACCGCTATAAAACCACCAGAAAAAAGCAGAAAAGCTGAACAATCAATACCTGCACTCCCTAGCCCCATGATTTTTTAGGAAGACATCTGAAACCACGGTATGTATCTTTCCATGCTTTTGGAGAGGATCCTTCTTTCCGGGGAAGGTAGCAGGAGATCCAGCAGCAAGCCTGCAGCACGCACCCTGCCCACAGCACTCTCCTCCCCTGTCTCAGCAGAAGGCAAACCACATCCCCCACCCTCCCAAACCCCTTATCTGGGTCATGGCAGTGGCAGCCCCTCACCACAACCCCCCATTTCCCCCTCAGCTCCTGCAGAGGCTCATTAGGGTGGAGAAAGGCTCCAGCACATCGTCTCTGCGGGCTTGTGCAGGGCTGATCCGCGACGGGTAATTCCCACTGCTTAATGACCTGAGACCGGCCGAGGCAGAGGCAAATGGGAAAGGGAATCTTCTCATTTGTTACCCATCCCCACATCCCGATAAAAAGAATGATTACACTTTTAAGTTCGAACAATTCCCTGCAGTTGTAGCCATGTCATATCTAGATTGTCTAATTTACATGCATATTCATAATCCCTGTGTATTTAATTAAATTCTTCAATCCCCGGAGTGTCTTTCCTAAACAATAGTAATTTATCTTGCACAGATAAGGGTGCCCTCGATTTATTCCACTCTCTAGCTAACAGCATTTCCTTCTGATCAAGGCTAGGAAGCAAACTTAAACAGAAGGAATCTTTAAATATATTTAAATTGCAAGATTAGGCTGCTTCTCTTTCTTTCTCTCTCACCCCAAGTTACCCCTTTAAAGAATAAACACTTTTCTCCTGAGCTCCAAGGAAAACCTTTCACCCAGCCTCCTGACAGCAGCTGCATGTTCCAAATACAGTAATGCTGTCCAAAACCCATGAGGCAAAGAGATCTCACCGACTTGGTGTCAGGAGCTTCCGAGCAGCAGCTCTTCCATCCAAAGTGGTCCGTGGGACATCCTCTGGATGCATCATCCACAGCCAGCTACAAACTCTACTGCAGCCCACAGCAAACAAGCCACACATTAAAAAGTCGCAACCAGGAGGCTGAAGAGCTCTCCTTCTTTCCAGCAAACATCTCCACATTGGAGGCTGTTCATCAATGAATAACCTTGGGCGTCTCAGAGAGGGCCAGACTCACAGCAGACACCCCGAGATGAGGCAGCCCTTCAGAGAGTTGCAGCTGCCTCCAGACCGCTAACCCTGTTCAAATATTAGCACAGGGAATTTAACTTGTCCTACAATTAGAGAAGCGCTAAAATATTTAGCAAAGTCAAACCAGCAAGAAGATTGTGATGAGAAGGGAAAAGAATAGAAGACTGCATGTTTTTTTACTACACATTCCTCACACCCTGTAAAATCCGATGGTCTTAATAGCTTTGCTTCCTCTCCCCAGCCTCAGCCTGCAGATTCAGGATGGCATCGAAGTGGGGTGAAAAAATGCTGGTGCCTCCAAAAGGCTCTTTAGCCCCACCAGAGCTGCATCACTGCTGCCTCCCCGAGCAGTGCCAGCAGTCCCTGCCAGGGAGGGCCATCCTGACGCCCACAGCAGGGATGCTACGCCCCAAGGAGACTCAGGGATAATCCCAGTGCTTCAGGAGATGTGGGGCCAGGGCTGCTGTCACAAACCATCTCCTAATGCATGCACATTGCAGCTGAGGGCCAGGGCAGCCCTCTGGCTGGAGAGATTGCTCACACCAGGGAAACATCCCTCTGCTCCAGCCCTGCTTCTTAATCTCCTCCCCAAGCATCTGCTGCTGACCACTGCCAGACACAGGGGAACCCAGCCGTTCCGTTCCCAACCAAGCCCTCGAAGCCTTTAGAGATGCTGTTACTATTTCTGAAAATAGGGTCAGGATCCTGCTGTCACAGCTCCTTCCTGAGCTGCAGCGTCACCCGTGCTGTTGAGGCAGCTCTAGGAAAGCCCTCAGGAATGTGACCACTGGGACTCAATGACAGACAGGCTCCAAGGCCCAGCCACTAACACAGCTCTGGAGTAAAATCAACCTCCCCCCACCCGGGTGTCCCTGTGCCCACTTCCCTGGGCAGCCCCATCTTCCAGTTTCACACACAGCCACTAGGTCATCCTCTGGGCCACCCCCAGAGCCACCACACCCGTATGTCACTGTGCCACCACACCACAGCCACGGCTGAACAACTGCAGACACACACAGCCATGTCTGGCTGACACCACAGGTCCCACCTTTACAGTGAGGTGCTTCTCCCCTCATTCAACAACAGAAGAAGCAATGGACAAGGAGGGCAGTGGTCTCCTTCAGCTCTGGAACTGGACCTGGCACTGTCCTGAAGGGTAAGGGGCTCGTGCAGCCAAGCTGCCCTGCCAGCGCTTGGCTCCCAGCAGAGCCCACGGGACAGCGAGGTGCGTCCCCCATCCATAATGCAAAGCCTGCCCACAAGACATCCTGCCAAATCCTCTTCCCCAGGAATTCATAACTGGATTCAGACATTCCCAGCCTGTTACTTATTTCAATACTTTCAGCTCTCTGGAGTATAGGGACATCCTGTCTTAAACCTGCTGAGCCTCAAGCCAAAAGGACATCTGCTTGGAAGGCAGCCGCTCTGGCTGACCCAGCCCTGGAGGGTTGCCTTCCCATCTCAGCAAGATCCCAAACATACCCTTGCACCCACAAAGCAGACCAAGCTCACAGCACAGCCAGGAGCACAAAAAGTTGCTTAGGCAAACCACAGCTCCCATTCCCACTTCAGAAGCACTGCAAGATTTTTAGGCCTTGGAAACATTTTCTTCCTACTCAGGGCATTTTTAGGTTAATGGTTCATCAAACCTCACAGGCCAGGAAACCTTGGTGTGGCCTACCTCTGTGTGGGTGGGGGAAAAAACCCTTTTAGGCATCAGGCCTTCCCACAGTGTTTGCACCACAGGCCATGGGCTGAGCTGGAAGCCACCAGAAACAAGCCAAAACCCAAGCAGGCAGGCAGGCAAGGAAAAACATTACCAGTGCCCTGTGCCTCCTTCAGATACAGGGGATGCATCATTCATGGAAAGCATCAATCCCCATTAAGTCATCCTTCCACATCCCCTTTTCTATAGGGAAAGTTGAAAAGCTGAGCCATGACTAGAAACAACTAACCATTCATCTTCATCCTGTCTAGTTTTACTAAGTTTTTATGATTTTTCAGAGCTTGAGTCACAAAAAAATTTTATCACAACACAGAGAGAAAGGTAACAGAGCAAAATTTTCACCCTTTCCCAGCAAGTACAGCATCAGTTGTAAAACACCTCCAGTTCCCTTCTGCCTCTGAGATACCCCACGGGGAAGGCAGCCCACTGTGAGCCACTGGCAAATAGCTTCCAGCTTAAGCAAAGCACAGCACATGGGAACCTTTCAAACCATGTCGCTGCAATGACTTTAGAGATAATGGGTGCTTGAGCTGTATGAGGACTGTGACTCAAAGTGGACAGTGATGCAGCTGAAGACACTTGCTCTTTCCATATGCCCCCAACAACGTGGTCAGGCCGAAATCAGCAGCCTCACAAACCACTGAACATACTCCTCAATCTCAAAAAAGCTGGCTGCTATCAAGCACTCCTGAGGAGGGTTAGCCAAAGAACCTGAATGTTATGTAGTGGGATGGGTCCCTTGAAGCTAAAGCAGACTTGAGTCAAATTCAAGAGAAGTAGGAGATGAAGAGAGCTCTACAAAGGGGAGGCAACGTATCTTTCCATGTCATCCAGGGGTTCAGGGGAAGAACAGGGCTAAGCTCCGCTCTACGCCATTTCAGAGGGCATAGCTGAAAAATACTCTAAACCCCACTGCTCGTTCTTGGTCATCCTCACAAACACTTGCTTTGTGCCTGTTGTTGGTGAGTAATATTTTCCACAGAGGCAGCAAGCGAGCAGAAGCAGCACACCAGAAGTCACCTGAGTTCACCATCATACTTTGTCACACACTCGTTGCAGTCCCTCTCCACCAAAACCTGCCAGAGCTTTTGAGGTCTGACCTCATCATGGACCAAAGGACAGAAGAGCACACTCCATTGTCCCACTCATCACCTCTCCTAGAAAGTATCTGCTTAAAACAGGCACTTCTTCCCTTACCCATTTTCCAGTCTCCAGAAGTCATCTCCAAATGCAACAGGAGGCCAACCAAGGTGAAGCAACGTGGCAGAAGACACAAAAGGAGGTGGCTGGGGACAACACAGGGACTGGAGCCTTCTCAGTGCACAAAAAGCATCTGTCAGTGATGCCAGTTAACCTCAAAGACAGAAAACCCTAGTGAGACTCTCAGTTTCTCAGTCCACGTCTTTAGAGAGCTCAGCTGAACTCAACAACTTCCCAACACACCATGACAACATTTCCAAGTGGAATTTACAGCCCAATTTTTCTACTTTCAGGCCAGATGCCCCTTGTTTTAGCAAGTACCTCAAATATGGCAAGTCCACATCTTACAGATCAAATAAGGCAGGCTTAAAAGAGGGGAGACTCAACACAGAAAAGATACTTCCCAGCAGGAAAATAAAAAAAAAGAAGTAACTTTTGCCTCAAACATACCAGACACAAGGGACAAATTAAAAAGGGAAACCATAAAATGCTTGCCCAGCTCCTTTTTTTAATCCTTACATCTGCTGCTTCACAGCAAAGTTCCATCTACTGTGTATAATTAGATCTATGTTCCATGATTCTATTCTATACAGATTTGAGACTTATCAGTACATTTTTTAACCCCAAAGAAGTTTTAACTGGACCAAAAGTTGCAGTTAGAGCATTGCCTCACCCAAAGTTCTCAGAGGTACTGCAATGTCAGCAGACGAAAGTTTCAGCCCATGGTCTACAGACTCAGGCAAGGCAAGAGGAACACACCAGCTTATTGCTGCCCACCTTAAGCTCCAGAAACATTTAAGGGCCACAAAGCATCCCCTGACTACTCTCCAGGTCCCACATTCAGGACCATGTTACACCACGCTGAGCTCAGGGCAAAGCCCAGTAGGTTTCCCAGAACAGCCCTGTGCTCATCCTGACCCAACTGCAAAACACAAACCAGCCTTTTTGTTGATTGCTAGGAAAAGATGAAAAGATGAAGCTTGGTAGGGCTTTCTTCATTATTATTGAAGGTTATTTCCTTGGAGCTGGGAAACCAGGCAGAGAGACAGAAGGCCACCAATTCCTGTGTCAAAAATCCAGCAGGCCAAAGAGACAGTGGTACTGACCCTAACAAACTCCAGGAGCAGCAGGTCCAGAAGATGAACAGGACCCAGAAACCCAAGCACCAGACAACACCACAAGCAGGAGAAAGGGATCGGGAGACCAGGCAACGGGGATTCTCTCAATTTGCAATCACTGCCCCATGCTAATTGCTTTGGCATAAAGGAGATCTCAATGTCATGCCCCTCACTTTGTAATTAAGCACATAAAACATGCACAAGGATGGAAGGAAACTGTCTCCACTTGTAAGGGAAGGACCAACCACCCCATGCTTTACTGGGGCAGGGAAAAGAGCATTGCTACTGCAAAACACCCAAATGCACATCCCATTCTGCTTAGGACCAATGCTGTGGGCACTCCTGGGAGAAGCTGATCTGCCAGCATCTCCACTAACCATGAGGAAAATCAAGGAGATAAGCAACGCTAGACATCCACCAGCCGAGCTAAGAGGATGAAGCATTTCTCTGGAAACAATCGGGTTCTCTAATAACAGGGCTGCAGCAGCGGCGTGAAAGGGAGGGAGGAGGAGCAGGCGGGGAGAAAGGGACTAGCTGGATATTTATCCCATCCTCATCTTTGTGTTATCTGTACCCTGGTATCAGCATTGTTCAAAATGGCTGCTTAGATGGTTGCCAGCAGCAACAACAGAATCGGTCCATCTGCTGGCATTCTCCTTAATCTATCTCAAACACTCGTCTTCTTTTTAAATGCACGCAGGGGAAAGAAGGGGGAAAAAAAGTCTGCCTTGTACAAAGAAACAGAATCCTCCTATAACAGAGCCTTTTAACTAGATTTTATGCCACCCCTGTTTCCAGGACACACAGACAAAAGTTAATTTTCCGATAAAAGAACCAGTGTAAGGTGCTTTTTTGTTATGAGATCAGAAAGCAAATGGAATTTGAATTGTCTGCAGTGGCATGTATCTGACAAAGATTAATTTAAACAGATATTGTCTCTGAAACCAAAGTCCATTGAGCGGCTTCACAGCCTATCAACCATGCGAAAGCAGCTCCTTAGCAGCACTGCTGACTCCACCACTTTCTTTAAAAATGGCTTAACCTATTTCTTGTAAGATAAAAGGTCATATATAGTTCTATTTTACAAACCCATAATAGCCAAAGCCACACCAAGCGAGGACAATCGGGAGAAAATAATAACGGGGGGGGATTTCCTCCCCCTTCACAGACAGATGCTTGACACTTGCTGGGTATTTTTCAAAGCACGCCGGTAGCGAGCGGCTGCAGCACCGCTGAAATGTTTTGACACCCTCAGAATAGAATAAAAACCACGGGGCCTCTGCAGGTCGCCGGTGCAGGATGCAGGAGCCCACCCCGGGGTGGAGATGCTGCAGCAGGACAGCCCACCACCAATGGCACGGGATGCTTCCTTTGCTGGGATATAAAGCCACAAGGCTGCAGGGACAAGCACAGGGGGTTCCAGCTCCCTTGGTCACTGGGCCAAGCAGGCAGAGGCAGGCAGGAGGACAGACACACTGCTCTCTGGGTGCTCACTCACCCCCCCAGCCCCTCTATGAAGACTGGAGTCTTATTGCTCCTTTTAATCACAAGAAACAGATCCGTACATGCCATCAGCAGGCCGTGCGGATGGAGACAGCTGCTCAGACTTCAATGGGACACACACACACAGAGGGGGGAAAAAAGCTGCAGAAATCCAAATCCTGCAATTTCTTCCCTTTTTATTTCCAGTTTATACGGAGCACCACAGGGAAAACGCTACCAGACAGTTTCAGAGCATTTGATATAGCAACGACCCAGCTTTGGGAAAAGAACGAAGGAGAAGCAAAATAAAAGATGACAGCCAAAAGCACTTTCAATATAGTTCCAGTACTTTCAAGAGAAAGCTTCTGTACACAGAGCAGCCAATGAACTGTTACCAAAATAAACACAACTGGCTTTAAAAAAAATTAAAAATGTCTTTCTGATGATAAAGAAAATCAAAAGAGATGAGAATTAGTGAGTGAGACAGAAAATGCATTTATTTTTCATCCTCCAGACACACTTCTTTTAATTTGGCATCCAAAGACATTGTAGTTCATTAATGGAAATTTTATTTATCTCGGGAACCATTTGTTGCTTTGCCACTCCTTTGACAGGGAACTCATCTTCATCAAGGCAACCACACAAGGCGCAGCACAAAGTATCTCCTGCCACCCCAGCCTTTAAACACCACACAGCACCAGTAACAAGGAACGGCTGTGTCACTGGTGTCCCAAAGCAGTCACTCACATGCTGGTATCAGTCAAAGGATGGAGGCCAGGGCTACTGGTCAGCATCCAGAACAGGGGCACAGCCTGCCCTGACCTCGCCAGGGTCCCAGACACCGAGCCTCCGGCGTTCCCACGGGGAATCCCCCGGCACCGGCAGCTGTGGGACACGGGCACCGTCTCCAGGTGCAAGGACAGCAGCCAGGCAGATAGCACGCTGCATCCTGCTGAGCAAAGCTCAATAATGATTAGCGGCCCCGGTCAAACGGGCTGGGTGGTGAAGGTGCAGGCAGCTCATTATGGGCATCGGCGACAAGCAGGGCATGGCGAGGGGGGACACAGACCCCCCTGCCCCATTTTAACCTGGGGCGACAGCAGCACGACATTTGCAGACAACAAGCTGGACCAATAAACCCGCATGCAACCCTTCCAAGCTGGCATCCCAGCAGATCTGCTTCCTAAGCACATTCATGTCTTTGTTTTTAATGAGAAAAAAAAAAAAAAAAAAAAGAAACGAAAAATCCCTGGCAACACGCACCTACAATGCGACAAGTAAAAGCCCAGGGTTTTATTAATTTGTGCATTACTTTAAATGCACCATTTTACAAGGACTAACCCCAATCCTGCACAAAATCCTAAGCCGTAAGCTTGAGACAAAAAAGCAAATGCTCTTAAAACGCAGCGCTAGAAAATCCATTTTGAGAGAAATGTGGTGGTGTCGTGCACAGGTGAATCCTCAGCATTTAATAAAACACCCACCACACCAACTGAGTGGAATCTATTCATATTTAAAGAGCAGGATTAAAAGAAAAAAAGCTTTTGAAAAATTGAATTTTATTTCTGGGGCATTTTATTGTAAAACCATGAAGATGCTTTCCTTCCCACATCCCCCAAGAAGAGGTTTTGAAGGACCTGTGTCACCTCTGTGAGATGTTATCAGGACCTTTCCCAACTCCTGTTGCAAAGGCACAAAAGAACTTGGGGGTCAAGCTCATGGATCAAACCTTTGTGAATACAGGTGAAGAAATGAAATGGGCTCAGCACTTCTCTCCTGAGTGTGGAGGACGGCCTCTCCAAGGCCTTGGCAGCTCTGTGGGCAGACAGGGAGAACTCCCCAGCGCCACTCCACATCCTGGCTCCAGATGCTGAATTCGTCCTATTGCACTTAGCAGCACAGCCAAGGTTTGGTGTCTTTGAGTTTTTGTTTTCATCAGAAAACAGATCACTTTCTATTGATGCTGATGCCAGAGAAAGCGAAGGCTCAGCAGAGGCAGAAACCAGTTACCCAGAGGAGTTGCTTTCCTCCCCTACTCTCATCCCCAGAAGACCAAGACCATGACAATTCCATGTCACAACCTGCTCAAGACAGCATTAAACATACAGAAGGACATAACACAAGTTCGTTTTTAACACCCTCAAGATATTCCACACCTCCATCTCCTTGCAGAATAAGGTCACCGGCACCAGCCACAGATGGAGAAACTGATGGAGAAGCACAGGTTCAACCATCACCTGACTCCTGCTGAGCAAAGCCAGGAGGCCAGCCCAGCACCCACCTGTCCAGGTGTCCTGCACTGCCCCAGCAGCAGAAACAAGCCCTGAGAAGCAAAGGCTCCTTCCCCACCACCTCACCCAGGATGCTACATGAGTTCACCTCCTCAGAGAGCAGCCAGAGGAGCAAAGTCAAAGACTCACACCCCCAGGAGAAACAGCACAACCCGCCCCCCCCCCCCCCTCCCCCCAGTCCCGGAAGAAAATTCACTCACTTCAAGCACAAAGTAGCACCACGCAGCAACAAGCCTTGACCTCACACTGAAAATCCCCAGGCCTGGCCACCTTGAGAGGGTGAAGAGATGCTGCTCCCCCGAAAAACCATGCCCAGCTCCTCACCCACATGAGCTACTCCAGCCTCAAGAGCACCAGAGGAAAACCAACAACACTACTAAACACAAAGCTGTCCGCATTACCTACATGCAAAACCGGTGGAAAATAAATACAAGCACAAGGCTGGCCATGCCATTCATCTGAGCTAATCCCAGAGGGGGGCAGGTGTCCCATTGGGAAAGGGGAGCAGGACATAACCCCAGAACCACCAAGGACCCCATCCCCCCATGGACCAGGTCCTCCTCCAGGATGAGCTTCCAACACAGGCTAAGTAAATACATAAGCCCACAAACTCTTCCATCCTAATACTACCAAGATTACTGTTTTAAAACTTTTTTTCTTTTCAAAGAAAATTAAAACCTGACACACCACAAGACAATTCACAGCTGAATGTGACTTTACAGAGCTATCAGATAGACAAGCTCATTTAAGTTTTCCAAAAGTCCTATCTGAGGTTTGAGGGACTAATCATAAAACATCTAACATCAAAGCAAGCGTCAAATAACAGCAAAGCACATTCCCTCACACAAAGCTTCAAAAACAAAGCAGGCAGGCACATGTGGTTTATGTTATTGCAGTTTTAGCACAGTTAAATATTTCCTAAAATATTCTCTCTAGATGTGAGCAAAATTAAAATCTGCTGTCAATGACACGCAACTTGGAAACTGAAGACTAAGCTTGATAAAGGACAGGTGAGCTGAGAACAAACTCCTATTGCCAGCTCAAGACAGAAACTAGGACTCATACTCTGAAAAATGTTTCAAACTTATTTATTCTTAAAGCCAACACTGAATATTTTATTTCTCCTGCTTTATTTTTCAGGTCTCTGGCCTCTAAGTTAGTATCATTTAATTAACCACCTAGTTCAAAAGACATCCCAGCCTTAGAGGATCTGTTTATACTCTTTGAAAAAAACTCAAAAGCCAATAAATAAATCTGCTTTAAAAAAAAGGTTAAAATTCCAGCTGTCATCCCAGCTCACCCTGCACTACCAGCAAGAAACTCTGGTGGTTCTCATCATCTTCTTTTTCAGTTTCTATAATACAATCCAGAACAGGCTCAAGAAATATCTCACCTATGAGCGAGCAGCAATAAACAGATTGTAAGTTCTAATGCCTAACAATGCTTTGTTTTAATAATATATGTTAAGAAAAAGATAATTAGAAACCTAAAGAGCTTTACGTATATTTAAAATGTACAAGAGTTTCCATCATGATAGGGCTAATGAACCTCTGCCAGCTCCTTTTATGTGGTTTAAAGTATTTTAATATATAGGGAAGGATCGAGTAATCTACCCATAAAGAAAAACAAAGCAAAAATTAATTAGCAAATTGGATACATGTTGCACAACAAGCATCCCACACAAAAACTAAAAGGATACAGAAAAATTAAACTCCCTTAGTAGCACTCAGACACCGGACACCAGGATTTAACCTGAAAAAACCTTTCACATCCCCTGGCGTTCCTTCCAAACCTGCTCCTGCCGGATACAGCTTTAAACCCAGACCCAGGAGGAGACCAATCTTTACACAAAACAAAAGCAACCACAATTCGCCCTAGAGAGCCCCATCAAAGTGTTTTCCCCAAAATAAACAGCTCTATAAAGCAACACACCACTGGATATAAATTTAGACTCTGCTCTGTACCACGTCACAGAAGCAGGAAACCAAACGCTTGCATAAAAGTGAGCATTTTTAGGGGAGAAGAAAAAAAGAAGGTTAAAACCTAAAAATAGTTTCGAAAAAAAAAGCTAGAAGTGGTTTCAACCACTTTGGAACTCATCAGTATTTTTACCTCTGAAGCTACATTTCAACAGGCATCATTACAAACACAGACCAAAACAAGCCAAAAACTTGAAATATAATAAAAAGCTTCCAAATCTGAACTCCTCCAATTAAAATGCATTTGCAGGTATCAGGTCTTACTTAATCTCTGCCCAGTCAGAAGGCTGTTGAAGCAAGGTTAGAAAATCCCCAGCACCTACATGTCCAGCATAGATACCAGACTAGGAAACATGGGAAGGTACTCATGACTGACCTGCAAAGCATCAGATAAAATATCCAGAATTAATTGCAGGTTTGAAAGAAACAGGCTCCCTCCAAATGTTTACAAAGCCAGGACATTTTAAAGCCCTGCTTCATTGTTATTCTAACAGCAAAAGTAAATTCTGCGTATGTACTCATGGCTGGACCGCATACCTTCCCATCGGGGCACAAAGGCTTATCTGTGGGTAAGGAGCACATACCGTGTAGGTTCCTAAGCGGCTGGTTACAAACCAAAGAACAACACAAAGCTCGATGCTTCCTCTCATAAGTAATTGTAAAGCCAATGAAAAAGGAGAGTTCCCCCCTAAAATTACCCAGGACGCTTGCCCACCCATCAGCATCCAAGATGACTCGAGGGCAAACCATATTATACCATACTGGGAAGCACAGGCGAGAAACATGAATTTGTTCTGCCAGATCACAGCTTACTGTCAAAACCCAGTGAAGATCTTTTCTCTCTCCAAAAACCCAAGAGATAATAGTGTAAAAACTTTTGTTCATAAATATTTATGCAAGTGAACTTGTTAAAAATTAACCGCTGTCGTTAAAGGTTTTGTATCCTTTAGGATTCCCGGCATGCAGTGCAGTTGCATGCTTTATATTAAGCCTGGCATTTCTGCATTCCTTTCCTGCATGCTTTTGTCATTTGTCTAAAAATTAAAAGAAAAAAAACCCACACACCACACACACACAAAGACGGGATCTGTACACATAATAATAAAGCAGTTTTTAAGAAGACAAAGATGCCTGTGTTCAACATCCAAGATCTTTCTTTGAGCAGGGGAAAAAAAAATCAATTTAATGACTCCAGTGAGATCAGGGTTTAAGCCTCGTTTAAGTTTTACTAAGCATGAAGGAATTATTGGTTGATAATGTGGCATATATGTTTTTTTTCAGACCTGCCAGCTTTGTAATCACGAAGGAGGCAAAGCCTGAAGCACTTTGTGCCCATGAGCACAACCCTCACCCCTCCACACCATCTTCCATTGCCAGAAGGTCATTCCTCCTGGATTTTGTCTTTCAATTTTTTCAAAAGGATTTTTCCAACCACATAGAGAAGGAATTTCACATCTGTACTATCCCTATTTTTTCACAGGTCTGAGTCAGAAACACAACTGTATAAACATCTGATCTTTATTAACAGCAAATCTCAACTGTGCAAACCTCAGGTCATGGCGCCGGGAGCCGGTGGTGTCCGTTAGAGGGATCCTTAGAGGGGAACAGTAGTTTTGATTTAGTGCTGGAGAGCATCAAGGAAGCCAGGGTTGGAGTTTTATTTTCTTCCAAGACATAATGGTTCCCAAGTTCCTATCTTAATTGCAAACACACACACACACAGCCACAAAGTGTTTGTGTCTCTGGTGGCTGGAGCTCTTCCACCTCACCTTCCAGAGGCATCCACAGAACAGGATGGATGTGGAAAGTTGGCGGAGGACATCTCAGCTTTGCCTCCTGTCTATAAACACACAGCCCTTCACAGCCTTTTGTTTGATGTAAATTTTCCTCCTCCAACTCAGGGCTGCAAGGCACTGCTGTGACGTGGCTGCTCCTGGGACAAAAACAGAGATGTCTGACCCCACGTCACCCACCCACCGTCGTGTGAAGAGGAGCCACACTACAGCCAAGACCCAAACCTTCCCCCCCAGCTCCAAAAGCAAATTCCCATGGCGAGCATCCCACACGCCCCTTTTGGGCTGTGAAAACAGGAGATAAATCACCCACCGACTTTGCGGCGAGCGCTTCCAGAACGTGCTGCTTCATCTAAAAAGCTGACGGCTCCGAGGACAATGAGCATGAGCTCTGGTTTCAAAGCTGGGGAGACAGTTTAGACTTGTCTGGGGGACATGAAACACCAGAGCCAGGACCATCCTCTCGGTTCTCTGGCTCACCCAGAGCAGCAGCAGGAAGTGCAAGGAGATGGGGCAGATGGAATGCTGGATACCAGCACTGGACACCACTTTGGGATGGGACTGCTCTGCTTTGTGTCCTGCATACACCTGACCCCAGTGCTCACCCAGATCCTTCACAGAATTGAATAAAGGCTCATCAGAGCTGTTTTTCAAAGGCAAATAAATTTAAAAACTCATTTTAAAAGAAAATTCCTTTGTACTGAACCAGTCCTGGGTTTAGGCAACCATCACTTCTGTCTCCCACTCCCACACCAGCTCACTTCATCCACACCTTGGTGGGCAGGTTATTAAAACATCACCCTCACCAAGCTATTATCTTTCCTCCCCACTAATTTTAAAGTTCCTGAAGAGCTACTCCTCTCCTTCTAAAAAAAATAATTTGGTTTTGAGTTTCACAGTATTTTAAACAGAATAATTAATCATCTTAACGCAGCCCTTACAAAATATTAATTCATGCCAAAAAAAAAAAAAAAAGGCTATAATCATATCCTTAGAGAAAAACCTTTTGTGCTTCAGGAATTTTCACTGCATGTCCTCAGAGGTGGGAGGAGAATTCTTCTGCTGCCTCCTATTCTCACATCTCAAATGGAAAATGTTTTGATAATGCTCTTCTGAATGTAAACTGTACCAAATGGGATTTTTATTATTTTTTAAGCAGCTTTTTTTTTTTCCCCCAAAAGGAAGAACGGCTCTTTAAATAAACAGAGCGAACTACCCATTCCTTACAACAAAAACCACCCTCCCTTTACTCATTCACGCCATACCCTGGCACAAAATGAATTTACATTTCGCATTTGCAAAACAAATTCTCGCCTAATGTCATTTTAATGGGAACGCGCATTTCAATCCCTTCCAATAACAACGAGGAGCGGCTTATGCTATGTAAAACACCCCAATTTGTTTCTCTTTAAATATATGCGGATTTCAGATGGGGACAGGGACTAGAAGGACAGGGGAAGAGGAACATTTCCTCTCCGGCAATCCCCCTCCTCCAGCGCACACAAAAGCCACCTGCCCATGGAGAGAAAACACGATGCCATTATTCCCATCATCATTCCCACGGCCCCTTCGACACCGAACGAGCGTGAGAAGGCCGAGCACATCCGTCTCCGACACGCGCATCACGCCAGGTCACCGGTGGTACCCGCGGGTCCGCCCAACTCGTCACCCCCCATCGCTCCCTTCGTTCCCCCCGAGCCGGCCCCGCTGGACGTGCCCGTGCAGGGGCTAGGAAGAGGAAAGAGGGGGCTGATGCCATCCCTGAAGACGTTCCAAGCAGGGAAAGACCCTGATGGAGAGGACAAAGAGGAACGCTCGGAGCTGCTGGAGAGATGCATTATGTTTATAAGCCCATCTCGCGGTGGAAAGGACAGGACCCCCGTGGGAGCGCCGGTGGGGGGTCCTCCGGGGTGAGAAGGACCGCGGCTGAGGGGTCGGGGAGGGCGGCAGGGCTGTTTGCCCTCCATACAACCCCCCGACGGGCACTTTGGGGAGGGGGGGGGAAGAGGGGCGGTCTTTATTTTCCCCCTCGGACTGGACGGACGGCGTCCAAGCTGCGGGCAGCTGCCCGTGACCCCCGGGCAGACGCACCCCCCGAAGGGGGGGGGAGCTGACCCTCGCCCTCCCACCTCCTCAAACCCCAAGCCAGCATCTTCCCGGAGGAGCGCACGGCAGTCCCTGCCCCCGGGGCAGGATTTTCCTGTCAAACCACAACCGCGCCAGACAAAAGGCTTAAGTGCAGGAGGGGATGGGGGGGGGGGGCTGGGGGGGGGAGCGGACACAGACGAGTCCCCGGGGGCCCCGTCCCGGCACTCACCGACTTGCAGCACGTTGTCCACCGCGCCGGTCTCCAGCAGGCGGATGCCGCGGCGGAAGGGCAGCCCCTCGCCCTGCGGCGCGGCGGGGGCGGCGGGCGGCGGCGGGCCGGCGGCGGGGCTCTCCTCGCCGGCCGGGGCAGGGGCGGCGGCGGCCGAGGGTCCCCCCGCGGCGGCGCTGGCGGGGGAGGCGGCGGCAGCGGCGCGGCCGGGCTGGAAGCTGGAGTACATGCAGATCTGCCGCTCGCTGCGGGGGAAGCTCCAGTAGACGATGCGGCGCTGGACGGGCTCGGGGATGCGCTGGAAGCGGCCCTCCACCCGCTCGAAGGCCCAGCTCCCCGCCACCCGCTTGGCCGCCGCGTCCAGCAGCGACTCGGGCTGCAGCAGGCTGCCGGTCCCGCCGCCCCCGCCACCGCCCCCCGGCCCCGCCGCCGCCGCCACCGGCCCCGCCGCCCCCGCCGGCCCCGCCGCCGCCGCGGGGCAGCAGCCGGGCAGCGCCGGAGGGGCCCCGCTGGCCCCCGCGCCCGGCCCCGCCGAGCCGGCCCCCGCGGCCCCGGGACGGGGGTGCACGGCCCCGGTGCCCCCCGCCGGGCAGGCCCGCGAGCACAAGCGCTTGGGGCCCGGGGCGCCGGCGGGCAGCGGCGGGCGGAGCAGCTCCTCTCCCTCTCCTCCCTCCGCCATGGCTGCGACCGACTGAGCCGGGCGAGGGGAGGAGAGACGCCGAGGAGGAGGAGGAGAGGGCGGGGACCGGGGGGGGGGGTGGTCCCGCCGGCCGGGAGCCGGCCCCGCCGGGGCGGGACGCTCCGCAGCCCCCCGCCCGCCCCCGCCGGCCGTCGGGGCACCGCTGCCTGTGGCACCTGCTCGGCTGCCGCCGTGGTGAGGGCATGGCCCTGGGCAGCGCCTGTCCTGCTGGCCGTGTCCCCAGGCAGGAGGGGGATACGCAAGCGACACTGTGTCCCCCGTGCCCGGAGAGGAAAGACCCGCGGCTGCAGGTCTCCACGGCGCTGTTGGGTGAGGGGCTGGCGAGGCCATCCGAGCGCCGGGAGCCTGCGCTGAGCCAGCGGGACAAAGGGGCACGGCGGCGCTGGAGGTGGCACCGCTCCCCCGGGGGTGTCGGCGGCATCGGCGCTGCTCCTGCTGCGTGCCCGGCGGGGCCCGCTTCAGGCGCCCAGTGTGACCCACAAATCAACACCCAAATCAACACCGTAGTTCACCTCCGGCTTTACATCGAGGAGCAGAGCAGACAGCAGTGCCCTGCCCTTCCATGAGCGTCAGTATTTGCTCTTTCTTTTAATGCCCTGTAGTGAAGATGCTCGTTCCACGCATCATAGCAGGGTCCTTGGGTACAGGAACCGCCAGGTCCTTTATTAATACACACGGCCTTTGGGGGAGGAGATGAAAAACATGGGTACTGCTGGCTTCCAGGAGCTCTCCTGTGCTCTCAGGTGGGATTACATATGAATATATTCAGCACATACTGCCTGAGTTGACACCCCAAAATCCAGGGAGCTGACTCCTCACCAGCCTCTGCTTTCAGCCGAGGGTGATGGCAGCACCCCGGGGACCAGCACGGCTTGGGGCTGAAGGGGGGAGGGCTGCAGCAACTGAAGTCCACTTCTCTGGGCCTCTACACCCTGCCATCACTTTGCTGCTGTGCCCAGCAGGACACCATTCCAAGACTTTCCCCAGAAATACATTCCTGGTTTTGTGTCCTGTCTAAATTTAAGTGACAAACCTCTGAGGAAGGAGCAGAGCTCACAGGTCTCCGAGTTCAGTTTTCTTGCTATTATTCTCAGTGCTTTGAGAATCCAAGACCGATTCCTTCCTATCTGCAGTTCAGTCACATCTAAACCATTACCGGCTACTCCCTTGTTGCAGAGATCTCCTATTTATTCTTACTGACAGAGCAAGAGTACATTTCCTGGAATAACAGGGCGATGCAATTAGGGAACAGGAAATAATTATGCGCCTTTGCTCTGCCACAAGATACCTCCAAGCCCAAGGTCTCTTCCTCAGGACACAGAGGGAAGGAATCAGGTCTCAGGCAGGTGGTGAGAGCAGGCAGAGCTACTGCAATGAGAGATCTCCATTTTAGAGAGTAAGCCACAAGCTAATCGATGAAGGTCAGGAAGAGGTTTTCCTTGAAAGCCGAGGTGTTCCTTGCTGCCGTTGGTCTTGTTCAAAGTAATGAGTGCTAGCAGTGGCAGGGACTAGCCTGAGGCAGCAGCTGCACACAGATATGTTTGCGCACAGATTTTCCCCAGGAATCACATCCCCATTTCTTTAACCCTGAAGGCCATTTTGCTCTCTGTAAGAGTTTGTTGCAACAGGAAGCACTTGCCACAGGAGCACAGCATTTTGCCCATCACCTCTGCTCGCTGTTGTGGTGACAGGTCCTGCGGTGACAAAGAAGGGCTTTGTCCACCTCTGCCCCTCCCTGGCTGCACAGAGGGCCTCACAGGGCAGTGAGACACCTCACAGGGCCATCCCAAAGCACCTCCTGGCCCAAGGCGGAGCACACCTTCTTGGCAGAGAGCAGTCCAGCAATCTCAAGCTTTTCCAATGATGGAGCCTGTGGGCTCTGGTGTCACAGAATTTCTGCTGGCACCCATCTCTCCCTGCAGCTCCCAGGGCTGCTCAGGCAGAGGCTGAGGCTGCATGAAAGGTGGGACACAGCACCCCAGCTTGCCTGGTCCCTCTGTCACCAGTCACTGCAGAGCTCACCCAGTGACAACCTTGAGTGTCCTTACTTACGTCGTCCCCAGACAGTGCCAATAAAGAGGATTTTAGACTTCAGACCAAGCAGGGATGTTATTCATTGTCAATGAGCTGACTTTTCGTTGCATAAAACATATAATCCAGACTCAAATCAAAGCAAGGTTGGTGCAGTGGCTGGCCAGCCTGTCTCTGGGGGGTTAGCATGTTATTTCAAAGACAAACCAATCTATTTTTCCTTTCTCTCTTCATTCTGAACATTTGTTGCTCCCCATTCCTCCCCATCTTTCCCTGTGCCTTTCATCACTGCCTTGAATTTTGCAAGGGGGAGAGCTCTCTTCCTCCCAGGTAACGTGGACAGACCTCTTCTCCCTGGGGAAGGATGCAAAATGTCAGCCTCCCGCCCAGCCCCTGATGCTGCTCATTCAGAGCCTGGAACCAGGTACATCAATAATTCACTGCACGTTTTCCTGAGCCCAGCCATTTGCTGAGCCCTACCACTGGCAATCCCGGTTCCCCTCCTGTTTTCAGGACTGTTTTGTCAAGGTCTGCCCCTGCTGCAACCCACCAACTCCAGCCCTTCTGGCCTGAACACTGGTGTTATCCACCAAGTGCTGATTTCTCCTGCTGGCTGCAGGAAGTATTTTATTTTGAGTTCCTGGCTAGAAAATTGACTGACCAAAGTCACCCCAGTCAGGCAGTAATGCAATGCAATATCCTTGGAAATTCTTTGGGTGCCAGCTCAATCAGAAGTCCAGCTTTAAGGTGCAGGTGCTGCGGAGTAAGAAAACCACTTTCATCTTCCTAAAAACTAAATTAAAGGACTATAAAAAAGGAGAAAGGACAAGGGTGCTGATGAGATGCCTCTGTGGGCTTCCGGGCACCTGTGCTTTGTTTTATGGCAGTCAGGGTACGGCTGGTACCACATCTCAACCCAAGGGGATGTCACCTCCTTGGCTGCTCCTACCTGCACACCTTCATGTGCGTGCTCTCCTCTCTCCCCACTGTGCCCAGACCCCATCCTCAGCAGAAAGACTGCCTTTCTCTGGGCATCTTCCCCTCTCTTCGATGCTCCCATGCTGCTTTGACATTGCTTTGACTCCCAACAGTCAATGCTGTGCCCTGGTACCACATCTCAACCCAAGGGGATGTCACCTCCTTGGCTGCTCCTACCTGCACACCTTCATGTGCGTGCTCTCCTCTCTCCCCACTGTGCCCAGACCCCATCCTCAGCAGAAAGACTGCCTTTCTCTGGGCATCTTCCCCTCTCTTCGATGCTCCCATGCTGCTTTGACATTGCTTTGACTCCCAACAGTCAATGCTGTGCCCTCAGTAACACAAGTGACACTGCCTGAGCGTTCTGCAATGACAGCAGAGCTTTGCATGGCCCAGGCAGCACCAGGAAGTCCTGGCATGAGAGATGAAGATATACAAGGGCAGAAGAAGCTTTATGCCCAATTAATGGTGGAAAAGGAACAGGATAGTAGAGTGCAGGCAGACACCAAGCTCCTGCTCCAGCCATCCAGAGGATTTGCTGCTGTGAAGCAGCCAAAGACAGGCTTATCAGCAGCAAAGTTCCCTGCTACAGCCTCCATTGTACAGCACTCATTGGAAGTGTGGCTGTTTCTGCCTTTCCTATGTTGCTGATGCCGTTCAGAGCAGAGACAGAAAGGAAAGGACATGGGAGTAACTATAGCTCCCCTGCCTTAATGCATTTGGGAGCAGAGAAATCTATTGGCCAGGACAGTTTTTCCTTAGCACCCCCATAGACCCATGTCCAGGAAGAGACAGAGAGCATTGTCATATGAAATATTTGGCCTTCCAAGCAAGAGGAGGGACACTTTGATTTGGTTGCCCATGGAGTTTAGCACCATTTTTAGATTTTCCAGTGCACAGTAAGGTCTCCAACAAAGCATAGACTGGAGTTGGAGTTTTTGCTGTCAAACTGTTCAAATCCCCTGTGGATTCTCCACTGATTCATTAGCACTGAGTTATTGCTGTGCTCCTCTTCCAGCAGGGACTCTAATAAAGTGGCTTTTTGCTAGCCAGCCAGTCATTTTATGAAACTTTCCAGAACTGACAAGCTCAAAGACCTCCTTCAGGTGTGACTGCAATTGTCTGTGTACTCAAAGGAGAAATGCAAGGACTGAAAGTACTATTTCCCCTCTCCAAGCACAGGCTGAATTCCAAGATCAGGTGTGGGGTGGCTGTTCTCACCTTCATGTCGATCCAGGAACAGCTCTACTAGCCTGTGTGTCCCTGTGGTTGCTCAGGCTGGGATGATGCAGACCCAGACATCCCCTTGTACCCAGACAGAGACTTCTGGCTGTCAGAACTGTTGTTCCCTCTTTTCCCCACACGTGATATTAAACCTCTGGCTTGCCAGGGCTGTTTTCCCCCAGCCCCTGTAAGATTAGCAAAGTGCTGAGCCTCTGTCTCGCCACGGAGATTTCAGCACCCTTCCAGCAAACACATTTGCTGTGCAGACAGCAATCAAGCACAGAGGAGAGCTGGGCGAAGACCCCTGGCTTCCAGAAGGAACAGCCACCTCTCCAGCACAGAGTCTAAAAGCACAGAGTGCTCCAGAAAGTTACTCAGTCCTGCACTAGAGGGATGTCCATCCTGGCCAGGCTGGCTGTCTCAGGGCTGAGCTCAGCAGAAAGCAACCCTCTCGGGCCACCACCTCCCCCTTTCAGCCACTGAAGTTCCTTCCCCTTAATTAGGGATGCTAAAATAAATGGGGAATCGTTTTTTCAGGCTACAAGAGTATGAATAAATGATGGCAAAGCAAAGGGTAAACAATGCTTCTGTTAGCCTTTAGTGTGGGGTCTGCCCCAGCTTTGGAACACGAATGGATCACAGGGTCCAGCTGGATGAGAAGTTGGAATCAGGCATTTTGGCAGCTCTACCAAGCTGTGGTTCCTCAGGTGCCGTGAGGGCCATCACTGTCCCATCTGCCATCATGCCAGCTGCTCTCAGCAGCAGGATTTGGGAACCCAGCGTCACACCCAACCTGTGTCCAGGAGAGGCACGTGGAGAGACACACGGCAAATCACCCCTCACACAGCAGAAAAAGATTATCTTGCTGGCTGCTTTCCTGCCAGGAGGGCAGGAGGGGAGACTGAATCTTAGCAAAGCTCCTACAAACACAACGACCAGGGCAAGATCCAGTCTCAGCCCTGGGCACCTGCCCTGTGCTACAAATCTACACGAGTTGAGCTGGTGAGATGTGACTCTCCCAGAGTGTGGGTTGAGCTTTTTCTGCTCACACTGGCCTCTTTCAACCCTCTGATCTAAGCTGGAAATAACAGAAACAGGCTGTGCTGGGCAGACAAAGAGAAGAGGTGAAGCCACAGAAAGCTATGCAGGGGTGAGAGCTTTGGTATCCAATGGGGCTGGGGCTCCAGCTCTGCCTCCCCCAAATCACTCTGGACCCACCAGGAGGGAGGGAAAGAGCTGGGATGCGTCTCTCAAAGGTCATCAAAGGGCCATGGAGTGGCTTGAAGGCCTTTGGAGGAAGGAGAGAGATTATAGGAGGAAACAACAGGAGAGGCAAACCTGTTGTATGCAGCTTTGCTCAGAAGTCAGAGAGGCACCTCCACTCTCTGTCCCTAGGGACTGCTTTGGGATGACTGCTCTCCCTCTGGCAGCAGACAGAAGATGGGGCATGCCAAGCGACTGGGCTTTGAAACCCAGGGATTGGACTCTGTCCTCCTGCCCAGCCTGGTCCCATGGTTGATGATGAAGAGAGAGATATGGGAATGAACATGGCCAAAATCTGACTCACTTCTGCAGCCCCTGCATCACTTCCATCAACCCCCCTGCACTGGTGGCCATGCAGGGACCACGAGTCACTGCTGTTGGCTCATCCCTGCTGCAGTTTCTCTGCTCTGTCCCATCCTGGGCAGTGCTACACCAAGATGAATCTGGGCCTCTTCACCAGGGTCATCAGCAAGTTGGCCAAAGCCACAGATGATCTCTCAAGGCCTCATTCCCCAGCTCCTAACCCACAGTAGAGATAGACAGGCTGCCATCCCCAGGCAGCAGCAGCCACTCTGACCCCATAAAAGCCAGAGGGGCCCGGCTGGGCTGGACTTGGGGGACAGAAATGCAGCCGCCTGCATTTATTTTGCCTAACAACAGTGATCCCTCTGTATATTTTCATTCTGTTTTCCTAGGCTCAGCTGCCTCCTCAATGAAATGTTTCCAAAGCAGCCTGGCTTGGCAGCACGCCAAACCCGGCTGCCAGATGAATGGGTGGAGGAGGAGGGACCCATTCCTCTTCTTGACACAGCATCGCTGCACAAGAGGCCTCTGTTGACATTAGGACTGGCTGTTCCTCCTTTCCCGAGAGGATCTGCCTGGCCCTCGGCAGGAGCAGCACACAGGGCCAAGGCTTCATGTGATGTGAAACTGACATCTGTCCTCCTCCAGGGTGGTGGCACAGCCACAGATAACAGGGTACCAAGGAGCAGCACTGCTGGAACCTGAAGTCAGCCCTTGTTTCCGGCCCTTGACCCAGAGCTGAGCCATCCCCCCAGCAGGTGAGGATTCCTTGGAGCTCTCTGATTCTACTTACACCATCACTCTCCAAGACATCAGTGACATAGACAGCCTGTTTCTTCCCCCAAAACACCTCTCCACCCCACCCAGAGCAAAGCTCTCCCTCAGCATTGCAGGAGTACAGACACTGACACAGGATTTGCAGAGCTCCGGGTTTCTGGCATCTTTTGGGGGTGAATCCTGTCACAGGGGCCCCAAGCATGGTAACCCAAACCCTTCAGATCTTTGGACAATAATATATTGAATAGGATCAGTTTCGTTCTAAAGCCTTACCCCTACGCAGTCATGTAGGACTTCACCCAAACAATGTCACAGCTCTTTCCCACACCTCAGTGTCTCTACCCAAAGCAAAATGCCCACCCAAGCTTTCAGGGCCAGAAATTTGTGTGCTGGGAGGTAACCAAATGGTAGCTGTTGCACTGGACTACACACCCAGCATCAGATGGGATCCCTCTCTCTGCCATGGCCAACTGCAGCACTGGTCATCAGTGAGGGAATTCAAATCCGTGTATGTCCCACTCATCACCTGTCACCTCCTTGGCAGGGACACCATTAGGAGCTGCACAAGGAAAGGATGTGGAATTTAATACAAGTGCTGATAATGCATCAGAAGGCAAAAGAAAGAGACAAAAGTCATCACCATCCTTCCAATCTGCACCTCCTTCCCCTGACTGGCTCCTCTGGCATCTTCTGCTGGCGGCCAGCACCCAGCTGAGGAAAGCCAAGGACCAGAGGCTGGATAAGAGCAGCACCCACCAGCATGCCACAGGAACACACTCTGCTCTAACCAGCTGTGGTGGGGAGACCATTCTGCCTGGATCTGGTGGAAAAGAGGCCAACCATGCGTCGATAAGATGAATTAGTTGTTTCAACAGCACCAGCAAAATGAGCGAGAGGAGCCGAGCCCGTGAGGCCCGGCCTGCTTTGTTTCAATTACAGCAGCTGCCAGAAGAAAAAGATAACCTCAATATTGATGGCAGGAGCCGCAGACAGAGGTGCCCTTGCAGGCTACTGGGAGCAGGTAGAGGAGGAAGGGGGAGGAGAGATGGAGGAGGGGGAGCAGGGTCTCAGCCAGCACCCCGTGGGAGAGCCTGGCTGGTAAGAAAGACACATCTGATCCCATTGCTCTCATCCCTGTGAGGAACAGCTCTTTTTCACCCTGGTTCTTGCCCCAGTCACTGTGCAGAGCATCCTCCAGCAGAGACAGGGTGCAGAAATCCAGCATCAGGACACAGCACCATGAAAACACTGAGAAGAAAAACATCACTTGGCTCCCCACTCAGGCTGCGGGGCCTGGAGAGCCGTTGAGTAGGGCAGTGTGGGATGATGGATGGAGCTGGAGTAAAGGGCAGAGACAGGCCTGAGGCACCCCAAGGTGCAGGCAGACGTGACTGCCTGCCAGGGGCACAGCACCCATCTGCCTGAGGGGTGGAGAGCCCCATGATGTGCCTGCAGTGGGGACTGGTCTGGGCACTGGTGACTTTGGACTGCATGTGGGAACCAGCAGCAGCTTGGGGCAGGCACCACAACATCATACCTACAAGCCAGGTATGGAGGTGCTCAGCCAAACATCCTCCAAGCAGCACAGTGTTAATGTCCTGGGCTCCCATCCTGGGAGGCAGCCAGAAGATAGGAAGAGATGGGGTCTTGAAGACGATTTCTCTTCAGTCTTCAGCCCTTTTACCTCCAACTCCCCTCAGGGGATGTAAATCATCCCCAGCTGCTGCATCATGGGGTCTACATCCTGCCCTGTGTCCCTCCCTGTGCCCAGAGCACAGATCAGTGCTGAGCAAGACCCCCCCCCCTCCCGGGCCCACCAGAGGCCAGACTGAGCAGTGGTCACTTCACAGAGGTTTTATTCATACTCCGGATATCCACGCTGCCCTCCCACCTCGCTTACCCCCAGGAAAGACCTCAGGATCCTCACCCTGTCCTCCTCGGGCTGCGTCCGTTGGATACAGCCCCTGGGTCTCCAAGAGGGGACAAGGCCACCATCTTGCGGCCACCCACCACCACTGCACATACCCGTGTGCACGGTCTGTGGGGTGCCCAGGATGTGACAGCCATGGGGGTACAGGGTTTGGACCACGGGGAGCTGCGACATCCCACTGCTCCTCGTGCCCTCGGTCCCCTGAAACCATGTCCTGCGGGGGACATGCTGTCCCTCCCCTCGCTCCCTGATCAGGAAACCATGGGATTCCAGCACACCCACGAGTGTCTGGATGGGCAGAGGATGCCAGCAGTGCTGCTCCCACCCCAGCTCTGGCCCTTCCACCCCCGCCCTCCTGCTCTGTGCAGTGTCAGCCAGCAGTGACCAGGGACCTCCTGGTTTGCACAGCGGGCTTCATTGAGCACAGAAAGGCAGGCAGTGGCAGATGAAGGCTCAGAACTGAGCCCCGGGGCTGAAAATGCAGCACTGAGCAGGATCCAAGGGGAATTTCCATCCCTATCACAGCGCAGGAGTGCAACCCACATGGGGTATGCTGGAGGGAGTTGTTAAACCAACGCTGCTGGTGACCAGCAGCACAAAGCAAGTCCTTCCGTGCCTCTGTGAAGTGAATTGGGGTCATCTGCACACTACTGGGTTCTGCAAGGCTGCCCAGCCCGGTTTAATGCTCATCCCCCTCCTTCTGCTTCTTCCCCTTGTGATGGAGCTGGGCATGGTCTCCATGGTGGTGGTGAGCATGGGTAGCAGGTCTGTGGTCCTCTCTTGGGTTTGTGTCTCTCTCGCTGCTGACCTCGTGGTGGTGGTGAGGCTGGAGGGGCTTGTGCTGGTGGATGGGGGTCTCTGACTCCATCCCCTCATGTTCAGGAAGTGGGCTCGGGGTTGCAGAGCCCTCCATGGTACTGTTAGCCTGAGGAAAGTAACACAGGGACTGGTGTGGTATGGGAATGCCCACAGAGCCCTGCAGAAAGCCTGGGAGCACAGCTGTGGACTGGGAAGAAGGCAGACCAGCATTCATCATACAGAAAACTGTGGGTCAGAGCAAATGCTCTCCAGCCCTGACCCAGGGCACAGGGAGGACAGGAGAGGCTGGAGCACATAGGGCACAAGCCTCTACAATTGCATCCCTTGGCTCAAGCTGTCTGTGGTCCAGAAATGGGAATTTGCGTTTAGTATTTTTGGATGTATTTTTCTCCTGGGAAGTGACTAATCGCCTGCCAAGCTCAGAGCTACACCCTTTTCTTTGCTCTGAGCCTGCCACCTCTGCGTCCCCTGCCTGCCCTTTCTTATATTGGAACAATCCTGGTTAGCATTCCCAGACATGGGATATGACCCCTTTAGTCAATACCTTTTCAACCGGAAAGCTCTGACCTATTTAAGCGCCCTTATTCCACACCTTTCATCACCTTCCCTCTCAAACACATCTGAGGGCAGCTGCCAGCCTAGAGCCCATCCCCAACACGGAGATAAGATTGTTTTTGCTGATGGGCAGTGCCGGAGGACAGAAGGGATCCGGCGAGCATTCCAGCTCTTACCTCCTGGGTAGCGTTGTGGTAGAGGGAGCAGTTGCCACAGAAGTCCTTGATGTGGCTGGAGCGGATGGCTGCCTCCACATAGGGGAAGTGGAGGAAGCTGAAGGGCAACTGGATGTGGAAAGCCAGGCGGCCACACCTGAGGGGAGAAATCATGGCCGGGCTCAAGACGGGGGTCTGGAATTCCCCCCCGCCCAGCCATGAGGGGAGATTTTGGAAGCCCATCAAACGCTCCGTAACTCCCAGAAAAGCCTCAGGCGAATCGGGGGACACTCACCGGTCATAAACAAGGAAGTCGTCCTTGTCCCCCCCTAGGACCTGCCAGACGTCAGGGTCCTCCTGCTCCGGCTGGAAGACGGGGACGCCGGGCGGGGCATGGCGCCGCAGCTCCGGGAGCATGGCGCGGGACAGCGGCGCCTTCTCGTTGACGATCATGTAGCGGACACGGGCCGTGCCCTGCCGGGCCAGCCGCTCCCGCAGGCCCCCGAGGCTGCGGGAAGGAGGCGCTGGGACGGGCTGCCGGGGCGGGGGGCTGCCGCACGCCCCTGAAGTGCCGGGGATTGTTCTGGGGAGGGGCAGCGGGGCTCACCTGTGGGCCTGCCTCAGGCAGAATTGTCAGCTGGCCTTCAGCAGGGCCACCACCGTCACCTGCCCTGCCGCCCCCTCCATGGGGCTCGAGCCATTGATGGTCCACGCCGGAGCCTCCTGGCAGATCCGGCTGCTGTTGGACGCCTCCTCAGAGGCCGAGACCAGCCCCAGCCCTAGCCAGGTGGCCAGGGCCAGCACCAGCAGCCCCATCCTGGACCCCGGCCCTGGCAGGGGGACACGGGGTGTTACACTCCTCACAGATCCACTGCAATCCAATCCCAAAATATCTCCTTTGCACCCTGCTCCAGGGCAGACAAGGACTGTGGGCAGCGTTGGCTTGATCCTGGCCCTGGGAGCCAGGACCCCCACCCCAGGGGGCAAAGAAAGGGGGACGAGGCGGGGAATTGGAGCACCCAGCTCCCTGACACTGTCTTTCATGGGCACCCAGTGCCACAGCATCCTGTTCTCCCCGGCAGTGGACACCCACTCCACATCTCAAGAGATGAAGGTGCTCCTCCTCCCATGGGCCTTTTCCACTTCTCTGATCCCACAAAACAAACCCAGCCCCAGAGAGGTCTGTCTTTGCCTCAGAAGGGAGCAGGGATACAGCCCTCATCATCTCAGTTGCCAGTGAGCAGTCACTGGGAACAGAGATGGTTTCACCTTCAGGTCACCTTGAGAGTCCTTGATGCCCCACCAGTGCTTAAGGGGGTACACAGAGGCTTTAAAGCCCTTGAGTCCCAACATCTGCCTGAAGCCCCGTCCTCCAACAGCCCCCTAACCCTGCCCACCCCAGGATATTCCCCATCCCTCTAATATCCAGCACACTTAATGGGCAAGGGGGAGGATATGGGTCTGGGGGGGAAGATCTGGGGAGGGAGCAGGGAGACACAGGATCTGGTCAGGGTGGATGTGCCCCCATTCCCCAGCCCTCTCCCCGCGAGAACGAGCCCTCGATACCGCACTTCTCCTCGCTGCCGTCCTCCCCTCGCTCTGGGCCCCAGCAGCTTTCAGCAACTTCCAGCTGGCCCTGGTCCCCCTTTTATCTCCTGTCCTCTCTCCCCGCCCAGGAGGGAGGAGAAGAGCCTGGCTGGAGCGGGGACTGTGCTCCGGCCACCACCGCCTGCCTCGAGGGGACAGCGACAAGGCAGGCACTGTCCCCGTCGGTGCCATGTGGCCCCGGGGTGCTGCTGCCACAGCCCAGCCCAAGCCGTGCTGGAGCAAAGCAGTGCCTGGTGCCGGGCTGACACCAGAGGAGGACAGGCAGTGCTGCAGGGGAGAGATGGACACAGCCGCTCCAAATTCCCAGGCACGGCAGGGCTGGGGGCGTTGCCAAGGACACTGCTTGCGCCAAAGGGTTGCAGGACTGTGGGGTGACCTCGAACAGCGCCATCCCTGCGCAAGGTCCCACAGGAGCCACCAGTGCAGTCTCTGCCACGCTGCAGCCGAAAAGGTGGCGCCCCCCTCACACACTGGGGTGCTGGAGCTGGCTGCCATGTGGGGTGTCATCCCAAAAGCCGGGTCCGTGTTGTGCCCGTGGCCGTTCTCAGGCCAAACTTGGCCCCACAGCAGCTCCCCAGTGTCCAGTTTCATGCCTCCTGTGGTGGTGTTGGTGTTTCCTTGGGAAATCACAGCGACACTGGATTCCACCCCCCAGCCAAACAAGAGGAGCTCACCACTCTGGCAGCACAAGGACATCTCTGCAAATATTTGAGCAGTTTATTGTACCTGGGATCTGTACAAAAACATGATAAGGCAGGGAAGGGCAGCAGCCACAGTCACAAAAGGGGCAGAACATGATCCCAGACACACACAGAGGGGGGATTCGTCTGAAAACAGCAAGGGGAGAGGGGATCGCTGCTGAGGGGCTGGAGGGACCCAGAGGTGTCTGCAAGGATGTGGGTCCGTGGCTTGGATTGGTGAGCAGTCCATGACTGACACCGGACTTTCCGCAGAGCTGTCACTCCCCACCCGCACGCAGCTCCCTGCAAGTCCCCACCGGGTACCCCGGACACCGGGAAGTGCCCAGCACTGAGCAGGGACACGTTCGCCCAGTTCATGTCCTAGGACTCGGGCTGGCAGGGAATGACCCTGCACAGACACGAGCTGTGTCCCTGGGACCCCCAGCCAACGCCTGGCAGGCGCTTCCCTCTTCCCTAGACTCAACCCGAGCCGCGGTGCCTGCGGTTCTCTGCCTGGGCAGCTTTTCGTCCCGCAAACGCAGCCCGGCACCGCCGGGCTCGGGACGAACTGCGGCACCCGCAGCGGGCGGCGCGTTCTCCGTGTGCCGGCCCCGTCTCTGCCCGGGGCGATGCCCCCGATCCCCCGCCGGCAGCGCTGCCGCGGCCGCCCCGCAGCGCCCGGGCAGTGCCGGCGCCGTGCCCGGCCCGCCGTGCCTGGTGCGCGCCGGGGAGGAGCGAACTGAACCGTCCCCGCCCCGACCCTGCCCGGCGTCCCCTTCGCCCGCGGCCTTGGCCCCGGTGAGCCGCAGCCCGGGGGCGAGCGGGGCCCCGCGGGCACGGGGGTGGCGGGGCGGGCGCGCAGAGCGGGGCCGGCGGGAGCGGAGCGGGGATGGTGCTGGTGCCGCGGTGGGCAGAGGGAGGCAGGGCCGGAGGGAAGGAGCGCCGGCCCCTGCCCACGTGCTCAGCGGGGCCCCACGCGGTCCGTCCGCCCTGGGCTGGTGGGAAGGAGCAGGGAGAGCTGCGTGCACGCAGCCCCTTCAGTCGGGCAGGTGAAAGGGAATATTTCAGCAGGTGTGTGGCCCCCAGCACAATGCACCCCTGTGGGGTCTAGCCGGGGCGGCTCGTGCATGCCATGGGGTCAGGAGGCCTCAGTGGGTGCTCTGGAGGGGTGATGCTGATTGGGATGTTGGGCAGATATCTTTTCCCCCCGTGAGCATCACAGATATTTGGATGGGTGGGAAGGAAGGTCAGTTTCCCGAAGTGTCCCTCCTCTGTGCCCCTAGGGCAAGGTCATTGTTTGGAGACTGTTGCAGAGAGCGCGCTGTCCTTGTTGGGAAGGGAAGGGTACATCAGCCTGTCATGATCCCACTGCTCCCCTCCATTCGTGGGACGCACCCGCCAGGTGCTGGGCCAGCACAGGAGTGTTTTAGCTGTAACCAGTGTGTTGCTCCATGTTTACCAGTCCAACCTCCATGTTCCTGGTACAGGACATTCCCACCACAACCCTTGTCCCCATAATCTTGCTTACACGTGCAGTACACCTCCTCCACTGGGAATCCCTGCAGGACTTCCAAAGGACAGATCGCTCCAGAGGGGACCCGCAGGGCTGTATCCAGGGCTTGGGCCTTTACTGCTCTGGGACCTCCAGCATGGGGGCAGGGCAGCAGAGTGGAGGGCTGGCAGGAAGGCTCGCCATCCTTGGGCAGCTCTTTGTAGCTGGTCCTGAAGGTGGGTATCCTTTCACAGTGCAAGCTGGCTCATCAGACCCACTTATTTAAAATAGACACATTTAAAAGATGTGAGTTTACACACATTTGCATCTGTGCTTGCAAACACAGGTGGGCTCTGCGCAAGGTGGGGAAATGGCTTTTCCCCAGGGCCAGCAGCCCCTCTGATCCTCTGCATCCTCCCCACAGCCTGCCCAGCCATGGCAGCCTCGCTGAGCCGCCCCTGCTTCATCTCCCTCCACCTGCCCTACAGGCAGGGCTGGGGCCAGCACCTGGCCAACACCTTTCGCTTCCAGCCAGTGGCCGTGCGGGAGACGCCGCGTGTCCGGCAGCTGGCCTTACGACAGGAATCTGCCATCTTCCTCGTCAACGAGCGCCTGGCACCTGGCAGCACCTCATCCCGTGATTTCCTCTACGACATAGATCCCCAGCCCACCTTGGGCACAGCCTCCAACATCTGCTTTGAGGTGGATGATGTGCCGGGGCTCTGCAAGCGGCTGCAGAGCCAGGGGTGCTCCTTGCTGGTGCCCCCCACTGAGCTGAGCGATGACAGTGGTTCTGTCACCTACGGGGTGGTGAGCTCTGTTGTGGGCAACATCAGCCACACCCTTTTGGACAGATCCTCTTACCAGGGACCCTTCCTGCCTGGCTTCCAGCCCATCCAAGGAACCCCCTCAGCCACAGGGGATGGGATCAAGATCACTCACTTTGACCACATCACGTATGTCTGCCCCCGGGGCGGGGCCCGGGCAGCTCTGGACTGGTACCAGCGCTGCTTCGGCTTCCACCGCTTCCTGCTGAACGCCCAGGAGAGGCCAGCTGAGGGGTATGTGCTGGGGGGGCAGGGGGTGGGCATGCTGCTCCTCGCACTTCAGAGTGCGCAAGGCACCCCAGAACATGGCTGCAAGCTGGTCTTTGCTGAGTCTCTCTCCCAGAATGGCACCAACCAGGTCGACACGTTCCTGGAGCAGCATGGCGGGGCTGGGATCCAGCATGTCGGCCTTTGCACCACTGACATCATCAGCACAACCAGGGCTCTGCAGCAGCAGGGGGCACGGTTCTTGACACCCCCCACCACATATTACAGCCAGGGAGGCAAAGCGGAGGAGATCCGAGGAGCTGGGCAGGACCCCCACATGCTGGCAGAGCTTGGCATCCTCCTGGACACCACAGTGCCTGGGGACAAGGGCCTGTCAGGCACTGATGCCACAGAGAGCCCCTCTCAGGAATATTTGATGCAGATCTTCACCCATCCCGTCTTCACTGAGGAGACTTTTTTCCTGGAGCTCATTGACCGGCGGGGAGCGCCAGGCTTCGGGGAAGGCAATATCCGGGCACTGTGGAAAGCTGTGCAGGTCTACATGGATCAGCAGCAGTAGTCCAGCACTGCAGTCCTCCGCGCTCAGTTCCCCATCTTCTCCAGTCCAACCCTGGGGCGAGGACCATAGAGATCCCATCCCTGGCATGGTCCAGGTGGGCAGGGACCAAGGGATGGCTCCAGAGCCAACTCAGCGTGGGAGCAAGACGCCCAGGGCTGAGTCCAGCAGGGGTCTGAGTATGCCCCAGGATGGGGGGGATTTCTCCCCTGCCCTGGGTTCCCAGTGATTTATTGACCACATGCAAAGAACTTTCTGTCTTACTTTCATCTTAATTTATTAAGACTCGAGCCTGCAGCATGGCCAAGAGTGTGCTGGCACAGAAACACCCCCAGATGTGGAGAAATGAGGGGCTGCCAGAGGGGACTGGATAATCAGGAGGTCTGATATGGTGGATATGGCTGCTTACTGGCAGTTACCACCCACAGCATGACCAGCCCTGGTGGCCTCTTGCTCCTCTCAATTAAATTAATTTACAAGCACTGCTTTGGGTTTTTAATCCTCCTATTTAAGATGTGCTGAGTGCCAGGTGAGCATGAAATGGCCGTTTCCATCACTCAAAGTGGGTGTGTCCCTAAAATTGAGATTACTGCCCCTTGCACCCCACCAGGACTGTCCCGGCCAGCTCCCAGCATGGTGCCTTTGCAAGGTGCACCACAGTTGGCATGAACAGTGCTGGGCAGCCCAACAGAAAAAAATATAAAAGGAGGATGAAACCCTACAAAAATCCCTGTGGGCAGTTGTTCAGCCCCAGGGAGGAACAGCCCATGGGCAGGAGATGCACAGCCCTTGGGGGATGATGTCTGCCCTTGCAGGAGGGGTGCTCTGGGTGCCTTTTTTGGGGTCACCAGCAGTTAATGCTCAGCCAAGGGGCTACTGGGTGCATTATTAAAGAATTCCCTGCTCTCCCCAGCCCAGATCTAAGGATCCTGTTGGCTATATTCACATTCCACTATGGGCTGCCCAACACCCCCAGCTTAGCACAGTGCAACAGAGACAGTCACTTAGAAAACCCCACACACTTGAGATTTATTTTCAGGTCCAGTAAAAACGAGGGTACAGCAGCATCACCAGTCACTGGCTGGTGGATGAGATGCAGGCAGGGGACAGGGTTGCAGAAGCAACGTAGCCACAGCCTTCCCACTGCTGGAGAGAAATCCCCGCTGCCCTGAGTCCACAGTGCCAAAGTGGTGCCATATGGGGCTGAATAGCCCCAGGAGGGCTCCAGCCAAGGAGAGAGGGCAAGTCTGGCTCCAGGATCAATCCAGGACCAGAGGCCACATCCAGGCACAATGTCCATGGGGGAGGCAGTGGAAAGGAAGAGTGAGAGACGATGATAGTGTTGTGTCCTGAGCTTGCTACAGCACAGGGACACCATTGGCACCCCCTGGGCACGAGTCACCCCAGCAAGGGGCTCTGGTGTCTCACATGAGGAAGGTCAGTGCCCTCACGGGGCAGTTGGTGCCCGGAGAAAGGCACGGAGGGAGAGCTGTGTCCCAGGGCAGGTGCTGCCTGCTCCCTGTGCTTTTGCCCCCCGCTTCCTCTTGGAGCCCTGCAGGAGACACAGCAGGAATCAACCAGACCCCAAGGGCCCCCATGGTCTTCAGGGATTCCCCCTAGGTACGGGGAACACCCAGGGGCAATGCCCCAGGCTGGGGATGCTCCTTGGCCTGATCCCAAACCCCGAGGAGCATTCAGCACAGCACAGCACAGCAGAGGCTGTCCCAAAGCACTGAGGCCCCGGGCACCCTGGAGCACTGCTCACCTTGACAGGGCTGCTCTCCTTCCTGCGCTGCTTCTCGTGAGCTTTCAGCACCTGAAGAAAGAACAAGAGAGCCCAGAGCTGAAGAGCATCAGGGTCCTGGAGCTGGGACAACTCGGAGAAGTTGAGGGGATACCACCAGGGGTTTTCCGAAGATAACTGAGGGAAGGGAGGAAAGGCCCAAGTGCCCCCCATACCTTCTTCATGGCTGTGGACACGGCTGAGGCATGGAACTCATCCTCTGTCACCCAGCGTGACGGGGACATAGCAGGGTCCAGGGTCACATCCCCATCTAGGTGCAGGGAGTAGACCACATACGTCTGGTGGATGTGGGAGAAGATGTGGATGACCTTTGAGGGGATGGAAAGACACATGAGATGGGCAGCTGGCAGGAAATGCAAAGTACACTGAGGCTGCCAGGGCCCTGAGGAGTGGGGCAGAGCTTGGGAGGGGCGATAGAGGGAGACCCTTCTTTTGTGTGCTACATCCCCGTGGCTGAGCACAGGGGAGTGAACTCACACTGCATCCCTCCAGCTCCAGGCTCACCTCTCCGATAAACTGCAGGCCTTTTGCTGCCACAGGCCGCCCCATCCAGGCCTGGAGGTGATGAGCCAGCTCCTCCCTCTCCTTCTCCTCCTGCAGATCTTGAGCCAGCGGGAGACTTGGGAACTCCCAGAGTCCAGCCAGGAGACCTGGAAAGGAGGCATGACAGATGTGAGACAGGAAGGGACACATCAAGGAACAATGAGCCTCATCACAGCCCCAAAGGGGTCTTTTCCCCACCCTAGCAACCAATGCATCTCCCTCGATCCCTCACGCAAGTGGGAAGGGACTGTGTGTTGCCTTCATCCCCTCCTTCCCCGCCCCATTACCTGAGCTGGGTCTCTGCACAATGAGGTATTCTGGGGCCCCGTGGCAGCCCCTCCGCTCCAGCACACACGTGGCCGTTCGCATTGCCCGCGGCGGCTTCTTCGCTGCTTTCCGGGGAAAGTTGGTCACCCCCAGGCTGCTGTCCCACGGCTCCATGGCTGGGGGGCACAGGGGACAGTCCCCAACACCTGCAAACACCAATTTAACAGCTACCGCAGGGCTCAGACCTGGCACCAAAACAGGGATCTCCCCACATGCTTACCGCAATCCTCAACATCAGGCACTGGGGAGGGTTTTCCAAACAGCTTCTGAGAAGCAAAGGCCAGCTCCTTCTCTACCTGCAAGGGGGGACAGAAGTGAGGACAGGCTCATCCACCAGCCCACCTTGTCCCCAGGCATGGCACATCCTGTGGCCACACTTACTCTGCGCCATGCTTGGCAGTGCTGCTTCACCGGGCACTCCGCGCACAGTGGGGCCTTGGGCACACACACAGTTGCCCCCAGCTCCATCAAGGCTTGGTTAAAATCCCCTGGGCGACTTCTGTCCACCAGGACATTGGCCATGTCCCTGGAGAAATGGCAGTGAGAGGCACAAGGATCTCTGGGGAGAGCATCCCAGGATCTTTGCCTGCCACCTGCCTGTCAGGGGGGATGCTCCTAGGTAGGCACAGGCAACACAGCTCCTGTCACCACTGCTCCCAGCAGCACCAAGTTCCCAAGAGTTCCCATACCCCACGCCTGTCTCCCTTCACAGGCTCAGCTCCCCAAGGCTCCTGAGTGATCCTGCCTTCAGCCATGATCAGCACAGCTCCAAACAGAGAAAGAGCATTCCCCTTACCAGAGCTGGTCGATGACAGCCGGGCTGCTGGAGTCGGCACCGATGCATCGCAGGCGGCACAGGACCCGGATCACATTCCCATCCACAACCCCCGTAGCCTGGGACCAGGAGCTGGGATTACCATGCTGGGCTGTGCTCTGCACAGAGAAGGGAGCTGGGATGCTCCCAGGATGGAGAGGGACACACACGAGGCCAACCCACAGGCCAAGCTGGGTAGGGGCTGAGATCCACCCCAAAGTTGGGGGAGAGCCAAGCACAACCCTGGGGAGCCCTTGGCTTGTGAGAGCCAGCAGCAGGCCCCTGTCAGGAGTGGGGCTGGGCAGCAGAGGGGGAGACGTGTCCACTGCCAGCCCTCACCTGCCCGTACGAGATGGACGCGATGGCTCCCGCCGTATATCGGCCCACGCCTGGCAGCAGCTTCTGCAGGTCCTCAGCCGTCCTGGGCATCCGGCCAGCCAGCTCAGACACCACCTGGCAGGGAAGGGGCTGAGATCAGGGAAGTTGCTGAGTGTGCAGGTAACCCATTTTGCCTAGGGGAAGATAAGATCCCAGACTCATGCCAGCAGCACAGCCCCAGCGAGGCAGGGCAGATGTGAGCCAGCACCAGCCAAGTGGAGTTTAGAAATGCCCCTTTCCCCCCACTCTAGCACCTTCCTTGCTGCTTCCTGCAGACGCTTCCCTCTGGAGTAGTAGCCAAGCCCAGCCCACAGCTTGTTCACCTCCTGCTCCGAGAGACACAGCATGTTGTTAATGGAGAGGCACAGGGCAGGGAGAGCACCTGGTCCCAGCGACACTCACCTCCAGCGACGCCTGTGCCAGAGCCTGCAGTGTTGGCCACTTCTGTAGGACAAAGGGAAGGGAACAAGTCAGGGACAAGCAGAGTTGTGCTTTGCCACTGGGGATCTGCCACAGGCAGTGAACGAGGTCTCCAAAAGGGGCAGCCTGTGGGCACAGGACTCTGTAAGCAGCAGTCACCTGCATCCAGCGGTTGTAGTAGTCGATCACTGTAGCCACCTGTGTCTGCTGGAGCATGATCTCGGACACCCACACTGCAGGGAGCAGGGCAGGGGTCAGAGCAGATGTACCAACGCCACCCACACCTCGTGCTGTGGCCAGGTTAGCACTGGCTACAAACCCTGCACAGGATCCAGCTCATGGGACACCCCTCACCTTCCCCACATGCTGCCCCACAGGAGCTCCCCCAGGCCCAAGGTGCGTTGTCCAACCCCCCCCCCCAGCGCCTTGCAAAGGGAATCAACGGCTCTTGTGGCCACTTCAGGCAGCTTGTTGCAGGGATAGCACCCAAAGCCACATCTCACGATGCCAGTTCTGCTCCTCACCTGCATATCCCCGTCTGTCGGCATCTGGCTCTCTCACTGCCTGGAAGGGGAAGAAGATGAAGTGTGAGAAACAAGGTGACACAGGACCCCACTGCAGAGGGGACCTATGTGTAAAATAAAACAATCCATGATACGTTTCAAACACTGCAATGGAATCTAAAATTAAAAAATATATATTTGTCCCAAGCACTCAGAAGTCCTAAATTTGGGTTAATCAAGTGACAGCCAAAACATCTTCTTGCTGATGAAATCCCATATGGAGAGTTACTTATGAGGTTGAAAATCTCAGAGAACTGTCCCATACCTGAACCTGCCTGCATAGGAAGCAATTGGAGGCAGATGTAAATCCCACAGAGGGGCTGTGCAGTTCCCACCATTCAGACATTGCTGTAAAGCTGATGCCCACCCTCAGCACCACAATGACTCTCGAGCCACTGCTGCCAGGCTGAGCACAGAGCAGGCAGGAGCTCTAAAAAAACGTCCAGCAGGCTTAAAACCAATACATGGGAAACCTTCTCCATGTAGCACTCGCTGCAACAGGGTATCATAGAGGCAGGAACAAAATAGGATTAAAACGCAGCTAGACTAACCTTGCCAGAGAAAAGTACTCCTCGTGAAGGTTATGTTTGAGAAGAGTGCCCTGCTTTTACTCTTCATACCTAGTAGCTCCAGACCACCCACCACCAAACAGCCACGACTAGCTGGGAGCACTTCCATGCAGGTAGGGATGCCTGACATAGGGAAAAACCACGGTCACTTCAGCCAGGCTCCCTTAAGGCAGAGTAAGTAGTTCCCTACCCCTTACCAGTGCCCTCCAGGGAAGGTCCCGCTTGCATCGGTCGTACCAGGCGAGCAGATTCCCGCGCAGGGCCTCGACCTCAGCCGGGTCGCTGAAGAGATGCCGGGCGGGCGGCGGAGCGGGCGCTGCAGCCGGGGCCCCTGCCAGGAGAGCGGGGCGAGGTCAGCGCACGGTGGGAGACGGCGAAGGGCTACGGAGCTCAACCGCAGCAGAGGCGGGAGCCTGACTGAGTGGCTGCCGGGTGGACGCGCACCGAGTACCGCGCTCTACGGGGACCCAGTAAGCACCGGAAACTGCCCGGGCTGGCTGTCCGTGCCCCGGAGAGAACACCCCACACTCCCCCAGCCCTCCCGCTACCGGGCACCTCCGCGGGGCGACGCGCGCTTCCTGCCCCGCCCCTGTGGCGGGGCGGCGCTCCCGCCGCTCCCCCGGAGCGCTCCGGCGGCCGCCGCCGCCGCCCGGGCCCGCGCGGGGCTCATGGCGCAGCCGCTCCCACCGCCGCGCACGCTTTCCCGGGAAAACGTTCCCCGCGCGACGGCCAATCAGAGCGGGGGTTCCGCCCACCGCCCGCCCGCCAGCCAATCAAAGGGAGGGGTGTGGAGAGGGCTCGTACCCGCCCTCCCCCGGCTCGCAGGGAGGAGGCGCCGGGCCTCCCGGCGCGCCGGAGCCAATCAGCAAGCCGGGAGCAAAAGGAGCCCGCCCCTTCTCCCGCCGGTCCGAGCGGCCGCTCGGGAAGGACCTAAATGAGCTGCCCTGGCTAAAAGCCTGTTGACTTAATTCCCAATTTCGGTTGAAAACAGATTTTGGGAACGGTAAAAAATCCCACCGGGGCCGGAAGAAGCCGGGCCGGCCGCGAGAGCAGGCAGCGCTGGGCGCGCACCGGGCAAGGCGTGCGGAGCCCGCGGTGGGCAGGCGGCGGGCAGGCGCGGCGGACGAGGCCCCGTGCGGGCGCGGCCATGGCGGGCCCGGCGCGGGTGCCGGTGGTGGACGTGCAGAGCGACAACCTGGCGGAGCTGTGGCCGTCCATGGTGCTGGCGCTGCGCACGGCCACCTTCGTGGCCGTGGACACGGTGAGCGGGTGGGGGCGGCGGCGGGGCGGGGCGCTGCCGGTCCCGAGGGGCACTGACCGTGTCTGTCTCTCCGCAGGAGCTGAGCGGCCTCGGCGCCAGAAAGTCGCTGCTGAGCCCGTGAGTGCCCGGTGGGGCGGGGGGGTGCGTCTCTCGGTACCGGCTGCGCGGTGCCCTCTCCCCGGGGTTCGGGCAGGCCGGAGCCGTTACAGCCCGTTCTCCCGCCGCCAGGTGCATCGAGGAGCGGTACAAGGCCGTCTGCAGCGCCGCCAGGACACGCTCTGTCCTCTCCCTCGGTGTCGCCTGTTTCAAGCAGCTCCCGGAGAAGGTGCGTGCACAAACCGTGGGGCGGCCGTTTTCTCTTGGTCTGTTCCGGGGAAGGGGGACGCGCTGGGAGATGGAATTCCCGCGTGGAATTGTCCCGGCTGTTTCGGCAGCTCCCTCTGACAAGTGTCCCTGGGTTCTTTGCACGCTGTCCTTGTGCAGTCCGAGAACACGTACCTGTGCCAGGTCTACAACCTCACGCTGCTCTGCACCGAGGATTATGTGGTCGAGCCCCAGTCAGTGCAGTTCCTAGTGCAGCACGGCTTCGATTTCAACAAGCAGTATTCCCAGGGGATCCCTTACCACAAGGGCAACGACAAGGTACAAACCCACTCCCTTTCAGACACCTCAGCCTGCTCCGCTCCAGGCTTCTGGGAGTGTGCTGGCTTCCTCTGCTCCTGCATGAAGGTGGGCACATGTTGGGGTCTCGCATACAGCATTATCTCTTTCATCTCCTTGCTGCTTTAAACCCACTTGTTGCAGTTGCTTTTCCAAACGTTTGTGTCTCTGTTCAGAGTAAGACATAGCTGTGAGCAGCACCCTGCTGCTGCCGGCTCCGAGGGCTCTGCAGGGTGGCAGCCAGTCAGGGTGCTGAGGCTCACTGACGGATCCTTCCTCACGCAGGGCAACGAGAGCCAGAGCCGGAGCGTTCGGACGCTTTTCCTGGAGCTCATCCGGGCGAAGAAGCCGCTCATTCTCCATAACGGCCTGATTGACCTGGTCTTCCTGTACCAGTGTTTCTATGCTCACCTCCCGGAGAGCCTTGGCACCTTCACCGCCGACCTCTCCGAGATGTTCCCAGCGGGAATATATGACACCAAATACGCCTCGGAGTTTGAGACTCGCTTTGTAGCGTCCTACCTGGAGTATGCCTACAAGAAGTGGTGAGCAGCACATTGGTACTCAGAGCTTACAGGAGGAAAGGCAAAGGGAAAGTCAGTGTGTGTTTGTTTTTCCTTGCAAGGGGGGCTGTATCCTTTCACTGTCCCACTGACTGAAGATGCTTTTCAGGTGACTCTGCCCTGTGCTTTTTCTGTTTCTAGAATGGGTTTGTTTTTTAATAGACCTTACCTGTTTGATGGGCAGCAGCTGAAGGAGAACTTCAGAACTGGTGCCAGTAGAAGACTGATCACAGTGGCCTCATCTGAGATCTAATTGGGTCACTGCCCGGCTCTGGTCCAACAGTGCCACAGGGTCGTGGTAGGAACTCACACAGGAAAGAAACCTGGGCTGTTCTGCAGGGTCTGCTAGTTATAATTTTGTTTTGTGAGGGATGCTGCAGTTAAAGGGACCCTGCACTCCTTGACGCTGACCAGTTCTGTCACATGTCCTGCACGTGAGATGCCCATGGCCCACTCTTGATGCTCATCACTTCCTTCCAGGCAAGGGTTGTGCTCTTGTTCAGGACACACATCTGTGCTTTGCAGTCTGGCCCCACATTCTGCCAGCCTCACACAATCTAAACAAACCCTGGCAGTGCTAAAGCCCCTGGGATCTCCATAAAGCTCTAGTCGTGTTTTGAGGAGAAATGGTATTTTTAGTGACTGTTTTATCTCAGGAAATGCCACTTTGATAGGTCTGAAAACATTCAAGATGGCCGTTCTCAAAACATGAGAGTGCTTTGTTTTGACAAGGTAAAAAAACCCCTTTTTAAGCTGACATCTTAAATGTTTTAACGCAAGTTCTCATTAGGTAGAGCTTTCCAAAGGTTTTGGGCCTTTTAACCAGCTCTTGGGACAAAACAGAGATCAGATTTTTTTTCATGAAATGAAAACCCTTTCCTTGTCGCCTGCATTGCCCAGGTTCAACCTGCCTGGATGGTGACTGCTGGATGGTCTGCACAGTACCTCATTTTGGGGCATCTTTTCCTTGTCCTTTAGCATTAGGAAGACAAACAAATGTCTTGGTGCCCTTTATAGTTAAAAAAACCCCACAAACTATGCCTCCCCTTCTCCTGTTACTTTACCAGAGATGCTGCTTTCTCTTCCTCTATTTCAGCATAAGAAAAAAACCACTTTTGAATCAGCATGGAAAAACTACTTACTTAAGCTGCTCTCCTGGGATTGAATTCCTTTTCAGCATCTGGGGCTGGAGCTCAAGAGCAGGAAACTCATGGAGTTGAGAGCTGGTGGAGAGCAGCGTTTGCTCCATGCCCTGTTCCCATCCCACAATAACTATGTGCTCCTCTTGTTCCAGCAAGCGAGAGAACTGCAAGCTGAGGGACTCGAGCGGGCAGCACCTCACGGTGGAGTTCTGCAGTTATCCTGCTGACATGTCCCGCCACATCGACTACCGCTACTGCTCTCTGGAAGAGGAAAGCCACGGGGCTGCTGGGGGGAATGAGGTGCCTGTCTGTGAGAAGTTCTCGGTAAGTAACGCAAATCCGTGCTCCCTTCCTGGCTCTGTGGAAAGGGGCACATGTCACCCGAGCCAGAAGTTAAAGGAAAGGGAACTTCCTGCTTCATAGTACAAGGAACATTTTCAAGCTTCAGGTGGCTTTGTGACAGACAGGACAATAGTGTGCTCTGCTTGGAGGTGAGGAATCCTACAGGCTTCATTAGGAAGATTCCAACAGGGAATCTGTGGCCCTGAACAGTGAGACAGTATGAGTTACAGTATCCCTTGGTGTCTTGGGGAGGCTGCAAGTTCTGCATTAGTTTGGCTTGTCCTACAAGAGGGAAGTGCTACCTCTACTCTTGCCTTTATCTTCATTAGATATAAAAAAATTATTACCTGTGGGCAGCTTCTGGCACTGTAGCACAGGGTGATACACAACAGCTTGTCCTGGTGCAGCTACAGCAGCAAAGAGCCCATCTGATGAGATCATAACTGGCTTCAGGTGCTTCATGAAGATAAGGAGCTCTTCCAGATGTTGCACATTCTGTCACAGAACACAGGCTGGGGAAATCTCTGAAAGTTTCTCATCCAACCATCACCTCAGTGTTGCTCAGAGCCTTGTTTGGTAAATTTTGAAACTGTGTAAGGACAGACATTTAATAAACAACTCCAGGTCCCTACTCCAGTGTTTGACCACTATGTGAAAAATGTTTTTCTACATCTCTAGTCATAATTTCCCCTGACTGTTACCAGGTCCCCTCTCCCTGTGCTCTTTCAAGAGTTTAGCTCCATCTTGTCCATGACCTCTGCAGACACCAACTAGATCTCCTCCTCCCCTTAGCCTTGTCTTTTCCAGTTAGAACTAACCCACCTTCCTTGGCCTCTCCTCACAGATGCTGTGTGCTGCATCTTGACAGCATTTCCTGTGTACTCAGGGGCTGTGAGTGGACACTGTTCCTGCTCCAGCCTCACAAGCTCTCAGTGGAAGGGAATAATTAGATCCACTCCACCTAATGGTGATTGCTGCTCTAGCCAGTAAGATGGAGGCAGCTGCAGACCTCTCTCCCTCTCTCTCTCTCTCTAGGCCTATGGGTGGTGTCCAAAAGGGGTGAAGTGTCCACACTCTCATAACATTGACCTCATCATTGATGAGGACGACAAGCTTTGGGAGAAGCGGAAGAAACGGAAGCACAGATGGAGGCATCGGAAGAACATGAAAGCACTTGCAATGGCATTCCAACAGGAAAACTCGGGGGAAAACATGGAGCAAGCTCAGAACGGGGAGGAAGGACCGCCACGGAAGCAGAGTTGCTATGAGCCTGCAGCTGCTACAGAGGTGGCAGAGATCACACCCAACGGGGAGGGCAGGCCACTCAAGGAGATCTCCATGGACATGGAAACGGAGGTCAGCTCAGACACCAGCACACAGTGGGAGGAGAATCTGGGGAGCACTGAAAGGACTGACCAGGGAGCAGCTGCCCAGAGCCCTTCTGCCAAGGGAAATGCCTCTGACAGTGACCAAATGGAGAGGAAGTCTAAGGTTCCTGCTGGGTTGGGCTCAGCCAGTCGCCCAGCCAGCCCTGAGACTGAAGCAGCAGGTGCTGCAGGAAAGGCAAAGGAGACCCATGGCCCTCCTTCACAGGGGGGCACACACCGAGCTGGCTTTGATGCGTTCATGACCGGCTATATCATGGCTTATGTCTGGATGCTCAAGCAAGGGAGAAACACAGACGCTGGTGCAGGGCCCTGGTTGCCAGACTGCCATAATAAACTGTATCTCAGTGGGAAATCAGTGCCACTTCAAATAGTGAAGAGCTTGTTTTCCAAATCTTCCAAAGCTCACAGCGAGAAGATGAAGTTGGCCTGGGACAGTGCATAGAGCTACAGAACTCCTCACTAAACTGCTTTTTTTTCTCCTCCAAGTTTTGGAGTTCTTTCTTCCATCAAGAACTCACCAAAAAGGGAACGGGTTTCATATTCTTGTTTCTGTTTTAACATCTGACCGATTAAATGGTTCTCAATTGGAGTTGCCCATGTTCCTTAGTGGCATGCTGGGATGTGAAGGCAGGGATGAGGCTGAAGGGGGAGAAATGCACCTTTGGTTAGAGCATGCACAGATGAGACCTTTGCCCCTACAGGAGAGGAGGGAAGGATAAAGTTCCTCTCAACTGGGCCAGCTGATTCTAGTGCCAGCTAACTGCATGCAGAACCAAGCCATAGCAGGTCTTCAGACTTGTTCCAAGGGGAGAGACAGTGAGGCTGAAACCCAGATGTGTGATCCTGAGAAACTGCACAGCTTCCCATACTACTGAAGCTATTTAGGGCAAGAACAGAGTAGCCACCACGGCAAGTGCCCTGCAGGCTGCTACCAAAAGCCTTCTTATCTGGTAGGTCACGAGATATGGCCTACTCTTCAGACTGCTGTACCACAGAGCAGAAAAAAAAATCACTTACTGAGGATGACAGTTTTCCTTGGGTATAACTCAGCACTGAGTAATAGCAAATACAATCTCAAGCCAGGTATAAATGACATTTGTGTTTTAAGTAATCATTCGAGCCGGCTTTTTTAACTTAAAGCAGTTGTCCTCTTAATCACAAGACTCAGGCCTTGATTTCATTTTTATTTTGAAAGCAAGTTGGGAAAGTTTACAAAACCTGACCAAGAAAAAAATTATGAAAATATTTAAGTGGATTCATCTTTGGTTACTTCTTATTGCAGTTCCAATAAAACATACACCATTTCTATAGTTCAAAAAAGTCAGAAAGTCAATCAACATAAAAACAAGACGTGCTTTCTTTACATATTCATAAATATCCGCAATATTAGAAAAGTTGTTTTGCAAAGATTTTTTTTCTGGCAGTGTTAACTTACTATTATACACAGGCTACAAACTTCTTCCTAAGCCTTTAATTACAAGTTCAGCTATTTACAGACTGCAAAATATTAAGACGTAAAACTCCTTCATAAATACGAAAATAGATCATCTCGCAAAGATCTTTATACTTAATCAAATATCTGGCTGCCCCTTCTCCCAAAAAAAAGGTTATTTGTTTTGCATAGAAATGTAGTGACATGCAATATAAACAATAGCATTAAGTGCAAACAGGAATTATTCAAGTGTCTTTAGTTGTACTGGCAAAAAATACCAATGTTCTGTTACACATAATACATCAATGCCTCTCCAACAAGTACAAGTCTGCTACAGCCCCTTGGCTGTGCTGCTTTTGAGGGGCAGCAGTTCACATGCATTCTCTTGGCTGCATTTTATCAACCTGCAACCACAACAAAAATAGCTTATAACAGACATTTAAAGGAACTCAACATAGATTTAAAGTAAATTAAAAACATCTTTGATCTCTTCAGGGAGATGTGTAGCAATGTGTAGAAAGTACTTTAAAAGAGCATGACCTGCTCCCGTAAAGTCAAAATCACGGTAAAATCCAATCACGATAAAACTTTGTCACATCACTATAAAACAAGGAGTTTGCTGACCACATGTTCAAATTCATGTTTATCAGCAGTTGTCAGAAAATGGCCCTCTGTAGAAAAGCAACCTCAGTAAGCACAAAACCTAGGAGTTTACTAGGTGCAGCCTAGATTCAGCTTTATGCAGCCAAAGGGATGAGATGTAGTGACTTCCAGCTGCATCCTTGGAAACACTGGGTTTCAGCAACCAGTTTGCAATTTTTAAAATGACCTTTTACTTCAGTTTCATATGCGTGCCTCTTCCCACGCAGATCAATCCAGGAAAGGCCTGAGCTGCAGTCTTCGCCATTTCTATTTCTGACATCTCCACCTCAGTACAACGAGCCAGAAAAGTTGTTAGTTGTGCCCAATGCATGTCAAGCACTGGTTGTGCTTAGAGCGGACATTTAAGAAAATAAAATTTTAGCTGTGCTGCTTTGTAAGAGCTGTTCGGGCCAGGGAAACGTAAAGACAGCGGTATAAGAGAACATTGAGGTCACTGCAGTGGGTGCCCTGGGGGCACCCCAAGCCTGACTGCTCAAGCTTTGCAGTAAGTGTCAGAGAGGGCAACAGGCTTCATGATGAGGTGTCAGCACTGACAGCCACAGCTCACTCAGGGGAGCCCCAGGGCAGCCAGAGGTGTGCGTGTGCTCTCCAGTCAGACTGCTGGACAGCTTCCCTCAGCCTGGTGATCCAAAAGTAAATTACTCATTATTGCTTGTTTTTCTGAAGTCACACCCCTAAATGGCATCTTGCGACAACAGAAGATGGTGCTGATGTTTCCCTCCTGGAAGATAAAACTGTAGCAAAGATTAAAAAAAAAAAAAAAAAAATCAGGCACCAAGCAGGTAACTGAGCTCTGGTGTTTCTCTGTTCTCAAAGTTACACACACACAGTGGCAGCCATACAAGCTGCTCTGCACTCTGCAGACGTGATACAGAAGACAGAGACTACTCTACAGATCAGCACCTTCAAGAGGCAGAGAGGTGTGGGCCAAAAGGGCTGATCTTAGTGAGCACAGGCATTTTCTCTTTCAAACTGCCAACAGCTGCCTAATCTGGCATGGACTGTATTAAATAACTCAGCAGCACTGGGTTTCTCATTTCATTCATGGCAGCCACTGCAAAGGGAGAACTGCTCAGGTTAACACACACTTCACTAGAGGAAGTCAGAGCTGTAATTTATAGAATAGCTACCTACACCTCAGGAAAGATACATATCCCAGCCAAGAAAGAACTAAGGCTTTCTCCATCCTTTCTTTGAGATGGGAGAAGAGTAGAAATAGTCTGGCTTTCATCAGAGACTAGCTTATAATATCCAGCCTTACAAGAGAGCAGGAAGAGTGTAACAGGCTACCTGGATGAAATTCTGGACTCTGCTGCATCACCATCTGCTCAGCAGGTATGCAGTGTTTACCTCACTTAGGAATGATAATACAGGTTAAAAAAAACCCATAAAATAAAATTTTAAAAATCCCATGTTTTTTGGGATGATGATAGTGGAAAAGGGCAGGATGTTGCACAAATGTCACAGAACAAATGTCACTGCATCCCAAAGCAGGGATCACTGATGCTGGTTCCAGCAAGCAGCATTAAAGCTCATGTTGCTGCTTCTTTCACAGGTACCTGCTGGTGGAGGGAAGTAAATTAAAAAAAATTAAATAAAAAGATCATCCTATTCAGTGACAGGAGAAACCAATAAAGACAGCAGCTTCTTTCTGTAGAGGAAACAAAGAGTCAGTTTGGGACAAGCTAATTTCTTCAGTTTGACAATTCAAAGCCCTTCCGTGAGTTGTCCTCTCCAGGAGCACTTGTGCGGCTACAACACTGCTGGCAACTTCCCCTGAGCAGGAGATCCCTGTCCTCTGTCAAGCAGGCTAGTGAGGAACCATCATTACAGCAGTGAAATCAGTGAGATGGGATGTTGTACCAGAGAGGGAGGCGAATATGACCCTTCTAGCTTAGTGAGAATAGTCAACTGTGATGTAGCTACTGTATTTAACCATGCTGCAGAAACAGATTATGATGTCCACTCAGCTCTTCAGAGATAAGAGCCCACCCCCTGCCAAAAGCTCAGTACAGCTGGTACTTTCAGGAGCAGTGTCTTCAGAAGCCCAGAAATGGCATGCCTGGAATATGCTTCTCTGTGCCCTGGGCAAATCTTCCTCCACATTTGGGCTGAGGTACATAAAGAGCTGTACAAGCAAGCGAGCTTCCCTGCACAAATGTATTAAACATCATTACTAAATCCCAAGGGAAAATGAAACACCAGGGAACAGATTCTTCTTGTTAATTGCAAAGTACTTGTCATGTGACTCAGCCTGCAGATTGTGACCAGCGTGAGGGGTTTTGTTTCTGCTCCTTTTGAAAGAAGAGCTTGTTTAATGCTACAACAGCATTCAAAGCAGCTCTGGGACTAGGGAGCATTCCTATCTGCTCAATGTAGCTTGGAAAGACTTCTGTGCCTGTTTCTGAAACAGAGGCTCCAACTCACGTGCACTGATGCAGAATGTTAATGAAAATTCTGCAGTGGCTTAGAGCAGCTGTTCAGTTAGAGGAAGAGGGAAAAAATCTAAGGGTCATTCTTTTTTCTCTACATGGAGCTTAAGACCTTAAAATGCCCCAGGCTGGAAATCCAGGTCAAACTGTTTACATGGTGCCTGCTCTGGCTGCTGCCTCTTGGAAGGACTGTGGGACCCACATGGCCATTCTGGCTGGACTAGTTCCCCCTCCTCATGCAAATCAGGAAAGGGAATAAGCACAGTTTGAAATAAAGTTTTATAAAATAATCAGTCTCTTCAGACACTGTCTGCAGCTGTCCGACAGCCGGCTTCCACCATCCGTTGAGTCTCTTTCAAATGTGAAGCCCAGCACTGCAGAAAGATAGTTTAAGCAACTGGGAACAACTGTCTCTCAAGGACACATTCAGTTTGAGCCCTCTCTTCATATGTCACAAGTTGACTTTGTGCTGCCACTTGCTGAGATGTTGGAGGAGGTCTGAGAGAACAGGGCAGGACTGTCCCCATCCTGCTCCCTGAAGGACCACGCTTCTCTCTTCAGTTCAGTGGGAGGACTAACACTGAACAGAGGCTTTGTAGACTCTAACAGAGTAATTTTCAGTAGATCATCTTCTACTTCCATCTCTTCAGAAGGGAGACAACCTGCAAACACTTGTGGGGAGCCATGTCCCTCAGAGTTCACTGAATTCTCAACTGGGAGCTTTTTGTAAGACAGTGGCCCAGACTGGGCCAGCACTAATGGTTGATCACATGCTGGATCTCCACATGTGCTCTCAACAGGGCAAAACCCATTTTCTTCCTGGGCCACTGGCCCATCTGAACAGTCCATATCCTCTTCTTGTCCTGGTGCAAGAAGAAACTCTGGTCTGTGAGGCTTGGCGTGAAAGGGGGGAATCTCTGACACACCATATTTAGTGCTACTCAAGAGTTTTTGCCGAACCTCTGCACCCAACTGGACTGGGTCACACCTGCCAACAGTTGAAGACAGTCCCCCAAACAGGCCATACTCCTTGTGTGGTAATTCAGGAGAGAGCGGCAGTGATCTGCATCTCCTCCCGGGAAGAAGGGAAAGGTCTTGCCAGTCTGCGCTATATGCCTGCCGGAACTGGGACTGGCTGGCTTTCAGGCCTCCACCTGCCTCTGGAGAATGCAAGTCAAACACGAGGGAAATCACAGACTTGCTTGGCATGTCAAAGAATTTGATCTTTCCCCCCTTGAGGTCCTCCCGGGCACTGAAGGGATTAACTTTCCGGCCTAACCCTTTGCTTGGTGTGTAGTAGGGGTCCTGCACGTTTATCTTCCTGGAGGGTTTGCGGGAGAAGATATCCGACTGGCTGCGTGACAACCAGATGTTCCGACGCGGACGGGGTGACTTGGGTGGGATCTTATCATCCAAGGAACTCAAACGTTTCACTCCTGGTCCTTTGTCAATTGATCCTGAGTAGAAAAAGAGAAATACTCTTAGCTTAAAGATGCTCTGTATTAGCTGTGCACCTGCTCACTCACAGAGCCTTCATGACAACTGTAAAGAAAAAAGCTGTGTTTCTGATATTCCAAACTATGTTCCATAAGCACATGTCTGCTCCTTCCTTTTAAGTTCCTGCATAAACACAAGTACACCATTCTCTTCTCCTCCGTGTATTTTAGAACGCCTGTAAACCTCCTTGCTGCCAGTATACTGCCACAGCCAAGATGGCACAGGGTGGTGTTGGAGAAGAACAATTTGCATGTCTCTAGATTTATTGTCCTGGCTTCCAGCAGAGACTGCCCAAGGTGTGTTGGTGCTACTGACCACAAAAGAGAACAAAACAGTTGCCAAAGAAATTGGGACTTTTTCACCCCAATGGGAAATGTCTAAGACAAAAAAAAAAAAAAAAAAAAGAAAAAAAAAAGTCTCTCCTTGTACCATGCAGATTTTAAATCATTCCATCCCAGCTGCCTTTCAGTACATTATCCAGTACAAAACTGGAGATATATGAGTCTGACCCTAATGAATAGGAGTTTAAAAGCTGTACATATGCCTGTGTATTTGCACCCATTGCACACACACACATTTATAAATAAAAGCTGTATCACTAGATTAGGATGAGAAACTGGTAGGTGTTAACTCCCCAAGTGTTTAGGGACATGCATCTGTCACAGGCTCTCAAGGTGCCTCTGAAGAGCCGTGGTTAGAGCAATAACAAAGGGATATAAAGAAGTGATAGCTTTTTTTGATTACCATTTCCTGAATAAGCACACATGGATTTTCACTTTTTCCTTTAAATACTGCCACAGTTTAGACTACAGCCATTCCACACAGGAAAGACTATGCAAGTCAAAGAACAGCATTTAACACTTTGAGAAGTACTGGTTTTGTACATGTACTCCAAAGGGAAAATGCCAGAAAAAACCCCCACCAAACACCAAAAGAAAAAACCCAACCCAAACAAAAACCACTAAATAAACAAACAAACAGATATCCTTTTAAACTCAAACCTCTTTTAGATGCTTTCCAGGTGTGGGATAACTACCACATGCATTAGTTCTATGTGGTTTGACATAGAGAAAAATTATTTCAATCTACAACTATATTACAGATCAATAGGTACGTCCATATGTTGCATATTTGCATATCCACGTAATGTAAGAAACTATTTTTAATGTGCTCTTAAGTTTCTAATGCCAGAAGTGTACTAACATAAAACACCCAAGTCAGAATACAGCCCAGGCTACAAGAGTTTGCTCCCCACACCAGGTGGCACCAGACAGCTTTACAGAAAACCTTTTGAGGCCAACATTCCCAAGCACACCTGGGACTCATCTTTTCTCGTCTTTCAGAGTATTTCTAGGTACTTTATAATACTCTTGCATCTTCTGTGCTCTTCCTCCTGAAGGAATTTAAGAAGCCTCTAAATGTTACATGTAACATACATCAAAAAAATTATGTATTTGTACAAAGTATGGCTGCAATAAATCAAAAGTTGATGGATTTTCTTATCCTATTAGCAACTTACAAACCCATTCCTAAATGAACTCTAAATTTCCTCTCAGGATCTTGGCGACAGAATATTATCAGGCACTTTAAGAAACAGTTAGCTGTTGTTTTCACTAAAGGACATTCTGCAATGCAAAGTATAGAGCATCGCTCCAGAATAATTTTCGGGGTTTGTGTAAAATTATTAATAAACCGCAAATAAAACCATATATAACCAAAATACCAGTTTTCAAAATATGAAGCTTTTTCTCCTCTTGCTGTGAGGACACAGCAATGTTTGTACAATACAGACACTTACCTTTTGTTTTTCTTTCATTGTTATCAAGGTTCAAGAACTTTCTGTCCCTCTCTGAGTCCTCATTTCTCAGGCGGTTTAACATTTCCTCCAGTGTTTTGACGATATCAGCAAATGAAGGACGCAACTTTGGATCCATCTGTGAATGCACACAAATCAAATAAGTCCATGTGGGTTTGTCCATGCTATTCTGCTTACACAGTGGACAGAGAGAGGGCCAATCTGAGGAAATTCAAAATGGTTTTAAGTGTGTTGTCATTGAAAAAAAAACTACAGAAAGAAGGAGAAAAGCAGTATTCTATTACACCTCTCATATTTAATCATCAATTTGGAAATATTCTATGAAAATAAACAATTTTAAATTGAAAAGGTGGGAAACTGTCTTGTGAGGGGAGTTGGTTGGTTTGCTTAAATCAGCTTGCATAGTTCAGGATTTCTTTCTGGACTCTGGTAATCAAACAGAGATTATGTACCAGTGTTATTTCAAAAGGATTACACATAACAACATGGCTATGTGAGTCTTTAAGAGATTGTAATTCTTCCATCATCTCTTTGTGGCTTTAATTAAAGCACACCTAAATGGCACTGCTGATCTTAAAGCTGAAAATGTTGGATTTTTCCATCTGTTAATTAGCCATACTACTCAGCGTACTGGTCTATCTTGTAAGGAAGCAAGGGTGGTTATATAATTTGACAAAGCTATAAATTAGGAAAAAGAAAAATCCATCTTTCCCAGGTAAAATATTCCCCCTGCTCATCAATATGTATTAGTCTGTATTCCTCAGTACATATTTATTTATTTATTCACTCTAGCAGATACAGATCTCTAAACAAAGTCCAGCACTAAAACTGTACCACAGGGCAAGCAGCTTCCTTTAAGCATAACTTTGAAGGCATTTCATCATTTTGAGCGTCGACTTTGCATATGTCACAGGCTTCACTGCTCTAGGTAGCAACATCTAATTCAGCAACCGAAAGCTAACTTCATTCCAGTAATAAAAACGATTCCGCTTGACCTGATTGCTGTTTCCAGCCTTCTAAAGGCCTTTTCAGAGTGGACAAGCCCAGACAGATTCACCTCCACAATGGGAACAGTAGTGCTTTGTACACAACAAACCCCAAAGACCTCCCTGATACTGCCCTGCAGGTTGTTTGAGATGGATCTTTCTGACGAGAACTGGTAGGATCAGCAATGCCAGAACACCTTCTAGCAACAAGGGAAAAAGTGCTAAACATTCCTATGTACAGTAATAAATACCAAACAAAAAAACCACACTTGAAGAGCTCAAGAGCAGCAACAAAACTGTTCTGAAGCAGCAGCTGGAATTTCCTGGCATTGGAAAACATTTTTCTGCATTCCCTGTTTCACTGAAAGAGTAGGGCAGGGGCAACACTGAAGCACACACTGTACTCTGACAAACTTACTAATTTGGGAATCTTAAGGAGCTGTTGCAAGCTACAGGAAGTTAGAGGAAGTAAAAAGAACTCTCTGGCTATTTTAATTTGTGCTAGGTAAGATCCAAGACAAGAGCAGCAATGCAAAAGTTACTCAGAGCAGTACGTGCCTCTTCCATCCCTAAGCAGTCCAGATTCTGCTCAAATGAAAGAGAAGGTTCCTTCTCAAAGCAGCAATGCCAACAGCTTAGCTCATCCTGGTAAGCTTTTTGCATGATCATTTATGATTACGTTTATTAAATATTCCCACAAGAAGGCCTGTAATTGTTGGGTGCTTGCAGGTGCTTATTTACAAACTCCCACCCTTTATAACAGTAAATTAAATTTTAATCCACTACTCATACATGTCAGTTTTCACTAGTTTTCTTAGGGTACCTTAAAACACTTTTCCTGGCTGTAGAAAATTCCAGGGCTTTGCACATTAGTTCAGCTGGGCTATACAGTTCACACCTTATTGGCCTATTAAATAATGAAAAGCTACATAAATGTCCATGTCTCAGAGAAAATTACCACAGCAATCACCTCTTACTGAAGCACAGCATGCTTAGGAAGATGTAAGAAAATCTTATCTGTTTACTCCATTTTCCTTCTAGGTGAGTGGTATGTGAATTCCAGCATGCTCCACACTGAAATCAGCATATTAATGGCTGGATCACAAGACAGTAATTTCCATTTCAATTCAGCAAAGGGACATTTATTATACAGGAAGCTGCATTTGACAATAATGAGAAGGAGAAAATCCTTTTTCTCTTGAGCCCACCAAATTCTTATGTGAGAAAAAATATAAGGTCACTGCCCCTTCCTTCATGAGAAGCTTTACTCTGAATTTCTGAGCTGAAAATTTGCTTTAAACCATGCACCATGTGTTTGTATGCAGTACCATTTCTGGAGTCTGCAGGTGGGAGCTGAGCTTTTCAAAGTCAAATCCTACCTCTAAGCAAACCCTCTAGTGCTCCTTTAATCAAAGCACTTTATAAACATGAGTGAGGTGTACCGCTGTCCAGGCAAGGCAAGCTTTGCTGTACAAAGGTGAAATAAGAGCAGTTAAGTATCTTGTCCATAATAAGTTCCACAAACACTTTTAGAATTAAATTATTCTATGTGGTGCCAAGAGCAGCAGTCATTGCCCCTATTCTCACCTTTCCGTCCTTGAGCATGGGCTTTTATACTAGTACAAAGTAAAGAGAGGTCAGGTCAAAAATACAAATACCAAAAGCACAAAGAGATGAGACTTCTTAAAAGCACTCACTGGGACACAATGCTGACATCAGTTCCAGCACAGCCTGGTTGTGAATCCAGGGCCAAGTTTTGTGCAGTAAAATTTTTTAAAGTTTCCTCTACTTAAGTTGAGCAAACTGGACATTCCCAACTTCAGCTGAATGTGGTGGAAGCTAAGGTTCTCTTATTTTATATAAACTGGTTTACTACACATTGGTACTAGTAACTCTGTTACAGGATAACTAGCAGAAGAGATCTCCTGAGCTAGAGTTGTCACAGTAAGGAGCCAGGAAGGTATCGAGCACTATCACAATTTTACTTGAATAATTGCTAGAAATTTTTCTCCATACGGCACATGGCCTATAGCCTTAGAGATATTAAATCATTTCACTCCAAGTTTGAATTTTATGACACAGGCTAAAGATTTGGATGTCAAACCCCTTTTCCAAAAGGCATCATACAGACACTTCAGAATAGTCTAATGCCTGCTCTTGATTTGTTTGTCCCCTCTGTAAGAGCAACTCAGTCCTTCCTTCATAGCTCAGTAGGTCTGCACACAACAACAGCTGGATTTCGTCAGCACAAGGGTTAGCCAGTGTCAATGGCATCCAACTGGTTATGATCAGCCTGAGCAGCCTGCAAGAAGCTGTTCAGTGTGCCAGACCTGTTAGTTTGGCATGACAGAACGCAGAATTGCAAAAACACAAGACAGACCTTTTAGCAAGGGGAAGGGAAGGATTATAAACACTGAAAGGGACTTCCTGGGTTGTCAGAAGGTACATTGCTTCTATAGGTAGGCTCTTCAAATCTCTTCTGTAAATGCTTTAAGCTTTATCTTCCAAAGCCAGAGGGATTTAGAGAACTGCAGTTTAGGCCTCTCCCCTTCAAGGAAGATACTCACGTTACAGCAGTTGAAGGCCAGCTGGAGGAAGTCAGGAGGACAGTCTCCCACCATGTGCTGGAAGGAATCATAATCTAACCCAAAATTCTGTACAAACGACATCAAAGCATAGAGAAATAAATGAGGTCTTCTATCTAGCTCAAAGCATCTTCTTTTTAGGGGGTCCCTATGTGAAGTTATCAGGAATAACCATGAACAACTTTCTCAGCAACCACATAACAGAAGTTTGAGAAAACTTCATGCACACTCCAAAGTGCAGCATTCCCAGTGGGGATTACTGATACAGGATAGTTGTAAGAGAATGGGCTGACATCAAAGCTCATCCTTCTTCCTGGATTGAAATGCAATCCATTGCACTTGAAATGTTGCCCACGTGGATTTGGAAACAATACCGTATACTATGATATTTCACTGTAGTGGCTTTCATAGTGCAAATTAACAGCCTACTCTAAAACCAGAGGCTTTGCTACAATGGAAATGTGTCAGTTAAAATGGCTAACTTTTCAGTGGATGGTAGGCTGGTAATATAAATTATCCAGTTCCTTAAGGGCATGTCTATAAAATCTGAAGGGCAGACTAAAATAGAATCTTTTATTTATTGCAGTTCAAGACCTAAGCAACTTTCCATTTTAAGAAATAGAGGGGGATAGACAATTTGGAATAACCCCCACAGAGGGTCAAAAGCTGCCCTGTAGATGGGATGAATAAAGAAAAAAGTATCTTTAATTAGTCAATTATAGCTCAGATCCTCAGTGCTTAGCAGAGTCCACACAAAAATAAGGGTGAACCTTATTCTAGCTGCTGCTAACACAGCTCCTGCACCTTTCACAAGGGGTGGGGGGGGGGGCTGCTTAGTGCATGCAGAGTGCCAAAAGTGCCTCTTGTGAACCTGGCAACTCCACAAAAGGAAGAGTGCATTGCAATGCTCTCGATGTCCTGCCAGTTAGGGGCAGAAAGGATTCCCATGAGGACTGCAGCTGCACAAAGTCTCTGAGAAAGTGTCTTCAATGGAGCTTCCTACAATAACAGCATAAAGAACAAAAGCTTTTTACAGGCTATTTTTAATGTCACACCTATTCATCCTATCTTTGACAGCAGTGGCAGAAGTTCTAAAGGCCGAGCCATTATCAAGGCAGACTCACCACCTCCCACCAATGATATAAACACAACCACTTACCTCTGTGCGAGGGAGATAGTCTGGGTCTGCCTGTATTCTTGCTATAATCTCACACAGAATTATGCCATAGGAGAACACATCTGCCTGAGAGAGAAAAAAAATTAATAGACACATGGTTCAGCTATGAATACCCAGTGTTCTTATCTGCCACTGAGTTTCTCCTTACCCCAAGTGGCTATCATGAAACAACTGAACAACACAACAGCCTTACAACACTGAGCAACTGCATTAGAGCTAACATTTTCCATGTGAAGAAACCCATGCTCACAGAAAGCATTCTAGTTGCACAAATAGCAATGATAATTTAAAATTCTTTCAAGAAAAAAAAAAACAACCCAGCAAACCACTCTTAATTCAGCAATGCAAAATTTTAAAATATAAAGAAATCCTTCCTTGCATGAAGAACAGTGAAGTTCCATTTGATGTCCTACACATGGGAATAATTAAAAACATAGCCAAAACATGACATACTCATATATCACTGTGGTTAGAATAACAGGTTTAGAATACACATGATTCACAGCCTAGCCAGAACATTAATGCTATTTTTTTTTTTTAATTTACATTTATCCTCTTCTCAGTTCAGTACTTCTGGAGAAAACTGTCTTCCCAAAGCTTGAGATATCTAGCAGCACTATATATCAGGTTTAATTTCCATGACGTTTAGTAACCACTTATCTGACTACCTCTGGAGCTGCACAGCTCCTCAGATTTCCACCCACCCGAGTTTTTCAGGTAATAAAATTTAGGAAAACATGGAATACAAGTCTACAGGGCAGACGTATGAATCCCTCATCCTTTATGTATCAGGCTTATTTGTATATCACCTTTCATGGTGATGAGGTATGACATCTACTTCCTCTTTAGTCCTCCCCCTGGCAGGGTTAATAAAAAATGTGGCAACACAGATTTGGGTACTTTATTATTAATTTAGGTCACTATTAATTATTATTATCATTTAGTAATAAAACTCTTTTAAAAGCTTTGAAATGGTAATTATTATATTCATTACTGAGGTAGTTACTGCTTTCCTGCAAGTTTAAAGTACCACCAATTAAACAGATTATTAACTACTACATATAGACAGGTAGAAGATGTGGGCTTTATCACACAGAAAAGTTGCACTGGCAGAGCTGAGTAATGGGGACAAAATCCCGTGTAAAGAAGAGATTGATTGAAAACAGCATTTCTAAAATCCTGTGTGACCTGATCCTCCTCTGAAAGAAACATTTCCCAATGACACAAACAGGAAAACTTAGAAATACCTTTGGAGAACATTTTGTCTTACCAAGGTATCTTACCTTAAGACGTGCTGGGTTATTTTATATACATATATATATATACAGAGAGAGAGAGAGAGAAAATTGTGCAAGTTTTCATACAGACCTTTTACTTCTACCCAGATTTCACTAGTGTACAGTCAGGGAAGCAACTTCACTATATTCCTCAGACTTGATCAAATTAAATTGTGTTAGGTCAACAAAACATTACTGTATTTCAGTATGTGGGGTGTTTCAGAATAAATAGCATAACAGAGAACAATCCTAAAGCCAATTCTATTTTCATACAAGATTGAACACTATGATTTAAAAATATTAGCTATTGAATTCTCACTCTCCCTTAGTCTGAATGATCTACTGAGTACAGAAACATCACAAGTGAAAATAACAATAGTTTTAACATGATGAAAATTCTAAATCTTGCATACCACTACAGAAGAAAAACATTTGACAACTAACTGCATTTATATCATGTACCTACCTTTTCATTGTAGGGCTCATCTCTGAGAACTTCTGGTGCCATCCAGAAGGGTGAACCCACAACTGGTAACTTCTCACTGTATAGATGTGGGATATAAATATGGACAGGAGGTGGTGGGAGAGAACAAAGAACCATTAATTAAATGCTCAAGCATTGCTACTAACTCTCCCAATCAATTACTTTAATCAATTACTCTTATTTTACTTCCAGTTTTTAAGTGCCCAGCCACTTTAAAAGAATGTTTTATTTTAAGGTCACTGCCATTCAATAGTTTTTATTGCCTAACTCCTGGCAGAGTTGGCTCCTTCATCTATACAAAAAAAGGTTTGTGGACATCAGTTTTGGGCTAGATGCCAAGTTCTCCATTAAACCAGGAAGACATGCAGGTATCCATCCCTACATGTTTATGCACCTCTGAGTGAAGTCAAACATATTTACTATTAAAATAATAAAGATTCGAAAACTGTATTAAAATAAAAAAATAAAAATCAAGATGGAGCAGATTAACCCTTTAATATGGAAAAATTAAAAGTAATCAGAATAGACCCAATTTGAAAAACTTGCAGTTTTCAAAAAGTTGGAATAATGGGGCCTTAAGAAAGGCTCCAGCGTGTCCCCCAGCTGATCTTGAGGGAATACCTATTTAAAAAAGAAAAGGCCTTAGAAGGCCTCAAAGTAGCATGGCACGTTACCAGCAAGCTGGAAAGAACAAAGCTGCATTTGAAAATGGAGGTAAAACTAAAGATAAACAAAATAGTGGCCAATGTAGCAATTCTATTATATTGCTGGTTTTAGTCTGAAGCTAACTTAACTGTAATCTCAGTTTTCAGGGCAGCTCAAAGCTGGGTATTAAGGACACCTTAAGGCACCTGTAGTGTCTTCCTGATTTTGCGATAGGTTCATCTACAGCTGAAGCTTTCAGCACCTCACAGGGTGCTCCACAGCAGCCACAAGATAGACATTGGCTGTACTTATCAGTAGTTTGTAAGTTAGGATGTTCGCTTTGTTAAGCCTTTAGATCCAATATTTCACCGATATTAATGCAAGCCTTCAGATCTCTCAAGACAGGGTTTTAGGATACGTGCAGTTTAAAAACTGTGCATAGCTGAGATCAACTTCTATTGTTTTCTTTGCAGCCAGAAGTGCTGGAAGACTTTTATATTATTTTACACAGAAGCACACAGAAAAATCTGACAGCACATTTCATAGTCAGAATACTCTGCAACACACAAGTCAATATACAGAGAGAACAATGAAATCCTTGTCCTTGATCTCTCTAACGGAGGGATGACAAAAGAACTATTTTCAATTGTGACAATAGCTTGTGACAGTCCCCTGTGCATTCCTCAAATGAGTTAAGATTATAATTTCATCCTAGGGAAAAGAAAATGGTGAGCTACTGTTAGACAGTAATTTTATAATTAATTTTATTTTACTCTGTTAAATAAATAATACTGGATCTTAAAAACTAACCTAGAGGTTAAATAATAATGCTGGAATCCCACTGAATATTGCTTATGAAAGTTCAAAGAAGCTAAAGTTGCTTGAAATCAACAAATGACATCTATTACAAAATCATCTCAATTCAAAATGCTGGACAGTATTTTTGTGTTTGCTTTGTGTTTTGGGTTTTTTTAAACCTACAATTCCCAAGTACCAGCTTAAAAGATCTACCAAAAACCTTGAGCAAATCCTTCAGTGATTGGAACATTTTTGAAGAATAAATGTCACCACTAAATATCAAAATTAACAGTAATTAAGGCTAGAACATTCTGGCTATCCAGCCTACAGTTCCAGACTGAAGACTGAGGATATTTTTTGAAAATCCTCTACCAGAGTGCAATAACAGCCTCAGAAGCTCACTATAGAGCTTCTGACCTGGACTTGTACTAGAACTCTCACTCCATTTAGCTTAGCTCGCATACCTGTGATCAGGAATTTTCTCTGCTAAACCAAAGTCTCCAACTATTGCTGAGTATCCATTCTCATCATGTTTGATTAAGCAGTTCTAGAAAAAAAAACAAAACAAAGCAAAAACCAAACAGAAGAGTTACTGTCTGGGCATGGAACCCCCATGAAATTCCATTTTAAAAGTAGATAAAACAAGACTACAAATATAGTTTAGAAGATATTAATCTAGGAGAAGCTTTTGTGTGAGAGAAACAACCCTTTTCCCCCACCCTCCTTCTGCACAATCACGTCTGTCAAACTTAAGATGCTGCAAACAGCCTTCCACTTAGCTAATAATCCATTTAAAAACTTGCTGAGAAGGCAGGCAGCCACAGGCAGCACATACCCTGCTAGGTTTTAACAAGAATTAAGATGATTTAACTCCCTTATGCTCAAATATGCAATACATGCTGTTCACTATGACACCTTATATGTTCTCTTTACAATTTGCCTGTACCTGACCAGAATACAAGATTAGAGCAGACTCTAAATGCCTTTATTTATTTTGCTACATTAACTACTGAAAAATAACTCACTGCTTTGCAGTAAACTTCCATCAGAAAATATAAGATGTGACCAAGTTATATACACTTCTAGTCTCAAAATTCTTTGTTTTACAGTACATCATAAGACATGATTTAAAGAGAAATGTCTAATAGGGAAATGCTGTCAGTCTTTTCCTTTCACATGTGCCCTCCAGTGTCAGGATGGAGGGCAACTTAAGGACACACACAGATAATTGTGCTCTAACAGCATCACATCACACACAGGGTATTATTGATTTCTTTTTGTTATTTATTTACAACTCTGAGAAATATGCTTTGACCATTCCCGTGCCCCATCTTTTCCCGTTTCACCACATGAATCGATAGCCGATTCCCTGCATTTTGTTCTGTCCTGCAATAGCTGGGACAAGACAGAGAATTCACTCCTTTTCCACATGCTTGTTCTGTGTCCTTCTGCTGCAATGCAATAGCAGTGACAGGCAGCAAACCCACTGCCGACTCCTACCGAGTGGAACCCTGCATTAATTAGCTAAACAGCAGGAAACACTTTCTGGCTTTATTGTGCCTGGATTTACAAAAGCCCCTCGCTGACCCCAGCGCATTAGCTTGTCTGTATAATGCAACTACCAAGAAAAGTGAGTCCCTTGTCTAAAAGATCAAGTTCAGGTCATCACTGTTTACATTATTTAGAGACGATTGTGGCTCAGGCCATGAAGTGAGTTTTCTTCCTGCCAATTAAAAGGTTAAGTGAGCCTCTCCTGCAATCATGTAAAGAAAATGCATGCCAGCCTCTTGAAACACATGCCAGGCTCCTGAGATGCAAAGCTTTATTTGTTTAGCATGACTCAAGTAGAATAACTACAGTTAGTTTGGGGATTCATAAACATGTACCAAGTTAAATCAACTGTGCTTGCCCAAAGATCAGCAAAGGTTCTCAGTTGCAGGCTTTGTTATCTTTTATCAAAGAGTGCATTCATTCAGCTCCCCTCTCTTTAAACATTTGGTCACTCTAAGTGGACTTAAACCTGAGAAGGATAAAACTACTGAAAAATCTTACTCAAATGATTCAGACAAGTGGAATTTCATTGCGCACCACACAGAAACAAGCCCATGAGGACACCAAAGATTTTGCAGTGTTCGTGAAGGCTGATACTATTTTATGCAGAAAAAAATTCAGGTTACTTTTCTGCCATAGATTTCTCAGCCACTAAAAATGATTCTTAATTCAACTTTTTTTTAAAAAAACCCTCTATAATTCATAAACACTAGTTTTTAAATGTAGATTTCCTTCTTGCATTATACCATTGATTATTTACATTTTATTCATTTTGAGAAGCAAGGCTGCAGTATTAATTTTAACTTCTGGGTTTTAGGGATTATTGTTATTCTCCAATAACCCCTGATCTCCAAAATTTTGAGGAAACACAGCCCAACCAAAAACTATTTTCAACATAGCTAAGAATCTGTCTACCGATCTTAAGATCCACAATAATTTACAAGGCTGCTTTGAAGCCAAAAGGAAGCTTAAATGAAACATCATCATGACAGCAAATATTCCTTCAGCTTCTTACCAGTATCTAATCGCATCCCGTTAGACAGTGACACACCAACTGAAGCTGAACAATCCTACCCCCACCAAGCCCCAGGCAGTCTCAGCTTTCAGGTGCAGCACTGAACTATTACACAAGTAGGTTATTCCTAGATAAATCATACACTGAATCAATGCTGCCTGACAGCTCTGAGCCCCTTGCCCGATGAGCAGGATTTGCCTGCAGCAGAGCCAAGCTCCTTTCAGCGCAAGCATTTGGAGAGACCCAACAGCACAGGCAAGCCACTGCTGTGGGGTCCATGGCTCCTGCAGGAGAGGCCACTCCACCAGGAGAAGGCACTGGGGGAAAACCTTGGGCAGCATTCCTTGGGCAACATTCCTGCTGTAGAGTACTGATGAGCTGTTCTGCTGTGGTGGGCTGTGCAAACTGTTCTCTCTCATTAGTGGACGCTTGTCTTTTGTTTGCACATGAAGAAGTGCTGAGTGTGAATTTAAATTCATTAGGATACGTATTCCAATACAAGAGCGACTTTTTTATTCATACTTAAATCAGCCACAGGCAGGTGACACGTACCATACAATAAAATTCCAGTGTCACTACAAATGCTCACTGTAGTGAAACTAAACTCATTTAATTCATCTGGGGCAAATTTTTACATAGATAAGCACGGATTTCCTTGAACTCAGAAAGAATGAAAGCCCATTCCTAGCAAAATCAGTAGTAAACCCTTTCTTCATACACCAGCATGGTCAGGTGTCACTTCTGCAGCCTATACTGCTCATTCAGGGCAACACTGTGCAGATGGTGGATTTTGTGCTGAGATTCTCCAAGCAGCCAAGGCCAAGCCTCAGCACAACCATACTCCTTCTCCACACTTCCCACCCTAGGAATGCCATTACACAGTGCTGTGCCAAACCCACAGTACAGATAATGGAGTTACCAGATTTAAGATGGAATTCATAAATAGGTGACATAACACAGCCCACTGTGGTTCATGTGCACTCAGTGAAAGACAGAAAGAGCTCACGTTCTACCAAGAAGATAAATCAAGATCAAAAAGGGACAAAGCTTCGGTAGAGACTAAAAGGTTGAAAAGAGCTTTTGAATTTCATCTAGAGGTGGTATCTTAGTAGGAAATGTACAATAGTACAAACTGCACTGCTTCTAACAAAGTGATATTTCTCAGTTTCTGTAAAAAAACCGTATATCAGTGTGGTATGAAGAAGCTCCATTAATGGATTTCAGCTCAGAGTTGCAAGGGTTCAAACCCCTCACTAGCGCCAAAAGCCTCTCAACAACTGCCTATGAAATAAAATGCCAAGCAGCTTCACAACACAAGCTTTGAGAAAGCACTTTTGACTTACTATTGCACTATTTGTATAAGCTGCAAGGCAATCAAACTTGGTGACCTTTTCAGGCTTTCTTTCTGGACCTCTACAGACAGGGATGTTCTTTTCTTTGGCAGCTCACACAGTCAAAGAGGGCAGTATTTGACTTCAGTGAGTTTTTGAGGGGTATTTTTCCTCCCAAAATAGGGACCTCATCAGTCCTTCCTGAGACAGTCTCTTAATAGATGCAAGGAGCTCTGTACGTGAGCCTGAAAGAGTTAACAGAGCTGTTTATGCAGACAGATGTGAAAGAACATAAAGCCCCCTTTGTGTGTTACAGGAGCTTAACATCTGCTTTGCACAGCATAATCCTAAAACGAATGCAATATTCTACTCTCCCTTTTACATAAACAAAAATGAAAATAGATTCAAGAGTTTCAGAGTTAAAAATAAGTTGCTTAGATGAAGAAACATCATAGTTTTATTTTATGATGCTACATACAAGCTAAACTCAGAGACTTTACTGGACCCCAGAAGATACAGAAAAGCCACTGGAGTGTCATTTACAACCTTCTGATGACTGTTACCAAATTAAAATACTTAATTGAGATGTATCAGCTGCTTAAAAAGTGCTATCTATCCCCTAGCAGAAATCCCACTGAGAATTAAATGTGTAACAGGAAGTTTACAGTACTAGATACACTTTTGAAACTATTATGCTTAAGGGAGAGGTTCCATTTGGTTCCTGAAGTATCAGTAGCTTAGTATTGTGACTATCATCTGAAATAGCCATCTGTTACAGCTAATTTTTTCAGTGCAAGCCCTCCCCTGCAGTGCAAAATATCCAGACAAGCTTATTCCAGCACAAAGGGGACCTTGCAACTGCAGCACCAACTATGAGACTCATCAGACAAAGGTACTGTTCACAGCCTGGGGTTTATTTTAAAGAAGCAAACAGCACACAAGGTAGGAAGTCAGGGCATGTCACTTTCAAGCCCAAAGGCAGTGAATTTATGTTACATCAGATAATCCACAGTAATTTCTTACATGCATGATTCTGTCCCATAGTAACTGAGGCTGCTCCTCTCTCAATGAGAGAAGGCTGAGCCATTACACACTGTGAAGTGAAAGCAGATGTTGGCAGGAATACACACACATACACATGTGTTTATATATATGTGCGTAGAGAATACAATTTCTCCATAGATTTTATCATCAATGGAGCCCACTATGTTCCCTAAAACTGCTCACAACCTACTATTGATTACAAAACCTTGTTTTCAATTATACATAATTCTGCAAAACTAAAAGGCATTTGTTTGGAGGTTTGTCTGTTTGTTTTTAATCGAGAGTCTTGGTAGTGGATTTTTAGGGAGGGGGTGTAAACCATCAAAATATCAGTCTATGGTATCATATTGAATTTGGCATGTTCTCAGCTTGAAACATGGAGAGACGTTAGACCTCTGTATAAGACGCTCCTGTTGCCACCTCTGCAAAGAGCAGACTGGGATAGAACAGTATATGCTGCGTGAGGAATTTGAGAGCACGACTAAGGTGACAAGACAGAGGATAAGCCCAAGCCAGGGACAGGCAGGGGCCAAGACCAGGGTCCTGAGCCAGGGAAACAAAAGCTAATATTATTATAAGGACAGAAGAACTGCAAGTACAGCAAATGGGTGGTGGTGGCAGGGATCAGCTAACCTGGAGCAGCAGAATGCAGGGAGAGCTTGAAATGGCTAAACATACTGAAGACCAAAACACAAACATAGCCTGGATGAAGCAACAAGTGGGAGCAACAGGAAGAGATTAGAATGAAGTCAACCAGACTAGGATTTTGATCAATAAGGTTGGGGACAGGAACTGGGAACAAAAAGAAGAGAAAAAACCTAGGAACAAGGATGAAATGCCTGACCAGAGACTGGCATTGTACACTACCAGAAAGGAATGGACTGTAACAGAGCAGGTGTAATCGGTCCTGGAAAAATGGGCAGACTCCTGGATGTTCACTTCTCATGCTAAAGAGTCTCTTGTTCCCCTCCCCAGTCCTCCTCTATAGCAAAAACATGCAATATGTTTTAGCAATAGTAATTAACAGTAGCAACAAATCATTTTAACAAATTAAAATACTTCATGTATTAGTTACTGTAGTAACTAAAGCAACAGACACCCTTACCATGAATCTCAAGCTTCCTAATCTAAAATGAAGTGTAGAATGCCATTTTTTTCCAAAACTGGTAGGAAGTTGTACACAACAAACACTACATAAAAAAAAAAATCCACAAAAGATGGGATGTAAATCTTCTGCAACAACTTTCTCTTTTCCCCTTACCCATACATATTAAGGTAACATCCTTAATTACATGATCACACAGACAGTTTTCCACCTGGTATCCATGTGTTTTAGTACACACAAAGGATTCATGCTGACGGTGAATTAGGGCTTTACATAAAACACTTGGACCACTATTTTCAGGACTCTGACCACTCTTCCCACAGAAACAGCAGGGTGACAGAAAGGCTGAGAAGAGATGAAAGGAAAGCGTGGACTGCAAATGAAGCTCTTCTGTCTTGTGGTTAAGACTATTGCAGTGTTGCCCTAGGATCTGGATTCTGGGCTTCCCCAGCATCACAGAAGGATTCTGTAACAAGAAGCTACTTTAGCAAAATCTTTCACAGATTGTTACTTATCTTGTGCTTTCTCTGCCTCCAGGGGTCAAACCTGACTATTTTATAAGTGCTGTAATGCTTCTAATGCCTCTGAGGTCAGCAAGCACATTGCTTTGAACTTAAACATGTAAAATGCAAATACTGCAAACAAAGTCTTAAAGCACATACCCAATATTCACCAGTATTCTTGCTTTTAACCTGTTATAATAAGGAATGATCTTATTTACCACCCTCATCTCAGAAGTACTGTAAGAATAATTTCGCTGGTATTAGGGCAGTCATTGGCATAAGTTAACAAGGAAATCAACAGTGCTTCCAGAGCAGGGTTTGAATGCAGTGCAAATACCATGTAAACAAGGTGCTGAAGAAACTCTCTGTAGCTGTAAGACACTTATTTTGAGGGGTGAGGTACGAAGAGATTTCACTATATTCTTTTTGCAGGCTGGATACTTCTTTCCATTGCTTTCCCAAAAATGCTATTTTAATTTTAAGTTACAACAGCTAGAATGCTGTAAAACTAAGTCAGATCAAGAAGAAACTGTATCACAATTCAGTTGCTTCTACTGAAACACTTCCACAACATGATTTCTGTTTTAATGATTACATCTTCTGTGACTAAGATTTTCAGAGTTAAAATTAATAACCAGAGCTCCTTGACAATCACTGAAAGATGGAGAAAATTCCTATGGTTCCAGGATGCAAATCCTCCTGCACACTCAGCAAGGCCCCAGTGAAAAAAAATTCATGTGGCTTGTGGTGATAAGGATAGGGGACAGGGAATAAGCCAAGGAGGCTGGCTGTCAGAACCCATCTATGGCTTCATTGCCAGGTAAATCTTTTCATGACAAGTCCAAAGTGCAGACACAACATTTCTTGGCCTATAAAGAGTCCAGATCACTCTGCCCACACCTCTACTCTGTGCAGGCTGCAAATGGCCAGTCTGACCACTCATATCTTCTAACAGCTTCAAGTTAGGCTGTTGCTATCAGCTAGGGCAGGTCAGCCTGATCAGCTACAGCAGCCCAGGCACTGAGCTGCTCCTGACACGGGGAAGCAGCGGCTGTCGGGGCAGCACATCCCTTCTAACAAGTGCTGCCTCTCTTTTTGACAGAAGGACATCAGGAAGGGCACCAGTGGGATATGAGGGCTGACATCCCTGTGGGCTGTCACATCGACTATAATGACCTACATCTACTCTTCCCTACCGTTCTTCCCTCTGGCCTCCTGCAGTATCAATGCTGTTCTGTTCCTCTCCACATGGTGCAATTAGGAAGAGAGATCACCCTGCTGTATAATAATGGCCCAACCCACTTATTTTCCAATCTTAGATTGGCAGGGGACAGGAACTGCTCTTTCTTTAAATTGTTAGGCATCAAATATATATACAATGCTAAGAGCAACACAACTCTGCTGCCATAACTGACACAGTAAAATTTATGTATCACATCGTCCATCCAAGAAGCTGTAGGAATTAGAGGTTTGCCAGAAACAGAAAGACAGAAGTATGGGACTAAATTAATTAAAATTAGTAAAATTCATATTAAAGGGACAGTTAGTGGGCTATCATCCTAAGTGTAACATGTAAAGCATGGAGACATTCCTGCATAGAAAGTCTCTGTTTCATTCTGTTCACACTTCAGTCAAGGCCAGCAAGCTTCATAGAAAAATGCTCCAACTCTTCCACCTTGCAAATTCAGTCTATTCTGACTTTTGCAGATGTCCAAACCCTTGTCTTAGCCTTCATTTGAATAATAAAGCCATCCCATCAATTAGTGAAGTTTACTGAAGAAAGAAGAACAATACAGAATAGTATTGAATTTGCCCTCGTTCAATCCAAGCTCTCTCCCAAGGAAAAGAGCCCATCACATCTTCCTTCAGCTTGCTTACCCACTGACTATTTACTAGTAAGAATGAAGACAACTCATCGTATCACCAGCACAAACCTGGGAAAAGCCAAGGTATCTTCTCAAGCAGTAGCCAAAAGCTGTAGTCTGAGAACTGAAAATTTTGATGACAGATTTTTCCTATGGTTATCATCATTGTTTTGCTTTCTAACAAAGTTACTTTTTAAAAACTTAGGCAGCCAGAGGGCAAACATTTGCCCAAAAGGGGAGTAGTTTGCCCAACAGATTTAAAGTTTATTTCATCAATACCTTAATACGCTAATAAAATTCATGAGTTGCTTAAGGTGAGTGTTTAAGGCTGAGTGTTTCATCTACTTCCTTTCCAAACAGAACAGGGAAAGTGTACACATCACATAAAAAAACAAACTTAAAAAATAAACAGAACAACCCCAAACCAACCCAAAAATCCCCAAGAAAGTGAAAAATTCAGACCACAGCTGTCATCAATTAAATTCTGTATTATTCTTAAAGCTGACAGCTTCCAATATGACCCATACAAGACACTATAACTTTAGTGCTAAGAACCATCCAAATATAGCATAACTGCTAGTAAATTCTTAGGGTTTGGTATGTTGTTCATTTGTTTGTGAATACCCTTAACTACTTCCCGTGGCCTCGGATGAGTTTGCTCTTGCGGGGACATCCTGCACACCTCCCAGCGGGTGCAGCTTTCTAAACAATTGCCATCCAACAATAGATAACACTGAAGCATTGGCAGGGCAGCTCCAGAGAATGACATACAGTTAGTTATGTAAAGCCTGGAACAAAGGCATTCACAGGGATCCCAGGAACTGGATTTTCATATGACTGACCATCACAGAATGTGTTACAATAAATGCTGCAGGCACTGAGTTCTCCTTAGTTACTTTGGTTCCTTGCAGTAACTCTGCTCTTAAATGCACTAAAATACATCCTGAACTGAAAAAGAAAGGGGAATACCAAGTTGTCTTTTCAGATATTTTTATGCATTTCTTATCTGCACACTCCAAGGTGACTGAAATGGAGCTTTCTGAATGTATCATGTCAAAGTGACATGACTCCCAGTCTGGGCATTTTTCATAAATTTGATACTCTTCCTTACAAAATTCAGTGCCTTTCACTTGAAAGAACAGCCAAGAAAGTATTTTATGACTTCACCAAAATACTTCTTTCCTCTACCAGCTGAACTCTTTTTTTTCACCTTGACTAAATGTACACTCTACATCTGTTTAACACTGCACTAAGGAAGCTTTAAAAAAAAATTTCTCAAAGTGGATGAAGGACTAGTAGCCTCATTGGCAAACATACTCTGTTGTGGTTTTATTTTTTAAAACTGTTTCTGACCCAAAAAAATAATCCGTTTTAGACTAAATTAACATCATTCTGGATTCTTCTGGTTGAAGTGACATGATAAGCCTGCTCAAGAACAATCTTGAAGGACTTTCATGCTGCAGGACCCCAGTGAGTTTAAACCAGCTCATTAGCACCAGACAACAGGACAGACAGGACAGCAAAGCCCTCAGCACAGGCTGCAATGGGTGGCAAAAGCAAGTGTGAATACTGGGACAATCTGCTCACACAGCTTAGTGCTCCTATGTCAATATTTCTAGCTGAGCTTGAATCATCCAGCTACTTCAGCCAACTAAATTCATGCAAGTTGTCACCAAAGCAACAAGAAAAAAATAAATTATTTATTTTTTAGATTTATTTACTATAGATCTAAATCTGCCACTGGTATATTATTCCGGAAGAAATTGCAAATTTTGAAAATTTTAGGCAAACTATTTTGATCTTACTGACTTTAAAAATGAAAGAAATATAAACCAGGATTGTACACAGCATTTACTGCAGAATTAGTAATGAAAGGTCACTCTTCCTACAGAAGAAAATTTGTGAAATACATGGAGAAATAAAAACAACAAGGAGATTTTGAAGTGCATTTGTAATAATCCCCTCAATTTGGGTTCTTTATATGATTAACCTGTTCCAAATGTTAGATTGTTGTACTTAATTATCCAGGGATTTAAATACTTTACTGAACCACAATTCAGAACTAAAAGAACTCTGGAGCTGCTTTATGAGAAATCCTAAACTGAACTCATTTAAGGGATGATCTTCCTTCACTATAATAATTTCTCTAGTTTCCATACAAACTATAAGCATGTTTTGAGGAAAGTTTTATTTCTACAAACTGCATTTCAATTTGTTTCTCAAAATGTTTTAGATTATATAATAGCAATTCTCTGCATGGAATAGAGGAAGGGAGAAAACCCAACAATCAGCTACAGTTCCTTCATCATTAGGAAGTTCCCCTAATTTTATAAATGGTACCTTGGATGTAAGGTCTCGGTGGAAAATGCCTTTATAGTGAAGATAACTGATTCCCATAGCAATGTCATAGGCCAGTTTCACCCTCACTGTCCAGGGCAGATGCTGGTTGCCATCTAGTAGCTGCTCCAGGTTACCACAATTGATGTACTGAAAAGACAAAGCAACATTTGTAATTAATGATTTAACTCAATATTTTGTCAGGAATGTAAAATCCATCATTACAAGTGACCTCAGCTCAGTTACACATTCAAACCTTTTTTTCATATGGGCTTGGCAGGCACAAAGTTTGCAGATCAAGAGAAGCTGAAAATGTCTCCCTTCACCACCTGTACCAATGCCCTTATGTTAAAGATGCAACAGCCACCACTATATTTACTCCACGGTATTTAAACAGACCCTTCAGAAAAACCTACAGCATCCTATCGCCCTCCCATTTCAGCTTGAGGAAAACTAGGAAAAAATGATGCAGAGCTGACTTTCATACAGAATTAATCAACAAAGGCAGAGCTAAGTATCCAAGTGTAGGTCATGGTGCCTGATCAAGTTCCCAGTTTTCTTAAACTGAAACAGCATCAAAGAAAAATATTACAGTGTGCTGCTGTAAGTTCTATTTTTTCACTGCTGTATCTATGAGTTCTAATCAGCAATATGATTCCCATTGTGTTCAGTACTACATCAACCCCATCAAATGGTAGCCCTCATGAAAAGGAAAGCACATTAAGTAAAAGATAAATGCTACAAGACACAGTGAAACAAAGCAGCACCTAAATGATACTAGGTAATATAGTCCAGGTCAAGACATGGCAGCTCTAGCGCTTGAATAATCAATACAGCAGCACAGCTTATGCTTTATGTATACACCCTTTATACCACACCAGCAGCTATGTAGTGTTTCAACAGCTTCTTGTTACACTCCCAGCATCAGTTCCCCAACCAGTGACCAGGCAAAGAGAGTAGCTTGTTCCAGAAGGAAAACCTGGCAGCAAGGCAGTGACTTCTATCAAGAAAACCCAAGTGAAGCAAACAGGACAATTTGCTCCCAAGCCTGGCCCACACATGTATCCCTGCACCAGACTGCACCAACTTCAATTCTCTGTGCCACAGGTCTCCAACCCTCTCGCAAATGACTTTCCTGTGTCATTCACTCAGACAAAATATGCGGCACCATTCTCACGTTTAAAAAAAAAAAAAATCTTAATTGCAGGTCTTGTTGTTTCAGAAACTTGGAACCTGCTTGGATTTTGTTGCTCTTCTTTGTGTCTTGGAGCCTGGGACACGAGGCAAACATGAGCCATACACTCTGCAGTGTGGATGGATGTAGCTGATCTCCCGAGGCTGTGCTACAGCAAGGAAAGAACATTCACAAATTGGATTCCACTGGTGAGTCTGGGGGTCACAGGTCACCTCCTGAACAGTCTGCAAGAAACAGATTCTTCCTTACAGCCCAGGTCCACCTATTGCTGATCTCACCAGTGAATTTCGTAAACCGTTCCAGCAGATATCCAGGTTCCACACGTAACTATTTGAGGAGGCAAAACTGCCGGGGCAGAGGATGCATAAAGCAATTTTACCTGGCACAGAGCGCATCGGGAGGGGGCACCACAAAGCAGGTGCCTGTGCGCATCCCTCGGGAACGGGGTTCATCCCAGCCTGTGCACAGCAGCGCGTTTCACCGGCAGTCCAGGGCATGACCCCCCTTCTCTCCAAAACAACCTGTTCCTTGTGCTAGGAGTTCGTGTGCCAGGAGAGCAGAGCAGCTCTGCAACAGGTCACTCTGAGGGTATGCAATCTCCATCCTTAGAGATTTTCAAGACCAACTAGAGCTGCAGCCAACCTGGTTCAATGTTGGAAACAATGCTGCTTTGAGCTTTTCCAGCTTTGATCTTTCTCATTTCTTTTTATCTTAACCCCTAAGGGAGCTAGATGACCTTATAAAGCACACAAGGGGAAAAAAAAAACCAAAACCAACAAAACACACAAAAAAAAATCCCAACCATGCTCAACAAAATTTGATTTTAATATAAGTTACTATCATGCTTAAGGAAAAAATGGCGACTAAGATTTTTACAGTAATATCTTTTATATTCCCCGCCTCCTTGAAACGGTGCAAACAGCACTTCTCAGCCAGTCATGTTCAAATCAGAACAACACTGACAGCCTGGAATAGAAGGCACTAAAGCACCTGGCTGAATAACCCAATTATAAAATGACACTTAGCAATTATCCCAAACCATTTCACCTTTCTGACAGGCCAGTAACAGACCATCCATAAAGCACCACCATACTTGAATTCATTGGAAAGACAATGCAAGGGGGGAGGGAATCACTGACCTAGCTTCCATTTTCTGTTCTCTGAACTGTGCCATTCCATGACACAAATTGCTCCAGAAACGCTAATAAACATGCAGCCCCTAAGAGTATTGACACACAGAGTGAAATGGGACAATAGCTGGCTACTATATCGAGCATGCTCTTGCTTTCCTTTTCAATACAGCAGCCTATTCATTTGATCCATTGTTGCCATATTAGTTAAGTGCATCCAATATATGCATTCCTGCAGTACTGTTCCAAACTGGCTTGCAGGGTCATTCACCCATCTTAACTGCAAGGCCTAGATTCTAGCATGGGCTGGGCAACAGGTGACACACACATTGGGCGCAGCATCCACAAGCTACAAAAGTGACAGTAAAACCTGTTTCCAGCACATCTACAAAACCTACCAGGCCTCATTCCAAAACTGGCACCCACCAAGTGCACAGCCCTCATTTATCAGAGGAGTGAGTTCTGGTTTTGGTTCTAATTTCTATGCCTATGAAGCACATGAGGCTAATCATCAAGTGAACAACTGAACTAAGATTTTCCTAGACATCTTTAAAGCTTTAGTTGATTTCAGGTTTTAGCTGGCCAGCAGGTAATATTTGCATGCAGAGACATGAATTGTTCCTAAGGCAAGCACTCCACAGTGCTCCCTCAGTGTCATGTAAGTAATCCAATTCTTCCAGTCCTTCAGGCTGATAATGCAAACAGCCAGCCTGATGGCCTATTTTTTTCAGAGGACTTCAACAATGCCTTTTCAGGACAGACACAAAACCATGTACATTACTTCCTAATTGCCAGTGCAACTGAAAGAGAAAAATACCTGTTCTCTATCTCTTACTGGCACAAATCAGCTCTGTGTGGTAAGAATATCCTGAAGGATAGAAAATGCACCTCTCCCAAAGAGAGCACTGGATTTTATTTTGTCCCTGACACAGTACTGGTACAGTAAGGCTACAACACACATTATCTCAAAGCATTATTCTACTACAACAACAACAGCCATCACATAAGTCTACAAGCAATTGGAACAGAGATCTGAGTAGGCTATGACAATGAAAGCAAAGGGCACTACATTTCTTAAAAGACATCACAGCTAAGTGGGGCAGTGTTCAGACCTTTTCAAACCCTCTATCATCAGGTTGCAGTGAAACAGCTACCCATTATTCCTCATGCTACTTTTCTGTCATGTAACTGGACACCAACAGCCAGCTTATCTGGTTGCCAGTCTGAAAACAACAGCTATAGGTTGTTTATTTTTGCATTTACTAAAACTTAACACAGCAAGCTGAACACTGGTTTAAAAGACTTTGGCATCTTAGTCCACAAAAACAGTCTTCCTTTAAAAAATCTGAGATAAGAGCTCATACCTTTGTTGTGAAATCGAATGTTCAGCTAAACTGCATTTCTGGTACCTCTCCCAAATGTTATGAAGAAAGAGGGCAGTAGCTTCTTTGAAGGACAAGTTACTCACAAGGTCAGCCAAGCACAGATGATTTCTGGATCAAAGAACCTTGAAGAGGTTTCTGATGTTATCGTTTACTGCTATGAAATGCAGTAGCAGCAGTGTATGACTTATCCCGGTACAACAGTTGTGCTACTTTAACCTAAAATCAGCATAACAGGACTGCTGCCTTGTAACACAACTGCAGTCACATTATCAGACTCAAGCATACGAAATGAAGGATGGATAGAAATTCAGCATATAACGGTACTTAAGCACAGCATTACATGCTTTATTTCAAGAGACTAATAGTGAACTTCAGCTATCAGATAATACCCAACTTCAGCTGTCAGATTTTAGCTTCAAAATTCAAAACAGAAGTTTAAACACTAATACGATAACTAGAAGCTTTTAAAGAAAAGGCACATCAGATTCAGACAATTCTAGCCGTTATTGCTCAAAAACAAAGACTCCAAATATTGCCAAGTCTGAGCAGGAAGACTGATGGGAATTGCAAAGAATTTTCAATGCTATTTTGAAAACCAGTGCTGTTTCAGTGTGTAGGTCTGATATAAATAAGCCAACACATACTGCACAGGAAAATCAGAAAAAAAAAAGTTGGCCTGCTATTTAGATGACTTTAAATGTCACTGCCTGTCATTTAAAAAATCAATAAATAACCACAAGACATCCATGTACTGTTGGCCAAATGTTGCCGAAGACAAGGAATTAAGTGGTTAAGAAAAGTAGGTGTGGAGAGGGCATTTAAGGTGACAAACCAAATGAGGAAAGTAAAGAGTAAGAGCTCCAGGGACCTAGAACACTACAAGACAAATATTGAGATAGCAACAGATGAATATACTCCAAAAATGCATTGAAAAAACAGGTAGGGATGCAGGAGAATAAAGAAACTAGAATTGTGGCAGTAGCACCTTCTGCATGGTGAAGCACAAGAAACATCAGAGCAAAACCCAGAATAAGTAGTTGTACTCTGAAGGGAGACCTGGAAAGCAAAATAAAGTATTGCAGACACTATTGACAAATGCATTGAAGAGTGTCAAAATAGACAGAGCTTACACACTAGTATCATTTCTAATGCTGGAAATAAGAAGGTAACTCTCATGCCTAATAAAAGGAAGTTAAGAGCTTTTCACTAAGCTTTCTGCAGAAGTTTAAAACCAGTTTTAAACCACATGTTTCAAGGAAGACACAACCTCATCTTCAGTTCTCATATGTTTAAAGTCATCTGTCACACTCTGCAGTGTAAGTGACTACTCTGAAGGCTTCTGTACAAGCCAGCGTACCCTCCTGTCACAACTAGCATAATTAGCTACAGTGGAAGGACTGGAAGCTTTCTCCTTTCCCCAAACTGTTTCCATGAGCTTCAGCTGTGCAGAACTGGAAAAGAAAGACAGTATCACTATGTTTGAAACTACAATATGAGATACCGCAAGTTGATACACTGAGATTGACTATGAGATTAAATTGACATTTTTTTTTAAATTTGAAGTTGGTTCATAGACCTCCAGTTTTTAAAAATCCCACAACTTAAAAATTTACAAAACCACCTGACCCAAGTACCTCTGAGCAGTAACCTTCCATTTCCATTGATTGTATCAAATAAAATAAATTCATCATTGAAACAGAACAAATTGGATATTGAATTTGGGCTGTGTGAGTATATTTTTGGTCAGCAGGTCAACTAATGGTGCCAGGGAGAAACACACAAGTACTGAAAGAGAACACAAGTGAAGCAAACACATTTCAGAACAAAGCTCAAACTTTTTTTCAGGAAGGATCAGAAGGGCATAAGTGGCTTGGAAAAACAGCTTGATTAAAAGAACAGAAGCAAAGCCGAAAATATTCATCTGAAGGCCCCTTTACTTTCCTGCTCCTCAGTTCCTGAAAACTGAAGGAAAAGAATCTGTAACCTAAAATCAATTTCTCGTCTGCTTTTCTACCAATATAAACAATCTTGTTCTTTAATTAAAAAATCATAAGTTTTCTTTAAAGGTGTTAACCATTACAGAATTAAAATAAAATTAAGAAGTGCCTCAGCTATTCTCAGAGGAAAGGGTCAGCTCTGTCAACTGCCATAGCCTGGTCACTTATCAGAACTCAGAACCAGAAGCCAAGAAATGCAACAGACCAACCTCTGTTTCTTCTTCTGTCAGTTATGGCATTGATTAATTCATTGGCTCCTCCTTCTGAAAAGGCATGTACAGGCATGGCTTCTTTTATAAGGGCAAACAAGAATTAACATGCACCAACTCAGAAAGGAGCTGTAATGAAAACCATTTGTTGCACTCCCAACATTCAAGCGCTGGCACGGAAAAGAATTCAGCAAGATTGGTCTTTCTTTAATTCTCTAATTCCAACAGCTCTTATGGTCAGTATGCTGAATTTAGTCCTTTTCTGTCATTTCATTCAAACAAAATGTAATGTTCACTTGGCTGTCTGCTGCTACAAACAGATTCTTGTTGGTAAGGCTTCAGCTGAGGCACTTAGCAACAACGCACTGCTGCAACCCATATGGATGAAGGAAGTTTTATGGACGCTCACTCATACTCAGGTCTGAAATACTGCAGGAAATAAGCTTATTTTGCTGGAACCGGAAGACACTCCCAGTATATCTATACAGACTGACCTTGATAACCATTTTTCCTGTAATTATATTAGTAGAAAAAAACAGAAAGCAAAGAAGGCCTAACAAAAAACCCTGCATTTATAATCTGAAGTCACAATCATTTGGATTCTAAGTGGAGCCCAGTCTCAGTGCAGATAAGAATCTGGGATATGGCATAAATTAGCACACAGGCATAGAAGAGAAAGTACCTTGCTGCTGACACAGACAAGAGAAACAGCATCTCTACAATAACACTTCTGTTAAGAGCAGAAGGCTCTATCCACACTGACAGCATTTCAAACATACCAGACTCAGTTCTGCTGAGAAGCTGCAATCCCTGACAAGGAGCCTCTCATTTAAGTAAGGTCTTTGTCACCTTCTCCACATAAATACCAGCAGCAGCAGCCCACAGATTATATGCCTGCAAGATGGCAGAAAAATAACCCCTTCACTTCACTTTTTGAAGTCTGTGAAACAGCTACAAGGATCTACTAAGAGCAAAACTTACAGCAAATGAACATCTCTCATAGTACAAACTTTGTTTAAATTCTGCACAAGGAATACTCTCTTTGAGCTGTTTCAGAGTACTTTTCCAAGCCTCAACACTCCCACATCCACTCAACACGTCCACATACATTTGAGGGTGCTCAAACACTTTATTGGCAATTATAGAAGGCACCAAGATCCTCTATTAATAGTGGTGTGCAAAAGCAAACATTGAAGGAATTTTCTTTTACAACTCAGTTTCTGAATGTTTTGGATTGCTGATAACTAAAGCAAAACGTGGAAGTGAAACTACAGAACACTCGTTAATTCAAGAGTATGTTTCCTAGGATCCAGGCTGAAAAGTAGGGAAAGAAGAAAAAGCACTGCATACAAACTGAATTTGCTGAAAACATGTAAGAAAAAAATTCCAAGGCAAGAAGTTAAGCAGCCAGCATCACAGTACCGATGTGGATACTCTCTCTTGATATACAGAAGTAACAGGAAAATCTAGTGCTCAAGACAGTATTCAGTTCTTCTCCTCTCCCTCCCCCCCATACCATGATAGCTGAGAAATTTACATCTTCTCACTGTTGTTCACCTAGCCACCTGTAAAAGAATTCAGAGGTTGAAATTCAAAAATGTTTTTCTTTTTGGCTTGAGGCAGTGGTAAATGGTCCGGCTGGCTTACAGTGAGTGTCAAAACAGAGATAATAAACACCTACCCCCCACCCAAAAAAAAAACCCCACACAACCCACACACAGAGCACCCACCCGTGTGTGTGCGTGCCTCACACACGGGGGGAAGGGAAATAAGAAATGAGACAATGGAACTAGCTGTTTGCAATTGAACATTTATCTGACTCTTATCTTTCTTCTAACCTTGAAACAGTCTAAAAAGGAGGAAGAGGTTAGCACCAGCAAGATATTTAGCAAGCCTTCCTCAGAACACAACATATTTAGATGCACCTTTCTCAAATAAAATAATGAATAAAAGTTGCATGTGCACTATTACAGGCTCTGAAGTGATAAAACAAGTCAGTCATCCTGCTGTGAGAGAAGAAGGGAAATTAATTAAAGCCAAGGAATAGCCTGCAGAGACAAGATTTAATTTTTAAAAATAGGGGGGAGGAAGGGAGAAAAGGAGATTTAATAATGAGCTCAAAAGTTCTCACTGAAGTAACTGGTTGCTCATCACTTCTCATCTAGCACCCACATGCAATAAACAGGCGGCTGTGCGCCTCAAGTTAGACTTTCAACATCTTGGCTTCTGCCTTTACATGAGGACTCCTTTAGTGTCTCTGATTATAGTTCTTTTTACATCTGAACTTTCTTTTTGTGAGAACCCACCCTTCCCACCTAACCACAGTGCAGATGTATGTAAGCAGCTTCCCACTGCCTCCAGCACAATGCAGGGCTCACAGAGCTTTCACTGCTTATCTTCTTTTGGTAAAAGCACAGACTTTGTCTGGAGAGTTGTCCCTGTGTGTTTCATTTACCTGGTCACCACCAGCCCACAGCAGGTTTTCCCTTTAACTGACCTGCCAGCTTCCCTCCTCAGATAGTGCCTATAAATGCCAGCTTGTGTCCTCCAGACGCCAACATTTTTGTCAGCTTTTTGCTTCCTGTAACTGAGCTTTCTACTGTAACTTTTTGAGAATCAATCCCACCTTTCTGTCTTCAGAATAAGTGCCTTGACCAAGTAGAGCAGCATGAATTTCCTTCTGAAATGAAAGCCTCTGCATTCTGCGTGGCCAGGTACAACCTACCCAAACAGATTTTAAAAATGCTCTGTTAAGTGTTTTTCTAGAAACCCAGGTCTCTGATCACTGCAATCAGACAAGATGGTTGAGCTGTCATTAATTTAAAAAAAAAAAAAAAAAAAAGTAAGTAAGCATCAGATGTAGGGGGAAAAAATTGGAAATATCACCTAACTTAAATAAGGTCCTTTACATGCTTTCAAAAAAACCTGACTTTTGATATTTAAGCACTCAAAACTGCAAAGCTACAAATCAGAGAGACATAGCTGAAACTCCTGTGGAGCCCTGTATTATTTTTGCTGGAGAAAGAACCAAAGGGTCAAGCACACCACATATGCCACAACATGAAGCTGCAAGAGTATGAACTGGAGATGGAATTTCAGTCAGAACACTAAATTTCCTGCCTCCTGTCATTGAAAGCCAGACCCCCTTGTGTGATTTTAAATGGACTTTTTTTGGTATGTGCCGCACATCAAGCTGTGTTTGGGACTGAAGTCTTTTTTCTTTTAAAAAAGTTCACAAAAATATCAGGCTCCCAACGAAAATCATATAAAAGTAAAGAATATGTACTTTGTCTAAACCTCTGTGAAATAACTTCACTGTCTTAGATGCATTGGGGTTTTTTGTTACAAAATAATACATGAAGTCTTAAAGTTACAACATGAAGTTTAAACGGTGTGACATTTTCTAAACCACCCCCCCCCCTTTCCCTGCAAGCTTTTTAAACTACTTACTTTGAACAGTCTAATTTACTTACTATATGTACCACGTTTAGATTTAATTTTGCATCCACTGGTGCATACAGATATCATGTTAATGCCTACGGTTAATCAGCCTGACTCAGATCTCACACACCAGGTACACCTGGGTACCAGAGCCTCCAACTCTTCAGCTGCTGGAACAAGCTCAGTGCAAGTGTCTACAGAATCATTTCAACCAAAATGAGACATCTTTGGTTGATAAAACAGATGAGGGTGCTCACATTCTTCTGACCCCCACTCAGCTTTCTCAGAGTTGATAACCTATATTGAACCATCCCTGAAAAGAGAATTTTCATTTTTATTGCTTTCTCATGCACCCTTTCAAAAAATATAGTTAGAGCAGACACCCCTCCCACAAAGCCAGTACAGCTGCCTTGGTCTAGCACTCTCCAGTTAACCAGGGCATGGCTGCTTCTAGAGGCACCTGAGCTTTTTGACATGATCAAGGGCACAGGAATGGGTCTCTTCAGTTTTGCAAACTAGTATGCGTCTTTGATATGGGATCTCTCAGGTTGGAGAGACATGCTGTGCTCCTCTGAAGAGAACAAAACCAGAGGAAAAAAGGAAACTGTTTGAAGATGAAACAATACAGTGCCTTGCATAGCACAGAGAAAGGATGAGGTAGAGTTGGCTGTCAAGCCACAAACTACATTTGCTGAGGGCGCATTCAGCCACTTTTTATAAATTAAACTGAGAACCTAAGTGAACTGTTCCAGGAAAACTGAAACTGACAGTCCATATGCTGTGAAGACTGTGAAAAAATAAGACCAAATATGGCTCAAGTGCTGACAAGTATTTTTAAAATTCTATTACGAACAATCAAGAGATGAAGGGAAGTGTCGGCACCAAACCAAGTTTATAAAAAGAATTGTAACTGCATTTCAAAATGATCAAAGATGTGGTAGAAATCATTTTGCAAGTGACACAGAAACAAGCAAGCTCAAGATCTACATTTAGTACCAAATAAATAACCTGTCAGATACATACACACATCCATGTACTTAATACTTATATTTATAGATATATCTTTTCTTGTCACAATAATTTAAGCAAAAGCTAAAAATTATACTTTGATATAAGAAATCCAAAGCACATCCCAATGCTTTTCACTCTAACGAGTCAGGATTTTTGTAATTTCAAAATGATATTGCTAGAGACTTTGCTAGCATCTATTGCTGGATCGTTTGTCATCTCATAAACACATTCATCTTGGAATATAAACAAAAGCTTCCTAATTTTTCAGCTGTAAGAGAAGTCCCCTATTGCCTATGCCTTTCTCCTTTCAGCAGACAGCTGCTGCATGCAACAAAGGTGGTAAAACTTTGAGTTCTTCCTGAGTCCTGGTGTTTGTGTGCAATGAAGCAGAAAGCACAGGCAATAGGTTTGTCTTTCTGCACAAGTATAGTTGGTTGGGTTTTTTAACCCCAAAAGATTAAGTCAATATTCAGATGTGCCAGTAAGCAGGCACACAGTAACAGCTTTTTGCATCTTTTAAGTTTACCTTATCTCTATTCACCATAGTTTTTAATATTTTAATAAAGGATGATAAAATTAACAAGATATTTCAAAGCACCTACTAACTTGCAACAATATTTCTGTGGTGAGCTAAGTGATTTTTCTCAAGAGCAGAAACATAAAGGGCCATCAAGATGATCAGAAGGAGGGAGCACCTCTCCTATGAGGAAAGGCTGAGAGAATTGGGATTGTTCAGGCTGAAGAAGACAAGGCTTCAGGGTGACCTAATTGCACCCTTCCAGTACCTGAAGGTAACTGGAAAGATGGAGAGAGACCTTTTAAAAGGCCAAGGAGGAATGTTTTTAAACTGAGAGTAGGTTTAGATTTAGATCTTAAGAAGAAATTCTTTGCTGCGAGGGTGGTGAGACACTGGCACATGTTGCTCAGAAAAGCTGTGGATGCTCCATCCCTGTAAGCATTTAAGGATGGATGGGGCTTTGAGCAACCTCATTTATTGGAAGCTGTCTGTGTCCATGGCAGGGGAGTTTGAATAAGATCATTTTTAAAGGTGACTTTCTACCCAAACCATTCTGTGATTCTATGACCAGGCCCTTGGCAACCAGCCCCAGCCAGCCCTAGGTGGCCCTACTTGAGGAGAGAGGTTGGATCAGGTGACCTCCAGAGCTCTCCTCCAGCCTCAATCATTCTGTGATTCTGTGAAAATAGCACTATACAGACAGCAAACAGCCCTAAGAGACATCTTGTGGTCCATTCATTCTAATTTAGTGCCGGAAAAAATAGTGCCTATGAAACGGAATGATTTCTCACCTTTTACATTACAGACTAGCTTAGTCTTCCTAACACCTGAACTATTTCCCCACTCTGTTTTAAGCCCTGCTTCTGCTGCTATGACCTTGCTCTTCTCGGGTCCTACAGTGAATCCTCACACAGTCATTAATGGGGAGTGCAACTACTGCTGCATCAGACAAGGTTACCATTACTCTTCTCTAGAGGTCAAATCCCTGGGCTCTGAGTGAAGAGTTTTCTGTTGACCCTGAGGCAAGTACATGCAAGCTCTAACTCTTAATGACTCCTGTAAGGGAAAAGCTAAACAACCAAATTAACAGAGGAAATAACATGTATATGTGCAGGCTGGACTTCCAGTCTTACAAGAAAAACAGCAAAAAAGGCAAGTAAATAACAGCAATGGATACTTCTAGTTTTATACCACACAATCATTCCTGTCATCAGAGCATATATTCCTGAAACCAAATATATCCAGGTCTAAAACTCAAGTCCATTCCTGGAAAGATACAAAGTAACCACAGCTTAGCAGAGGACCCAAATACCTCTGACATCCTTTCAGTAGGGCTGAACTTACTCTTCTGGTGCTTGGGGCTTATACCTGTGGAGGCCCAGATTGCCTCTGTGTATTACTTTCCAGCACTAGTACAGCACCACTGAAAGAACTCTTCATTGATAAAGTGAAGCTGTAGCTCCAATTAATGCTACAGAAAGTATCTGAACCACAGACAAAAAGGACAGAGCCTGCAAGTAGAGGTTTATTACAGCATTAATCCACAGGTCATGGCTGAGAGATCACAAGGATAAATTTAATCTGCAGAATTTTACACATACTTAGAGTTCTTATAAAGTTCAAACCACAGTCCTTCTGATCCATCCTACAGCCAGAAGGCATTTAAAAATTCTGACTGTCAGTTGTTGGAAGTCATCCGAAAGATCATTTGTCATCATTGTATGATAATATTTTTCTTTAAGTTACTCCGAAGTAAATGACCTCTTTACACTCTTCTGTATCAAGACTCGTTCCCCTAAAGCAAAGACATTTAGAATTAGCAGGTGCATTCTGCATCTTCTGAGCTGTCAACAGAAACATCCAAGAGAAAGCTTGCACTGTTGCTCATATTGCTCCTCCAGAAAGTCAAAGCAGTGACCAGTGCCACAAAACCATAAAACAAGTAACTTTACATATTGACCAAGACCTTATTACATTCAAGGAAGATGCTTTATGTATGCAAATGAAACCAAATTGGAGCAGAACCAGGTCCCAAATCTGAGGAGAGATAGAAGACAAAATTACCTTTAGAGCCTTCCCACCCCTCTGCTTTTTTCCTCTTCCTTTTGAGTTTTCTTTTTTCAATACTTCAGTCAGAAGGACTATATAAAGTGTCTAAGAAAGATTTCAATGAGCAAGGGGAGGTAATGCACAAGCATTAGGTATGTACAAGATATTGAATACAAACTCATCTGGCAGGCTCTACTCAGTATGACTTCACTGAACACATCAGGTAGTACTTACCTTACACAAATTCAAGGACTTCCCTAATAAATCTCTGAATTGTTGGGGTTTTTTTCTAGAAATTGGACAGCAATATCCAGAAAATAGGTAATATTTTCTAACAAGATGAAAATGAGAGTCCTTTAATTTCTTTTAACTTTCTACTTGATGCCACCTTAAGTACAAGTGTAATTTTCTCTTCAGTTGTCTCCAAGCCCAGGCTTATCAACTTCACACCACAGCTATTCTCTTTTTTTGAGAAACAACCATCGGAGCCAACTCATCCAGGAACTAAATGTCAGCTGGTAAACAGGTAATACCTAAAGCAGGAACAATTCCTTTGCTGCATAAAATATTTGCAGAATGACAGCTAATAGGAACTACAGTTCCAAAGACACCAAGTTCTCCAGAGCTGACAGCCTACTGCCACCACCAAAGCTGAGTTAAATATTTGCCGTGCTACATGAGTAAAAGTAAAGTTATTCAAACAATATGAATCACACTGGTGGAACAAAAGTAGGGATTAGAGAGTCTTTCTTACAGGAGATGAGGAAAGGAGAGAGCAAGGAAGGAATGGTATTTCAGGCCTTTTTAAAACTCTCACAAGTGTGCAATTGCCATCTGAAAGAATGTATGACTACAATTTTAGCTGTAGCATAAAGCTTCAGAAGAGGAGACCCATGATGTCTGTCTGGTGTTCCCCTTTCTAGGTCAAAGGTTCTCCACAGAAAGAAAACCAAGAACTGAGGGAAGGAAAAAAGAAAGAAGAATTAAATACTTCTAATGATTTATTCTGCTTGTGAAAGCTGTATATCAGAAGTACCTTCTCACTTTAGGAATTTACTTTCTAATCCTTGTAAAAAGGCAACTCAACACAATTGAAACAATTCTGGGATTTTTAAGCTTTTAATATTTTTTTTCTTTCTAATCAGTGCTATCTCCAAATGTAAAAAAGAAAAAATGCTAAAAAATGAAGGTCTCCAAAAACCTGAAACTCCACTAATTGCATTTATAGTTTACTGAAATTATTGCTGTTGGGAAGGAAAGTAGAGAAGGGAAGTTTTCAGTTATCACCAGAGCACTTACTGAAAAAAGCCCTCTCCCTACAAAGGACATTGGCATTTTCATTACGATGAGCTTTAGCACTTGTCCCACTGCCGTATGTAACAGCACTTGAAAACCATGGCTGCCCAACCACACTCTGCTCCCGATTCCACTCCAAGTATCTGGTGTGGGATCAGGTGTTCCAGGGGTCTGACCCTGCAGTTCAACAGTAAGGACCAAATCTGAAAGACTTCAGGAGAGCGTGTCAGGCAGCTCTCAGCTCGCACAGCTGTGGCTGAAATAATACTGTCCTATCCCTCCATCACCTACCACGTGCTCCTATCACACTGCAACAGCTCTGCTCTCTGCCTGAGAAAGTTCCAAAGCATGTCAGATCTCACACTGAGCAATCAGATTGTGGCAGCAGTGCATTTGCACACATTTTTACTATCACCCAGTAGGAATTAACAGCCATAAAACTTCTGTTGCAACAATTAACTATTGTCCCTGAAGCACTGCAATTTCAAGATATCCCAATCAACACATAATAACTTTCCATTCCTCATCTTCTATACACACAACTGCCAAGGCTTTCATTTCCTTCAGGAAGGAATTATCAAGCTGTATGACTCATTCTGGGCATATATGTATATATCTAATTATAACAACATTTTAGCCTGACCTGTCTCTCAGAAATTCAGATAAACCTGTTTAACTGAGTTCAACAAACAATTCAAGATCTGCAAGAAGGTATTAAGTACTTTTCATATGCTAGACTTTATGCTGCTATGTTATCGGCTTCAGTATAATAATACAGGCCTATAAAACCCACAACACACAAATAAATTTGTTTGCCTCCCATCTAAAATGGATGTTTGCTCATGCAGCCATTCCATGGTAGAAGGGCATGGATAAAATCACACACAACTGCTATTGAGCCATGGCTGCTCCCCACTGGCTCAGACTCCACATCCCCCGAGCACACACTGTCTGTCTGCTCCCCAGGCCTCTGAATGCTCAGCAGCATCCCATGCTGACACCAGAGACTCTACTACTCTGCAAGTTTCTCCAAGACTTACAATACTGCTGTGGCCAGAAAATGGAAGTGAAGAGAGTTGTCAGATTAGGAAAGTGGCTGGAAAATACAGAGAAGCCTGAGGGAAAGGCCAAAATTAGTTTGGAGAGGCATGTGAGTACAGCAGGAAGCACTGCAGATTCCTGTAGCTAAAGAAACAAACCAGCAGCTTCAGATTAGAGCTGAATGCTGAGAAAAGAATACCCAGTTTCTGGTTTTAGAGAAGATAAACATGGAAAATCTCTGCTCATGAGCTCAATATTAGTGAGGCAGTCTAATGCCTACCAGCTCATCTGGGTGATACACCTATTATTTACTTTGCTTTCCTTAAATGTTTCTTAACTTACTGCTTGGAAGGAATAGAGGTCCTTGGCAGCCTAAGCTGTTCTGTCAATCTAAGGATATTGAATTACTTCAGAAGAGGCATATGCCATAGCTTCTGGCTTGAGAACTTAAAAAAAAAAAAAATGGATTATCAAAACTGATAAGACTGTGGATTCAGAACAAGGCCAAAGTCCTAATACAGTCTATAATTAAACAATTCCATTCTTATTTTGAAAAAAACAAACCAAAACAAACAGAAACTACCTCTTGCTCAAGAGTTTTAAAAACAAAAGCCACTTGAGAGAGGAAAATTAAATCAACACAAAATGCTGCCAAAAGGGAAAATCCCAAGGCATACATAGGATCAACACCTTCCTTAAGCAAAAAAACCTGCTCTGCATGATCCAGTTCTGTGTCTGTAAACATGGAAGAAAAGAAACCTGCAATGCTTCAAACTCTGCCTTCCACTAACAAAGTGCTGCATATTCCTAATGTTGCCCCGTAACAGGCTTACAAAATCCTCAAGGCTCTTCTAATACCCTTTGAGGTTGCCCTGCCTGTTACAGCACAAGTTGTCTAAATCCAGTCACCAAACATTTGGCACAAGTTCTCAACTTCTTCTGTTATGGAAACACATACGTACATAAAATAAACATGATTTCCCATCATGCTGCCCTCAGACATAAGCTCTAAGTGATGCTGTATCCCTCTTACACAGGCATATCATCAACTGTACTCTCAAAACACGAGGGGATAATTAAACTCATTACAGAACAGGTCCAGCACAGGCAAGTGCGAGAGAATTCTCCCCGCAGTGACTCAGACCCCGATTGACCAACGGGCCTCTGAATCAACAGTTTCATCTCCATAGAAGTGAAACCCTGGCAGAAGTTCTGAGCACTTGTAGTGCCAGGCTGGTGTCAATTATGCTGAGCACTGGAAGCAAGGAGACCACCTTTGTGGACCACAGGCTGAAAAAAGCCATGAGACAGTGGCTGATTTGTTTATTCTCCTGGGCTATATTTGAAGTGGTGATTCAGCCTGTCTGCCTTACTAATAACTCCTTCAGCTCATCATTTCAGCCACCTTCTCCAACCTCCAGAAGTCTTCAGGATTCAACTATTACTCTACACACACTTGAAGATGAAAAATGCTACTACTGTTGCTAGAAAAGACAATTCCACCACACAGAACATATACAGTTTTTAACTTTTAAAAGCTCTCTAAAATCAAACCATAGCTATATTACTGGGGAAAATTGTGTGTGGATTCCCTACAACAACAATTTCTGCCATGGATTTTCCTGTTGAAGGCAATTAATGCTTGCCTTTGTCCACAGAAGAAAAGCAGTAATCACTAATTATACTTTTATAATACGTCACTAAAGCTATTCTGTTTCTCAAAATGTTGCAGCAAACTTCTTCAGTCTAAAACTCTTCCTTTTTGGTCTCAAGATGCTTCAGGAATCTCTTCTGTTATGCTGAATTATAACTATAAAAAGTTATTCTTTGAAGTCTTTCTTAGATTTATTTGCTTGCCAAGAACTCAAAAATAGCTGAACAAAGCAGCAGCTACAAAGTTAGCTCACTATGAGGAAGCATCTGTGCTGTTTTCATTTTCTTGGCTTTTTGGGTGGGGAGGGTTATTTAAATGGCAAGCAACTGCTGTGAAGGAAGAGAAAAAAAACAACCAAACAAAAAAACCCACATTGAGCAAATCTTCCAATTTTTAGTATGATAAAGCATTATAAAGCTCCACCTCTTCTATGATAATGTTTAGTGTGTGGAATGGCCCAAAACTTCCCTGTTTTAATTGAGCACATATCCAAAAGAAATTAGTAATAATGTTAGCAAAGCCTGTCTGAATAACTTGATCAGCCATCTTAGAAATGTTTCCTCTACTGAGCACAGGGACAGGAAAAACAAAAACAAAAACAAAAACAGAATAAATCAAATAAACTGTCCCTCTCATGGCAAAGTGCTCACACACATGCTGTATCTCGAAAATTCTGGAAGTGTCTTTACCTTTGCTCCACCAGAAACACAGACACTGAACCAGAGTGCATCACTCCAACAGCAGCTAGAATGAGAACTGCAAAATTGTCACCCCAGAAGGTGAAGAAATTCACTGCCCACATATGTGCATCTTTGCCTCAGAGTTGCATCTGTAAGTTACAGAAAGTGATGGTGACACATATCCTGCTAATTGGCATACAGCTCCCCAGTCTCCTCATTTTACAGCAGTTCTTGGCAAGCACACCATACCAGGAACCTGCTTAAATTGCTAATTAATAACAGACTTGTCTTTGGGAGGGTGGGAAAGGGTTAATCTTTTAATTGAGCCGTTCCTACAAAACAGAAGTAAATAAGAAACATTAACTTTACAAACCATGAGTTTCCTTTCAGTCTGTACTCAAACTAATACAACAGGCAAAAGCATTTTATTGATTTTTGACTCAAAACAGGGAACACTATTCCTAACAAGAGAATACTCTCTTCTTGTTTTTCCTGAGCAGTTCACAGGGGGATTAAACAAACTACCCAATAAAGCTGGGTGGGAACTCATATGAATGGAAATATCAGCTTCATATTTGATACCTAGATCTTGGCCAAGGTACCTGGGCAATGGAATAACTCCTTTTTATGGGACCCAGATTAAGCTGCAATATGAAAGTGGTAGGGACTGAATACAGTAACATGACCCAGCTGAAACATTATTGATTCACTTGCGAAATGCACAACCGGAGTATAAATAAGACTTAAATACAATGCAGTGTCACTGAAACAAATAACATTTAGTGGCAGCTCAAAGATAATGCACATCTCTCATTTAGAACATTATCTGTCAAGTTTTATGGTCTTACTGTGATTTTTTTTCACCCCAATAAGTGCTTCTGAGGAGAAAAGACGGACAAGGGCTGGAGTGGAGTTCTGAGGACTGATTCTGCAGTCTTCCCTTAACACAGCAAATACTGAGTGATTAACTCACCAGGCACCATAACAGAAACTTCACTCAGGGTGAATGGCAATTACAGAATCTGTCCAGAGAACTGAATATTTCATATTCAGTATGTATATTATGAAATAGTCTTACCTCAGTAAGAGCGTGCAGCTGTCCTTTATGCACACAGACACCCATAAACCTACAAGAAACAAGAAAAGAAAAGTGGTTTGGGCTTTTTTTTCCCCCCCTCTTTTTTGTTTTTTAAAGAAACTAATATAGGATACAACAAAAAAGGAGGAAAGAGAAAAAATTCAGCCTCACAGAAACTGCATACCTCACCACTGATTATTTAAACATCTCAGCACAAAACAAAATCATTTATCTACACTACAATATAATTTGAATTCGCAGTTCCAAGAGAGCACAGGAGACAGCTCAACCTCAAAATGGAAAGTTACTAATTTGACTATAGGCAAAGGCCAGCATATAATGATTTTTGCAGAAAAGAACAGTCTCAGAGTCCTATTTTAAGGAAGTTTAAGCCAAGTAATCCACTGTTGGTCTGCATAAGCAGAAAATTACTTCCCTTTGCATTTTGCTGTTTAAGCATAAAGATGTTTCTTCCTATTCCATTCTTAATCAATCAGGAATATGAGGGCACATATGCAATGTATAGTTCCCCTCCCCAAACTCCTCTTTCCAACACTTGGATAGAAGCAAGTTTCAATATTATCCAGCATACACACATTCCACAAGTGTTACCTACACTGCACAATTTTCAGACTCCTGCTGTTAATAGCAATGATTGCCACCCTTGGTTTGTCTGGAAAGCAACAGAATTTGCATAACCAACTGAAAGCTCATTTTTACCACCTTACAAGCTGAACTTCAAAGTGACAAAATGCAAATTAATACCACTAGTAAACACCTCCAGTGAGAAAGTAAAGTTCAGTAAAGCTGAAATTTTAAACACTTCAGAGACTTCCCTGCATAGTTCAAGTCTTCGTTCTTATAAGAATTAACTAATTCTCAGGTTCAGCATTTAGATTTTGGTCTCAGCAAGCAAAAACAAACTGTCTGACATTTCCATAATGTTCAGAAATTTTCATTTTGCAAGTAAGAGATAGACATGTATGATCTCAATAAATGTGACAGGAATCTTGTGGACAACATTTCAAAGTAAAAGGGCCTTTTATATCCTGAAACACTTCCGAATTTAAAAACAAAATGATGCAAGATATGTAGTGCTAGTTCAGCTAAGCTGCTTTTGAAGAAATGAATGATCCTCACTGTTCTCTTGTCTAAAGCTGACTGCTAAATTACAAGCAGCCAAAGAAAAATAATATAGGTAAAGTCCTTTGCATAAGCTGAGCTGTGGAAATCTGTTTTTATAACCAAAGAAGCAGCAAGTCTTGTATTAGAACTTCTACTCCTGCTCTCACCTCAAACACTCAAACAATATTCCCTGAATATGGGAATTTTAATTTGAGAGACACTGAGAATCCAATTCCTCTTGTTTATTGTAGAATCCTAGGACATGATCAGGTCCTCAGGGGAAAAGAAAGAAGCTTCTTTTAGATATACCATCTACTCAAAACATTGCTCCTTCTGAGTTTCACTTGGTACAGCAATGAACATATGAACAATTTTGTAAAGAAACTGACAAATTAAGCTTCCTGAAATGAAGAAACCAAGACTTCTATAGAGCAGAAATCTATTTCTGAGTGCATTCTGAAAGTCTCCAGAGCTATCAGGCATGGTGTTAATGGCTTCATTCACAAGCAAAAATGGAAAGCACATCAATCCAATATATTAATTCCTCTATAAGACAACTTTTCAAAGTATTACATTCAAAGCATTATTTTCTCTATTAATTACACAAAGTTAACCTCCTATGGCAATATTTTCATTCAAAAAACCCGAGATTAAATAATTAAAAATTACAATGTTTTCATCTATAAATCAACTCTTCCTTTGTAAAGGTGTATCACACTACTTACAAATTAAGAATTCATTGTATTTGACTTAATTCCAAAATACAAATCCATTTAAGAATTTATCAAAATTTTGGAAAAATTTAATTTCTTGTCTCATCTTTACCAAACAGGAAAAACATCACTGTCACTTAAAGACTGGTAGAACTTAATGTTTTCTGCTAACCTGTTTTGGTCAGGAGAAGTCTCAATGGAAACATATTCATTACCTTTGTGAACCTATGCTTAAGGCAGCAAAGACACATTGAAACAAGTTACCAAGAGTAAGAGTATAAAAATTCTCAAATGCTTAGGATTTCCACTAAGAATTAAAAAAAAAAAAAAGCTCCATATCATGATCTCATGGAAAAGACGCTGGACATAAAGACACATTTATAAACCCCCACATATTTAGAAACTATTACCCAGGAAAAGAGAAACTAAATACACTGATAAAGACAAAATTAATGAGTTTACAAGCAACATACTGAAGCCATTTAAACTTAGTGTGAATGAATCTCAGTTTTCAGGCTCTGGAAAATAGATTGATAGAACAGACCTCTGGCAATCCAAATTCCTGGAAAACTTCTGCTTAGCTGTTTCATCAACAATAATGAGCCACTTGGTTAAGCCAAGAACTGCTACAAAACATTGTTGGAAAGGATTTTTCACTCAAAGAGAATAAACCCAGCTGCTACCGGGAAATACAATTACCAAGCAAGATTTAACATGGTTTCAATTTCTGAGACTGCCCCAGATGTGATTCCAAGTTCTGTGGATAGGAAGCTGACATGCTGGTCTAGCACAGCTGAGATTATTCCTGTTGGCTAGACACACTGTCTCCTGAGCCAAAATGTGCTTGTAGGTGAACTTCAGCAGAATGTCTTGTCAGCCAAAGGTTACACTTCCCATAAGCATTTCTAGCTGGAAGGAGCTCCAATAAGCCAATCCTCCACAGAACAGGAGACCATTTGCAGATTTAAGGAAGTTTATTTTCAAGACAGTGTATCTGGCCTTATCAGCAAGCTGAAACACTTCCAAAATCTGGATGGAAAAGTTTTCCTAGAAGCTGCAAATAGGATGATACTTGAGTCCACCCAACTAAATACAGTGCAGCACACTTCCACTACCAAATGCTTTCTAACAAATGTCAGCAATCTACACACATGTTAAAAATCTTATTTCATAAACAATCAATCTGGAAAACCTGTCCTCCTAAACAAAACCAAGAGAAGTCTGGATATTCTTTAGTCCTTCACAGCAGTTACAAAACCTACTTTCAGTTCAGTCAGATGGCAAGGGAGAAAATTCTGGACAGAATAGGGGAGACTAAATACTGTAGCCTCAGTCTGCAATCTTTGCCTTAATTTATCAAGCAAAAGTAATATCCAGATCATACAGCCTCTGTGGATATCCAGACACTAAACACATGCTTCCAGTTAAAAGAACTTCACTGGGACACATTCCTGTTCTGTGGATAAACCTGGGGCAGCTACAGTTCAACAAAAGAAATCGATGCTCTCCAAATTTACGGCTTGTAATGAGAAAATACACCACTTTGATAACATTAAACAAAAGAAACAAACCAAACACCAATGCAAAAGCCTCTAGTACAAGCTAAGTACCAGAGACAAAAGGTCAGAAGCCACATGCTTATTTCATTGCACTGACTGCTGGAGAAGGAAGAGGGCAAGTAAAAATATTAAGCCTGCATTAAGGCCCTTCTTAATGGTTTAGGCATCATGCCAGATTAAAAATGTATTTTAAGTTTTCTACACTTGCATCTTGATTCTAGACAGAGGTAAGGCATTCAATCTATCATTCCTGTAACATACACAACACATACAGCCTCTCTTCTGCTGTCTTGTACACTGTACTTCTAAAATAGTCCTTTTTGATTACCATGTTACCCAAAGAGAAGCAAAAGCTTTCTTTCCTGCTAAAGCACTGCTCGGTACAGGACAAAGGATGTTAAAAGATGAAATCTATCCTTCTGGCTATTGTAACAAAGCCCATCACAAGCAATTTTACAAAAAGGAAGGTTTGAAAGGATAAAACTACACACATGAAAAAAAAAAATCCCTGATATTGTGTTCCCAGGGTGATAGACTCGTCTCAAAGGGGATGAAATAAAATTCTCCTTGAAAGGAGTTCATGGAATATGCACACAGTGTGCTTATTTGTGTGCCTGCACACACAAGAAGGTGGATTTAATCAATGAGTCAATCTGCCTGCATGCTCACAGCCAAACACGCAGCAATACCTCCAAGTGTTCCCATGAGAACACTTAAGACATGAGCTAAGACTTTCTGTGTACAGAATGTTTTAAATTAAGTCCCCAAGGTACAGATCAAATAAAGAAATACTTTTTCTTGCAAACAATAGTGATATTAAAGACTGAAACTCTACCTCAAAATTGAAAATACACTAATTTAAGAGACAGCACAAGAGATGGAGAATCATTGGTAGCACACCACTTCATTTGTATGAGAAAAACACATCTGTAAGATATTACAAAAAAAAAAAAAAAAAAAAAATCTATCAGGTCTCTCAGGCTGTAGCCTGAAGGCTCCTAAGCTCAGGAAACAAGGATAGAGATTTCTTCAGTCCTTTCCAGACCTATTTTCTTACTTTGATTTGGGTAAAAACTCCTGACTACAGTAGCACATCAGCATTCAGAAAAGTAACAAAATAGTAAAACACATCTATGAGCATAGACCATTTCATAACCATGAAACGACCCAGACCTTTCATAACCATGGTACTTTATCTAACCCAACCCTTGAACAGCACTGCACTTTAAATAGGACACAAGCTAATAGGGAAGTGGAGAAATGCTCCAAACCCCTGTTTTCTCTAACCTCAGCAATTACAGTCTTGCCATGTACCAGCTAACCTGTATTAAAGTGGCTATAGTAAACATCACATGGTACAAACCCCGACCTCAGCTCACTTTTCCACACCCCCTCTCACCATCTGTCTGAGGGAAGATGTGATAAAACCAGCACATCCCACATCCAAGGCACGAAGAAATGTAGATCGGAGGTAAAAAAGCATTTTAATTCTCCATGTTTAACTTGTATGCAGGAGTGAGATGGAGACAGGAGAGGAGGTTGATGGTAGAAACAGAAGAAAACACGCCTTGAACACCATTCATCTGCTTCTGCCCTGTCCACTCCCTAAAATATCCCCAACCTGGACCCTGGGGAAACGCCAGCAAACCAGAAAGATAAACAGCTCTCATACACAGTTTGTTATAAACACCAGACAGTGACTGAACAAAAAGTTACTACATTGTAGTTAACACCTACTCATGCCTCTAGAATCACATCTGCTAGCTGAAATAAGAAACAAGAGGAAGGGAGACAAAAAAACCTCCCAAATCCCCTATTTTTTACCATCATGCCTATGTAGCTACAAGAGCTGGAGTCTTCTGTTCTAAAATATCCTTAACAGACTGAAAAAGAAGTTCAATTTTTTGCCAAAACAAATCCTCTAATAGAGGGCAGACTCATTTTCTTCATGGAAAACACATTAGAAACTTACATACACACATATATTTGACCACTGGAATCTTTATGATCCTACCATGGGGACAGTAGACTTACTGGGGACTTAGTAAGTGAAAACTAAGCTCTTCACTTACATCTCTCTTCTAATCAAGATGGATCTATATAGCTGGCCAAGAGCAGAATTTGAGTGCAGAAATATTGAAATGGGTGTGGAGATTTAAAGTCAGCCTTTCACTCCATGGCAAATAAAGCCTGTTGCTTTTAAAGCCTAAATACCCAGACCAGTTCTTCACCAAGTAAAACTGAAACTCACCAAGAGAAACTGAAACACCTTGACTCAATTCCATCTCCTCAAGATGTACAAAAGTGTCAGAAAGGTAAAAACACAGACACACCTTTAGGGAATCACTACTGAGCTAAGGAATGGAAGGAAGTCAGCAAAGTCAGCAACTACTGACAAACTCACACTCCAGAAGAGTGACCAGAGTCTGAATGAAAACCTCAAAATGCATCTGTAACTCTGAAAAGGAGTTGATATGAACAGCACAGAAGCAAAAGCAGGTTCAAAGAGTCAGCAATATTTACCAGTCACATCAGCGCAATCAACAGCAAAAATACCAAAATCTTCAGAATAATATCTTGAAGTTAACTGTGGGCACATTGGAGTTGACAGCTTGTAAAAAGTTGCTACATATTTTAGAGCATTGGCAAAGGGATGGGTTTTTTAATTACCCAAAGGATAATGATGATTCTGGGCTACCAAATGCACTACAAAGAGGAAGAACCCCTTCTCCCTTCCATAACAGTTAACTATACAAACTACAGAAGAGCCCTCAGACAAAAACACCGATTCAATAACAAATTTAAGTTATTACGCATCAGGATGTTCAAAAACACAACCACACTCCCAGCTTAAGCAAGGTTTTAGTGTACGAATATAAATGCCTCATTGCTGAATCTGACATTCACTTTCTAAAACATTAACTTTCTGTCCTACACATGTTGAAATGGTTTGAGAGCAGATTTTGGGGGCTGTAAAGCCAGTATTTATCCAGTTTCACAATTTTACAAGCCATTTGGCAGAGCAACTTCCAGCCCTCACCTGCTTCAATTAACCACTGCACAACACAATCTCAACATTTCAACCTAAGAAACCATTACTATCCATACTGGCTAGCAACAGGAAGGAAAGAAACTTGTTTAGAGTGGAAGTTAACAGTCAGTAGTCCCAAAGCTCAGAGGAGGTGTAGAAGCTCAGAGACATACTATGTAAAAATCAGAGGACACCTTCAAGGCATGTGGAGGAGATCGAGTGGCTAATCAATAGAGAAGTGAACTTGATGCTAGTGACAAAACACCTTACTCAGTAACACAGAACTTCAAAGGAAAAAAATTAAATTAAGTGAAGAAAATTTTAAACAGCAAACTGAGACAGCTCATAGCCCCTGGAAAAGTTATATATTAGAACTTCTTTGAAGAGGATGTTCCCTTTAAATACTAATACAAGCTTAAAATTTCCAAACAAAAATCCCAGAAAATGTTTCAGTGGGAGCACATTGCTGTAGAACATTTTCCTAAAAACCTGCCAGCAGTACAACTCTAGCCGCTCTTATCTGACAGCACAATGTTGCCAAACAAGCAACACAACCTCCCACCACTTTCAGCATAAATTACTATTAATTATTATTTTTATGTGTTTCTAAAGTGGGAAACAGGTTGTTTCACAAGACTAGTAGAAGCACCAAAGATTTATATGTTTATGAAACCTAAATAGAGAGGCTTGCATGTGTGTGTTTATACAGGTATATACAGACACATAGCCAGGTAACATTTAAGAGGGACAAAATCCCCCAGACATGAAGAAATTGGAAACACTGCAGTAAAATTTAAACAAAAACTTAAATGACATCATCAACACACAAAACCATCAAGTTATCACCTACACAGAAAACAACTAAAGCTAAATACTGTTTTCTTGTTTGCATTTCCTGTAGGAATAACCCTGCTCCCTGCAGCAAAGGGACTTACCTAGCAGATAAGAAAAAAAAGCTGTTTTTTTACCAGAGAGCCTATATTTTTTGAAGAAGCCTCAAATCAACCAATTCATACGTCAAATGTAGTTTAGTCTTCTCAACAAACTGTGCAAAGATACACCATTTCTATTAAGTAATTTATTTCTGATTTATTCACTCATAACTGCTTACTCGAGCACAAAAAGACTTCTCTGTCGATCCTGGGTAATAACTAGAAGAACAAATGAAATTCCTCTTTTGCTTCATACATAAATCAATACATTATTGTTCTTCCTTCAGGACCATCCGTGTAACACTGTTGACTTCAAATCATTCATAGGCTCTAAGGCCAGAGGGGACCAGTACATCACAAATATGATCTCTTTTACTTCAAAAGACACCTAAATTTCAGCAATTACTCAGGACTGAGCACAAAAATTTTGGTTCTCAGCAACACCTTTAATTCCATTCAAGAGGGGGCAGGGTTACATTTAGGTACAACTGAATGCTTTTGGCCTGTCAATACATCCCTTTCCTACTCTCCCTCATCCCAACCCAAATTAAATTCTTGATTTTGAACAGAGCTGCAGAGCTAAGTTTTTTTTTAAAAAATAAGATTTACTAACCACACAAAGTTGATAAAGAAACTGATGAAGTGTACTGAGTTGACGATTCTGACAATGTCAATCTTACTTTGGAAAGTTACTCTTTGCACAAACCTTACTAAAAAAGCAGTTTTATCAGTCCCCAGGGTCATATGCTGCTTATCAAAGGATTTAGAAAAAAGAAAATTAAGGAAAAGATGTGGGGGATATATATAAGACATAATTAATGATCCTGAAATCTAAATAACCAGATAGATGATATAATTTAAATTTAAAAAAAGAATAACAGCAAACAAACTGAAGGAGGAGTTGCTTGGAATGTACCTCACCTTGGAGCAGAGAAAATAGACCAGGAATTGTATTTAGGGGTGGCTTACTATAACACTTGAATAAATGTATTATGATAAAACCAATGCCATTTGCTATGAGTAAGAATTCTTTAAGTTCACAGGTTTTTGAGGTTTTAAGAAAAAGAATAACAGAAAACAGACATGAATTAATAGAATGCTCCTTACAGATATCTCAAATGCTTCTGACACATGTCCACATAAATACTGAAGGAAACACACAAGATAATATTGTTACAAATCAGTTGATGAAGACTGAGATAGGATTTCAAGGATCAGAAAACATCATTCTAAAGGATTTTAGGAATCAGTATTATGTCTGTGCTATGTAAAACAATTGCAAAGAAAAGGAAATTAAGTAACAGAGTTCACTGTGTCTCCAGAACTTTTCAAAAAGAGCCAAGATCAGAAATGGATCCCAGGTGTGCACCAGCAGCTTAGGAGAACTGATTATTTGATGCACTGTCATCACATCTTTTAAATTTCATAATGTTATGGCTTCAGCCAATTATGTTAATTGCTTGTCACATCACCATAGAAGAGAAACGAGGACTAAAATGGGTCAAGAAATAACAAGATACACATTGGAACATTTTGGATTTGCATGCAGTAATCTAATGCAAAGCAAGAACCAACCTTTTCCTTCTAGGAGCATATAAATTAGATTAGTTCAACTCTAGCTCCTTCAGTCCTTCTTATCCCACCTTGCAATACTGCAATAAGAAAATCCTAAAAACTAGTAAGCAGACCTAAGAATAAGAAACAGCTATGGCACTTTGCATTGTTGAATTTTAAGATTAGCAACCATAAGTTAGTTGAATAGTGTTAAATTTGCAGTAACTTAAATTCACAAAAAGAAGCTAAATTTCACTCTTCATATCACTTTATTGATTCATCAGAAATTTAAAATGTGAGCATTTGTTTTTCTCTTACATAAGTTACTCGTTACCGGCAAACTCCAGATAGCAAAATCATGTCCACGTCGGTTTTTTTTTCTCTTAAGTCTTTTCTTCTTCTACCCATTCATCTATTAAATTAGCAGTTGATCCTAACACATTCACAACACATAAACCTACAACCAAAAATAACTAAATAAAAATTGGAAAGAGGAGAGCCCTAACGAAGGCAACCTATCTCTGTATGATTCAGAAAAATGCTAGTGTACCTTAAGATGTTCGGATGTGAGAGTCTATTCATAAGTTGAACCTCTTTCAGCATGTTTGCTCTGTTGCTGTTCAGTGTGTTCATCTTCAAAGCCATTACCTGGTCTGAAGTTCTGTGCCTTACCTATTGGATAGAAGCAAAAAATGGTAAGGATATGAAATGAAAGACTGAAGAACCAGTACTGTTGTAGTGCAATGTAGAGATCCTTCATGACAAAAGTGATCCATACACCAATTTCAGCAGTCTTTATCACAGAGATGACTCTCTATAAGCATACTGTGCAAAAGTGAAATGGCATTTTGCTCTTTTCTTGCAACTCATGATGACAGAAAGCTTGAGGAGTTGGAAAAAACCCAAACTATTAGCTTCTAAGTACAAGTGGAGGAAGCCATCTGTTTGTCCACAGAGAAAAAGTTTCCCACTCCAAGACCTATGAAACCTATCTTTATACCACCCACATCCTTTCTTTCCCCCTCCAGTGGTTGCTATCATTGTTCACAGAATATGTTATATAAGGACCTGTTGCTTACATCTACAGGGCAGATTTTGGAGGTGCTCAGTGTTTACTTCTGAAAATAGACTCTGATCCAGCTTCCATATCCAGGGGACTGAAAGCATTCCTGTCATCCCCTGCTGCAAAGCAGAGAGGTTCCTGCACAGGGCATCACCTCACCCAGGGTGTCAGTAGTGGCTGCAGAGCATCAGAAAGAAAAAGAGGATTTTTCTGGCAACTCTGCAGCACCAGCACCTCGTTCAGCATGACTTTCCCCAGTCAGAAATGCAGGACTGTGGCCATTTTTAACTTGGTACTCAAACTAGTCCATCTGTCAAGTGTCATGTAGATGTGTGCTACTACTAAAAAGGACCTGTCACAATAGTGTAAGGCTTGCCAATCCTTTGAATTTCCTTGCAGTTGGGCATTCCCACACACTTGCTGGTAGTACACACGGAAATTATGTTCCCATTTTCTTCCTACATCAGAACCTGCAGCTCATAAATAAAAAAGATGTATTTCTCAAAACACTGAATTACCCCCATGGCAAATTTATTCATGTTTATGGAGATTAGCTTAGGAAGGTCTGTGTTCCAGGAATTTAAGACTCATCAGCTTTCTAATTGAAAACTGAAATCAACATTTCGACTTAGGTACGTACAAACTACGTATATTTTAAACAATAGCAGCCTGTCAGCTTTTATTCCAGGAAACCGTTCACCTTTTCCAGTAAGAGGCTCCTTTAGCTGTGATACGAATTACAGAAAGAACAACTGAACTCATGATAAGCAGGTGCAAGAAAAAAAATAAAAAGAGTATGGATTTTGAAGGTAAGGCTCCCTGGTAGCTCCAAGGCAGCAAGTGATACCTATTTTCACGTTTTATTTGCACACTACTACCTGCAAGAACAAAGGGCCCATTTCAGCTAAACATTCTCATCTAGACATAAAGCCCATGAATTCAGCACAGGGAAGAAAGGGTGTCGTGTTTCAGGTGTGTCTGGTTTAACACTTCTAAGTTGCCTCTTCCCGTCCTAGTTTCAAGTATAGGGTAGCACTGGAAACACCACAGGTGAGTGTAGTAAACAACATCGAGGCACTGAGTAGAAAAATAGTCCTCAGATGCTTTTCCTCCTGTTTCCACACCCCCCCCCCCCCCGGCTTATGTATGAGCTCCTCAAATGCCTCACCTACAGTCACCCAGTAATCCCAGTGCAGGAGGGATCAGGGAAAGGGGGTGGAGAAGGATATAGAAACCAGCACTGAGTAGAAACCAACTGCAAGTTCATGAGCATGGGGCTCCTCCTTTCCGTGGTAATATTGGTTTTAAAATAAAACTGGTTAAACTACAGCTTTAGTGCATTACAACAAGGTAGTCTAGAATCATTCTCAACACAACCTGTCTTGCCTGTTTGGCATGCTTAGTGGTTTTAAGCAGGATGATTGCATGTTAAGTTGATGAGGTTTATTGTTACTTGCCAGGTTTCTTGTGTCAGTTGTGTACGTTCATTAATTGTTAATTTTACCCAGCCGATTTGAATGAACAAAGTAAGTTGAACAGGTCAATGTCTACACAGAGACTTTTAAAACATATTTTAATTATACCTTAGTTTTATTATGAGTAATGCCTTGGGTGAGCGGGAAAAAATTTAAAAGCTTTTCACGGACGTAGAAAACTTCAACAATGTGAATTTAAATAAAGAAAAAAGGACCATGCTTTGAAACTATACACAGCAGCAGCTAAATCAACACACTTCCTCTGAGACGAAGATTAGGAATTTTGAGTGTTGTAGTGGAGTAATCCGGGGTTTTCAGGGAACAGGAAAGGATTTGAAGTAACTTAATTCCTACAGTCAGAGATGCTCTCAGCAGAGCTTCCTCAGACATGAGCTTTCCACCAACACAGAAGCTTCAAGGTCTGCCAAAAGGGAATGAATACAGGTAGAAAGTGATCAGGAACTCAGATAGAATGTGGTCTTAAACAGTATTTGCCTCCTCATGAACTCCGCCAGCTACCTCTTAATTTCTTGCTCATTTCTATAATTCACTCAGTTTCACACCAAAATTTCTCGCTCTTTTGCCTCAGTTCTGAGGTAAAGGTAGAATTTATCATAGGATCTTTTTCCTTGTTCAGACTGCTCTTCTTAAGCTAAGGAAACCTCAGAAAAGAAAGTGGGGGGGAAAGGGACTCTTCCTCTCTTGCTACATAATCTTTAAGCAAGGAGGAGGAAGCAGAACTGGAGGTGAGAGGGCATCTTTCTCAAGAGGACAATACTCAGTATTATGAATAATATCAAGTATCAGTTTATAAATTGTGGAGCACAATGCTAATCACTCAGAATATAGTTAAGACTAATCTTGTTCACTCCTCTGAAGCACAACTGGCAAATAGCATTTCCATGGCACGAACAAATTGACACAAGGAACTGACAGGTTCTGTCTTCAAGGTCTCAGTCAAACTCTGAATCATCACCATGGAAGGAACCATCAGCTCTGCCCTCAGTGCCTGCTTATCCATCAGACATACTCCAGACAAAATTTGTGTCTATCCCAGCATGCCTTGCCAAAGCCCTGCAAAACTGTTTAGTTTTAATCCTTCTCCTCTCAGGCCACCTCTGTGCCATAAAAACATGGAAGTGATGTTTCAACCACCTGACTCCAGAAGGAAAATGAGTAAATATTTTGGCAATCCTGCTGATCCAATTTAACATTTGTTTACAAGGCAGCTTGCCTCAGGCATATGCCTGTATACTCAACATAAACAGGGATTTGCTCATGCAATTCAGACCTCTCACTGATGCAACTTGCAGATTGCTGTGAAGCTGTTAAAGCTGTTTGCATTATTATTAATTAGGGCCCCTTGCATATCAGACCAAATAACCTTTCAGCAATGTCTGGATCATGGTGCCTCTGCTTAGAAACATTCTGACAATCCTACAGCTGCTTGCACAGTCTTCCAGCTTCTCAGTCTGCTTACCTATGTGTGTGACTCCATCTCCAAGGTCACAGTAACCAGATATTGCCTCCCTGTTTTATTGCTGACAGGCAGTTAAACTGTCCCTTTGCACTCTGATTCTCCTAGGACCAAAGCACTTTGGACTTTGCCCTGGCTATGGTTACCGGCATGGTTCTGCTCACATCAGACCATGTTCTGATCCTTATCCCTTTCTTCAGAAGCAAGTGGGATGTAGAGGAAGTCATGGATACAGGTAAAGAAGTAGTGATGCATTTAAACATAATCTCATAATAGTGATTGCACAGGGTCTCATTCCAAAGAAGGAGTTACTACATAAAGTTCATGAGGAATATTATGCAAAAATAGGGGAGTTTAATGTTCAGCTCACTGCTTGGCTGTGAAGTTCTTTATTACTAAAAAATTAATTGTAATTACATTATTATTTATCTATTACGTCATATATTTCCATCATGGTTCTCTGAAAATCCAAACATTTATATTACTTCCACTTTCTGCAATAGCCAAAATCTAGCCGGATTTCATCTTTCACAAGGCCTTTTCAATCTGTATTGGCAGCACCTTTCCAGGTGGCCCCGGAATAAACATCTGAAGAACATTTCCCAATACTGATATTGTAAATCTGCCAACACAGCTTTCAGCTGTGCTCCTAGATTTTCACTGCATTTTCATTGTTTTCTAAATCATCACTATATAGCTGAAAGTATTTTGTCACAGTTCTCTTCCAAAACTTCATTTAACTGCTTTCCAGTTTTTTCTTACCTTTCCCTCTTCTGGCATCCAGCCTCACTGCTTAAATACATTTACAGATCTTTACTTATCCAGCCTACTTCATAAAATCACATTGCTGCTCTAGAACACACATCAATTTTTTGTTCATTCTTTTACACACCTTGGTCTTCATCTGGCCATTTCACCTTTGCTGCCATGTATCTAAAGCACTGTTTTAAAAGCAGTCCACTCTGGTCCAAATATTTGACCTTCCCTGAGTTTGCTTCTCTGTCCTCATTTGACTTACAAGTATTTTCTCTTTGATGAAAAGAGATTAAGACATTCCCTTAGCTACCATTCTAGGCCATTTGCACTAAATGTGTTACACAGTTTAATTTTGACTGACTGAGTTAACAACAAAGCTTGTGAGGCACATGAGATGATAGAAGTAATCACTGTTAAGGAGAAAAGGCTTCATCGTACGAGTGCCTACTAAATGATAGGAAAAAAGTCTTTCACAGGGAAGCTGACCAGCAATTTGGCTCTGATACAAAACTTCTCTCAAAAACAGACTATTTCCTTGCTGTCACAGCAGAAAAAATCTTCCAAAAAAATAGGCTCAGCTGTATTTTATCCAAGTCTCACAGTCAAGCTACCAAGTCATCACACTTACAGGGACATATATTCATACCCTGAGGACAAATGTGTTAGAAGAATGCCTTAACTCTATGGTTGATTGAAAAAAGTTCCCTTCAGCAAAGAAGATAAACCTGTTCTTCAGCTCAGTTCACTTATAAGTCTGTAATCTGAAATGTTTTTCTTAACATTAAAAGACACCCACTGTCAGACACAGATATTCATAGTAGTGATGCCTGATTCAAGTCAAAAATTTCATAGCAGTGGGAAATTTTGCAATGACAAACAGAAGCTGAAAGAAATACACCAGTCCAGATCATACTAAGCTGCTATGTTGATGCCAGAGAGTCAGATGGGTTGTGGCTGTTTTCAGAGTAGTAATACAGAATGTCACTATACTACAACTTCTTGCAGCAAGAGAGAGACCTGCCAAATGTAACAAAACTTTGCCAAACAAAACTGGCCAGCATGTGTTACAAGAGTTTTAGCCCAGGTTCAGAAGATCTACAGAAACTAGGCACAAAATAAACCCCCAAACCTTTCAAAAGCCTGGCAGTTGTTGTGATTCTACTAATTTCTAACACTAAAAAGAGTTGAGAGAAATACAGAGAAAAGGCTGGAGACTTTACCATTTTCCCTTTAGTACAAAAGCTCAGTATTAGTCAGACAAAGGTCCTAATTCGACAACTTCAGTAACTTCTAGCACAAATTCGGCAAAAAAATAAGTTCAACTACTAGAGAATATTCCACACCTATGGTCAAACAAATTCTCTATTTTTTTTTCAAACTGAAGTGAATTTCTAATTAGTAATACAGCAGTACCATTGATACTCTGTAAATCCACTTGTGTGCCAAAGAAACCTCAATTTTTCTTTTGTATTTTGTTTTTCTTCATTGCCTATTGTAATGTAGAACCAGGACCCAAAATAGAGCCCCCTTTTATTTTAAACAAACCATTTATTGATAGGAATCTATGCACATATCTCTGCCATTAACTTGATCTCAATCAAGCCATAAAGGCAAAAAGAGACTACAGTCTTATTTTGAGAGAAAGCACCAATCCATCAGAGGACTATTGTTCCACAGTTTGAGATGAGAAATAAACAGGCACAGCCCAGGGTGGGGAAGTTGACTGATTTTGTAGCCAGTTCAGCAGAATGTAACCATATAAACTTTCCTCTGCAATCCAGGACATGAAACACAGACACCGGGTGAGTACTCTTTTACCACAACCTCAGTAAACAGCTCAGCCATGTACTTTACACCTGAGTAATATCATAGTCAGGAAAGAAAAAGAAATAATGAGTTTGAAGGTCATAACTGAGAGCTTATTCCTAATTTTCGGTGTTAGCTATCCTCAGCTCACCCAGCAGCCCTGAGCATGCTACTTCCTTTCGTTACCTCTCTAACCACTCTATAATATTGAGGTGATTTTGTCTACCTGCCAGCAAACTGGAAGACTGACATCTGCAAATGACTGCTGTAACATCCAAAGATAACACATAATCAGATACTGTATCTGTGTTCCTATTTTCCCATTTAATTTAATACTTATGGTTAAATATTTCCCATGCTACTATGAGTTTATCCTGTATGAATGATAATGACACTTACATAATCTGAAGATGTTTTTGAAGAAAATCAATACTTTGGACTGAGTTTTCCTGACACAGAAATTTTATCTTCTAATTTTACAGTTTATGAACAGTTCAGCACTGAGCACACAGTCCTCCCACTACACGAATAATCTCATCATTGGTATTCCAACACATTTGTGGGGCTTCTTTCCAAAACTGTATGGGAGCCTTGACAGAAAATTCTGTTTGGAGCAGAAATAATTTCCTTGATAGATCTTTCAAACAAACTTCCTTGCATGAGCAAGGAAGTCTCTCTCACCTTTCAGAAGAGAGCCCACTGACATACAACTATTGCTATTATAATCACAGCACTTAGAACTTGATCACAACCACAAATAAAAAGGAAGCAGGGAGCAGGAAGAAGCTACATTTTGCTTGCCTGAAAATACTTCAGCTATTATAAATTTATACAGTTAATAAATTTCAGGTTACAGCCAAAACCAAAAATTCTATGTGATTTCTTGTTATTTAAGCCTCCATGAAACTGCTCTTCTTGAGAACTAGGTTCTTACACAATTAACTAATTATATATGCCATGCAATTTCTTGTCTCTCATCATGGCCTGTAAACGCTAGGAAGCGCAAGAATTGGATTTGCAGGATTTAACTGCAGGCGGCTCATGTGAACGCTACAAAGCAGCACCAGTGAGTCAGTGTTAGACACATTGTCAGCTCCGGATTAGTTAACAAAGCACCGCTGTCTCGGTATCGATCACTCCAGTGCATGTTGCAGAGCTCTGTCCTCTCCTCAACCCCTAATGCCACCAGCCCATCAAACAGAGGGCCCGGCCTTGCAGAGCTGCTGCCCGTGCAAAGGGCCCCGTAGCCAGCCCAGGGCACTCCCAGGCTGTGCCAAGCACAGGGACGCTCCACAGCTGTGGGACTCCCAGACACGGGAAGCACGTGGACAGGGAAGATGTTCCTACAGTTCGGCCTCAGCATCTCTTGGGAAGAAGTTTTGGATCACTTGCATACAGAATACCACCAACTGCAGCGGGAAAGATTAAAAGAAGCCCGGTCATACAGGCTTTGGAGTTCCTTTCTCTAATCACTTCCAATGGCTGTTAAGGAGCTATGGAGAATCATTCCCTATGAATCTGTCACTGTAAGCATCTCTTTTTTGTTAGTGCCACCAATAGCAATTTGCAGTTCTCATTTTTACATTTCCTACTGGGCAGTAACACATACGCATTTGTGTGTATTAACATCACAGACACTCCCCAGGCACAGGCAGTGAAATCCATCACTGAAATATATTTAACTTTCCCCTGCTGCCAATACCAGTAAATAAGAGTCCAGAGAGGTGCCTCAGAGGCGTCTCACAAAGATTTTAAGTGATGCACTCTTGTTCTCTGGGCACAGTCATGTTAATACTGGACATATGCCAGCATGCCAGCACAGTTATTTGAAGAACAGTAAATCAGCACCTGTCTCTCAGTATCAGCTATGAATGAGCTTACACAAATGTGCATGTTTGCCAGCTGGCAAAACAGAAAATCCCAGAGCTGCCAACCCAGCACATCTCCATCCAGAACAGAAAACTAAACAGATCTCATTTAACCGTGCTTGAGAAATTATTATGGAAAACAAGACAAAAAGCACACAAACATTTCAGAGCCAAGGGAATCTTGCCACCTGTTTTGCCCTGGGAAAACTGCACAACGATACTCAGATTGGCACTTTTCCTACAGAAGAAAATCAAAGGCCCAAAGGACTCTGAACTACAGCAGTCACTGTACTAAACACAAAATCCAAATAGGGGTTATCTCCTGTTGCAAGGTACTTGTTACAGTATCAGTGTCTTTCTTACTGTTGACAGAATTTGTGAGCGTTCTCTCTATTTGTGAGGACAACAAAGACTTACCTCAGATATCCCACGTATCAGCTCTTCAGCAAGGCTGAGGAGAGGCCAAGTTTTCAAAGAAGTGAAAAATATATTTCAAAATGGACAATTTTACATTACACTATGTTGCTGGGTTTTTTTGTTTTGTTGGTGGGGGGTTTTTTGTTTGGTTGGTTGGTTTTTTTGACTGAGTATTTTTTAACATCAAGTTTGCTCCAGAGATTTTTATTCTGGCTTTTTAGTCATCAAACAAACCATTCATTTTCAGGGTAATTCTATCATATTTTCTAAACATCTCTGTCTTCAACAGAGAAGCTGTCTGACCCAACCAGAGAAAGTGAAACTGTAAGAACTGTTTCACCCTGTTTTAATTTGTGTTACTCAGTAGAGTTCTAGACTTTACTGTAGTGATGCCAAGCAAGACTGTAGGAAGAAGCATTATGGAAGAATAGTTTTGAAAATTTTCTTAAAATATTTCAACACCACTACAAAAGACAAGGCTTTCATTAAATCTGCTGCCTGGCTCTCCTCCAAATCCCAGTGTTTCCTCAGCTGAGGTTTTAAGATGATTATAACATGCATATCTTAAGACTTCTACCCAAAAAATAAACTAATAAAAATCAGACCTTGTTTCAGATAGCAGATATGAGTTGGCCCTCCATTCTACCTTGTATTCCAAAGCATTTTCAATTCTGCTAAGAGTGTTCTACACTTCAGAGATATGCAAATGTCATTAAAATTCAGAATTGTTAAGTGGGGAGGAAGTGAGTATTTTGCCCCATGGTACAATCCATACAGACTGAGAACACAGATGAGGTTTTTAATTTCTATATTAATGATCTGTTGGAGTAGAGCCTATTTATTACTACTTCGCCCCATAGCCTATGCCCTATAAAAGCATTTGCTAATTAAGTGACAAGGACTAGGATGACAGCAGCTTGGCACCTCAATAGCAAAAAAAGCATTAGCAAGAGGAAGACAACTGTCTGGTTAAGTGGTTACTGTACAAATCATCCTAGCAGCTGGAAAAAGGGCTCCAAAGGACTGATACTTCACATATCAGTGTAAGAAAATCAAACTCAGAAGAGTTCTACTTTGACTAAGAAAGCAACAGCACCCTCAGCATTTATGCCTCAGTTCCACAACGGTGCTTCTTCCTACTCCTGACTAGAACCAGAATAGAAACAGATTAGAATCACCTCTCTGATACAACTCCAGAGTTTGAAGTGAATTTTCAGGGTCATTCTAGCTTCCTTGCCTAGATTACATAATACACGGACTGTATTCCCAAACAATCAGTAGCTTGTTTTAACATTGAAACTTCACAGGAGAGACCTTTAGCCTTCAACACCACCCTACCTCAGTCACTTTGAGCAAGGTGAATTTCCTTCACTAGTCAAAAGGAAAAGATTTTCAGCTTAAATTTTTAAAAAGTGAGGCCAAAAGGTATACATGGACAAGAAGAGTTGCTGTCTTTTTCTAACTGGCATCATATCACACAGGGAGGGCAGGGAAAAGATCAATGGCTCTACACCTGAGTGAGAGAAGCTAAGCCCTGGTCAAATGGGTGTCACTTCTCAGTCACAAAGTATATTCCCCATGCCTAAAAGATCAAATATTATATCTGCAAAACCAAAACATGGGATAATCCACTTACTCCTTCCCTACTCCTTTTCCACCCTAAAAATAAGGCTTCTGCCACTATTTGTCATAAGTAGACCGACCTTGAAGTATCTCATTTCACCTCATGTAGCTTACAGCAGTTTCAAGAGGAAAAAAACCCACACATCAGTTAAAAAATATAAAAAATCCTATCATCTAGACCATTACTTTCCAAAACTGGTGGTATTATAATGCTGGAAGCTGTAACTTCCTCAACACCTTTCCAAACATAATCAAGAACATTCTAAAAAATATATAAAGATAGCCACAAATATCACTAATAAAGCAACAGAAGAGAGAAAAATTTTGGTTGGTAAGGCACATCCCACAGCTGCTTAATTTTTGAAAATAAGCACAATTCTTATTACAGCTTTTAGCCACTGGGCTTTATCATGCCTTTCTCATTACACTGAAGAGCACCTTCAAATAACTATTTCCTTATGGTAAGTCTGTCTATGCACTGTAGTGACAATTTTTACACAGCAAACACACTAAGACTGAAGTCATCCACTGAATCACTCCTCTAGTTATTAAACCAATTTTTATTGTTTCTTTGTCCTCATGTGTTAACACAGAGTTAACAACCTGTGTTCTCCAACTTCAGAAAAGTCAAATGTCCAAGGTTGAAAAAGTATTCAAAGGCTACAACTTGAAAGTTTCCTACAAATACTTAACAGAATAACTAAAATAAACTATCTTTTAAGCCTATTAAGTAGTACCACTACTAAATATCATGGTGAGTGGATAGAGGTGTGTCCTGGGTTGAAGTATATTCTACCACCATCTTCATGAACTGTTGAAACCAGGTGAGGCAGTGCTCCCTGCCTCCTCCACTCTGACTTATCTTCTGTTAATGGGCCCATCAGCACCTTTGCTACACAGGTCACAGATAACCCCCTCCTGGACTATCTCCTGTTAATGGGCCCATCAGGCCTTATCACATGACTCACCATCCCACTGTGAGATGCTCCGCCCAGAGGGAGGAACCAAGCATTCCAGCCTGGATATAAGCTGAGACTCTGAACACCAGAGGGGGGCTTACCCACTGGATTCCCAGAGGACCCGAGCTACCAGACCTTTCTACAGGATCACTGCTTCAGGAAGACCACCTCATCTGGACTGCTTCCATCACTACGCTCAGGTTGTATTCTGACTCTGTCAGTGGTCTTTTGTATTATTGCATCTATTTTATTTTACTTTCTTTTTTTTTTTTTTTCTATTAAATTGTATCTCTGACTTGGAGCCTCTCATTTGTTTTGCCTTCAAACTACTACAAGGTGTAATCTCACCTCTAATGTTTTACAAAGTTTTTGAAAAACACATGTTTAGACACTTACATTTAGGTCTCTGATCAGGCTGCTAATTCCAGAGGCAAATAAGATCCTTTTCCAGTACAAACCTGTCACTAAATATTCAAAACAACACAGGACAAAGTGAGAGAACTTTGAAACTGAAGCCATAGGGACAAAGAAAAAGCAGGAGAAAGATTTGAGATTCCAGTGAAATTTTACTTTATCAATACTGCTCTCAGAATATTTTTAATCTGAATACCAGAAATCTATGTTATGCGGAATGATGTTTTTGTTGTGTTTCAAATTTCTGAATCGACAGTGTTACTATTTTGTCCCTTAAGACAAAGTGACAATCATTCTAGATAGAGAAGGTATGAAGGAAGTATTTATTGATGATGGAAAATAATTCTTCCAGCTGCTTTCTCAATTCCTCAATAAATTTGTACCATTCCTTTTCCAGGAGCTTCTGCCCTTCCAGCTCAACCTGGTGAAGGGACTAGCCACGACCATCACCTTCACATGAAGTCAGAGTGGCCTGATCTACTGCTGGAGGCTTTCCAGTTCAGTGTGGTTATGATGCAACCACTCCTCTCTTGCTTAATAAAATTGATTCTTCAGAGATACTAACTCCTGGGCACCTCCCTGCAGTCATCTCTACAATCAGCTTTAAAGAATAGGTTAAGGAGTTGTCCACACACAATGGCCTAAAGCTGCTATTGCCCCACAACAAAAGGATTAAGAACAAGAGAAACCTTTTCCCACTCCATGCTTTTTGACTCCATAAATCTACAACTCAAAGAGAAATAAAGATTTAAAGTGAGGTAGGAAGGCCTAGACAGCAACAAAAATGCCAAACCTTGATGTTCAGCAAAACTTGCAGAAAGTAATTATGCCTACTGGGGAAGAATTAGTTTCCAGGAAACAAAATTAGTGTGATTATCTGCAGTACAGTACTAATGCCAAGAGGAGAACTCTTGTTACTGCCTTGTAAGTCTGAGGACATGATACACATAGCATTAACCAAACTATGGTTCCAGCAACTCTACATCTCATGTACAACAGTTACCATAAAGAAAAACACCTACACACAATTAGCCTTCCTACCCTTCTCTATACAAGCATTCTGCCCAATTAAGTGACTTTACAGTGATAATAATGTCACCTTGAAGAAGGCAATGTTGGCCTAAAGTCTGGTGACAAAGCAGTTTGGTACTAACAAAAAAAAAAAAAACTTCTTTGTGTTGTCAGTGTTTATGTTGGGAGTTTTGAAATAATAATCAAAAGGGTATGATAGAATTAAGGAAAGCTTGCCTCCAGTTGAAAAACCCAGATTCTCTTTGATTTATGCTGACAATTAACCACTTCCTCCACACAAGAATTCAGCAGGGAAGGTACTGGCTTGACAGTCTTAAAGACTGACATCCCATTTATGCAGCAAACAGGCACACACAGAGGAGAGTAAGAACTCTCCTGTAGAGCCCTGGGAGAGGGCCGAGGCCCTGTCCTGCAGATGAGAGCTCCAAACCAATTCTATTCTTAGCCATCCTGCAAAGACCAGCAATAATGCACAGACTCACATTTAGATTTAAAACACTTTGACAGTTCAAATACTGCAGTGCCGTTTATCTGATAAAACCCAAGTTAATAAAGATTCCAGTCCAGGAAAGTGTTGTCTGCAAACTCTGAGACACTGTTTCCAACACCTTCTGCAGTGGGATTTTGCTGAGCCTGGCTGAAAACCAAGCAGCAGGTCCTTTGCCTATTTTCCTGTACCTTTTCCATGTCCTTTTCACAGCCATATTCTCCTTTTAATATGAACTGGCATTCCCTTCCTTGCATGCTCATTTTTATAACTACTCAAATATCTGCTTGCCTCCTTCCACACACTCACAGACATGTTACTCTTCTGACTAAATGCCACAGGAAAATGGAACCCTCTGTCAGTAATGAGTTGCTAGTAGAGTCAATAAGCAAATAGGAAAGACCAGCTGTAGAAACAACTCAGACTGGGAGGTTCTATCTATAAAAGGATCATTTAAAAATAATAAATTATAGCCTGGATACACCAAAGGAGGCTGCAGAATCTTTTATAATGGAAGTTTAAAGGACAAGCCAAAAGTAGCTGCCAAGAACAGATCAGAAATACTTATGCCTAGCTCAGCTAAGGATACTGTACTAATTCTCATAACATCCCTGCCTAGATTTACATTAATTTTCAATTTAGATAATAAGATTGATTAAGCAAAATGTATACAAGTTTTGCAATAGCAGTGTACATAGACTTCTGTAAGGCACCTGAAACTGTGCCACAGCTGACTACAACCAGGTTACCGAGTGGCCAGGGCCAGCTGAAGATACACTTGGACATGACAGAGCAGGGTAAGACAGGGGAGTCTCCTCAGGGAGCTTCCTGGGGAACCAAGCAAGGTCTCCTCTAACTCAATGTTCTGCATTGCCTTCCTCCTGATGGAAGCTGCCACTCAGAACAATCCGAAACTCTTAAGTTTGGACCATTATCCTCTTCATGTTATTTCACTAAGTCAAACCTAGGTCAGAGGCAACAGAAGAAAGTGACATTAAACATTGCTGCACTAGACTCCTCAAGGCCTGCAAAGTTACAGACAAACACAGAGAGAAATGTTAATCTGAATGGTAATGAACTCATAAAGTACAAAAAACCCACAAACTTCCCATTGAGTCACTTTGGAAAGTCAGATCAGTAACATCTCTTAAATCTCCCACAGTCTAGAACAAGATGTTCCAGAGATCAAGCCCACCACCATGACAACGTGCCCATGAGACAAAATATCACAAATGATACACTATCTAGTATTTTTTATGATTTGTATGCTTAGAGGAACAGAACTACCAGTTTTTTCCTAAGTGCATTACAAGTACTTGATAAAAAGAATGATGTATGTGTTCTTCACAGTACCTCTGAGTACAACTCCAGCCTCGTTTCTCCTTTCACATTAGACAGTTAGATGCTGCTTATCTTTAAACATCCTGAAGACATAAAATAAATACTAGAAACAGGATCCTAGCCCCAGGTACAAGGTACGTATTTGGACAGGCACACCTTTCCTGATCAGTCAGCACTTTCCAAAGTCAGAGAACATTAATCTGACCATGCAAATAAAGACTAACAACTAATTAATGAATTGAGGACCATCACTCCAGGGTATTCAAATAGGAGGCCTCACAGTATAAGCACACACAGCACAAATACCCTGAGGATATTGATCCTTTTGCACCCACCACCCATCTTGTTAAGACATCCAAAAGTATGATGCCCCCAAGTATTTATACTTGGCCTTGTACAATTCAATATTAGATCAATGATTCCTGTTTTCACGTATACACAAATAATAAACTGCAAAAAGCCCATTTTTAACACTGGAATGTCACAAGTATTTCCAGTCTCTCTCAGAAGTTCAGCTACAGAGTGCAGAGACAAAAAGAACACCTGAAGGAAATTCTCAGCAACTTGAATACTTAGTACTGGCCTTGAACCTGAAGGTAAATGTGAACAGATCATCCTGGATTTTAGCCTGACTGCTGCTCAAAACCACACATTTTATAATTAATAGTAACTATTTCGTTCATTTCAGTATAATGCTTGGATTCCTCCACGACTCCTTATAGCTTCATCAGCTGGTTTTCCCAACTAGCAGTTTAAGGGTTTGGGATCATGGCTGTTCATTTACACAAACAGTCTCTGCCCAGCACGATCTTAAAAGCAAACCTCAGGGTGCTGCACTTGCCATGGAAATTTAGAACAGGCATTAGTCAGTCAGCTGCTTCAAACCAGACTGCTGATATTTTGACAAAGTTCAGTTTTTCTAAACAAGTTTCTATAACATCTAGTATTCAGGTGAACAGGCATTTGAAGTGTTATAGTGATGGCTAACAGAATCAAGAAACTAGTTTAATACTCTGTTCTGAATAAACCACGGCTTTTAATATGTTTATGAATAAAGGTGCACTAGAAATGTTAGAAGATCATTCATAGCATATATGGCCATTACACATCTGAGCTGTAACATACTCTTATTCACATGTTAAGAGAAGGCAACTTCTATCCACCACAACAGACTATATTTTAAAAGAAGTTTCCACAGAAAAGGATGGAGGGGAAGAAATCAATGGAAAAAATTGTCAGCTACATAGCTAAACAAAAATCCCAAACCCTTAAAACAGTCCAAGCATTCTTTGCTAAATCACTTGAGTGAACCCAATGTATGACACAAAACAATAGACAAATACATTATTGAAAAGGCTCTGAGACATGGTGGGTTTTGAGACACCTTTGATGATTTAAAGGGAAGGCTTCACTGCTCTTGTAAAATTACTTACACAGTAAATTTAGACCTATCCTGGATTTTTCTCAACTTCAATCATTGAGCTGTGAGCCTGCAGATCAGACTGGATTTTAACTGTGTCAAGCCACGAGGCTCTCCTTACTGGAAGCACATCAAGGTTCTCACATGAAATCTGATCATCAGCACAGTTGGATTAATGACAGAGGTGGTCAGGCTGATAAAGCAGCAGAACAGAAACCTGCTTAAATGAGTTTGGAACTGCATCTCTGATAAAGCTGTAATGCATTCTCACCCCCTCACACCAGAACTGCAGAGCTCTGGTCGAAACTGATGCAAAAGAAAAGAGTTTATCACTCAGTGTCTGCCTGCAGGGGGACTGTGGCTGCTTCTGCAAAAACAGACACCAGACACTCAGACTACCACCATCGTACCCAGTAATGCCACCAACTCTGTCCAACACCTTGGGATGTCTAGCTCACTGCAAAGGAAAATAGCAGGGGGAGGTTTTTAAATAATTAGGATTCATTTATGCACATAAAAATAAACTGGGTATCAGGATTTCTCTCAACCAACAAATTTTCAAATTCATCAATTACTACGAATGCTGGAAATGGATCTTTACTTTTAGCTACCTTTTTCCCTCCACCTGAATTCTGACATTCTCACAAGTAAACCAAGGTCTGTTATTTCCCAGTTATTTAGACATGACCCAAGTCTATTGGTACCTTTATACATGGCACAGCAGCTTCACCATAGAAGCTGTAAAGATGAATTCCAGTAACATACAGACCTTTATAACATTTAACATTAGAAAATGTCTCCACACAAAACCAGTTGATACAAAATGCATTACAGAAAGTTTTCCAAACAGGGAAATAAGACAAAACCCAACCAAACAAACCCTTGCTTTCAACTGCTACAAAAGCTGGCTTTCTAAAGAAATGTCCTGCGCTGAGTCTCCTACACATCCCAAATAAATTTCTTCATGTCTACCCATTTGAAAGAATTAAAAACTTGTGTTAGTGAAAACTAAAATTTTGTATATCTAGCTAAACAGAAAAACTTCTGTGGAGTGACTTGCCTTTCCACAAGAGGACATAGATACATTGAGATCTCAATGCCTTTGGGTATTAAAGCAATATAAAAATAATTTCCATTTTCTAATGCAGGTATCTATTTACAGCAATAAAACTGGACAAACGGTTTTTTGGTTTAACTTCAGGAAAAAAAACACATGAATTGTCATGGAATGGACATAATATACTATAAGATAGTTTTCTGGCATTTCACTATAATGGAAACAACGTAGAAAATAACTTAATGTAAAGTCAGGAACTAGAACAAGGAAACAAATTCTTTTTTTCAATGCCTGAAAGACAACTCAGTGTCCTGTTCCTCTACAATAAACTTTACCAGAACAATCAGAGCAGCAGAAACACTACCAGCACTATAAAACTGCATTTGACAAGTTACTTTAAAAAGCTCTTTTCCGTGTCCCGCATTCATAGCAGCAAGCCACTGACAACATCAGATTTTCTCATTCATCTTACTTCAAACCAATCTCTGATTATTGGAGCTAGAAGAGTGGCATAAGCAGCAAAGGAAACAGAGAAGAGCAGTAAATTGTATTCTAATTTCAGTGCAATAAAATCTGTGGTTCCAAATTCAGCAACCATGTATGGAACTCCTTAACACATGCATCCAAGTCTTGTGAGGCAAAGAGTACCAAAGGAATGTGTACCATCCCACAAAACCAATAAACCAGCTAAATTAAAGACATTTACACTTACATATGGGAAAATCAACAGCCATCAGTGTTTAACACTGCATGAATGCAAAAATACATGGCAGAGGTCAAAAAATAAACCAATTATTTTTAACTTTTTCTCCTTTTTTTTCCAAAAAGCTCTGCAACTCCTCAAATAAATTATAAGTGATTCCACCATCATTTGGAAGAGTAATAGAAGAAATATTTGGAGCCTGAAAGTTCTTCATCACTCACTCATTTAGAGTGAAGCAAATACAAGGACTATCACTTGACTTCAGTGAAAAGCAAGTCTTGTACACTCCTATCATCAAACATGAAGCAATCAACACTGAGAGGAAAAAAACTAAACACACCTTGAACACCTCAGAGAAGAAACCAGAGCCAATTTTCTCGCATGTGAAGTCATCAAGACGAGTAAGTCTGGAAAAGGCACTTATCAGGGCTCTGTATGAAGAGGTACAAACTCTTCCTATCTGGGATGCAGTCCCTTCTCCAGTGCCACCATCAAAGTCTTCGGCGCGCTCCAGGCGTGGTGGAAATCCGGCTATTGAATTCCGCTTACTTCGGTCCATTTTGGAAACAAGATTTTATTTCACTACGGGAGGATTTCTCACATCTTAGGTAATCTGCTGTCTTCTCTACTGTTGCTGGATCCTAGGATACAAGAAATTGAGATTACCATAACTGTGAAGATATTTAGTAAGTTTGACAGGACTCCAACAAAGCCTACACCCGTTTAAGAGAGAAAGAAAAGAATGAAGATATCCAAGCAGGGGCACAAAACCCAAAGAAATACAACAAATCACCACACAACATCAACAGTAAAGACAGCAATCTAATGAACTTTTCCTTTAGATTCATGGAAACACCCTATGCTCTGGCCATTCTGAGACAAATAGGCTTGGAACTCAAAATTTAACTGATAACAACTTTCATTCCCTTCCCCCCAACCCTTTATTTTTTTACTTAAATTCTGGTTGGTACAGCAAGCAACCTACCAAGAGGAAACCCAAAAAATGTAACATTTTATTCTACTTCAGTTGCAATTGGTGACCAGTCTACTGCTACAGCAAGAAACTATTTCACTTTTGGGAGTGAACAAGGGATTTCTAACTATAAAAAAATATATATTTTCAATTGACATAAGGAAAGTTATTCACTTGACGTGTCAAAACCTTGTTTTTAAAGCTTTCATTTATGAGTGCTCCAAGACCAATTCCTTACCTGGTAGGAACACAAGGTTATATCCACTGAGCACCCAGCCCCCAAATTTACAAAAACACTGACAATCCTGCTACAACAACAAAGTATTCTTAAAGCAATCTGCCAGACAAATTTCCTCCAAAAAGATATTTTTTAAAGCTATATTAATTTCAGTTCAACTGAAAACACAGGAAACAAGCTACATTTGCCAAGTAGGAGAAAAGGGGGGAAAAAGGGAGGGGGATTGAGAATTTTTTCTCTTTTTAAGAGGATGATGAAGTAATCAGGATGACTCTGGAGACCATCAAATTCAGCTTGGACTGGCAAACTTGACAGGTGGCCTATATTTTTTTTTCTTTAAACCTCAGACTTAGGAGGTTATTCACCTACTCCAAACTTCACTGTTAATTTAGAGCAATTTGGTAAGCACCTACAAAGCCTGAACAAAGTGAACAGCCACAAAGAGTATTTTTTTTTTCCCCCAAGGGTGAATGAAAAAGGGAGGGGAAGGAAACAATAAAATAATTTTTTAAAAAGGTGGGCAAAAGAACCACAGAGCAGGCAATTACACTTCTATTTACAAAGATGTACAGAGCCTGAACAATATACTACATTTGAAACGCATCTCAAAACCAGACACACGCCAGCTGTCCTCTGAAAACACAGCAGTGCTGCCATACCCACATTTTGCAGGCAGTGTATCTTTTAGAGATGCTCTGTGCCAACACATCAGGCAAACACACAGCCCTCCCTTGCTTGCAGAAATAAGCTCTGCTGAACTGTCTGGAATTAATTCGAGGTTGTCCAGTCCGAAAAAGAACGGCGTTTATTTCAAACATCTTAACACCTCTCCAAATGGATGTCAGTGGGTATACGGGACTCTCATCAAGGCATGATTATGAAAATTTCATCTCTATCAAACCCCACATCATGTTTTTCCTACAGAATTTTGTATGCAGACTCCCACACGCCTGATCTCACTGCACTTTTCAGATGACAGTGGCCAACTGGCACACCGGAGATCAGGATCCAGTTTCTGATCTCATATACTTGAGTCAGGAGCCTTGAGGGTCTGGACAAGGCACAGAAGCACCATAGGAAGACAAAGCCTGTTACGTGTCCTCGATGGAGAAAAATAGCCCAGAGAACCTCCTCAGCTACACACAAGATGCCTGGGAGTTTCCAAGGCCCGCTTAAATAATTCCTTTTGATCTGAAAAGGGCAAGTTATATTTTGGTTACTTTTCAAGGAGATAAAGAAAGAACTGTCTGTGGAAGGAGAACAGATAGAAGAAACCACAGCATTAACAATTAATTTTTTGGATCAGAAGATGCAATCTTTGAAGACCGATCAGAAAACCCACTGTAACTGAAGGAACAATTTTTAAAATTTTTTAGAACTTATTTCCATCAGAGTATGCACCAGACACTTTCCATGGAAGGAGGCAAGCCCAGAAATGCACAATCTGACAGACCAGTATCAGCACTCCACAGAAAGTGCAGAACCCCCAAAAAAATCCAGTGAAAAAACACATCTATACCTCAACCCAGCAAACTAAAGACTAGAAGTTCTCAGGCAAAGCAAGATAAAAGAATTAAAAACAAAATAGGAAAGACTGCTGTTGTTCTAACTAGAGGAAGATAGACCAAGTTAGATAAGCAGTATTAAACAGGAGGAGAAGTCCAAATCTCTTGAGCGTCCAGATACCATTAACAAAAGATGGCCTCCACACAGTTTCTACATCTATTTAACAAAGCAAAAAATCTCCCTCACACATACACACATCATTTTATTGAAATCACATGGTGAACTTTGCAAAAGTCTGTACAAATTCCACAATGAGAGAAGAGATTCAACGTACTTCACGCAAATAAACCCCAAAAGGTTTTGCCACCTGGATTCCCAAGTAACCCATTCCTTCATTTTTGCCTGCTAGAGTTTAACTTTCCAGACAGCTACACAAAATCCTTGGAAATTATTAGGATACAGCTCCATTATCTTGCCCAGGATTCCATACACAGAATTAGAGGAAAATTTCAAGTGGGCACAATTCCAAGTGGGCCTCCTGTCATTTTGGCCAATTACACTAATGATCACATTCTCAATGAAATCAACCAAGGTTTAATTGACTGTCAAGTCAGTCTGAGGTACTTTAATTTACTACCTTGTATGATTAATTAAAGTGCACTGAACAGAAGCCAAGACTATCCTGTAAATCCTGTAACCAACTAAAAGGTTGTTGGGTGGTTTTTTTCATATTAAGGTTCAGCTTAAAAACACCTGAGCTGTGCTCAACAGTTAAAAGAAACTACACACTAGAAAAAAACATTTCCTAATAAATTCTCAGCTTTCAGAACAATTTTTCTGACACCCCTATACAAGAAAAATGCACCCCACTCTGCCAAGACCAAAGTAATTCTGAAATTCACCTCTCAAAATGCATATCTGCCCTATTCAGCCATTCCTTACATTTCTAAGAAGCACAATTTCAGAATGTTTCATGCCCTACCACATTTTAATTTCTTGGCTTACCAAAACACACCTTGAAGGAAAAAAAAACCATATTAATATTATATTCAGTTTCTTCACTGAATGAATGCACTGATTTTTTAAGCACAGAAATTACTATAAATATGACTACTATCACCATTAATTTGGTTAATTAGAGATTTACCTTTCAAAACCAGTGTCTGAGCCTGCAATTATTTAAAGATGGAAACCTCACGACAGCATATCAAGTTATACGCTAAACATCAGTGCCAAACAGGTGGCATATATTAGCCAGTAATTAACATCTTATACTTCATAGATATAAAAATGGGTAAAGCTCCTCAACTTCAGCAGCATCCCTTTAACACCTCAGAGTATAAAACAAGATCCTTCCAAAAAACATTTCAGCTCATTACTAAGAGGTTTTCTGTCCCCAGTATCTTTATAAATATGTGCATATTTGCACTCAAATGTCAAACTCACAGTTTCCTAAAAGATGGCCCTAATAACAACAACCATTTTTAGACGCAGAGACCGTCGCTAGGCATTCAGCCTGGAAAGAAATGAATCTGGAAGACACATGTCATTAATTTGAAAAGGATTTCTGGAGAACAAGATGCCAAAGCTTCGACAAAAGTCATTTGCCAAGAGTTAACTATTTAAACTTGTAGTCTGATGAAGCTTCAACAGCCAGCACTGCAAAAACAAAGGAATTAAAGGAATTATGCTGGCAAGTGTCACTCGACAAAATAATAACTCGAGGGGGAAGAAGACTTCACTGTAGTATTGTGCACATTTCAGAAAGGCTTCAAAGAAATGTAAAGAACAAAATTTTCCAAAGACTGAATTGACTGAAGTCCTTAGCCTGGAGGACAAAAAAAAATAAAAACGAGGAAAAATGTTTAAAAATTAAATCCAAGAATTTAAACTGAACAGTAAAGAGAACCAGACACTTAATAATTTTGTTCTCAGCTGCTGTCACCTGCTTCCCAAACAGGAAAGTTCCTTGGTTAGTCCATAACTTAGCTTCTTGTCCTTGCGAGGAAGACAATATCAAATATTTACAGATGAGGTAGCTACAAATACCAGAGCTTGGGCTATGTTTGGCCCAGCTCATCCTGAACCTGAAGTCTTTTTTGACTGCTTTATGGGACATGTCTTTAGGTTCAGTTTATAGTCTTAGCTAACACTCTGCATTTGAACATGAAAATCCCAGTATCTTCTATTTTCACTTACATGACATTTTGCTTTAATTTCATCACCCTTGTACAGGATAATTCCCAGCTCCCGCCAGTACTGTCATAGCATAAGCTTCCTGCAAACTAGGAGTGACATTCCTCAGAAGAGACCTGCATTAGCCCTACTACACCACTCCAGAAACTGGAAGTCTGCTGAACTGCATCATGCTTTTATAATGCAAACAAACCTCCACGAGAGGCTAAGCTGAAACAAACAGTTCATTTATTTTGTGACTGTAGCCAAGTTTGAAATGAGTAAGAGAGACCAGCTATTACTGCAGAGCTCAGGATTCAGGGCCAACGTTGTAGGTTTAAAAATATTTTCATCAGGCGTAGGCATAAATTCTAGCACATATTTAGAAGGCAAATATAACCCAGGCAGAATATTAAAAACTCACAAACAAACGAAAAAACTACTTGATCCTTATGCCCACAGTGTCATTACGAGCATTTTCTAGGGTGCAATTAACAATAAAAAACTAAAGCTCTAGCAAGGACCTTGCAACAATCCATTCCTGCCCTAGGCTGGTTTCAGTCACTCCAATCCACAGTGCAGACAGGCTCCAGGCTCCTTACAGAGCATCGATAGAGTTAAATAACCACTCAAGTAGATCATGTACAAGACACAGCTGCTGCTTCAAATGGATAATTTTAATACATTATGTTTGCTTAACAAAACATGGCCCAATAGAGACAGTGAGAAGCTGCTCATGCCTTCCAGGTGTCAGCAGGCTGACATTTGCTGAGCTCTTAACAAAAAGAAAGGGAATCAAAGCCTTCTAATACCAACAGGTATTGTAACATCTCAATCCAGGAATTTCCCCCCCAGCCTCACCGCTGAGTTTGCAGCGAGGGCTGACAGCTCTATTAATACTGAGGGTTTCACATGAGACTGGAAGCAACTTTTGTTGTTTCAATGCAGCCAGCGAGACAATCCAGAACAGCAAAGCAAAGCGAACACGAATGCCTGAAAGAGGGATGAAGGCAAAGTAAAGAGGCTGAATTTCATACCTGACTGACAACTCTTGGACACAATCTTATATTTATGCATCACCACACAAGGCAGTCAACATTTGTATTTTCCAGCTAAAAGTATCATCTCCACAAATATTTAAGGCACATTCTGTAGCCTACCCTTACTAAGCAAAAGCCTGAGTTGCTGGTTTCACCTTACAGAAAAACACCAAGTACCTTGTTTACTGCAGTAGCGGCTGCACAACGGAACAGTAAAACAGTCTTCACTAATTTATGACTTTTTGAAGTGAGAACAGGGCTTCCCAAACCCATTGTTATTAAGGTACTGCGGACACTGATGGCTGCTGGTATTTACAAATCAATCTGAAGCTCCCTGTACAAATGGAAAACACATAACTCAGTCTGAGAGCCACGGACCTGGAGTGTACAAGGTCAGCCTTCAGAAGCAAAGTTACCTCACCCAACTCCACTCCTGGCTACAAAAGCTGCTCCATTTCTCCAGTGCAACCAGCAGGACAAGCACACCAAAAAGTGGCTTAGCCACCACCAGCAATGTGTTCAACTTAACAAAAAGTGACAGGATCATATGAAAAGAAGCTTACAATCTAAGTCAGAAAGAAGACTTGGCCACAGACAACAGATGGAGCTGGTGTGATACAGTTGCTGATTATTAGATGGACTTACTGATGAACACACAGCTCCAGATGAATATGTTAGGGAACTAATAAGCAGGAAAAGGGCTTTAAAAAAAAATTATGAACGTTGACCTTTTCTTGATCTTGCTTAGCAGAGCTCTTATTTTTGTGCCAGTTTGCAAGATGCCACACTGCAAAGAAACAATAAAGAGCTTTGCTATTGTGCAAATGCATGGTTGTCTGCTACAGGAAAAATACAGAAAGGGAAGCTATGATGCAAGTGAACCACAAGCTTCATTCTTTTCTGCAGCAGACACAGAAGCAACAGTCCCCTCCTTTAACCCTGCATTTCTTTCATGAGTCTGTGAAACCATTTGCATAAAGGATTACAGTGGCAAAAGCAAATATCTGGAATTAGAGGGTATAACTAGGTTACAGGAGGCCTATGCCACTAGAGCAGCTCTTTTGAACTAACTCTGTCCTTCTACAGTCAAAAAAAATGAAGAACTGAAGCAAGGATTGTCCTGTAGGCCCTAATTTGTGCTTGGTCCAACTGCCAGCTGCTCTTCCTAATGAAAAGCCACAAAAACTAATCAAAGCAAAAAAACACAGGAGAGCACACACTTGCCCTCAGGTACAGGGAATACAGTTTGTCTATACTGAACTTTGCCTTCAGTTTACAGTACTTACTTTGCATGAAAGTTTTACACAAACCAAAATGGACAATGGAATTACTCAGCCATGTCTACAGCTGAACACTGCAAGAATCAAAAAATGACATTTTTATTGGCATGCAACAATAATTTCCAAGGATGATGACTAAACGGAAAGGTTTACGACCAATCCACAGGGCATGTCAGAGTTTCTCATAAAAAAATCTTATCTGAGGTTGCAAATTCCAGTGCCTAATTACGTCTATGGAACTGTAAGTCTGTTGATTTTGCAGACAATAAAATATGCTAGAACTATGATCTCTTAAAAAAAAAAAAAAAACACCAAAAAAAACAGTCGAAGCACAAAGGCTTCTCATAAACTAGCCTAAATGTTAGCTGTTGCTTTCTTTGAGAGGGGCAAACAGAAAGGTTTAAATAAAATTCAACTCAGTACTCTTCAAATTCAATTCATGACCCTTGAAATTGTAGCTTTCAACTATTACAGCAGCACTTACAGGAACTCCCAAGTGGAAAGTCTTCAAGCAAAAATCCTTCCGACCCTCCAAGGAATACAAGATTAAGAGTGACCATCTACATTTATATAGCAGGTCCCACCTGAAAGCTATAAAGCAAACATATCGGCCCATACACTCGAACACTCGAGCCTGTCATTAACGCGTGATTCACGTACTCTTACAGGGCAGCACTTAAACAGCAAAACCCGAGCCAAGCCCTCACACCTCTTGGAAAAGCGAACATTTCCTAGGCAATCCTGGCCGGGCAGAGATCCGCCAGACTCTTGCCCCCGGATCCGAGCGCGGCTTATCCGCAGCGCCCGCCGCCCCTCACCTGCCGCCACCGCGGCGGACGCGGCCCCTCGGTTCACCTGCCCCCCGGACGGCCCCTCTCACCTCACCGCAGTGAGACCCCTCCGCCCGCAGGGAGCCCCTTCCCCGGAGCGGCCCCGCTCCCCGCCGCCGACCCGCCCGGACGTGCCCCGCGCCGCCCCCGCGCCGGCCGTTACCTGAGCGGCGGCGCCTGCAGGGCCCGCGGGCGGCGCGGGCTTTCATGGCCGCATCCCCCACCCGCGGCCCCTCAGCACCCCGGCGCGGGTCCGCCCCGCCGCTGCGGCCGGCGCGGGGCCCCCATGTGAGGCGGGAGCCCGGCTGCGGGACCCGGGGCCGCAACCGCCGGCTCCGCCTCCTCCTCCACCTCCTCCTCCCGAGCCCCACCGCCCACAGCGCCGGGGCGGGAACCGGCCGGGAGCCGCCCCTCCCCGCCGGCCGATCGGCACCAGGAGAGGCGTGATGGACGGTGCCTCTCCCCCAATGGGAAAAGGAAACCGGGCGCCGGGATTCGCAGGTAGTCCACGCGAGGCCCCTTTCCAATTGGTGGTGGGCGCTTGAGCGACACGCAGTCTGGCCAATCATAAGAGCACCAACAACTCCCGAGAGACGCGAGAGAGGCGGCGGCAGGAAGGAGAGGGGGCGTTGCTATGGGCGCCTCGCCCTCATTGGTCTGCCCTGAGGGCGGGTTATATATGAGGGAATCAGCCAGTAGGTGAGCGGGGCGGGCGGTGATGGACGGGAGAGACAGTCAATCACCGTGTGTTTAGAGCGGCGGAGGCTGCAGCGGTCAGCGGGGCGGGCGCTCGGACGTCCCGAGCCTGCGGCTGGTCCCGGTCCCGGTCCCGGTCCCCGTCCCCGTCCCCGTCCCCGTCCCGGTCTCGGTCCCGCCTCCGCCCCATCCTTGAGCCCTTCTCACGTGGCCCTCGGTGACCGCAGCTGGGCTCCGTGATGGTAATTCTGCTGTTGTTCCTCTAATTACCCGTGCCCTGCTGCCTTTCCCACAGGACTCCTCCCTTTCTCTGGTCTCCTCTCTCTCCAGGACTTCCAGCTTCGGCGTTTTCTCTTTCCCGTTCTGCCCATTTGCCTGTCCCCCCGCTCCTGGTGTCGGTCACACGGCTCGGCCCCCCCGGTCCCCGCCAGGAACCTGCTCAATCCAGCTCAGATATTCTGGGGTCCCGGCGGCCAGGATGAAATAAACCTGGGATTTTTCACATACAAACTGTTATTGCTCAAATTATCACTTATCCTCACGTAGGCAGCCTGTAACAGGTATGGGAAAAGATACCTTTCTTCCTGCTGCGACGCACTGCCAGATTCCAAGTATCCATTGCAAAGCACGGCAGGACCAGAACATCTCGTTAAACGGTTGTGAGGGGAGTTGGGTTTTGTTTTACATTGGCGAGAGGCTGATTTTTTTTCCCTGATCTCATCTTTGGCAGAGGCTATTTTTACTGAAACTCTTCAACAAACAAAATCCATTCACTATACGGTTTTGAATAAAATAACCAAATCCCACACAGTTAAAAACCAGAGGAGTTGTAAATAAAAAGGGTCCTGGACAAGAATGTGTCGTTCAGCTTTGCCGTACCACGTTAGTAAGAGGTTTTGTCATTATTGTTCATCATTAATTTTACATCTAGTCTTTTCAGCATGATCTAAAGCGTGCTTGAGGGAGTTCGATGTTGGACACATTCGCACCAGCTCTAAATACTGGACAGAGACTTATTCTTACAGTTGGATTAAAATCTCTCTATTCTGCAATGTCTTGATTAAACTTAGTCAATTTAGTCTTAGAATTTCAATCAACAGTGAAACTTTCTCCATAGATTTAACTACAAAATGTATAATCATCTTTCCATAGGTGACACATTAAAAGTACTTTTTGTGTGGGCGAAAAGCATCTTGTTTTCTTAATTTCCTCCTGGATTTCCTTCACAGGAAATTTTCCCACAGTCACAACTGTTAAATAACAACCACCTGCAAACATCTATTCTAATGACAGCTCAAACACAGGGTACAGAAAAGCTTTGGTAATTAAGCCATTAAAAATTATTATCATATCCATCATATTTTAATGAGTGACAACGCAGATGGAACTACCCAGATCCATCAGTCTCTTCTCTCTATCTTCAAGCAGAATTGAGTCTCCAAATGCAGGGTTTTAGCAAGATTTTTCTTTAGGTTTTTTGGGTTGGTTTTTTGTTTGTTTGTTTGTTTTTTGTTAAAATTCAATGCTTTATATTTTGCTGGGATTTATCTCAGCAAGATTTTTCAAAGTCAGTTCTGGAACATCTCCGAGGTCCTTCACCATATTAGGGTCCAGTAAGCCCTGCGACTTTGTACCCCGTTAAAAAAATCCAGTAACTCCCTATTCCCCATTATCCTCGTCCCTGGTGTTTCGGGAGCTATTAGTTGGCTTTAAGATGACATCTGGTGGTAGGTTTTTATTACTGCTCTTTTTAGGAACTGATCCCAGAACTACACAAAAGAATTATCTTTCCCCTGTTCCCCATCAAAAAAAATTACCTCCTTTTAGTTTCCCAAGATATGTGTAATTCTTGCTTTTGGACTGCAAATGTCTTACTGGTAATATCCAGGGATAAGCACTTATCCCACAATCTGGTGCAAAGTAACATCATTAAAACACACCAGAGCGATCCAGTAAAGTTGAATCTCAGTTGGAAACACATTGTGTTTCACGTAACATTACATGAGGTCCTGGGACCCGTGGCATTACTGAGCCCTGCTTTGAGAGGGAAATAAAACCATCTTATAAGCCCTCCTATGGCTTCATCTCAACGGCAAGTCCTACGTTTAGAAAGCAGAAAAAACTGTATATAGCAGCAGAACTTTCTCTCACAGAGTCCCCGTCCCCTCTCGCAGCTGGCAGAAGCACCGGGGCAAATCTGCAGCCTTGAAATCTGCAGAAGACGAGTGGCTTTTGTAGTCTCCCTCTGTTTCCCGGAGAGAGGAAAATGAACACCGCATTAGAAGACTCATCAAAGAGACTCATCAAAGGCAAAGTCTCGCAGATGTCGCGGCGCTCTCGGTTCTGCCGGTCTCCTCTCGCATGCCAGAAGGGTCCTGCAACCTGTAAATGCCTGTGCTCACGGTGGGTGTTCCCCTCTCCTCCGGATGCCCCCAGGCTGCTCCATGCAAAGACCGGCCACTCCGAAAAGCAGCTCTGTGGCTTTGCGGTTTTCTCCTCTCTGCTCTCAGGCCGATTCTTTCCTCCAGAGTGATCACTTTGGCTTTTTAAATGTAACCGGTTTGGCAAAGCAGCAGCGGAGGGTTCACTCACGGTTGGACATAAAAATAGACATTGGAAGGGGGATGAGAGCAGGCAGAAGGGGGAATTCCCTAATTCCCTTCCGACTGGTTTTGGAAATGCCCCGGAGGAGAGAATTTGGGAGATTTTTCCTTCCCAAGAAGAAAGTCCATGCAAATTTGCCCCCACTGCAGGAGAGCAGGTGTTTTCCCCAGCAGAGGTTTTGTGGGCTCCAAAATTAAACAAGTGTCACACAACAGGGACTGTTTCTCTTCCCTCCCAAGGGACCAAGACAGTGGTTTGACCTCACAGTATTGTGATGAGATGGGGCATTTTAGTGACTTAACCCATTAAATTCTATATGTATTGAAACCTGTCAAGAAAAAATATCTTTGGATAAGATTGGTAAAATTCTGCTCTAATTTACTCCCATGGAGATCTGAAGTCATGTCACAGGAGCTGGAAGAGAGAGTCCCCGTGGAAATGCCAGGAATTTGCTCTTGATTCATGTCAACATAGGCCCTTTTCTAGCCCCTGTCCTAGGTGGATGTTTAACATAACAGCCATGAAAAATTATGCCTTTATGTTTTCAGTCACACACCAAACCCCTAGATTTTGAAAACCATCTTAACGGGTTCCCTGGGAGGAACATTCTCCTACCTGTGCCTCCCTCAGCCAGCCTTGCAGGTGGTCTTTGCAGAACAGGCACAAGTTTGCTTATGGGTGAGAGGGCATTTCCTGCTACTCTGAGCAGGGGAAGGGGGACGGCACAGCTGGCACTGTGCTGTGACCCCCTGCCCCTTGTTTTGTCATGCCCATGCTCTTGGCAGTGAGGAGGGCTCCGTGGAGGCAGCCTGCATGCTGAACTCTGGACAAGGTTGTACCTGCCTGCTGGCCAACTGTGTTATCAATTCTGTCTCACCATTGGTACAGACGAGGTGGCCAGTGTCTCCTTGTGCTCAAAGCCATGCTGCCGTGTCAGCCCAAACCCAACACCACATGTCTCTGCACAAGACCTGGCAACCACAGGAATGTCACAGCATCTTCCATGTTCCTCTTCCAGGAGGCTGAGCAGAGCCCAAGCAGGAGGCTGGCACAGCACCAGACACCCTGCCTCAGAAACTGGAAAGGGATTGTTCTAGGGCAGATGGATATGCCCAAATTGACAGCTCCTGTACTGGGACTGGTGTCGCAGTCTTGTCCTCCCCTGCCTGCTCATCATGGCCATCTGCTGCCTTGGCTACAATTTGGAGCCTGTCTGCCCTGCCACAGTGCTGTGGCATGGCTACGACCAAGCTCCTGGCAGTGACATGGTTATGGAGCAGCACTGAGCTGACCAGCTGGCTCCTGCCTGCTCTGAGGTGCTCCCAGCCTTGAGGCTGTGCAAACACTGAGACAATGAGCCTGTGTCACTGTGCCTTGCTTCAGCCCTGGGCAGAGCCCATCACACCGGGCTCCAACCCTTGGGAGCTGAAGAGCAAAGGGTGAGACTCAGGGCAGGCCTGGGGTATGGCTTCTCTCAACAGCACTTGAAATTTTGAAATGTCTGAATACCAGTTTTGTAGGGGAAAACCTTAAACATCTGATGAAGCTGTATTTGCTTTGTATTCACCCACCAAAGTGCAGAAATACGGATTTACACTATCTTGGACCATGGTAGATGCTGAAAGAGGCCACGCAGTCCTATGAAGATCAAGGCCAACAGTCCAATGCCCATCAGTCCTGCCTCTCCTGCCCCATGTCAAGGCACAAAAGGGTTTCTGCATTGCGTGGTGCACTGTCCTCACTCCCCAGCTAAACCAGGTTATCTCTGGGATGAAAACACAGCTTTTTGTGTCCTCCTCTGGTTATGCTTCTCACATCTCCATTCACTCCTTATCTCTGTAGTTACAACAGTGAAGAGACTTGTCCCTTTTGTGGCTTTGAAATTGGAGACCTCTGACACCACAAGGCTCTTCAGGTTGTGCCCCACTCCAGTCACCTCAGGCTTGGGCATCTTCAGCTTTGCCCTTGCTTTCTCCAGCCCTTTTTGCAGAGCTCCAAGACCTACAAGTATCCAGATGCTACCAGATCCCTGCTCAGCTCTCTGAGAGATCCCATTTTCTGATCAGCCTGCCCCCAGATAAAATTAGGTTTCCCAGAGCCTTAATTTTCCTTGGCTCCCTGAGCCAGTGAAGTCACAGTGTTCATTGTTCCTTGCCCAGTATCATTCTCTAACTCTTATGCTTTGCTGTCTGTTCCACTTTTTTTTTTTTTTTTCAGATTCTTTCTTTCTTTCTTTCTTTCTTTCTTTCTTTCTTTCTTTCTTTGCTGGGCTACCAAGCTGTGGAGAGCTCTTGGAACAGAAGATGAGTCAGGACAGATATGCAGAGGGAAGAAGATGATATTCCAGCCTTGAAGTCAGGTTCACTGCCTGCGTCATTGTTATTAAAAATAGATGAATGGCAGTGCTGTTCACAGTGGAGGAGAGACACAGGAGATGTAATATCCCAGGCTGCTGAGCAAATGCTCCCTCTGTCTGCCTGCAAGTCCCCCAGTGGCATCTTCTGTTCTTTGATAAATTCTCTTTTCTTGGCTCTGACTTGTGGGATTTAATTTGCCTTTCATAAAAAAACTGGTTTAATGTTTCAGCTTTGGGAGGGGGAATGACTCATGCAATGATTAGGTCTTCTGCTCCAGTCAGTAGACTTCCAGCTTCCTTAAGAATTGAAAATCCCTACAAGTGCCAAGTTGTCTTCCTTTGAGAGCAGACTTTCTCCTCATTCTGCACTGAAGAGCTTCTGGAGGATGAAAACATCTGTTTAGGGTTGATACCTGGGCCTGTCTAGCCCAAGACCATCCTAATCATGCCCATCCTCATGAAAAAGGAAGGGGAAAGGGGTCAGGCTGGGATCTGCTGGGCTCTGCAAGGCCAGGCTGAGATGTGCACCTGCTGTGCTCCCAATGCCCCTGGCAAAGGGCAGAGGGGAGAGAGGCCAAAGCACAAGAAATGGGATAATTTACATGAGCCCAGAGCCCAGGTGAACCACTCACATGCCCAGAGCTATTCCTCTATTCAGGACTCCTACTGCTGCAGTCACTCACCCCTGGGATGGTGAAACAGGTGATCACTTTTCAGATAATGTGGGGCTGCAGGTTATGGTGGCAGCAAGGCCAAAGCTCTGCTCACTCAGGGGACACTGAGCCCATGTCATACCCTGGGTTGGGGGACACAGCCCAAGGATTGTGTTCACTTATCTTTCCCAGGGCCAGCACCTCCCTCCTTCCTGCCTGTGCCCTTACTTCTCCTCAGCTCTTTTGCTGCCACTATTTTCTATTTGCTTATTTTCTATGATCTGCTTCTTCCTATTAAATTACTATAACCAACATTATCATCTCAGGTCTGCTCTATGACTTGGCCAGTGGCCGAAAAAAAAGGATGGGAGCTGAATAGTGCCACTGCAAGAGGGAGGTGTGACAGTGGCAGAAGCTGATGTTGTGGGTTTTGAGCACAAAACTTGGTTTCAAAAGTTATTTTAAGTCCTCAACTCTCAATGCTACCCAGACCTGTCTGATCTAGACGCTGATAGGGCTTGCAAGGGTGTTTTCAGTCTTACTCAAGGAAAAGCCAAGAGCCTACACAGACATGGGGGGCTGCTGCCTGCTGTATAAGTGGAACGGTTTTGCTTATTCCATGAGAAAGTGGCTGTGTGCCAGTGGCATGTTAAAGTTCTCCTTGGTTTTGCTTCCTTCTCCATAGTGGGACATCGGCAGTAACATCTTAAAGACATTGTCACATAGATGCAGTCAGTCCCTTTTCTTGCTTCCAATTGCTCCTTCCTTGCTATGGGGAGCCAAAGGTTCCTCATTAGTGTGTTAATAATAATCCTAACGAGTGTGGAGATCAGTTAAGTAATAGCAGTGACCTGCAGGGGGGCTCATCTGCCCAGATTTATGGTGCTGCTCACCAACCCCTCCGGGAACTGCCAGCCCTCCTTCCTCCTTGTTCCCCGGCTGCTGAAAATATCCCGTGCAGCGTCTATGTGCTTAATTAAAGCAGAGGGACCGGTAACCTTGACGACTGCGAGCCACCTTCTCTAAGCCAGCTGCGATGGATACGGCTTTGGCGTCTCCAGGGAGAGGTCAGAGCAGAGAAGTGAGTCAAGCACACAGATGTTGGATGCGCTCATGAGCTGTGGGCACAGCCAGCAGCGCCGATGTCCCCTGGAGCTCCTGCCCTCCTCACAGTGGGTGTCTGGGGAGATGCCCTGGTCCCTCGATGGTGAAATGTGGCTCCTGCCCCGGGTGATGCACAGTGCAGCACTGAGAGACCAAATCTGTCTGGAGCAAAGGAGGCTTTGGTCTGTTGGGTAGCCCTGCAACCTCTGTGGGTAGTAGGAGACCCCTATAACCAACTAAGTAGTTGTAAATATGCTTGAAAAAATTCCCCTTAGAACTGGGACATTTGTACAAGTGAAATTACCTCTGCCAGAAAATCTTACCGCTAGTTTTCTTGGCAGTAAGTAGCAAGCAGCTAGAAACACATTTCCTATGATGGGCTAAGATTAAATTTTACTTTTTCTTATAAAGCCAGTAAGAGGTATGATCTGTTCTGTATCAGATCAACTCTCTTTTACCTCAGAGCTGAGAGCAGGAGGTACCAAGCAGCCCCGTATTGCAAAAATGAAGCAAAACCTCTTGGGTTAATACCCGTTTCTACTTTCCTCCACTGTCCCTTGGTGCTGCAGGCTCGGATATCTGATGGAGAAGAGGAACCACGTCCCACCTCAGACAGAACAGCCTGAGAGAGGATCAGTACAGACCACACCATGGCACGGAGCCCTCTTCTTCAGAAATGCTGGCCAGAAGAGAGCAGTCAGACCTCCTGAAGGATGGCTCAGCCTGCACAGTGCCTGGATGAGGCTGGCCAGCCCCCAGGAGGCTGGAAGGAATGTGAAGCCAGGGGAAGTCCCAGGGGCTGCAGGATGCCCCGAGAAACCAGACGTGGCACATTGAGCACCTGGCTGAACCCTGGCAGGGGTGCTTGGAGCACCTCTGCATCCAGCTGTGCCGACAGACCCAGGTACCCTGAAACTGTCCGGGGTCCCCAAGATGATGGCCCACGTTGGGCTCATCTGCCGTTCACATCCCTGCATGGGGCAGAAATGTGTGCGTCAGGCTCAACTGGGGGTGCTAAGAGCGGATTAGGAGGTAGTGAGATCCTGGTCTGGGGTAACTTGAACCTGTCCATGGGGTGATGAGGTGGTACAAACCTAGGTTAAGGATTCTCAGAACAGAGAAAGACGGTACCCGGGGTGTCCTGCCCGAACCAGGAGTGCCCGCGCTGAGGATGCCAACGACGGTGTCGGACTGTAGCGAGGGTGTCCTGCCCAAACCCGGAGTGCCGGGGACCAATTGGTAATGCCGGCGGCGGTGCGAACCGAACCGAGGGTTCCGGGGACCGAATCGGGGCTGGACCGAGAGTGCGCTGTCCGACACGGAGATGTGAGGTCCGGCAGTGTGGGGGCCGGCAGCTGGACCCCCCTCCCCGTTCCTCCGGGGCCGGACCACGTGTCTCCCGCCCCGCCCCGGCCGCCGGCCCGCCCCGGCGCCGCCCCGGTGCCGCCGGCGGAGCCAGCGCGGATCGGCCCAGCATGGAGGGGACGCGGCTCTCCCTGCTCCACCTCGCCGCCGCCTGCTGCCTGCTCTGCGCCCTGCCAGGTACCGGGGCGGCCGCCGAGGGGTGCCAGGGCGGGGGGGCTGACCGAGGCATGCCGCCTGTCCTGCCGCGGCGGGGAGCGCAGCGCCGGGACGGCCGTCGGGGCAGCGCCGGGACGCGGGCTTCTCTGCCCGCTGTGGGGCTGCGGGAGAAGGGTCTGAAGATCTCCCCCCAGGGCTCCCTCTCCGGGGAGCAGCGCCCCGGGCCTGCCTCCCGAACTCGGGCGAAATGCCCTCGGCCCCAGGCGCCGTCGCATCAGCGGACGCGCAGGTGAGGCGCTCCAAGGATGCTCGGGGGGGTCCCGGGTGAACCCCGCGCTCCGGGCAGCAGCGCGGCCGCCGCTCCCGGCCTTGCCCATACAAGGCAGCTGCCGGCAGCGCTGCTCCCGCCGGCGAAGCCACCCGGGCTCACCTCCCGCCCGGCGCCCGGCGGGATCCCGAGGGGATGTGCGGGAAGGGGAGCAACGATCCTGGAAGGGCTCGCCCTCCGCCATCCAGCCCTGCGAGCCTCCTGCCTCCCGCCCGGCAGGTCGCGGGTGCCTACGAGCGGCTGCTGAGCTTCCCCCCGAGGGAGCCCCGGACAAAGCCCGAACTCTGCCGCCTCCCGCAGCACGACGGGACGAGGGCCCTGTGCCTGCGGGGTGAGGGGCAGGGCGGATGGAGCTATTTGGGACGGAGCAGGAGTCAGACCCCGACCCCAGGCAGACTCTCCTGGGAAGTATTTCGGCTCTGCTCTACTATCAACACTTCCCCACGTGGGCAGACGCAATCTGCAGCGTGGCGCTGACAGCCCCGTCCACCGACACCACCGAGCTTTGCCGCGTGGCCGGAGTGTGCCCCGAGTCGGGGGGCTGTCACCTTCCCCGTGACTCTGGCAGTGACAAAGGCTCTGTGGCAGTTAGGGGCTTGCCCGGGGCACAGGAAGTAAAACGTATTTCTTCTTTGTGGTTGAGAAAAACCCTTGGCCAGACCCTGATCAGATCCCAGCACCGTGACGGCAGCAAGAGGCCAGGGATGACACACAGAAACTCAGTTTCTAATAACTAATTAGGACTAGGAAAACCTAAAATAGATGCCTGTGAGGCTGAGTCCCCAGCAGCGAGAGTAGCACTCAGGATGAGGTTTTGGGTGCAGGAGGCGGTTTAGCTGGGTTTGAGGCTGAGCACTGGGAGCAGTCCCAAACCAGCTCCCTTTATGTGGGCAAAGCTGCACTCCCCACACGAGAGTGGCTGTGCTGTGATGGGGTGTGGGGAGGTGACCAGCCACTGGCAAAGGAGGGACTCAGAATTTCCACCGCGGAAAGGAGGAGGAGCTCTGAGCTGCCGGGGGCTGTATTCTGGCCCTGTGTCTCACACTCTGGGCACACTGGGAAACCCCAGGGAGCCCCTTGCCCCAGCTGGCTCATAGAAACCTTCTCGCTGCAAAGTCCAAGACTCAAACTGCCAGAATGTGCCAGAATTTACCAGAAATTAGGATTGCACTGAAGTTTTCCCCGGATCTTTGTTACTTAGTGTCCCAATCCAAGATTCTTCACAGTCTCAGGAAATGGTACCTATGAAGCTGACCTGGCCCTTGCCCTCATAGCTTTTGAATTTGTAAAGTAATCCCAACTGTGGATGAAAGAGCAAATTTTTTGTGAAAATAGAAAATAGATAGAAGGGATGCCGCCAATAATAAAATGACCCATAGCAAGCACAACCCATAATGAGACACCAGCAAATCTCAGCAGGACGGTGGTGGGGAAAAGAAATGGTTCACCCAGAGATTGGCCCCCAAGTCAGCAGTCTCTGAACAAATTTGTCCAAAACTGGGCTTGTCCTAGCTCCATGAGCTGCTCTGCACTGGTCCCAGCACAGATTCCCTTTGCTCCTGCTGTTTGGCAGTGCCCATTCCCACTCCCCATCTGGGTTTGCAGCAGGGCCACGGAGGAGCTCAGGCTGCTGCGTCTCCTGTGCTCTGCCCACTCCGGCCTCTCAATGCAGCCTTTCTTCACTGCCTGCGGAAATCCACTTCCTCCAGCACCGTCAGCCTTACAAATAAAACCCCGAGTAATTTTGGTCTGGGCATTTTTCTGCCTCTCCCTCCCGTGCCGAGCTGCCTTGCAAGCAGTGAGAACAGTACAGGGCTGGGAGCAGCACGAGCACATAAAGCCCCGTCTGTCGGCACCAGTGGGGCCATGCACACAGGCAGGCAGTGTGTCTGCTCAAGGTCCCACTGCTGATTTTCCCTGATTTTTTCCCCTTAGTTTGCCCAGGGCAAGGACACGTGGATGGACTTGGCCCCACCCTAACAGGACAACTTCAGCTCTGCTGCACCCAGAACTGAGCCACAGCTTGGTCCTCTCATCTGGGTGTTTCCTCCAGCTGTGTGACCCTGCACTCCCAGCCCAACCTTTCATGTCATGCCATCAGTCTTTGATGCCATTTCTACACGTGCTTTTCCCTCAACTTCAGGGGCAGGGTGGGCCTTGTCTCCCTGCGGCCCTTCCAAGAAGGCTTGACCTGCTGGGCAGGGGCAAAGCACTCACCTCCTTCACCTCCCTTGGCCCCATCCCTCCAGACAAAGGGGAGCAGGGATGCTCTAAGCACAGAAACCCCTGTCCCTCCTTCCTTTCCACCAAGACTCTCTGGGTGGGCAGTCACAGTTCTTGCTGCAGGATTTTCTATAGGCCTGTGATCATCTCCACAATGCTCTCTGGGGCAGCTTTTGTAGGGCTCATTGCCACTGAGGTCTGGGGTCACATCCTGAGCCCTGTAGGGCTGCCCAGAGCAGGACAGGATGCATCCTCCAAGCCTCACAGCCCATGGAACCAGGAGTTACACATCTAGAAGGACCTGGCAACTGCTCAGGGCTGGGCAGTCTTCCTGATGTCCAAACTTGCCCCAGTTCATGCCACACTGCACTGAAGAGTAGGCTCCCTGCTAACATGGGGCTGCTATTAAGGCAACTGGCTAATTTATTTCTCCTAATGATGTGAATGTTTCCTCCACTGCAGCTGTGACTCCTGAGGTAAGCAGGGCCAGGCTGTATGATGCCAGAGCTTCCTGCTGTTGCTGTACTACTGGGATTACACAAACCCAGAGAAGGACAGGCTTCCCAGGCTCTGCATGCCATGGGTGTTGTGCCCAGCAGCTTCTGGGCAAAAGGATCTTCACCACTGCTCAGTCCCCTACTGAGGAACAAAACCAGACAGAGTGGGAGTCTCCCAGGCATCTTCCTGCCAAGCAAGGTGCTCCATAGCTGTATGTGGCCTGTGAAAAATAACTGGCTGCTCTGACAGTGGTAGCTGAGCAAGGCAGCCTGCTCTCCTTTTTCCCTGCCACAGAAATTTGGAATAAGCCCCCTCACCTCTAAATGGGGGATCAGAGATAGAACTTCCTGCAAACCTGTAGGAGAGAAGTTTTTTGCATTTCTCTCCCCTGGCTACGTGAGGAGAATCTCATGTGGCAGGGCCAGGCAAAGTGTGACACCCTGGGGTGCTGTTCCTGCAGGTAGTGACCATGCTGGTGCTGCCCCACTACTGTGTGCTCTGGGCTGTGTTGTTTCTGTGCTGTTTCATGGGTTTTCCTAGTACTTAAGTACACGGGCTTGGCATTTATAGTGCTGTTTCCAGTTGCTGCTGTTTCTGCAACTCTTGCTCTGCCCTGCGCTGCCATGCCACCATTGGCTGGTTGTCCTGGTTCCCAATGCGGTGCCATCTGTCAAGGTGGTAGCACTGCCTCCCCTTTTTGTTTCCCAGTGGTTCAAGCCTGTGGCCCGGTATCCACAGATGCCCCGAGGAGGCATCTTCCTGCCTGCCTGGGCAGGTTGGGTGCTGGGCTGTCCCTCCCTAGTGCCACACTCGCTCAGCACCCCATATCTTATCTGCCCCGTCTCGTGCTCTGCTCGTGGCCACCTGCCTTCTCAGTCAGGAGAGCTGCTTTCTATTCCTGTCCCTTACCTCAGCCCTTGCTTTGCAGTGTGCCTGGCCTGGCAGCTCTCCAGGGCTGAGCTGGGTGCTCAGCACCCCCAGTTCAGCACCCCCAGTTTTGATGCCTGCAGAGCAGCTCACAGAGGCCACGAGGGGTGCAATGAATTAAACTGCTGCCATGAAGAGCTTCACTGTGGTCCCCAAGCAGGCTCCAAGGTCGGATCTGTGCCTACATCTCCCGCCTGGACTCCTTACAGCAGAGAGAGTCTGTTCAGCCTCTCTCAGCCAGGATGGGGATGGGGACAGTCTGGGCATCAGCCCTGGCAAGGAGACCACCGGAGCCTGTGGCAAATGCAGCTCTCTGGCATCCTGGCTCCATCGAGATCCTGCAAGGTATCCAACTGGAGCTGAGTTCACAAAGCAGTTGCCCCTTGTACTGAAACCTGTCTCTAAGCTTGCTTCATCACAATGAGGGTGTTTGCTCTACAGCATCCCTGGGTGCATCTGGCATCTCCCTGAAGGGCTCCAGAAATCTCTTCTATTGCTTGTTTGTTTTGGTTTTTTTTCATTCCAGGAAAAGAGATCAGGCTCAGCTAGTATCTTATCAAGAGCTATTCCAGTTCTGCTTTTAAATGAAATGAAGAGCCTTGGTTTTAAATCTCACTATATGGTTTTATTTGCATTTATCCTCAAGCTTTTTTTCCTTTAAGAGATTGTCTAATTACCGTTGGTTGGTAACCATATAATGTAATAACTGGCAACAAAAGATAATTTCTATACTTAATGAAGTAGTTTGCTAAGCAATAAGATACAACTGCTTTGATACATACGAGTTACAGTTTATGCTGTTACTTTTTAAATATTGTATTTTTCCATTTTACTAGGTTGTTTGCAAATGGAGCTGTTACACTTAAATGGAAATTGAATTCATTTAGTGCACCAAAATAGCACTGTAGAAGGGTTTGTATGCCTTTTCAATGAATCAGAGCAGTCGTTTGACATGCATTCTGTAGGAAGCTGATTTAAGTGAGGTGCTATCCTCAGACAGTGACAGCCTGTGCAGGATTATACATCCACACCAGGGAGTCCTGCTCCCACGGGCACTTTCTCTGAAATCCTGGGTGAATCCTTCTCATCTTTGTGCTTAGCTCTCACCTGGGACTCTGTGCACCTTCTCCAGTGGTGGCTGCAGCCTGTACCCTGCTCTCCCTCATTCCCCAGAGCCAGCCTGCCATGGGCTTCCTCACCTTCAGCTCATCCTAAGAGGGATTTTAAAAAGTGTTCAAGTCTATGGATTGGAGCTGGGTTGGTGTTGACCTTTGGGAAGCTCAGGCTGCTGTTTCTATCAGACAGGAAGGAAGGTGCAGAGGATGCTGCTGAGAGCAGCAGGAGGGTTGTGGCAGAAGCTTGTTGAGGGGCTTGTCCGGCTGAGGCCCTGCTCTATGTCATTGTTTTATTCTGAGAAGCAAATAGATGGTGGGGTGGCTGCTATGACAGAGGATGGACACCTCAGTCCCCACTCTGCATGACTGTCCTGGCACAGCAGTGACTCTGTGTTGCTTGTGCAAACCTTCCTCAGCCCCTTGCTTGGCCCCAGCCCTGAATCTTGGGCAGGGAGCACAAGGCAGGAATGGCCCCATTTACTGCAGAGCTGGCTTCCTTCACTCCACTCTGTTACAGCATCATTTTATCATGTCTGTTCTGGAGCTGGTGGGAGCCTGGGTTGATATGTGGAGGTCCCTCAGTGTTGCCAGACAGTGCTGGAAAGGGGTTGAAGCTATGGGCTGATGTTCAGAGCCCTCCCTTCCCTCAAGGAGCCGGGAGTGTTTCCCACCCTTGTCCAAGGCAGGGGCTGCTTCTCGGTTCGCTGCATCCCTCCTCCCCTGGGACCATTCTCTTCCTTTGCCCCTCTTGTTTCCCAGACAGAGGTCACCGCAGTCAGCACAGTCTGATGGGAGCTGCTGCTCCAAATCCACCATCCCTGCCCTAATGTGGTCTGGGATGTCTGGTTCTCATCACGCACAGGCTGAGCCTGAGGGTTAGCACAGACACAGGGCAGGAGTGGGGCTGTAGCCAGAGGGGACCATCTCTGCTTCAGCAGGCACCTCAATGTAACCAAAGCAAGCTCACCCTTGGTCCCCTATCAGGGAAACAGATATTCTTATGGTCAGAGGTCTTGCTTAGAGATACTGGGACACAGATCTTCGGACAGTCGTAGCTGCTTTGCTATGGATCCAAGGCTGAATGCATGTTTGCCAGCTGTCCTGGGGTGCTGCAACTATCAGGTCTTGGAGAAGCACAGGAAAGGTGAAGCATTCACACTGTTTCCATTTGCATCTGAAACAAGAAGGACATGGTTGCCTCTTGTCTGCTGAAGCTGGTGAGGGCAATGCCTTAGGCAGTACAGCCATGGCTTTCCTGGCATGTGGTGCAGGAAGCAGAGCTTCTCCAGGAAGACGCCAGAGGAACGAGCTCTGACCTGCGTCTCTATAGGTAACCGGTAAACAGCTAAAATCATCAGCACCCAGTAACTAGAGCAGCAACTGCGCTGGAGCTGGGGATTTTCCGAGCTGCTGGGTACCAAGCTCCAGGGCAGACCAGGAGCTGGACCCCAGAAGATCCCAGCCCGTGAGGAGTTTCCTGGGTCTCACCCAGCACAGGCAACTGCAGCAGTGCTCTGCTCTCCCCTCTGTACCGCAGGTTGCCCTTTTGGATGGATGATAAAACTGGCAAACAAAGCTATGGCATTGCACCTAAGTCCTTTGGAGGACTGTTTTCATTTTAAACTAAAACTGAAGTAAAACTCAGCGCTTGTACCTTTTAACACCTACAGCTCACAAGGAACAAATAAGTTGCACCTCGGGGATTTCCCCAGGTGCTTTGCTTGGTGACTGTGCTGGCTTTGGATGTGCCCTTACCCCTTAGGAGCTGACAGATGGGTGATGGGAATCTTTTGTCTGCCAGTCCCCGGGTGATCAGGATTTACTCAGTCCTTTGTTTCCTTGGCCATTTTAAGGCTCTTGCCTTCTCTGTCTTCCGACCATCATCTCTTAATGTCTTGAATTTTTGTGTTTGGATTAGGCTCTCCTTTTTTTCAGGCTCTCCTTTGTTTCCTGAGCTGGGTGTGCTATGATGTGCTGGGCTGGATGACTTGCTAATTGAGGTGCCATCAACACTTGCCATACTCAAAGCGAGTCCCTTGTTCCTCACCTGCCAATTTAAAATCTCTTCTGCAATTCTCTACAAATCAGGTTTTACACATCACAGTGCTCTGTTACACCAGAGCCGCCCATCCATCCCGGAATCATTGTGTTTTGCAGTGATGGACATCAGATAATTCTGTGGGAAGAAGCCAAGTGGCTTCTTGGAGAGAAGAGCTTAGGGAAATGCCAGTCCCATTTGCTCTCCCTCTTGCAGACAGCAGGAAGCTGTGCGTGCAGCGGGGTGGGGGGAGCTGCTTGTCCCCACAAGCCCTCCTGTCCCACAGCACCTCGTGGCAGGGATACCAGTTCCTGGCATGCGGGGAGGTGTCCTGGTGTGTAGGGCACTCATCTGCCTTCCCTCTGACTTTTCCTTTGTGTGTAAAATCACCAATTTCCCCCCAAAGTTCAGAAGTTCAGGCTATCTGGGTTCTGCGGATCCACCAGAAGTTCAGACTGTTTGGGGTCTGCAATAAACTTTGCACGGACCCATTTGTCTATTACCTGTAAGTTCAGGAGTTTAAACTGTAGTCAATCTGTCTGTGTTCTGCAACGAACTTTGCAGCTTGAGGTTGGTAGAGACATTAAGACCCATTTCTCCTAAAGATCCTCCCCCATCGAGCTGCTTGTAAAGACATTAGCACCCACTTTGCCTATCACTTTTCTAGTCAGAAACTGACATGATGGTTTCAGAGTTGCTCAGGCCTTTGTGCAAGACAGCTCTCCACAAATCTTTCCTCTGCATGACTCAAGTCGTCACTTGCCAACCTGTGAGAGGCTGTCCCAGGCACAGGCTAGCTATTCAGAGAGGCACGTAGCCAGGCTTGCCACTGGCCAGGTACCTGGCCACCACCTTTCCTGTTTACCCTACAGTGACAGCACGGCTCTGTGTCTCTGGCTGTGTAGGAGCAGGTAGTTGGGTGTTTACTGTGCAAGCGTCTGCCAGTGCCCAGCCAGCATCCGGAGCTGGTGGGATCCCACCCCGTGCTGAATAGCAGTGCGGCGTTCAGGGCTGGAAATTGTCACATGAAGACCTGTGCCTTTTGGTGCCTGGTCCCAGGAAACCCAGTGCTCAGCCCTTTTCCTCCCAGGTGTTATTGGTGTATCCTACACCTGAGATCCATGGCAGAGCAGCTCGCTTTATTTGGAAGCATCTTCTGGCCATGCACATCTGGATCCAGGCAAGGCCAAAGAGAGCATCACTTAGGCCTTTGGTCATGTTTAAGTTGCCCCAGCTGAGGTTCCCTGTGAGATCTTGTTCTCTGAATGTGCTGAGCAGGGTTGTGCATCCCTGCGGGAGCCCTTCTGGGACTGGGGCCCCGGGCCAGGGAAGCACTGCTACATCAGGCTGCTCCAGGGTTTTGAATTCTCCAGCTGGTCAGGGTACTGCAAAGGTCTTGAGAGAGCTATGTATTGTGCTTTTTTTAGGGCCTGTTAAGTGCTGTAGCTGGAGAAGAGCTCTGATAACTCTATCTGTTATGAACCGCTTTTAAAAACTGCTGCATTTTTCCCAAAACAGTATAAGAATGGGCTGCTTTGCTGGTGGATGAATGTTTCTTGCTGATAGCATCTGCTTTGGATACTTCTTCACTGTGGAGAGGAGGGGCATGATGACGGATATGCTTCAGTACCTTTATTTTTTTCTGTAATTAGCTCATCAGTCCTCTGTGGCTTGGATAGAAACTTTAACAGATATTGTCCAAATATTGACTATGAGATGTTTTTTAAATTGGAGAGTCCACCCTAATGTGGCTACATTTCTTTGTTTTCTTCCTGTTTATACCCTGAAAAACCCTCACAGGATTTGTGTTTACAAACAGGCAGTGTAAGAGCCTTGTGGTTTTCCTCCTCCTGTGTGCTGTCGCACTGTCTAGCAGCTGTGGATCTGGGGGATCCTTGCTTGCTGCAGGTTCCCTCCAGGGAAGCTGCCCCTTTTTGCTGCAGTGGGAGGCTGAGTAGCTCCCCATTTCTATGACAACAGTTGTACTTCATGGTGGTGATGTGTTCATAAATAGCTCACCAAGGTGGCTCCCAAAGCACGCCCCGAGCCAGCCCTGTTAGCTGTAGTACTCTGTCTACCCATTTCACCTTTCCCTCCAGCAGAATCCCACACTACTACTAAGGTGACTCACAATATTTGCTTTACCTTTGCCATCCTCAGTCTTTTTAAATATCATTTTTCTCTGCTTCATTGGGCCAGGGGAGCTAGGGAGTCTTCCACTTTTTCCACATTTGTGGTTTTTGAAGACCACTTTTGACTCTTTCTCAATAAACCAAAGAAGACTTATCTAAATTTCTTACAGAATCAGGTCTCAGGTGATACTTCTAACAAACCCAAATCCTCTAAAAAAATTTAAAAGTTGCTTGAGGATAGAGAGATTGGTGGTGCTGACCCTAGGGAACAATAACACAGGACTTGAGGCAGAGGAGGGTAAAGGAAAAGTCCGCTAGAGCAGGTCCCTGCCTCAAAAACCAGGAGGACAGAGGAGCTGTTTGAATCCTTTTCCTCCCCAAGTGTGAACCTGTGCTGGAATTGGAATTAAGAGGATAAAGACGTTCCATTTCTGTCCTTCCCCTCTGTTTCTTCTCTCACTGTTTCTTCTCTCACTGTGGGATCTCTGACAAACTTCTCTGTTCCATAGGAGAGGGTCAGAAGACAGCAGAGGCCTTGGTGTCACCAGCACCCTTTCCTAGCACAGCGCTAACCTCGCAGCCAAGGGAAGCCTCTGGCTTTAGTCCAGTGACTACTGCCATTCCTCAGACAAGCCTGGAGAAAAACTTGACTGCTGCAACACTCAATGCCACTGGGGCCCACGCTACAGAGGTGGATGATGCCTTCATCCTCACCAGCCCCATGGCAGGCTCCAAGGAAGGGAGACTGCAGACTGCTACCACTGCCAGTCCTGGAGACATCACAGTTACGCATCCTGAGCATGACAACATGAGCTTGTCAGTCAACAGCAGCACTGAAATCCCCTCCCCTACCTTAACTGCCAGCACTCTGGAAGAAAACCAGCCCAGCCATGAAACCACAGAGCCTTTCAGCACAACTGAAGAAACGGATGATGCCAGCAGTGCAACCCCCACCCCTCCTCTGAACACTGTGCTGGGTGAGCTTTTGCCTTTACTGCCTGTGCACCAAGTTCTGCCTCAAAGATGCACAACCTGGAAATGTTTGAGCACTTTCCTGGTAACTGGAGAGAGGGAGAAGAAGGGAATGAAACACTAGGCAGAGTCAGTTCAGTGCAACTTACTTGCAGATAGGCTAGTTCACCATCCTCTTTGCAAACCTCATTAATTTTGGTATTAATTGTGCTAGCTGCTTTCTGATGAGGACATGGATGGTGTGCAGGGACATTCTTCTTATATCTAATCTGAAACAACATTCCTTAGCAGCAGTGCCCAGCTGAGCCTTTCTGGCATCAGGGCTGGGGGCTCAATGGGAGCCTCCCTGGAGAAACACACCCTCTCTTTACAAAAAACATGGGCAAGCACAAGTGACAGCTCATATATCCCTGGGCAACCACGGGAAACCTTTCCCCACCTTCAGATCCCTCTGGGCAGCATGGGGACTGGCTATAGGGTCTGCAATCCCAAATTGCCCATCTTGGGGCCTGCCAGGCTGTCACACACCCTAATGCAAGGCAGATACTGATTGAGCACTGATTTGCATGGTGTTAATGCACAACTACATTGTTTTCCCTGGCTTGTGTCACATGGTCCTGCTGTTGTGTGACACACAGACACAGCCTCAGGGGATGCTGCTACCCAGGCCCTGGGCAGCCCCCTTTGTGTTCCCTGTAAGGAGGGATGAGAGGCCTTTCCCAGTGTCTTGTTCTGGGGTGATCTCCAGCTGTGTGTAGAGTTGTTTAAGCTTTGTCTGTTTGTCCTTTGTCCCCAAGGACAGGCCTTGTGGGCCCAGCTGAGGTTGGCTGACATTGCAGATTGGCACATCTGAAATCTGAGAGGACTTTCTAAGCATTGTGGGTTATAGTGTGGCTCAGCTGTGGTTGTGCTAAAGGTTCTGCTTGTTTTCCAAGGGATTGACAATAAGCTGCTATTCCTATAGTCCCAGCAGTCTTCCTTACAGTCTTGCTTCCATCTTGTCCCGTCCCACAGAACAGTATGCTTGCACCGGATCCTTTGAAATAACTGCTTGTTCCTATTTTGCAGCAACAACTAACAGCTCTCAGTCAGGGCTTTTTGATGGGCAGACCCTGGAGCCCACAGCAGCAAGGTCTGAAGCCAAGCCAGGAACGAGCCCTGTGGGTGCCACAGAGGAGAGCACTGTGGAGCCCAGAACTTCCCCTGCTCCCGTCTCCATTGTACGGAGCACGTCCTTTGCTGCTGCCTCCAGCACTGTGACAGTGACACCCCTCATGACCAGCCCCACCGCTGCCAGCACAGCTGCCATCCCTACCAGCACACCTACACTGGCACAGTCATCAGAGCCCAGGCATGAGAAGGCCTCTGTGTTGAATGTTGGTGATGATGACAATTCAGGTAAATGCTCTGCTTTTAATGAGTTACCCTGGGAGGTGGTGGAGTCACTGTCCCTGGAGGTGTTAAAGGAAAGACTGGATGTGGCACTCAATGCCATCTAGTTGACAAGTGGGCTAGTTGACAAGGTGGTGTTAGGTCATGGGTTGGACTGATAGTCACAGAGGTCTTTTCCAGCCTAATAGATTCTGTAATTGTTTTGTACCTGTTCTCTCAAAACACGGCCAAGGGGTGGAGCTACCTCAAACTGCCTCTTGGTTATATTGAGCAGAACGAGAAAAGACGAAGCTTTGCTGTTCCAATCCTTGAAGGCTCTCCTTTGGTCTCGTTCCCTTGGTCTCCTTGCAGAGCTACCCAATTTGGCTGGTAAAACGAGGGCTGATCCCTTGGTCATCACTGTGATCTCCGTGTTCATTGTCATGGTGGGCATCCTGGGCCTGGTGGGCTTCCTGCGATACCGCCAGCACAACAACCGCATGGAGTTCCGGCGCCTGCAGGACCTGCCCATGGTGAGTGCTGCCTCCAGCCCAGCCTCATGTGGGCTGCCTTGCCACTGACGGCTTTGCAGTTCCCCTTCTCTGCTGCATTAGCAATGCTTGGGGTATTTGCAGCAGCACCAATGCTGATCACACGCTCCTGTTCTTCCTTAGGTCCCTCTCCTTCCATCCAAGGTTTGAATCAAGACAGCAAGTCTCAAGGCTGGGTACTAAAGAAGCTCTCTGCCTTCCCCTCACTCTGCAGGGGAATGCTGAGAGGTTAGAGAGAGGAAGGAGAGCTCCATCCAGGCTTGTCCTGAAATGACACCTTCCTAACCTCTCCTCCTGTTTTCTGATATATTTGCTTTGTAACTATGACAAAGCAGATCTTATGCTCTGCTCCAGGGAGGTTGTCTCTCTGTCTGTCTGTGTTTGACCCTTTGGGAATATAAAAATATATGAGGGTTCCAGAGGCTGGACTTGCTCTGGGGAAGCTGCAAATAATTTCCTGAACTTTCTGGGATAGAGGAGTACTGCAGCTAGCAAGCAAGCTGATGCTGTTTCAAGCTGAGTGGAGTTTTCAACAGCCAGAATTTTCCACATCCCTGCAGCAGGCAGGCAGTCCCTGCACACACCTCTTCTCTTCAAATGCTGCAGCAGGAGGGAGACTGACAGTTCAAAGATCCAGGAACTGCACAGTGACAGCATTTAGGTGGATGTCTGGGCAGATGGCCACACTGTGGCTGAGAAAGCTGTGCTGCCTGCACAGCAGTCTCCCAGGCTGGGACCATGATGCCATTGTGCAGACATCTCATTAAAGCACCCTCTTCTCTGCTTCTAGGATGACATGATGGAGGACACCCCTCTCTCCCTCTACAGCTACTAGGCAACCAAGCTGCCCACTGCCCAGAGGAAAAGGCCTTGAGGACTTGGTCCCAGACGATCTGCTGAGGAATATGGGGCTGTGATTTGCACACAACTGAAAGATCCTTTTCAGATGGTTTTTGGTTTTAGACATTTTAAATAGTTCAGTGTTGAAGTTTCTATGCTGCAAATCAGAGCCCAAGTCTGGCCCTTTTCTCCAGGCTCTCCTCAAAAAAATGCCCTGAAGAGGTCTCCTCCTTTTAGTGTGGCAACCAATTAGCCAAGATAACCTTTGCCATGGTGTTCTGCATGGATCTCTTCTGTTCATCTTGGTGGCTGCTGCCTTCAAAGGAGGTGGGAAAGTGATCCAGACTAGGGCTCTTGACACTGGTGGTGTCAGCACAGTGCCAGCAAAGGAGACTGCTGTTTTCTGAGGAAGCCAAGGATGTGGAAATCAGTTCTCTTGGGCTCCCTCTTGTTCTGTATTTTTAAGGTTGTTTGTTTTGGGGGTTTTCTTGCACTTTTTTTGTTCCTGTTTCAGCTTTAGTCCCAGGATTGGCATTACCCAACCTGAAGCACCTACCAGGAAGATAAAAGACTACTCTGCTTCCTTCTTAGATGCATACCCTTTCTCTTTAATCAGGGAAAACAATTTTGTGGCCACTGGAGAGGTGCCCCTGCTACTTGATGTTGCTTTGAAGTTGCTGGGAGGAAAATGAACACAATGTTAGCTTAACTGAGTTTGATAGGACTCAGTCTATTGCCAGTTAGACACACTAATTTGGTCTCACCAAAATTAAGAAACTGTGTCTCCTACACTTGATGCTTTTGGCATATGTGTAAACTCCTTTCCCAGGCTCACTAAATGCTTTAGTCCATTTCCCTGCCTGGGCTAACACAAGCCTTTCCTCAGGTACCTCCCATTTTGCTTCTAGCATCTGGTTGCTGGAAGTTGTTGTACAAAACTGGTACTTGGTTCTCCCTCCTGTGCTATGCAAGGTCAAAGCTCCTCTACTTTCTGATGTTGGTATTTTGAACCAGTTGGTGTCTTGTCATGAGGACACATCCTGGAAGTAGGTGCCTTCCTCCCCTTCCCTTTCTTGGTGTTATGCTGTTTAGACTCTGCACTTTTGCCTCAGAATATCACTGCTGTAGACTGCGTCCAAGGCTCTTGAGGCCTCTCAAGGAAACCCATAGACCAGAGCCTCTGAGTGTAAATCAGAGGATCTTTTGGTGCCCTTGCCTCAGAAAGACCAGAGCGTGTGTGACATGACAGTCTTCATGTAGTTGCACCTGCTCCTGTTTTCTAACTCACATTTGACTGCAGGTAAATGGAAACACATGCCTTCTCTAGAGTGTTTGGTTTTTGACTAAGCCAGTTGCTCCCTCAGGATACAGCAAGGGCTAGAGTTCATCTGCCACTTTGCTCTTACAAGCCTCAGTTTCTCCTCTCCTTTCAGTAGCAACATCACTGAACCCCACAAAGGACAGATACCAGGCCTCACTTGCAGAAGTACCTTTTTTTTTTTTTTTTCCCCAGTGCTGTTATTGTTTGTTGTAGCAGGGAAAGGGGAATTTCCCCATCAGCTGAGCTCAAGTTGCCTGGAAAGCCCAAAGGTGGAGCAGAACCAGTCTGGGTCAATCAGATGAACTGGGTAATGCAGCAGTTCCTCCTGCCGGTGTTGCTGCTTCCAGAGTGGCTGACAAATGGCTGCAGTGCAGTCGGGGTTCAGCTGTTGGCTTTGGCCTTCCATCTTTATGTTGATGCCCAGTAAAATAGGGAAGAGGGTTGGTTCTCTCCTATGATTGCATGAGAACTAAAGTGCAATTGTCACAACTCCAAAGCTTTTGTATCAAGCATTGTCTGCACAGAGCAATCTCCCTAGCTACAGACTTGTTTCCCCTGCCGGAGGGCAGGGTGCTACTGGTTTTCAGCACAAAGTTGGCAAGTTAGTGGTGGAAAATAGAACTCCATCCTGGCTGGAACTGGTGCAGGCTGGCATATCTGGGAAGTGTGTCTGCACACAACCAAAAGGGCAGGGGCTGGTTCTTCTGGTTTCCCATGCATCACTGTCCAGGGGAGAGGGGTGAGGAAGAAAACTCGCCCAACACCAAAGTGCAACTTTGTTTGTAAAATATGTTGATAGTGGATTTTTTTTTTCTGCAATAAAGTTACAAATGCCAAAAGTGTCTCAGTCCTCATATTTTCATTGCAAACATCTAACTGAAAAGCTTTTATAGATCACAATGAATTCTGTGATAGATAAACAGCAGCAGTTTGGGGCACAAAGACTCACAGAGCTGATAACTAGAAAATACTAGACAGCTATGAACCATAGCTCTGACAGTTCAGAAGGACACCACCCCTGCCTGTGTTCCTTCTTATCAGGGTCATTCCTAGTCTGGGTCGACTGAGATTCATTTGTGTACAGTTAAATCAGATGAAATCTGTCTTAGAGAACCACACTAGACTAAAATATCTAATCTACACCTTTAGACTCCCTTCCTTGGCCTCTGATTGAAGATATTCTCATGATGACAGCTATAAACCCAAACCTTATTTACAGAAATATCCTGAAAGCCAGCCTAATCCAAACCTAAGTAGCATCATCTGTCATGCTTCTTTCTATAGTACAGCAGACAAAGCAAACTGAAAGGCACATACTTCTTGCTGTTTAGCTTTATAGCTGTTTTGAACTTTTTCCTTCAGAGCTCAGACCCACAAGGAGGTAAGTGCTCAAAAACCCAGCTTCTGCTACAGACCTGGTAAGAGTCTCTCCTGAGCTAAGAGTCTCTCCTAGCTGTTAATATACTTTGGCAAAATCAGCCAGCTCATGTCACAGATTGCTTGTATTAAAGATTTTCCCTTGCAAAAGCAAAATGTAAGTGAAACTACTTTGCAATTTGGCTTATGCTGTTTTCTAAAGAGTTCCCACAACAAATCTAGAAAAGCAAATCCTTGTAAGATCTAGAGCAAGGGGAGAGCAAAGACTTTGTAGCCTACCAAAGCGCTTGCTGAGTAATCTGAAGACACGAGGGTGGACTCTAAACCCTGCAGAGATTTCAGTCCTGTCCCAACACACAACCATACAAAACAGAACAAACATGCCAAAACTAAGCCAGCCTTCTCAGGTATAAAGTCAGCATTATTCTGGTGGTTTATACTGGAGTGTTCTCTGTTCTGCCTTTTTACCACCAAACCCACTCAGAGCTGATTAATTCTCTGCGGAACAAACTACTCAGCTGCCTTGCTGGAGAGGTAGCTCAGAGCAGGGCTGTGTTAGCTGGAGAGGCAGCAGCAGGGCAGGCTTGTGCAGGCAGCCACCCCTGGGACACATGAAGCTTTGTGCCTTTGCCCAGCTGAGTTCTGACCTTCCAGCCAGATGATGCAACTTCTGAGGTGGCCAGGTTTGGAGATGGACCATGGGCCAGTTGTGTGGGCTTCACCTTTCCCGTGCAGCAAGGAGAACTGAGAACCAGAAACCAGCTGTTGCCAGCTTCTGCATTTCTCCTTGAACGCAGCTGTTGCCTCTGATGGGGTTTCGTTTTAATGCCTCTTAGGCTAAGGCACAATTATATTACTAATTAACAAGGGACCAAGAACCAACCAAATCCCTTGGGCTTTCAGGTAAATAGAAAGGAAAGAAACACAGGTAAAAGAAAAACAGAGTTAGAGGTCTATCTGCCTCCTCTGCCCTTCCCTCCTCCTCTCTCCAGACTCATGTTTTGAAGGGAAGGGGATTTGAGAAGCTGAAAAGTGACACTCCTAGAGCTGCTGTGCCATGGGTAGGGCAACTTGTGCTTTGTGCCACTTCTCTGCCCACTCAGTCGTCCTTCATGTCTTGGTGTCTGTATTTTAGTTTTAGACACTGTATTTAATCATCATGTCACACTGCAAGTCTCTAAATAAGGCTACAGAGGGTGTTCAGAGACAGAGAAACTGTCACAAGAGCACTGGAGTGGACAAGGCAGTGTGTGGGTCTGTAAGATCAATCATCCAATCAGGATTTCTCATGGATAATAGTCCCCTGTGCTTGCTACCACTTAAAGCAGAATGAAAAAGGCATTCCACTGATCCAGGGAGCAGGAGTACAGATGCAAGCCAAGAAGGCAGAACGGTAAATTTTCAGTAATGAAGGCTGTGAAATAATGCAGAACCTGGAAGATTTTACTAGCCAGGGTTCTTCTTATATCCAGGAGAGAACAGAAATGCCTACTGTCATTTCCCTGTGAAGGAAACAGGAGGCACACCTCCACATTATTTATACTTAATTTTCCATAACTACATCAAATCAGTAAAAATGTGGATTTGTCAGGGGAGAAGTGGGACAGTTTTTCTAAGTGTACTTCCTGAGCGTCTGCCAAGATGTTCATGTACTTGCTACCTCTGCTTCACTGAAGAAATGAGACAGGAATCTTATTGCCAATATTCCTTTCCATCCTCCACAAAAAAACCAAAAAACAAAAAAACAAAAACAAAACCACAAACAAACAAAAAACAAAAACCAAACCAAACCAAAAACCAACCAACCAAACAAACAAACAAAAAACCAGAAATCATGCACTTACTGTCCATAAACGAGCCAAATTTTCAGGCCTACTGATACATACTGAAGTGATAAGCAAAGCTGGAAGACCATGACTGCAAATGTAAAAGTCTCCCAGCAGTTTCCCAAAATCGTTTGTGGTTTGGTTTGTTTTAATCTCCCAGAACTTTGTAACATAACAACAGGCTTCAAACTTCCCCACCCAAACACATTTGAAAGAAGACTCTTCCTCACTTTAATACTACAGGGGTCATGTTTCCTCACAGCTCTGAAAAAAATCAACCTTCATCCAGAGCACAGCTTCAGAACCATGTCAGAAGATAAAGCACTTAGAAGCTCCCAGAAGATGACTTTGTAATTGTGCCTGGTGATAGAGAACTTGTGAACCAAATTCCCCACCATAGTTAATTCTGCAACACTGGTAAGATTTTATAAGAAATCATTTACTACTAAATGAAGAAAGCATAGATAGGTTGATAATCCCGTGCATTTTGAATACAAAGGGATCAATTTTTTCATCTGCTTGACAACCTGCACAGTCTTCCTTGTGCATGTTCCCACTTCCCATCCAGTAAGTGTACATGGAAGATACACTCAATGCAGGTCTGCTTCACATGCCCCAGCAGTTTAACAATGGTTAGCCTCAGTTCCTCTGTAATATTTTTTCTATTCAATGACCCATCAGACAAATAACCCCCTGAACCACAAAACCAGCTTGATCTTGGTCAGACAGACAGTGGTCACAGCTGCAAGAAAACAAGTACATGTTTGTTCCTACTGTTCAGCTCGCTCTCTGTTTACAGGTAGACCAGATTCCCCACCCTCAGTTCAAATAACGAGGTAAGTAAGTTACCAGAGGTATCCTCCCAGCCATAAAATAGGTCTCCCTGTGATGAACTGCCCAGAATTAATATATCCCTGCAGCAGAAGCCTTTTGCTAGCTCTCTTTGAACTACAATGGAACATCTGTTGACAATCTCCCGCAGGGTAACTTCTCTCCTCCCCTGTTTTAATCCTCTCTCTCTTTCAGAAGTACACATCAGTTGCCACAGGACGACTCTCACAAGCATTTGAGTGTTTCCTTTCGCTGGTCTCTCTTGGGACCAGTAGGAAGAGGGATCTTCAGTCAGTCCTGATCAGTATTTTCTTTAAAAATTGCTGTTATGTTCAGACTCCTGAAGCTTTTGATGCTGAATTACAGGCTCTGCTTGGAACAAGAAAAGATTCATGGGTTCTTGAACATGACTTTCAGCCAGATCTAGGCACTCATTTGATTCCGACTGAGAAGAGTTTTACTAGGGACAACTGCAAAATTAGCAGTGTTCCTTTGTGCTAGTCCTGGCTACGCCTTCTGATCACACAGACAAACACAGCTAACGTGATCATTGCTTCAATTTCCCTTAAGATAATCTTAGGGGCAGGATGAGAAATTTTGCCCACTTTTTCAAAAGGATCTTAGTATTTTTAGGTGGAAGGCAACTGTGGACAAAACTATTTGTGGCTGTCTAGCAGAAAGGGAACCTGTTTTCACAAAGGGCTTCGAGAAGCACTGGGAAAAAACCTCCCTTTATTTTACAGAGTCTAAGCTGGTGTCATTCATTACCTCTTCCCTTCTCCTTCAACAGACAGCAATTACAAAATTAAGTTATCTCAGAGGGAAATGGAATAAAAAAATTCAAACCACATAAGGAAATTTCACAGGGCCCTTTGCTGCCACTGTGGCACTCTATTCTCATAAAACAAACCAGCAACCTCCCCTTTATGAGCATCATGGAATTTTCTGCTCAAATAACAAGATTTCTCCACCTCTTTTGTGCCACACAAGAGGAAGCAATTAACCAGCACTTGTCAAGTCAGCTGCTCCATATTGGGTCTTGACAGGGTAAATCTATGGTCATTCTATATCTGTTCTGTTCTTGCTGTGCATAGTCTTCCTAAAAGGAACAATCCAGGTTCAGCTCTACATCCCAGAGCTTTAGATAGCCAACAATGTAAGCACAATCTAACATAACTCAGAACTTACAGTATAAGTGGGAGAAAAAAATAAACATTTGAAGGCATTAGTAGAGAAAATACACTAAATTCTTTCAATTTGTTCTGGTCCATCAAGTGAGAGCTCAGACAGGATCACACATCCCATCCCGTGGGAGAGGGCTGAAGTGGAGGACTGCAGCTAGGAATTCTCTGACCTTGGAGGAACACCCCCACTGCAGCCAAGCATCACAGCATCTCTCCCTCTCTAAGCCAGCTGGCAGCTGCCAAAGCTGATTGACAAATCAGGAATCAGGCCCTGCACCAGTGTCTGTCTCCTGCAGTGAAAGAGCAGAACATGTGGTGTGGTGTTGAAAAGGCAGAAGGGGGAGGTCTGAACAAGGGGGCATGAGATGGCAAACAACAGCTCAGGTCTCAGGCAGAGTGGGATTGGGCAGGTCTGTCAATGATTTCACAAAATGGCTGTTTTCCTTCCTGGAGTTGCCCCCCTTGGGTCAGTCCCACACTTCATAGCTTCCACTTGTGGAAAATCCAGGGAACAAACAAGTCAATAAGAGTTTGCCCACCCAGGGAAGCCAATATCCATTCCACTTTTTAGTTGTTCCCGACAGTAAAGGGTGCATCTTTTAGTTAACATTAGAGGTCATGCAGATCTAGCCCAGGCAGGTCATTGCTGAGATCATCACTCCAGCTATTTCTGGCCACTTCTCCAGCACTGCTTTCCACCAGCTCAAAACACAGCCTGGAGATACGTGTACAATCTACACCAAAAGACCAAAGAATTATCCTTCCCCAGCCTTCTTACCCCATATGCCAGACCTGACAACAACAGCAGTTTATGTCTATCCCCTCCAGCACTGCTGGTTCAGTGTGGTCTGCAATCATCTCAAACCCTATTAAAAACATCCTCATTTATCTCCCACTAAAACAGAAATACCAACAAGCATCCTCACAAGTTGTGTCAGCTCAAATAAAAACAGGTGCCCGTGGTTGCAAGTGTCCTACGCTAGCAAGCTGCCAACACAGCCACTGGGTGCCCCTGCCATAATAACCCCTGCAGTTTCTGATGCTACTATGTACAAATATTTACTACAATAGCACAGCAACAGGTAACTAGCTGCTTATTATTAAATGAGGGAGTTTGCTTGAACATTTGATCAGTAAAGCTCTATATAAGAGTCCCCACCTGGCACATGCCTCAGAACAAATGTTACAGAAAAGCTTAACTCTTTGATGGGACATGCAGGCTCTTCAGGCATTGCCCTAACAGCAACCTGACATGTTACAACTGCACCTACAAAGCAGTTAATTGTAGCAGGTTTGCTAGTAAAGTCTGAATCAGCAGGATTAGTAAATTGGAAAAACAGCACACAGGGCAGTTTAATATGCCTTAAAGCCTCCATTCACAAGAATCTTAAGCATCTTACTAAAGTAGGGCATGAATTTTTTTATTTTAAAGGAACATTAGCCCTTTGTTCCTGATTTCTTTTAATGCTAAGTGCTAATACAAACACAAGGAGGTTTTATATCCTAAAAGCAAGGCATAAGTCCAAAAGGAAGGAGAGGCTGAGAGGCAAACCTTCTTGAAGTGAGCAATTTTCACCTTCTCACTGGCTGTGTGTCAGCACCAAAACAAAAATGGAGCCACATTAAAAAATGGTATCTTGGCACTGTCCGAGGAAGTGATAAGTATCATAATTGGCCCTCACATGCAGCTTTTCATTACCCTGACACTTCATGGGAAGGGAGGATGAAAGAACAGACAGGCACACACATGTTACCTCTGTCCTGGCATAGCAATACTGCACTCAGAACTAAGCTTTATATATCTGGCCCAAGTGCTCGGCCACTACTCCAAACTGTACTGTCTTCCTGCCCTTAGGTGCTTAATACTCAGCCCTACCAGTAAAACTGGATCCAGCAAGAGCCTCTCATCTGTATGACCTCTGGAATGCCCTGAACAGTAGAGCTTTGTCATCCCCACCACAGCAGAAAACCCTTCCAGGTTCTTAAGATCCTGAGGGTGCAGGATCCAGCCACACTTACCTTCAGGCACCTCGATCTCCATGGCACTGGAAAACTTGTTGGAGCTGAAGTGCCTGGGGTGGGTACCTGAGCCAAAGATGGAGAAAACCACTCTGCCCCTCTCAGCAAGTTCTTGCTTCTCTCTAAAAGAAATGAAAAAAGCAGCAGATTAGGCCAAAAGTTCAAGGATAGACTTGCTGAGTCTAAGTATCCTGTGTCTGCCTTTTGTGATACCTGTTACACGTGGAAAAACTGCTGTTATTTGGACTAAATAGCATTTTCTTATTCTTACACAGGAACAAACAGTGGCACAAGGCAGCAGAAAACAGGTTCCATGACAGGCAGGAAAACATATTGGCAAAAAAGTTCAGGCATTGGACTTCACCTGTCTGTGGCACCAACAGCTCCAGCCAGCACCACATCATTCAGGTTTGAACCACAAGGAATCAGCCACCTCATTTCTGCTCCAAGCCATGGTCACAACACCAAACCCTTCCCATACAGGGGTCAGTTTGTGTTGGAAAGGAACAACAAGACATCTGACCTGACAATCAGATCTCTAAACCAGAGGCTGGAAAGCCATATCCCAGACTGTTAGTAACACTGGAGTAAGTGTGAAATCATCCCTATGATCTCTTCTTTCCCTGCAGGTGCCATGGATGTCACTTCCTTCCACAAGAGATTTTTCACTTGATCTTTCAGATCAGAGACTGTCGATCTGATTGAAGGATAATAATGACAGTTCCTTACACTTAGCAATGCCTGCTGAAGCAGTTACTGGGGGTGAGGATGGGGTGGGCACCACTTTGATGGGGTTTCCAACAGTCATGCCTCATGCAGCAGAAGGCAGATCTGCTGAGCAATTCAGCTGTGTTTTCAGAGATAAATGGCAGCAGAACCTCTGCCTCTCCACCTAGCCCTGATCACATTGTTCTCTCAGTTGTGCCAGCACAATTTTTTTCCTGCAGCAGCACTGTGAGCCACACCACTTCAGGGGAAAAAAAAACAAAAAACAAAAAAACCAACCCCAACAAAAAAAGTCCAAACAATGACGCACTTGTTAGAACCAGCTCGGCTCCCTGATCGGATTTACAGCACACCAACAACTGCAGCAGCAGAAATTTGGGCAGCAATGTGCTGTGAGGCCAGGGCAGGAAAATGCAGATTGGAACATTTTAAGCTGATGTTGACAGCACAGACAACATTTCATGAAATCTGAGCTTAACAGGTGGGACAGTGACATAATAAGGGAAGGCATTAGGGTCTTTTTAGAAAGAAATAGGGAATCAATATTTAATTACAGGAGGACTGCAATGAAGTTCCATTATTGAAAACCTCTCACCGAGTTGATACAATATTTTTTTATCAAAGAAAACCTAATAATGAATCTACATTAACCGCCAGACTCAGTGTTCACCAATACTTCCCCACTAATAAAAATAGACATTTATATGCTTGTGGTCAAGAGCTAGAAAGATCAGAAAAACAGACAAGGAATTAAGATGTCCTTTAACTCCATTTCAGTTACCAAATTGCCCTGGCTGTTCAAACAATTTGTGTGAATCTTTCTCTCCCATATTAGGTTCCTACCTAATTCAGAGCAATTGTTCTTTACCAGGGTCAGAAAAAGGTTTTAAGAGCTGTGGATGGTAAGCAGAAGGAAAATCCCTTCTGTTACAATCAGTACAACATTGTGTCGTTGTCATTTACTGTTGTGGAGAACAATGAGAACTAATGATCCTTTTTGTCATCATAAATGCTTCATGATAACACCAAATCACACTGTATCCCACGTGATATCAGCATTAGCCTGAGGGGGATGAATGAGAGTGTTGTGTTTTCCTGATAATAGAAAAAACCCACAAAGCCATACCTGGGACACAGACACCTCACAGACATATTGCTGCCTTCCCCCAGGGAAGTGAACCATATCCTCTGGTTGCTGTTTTACTGTAGCACAAAGCTGTCAGGGGGGAGAGAATTCTGGAAACAGTGACATGAATTCTCAGCCAGACCTGTGACAGTTCGGACATCTGGCAGCTGTCCGAGGGCAGCTGGGGTTGGACAGAGGGTACAATGAAACAGAGCCAAAAAGATCTAAGGATCTTCAACAAGGAAGCTGAGATGTCAGTCATTTCTCTCCAGGGAGCAGGTCAGAGCCCTTGGTAGGGGTGGGGGAGAGCAAGGGCCGAGATAGTGGAGGTTTGAGGCACAAACAAAACCAGTTCCCACCAGCCGAGCCTGGGGAGAAAGGAATGTGAGGGATGGGGAAACCGGGAAGGAATTAGAACTCAGGCATTTCAAATTAGCACCTCTTCTTAAAAGCACCAATTATTTCAGTCATTACAGTAAAATGCAAGGAAAGTATTGTCCAAATAGCAACAAGGAGACTTCCCTGACAGTGGACCTGGGTAAGAGACAGCAACACTCCTGATTAAACAAAGCAGATGAGGTGGCTCAGGGAACAGCTCCAAGGTCAGCTGTGAAGGGAACAGCAGGTACCCATTCTCCACACCCACGTGGAACGAGCAGACGATGCCAACCCTCAGGATACAAACGTCTCAGTAAACAGAGATGCCATTTAGAATCACAGAACATCCTGTCTTGGAAGGGATTTAAAAGAATTGTCGAGTCCAGCTCCTGGCTCTGCATAGAACAACCCCAAAAATCACCTGTGCGTCTGAGAGCACTGTCCAAATGCACTCTGGCAGGCCCAGTGCTGCCACCCCTTTCCTGGGGGTCACCCCCTTCATGAGCTGGCTCAGAAGAACTGAACACCCTGCTTGTACTTAGCCAGGGATCAATTCCAGGAGAGGGCAGACATTTAAGTGATACCTGCCTCCAGCTTTGCCAGCTCAGGATTTAAACAGAAGACCCCACCTCACAAAGCTGGCAAACCTGTTACCTTCTGCATCAGTAAAGCAGGAGCCACACATGAAAATGAACTGTGCTCCACAGCAGGTACAAAGGACAGCTGGCAAAAGAGAGCAGCAGGATGAGAGATCAGTCCCCAGCATCTCTGAGTTTGCCAATCCAGCGCCTGTGGATGCAATTTCCCCAGCAGGAGCCGTCCTGCAGAGCCCTGAGCAGCCGCCAGCCAGCAGCACCCTCCTGTGACACATTCCTGCAGCTCCCAGGCAGCTGCTCCGCTTGAAATCCGGGAGCAGCACTTGCTCCTGCAGCACACTGGCATCCGTGGACCTGGGCATCCCCAAATTCCCTGGAGGGGTATCCCCTCCACCTGATGCAGCCCAGCCTCTGTCGAGTGCTCCACACTTCCATCCTGAGTTTGTACAAACTGTAAGATTGTGCTCTGTTAGACTGAGCTTTGTGGCTGCTCAGCAGATCTAGCACCTGAGAGAGAGAGGGCACGACCACTTGCAAGCATTTTCCAGAGGCAACCTCTGATCCAGCGCCATTAGCATCCAGCATGATGATCCAACACCATTAAACCCCTCAGAAAAATCTCAGAACAACTGAGAAAAAGAAGGGAGCTGGATATATAATATGCCAACACAGGCAAAACCCACTAATTTCCAGCATCAAAGATGCAAAGCTCTTTCTGCCTTGTATCCAACTCTTTCTGCTCACTTGTTGAGCAAGGAGATGGCTCAACCTTGTGCCAGGCTGCATTCAGCCTGTTGTTTTTTTCAACAGGACTTCAGAAATATAGACAAGAAGTGATCTGTGTGAGAGGCTCCTGTAGCTACCAGTGCTTTGCTTCCACTGCCTTTACTTTCACTACTTCCTAGCTTATGGATCTGCTCCTGCTGGAGCTCTTTCTCCTGTTTTAGTCAATGCACAGACTGAGATATTCAGTGATATGGGCAGATACAGATTTTGTACGAGGATTACTTACCATTTAGTCCAAGAATGAACATAGTTAGGTCTGGTTCCACTTCACAAGCTGGAAATACAGGGACATCTGGAAAGGACAAACCGGAATTCTAAACATGACCGATGTGATCCATCTGCCCTCCCAATACAGAAGGCATGGATACAATAAGGAAGAACCCCTGGAGTACTAGAAGATATAAGGAAACTCCACAAAGCAATAAATTTGTGTATCTGAGGTAGTTCTGCCCCCAAGAACTTGCACACTTGGTGTCCTGAACTTCGGAACACCCAGGACTACAGGCTGGAGAGCATTGCACAATAAAGATTGCACTATAAAGATTATGAAAAGCAGCCATAAAGATTAGGGTAAGGAGATCCAAATCTGAGGCTCGGTCTCCAGTATGGCAAGTGTATTGGTAAGGAATATGGAATCTGCAAAGAACGTGTACTTTCAGAAGGGTAAGGAGAAAGGATTGCCAGCATAGAGGCCTCACTGTTTCAGTAAGCAGCACCCACGCACAGGGACAGGTGGGGTTTTCCCACAGAGTGTGCGGACAGGAAAATACGGCTAATCCCTGCCGGTGTGACAGGGACGGGCACAGGGCCGGGAACTGCGAGGAGACCCCCGGCTGGACTGGGCTGGCTGAGCATGCTGGGACATGGAGTCCCCTCCGGGGGAGCCGGCGCGGAGCGGAGGGCGCCGCGAACTACGACTCCCGGAGCGCTTTGCGCACCGATCCGTCTCCTAGGAGACGCCGGGATGCGCGCGGGGGGTCCCGCCGGGCCGGAACTACCGCTCCCGTGGTGCCCCGCGCGCCGCCGCCGCCATGGAGCGGCGCGTGGCGGAGGGGCTCCGCGGCGCGCTGGGCCCGCTCGGCCTCGAGGCGCACGCCTTCAAGGTAATGACGTCACCGTGGCGTCATCATAAGACGTCACTGCCCGCGGAGCTGAGGGCGCTGAGGGAGCGCGGGGCGGGGAGCGGGTCCCGGGGCTGCGCAGGGGACGGGGATGCCCGGGGTCGCCGGGGGTCGGTGTCCGCGGTCGCTCCTCGGCCGAGCGGGGCCGGGAACGCCCCCGCGGAGCCGCTGCGGCCGGTGCTGGTCGATGCGCAGCGCGGGGTCCGGCCGGCCCGCCCGGGAGCGCGGGGCAAGGTGACCGCAGCGGCAGCAGCTGCTCCGGCCCTTGGTGCGGGGCCCTGACCGGCGGGGTCGGGGAGCAGTGACACATCTGCCCCAGCAGACGGCAAAGTCCTCTAGGCAGGCTTAAATTTTAATCGAAGTGTGGGAGCGCCTGTCTGTGGAAGTGCTGACCACCGCATCCGCTCCTAAATGGCCTTTGGCCTCTGTTCTGCCCGTGGAAGGGGCTCCTCGGCAGCCTCTGCTATTGTCCCATGTTCAGCTGGAAAAGCACGAGCTCCTTCCTTGCCCGCCCCAGGGCAATCTGCAATAAAACAATCTACAATATCTGATACAAATCAATCTGCAATAAACGTGGCTTTCCCTTGGGGAGTGTTGTATCTGTCACCTGAAATATTTTTATTTCCTGCTATGATCTTGTTTGCGTGAAAAGTGCAAGGCAATGAAGTGGTGAGAGAAGTGCCTCCAGAATCTGGAAAATTTAATGCTGCTTGCCTAAAACACAGCAGCAGAATTCGGGGTAGAATCCAGAGGAAAGGCTGCAGCTAGCAGAGGGGAAACCTTTGAGCCCTGTAGCTCTCTCCAGATTTCATTCTGACACAGCCAACCCTGGTGCACTGTCTGATGTTCACTGGGAAACCAGAAAAGCTTCGATTCACATGTCTCTTAATTCCTTGTAACATCTCAATTCAGCACCTTAAGAGCCACAAAACTGAATAAACTTAGAGGTTCATATGAGAATGTAGACTTTATAGTAAATCTAGTTTTTGTTCTGTGTTTCCAGATGGGCAGTCTGGCTGCCAGTGCCAGCTGCAGAGTCATTGTCAGAGTAATTTCACTGATTATTTAGAATAACCAATATGTTTCATTTTCAAACTTAATGTTCCATTACTCAGTATATCTCTGACTGTTAGACCTGGCCTTTGTGGCGCCCCGAGAAAGAGGGAGTTGTCATAACCTATGAAAAGACTGATGTTACTGTGCAGGGCATTAGGAGCGGGGTGCAGGGGATTTGGGCCATCTCCTCCTGCACTTGGCAGCTGCAGGTCTGAGCCCTGTCCTCCTGGTCATGCTTCCTGCTGCCCTGGCTTGATCTCTCATTTCTGGACTGTGTTATAACATGTCCAGCCCTGGAATCAAATATCCAAATGTGGCTGTGTCATAATCCACGCACTACTGGTAATGGTTTTGGGGGGTTTTAGCACTGCCAAGGGCTTCACATCCTTCATTCCACACAAGTGTTTCCCGCAGAAGTAAAACATGCAACTTGTCACACAAAACAGAAGCACTAGTTTCTTTCTGGTCCAAGATAAGTGAAAAAAAAAAAACAAAAAACAAACAAAAAACCAAAAAACCACAAACCAAAAAAAACCCAAAAAAACCCCCCAAACCAACCCTGTAAAAGCTTTATCTGAACCAAGCCATCTAATTTGCATTGGCAAGACTGATTGCTCATACTTCCCTCTAGGTTTCTGAGCAGAGCTGGATAAAGGGCAGACTGGAGCTGAATGCTGTGTCTGATTCTTATCTCACAGCTCACAGCACAGCTTCCCCAAACTGTGAATCCTGGTGTGCAAAACAACTTGGTTTGAAAGGGAGGCCCTGGGCAGGTTGCCCATCTGGGTTGCAAATGAAGGGGGCTAGTTATTTCCACTTTTTTACATTCCTGCATATCCACTAGAGTGGTGCCTGTGTTCTAATGGAAATTTGTGTTTCTTTGCCGAAGGTTGAGTGGTACAATGCTGTTCTCCAGCCAGCCTTCCACCTCCCCTACCCAGATGACACACTGGCCTTCGTGGTCCTCAGCACACCTTCCATGTTTGACAAAGCCCTTAAGCCTTTTGTGAACAAAGAACGGTTAAAAATAATCAGGGATCCTGTGGATCAGTGTGTTTCCCATCATTTATCACGTGTGAAGGAGGTAAGACGCTGAATTAGCGATTCCATTTAGTGTTGTGGCACATAACCACTGGGTTGTCTGCTGGGTTGAGCAGCAGACAAAGCCCTGCAGGCTCCTGCCCTGCTCTTCGGAAGGGTGAAGCATTTTTCATGAAGGTGAGAGCATCAACAGGCTTTGGCTGCTTTACTTGCATGTTCTGCCTCTGGATTACACCGTGCAGCTGTGAGGGAGCTCTGCAGGCACAGGCTGAATGCCCACAGCCTCAAACCTGCTGACAGAATTCAGCAGCAGGATGTGAGAGTTTACAGGCTTCACATGTGCCTGGTTTGCTGCCATCCAGCAGTTCTGGAGTGGCAAAGCTTTTTCCATGAGCCTGGGCTGATGTTTTCAAATTTTTGCAGAAATTCCCTGACCAGAGGGTGGATGTCATGTTTGATTATGAGATGCTGCCGAGCCGAAAGCCCAAGTTCCTGGCACAGACAGCTGCCCACGTTGCTGGAGCTGCATATTACTACCAAAGGAAAGATGTGAAGCTTGATCCTTGGGGGAAAAAGGTGAGGCAGAAGCAGTGTGGGAAGAACCACTGAACTGCAACCAGTAAATTGTACAGTGGTTGTTTGCTCACTAGTCATAAGTTCATCTTGCAGGAAAATACAAAGTCCAGAGGTTCAAAAAGTGTTTCAGGTGGGAATTGGAAGCTTCCAAGATTCTTCAGGGTAGTAAGGAGATGTGCACGGAGAGAAGTATCTTGATATGTTAAACCTACTTAGAAGAATAAATGGCAGTGTAAAGGAAAACCTGTTGCTTAGAGTCTTACAAACTGGAGGGAAAATGCTCTGTGGTTAGTTTCTGTGATAGATTTTCAGAAAGGAACATCTCCCCACATTCCAGGGAGGTGTGTGTGTGCACAGGAAAATGGGAGTGAAATGCAGTGCTTCGAGCCACAAGTTCAGGAAAGTTTTCCCTTCTGCTCTGTACAGGGTTCCAAGAGAAGGTTGGGAGAATGAGAAGCGTTTGATGTCTTGAACTCTAACATTGATTAGACACAAAGTGAGGCAGCCTAGATACTTATTTTTTTTTTCTTCCAGAAGATTTTTGGCGTTTGTATCCATCCCAAGTACGGTGGCTGGTTTGCTATCCGGGGTCTCCTGCTCTTCCCAGACATTCAGGTGCCGTTCCTGGAACAGCCCGCCCCTGTTGACTGTGTGAGCACTGAGGAGAAAAGGATTGAGCTGCTGGAGCAATTTAATTTCCACTGGCAGGACGGCCGCTACAGGGACATCATTGAAGTGAAGGAAAGGTACTCGGAGGAGCAAAAAGCCTATTTTGCCACTCCTCCAGCCGAGAGATTCCGGCTGCTGGGGCTCTCACAGGAAGCCCAGAGAATCACATTTCACTGAGAAAGCGGCTCCGTGGAGGGCAGAGGGCAGCAAAGGGTAACTCATGAGCACCGGCCTTTCCCGGTGCTGTGGAGGAGGAGGAGGAGGAGGAGGATGGTTGTGCTGATACAGAGATGGCAAATCCGAGCAGCCTCAATGCACACATCAGCTTCCTAGAGAGAGGAGCACTGCTCTGCCGTCTGGGGGAGGTGGGAGCCGTCTGTTCTGTGCTGCTGCTGATCTGGGGTGTCCTTTGGGGAGTCCAGTAAGATGCCAATTAGCCTTTGGTTGGGAGTAGTTTAGACATCCCGGCAACTTTTAAATCCGTGCTGCTCATTACAGAAATCACTTTTGTTCTCAAGAATTTTCTTTCTGAATGTTCTGGGTTTATTCTTTGTAAGTGTAAAAAAAAAATCAGTCATTGTACTACTTAGTTTGATTTTGTCTAAACTCGGAGCAGGGACTTTTTTAGACATTGCCAGCATTTTAATATCTTGTGTCATAACTCTCCCTAGGGAACAGATAGCCAGAGTCTTTTCAGTCTTGCCTAGGTCACATTTAAGCATTTATCAATTTATAGAGCAGCTGACTGCAATATTTGGAAAGATGTTGTGTAATGTTCATATGAGTGGAGGTTTTACTTACGTTAAAATAACTGACAGAAAAAGACAATTCTCATGGCCTTTTCTGAGGTAGACCACATTTGTGTTAAAAGTATTTTTCAATGCCAGCACACTGCACAGCCCCCACAGTTACTGCCACAGTTTCCTGGTGTGCCTTCTGTGTGGGGAAGATTGTAAACCTGCATACATGTAAAAGCTGTGGCACAAAGCCTCGTCACATGCACAGGCGAACAAGCACAGAATGAAAATACTAATGACATTCACATTACTTGTATTGCTGGATAAAACATGTTCAGACAGAAACATAACATTTTTTACATGACTTTGGTCCTGTTATATTTGTTCAGAGGCTACAATGCACCTGGAAATCAGGAATTAATTTATCTTTGAGCAATTTGAATCTGAGATCTCATTAAAATAATATAATATATTAAAATAATATTTGTGGGAGTTGTTTTACAGACTGCAGTTGCAATGCTGCAAATGGACAAGCACTTTTTTCCTTTTGATTGTATCAACACGATGATGAAGAAATACTCACTTTGCAGAACTGAGCCCTTTGATTTTGTGTTGGGATTCTTCAAACCTTTTGGAGGCTCCACCAAGAGGTTGCCCTCACCATTGTTCACTGCTTGATAGAGTTGCTCATAGTCTGTACACTAACTCACTGTAATCCAAATTCAGGATAACAAGTTTGCTTTCCTGTAAACAGAGTAGTGAGTATGTGATCACTGGGTTTGTTCACTGCTTTTGCTGTTACAAAAAGTCTTCTTTGCTTTCCATGCTTTGTTGATCTCTGACTAAGGCAGACACCTGACTTAGAATGTGATAGAGGTATTGTGATGTTTAATTAAAGAATGAAATGTGTTTAAAATCTGTTCTTTTGTTACAGAATTACTTCTGGTTCAAATTTGTTTGATGTTTCAGAACTTTCCAACTGAACTGTAATTTAACAGGGGCTTGAGCTAATGGCTCAAATTAGTAGGAAAGACAAAATACTGAGTCTCTTAGAAGGATAAATATAGACCTGAATCAAATCTATTTTTTCATTACAATCTGAAGTAAAATATTTTGATTTCCTGGTGTTGATTTCTTACAATTATTTAATACTTTGTCTTAATTTATGAAACAGATTACCATGGCTATTGCATTTCAATTTCTGTAATTTATTTCTCTTCAAATGGTATTTTGGTTAATAAAATATAAAAAGTTGTAAGTAAACCTCAGTACTGAGTATTTTTATTTAAACAATGGAGTTCTTAACTTGTGGAGAACTCAAGATTTTCAAGCAAAAATCAATCACGGTGGTTTTGATATCCTGAAAGGAGCTAAGACACACACAGTCCAGTATCTGAAAACTAAGGAAAAAATTGGTTATGTTAGCAGAAGTTGGTAAACTATTATCACAGGCCCACTGGGATATAAAAAATAAAGCCTACAGCACATTATGAGTAAGTCCAATAAAGGTTTATCCTTCCCGAGTCATTTCAGCAAGAGCATTAACAGCAAGCACCATGACAGTGCACTTTTCATTTCTTCTTCTCTTCTTAACAGTAACAAAAGTTCCAGATGTCCAGTGAGACACAACTGAGGGACTTTCCCTCAGTAGCATTAAAGTAAGACCTGTAAGTACTGGAATTATTACTGATTAAAACCTACTAGTGAACAGTGAGTAACAGATCCATGTTCTTTGTGCTTTTGGGAATACGGTTGTACAGATACAAATATTTAGCAATATCCATTCCTACTACAGTGGTTTTGGGGTGACTTGGACTGGGCATTACTTTTTTTCTCTTAGCCAGGTCACTTAGATCCACAGCTGCAGTGAGTAGTTTTCTCCCTTGCTGGTTGGAGTATAATGGCCTTTGTCTTATAAAACTGAAGTTTGAAAACCTGTTTGACTTATCTCATCTCTTGGGACAAGACCAGACATGGTGAGGAATGGATCATCCTTGGATCCTGAGGCATTGTGAAGGCATTCTTAGTTTCAGCCCTTGCAAATGTCAAACAAGTAATTGCAAATATCTGGATAGATTTACTAGTTCAAGTATCACATTTTACATTTTTAGACAAGTTTTTTCTCTAAATCCTAATTTTTAAACATTTATTACAGGCTTTCTTCCTCAGTATAACCAGTAGGGTGAGTATTCAAGAGCTGAACAGGAAAAATAAAAGAAATTAAAAGCTACTTGAATTTAAATTCAGTTTTAGCAACAAGGTATTCAGTACATTTCAAGCTAATAAAATCGCTTATGGAGAATAACAGATTTGTAATAGTTTCATGCATTTACCATTCTTACTATCCTTATGTTTTCCCTATTTTTACTTCATTAATCTAAAAATAACTGAGATTTTTACAACTATTGAAGATTTGACAGACAATACCAATTAAATATAAAGCACAGTCTAACCTGGTGTCCAGCATTCATCAGGGTTGTTGCTCAGAAAAACACCTCAGAAAACACTGCTGGGGTTTTTTTGCGTCAGTTTGAGTCAGTTACTTCTCAGTGGTGCAATAAGCACTAAAGTTTGTGGTATGAAGAAGAGTGCGGCAAACTTAATTCCTGATACTGACTTATTTCCTTCTCCCATAAAAAGAGTGGCTTGTAACAATGCTGTTTTCCTCTAAACTATGGAAAACTAAAGATTTTTTGCTGTATAAATCAATGCTAGTGTGTCAGACAAAAATAGCCAGCCTTAGGAGAGCAGGGAACTCTCCTGGTTTATTGTTTTGATGGGGGGTTTAAAGTCTGGTTTGGGTGTTTTGCTATCTTTTTGTTTTGGGTTTTTTAGGGCTAGATTGCCCTCCTCTGGATCAGAAGCATAATTTTACTAATTCAGTATAATATTCATGGTCTTTTATTCATTTGTGACTAAAATTATTGTTGGTGTAGCCACTATTTGACACGGGTTTTATTTCTGAAAATGCAGAAATTCTGACGTGAATTTAAATTGAATCAAAACCCCCCTGAGTTAAGACTGATGTATTTCAAAAAACAAGATAGTGGCAGCTACTGATCAGTGCCAGTGTGGTTATCAGCACTTTGTTAAGCCTCATGCAAAAAGTGTATTTAATAAATTAGCTTTGAATATTGACTTAAGCAGCAGCAGTTCAAAACTCTTCCTCTGAGGGAAGTGGTTTTGCTGCTCACTGCAGCAGAGAAACAGCTGCACCTCTGCAACCTGAACTTTCACAGATCCATCTAGAAAAATAGAGAAATGTATTCATGAGAGGGTTTTTTCTGTTACCTTGGCTTCCTGTGCTATCATGTATCCTGTGACAGATCATCCATCACATTTCTCTCAGAAAACAGAACAGAGCACTTCCCTTCTAGGTTTTCAAGGAGGAAACAGAGAGCACCAAGGAACACAAATGAGCTTTTCTTTTCCCTCTGTGACTGAAAAAGATGTTAACATTCCTTAGGAAATACGGTGGGAAACTTGAAAGAATTAAATATTTTGTCATAAAATGAGCAGTAAGATATGTTAGTGGAATGCTTAAAATCTCTCCAGTAATATACCAAAATCTGCAAAACGTGGTTATATTTGCATACAAATATTTGAAATGGCTACTATCATTCATTAATATTACATCTATAATTCTCATGTTATCTTTGTTGATATTTGTATATAATTCAGTGGGAAAGCAATTTTACTTTTAATTACTGCATATGTTTTCTTTTCCCCCAAAGACCTTGAAAAGTTTCTGAAAATCAAACACATTTACACTACGTTGTTTGCAGTTTTTTTCCCCATGTAGAACAAACCATGGGACAGGAAAATTCCTTTAAGTGGATTACAGGAGTGGAGGGAGTGGAGTTTTCCTGTGTTTCTTAAATTTATGCAGAATCATTGCTTTTTCTGTGAATGTATAAACTCTCTTATTCCTTTTAAAGGAATTAGTCTTAGGTTTTAATTTCATTTCATAACCTTTTTTCCAGTATTGTTCAGACTAGTCTTCCTGAATCATTCACTGTTGCTTCAGTCTTCCAAAATGTAAAAAACTGCCTTATTGTTGTGAAAAGTGAATTTGATGAAATATATCAACTTTGGGCTATGATGTTTAATTAAGTGTAGATTTAAGCCTTTTGTCCTTTCTAGACAAAGGATATTGGTTTCATTCATCAGTGCAGATACTTCAAAAATCTGTTGCTGTGGAATATGGAACATAAACCTACCGGATTTTGTGTCAGAGGACAGTGCAACCTGAATGACTTCACATATATTTACTCACATATCTGTGCTGAGATGGTTTCTTGCACAGAAACATTCTAAATTCAGACACGTGTCCCCATAATACATACAGTGATTTAAGTTTCAGGTGAAAGAGCCAAATTTCACTTTGAAGTCCAAACCTTTCATCACTAGGTGTGGTGAGAATTGCTTCCCACAGACTCAGCTCTTGTTCAGGAACACTGCAAACAGCTCACAGCCTGCTCTCCTGCAGCCACCCAGGGATGTGCAGCACGGAGCCCTTGGTAATGCAGAGCTGCTTGACTGTACATTAAAGGCAAACTCCTGTTTTTCTTTCCAAGGATTAAAAATAGAGCTACTATATTCATGAGCAAAAAACATTTATTTGATTTCCTAGTTCAGTGTTCTTTTTGTACGTAACAATAAACTGTATTTTAAAAAAAGGAGACAGTAACAGCTCTAACACTTTCTGAATTTTGTCCAAGCATGCTGCATTCCACTACTCTGCATTTCCCTCATTTCATCCTTTGCAAATTAGAACCGAGACATTTCTGGTTTGAGTCCTCTATCTGTCTAGCACTATACATCACAATATACATTTGCACACTGTCATGTAATATAATACTGAACACCAGACCCACTGAAAATTTCAGGCTATTAATACATTTTTCAGACTACTAATACAATAAACCTGAGTATTTTAACATAATCTTTACATAACTCTTACTTTGATGTGTAACATTACTAAAAGCTGCTTTCATGGGGCTTTTGCAAACATACTTTCCTAACCGAAGGACATCATTTTGCAATACCTGTGAGATATAAAATGCTTGCTTCTGTTCTTTGAACTGTATTGATTTGTTGGACAATCCAATAACATATTCAACAAAGGCCTGATAAAAAGGCTGGAGTACTTGTGAAGAAAATAGTACTTTTAAACCTTAGTAATTTTTCATACTGTTTTTCAAAACTACTGAGAAACTTGCTTTGTTACAAAGTTATAATTCTTTAAGCATTGAGGCTTTTTTTTCTTCTAAATGTCTAAATAAAAATATGCAGTTGTTAATTTTGAAATAAACTCATAGAAGTGCAAAATCTAGTAAAGGTTAGGTTCTGTATGTTGAATGTCAAATGTCACATCCTGGGTCTGCCAATATATAATATATAGAATTTGTCTGATGCACAGCTTTGTATTACACATACCACAAAGCCCCCTGTTGCTCCTACACAAATGCTATTATCTGAAAACTTAATTATAAATATCTGCCATAAACATGAGGAAATAATTTTTTTAACTCTAGATAATATGAGAGAACACAATGTGTGTATATTGGATTCGCGTAGCTAAGTTTGGTAGCAGGGGGGTGACAGCGATGCCTTAAGTTTTAGCTTTCATATTTTTCAAATTCTGTGCTGCCTAGGTGTGCAGTTCTGAGCATCATATTGTGAGTCAGTTCCCTTCACAGGGTAAGTAGACAAAACAATCGTTTTCCAGCTTGAGAACCAAGGACAACTGTTACAAGCTTCAGGCCCAAAAAGCATAAACAATGGTGAATTGAAGAGAGCAATCTGGGAGGATGGGACTTCATAACCTGAAGCTGTAATTGGACAATTAACCCCAATATGCAAATAGACCAAAACTTACAGAAGTGTGAACCCTCGTGACCGGTTGTCCATTTTAACCATTCTGGGTCCACCTTGGGTTAGCCCTGGCCAGGCTCCTGTACTGCCCAAGGTGTATCCTTAAAGGCCACTTAATAAATCCCTACTTCATTCTCTTAGCTCTGTCCAGTCTCTGTTCAAGGTCAGCTTTCTCAAGGCATCAACAGGGGTGGCTTCTGTGAGAAGCTCCTCGAAGCTTCTGCTGTTTCCAAGGAAGCCAATTTTCCATCTCTGGGATAACAGAGCTAAGAGGGGGGGGGGGAATTGTGCAACAACTGCAACTGGAGAGAGGAGTGGGAGAATGAGAGAAACAGCTGTGCAGACACCAAGGTCAGTGAGGGAGGGGGAGGAGGTGCTCCAGAGCACAGATTCTCCCGCAGCCTCATTATTTCTCATTATCCTACTCTGAATTGATTGGTAATAAATTAAGCCAATTTCCCAAGCCTGTTTTGCCTGACACAGTAACTGCTGAGTGATCTCTCCCTGTCCTTACCTTGACCCATGAACCTTCCACTCTATTTTCTCTCCCCTGTCCAGCTGAGGAATGGTTACATAAATCCCCAGGAATCCCAGCAATCAGCTACAAATTAAGAGATCTAGGATAGAGACACAGTAAGATATATTTCAGTTTCCCTTCACCTGACTGTTCTTAAGAAATAAATGAATAATGGTTATATTTATAATAAGCACCCAGACTAGGAAAATAGATGTGCAGTCACTAACACATTTTAAAAAATAGCAAAGATCACATCTATCCTTTCTGATTCACAGCTTCAGGGAAAATCCCACCAGGCAGACACCCATCCTGTCCAACTCAAGCACTAGTTGAGTGAAGTCTTTGCCTCACTGGGAAATATGGCAGCTGTTGATTGTGAAACCAAAAGCAGTTCATAATAGTAATGAAAATACAATCTGCATGTTGGTACATGAAAAAAACCCACCTCAATAAGTGATTAAAATAATAAAGAAATAAATATTAGTTATTTGAGTATCATGAAACTTAGTCCAAGATGGCATATTGCAAGGAGTAGGGAATAAGACCCCAGAATCTTACTGGAGATTCCAAGCTACATCTGAATCCATAGGGAGTTTAAACAAAGAAATAAACTTAGACTCTTTTTGGTTTGAACATTTTTGTTACCCATTCTTTGTGTATCATGCTCTTGGAAATCTAAGTAATGTAAACATTAAAATGACAGCATAGCAAACCTTCCCGGGAATGACTCATGTGGCTGAAGAATTAAAGAAAAAAAATTTAATTGCACTAATTCCCACTGTCAATCATTTAATTCATACATGTAATCCAGTTCCTAACCCACAGGGATTTTGTTTCTTGGCTGTTTCCAGTTTCCACAGTATCATCACTCACCTGTGACTGTGATGCTTAAGCAGGTACAGTTTGTAGCCTCTCCGTGTGGGGGAGCTCAAGGTGGGCAGGACACACAGGAAATTACAGCACATGAAGGAAACTCCTCACACCAGAGTGGGATGAAGAAATGAACACAAGGGGTGTTTCCACAGGACACTCCTATGCCCAGACGCGCTCCAGAGCAGCTCTGACCTCTCCTCCTGAGAGCAGCCACAGCAGCTGCTGGGGTTGGAACCAGCCTCAGACCCTCACCTTCCTCCCAGGGCCTGGGATGGGCACATAAAGATCCCCTTTCTGGAGAGAGTTTCAGGAGCAGAACATCGGAAAACTCCTTCATCCTCCATGTCCAGAGGTAGGTGACTGAGTAGCTACAAAATCACACTGTACAACTACCTGAAAGGGGGGTGTAGTGTGGTGGGTTTGGTCTCTTCTCCCAACTAATAAGCAATGAGACAAGAGGAAACAGCCTCAATTTGCACCAGGGTAGGTTCAGATTAGGTATGAGCAAAAATTTCTTCACTGATATTAAGTTTTACATTAGCTTAGCCTAACTTTACTCCTTTTCACTTGCTAGAAAAGAAAGTTTGGTAACTTCTTACTCAGCCATGCTCATTTATATTCATTTTACTTTGAACCATATAAATGCTCCTGTTACTCATCAATGCCTTCCTGGGAAGCTGGCCTCATTTGTTATCTTGAGATTTTGGATTTTTTTAAAAATTAAGCAGAAGTGATCCAGCTAAACATTACTTTCATGTATCTTCATGGAGATTACCTGCTTTAGTAGATATTGATGTTGTACCAGTGCTTCTGCCACATACTTTTTGTAGCTGTACTAAACAAGTTTACTACTCAAGGCATACAACTTTCATTTCTGAGTGACATAAGTAGCCCTGGGCCCCACCTTTGGTGTTGCTGACTTTAAGCAGGACAGAACTTGCTTATGACTTGAGCTAAAGACGGTTACAAGATCCAGTAAGAGTTTAATCTTTACAGGTACATGAAGATCACAGGGCTCTACCTCCCTTGCATTGTTAAGCAAGAGCCCATTACCCAAGTCCTCAGCTTTGAAGTTCAGCCCTATCAGGAGCCACCCTCAACTATGAAGCTACACAACAGTCACAGCTTTGGTGTAACTTAAGGCCAGTCATGTGCTCTGAGTTTTACATAATCACTTGAAATACAAAGATTAAAGACAAGGCTGAGCACACCTGAGTACCAGATACTATAATGCCACCCTTTTGATCTAAATCATATGATTACAAGCTAATGGATAACTGGTATATTATCTATGACCCCTGTGACATGTAGTGGGAAAGACTGTGGATGCATGTTGTATATCCAAGGAAGTTTGCTTTCCAGAAAGCCCAGTATTCCACTCCCATAGAGACAGCATTCAAACTCGATGTTGGATTCCCAGGAATGACATGAACAGTCAGTTTTGACTAAAGTAGGTGCCAGAACAACTAAGTTGGCATGGTGCATGAGGAGATGCCCCACCTTTGTCACACACATGCTCCAAGCTTAGTGTTCAGAGCTTAAGCCCAACAGCCTGATCCTCCCTCTAGCAGCCAAGTCATGAAGAGTGTGAGCAGTACTTTATTACTTCAAGATGAAAACCAAGTCTTTTTCTCTCCACTCTAATGGAGCCATAGGAAAAGGCCTTTAGGACTCAAGATGTCTACAGAAAGCTTTCAGAAATGCACCCTGCACTGCTCCCAGGTCTCCTGATGACTACATACAAGAACAGTAGACAGTGTGCTCTTTTCACAAGTTTAATAGAGTTACAAAAGGATACCACTGCTCTATGTAACACATGGCTAACCACAGACACAGCATTGTCACTAAGGTCAACAGGGCTTGATGTACAGATACTGATCGTTAGGATTTGCTATGAAGGTACTGTCAACAGGATAAACTTTCCTTCAAGTAAAAAAGTTACTGTTTATGACTATTACATGAACCCTTGACTCAGATGCAGTGACTTAATCAAAGTTCAGTAACTGATACTTGCTCTTTATGTAAGGCATACTAGTTTCCACTCAGGCTGAATGTTTATTTCTGCTTGGCGAAATACTCTTTGCTTTTCTGAACATCAGGCTTGATTGTGTCACTCCCGGGCTTCCAGCCAGCTGGGCACACTGAAATGATAAGAATGTTTAAGTCTTACCAGCTGCTCCTGCAGAACATGTTTTACACAACATTAAAACAAAGTAGCAACTCAGAACACGACAGATCTTGGCAATATACAGGCAGGCACTCAGTGTCACATTATGCTCTGTTTTGCTTGTTTCTATTTGTTTACAGGGCAGTAGCACCCAAGGAACCAGGTGTCTGCCCAGACAACAGTGGGTCCTTTACACAAGCACCTCTCCCAGCCCCACTCAAAAGCTTCTGGGAAGCTGCTGCAACTCCAGCAGCCCAGGTCAGAAAGGCTCTAACACCACACTACACTTATCTCCTTGGATCCAGCCAAGTCTGTATTCCCTTTATCTTTAATCCACCCTGGTCCAGCTCTCCAGTTGAATGGGGCAGGGGAAAAAGCGTTCAACTGTCACTGGTTTCCCTACATGGCTATCAAAAAGCCACCATGATGCAGAGGTTGCATGGTCTCAAACTTCCAGCAGATCCTTGAGCAGCACTTTTTGAACAGTGTTCTTTCTTTACTGCCATGGAATGCTGGATGCTTGCTCCGCTCAGGACTGGCAATTTTAGCCACAGTATGCTCAGTTTCTGAGCATTCCTATACACCTTAATATGGTCTGTCCTGATTTAGATGTGACTAAAGTTCCAAAGGAAAACCTTTTGCCAGGTTTTGACTGCTCAAAGGCACAGTAAGGCTTCATCTGCATGACATGTGACCACTCCATCATCAAACGTTTGGGAACATGACATATTTATATGCCAGTCATGAGAACAGCTTATTTTAATAAAACCTGCCACTGATTTACCACTTCTGAAGCACATTAAGTATGACCAGCAGCAACACATGTCATTAGTTACTGACAACTGAAGACTACTAACACCTGCATAGCAATTTTGAGTTTCCATAATTTGGTTTGAACTTTTTATCTGCAGTGCCTTTTTTTTCTTTCACTCCTGTAGAAAAGCTGCCAGTATCAAACACTTTATTCCTCCTGAACTATGGGGACAGAGACTCTCATCCGTTTTTACCCTCACTATATATTGACAGAAAGATCAGCAGACTTTTGTGAATTTAAGTAGTTTATGCAGTCCAACAGGCTTCTGTTAGAATTCTGTGTCAATTATTTTCTGTATCTAATTGAATGAAACAACTTCTATGTGGTGGACAAAACATCCATCACCAAATTGATTTAAGTGAAATCTCAACGTGAGCAAGTACTCAATGGACAAATAATTGGAATAAGATAAAGCATTATGGTGTCCTTCAACAAGCAGATTTACAGAATCAGCTACATTTCAACAGTGACAGCTACCTGCTGTGCACAGACTGATACATGTACTTAGTACCTTTCAGTAACCCTCGATTTAACCTGCCTAGTTAATACTGTTCTCTACAGAAAACATTAAATTGAAAAGCACTCTTACCTTCTCCATGTTTATCTGTAAACTGGAAGGCCTGGACAAGTCTTAGGGTTTCATCAACAGAACGGCCAACAGGAAGATCATTGATTGTAATCTGCCTCAAGATCCCCTTGTCATCAATTATGAACAGACCCCTAAAGACAAACAAAAACCAGCCCTGAAGTTAAGCACAGCTCTTGAAACGCTGATTAGACTGATGCGAGTTTCAAAAGCTCAGGTTCACTATTTGATTATGCCATCATTTGTGCCATTTACTGTGATCTCTTCCTAGAAACAAACACCTTTGGTGCATGCACAGCAATGGAACAGCAGCAGCTGAAAGCCCAACAGGAACCAGGAGGGACAGGAGGCAAGTCAAAGTACTGACACAGGAGAGAAGTGCTTCCTATTTAACGGAGATAGTAGTAGGGAAAAAAAAAAAAAGAGAAACCCAAGATAAAAACAAATTCAAGGAGAGACATTCTCACATTAAAAAATCCTCAATACACTGTTCTCAAAAAGACAATATGCAATAGCTCATCAGTCCTCCAACATCAGGTTAAGAGTTAGCAGAAGTTCAGCTCCCTTGGCAACTTTTGTGAACAGCAGACTAAAGACCTGGGGTTTAACTAATCTGCACTTTGATCACTAGACTAAATACCTGTAATCACTTTCGTGACTTGTAGATCTTGCACTACCAATGTTTGCAGCTCACTTGCATGAGACTCCTGCACCGAGCAGCAGGCAGTCAAAGGGAAGCAGAATTTAACTTAAAAGCACAGGAAGCCTGGGCACCACAGAGAACCAGGGAGCATCTCCCCTTGCAGGAGTGTCTGACAGCCTGCAGGAGTTCACACCCAGAACAGCCAATAGCTTTAGTGGCTGCAGGTGTTCAAGTGTACACAAGCTCTGTGTTCATCTAACACATCCATGCATTGCACCATAACTTTATCAGACCATTTATCTCTGGCACATTACCTGTATGCAATACCTTCATCCTCCTTCAGCACTCCATACTCTCTGGCAATGGCACGTTTTGTGTCAGAAACCAGGGGGATTTTCATAGTGCCCAACCCCCCCTGTTTCTTAGGAGTGTTGATCCTAAAAGGGGAAAAGTTTACATGTTAAAAATACGGGCAGTTCAGAATGAGGGCTCAAGGTACAAAAGAAGCTTATCTTTTCTGCAATATCATACTCAATCTGCCATGTGGCAACAGAAGAACTGATGCCCAGTATGCTCAGGTCTGTTCAGAAGCACCTGGAACCACCAGAACTTATCAAGTGCCTTTGAATACACTCAGGACTCAGTTCCTGCAAGAACTGAGGCCAGGCAGAATTGTCTCTTGGGTGAAAAGGCTGATTCTTACCAGGCAAGGTGACAGAAGTGAGAGTCAACAGAAGCTCCAATTACTTCACAGTTGATTTTCTTGAATTCATCAGCTCTGTCACTGTAGGCAATGATTTCAGTTGGACAGACAAAAGTGAAGTCCAGGGGGTAGAAGAAGAACACAACATATTTTCCTAGAAAAGCAGTACAAGCAGTTAATCTGTTAGTTTTCTAAGAAAAAGCAAACAAACAAACCTTACCAAAACACAGAAAAAAAACCCTGAACAATAACCTTAAGACCCTACCCAACTGAAGTCCCCAAACCCAGACTGACAAATTTAACAGGGAATGCTTGTCTCCTGGCTCTACTCCCATAGGCCTGCCCCAAGTACAGCTCTGGATATGCTACAACAGAAGACCCCATAGCTAACCTCTAACAGAGAAGTGCCACAGATCTGAAAGGCTACCAGCCAAGGAGACATTTTAACTGAGTAGGTGAATAGTCTATACCTACTCATCATCCTCATGCAGCCTGCAGCATCATTAGAAATGTATTTCTAAAGCCATCAACACGAGTACTTGATTACTTCAGGCTTTCCCTTTGTTTTTAGTGAAGCTTTTTTAGGCAAAGCAAACATATTGCTAGCACTCTAGAGAAGGGGACTTGGTTAGATGAAGAATTTACTTTCCATTGACAAAGATGTTGCTGTTCTACAGTCTGGAAATGTTACACCAGTTTCAGTACAATACGGGGCAATGAGCCTGATGCAAGGTAACAGTTCAGAGGAGTTTTATGCTCACTGGTAACAGTTATCACAGCTGGGACATTCAGTCACACTGCTGACAGCCTTCTATGCATATTCCAGTCACCACTGCACAAGTTCTGATCTTCAGTCCACTGTCAAGTGGTCACTATTATTTCAAAATCAAACCAAGATGTATCTTCAGATGCCCTCCCGTCCTTCCTGTGGCCAGACTATCTGTGTAATTAGAGAAGCACATGAAATTACCTTTGTAGTCAGAGAGTTTGATGTCTTTGAACTGTCCATCTGGCATTACAGCCGTGGCAGTAAAGTCAGGAGCTGGTTTTCCAATGAAAGCCTTTCCTGAAGACATCTTGATTTAACCTAGACAGGAGTTAACACCAATAGAGTTTAGATGGTAGTACATTTGCACCTGGAAGTAAGGATTTATTCAAAGCATCTTATCAATCTAGATTAAACACAAAAGACAGTTTATCAGCAACTGGTCTTGCAACAAGGTTTAAGTGTTAAATAAGTTTTGTCACCTGGAGGTAGTTGAGCCACTACAGAGACAGCTAGCACTTCAAAATGCATGGCTCATGGCCTCCTAAAGATACAGTCATGGTTACCTAACCAGTAACAGCGCAGAGTCTGGGAAAAGGGCTAGCCTAGAGCTTTAGCAGTACTCAGAAAACCATCCCATTCCACATGGTAGAGGAGTAGAAGAAAGTCTGTTTTTCAGAAATTTCCATGAGAAAAACCTTGTTCAATTTTACAAGGGAACTTAAGACCTCAAACTTGATCTTCCTGTTGATTCAGAAAGAAAATAATTTCTGTTAATCCCCAGGGAACACGGCTCTGTGTAACTACACTTTAACCTTTTGAACAATTCAACCCTTTTTTTTATGTGCAACCAGAAAGACTTGTGGTACACACAGAAATCACGTTCTATGTTAATTACAATTTCACCAAGTCTAAATCAGTACAGCCAGGTTGTTTCCCCTTTAAGTCTACTGAAAAAGAATACAAGGGTACACAAGGACAAGAGAACACTACTTCTGGCTGTCCACCCCAAAAGCTTGTCATCTGTAATACATCCTGTGCAGTATTTTTGCTCAGTCTGGGAATGCAGTATAACACTTTAGACTTCCAAAGCATAATATAGGCAACTCCATAAACCTAATTTCTGCAGATCACAAAATATTCTTAAAAGTTATTTCACTTCACTCTACACACTGCAGCACTGGCTGCAATGGAGATAAAATACACCTCTCAAAGGTTAGCTGAGTCTCATGTTGCTAAGGAAAAACAAGAGCCAAGGATTGTTCAAGTTGTGCCTGCAAGGCACCAAGTCCGTTCTAAAAAAGGTTGAGAGCACCTCATTTCTTGGCTCCTTCCCCCTTGCCAGCCACTTTCTTCATGGAGAACTAGCCCACAAGTCAAACATTTAGCTTTGAACCCACACCTAGCCTTTTTAGCAATGGTTTTGCTTTTGAAAGTTTCTCTCCCACACCCTGAACAGTAACGATCCACCTCTCAGTTTTCATTTTGAGAAGTGCCCACACATTCAGCATTTCTAACTGTGCAACAAAGCTCCTTATCCCCACATTCATCCAAGGGTTTTTAGTCTTTAACTGCAGCAGACTGGGAGGGAATGTGGTGGCCAGGACTAGAGATCATTTGTAGGATGCAGTGAAGCAGCCTGGCAGGAAGACATCAAGAATCCCGTACCCACAAACGCAGCTGCGGTTCTCAAAAGTGCAATTCTGCAAGAGGAACAGGGGAACAGCCACTGCACAGTATTTATTTGAGATGCCCCCAACTAGCGAGTTTTTTCTTATAAGCAAGAGCTGCTTGGCCTGGAGTGCACGACCCCACATTTTTATCACTGAATTACATTATTTTTCGTTATCCAAGATCAAGGTCATCCTTTTGCTCAGTACTATGCTAGTCCTTCTATATTTGTTCCATCAGCAATCCTCTGGAGTATTTCACTAGGTATTCAAGGTTTGACTGCTCTTTGATACTTCCCCTTTCTAAACTACAAGTTATTGTACCTTTTTCTGGTAAGAATAAAATCTTTTAATATCTGCAGGAGACCTTGGTTACCTCACACTGCATGTGCTTTCCTCAGAGCACCCACTGTGACCTGCCAACCCTTGTGTTTTTCCGTGCGGGGTCAGCGCGTGTTCTGCTCGGATTTTTAGCCACAGCATTTCCTAACCCGCAGAGGAGCAGACCACAGAATCATTGTTACTTCCTTTCATTCGGGAGGAAAGTAGAATGAGCACCATAAATCAAATACACGCGAATCCGACCAGAGTATCTTTGTTGCTCCTAGCCGCAGACGGCCTCAATTATCTTCAAACTGCAATTATAATAAGGCAGGCCTGCTCACTTGAGAGAGTGATTTCATACCTTCAGGGTGCCTTGAACAAAAGCGAAATGCCGTTTCAAAACACACCATCAGCCTCCCACTCTGCACACCTTCAGACTGTCACAGAAATTCGGTCAGGCCACCGCAGCCGCGGTCGGGGCGCGAAGCCGAACCGCGGGCACGGCGCACGGACCGCGGCACGCGTGGAGGGTGTCCACGGGGCTCCGAGGCCACCTCCGAGCCTTTCCACCGCCCAGGCCGCCGCTACACCGCTCGGGGACAGGGGAATCCAGCCCTGCATGTCCCCGAGCCGCATCCAGCGCTCGGGTTGGGTTTTTTGAAAGCTTAGAAACGAGATGCCGCCTCGCTTGCCGGGGGAAGGGGCCGCTCGGCTCCCGGCACTGGCGCTCTGCGCGCTCCCCCCGCGGGCCCTCCCCGCGGCTCCTCCCCGCGCAGCGCTGATAAAGGCCGGAGCGTTGGAAGGACTTATCTGCCCGCTCTCCCCGCCAAAAAAAAGCCCAAACTGAAACCAGGGGAAACTGAACGCGGAGTGCAGGCGGCAGCCGCAGCAGCGCGACCCTTTGGGAGCGGGACGCGCGGGAAGGAAGGGCTCGCCCTACGCGCCTCGCTCAAGGGCGCATCTGCACAGAGGGGGGAGGGAAAGCGAACAAAAAAACCCGCCCAGAACAGTAAATAAAAAAAGCCCCACATAAAAATAAAATAAACAAAACAACCCACAGAAAAACCCACAACCACTATACAAAGCCCACAGCGACCCCCGCGGCCCCGCAGACTCACTCGGAGCGCCGACCGGGTCCGCACACGCAGCAGCAGAACGCAGCGCCAACTGCGGCAGCCCCGCCGCGCCGCCGCCTTTATAGCAGCGCGGATCTCGCGAGCGGACGCGGCGGGCACGGGAGGCGGCGGCGCCTGCAAGGGCAGCATGACTTGGCAGATCCGCGGACGTCGGGACGCCGGGGAACTCTCTCCAGTCTCTGGAGAGAGTCCCGGGAGGTGCAGTGGAAATATCCAATGCCGCGGTTAGAAACGATTGATGGGCTTCGTGCAAGAAGACATTGCAATTTCAGTGCCTTAATTGACCGAGCTGTGATTATTTGAAGTCCTCAGAGGGTACGCAGGACTTTGAGGGAGAGAGTAAGGGATGACTGGTATGTCGTTCATGTGAATTAAGTGTTGGCCATTGACAGAAATAAAACGAAACCTCTCACGCACACAGCAATGTGTCTTCGCAGTGTTACAGAGGTGCGGTGTCAAATCTCCATTCTCTGGCTCTGCACTACCCACTGCCTCCTCTCCCCGATACTCGTCCCCAAGGCTTTCACTGATTCCTCTCCATCAATGGGAGCACCGATTCAAGTCATACAAGTCAGCAAAAGAAAGATGAAAACTAAGTTTAAAGTCTAATCGCTGAGCTTCAGTGGAAGGATGGAAACCCTGGAACCCTATCAGTTACTTCAGGGAGTTTTGCATCATTCCCTAGTGAAGCTGCTCTGAAGGACCTTTAACCTCAGTGATCCCTCATAAGCACTGTCTTTGAATCCGAGAGTGAACAAGCAGTGTGCTACTTTTTAAGGGCCAAATTCTGAATATAAATGTGAAAGCTTTATTAAATAATGAATACTAAAAGCCATTAAGCCATATCAAGGACAAAAATGCTCGCTTCTGTCGAAAATGATAAATGTGTTCACCAACTGATTTTTACTCATCTGTTTTGCAGTTTACAGTTGTGTTTCTTCTACCTGTTAAAACTTGATTATAAATTGTAATAAGGAGAAAACCACAAAGGATTAACAAACTTTAAACGTTTATAATCAAGATCACTGTGTAGAGTTGCTGGGTGATCATACCCACGTAGTGGTTCCTACAGAGATGACTCATTTTGGGACCAGATGAAATTAATATTTAAATAATTAAAGCAAATAACATGCATATATGTTCTCAGGAAAAAGAATCTGCACTCACTTTCATGCAACTAATTTATCTACATCTATTTCTACTGCTATAGCATGCTTAATCTTTTACAGGAAGAAGTTTGCTCTTTTCTTAACATCAGCGTTGTCATGAGGACTGTAGTCCATATATTGAGACATCTATGTACCTCCCCATCACCTCAGGCCGATGAACCTGTGATCAGATTAACCTCTGAAAGGTCAGGCAGTCCTAATCAAAACCTCCAGAACAATGCAGTCCAACTGCAACTCTGCCATGTTGATCAGTGGACAAAGCAATAATAACCTTCTCACGGTTTATGACTCCTTTTATGCTTGTTATGCTCATTTCTCATACTTTCAGAAGCACAATATACCCAGTAAGGTCTGCAGGTTGTTCCAGGTTTGTGCCACAAGCATTGCCTTTCCATTCATATGTCCATGGCTTCATTACTTTTGATTAATTTCTGAGCTTGTATTTCCAGACATCAGGTTTTAGAGATTTTGGAATAATAAATTGTTGGGACCACTCCTTCTTCAGTGAGCACCTGGGTTTCTGTAGCCTTTCTCAGTCTTTAGATGTAAGATGCTATTTAGATTAAAACAATTATGTTTTCTATGGAAAGAAAGGGCATGCCTACCCCTGCAGGTGGTGGAAGGATGGAGTTCTCTCCTCACTTTGCTTCTCCACACAGCAGTGTAACTGTGGTGTTATGTTCTGCTAAAATAGCTGCCAGACAGGTTCAGCTTGTACCTGATTAGCATGGAGCATCAGAGCCCGGTGCAGACCTCTCTGCACCCATCCACACAGACAGGGACACAATAAGTACTTCATCTATCAACAAAGAGGAGCTGACAAGCCCCGTAGTGCCAGAGCATTGAAACTACCCAAACTGGGAGCCAAGCTAGCTTTCCATCTATCATTTTGATCACAGTATCTCCCATGTATCTTGGCTGGGAATGGGCCCCTGATGTGAAAAATAAAAGCCCTGCTGTGTGTAAAAAGAAAGGCAAAGAAACTGGACCTGTTTCAGAACATTACCACATATTTGGGTTTCTATGCATTTGGGAATGGTTTTGTACAAGAGTATCAAAGATTTCCAGAGTAAGATAAACTTAGTTGGAATAGTAATGGATTTGGCAACACTGGGCATGGCCCTGGAGCACACAGCAGAGGTAATCCCTGCATGGCCTCAAAAGCCAGCGCATTGAGACACCCCCACACATTCCCTGTGGAATTCATCACTGCACGTGCCAAAAGCCCACTGAGTCCTGAATATACCAAACCTCCTACATACAGATGGTACTACCAGAGGCACAGTCAGAGTCGAGTGGGGACAATTTAATTAATGTGTGCAGAAAGTCAGCTGACAAGTCAACAACTGACAAGTTCCATGGGGCATTTATGCACAAGCAACTGGGGCACAATCGTTTTAATGAAAACAACTGCCTATCACTAAATATACAATGCGTGTATTAGCTTTCCCTGTTTGAATCAAGTGAAGACTGCATTTCTAGGTAAAATGTCTTACATTGCCTCTTCTCTGCATATTTTTTTTTCCAATTAGCAAGCTATTACTGTATGTTTGGATAACCATTGCCTTTTGATGACAAAATGTTTTAGTCTTCCTTACCTTTTCTTTTTTAGTCCCTAGTACATTACTGGAGGCTGAAGTTTGTGGAAGTTTTCACGTGTGAGATTTATTTAATTCAAGCATCTTCTTTTGCTTGAAGACTGTGGATTTTCAAATGGATTTGTGATTGGCAGGGTCTTCATAAAAATAAATCAAACTCAGCAGTGATTCCTGCCCCTTTATTCTTTCATTTCCTGCTTCCTGTTACTTATAGTTGTTGTCTTGTCCTTGCACTTTTTTTCACTTTCCTTTATTTTGTCAAAACAGGCTGTGCAACAGAAAAATCTGGTGACGTGCATTCCCAAGAGATTAATTGACCTTTGTGCCTTTTAGCCTCCTGAGCAGTTCAAGTGAGAACAGCAAAGACAGAATCTGCAACAGATTTATCTTTCTGGAAATAAGTAACAAGCTCTTCAAAGCCTCACCAGAGATATCTGTTGTCTTACTTCTGATCTAATCTTTCTCTAAGTTCTGAGCGATTATAAATTGCTTGTAAAGATGGAAGCCTGGAGTAAAAGTCAAAACTGATTATCTGTTTTTAGTTGTGTTTAAGCGGGGTTGCACAGGTGATTCTCGATTACAGGCCAAAGTCTGCTCCAGCGGAAGGCTTTGACTTACCAGAAGCAGGGCTGTCCCTGCCCGGCAGTGAAAGCGCTCAGCTGAATGAGCCTGTTTTAATCTCACTGCGGTCCCGAGCAAACAAGGAAATGAATTCCTGGCCATCTGCAAGGACAGGAGCCCCAGCCTTCTCGGAAAGGGCCACTTCTTCTTTGTGCACCTTGGAGTGCAAAAGCTGAAGCAACACGAGTGCAATCGGCCTTTCACTTTCCCTGGATTCCTGTACTTAGGGCTGCAAATAAAACTGGGTATATTCCGTCTTCCTACAGGTAGAAACGGCTTCAAGAGGCCACGACAAACAGCTGTCGGGGAGATGCAAAAGCTTCTTGTCGAATTTATGGGCCGGGGTCGTCTTTGGTCGCTTCCCCCCGTGTGGTGCAGCCGATCACATTTTATCCCTTCACCGCTCGGCGGGAGCGGCGGGGCTGGGCCGCCTGAGCTTCCCGACGGGAACCGGGCCGGGAGAGCACGGGAGATCAGCGGGGCAAAACCAATGAACGGGCCCGAGAAGTAGCAGGGAGTGGGTCGGTGCCGGGGGCCCGATGAGCTACGGGGAGCGGGGCGGTGCCGGGGAGCCCCGCCAGGGCTGGGCCGGGCTCCGAGCGCTGGACTTTCACATTTGAACCCGGCAGGGACACCCCCGGCGCGCTCCCGGCGGAAGCGGAAGGGCCGGGCAGCGGCGGGAGCAGCCTCGGCAGCGGCGGCAGCGGCGGTGAGTGCGGGGGCGCCGTGGGGCCGCCTTATCGCCCTCCAGCGCCCCCCGCGCCGGGCGGGCCCGCCCTGCGCCGCCCCGATAAGGGGCAGGTGGGCGCGCTCGGCGCCTCCGGGGGAGCCAAAATGCACAGGGGTTTCTCTGATCTGTGTGGTAGAAGCTGCTCAGTTATAGCGACTTAAGTATTGCTAATATGTGCCTATTTGCATATCTATGCATATTAATGGCGTGTATAGCTGTGGCTGTTTTGCTGCTGGAAGACTCCTTGCTTTAGGTTAAAAATGAGTTGTAGCTGTGAGTTGATGAACCGGGGTGGTTTGCATTGCTCTGGTTATTGATGCAGCCTCCCAGCCTTACAATGTTCTTGAATTACTCTGAGCTTTAGTTCTGTTATGTGAATCTGGCAGTAGGTTGGTGATGTTAAGCCATAACCTATCTTACTTGTCTAGAATTAATTTGCTTTTATGTTTGTTTTTATCTCTGCCCTTCTAAGAAGAGGCTTTCAACTTCTAAATGAACTGAATAATTATGGCTAGCATCATAAATGGGATTCTCCTAAATCCCCCATTTTAGGGAAGAATAGAAGTTGAAAATATTAATTAACATTTTTTTTCCAGTGTCTGCTGTTCTGATGTATTCTATTCTTCCAGAGGCTATAGTTCAAATCTCTCTGCAGTGTTAATATGCAATGTTACATGAAGCAAGATGAATCTTAAAAATGTGCTGATGCTAGTTATTGATTAAATGTGTACCTTGTCTTCTGGGCTGAACTCTTACCTTTAAGATGATTGCATAACATGGTTGTGTAAAGCATACAGTTGGTATCTTATTTGTATTAGAGGCCAAAGTCTATCAAAAAACCTTAAGTTTTTAGTTGTGTTCTGTGATACAAGAAGATGTCTTTATTTAGGCAAGTAAATTCAGGTAAACATCACCCACTTGCATGTAGCTGGCTACAAAATGGCTGTGCAAGCTCAGAGTAGAAGAGAATACTGTTGGCATTGTCATCCTGCCTTCTCTGACCTCCTACTGCAATAAAACAGATGTACAGCTGCGGTTTGATTCACCAGTGATTGTCTTCAGCGCCAATAGCTGGACTTAGCCCAGTGCAAATCCAGGGCTCTTAGTTCAGTGTAATGATTGTCTTACACCAGGAGGTGCTGGCCCATTACAGTCCTGATAAGAAAGGCACTCAGACTTGAATGATGTTTTTTAGAGCTAACCCTTTAAAGAAAGAGGAGAGTGTTGATAATTGTGCATCCCTTCAGGTGCTGGGAGCCCCAGCTTGTGCAGCATTGAGCAGATCTCACACAGCAGTGTGCAGACCCTGTCCATAGCAGGGCTTACCCTGTTGTGGTCATTTGAACTGCTAGGGATTCTTCTATAAGAAAACACCTCTATTCATCACTTCTACTGTCAAGCAGAAATAATGCTTGCAGGAGAACTTCCTGCTTTTATAGATAAAGGCAAGGACACAGAGGTGGCATAATTGCAGGTACAAAGTGTGAGCTGCCTGCAGACTCCTGTTACAGGTTGCTGCTGAGCTTATCCTGCAGCTTGTGCATCCCACTGCACAAGGCTGGGCATGAAGTGCAGCACAAGATGAACCTGCACCTAGTCAGGTTAACTGTTACAGGGATCCCCAGCTCCTTGGTGTACAATGGCCTTCAGGTCAGGATCACTCCAACTGCAGTTGTATGTCTCTCTGAAAAACAAGTGTGCTGTTTGGTGTCTGCTGTTAAATCTGCAGAAGTTTGGATTGAGAAACTAAGCAAGAAATTGAAAGAATAAACTCTGTGTGAACACGTCCATCACCTGGGACCTAATTATGTGAGGAAAAGTACAACACTGAGAAGGCAGACCTATTTTGGGATAGTATGTTATGGGGGTGCTGAACTCTGAAAACATCCATTCCTCCTACATAGTCAGATATTCAACTAACATTGCATTCTTCCACTCTTGGTTTTATTGTTTTGGTTTTTTTGTGTTTTTTTTTTTTTTTTTTTTTTTTTTAACAAATAACATTAATGATTTCAGATACAGCAGAGCTTGGGAACTAACTGAAATCAGCTAGCCAGCTTTGGAGCTCATCCTGAATGCAGTTTCTTTTTAACTGGTTGAGCAGAAACATAGATTGTGAGGATTTTGGGATGCGCTGTAAGCCCTTCCTTTGTTGATGAAAAAACTTTGCCATTGTGAGCAGAAAAGGTAAATTGTTGCAACTTAAAGAATTGCTGCAAAACTGTTTTTTTTTTTATTCTCTAGGCAAAAATGCCTGCAACATGCGACTTTGTCACACTCCACACTGGGCAGAAGATGCCTCTGGTGGGACTGGGAACTTGGAAAAGTGACCGTGGCCAAGTAAGCAGTGAACAATAAGATACTGTGCTCTCAACTAATATGTGTGTTTGTACACTCTTTCTGGAGGTCCCAGATCTGAGGCCTGGATCCTTAGCTTGAGCTGTTCTAGTCTTAAGTCCACTGAAGTTGAATGTATGTATGTGTGTATTTGCATGACTAAGGCCATAAGGCACAAAGACAGCAGATCCTTCCCAGAGGAAAATCCCTTCAGACTTGTTAACCCTGGCGTCAGGCAGTGGTGCTCTGGGACATAAACCCAGAAAAAGACCAATGAATGGTGTTTCTATAATATGGTGCTGGACTCTTCCACTGGCAAGCCCTCAGGCTGCCCGTCTGACCAGACACCCCTCTGGCTTAGGCTGATGACTCAGCAGAAAGCATTATTTTGGGAGGCAGAAACTCAAGTTGTTCTTGTAATAAGTCCTGTTCCAGCAGCCAGCCAATGGTTAGAAGGAAAACAAAGAACTTGCTTGGGTCAGCCTGCTTTTAGAATAAGACGACTCATGTATCATTAGACATTCACTCTGCTTCTGAATGCAGTGAATTGGCATACATCACACTTGGAAACAATTCTCTGTTACTACAAACAGTCTGTGGGAACGTTTCTGTATTCATTGGTGTGCCTGCTATTGTAATGCTTCTCCCCTTTGTCTGTCTTTTTGTATCTCTTTCTTTTAGTTAAGATACATTTTTTTGGGAAGAAATTGTATGTACTTCCTGTGAAAGGTAATGTCCACTGCTTAGTGGAATTCTTAGCTGGTATTCAAAGAATTGTGGAATCACAGAATGGTTTGGATTGGAAGAGACCTTAAAGACCATCTAGTTCCAATTCCCTGCTGTGGGCAGGGACACCTTCCACTAAACCAGATTGCTCAGAGGTCGATCCACCCTGGCCTTGAACATTTCCAGGGATGGGGCATCCACAGCTTCTCTGGGTTATGTGCACACCACTGCATGTCTGTGCAGTAAATGGATGTCTCACTGCTACTCTTGTGTGAACTTTATGATGGTTTTTGGAGTATGTTGGATGACACTGAGAGGGAAAGTTAAAACTCTTCTCAAGGTGTTCTATTCTCTCATGCCAGCTAGAGGAAAAGGTGGGAAACAAGTTATGAAAATTAAATCTACTCAGAGCCATTTTACTGTGGGTTTTCCTGACCAAACAACTGTCAGGACAGTGGATCTGTTGGGAACAGAAGTTGTACTAATGTGGAAGCTGAGTTGGTGTGAGAGCTCAGTCAACCTCTTAAATGAGGAAAAGCGTGAATGTGCAGCTTTGCCACTTAAAACATCAAATGACAGCTGAATTAAGTTTGTTAACATGCACAAACTTAATGGATGAATTACTGTGCACTCAAAACAGTTAAATGTGCTTTGTCTAAAGCAAATGTCTGAAACTAAACAAACAAAATATGAATGTGTTATTTATTCTGTGAACTAATTGTTCTGAGAAACATGTGGCCTTAGAAAGGAACCACGACGGATCCTGTTTGTCCGTAATTTAAACCTAATTCAGTTGGATTTTGCCATAATCAGCAGTGCTGCTGGAAGCTGAACCCCACACAGGATCCAGCCATCTTCTCTGGGTTTCTTGGGAGTCACTTCTTTGCATTATCTACTGTCTTCAAAGACTTCCTTGTAGAATGTATTGAAGGCAAAATCTAGGAAGTGCTGTGAAAAGGGCCAGAGTTACAGAATTCTTATGGAATGAATGAATTTCTGCTTATCACTTTTGAAAATTCAGGACCATAGCAGCAATTTGGCAGTGTCCAGATGATTTACCCATAAAAGGACATGATGTAGTTCAGGGATAATAACTGCTATTGTAAATTAAAGACTGGGGGCAAAAACCCAGAGAAGCAAAAGAATTAGCATTGATTAAATTTGATTTAGCTGTTTCCCAAGTAGAGGCTATTTATCAAAAGCTCTTTTGTTCAGGGGCTGCATTAGAAGCAAGTGCAGAAATGGATGGCTTTTAAATTATTTTGGGTAAATATTTTGCAGATTGTAATTCTTTCCCTTGCCAAACTTGAGTAATTTCTATATTACTGCTGTTACTGTTCCGGATTGTAAACAAGCCTTTACCTTGTAGACAGATCTTAGTAGTCCTGAACAAAGGTGTCATTGCAGCCCTAGTTTCCTAGGTACTAATAGGGGGAAAATAATTGAATCTAATTCCATGTTGAAAGACTGTAAGATTTTACAGGATTTGCACCGTACAAAATAATAGGATGTTTTGTGTTTTACATGATCAAATGCTAGAAGATAAATTGTTTTTCATATTTCCTTAGGACTAAGATGGAGGGCTGTTGAATGGAAGGAGCACAGTACAGAAATTTATGAACTGGCAGCATGAATGAGTTCAAAGAGAAATCCATTCAGACAAGAGCATCAAGAATATCAGTATTGTGGCTCTTTGATATTGCATCTGGATTATCTGTAATCCTTTAATGCTTTGTTCTCTTCTCTCAAGTGAGCCATGCTTTCAACCTGGAGGGTTGATCCCCACCTGATGAGCAGTGGCAGAGGCTGGTTCTGTGGGACAGGGAGACACAGGGCTTGTATTTCTGTGTGAAACCTTGGAAAAGCTGAAGAGAAGTGCACCTCAGAAAACCAGTCAAACGGGGTGTCTTGTGACAGGATTGCAGCTTCGGGGGAGAATGTTTAGTTCTTGAAGTTCGTTAGACAATACAGAGAATCCTAGTTACGGGCACAAAAAAATCACTGCTGTTAAGGAAGGGACTTGAATTCAACATTTGAAGGATAAGAGGCAAACCCCTTTATTTTGGGGAACACCTTTTAAATTTGCATTATTTATCTGGTGGTGTGAGTTCCTTTTTGGCAAATTTTAGTGCAATATTTAGAAACTGTGATGTAGCAACACTTGGGTTCTGGTCATAGTGCATCTGAACATCACGTGCACTGATTATCTGGTTTTTTCCTACTTCCTGTTAGCAAAAGCTGCTAAAATGTGTCAGCTTTGCAGGAAGCAGGGGATGCTGGTCAGAGCCTTTTCTTTCCCAGTAGTATTGAACTGTTAAGAGTGGAAATCTCTTCATAATGGCTTGGGACTGTGCACGAGAGGCTCCTGGGTCACTGGAACTCTGTGTTGTCTGGAAGAATAAAGATGGCTTATTAGTTTTTTAACCATGTGAGGGGCAAATTGAAGAACTGGAAATCTAGTAATGGGTATTATAACTAATGGGAACTTACAGATTGTGTTTCTGAATCTGCCACTGATATTCTGTTCATCCATCTTCAAAAGAGGGTGGGTGGCAAGGCCAAATCCCTTACTGGGATCTTTAAGTGGGAACATAGTTCCTTGGACTTTGCTATAAAGTGAAGGAGAGTGAGGCTCCAGCTGCAATAGCTGTGTCTTTTTTGGGGCAAACCATTTGAAGAAAGGCATGAAACAGCTGATGAGGCAGCAGCAACAGTGATGGAAGGTTTGGGAAAGGTGAGTTGTGATAAAAGGGGGAAGGAAGCACCTGAATCATGTGGTTAAGAGCGGTTTGAGAGGAGCTGTGCTGGCACTTTGCAAATGTGCAAAAAGTCCTCACAAAGGGCAAACAGTGGATTTCATGTCTGGGAGGAATGGGATGTGGCATCAGGTCCATCTTTGTGAGTCATCTAAAAGACTTTGAGCATAAAGATTTCAAAACATTGGAATAGACTGCCTGTCACAAGAAGGGCTATGACAAATGTGTGTAGGAGTGGTCTGGATTTACTCTGCCCAGCTGTAGGCCTTGAGGGTGGACTGCAAGATGGCCCAAGATCCTTTCAAACCTACTTCTAGTAAGACCTAAGTTTTAGTTCTATGGGGATGGATTTGTGAGTCACGCTTGAGCTGTGTGACTCGCTGAATGCAAAGTAAACTCGCTAATTGCTCCTTTCATAGCAGAATTGACAAGCTAAACTAAAGAATATATGAAAAGTTTGAAAGGTCCTTTGGCTATTTTTTCTTCACAACAACAAATACCCACAGGCATATAAATCTTCATGGGCTTCTGTTTTGTTTTTGTTCTCTATCCCCTACCGTGAAATGTATATACTTCTCTGAACTTAATCTCAAAAATACAAAATTTCCTGTTAAAAAAGTACTTTTTAAAAACTTACATCTATATGCTATTATTTTTCCTCTCCAAATATGCCCCTTTTTTGCATGTTTCCTCTTGACTGTTGACCTTATGATTGGAACAGGAGCTCTCAGTTCACATTGGAATGTCTTAGTAGGCTGGGAGTGGCTTACCCAAGTACAGATTCTTTTTCTCAGATCCAAACCTTTAAATTATCAGTCCCAGTTCTTCAGTGCTAGAAATTTCTCAAAACATGCTGATAAAAAATACAGCCTCTTGTTGATTGCTTTGCAGAGACATGTTTGGAGTGCTTTCTCTCTGTTTTTCTGTGAGTGGTGCCTACTTTAATTTATGGTAAACTTTGTGCCTGTTTGATTAAAAAAAGTACTAACCTGATACAGGAAATAGGAGGTTCCAGACATAGAACATTTCTGGTTTTCGGTCCCTCTCCACAAATCTCACCTTTTTGGAGGATAGATACTGAGTCTTAAAAGCCTTTGCTATGTCTCAAGTGATTTCAGAATTACCCTGCCCTTGATTTTGCAATGACCTGAGAAATGTCTTTGTCAGGTAAAACAAGGACTCCAAGTACCATCCTGCTAGAGAAAGGAAGAGTTCACTGCTGTAATAGAAGTGCTTTGTCATCCTGGCTAAGGGAAACTGCGCTGGACTCCAGCAGTTTTCCTCTCAAAATGCCAAAGAATGTAGTCAGAATATCCTGTGTCTGCTTTTACTGCACTTCTTGACAAGAAAAACAAATTAAATCCACCAGCAGGGGAGAGGTCTCACATTTGATTCCCCATTGCCTTTCTGTAGCATCTGAAAGCAGGACTGTACATGCCTTTGCTTGGTGTTACTAATTTTGTCTGCTTTAAATTTGGAAATGCTGGTACTTTGATTGAGCTGAAGGAAATCAATTTCCCTCTAGCCTTTGTGGACGTATTTTTTAATTTCATGACCAGAGAGGTGTGATCTCACTTAACATTTATGGACTTATTGCATCAAACCTTATACACAGAGTAATTCAGTCTCCCACAGTCTTGAGAGACAAGTCAGTGAGGTGCAATGTATAGAAATCCCTGTGCAGATGGGGTGTATTATTCTTTCTGTAGTACTTCAGAAGGACAGATGTAAGAGAGAATGTGTGCTAACTGTCCACTGGAAGTTAAATGAAACAGATCTTACTAAATGGGCATCAGCTTAAGGGGAGATGATGATTACACTGGCAACTGTAGTAATTCTTCATTCTTGCACAATCGTTTATAGAAAATCTTTATTCAAAAGCTCCTTATGAGTCTTCACAAAGATGCCGTTCTCTGTTTTCTTCTGATTTCTAGACTTGCTCCATATCTGAGGCCCACATGTGAACACGTTTGGTGCTTGTGCTTCATTAGAGCTTTCAAAAGCAGATACAGATTTGAAGAAAAGTGCCTTGGTTTTCAAAAACCATTCTGGCTTTTGTGTGACAATATGGAGCAAGGGATGTGTTGCTGTTGGCAACATCTTCACTTCGGCAATGTTGAAAGCAAAATGTAAATTGTGAGCATCATCAGGAGTATCCCAGCAGTATGACTTTAGCTGTTGTGCAATCGTGAGACAATAAAGAAGAATGTTCCTTAGAGGAGCATTGTCTTGGTAATTAAGTGTGAGTGGCTGAACCAAACCCAAACTGTGGTGATTCTGGAGTTAGGAGCCAGGCTCTTTCTTTACTGGGGAAGAGGAAATATATTCCAGGTTTGACTGATGTTGATGTTGATTTGTCACTTAGGTCGGAGAGTTCTGTTTCTAAGCCATGACTTCTTTGAAAACTGCTTCTTATAGCTCCTTTTAAATTTAAGAAGAGTGTAACAAGTATAGTGAAGAGTAGGGGTTTATTCTATCTGGTGCACTCTTGCTTGCTGGCCCTGTGTGCCAGCATGCAAGATCCATTTTCTTGTTCCTCTTAGAGTGTCTGCCAGCAATTCGCTCTCCCTCCCTAAGGACAGTGCCATAGCAGCTCCAGATCCTCCTGTCTTCATCTCACGACCTTATGCAGATGCGTGGTTTTTTTTTTTTTTTTTGGGGGGGATGTTCCTCACTAAATCTCTTAGCGTTTTTTAGCTTTTCCCCGGTGCCACATGCCTTTGGAGTGACTGTGGGGGCGGTGTGTTTGTGGCTGCAGGTGAAGGAGGCGGTGAAGCACGCCCTCAGCGTGGGCTATCGCCACATCGACTGCGCCGCCGCCTACAGCAACGAGGCCGAGATCGGGGAGGCCTTCCACGAGTGCCTGGGGACCAGCAAGGTAAAAACACAGGAGCCGCCGCGCTGCTGTGTGCTCTGCCAAAACTTACAGCTGGCCCCAGGGAGCTTGGCATTTGTGCCTTTTCCTGCTGGTCTACCCCAGCTGTTTGCTATTTATCAGGAGAAGGCATGAAAAGGGGCTTTCTCTCCTCTTAGAACCCTCCTGGCTGTCATGGGGAGGAAAGACTGTCAGGGATATTTGGATGGAAGTACGGAAAATACCTTTGTTGTTGGTGGTGGGTTTTTTTTTTTTCCTTTTCCTGCCCCTTTTCCCCTCACAAAGTATCCCCATTTTGATACTTTGGGGTTCCCAGAATCAGTAGTTATAATGTAAAATATTTGTCATGATTTATATGAAAATTACCCTGATTTTCTAGTCTAGCATGCAATGGGGCATAGCCTCAGCAAATTTAGTTTTTTGGTTATTGATAAAATATCAACTGTAGGTTTTTTTGGTTATAGATAAAATTAGAGTGAGTAAATGTGGTGAATTTCAATTTTTTTTTAGCAGTGAATGCATGTGAAAGGTTCAAAAATGTGACTCCAGAATCTGCACCTGTATAATGTAATGTGACAGGCATTCCTATGGATGAGTGGAGGTGGAATCTTAAATTTATTCCCTGGAAGGGCCAAAAGGATAATCTGCACAACCTCACAGCCCATGGAAAGGAAGTTTTCATGTTCTTGCTTTCCTGCTGCTCTTGCCTTGGCTTTAGGGCAGTCTCTTTGTTATGTGATGTGCTTGAGAGAGGCTGTTTTCAGCTTGCCCCAGGGATTCCTGCCTTCTAGATGTGGTAACAAAGGGAAGCATTTTGTTCAGTTCATATTAGCTCACTAACTTAGAACTAGAATTTGAATCAAAATTCTTTTAAAAAGAAATTTTAGATATTTTCCTTTTAAACACAACATTCCTGTGTGAAACACAGAAATAATTGAATGGTTGGAAGAGAGAAATTAAGGAATTAATCATTCCAAATTCTTCAAAATAGACTTGAGTGAAGTTTTGTCAGACATGAGACAGTGAGAAGCATCCCTTCTGATGGAATTCTGTGCTTCAGTTTGCCCTTTTGTATTTTACACTTTCTAGTTAATCAGTTCTTTATTGTTTATTTTTGGTTCTTACTCTTCCAACACAAGGGTACAGGGCTCTCCGTTCTTAGTGTGTTCCTTCCACAGCCTGGAAACTCAAATGCAGAGGTTTGGGGAATCTTCTGATTATTCTCCCATGCACTTTGCGCAAGAAGCAATCTTGGTTTATAGCATGTGATGAGTAAAGTAAGTTAGCTGGTTGGGCCTGGAATATGTGAATTGGTAAATGAAAATTTCAACATTTACATATGAATGAGCTGAGTAATCTTTCTTTTGGCCACATCACACTTAATGGCTTTAACCCTTGAATTGGAAGTTTTGGAAGTGTGTATGTTGAAAGGAATTTTTTTGTTTTTCAAAACTTCTAAATGCTAAAGTATTTGATATACTTTAGGACTTGCCACTGTGAGCATTTCTCTGGCTCTTCTCCATCCAGTATATTTTTGAAAGGTTTAATTTGTAGGTTCCATGTGTTACCTTTTTTTTAAAAAAAAAAACAAAACATAACAAACCACAAAACTTCAGTTGTTCTCTTTGTTTTAAAACTAATTGGGGAATTGTTGCAATTCTCTTTCTGAACTTGCTCCAGTATATTATGCTCTCCTTCCTTTCTTGCAGGTTATTAAAAGGGAGGACCTGTTTGTAACATCAAAGCTCTGGAATACCAAGCACCACCCAGAAGATGTAGAGCCAGCACTGAGGAAAACACTTGGAGATATGAAACTGGATTACCTGGACCTGTACCTCATGCACTGGCCTCATGCCTTTGAGTAAGTTCTAGATGCAAAGGGCACAGAATGCAGAAACACCAGTTTTACATAAGTGGCTCATGTTATATCCTGAGGATGTCCTTTCTGAGCTGTGAATTTCTTCCTGTTCATACTGCCTGCAAGGTGCTTTTTGGTGTTTAAAGTTTAGAACAGTCTAGTGTCTTCATCTTCTTCACTGGGGAAGTGTAGCAGCTGTTTTTGGTTCTGCCATTGGCCTACCTGGAAACCTTGCGGAAATACCAGAACTGCTTTGTGCCTTAGTTTACTGATCTGTAAAATGGGAATTAAGTGCTTCACAACACTTTTCACTCGTAGTTATTAACTGTACTGGAGTGGACAAGCACATGCAGTATCATGGTGCTATCTGTATGAGGTGGAAGTGAATTGATTTCTTATGGCACAAATTGCAGTAACTCCATGATTTGAGAAAATAAGAGACAAGAAAGTTTTCAAGTGAATTGCTAAATGCACTACAATCTCATGAGAAGCACAGTTCCATACTCTATTTCCTTGTAGATGTGGAACTAGTTGTTTCCCCACCCAACTACAATCAGCAAAAAGGCAGGAGGAATAAATCTGCGTGTCAGATGTTTGCATGGAGCCTTCACTCAAGCCCTTTCAGTTTAAGGGGCCTCTGTTCTGCGATTCTGAGAATGTTTTTTTCTCCTTCTAGTCATATCAACTGAATTTTACAAATGTCATACACTAATGATAATTTGATAGATGCTCAAAGTATCAATATATTTCGCAGCATAACAGAATGAGGAAGTGTTTCTAACTAGAACTGGTCTGGAGGAAGAGCTGTTAAAAATTCCCCCTGTTGTGCAACAGGTTTGCTTTTCTTTTGCTTGAAAGAAACCACCCCATCAAACATTGCTTTGATAATGACACATAACACAATAATGTATGTTTAGATACCACTAATACTTAAATTTAGATTATATTGTGACACTGTTGACAAAACTGACAGTCCAATAGAGCAGTTTCATTTCTTTTCTCATTGAAAATGGTACACTTTGCAGTTTTTCATTATTTCTACTTAGCTGTTTTAATGCATGCTTATTTATAATGCCTGTTGCAAAGAGCTGCTGCGCTGTGTACAGTGGTTTATCAGCTCTGTGTAGTCACTGCTGTATAGGTGACTACTTCAAAGTGCTGTGTAACAACTTCATATAGGAAAGACTGTCTTGTGTAATAACTGCTTGTAGGTTAAGTCATACAATGGAATTGAACAGACAGATTAATTCAGTTTGTACTCTGTCCTTCAGACTATGTAGAAACTTTTAAGATTATTTTGAGGAAGGTTTCTTTAAGTGAAGAACTAACATAAATAATTTGGTGCAAGTACTTACACTTCCCTTTTGATGCTGTAGACGAGGGGACAATCTCTTCCCAAAGAATCCTGATAACACAATGCGTTATGACTACATTGACTACAAGGATACGTGGAAGGCTATGGAGAAACTGGTGGAAAAAGGTCTTGTGAAAGCCATTGGGCTATCAAACTTCAACAGTCGTCAGATTGATGATGTACTAAGTGTGGCTACTGTGAAGCCAGCTGTGCTTCAGGTAAGGTGGATAAAGAAGACAAATACCTTTCCTATTTGTCCATAAGACTGAAGAATTTGCAAACCAGTGTCACGTGTTTAGCACAAGAGATTCAGCTTCTTACTTGCAAGGAGGAATATAGCCAGCTCTGCAGGAGCAGGCACACAGAGGCTGTCTTTCCAGGCAGATTGGAATGGAGGCCTACATCCATGTTGTGTGGGCATTTATACCTGCTTAGATGAACAGGTCTGTGGAAGAGTTCATCTTCCATGTGAGGAACAATTTAGTCTGTAAAAAGGAAAGATTGTGAGGGAGTAACTTGAATCCCTACTGCATAGAAGTTCCTTGTTTGTTGGATAATCTGTTTGGTACCAAAGGAAAGTCCAGCACCAAGCCTAGGTGATCTGTTCTTTGTTTTCTGTAAGCTTAGCCTACCAGACACTTCTTTCTCCTGGTAGTGACTTGTGTTACTAAGGTTAACTTAAACCTCATCCTCATAAGGTTTTCTGGAGTCTGGAATGAACTCCTGTGGTATGTGTGGTTCTTTTGTGCTTGACTTCCTGTTTGTTTCATTGTATGTTGCCATCTGTTCTGTAGGCACTCACTGTGGGTCACTTTAACAGGTGGAATGCCATCCTTATCTAGCTCAGAACGAGCTGATTGCTCACTGCCAGAAACGAGGACTGGTGGTCACTGCCTACAGCCCCCTTGGCTCTCCGGATCGCATGTGGAAACACCCGGATGAGCCTGTGCTGCTAGAGGAACCTGGCGTCAAAAAAATTGCAGAAAAATACAACAAGTCACCTGCACAGATCATCCTCAGGTACAGAGTAATTGTGCAGGAGGTGCTGTTTGGCATCCAGCCTTCCATCAAGTAAAACATATAAGCTAGAAGGAATCCACTTAAAGTGTTTCAGGGAGGGGTTAAAATCACAGGGAGTGCCAAAAGCAAACCCCACTTGGTGCTTGTTTTACAAAGCTTTACTCCTTTACAGAGTTGGTTCTGCCTTAGGGCAGGTAGACCAGATCAGAGGGGCCCATTCAGGATCCACGTCTGAGATAGTTCACATGGACTGTTGCCATGTCTGGGACAGTACCTTTCTGCTGGGAAATAGCAGTAGGACAATTAAGGCAGCAGTGTACTACATCTGAGTGCTGGTCACTGAATTGGCATGTGGCCAGTTCCTTGAAGCTGCTAGTGCTTGCTGCTGCACTCAGGTGGGCTCCCAGGAAGAGAAGCTGAAGAAAAGACTTGCCTCCTTTGCAATGAAGAACTGTTTGCCATTTTGTTTTTATATGGCTAGGTACTGGATATTAGGAAACAAGGTGACTGAGTGATACCCAGAATGTGATCAGGACCTTGTAAACTAAAATTGGATTTCTATCCTCATTTTTCTTGACCAAGTGTCACTACCATAGTCTCAGGCAGTATTAGTTACCCAGAGAGCTGAATGGGTTCAAGATTTCGTGCTCAAGCCACCAGACAGGCACTTCAGGGATCTGGGTTTTCATCTAGTTTCTGAGTGGTTCTCAGGTTAGAACTTGTTTGAAATGCCTAAATATGTTTTTCTGACTGTTTCTTGGATTTTTAGCTTAAAACACTTGAAACCTGGGTGCTTGTTCCAAAGCATGAGCATCTTCCCCTCTCTCATTATTTCAGTTGTTACTGTCGTGTTTGAGCTTGGACACACCAGGTCCTAATATGATACAGGGCTGTGTCAGTCCTGTGGAGATTTTTATTTCACAGAAGTGGCATCTCTGCTGCCACAGATTATTACTCAGCCAAAATCAGTACTTACTGTTCTTGGACTGCATGCACAGACAAAGTCTCTCACCTCCTCTTGCAGATGGCAAGTGCAGCGTAAAGTGGTTGTCATTCCCAAGAGTGTCACTCCTGCTCGCATTCAGCAGAATCTCCAGGTAAGCTGAAATGGAGGAATTTCAGAAATGCCCTTTTCATGTGAGCAGTTGCTGTAGTGTCCTACAGCCTGGAGAGCAGCAAGCTGAGGCACTTGGTTCATACTTGTTCACGTATACACATGCTGGGGAGGGAGGGTGAAGATGCTTTTTGAAAACAAAGGATGTGCTTTAAGCACCTTGGTGTGTGAGTGTGTGCAATCTGCACATGCACAGTCTTGTTATCAGAAGGTAAAGAATGTACTTTGTAGAGGTCTAAATGAAAAATCTGTACTTACATTTTTTTGAGACGCAAATTTATTAAAATAGGAAGTCTTCTAAGTATGCTCAGAGATTCTTATTTATGAGTAATAGTTGCTCTATCCTGCAATTGAGAGCTGGTGACTACATCTCCAGCAAACTGCATTGTAGTGATGCTGAAGGAGTAAGTGTGGTTCACTTCTGCTCCAAAGTAGAGACTTTAGAAATTATTTGAAAACCCTGATTTTAAATAATCTTGAGGGGTGTTTCTGAATCACCTCCTTGGTTGTTTTTTCATAAAGATTGGCTGGTTGCATACTGTTTTTTAAGTAAGGAGTTGTTTCTGTAACTCTTACTCCCATTAATCTGAATTCTGGCATGTAGTGTGCTGCTAGAAATCTCAAGAAATGCCCATAAATTCTAATTAGGTTTAGTTCTAAATTGGTTTAGATCTACATGGAAACAGAATATTTATCAAATAGGCAGCACTTACTGTGAGAAACAATCCCACTGCTTTTTATCTTAGTGGCAGAGCACTATGCAGTACCAGTATAAGCTTAGCTCTGGCAGGTGTGTGAACAGCTCAGACTTTAAGCCTTTGCTTTGGTGTTTGTTATGAGTTTTACTGCAATTTCATATTTATTAGCAGGAAACAAACTGATGGTGACCTATAGTTATTGAGGAAAGCCTCTGGCTTTTGTTCTCAGGTGTTTGACTTCAGCCTCACAGAAGAGGAGATGAGCCACATTGGAAGCCTGAATAAAAACTGGCGTTACATTGTGCCAATGATTACGGTAAATTTCTTGTGTTTCTAACAGTTTTCATTGTGTGCATATGGCCGCCACTTGGTATTTTTACAGTTTCGTTTCTTTAGTGTTGCCATCAGAACTACTTACTCAGAAGAACAGTGCATCTTCTTAGGGTGTCTAAGATGAAAGATTTTTTCAAATGCTGGGTACAGAAAAGGCAGCTTATTGAAAACTTTGGTCCTCTGTTTTGGATGTGGGTGGCTCTCTCTTGAGTTCTCATTACTGACTCCCATGGCTCTTTAAGTCAGAGTCCCATCTTCAAATCTCACCAAACTCCTGCTGATTTCTCAAGTCCAAGCAGGCTAAGCTCCATGGCATTCCTCCAGAAGTACTCCTTGTGCCAGCTGTCACTGTCTACTTTGTATCATAAACCTGTAAGATCAGTGAAGACTCAGGGTGCTGCTGCTCCTCCACATCCATTGTGGAAGTCACATCAGGGAATTTGTCCCCTCCTGTCCACCGCACGTCCCCCTTTTCAGAACCTGTTGTAATGACCTTCCTCCAGTGTAAGGAGTTTGGATTAGGCTGTTCTGTTTTTCTTCCCAAATCCATTAGCATCCTTTAGCATCAGTAATTTACTGTCACACAAACCCTTAACTCATGTGCTAGCAGATGCCAGTTTGTTTTTGGAGAAGCCACTGCCTTGTAAGTGTTGAAGTCCTCGTGGTCTTTTTTTAATTATATTAAAGGACCTAAACTTGTTCCTTTTCCCTCATTGCAAAAAAGATAGTCAATGCCTTGTTATCTCCTGGCTTTATATTCTCATTTCTTCTTGTCCTGCTTATGAGTTTACAGCAGAAAGCTGTAGCCATTCTCTGGTGCATCACTGGCCAGGACTTGGCAACTTTAACAAGTTGTTGTAGTTGTCCTACAATGAACTTGAAGTGATTTATCCCTTCTCTGCCATACAGTACACTGTACAGATACAGGAAATCTCAGCAAATTTGGGAGCTGTCAAGCATAGCCTGGCCTCTTCAGTGCTTTGCCTGTAAATTATCCTTCAGTAGTGGCTGATGGCTGCAGGAATTCCTCGGGGAAAGCTTTTCTCTAGGATTTATCATTGTGGGTTTTTTGAATACTTGGGAGTATATCAGTGACCAGCCCAAGTTAGAAAAGTGAAGATGTGATGTGTGGAGAATGACTGCCTCATATCAAGGGTAGATATGTGTTACAGCTTTCACTGTTTGTCATGCCTAGATGAGCCTCAAGGCCACCCTTTTTACTGTATGTGTGCATAAATATAAACCCTCACATCCTTGAAGCCAAAATTCTCTCTCTGTTTATGGCCCAGGAGTCTGTATACCAAACAAACAGCTTAGCTGTTGATCTGTGTGAATGGGGTAGTGACAAGCACACCTGCTGCTGGCAATATGTTTGTTTCAAGTGTTTTGCTACTCATGCTGCAAACAAAGTTGTTTTGTTAATGAAACTGCAATATGCATTAAAGTATAGCTTGGCTTGAATGAACCAGGGATAATTCATATGCTTTTGTTCCCTGGGAGACCTGATCAGATCACAGGGATTCACAAAGTAGAGATGAAATACAGTTCAAAGTAGCAGCCCATCCAGCTTGAGAAAGGGTGAATGTGGTGCAGCTGGGCTTCAAAGATATTGCCATATTGCCAGATAACAAGACAGGAAGAAGCAAGATGAGTAGAGTTAAATTGTGGCTCTGTAGCTCTAAGATCTCTAATGGAACCTTTTGTCTCCTGCCCATCCCTTCTGGGCTTATTGGAAAGAATTTTCATCAACTGTGAATTAAAATTCCTGTCTAACCTTTCATGCCTATCTCCACTATGAATCTGACTTAGTGTCTGGATTTCAAAGCGTGATATGGCAGTGACATGAGAGCTCCTGTCATAACTGATGAGACAGTTCTTCTTGGCTTTACTTCATTGATCTGTAGCCACAAGTTCTTAAAATTGTGCCACTCTCTTCCTCATTGAGTATGTTTAAAGCCTGAGGGGAGGCTATTACATTGCATGTAGACAATTAAAGTGGCTTTATACTATTAACTGTTCATTATCTGGATAGAGTTTGGAAGATACCTTGCATCAATCTGAAATCCAGACTTTTGGAAACATAATTGGCCAAGGAATATACTTAAGTGAGACTTAAATGACTGTCAGGCCAGGAGAGGAGGAATGTAGTGAGCACATCATGATTTCTTAAAAAGAATTAGCTACTGTTGACCTGCAGGTGTGTTCATTGCTGATTTTATCCCCCCCTCCTTCTCTCAAATTCCTGGAGTAGGCTGGAATCAGTGATGTGAAACATTGCTTCTGGCAGCTGCTGTCTTGGCCTGCTCTGAACAAGAATGCTTGCCAGTTCTGTGTGGACAAATATGCAGGGGGACAGAACTGGGGGGGAAAGTGAATATGAATTCTAGGAACACGAGGAAGCTGTTTGCTTTACAAAGAACTTGAGGAAACCTGAAGCTACTGTGACACTTCTGTTTTAAGGATTGCCTTCAGCTAACAGCTTCATTTCAGGTCTGTTTTAATTGGAGCATTAGTCAAATGTTACACCGTAACATCTTCGTTCTGTGCTCTGCAGTGCCCCCAGGTGACTCATTTCGTTTAAACAGCTCATTGCAGGAATTCCAGTCGCTTTGAAATGCAGGTTTCGTATTCAAAGCTAATGGAGTACTTGCTAGTGGATACTTGGTTTGGAACTCCCTGTGATTTCCTCTGTGCCCATAACATTTTGAGTGATCACAACCATCACGTTTATAGGTATTAAAAATCAAGGATTTCTCTAATATAACTTTTATTGAGGCATTAGTTGTTTACCTTAAGTTTTGGCTGGATGATGCTGACACATGGAGTTGTGTGCTCTGGGTCAGTGCTGCACCCAGGCTTCCCCACATGTTACAGATGAGGTTTTACCTTGGCTACACGGATCTTAGGGGTGTTGCAGTGGACTTGGTGCACCAGAAATGCAAGTTGTCCATCTGAGTGCTTTCTGGTGGGATGTAGGAACTGAGACTTCTACATGGCCATCTGTGGTTTTGGGCCAGCCTGAGCCTCTGGTTATCTGTGAATATTGGTTTCAGTGCTCCCATTTTACAGCTGGACAAGCTGGTCTTCTGTGGACGTGTTCCTAAAGGGAGTTCAGTGACACTATCAATGCCTCAGTATACGACCCTGAACAAGCCTCTCAATGTGTTTCATCTTATCCATCTCTAAAATTGGCAGCCTAGCAATTCTCTATCATGGAAACATGGACAAAGGCTCCAACTCCAATAAAGTGTTTTGAAGTGTGCATGTAACAGCACTTACTCAGTAACAGCCACAAGGCAAAAGGCTTTTAACTAGTCCCTGCAGCATGAGAGATTCTTGCTCTAGGCTACAGAAGTCTGTCTTTTCTTTCAAGAAATGCTAAGAGGACTTGGAGTAGAGGGAAGAGCTCTTGTTTAAGCTGAAAAATGTACTCCCAGATGTTTGGGATACAAAGGTTTAGAAATCTAAATCATGGAGAACTTGAAACTGCAAATAAGAATAGATTTTATCTGACTTGAGTCTGTCTTGTTTATTTCACAGGTGGATGGAAAGCTAGTAGCCAGAGATGCTGGACACCCCCACTACCCCTTCAATGACCCCTATTAACTACTGGAAAATAAGGTGTTAAAGTAATGCTCCCATGGGAGCCCTTCCACAAAGTAATTGCTGCCATGATTTGTCAAAAGCACTGTTCAAATTGAAACATTCTTTCCTAAGTAGGTTTTCCTACAATGTACTACTTCTAATCCACCTCCTGTCTGGAGATCCTGTAGCTTCGGTGCCAAGGTTTGTGGATTTATTACAATGACTGCAAGCTGGCTCCTGGAGGCATCAGATCTTTTGGAGATTAGATAAAGAGTGCTGGAGTCTAAGTCAAGTTCCAAACACATCGTTACCAGATTAGGGCTTTACTTGGGGTATTTACTTTAGTCACTACTGTGAAACGGTTTTGAAAACTCAGTTACTGCCATGATGAGGGGAAAAAAAAAAAAGAAGCATGAAAGTTTTTTAAGGCTAAAGAATTGCTCGGCCATCAACTTTGATATGTTTATTAATAATTTTTTACACGGGGAATAAAGTGAAATGTGCTACAGTTCCATTATGTTCATAAACCATTCACTAAAACCCAAGTAATCAGCCATGCCCAGTGCTTTTATCCACTTCATAGTACTTTTGGGACCTAGAGTTCTCAATTTTCTTTCTTTTAATTTGCCTGTAGATTTGAGCAGAATAAAAGCAGACCCTGGAGCAGGCCTTCAGGGCAATCCTCTCTCTTGCTTGTCACAGTGCTGGGTTTCAGCTCTGACAGCAGCTCTGATCCTACCACAAAAGCCAGAAGAACTTTTCAGCAAGTCTTGCAGAAAAACATCCTGCTTTTCCCATGAAGCTGTCCAGTGTTTCTTTACCAGAGATGTCCATTTTGAGTTCTGGAAGGTCACAAAATTAGTTCCTAATTGCAAAAGTCAATTCTTAATTGTAAGACCAAAGACTTTTCAGAGCTCCCAATGTTTTAATGTAGCATTTTTGGCTGCTGCGAAGAAATGTCTTTGGTTGATGCTTAGGAGAGCTGCTCCTGTCTCCTGGTGTACCACTGACCTACTTGGGGTGTCATTTGCCTTTTGTGCCTGTTTTCCTGCTTGCCATGTCTCTGTGTTCCCCTGGCAGGGACTAATTTGCTGAGTGCTGATGCACCCCTGGACTGGAACTCCAGCTCTAAGCAGAGTTTTCTTTTGTTTCAGTCTCCTAATGAATTGTCTGGTCATCTGAGCACAAAGGGCACGAGGTGTTAGTACTTACCTGTGCTCAGATGGTGACACTTTCTGTGGCCTTAGAAACATCAACACTTTCTTTTGGTCCTCTCTACCTGTTAAATAGGATTAATTTTCCCCATAGTAGTAGCAAGCAATTAGAAAATAGTCTTGTGTGTCAAATAGTTCAAAAGTTAAAGAATTTGGCTCTTTAATTTGGATAACCTCAATTGCAATAAGCCTATAGCAGATCTAGGTATTCATTTTGAGTGTAAAGCTTTCTCAGGTAATTCTTGCCCTGGGCCTCACAGTGTGCAGCTGAACGGCAAAAAAAAAAAAAAAAAAAAAAGAGTGACGCCCATTTATCACTCCTTGTAAACTGCAGGCAAAATTTCAGGAACTTCTGTTCCTTTGTAAAATGTTTCCTAATTTCTGATGAATTTGCCTCAGTGGAGGAAGCCCTTGCACCTCATTTAGGATTCTTTACCAGACTGGACATTTTCTTCTAAGGAAAATTGAATTCCTGTTCATTTCTGTAATTGTTCTAATCAAACATGGTGACTGTGAATACGGTTCTTGTTGCAATCATTAGGCAAGCAATTGTACTTAAAAAAGACTGGAGACTGCAGTCATCCTGCCAAGGACAGTGGCTTTTCTTCCTTGTTTCATTGCATGTTTGCTTGTTTAAATAAATTCTGTACTCATTTTATGACTTTGAGACTTTTTCCGCCCCTTCATGTCTCAAGGCCCCAATTAACTTTCTCTAGTTATTTCTCTGAGCAAGAGTACCTAAGTGGACTGGGAGAATTTCCAAGAAAAGCACATTATTGCTGTAGCTCTGTGAACTCCACACTTCCCAGCTCTGTTCCTGCAGGGAGGGACATAGCGGGCTTGAAGCTGGAGAACTTTAACCTTGAAATAACAGAGCCTGGAGGTCTCGGAGCTGGGCTGTGCTGTGAGAGGGCAGCGGCCATATCAGCCCTGCCTGCTTGTGTGTTCATCTGCCAGGGGAGAGCTGAGCATCTCCGTGAGCTGGGCCGGAGCCCGGGGCCTCCTCGCCTGGAAGAGGCTGAGGGCGGCTGTGGAGCCCGGGCAGGGGTGCCGGTGCCTCCCGGGCTCCAGGCTGCGGCTGAGGGACTCCCACAGCCGGGCTGTGAGGGACCGGGACTGCACCTCCCGGCATGCCCCGCGGGACCCCGCCTCCCTCACCGGCACTACACTTCCCAGCGCGCCCCGCGTGGCAGCGCCCCCGGCGTCCCGCGGCGGGGCGGGCGCGCGGCGTGCCGGGAGCGGTAGTCCCCCCGCGGCGCGCGCGCGCCGCCAGGCGGGCCGGGGCGTGTCCTCGGGGGTATATAGCCAGCCGGAGGGGCAGGGGGCTGCACTCTGCCGTCGCCGCCCCTCTCTCCGGCAGCTTCTATGCAATCCTCGGCTATCGCCGCTTCCCCCTGCGTTGAGCCCGCGCCGGCCTCCCAGACTAGGTAGGGCCGCGCGGGCTGGCCCCGGTTACCGTGTGTGCGTGTCGGGGACGGGGGGCATCGGGGGGAGGGGGGGCGCCTTCAGGCCGCAGGGTACCGGAGGGGATGGGGGGGTAAGTGAGGCCGGATTTCCTTAGGGGGAGGGCTGGGGGTGCTGGTCGGGCTGGAGAAGCTGCACCCCCTCCTCCCCCCCTTTCCTCCTCGCCGGCGGTGGTACCTGCCTTCCCCGTCCCCCCCTCGCCGCTTGTGGTACCTGCCTCCGCCGTCCCCCCCTGCCGGCGGTGGTACGTGCCGCCGCCCCGCTCCTCCGGCGCCAGCTGGGCCCGCGCGGCTCGCGCGGAGCCACCACGTGACCGCGGCGCGGCCGCCGCCATCTTTGTTGGGGGCAGCCGACGCCGCGGGGCGGGCTGGGGGAGGGGGCGGGCGTCACGTGACCCGCGGCCCGTGAGGAGCCGCCGCCGGGGTTTGGCGCCAAGGGCGGGGGGCGGGGCCGGCGGAAGGCGGGAAAGGGCCCATTGTCTACGGGGCACCGGCCGGGCAGCGCCTGGCGGAGCCCCTCGCAGCCTCCCTTCGGACAATACGCACCGAACTGGGGAGCCTGAGCCCGCTCGGCGTGGATGGGCACCTCTAATCCGGAGTCCTGGTGCTGGTTTCACAACCCGGAGAGCTCAGCTTGTGCCGTGATATGGGTGGCCGGTTCTAAACGTGAATTAATAAAACATTCGATTTTTTGTTTGCAGGATGGAAGAGGAACTGGCAGCTCCTTCCACGTCCACAGACAAGACAGACAGGTGAGATGGGAGTTGGACCTGTCAATTATCAACACAAAATCCTGGAGTTACTGAGTGAAACACAAAGGTCACCCTTCGGATTGATTCTTAGACTTGGAGCTTAATTCCCATGTGTGCTGTAGGTGTTGAAAACCTGTGCTCACCAGTGATTCGCATAAATCTAGTGCAGTAAGGCCCTTTCAGGGACTGATACATACAAAAATATCAGCTGTTCCTGAAGTTTTTGGGTTTTTAATTAGTTCTGGAGAGGCACAAGTATGTAGCTGGCATGTGATGTGTGATATTCCTCTGTGGGCAGCTCCTGTTGTCCCAGTCTGAGATACTGGGCTGGACCTTCTGGAGATGAAGCTGTGCGACATGCACTGAATTGACACTGACACTTGCATCTGTCATTCTTCTCAGATGCACTGTGCTGTGCTGTGCTATGAGAAGTTTTAACTTGAGTTTATTCTTCTTTCTCTTGATTTAGCATTGGAGCCTGAAACACTGCTGCTGCGTGGTGTGTTGGAATTATCAGTTGTTTCAGATTTACACAAACAAAACCAAACAAATCCCGCCCACCCTGGCAGTTCCAACCACTCTGACGTGTGCAACTCACTGTTCCATAAAGGCTTTGAAAGCTGAAATTACTGTGCAAACTAACAGAATCCTTTATTTGATTTCTTTCCCCTTCCTCCAGTATGGATGTAGATGGAGAGTCAAAGAAACTATTGGGTTTGGGACAGAAGCACTTGGTAATGGGAAATATTCCGGCTGCTGTGAATGCGTTTCAGGAAGCTGCAAGCTTACTGTGAGTAGTAGAATGTTCTCTGTGTTTTTGCTGGGCTTTGGGCTTCAGCTTGGCTTCAGTTCTGATGTGGATTATGCAAGAAAGATTGGGATTTTTACCTGACGTGTTTATAATTTATAATGCAGCTGGGCAAGGGTCTAACTAAAGTCACCCAGGAATTGGACAGTGCTGTAGTTGGTGCGCAGTTTAGGTGTCTTTTATGATAGGCATTACCTGCAGAGTTCCCTAAGAAAGGAAAGGGATTTGATAGTTTATTATGTAGGTGTCTTCTCTAGTAACTTGTTCTCTAGTCTTGATCAGTCTCTGTGAATGGTACTTTTTGGGTTATGGACTAATTTCCTCAGTTGGGTGTTTGAGAGCCAGATCTAACATTCAGTATTTGTTTAAAGCAATGAGATAGGAGCCAAGAAAGGAAGTGATCCTTTTGTCTAGGAATATTTAACGTGTAAGTTCACATATCCAAATCTAAAGCAGGCACAGGCAAATAATTATTATTTTTGCAGGGGTAAAAAGTACGGTGAGACAGCGGATGAGTGTGCAGAAGCTTTTTTTTACTATGGAAAATCTCTCCTGGAGTTAGCAAGGTACGGTGACAGTTTGTCATTTAGTGAAGAGCGTCTGGTGTAACGGGATTTCGCACCTTTATGGACACGATTGCTCTGGGTGGGATGGGCTGTGGCATTGCAGAGCTTGTGCAGTTCAAATGCTGGTATTAAAAGATCCACAGGATAACAAACTCCTGTTCCCTTTAGAATGGAAAATGGTGTGCTGGGAAATGCCTTAGAAGGGGTGCAGGTGGAAGAGGAAGGAGAAAAAGCAGAAGATGACTCTGCCTTGCCAGCTGCTGATGGTATGTAAAGCTTGCCTGCTCTGCCATGGAGGCATCAGACTGTCTTGTTGGAATGATCCAAGTTTAGTCCATTGGTATCTTGGGTTTCCTGAATCATTCTCTTGAAACTCTTGGCAGTGTGAACGGACTCTGTTTCTGTTTGGATTTTTTTAGTCTTGCTTGCTTAAAGATGAGCAAAACCTGTAAAACATCTGCAAGGAGCTGGTCACTGAAAGCATGTGTAAAGGGTCACCAGGTGTCTGTGTCCTGAAACACTGCATTCAAACTTGCTTTCTTCAGCTTCACCGCTGACCCCAACTGCTTTGTAACCTTGTAGCAGTACAGTGTGTAGTCCCACAGGTCAGAGTCTCTGTATGAAGGCCCATGAACAGTGGCTATTTTATACTGCCTGCAGCTGGAGAGGATACAGGAATTCCTGTCCATCCAGACTGTTAAAAGCGCTGGCACCTCTTGCTTAGCTGTGACTAAAATCGCTGCACAACCGCACACTGCTTGAGCGGCCGCTTGCAATGCTGCAGTCTGGGGAAGGGGAAGGGACTTGCTTAGATCGAGTGGCTATGTTGGTTGTCTCCTAATTCCTTGTACTTGGAAAATGAAGCTTTTAGGAATGTCATCCAACCTGGTAACAAGCCAACACACTGGAGGGTCTTGAGGGTGGTGTTGTCAGTACCCGTTAATGTCTTTATCACTAAACTCGAAGAAATGTTTATGCTTCCTCAATCATGTAGAAGAAACAAGGGAGGAGTTGAGAGAACAGGTTTATAACGCCATGGGGGAAGAGGCCAAAAAGTCCACGGGAGAGTCTACAGTACTATCTGAGAAGGAAATCAAAGAAGAGGATGTTGAAATGAAAGAGATTACAGAAGAAAAACCCAAAGAAGCTGCTGCTGACAAGGATGCAAAGCCTGAAGAGGCTGAAGAGAAGACTGAGATTTCTGTGGGAAAAGAAGAAATTTCAGAAGAGCAGAAGAAGGAGGTGCCTGTGAAAGAGGAGTCAGCTGTGGAAGAGAAGGAGGTAGACAAAGAGCAGAAGACAGTGCCTGAGGACAAGGTAGAGAAGGCAACTGAGGAGAAGGAGAGAACAACAGAAGTGTCAGACAAGGAGGCAGAGGCAGCTGGGCAAAAGGCTGAAGCAGAAGTGGCTGTGGAAGAGAAGGGAGAGACTGGAGAACAGGCAGCAGAGGCAACAGAAAAAGAGCCTGCTGTGGGGAAGGGAGAGGCTGTAGAAGAACTGGCAGAGACAGCTGTGGAAGGGAAGGCAGAAGCACAGGCAGCAGCTGCTGTGGAACAGAAAGAAGCTGTAGAAGGAGATGAAGAGGCAGCTGAACCGAAGGAGGCAGAAGAGAAACAAGAGCCAGTAGAGACAGTTACAGAAGAGAAGCCAGGTGAATCTAAAGAGACAGAGTCCTCAAAGGAACCTGTGCCCACAGAGGGCAAAGAGCCACCTAATGACATGAAAGAAAAGGCTGAAGTTGCTGCTAAGGTAGAGGAAAAGAAAGATGACCTGATGGAAGAGGGTGAAGGTGCTAAGGTAGAAAAAGAAGAGAAAGATGACCCGATGGAAGAGGGAGAAGGTAACACTGAGAGGAGAAAAGTACTTGTGGGTGGATGACTTGATGGATTTGGCTAACAATGGGTAAAAAGTGTTCCATTCAGAATTTTCTGTTTGCCTTAGAATGAGGAAAAGGCACAGTAAAGGGGCTCTTGAAGGACTTTACATACAAGTAAAGTTTCAAGGAATAGTGAATAGTCTCAGTTTCTCTAGACTAACGCTTAACTAACTGCAAAGCAAGTCTTACTTGAAAGCAAACTGACAGCCCTGTGAAATGTGTAAGTAATGGCTAGGCTGGTGGAGAATACTGAATGGATGTTCACTTGCATGCATCTGGGTGTATTGCACTAACCTTCACATAACTTGAAGCACAAATTGCCTCTGGTTGTAGCTGTGTTTTATTTTAAAATAGTGAAAAAACAAGAACAGCTGAACACAAAAAGAAGTAAAGTTATTTCTGGTGGAGGAAAGGAACTCTTTATTTGGGTCTTTTTGAGGGTCATTGTCATGAGAATATAGTTGGAAAATCTAAACTTGATTTGCTGAAGGCTTATTGCTGCTTTAGTACAGTCTTCTGGCTGTCCAGCTTCTGCCCTTCTGCTTCCCTGCTTCATTATAGCTGTTTCCAGGGCTCTGTTGAATAAGACTTGCACCCTTTGCTGCAGCAGTACTTTATGGCCTTGGGCCTGTGCCTTCTATTGCACGAGTTAATTGATGAACTGTAATTGCAACTTTGCTTGTCAGTAACTCATCTTCACAGGCAGTACCTTACTTCAGGAGTGGCAAATGTTCAGACTAAATAGTTCTGGACCTTCTGGAAGGATTTGTTCTGCTAAGCATAGTGGTGGAGCAGTGACCTAACAGGGTGTCTGTCAAAAGAGGATGACTGAAAATGAACTAAGAGTAGTTACCTGCTCCTCACCCTCAGTGCTGAAAGGCTGCTTATGCACACATACTGCTGCTTTTTTCCCCAAGTCTGGGATTGTGAGCGCCCTCTGGTACATCCTGGTCCGGTGCTGTGCCATTCCAAACTCTCCCACTACTTAAATCTCAGCTTCCTGACATCTCTTCTGTTTTACCTTTATACAAGGTGTCTTCATGTTTACAGGTTTGGCCCTCTCAGTGGTGAGTGTGTGCTGGGAGTTAGACTAGTGAGTTCACAGGCTCTCTAGTCCCCCCCAGTCAAACTCCTGTTCTAGAATTAGCCAGAGGTTGTGATACAGGAATTAAGTGTGTGACTTTAGCCTGCAGACCAGTCAGTGCTCTGAAGTTATTAGCCATATTCCTTCACTGCACATTTTCCCAAAATGTCTTCTGCTGGAAGAACAGATCATGTGGTGCTCCTGCAGAGTTTTAAAAGTCAAATTAGTACTACACAAGAGGAGGATCATTAACATTGACACTTAAATGCCTGACATGAGGATCATGAACTCAAAAACAGACTAATTTGTGTGCAGCTTGGCAGCTATCTTGCTGAAAACACTTAGTTTCTGTTACATGAAGTTCAGCAGCTGGCAAGTACCTCTAGGGCTGCTCAGGATCTTGTGCTTCAGTGAGAGCTGACAACAGATTTGTGAGAGCTAAATTCTAAGTTTCTGTTGTAGATAGTAAGAAGTTGGACTTAGACTGCTTTAGTCTACAGTGCTGAACAGTTTCAGCAAGATGGCTGCTGATGCTGAGACTTTAATGTATCCGCTCTTCTTGCATCACGCTCTAACCTGTCACTGGAAGGATAAGGGTTGGCTATAACATATTCTGCCCGACTCCATGTCCAGCAAGCACGGTAACAAGAAGTGTCCTCATGCATCTACTTGCCTTCTAGAAACAGAAGAATCTGAAGAGGAAGATAAAGAAAATGATAAAGCTGAAGATGATAAGGAGAATGAATTGACAGTGGAAGACAAGGTGAGGTTGCTGAGGTCTGACACCAGTGCTCATGGAAGGATGCAGTGTTAGGCCTAAATATGATGTTGATGTCCTTCTAAAAGCTCATTTGTGTTTTAGTTTTGTGTAGGAAAATACTTCTGAAATCAAATATTGCCTAAGAATGGCCAGTGCTAGTCCTAGTCTGCATTGTAGCATCTTGCTCAGCTGTGTCTGTAAACTCGGGTTTGTTCAGCCGCTCTGACACAAATGCTTGTGGTGTGCTGAGCTAACGTGGCCTGGTGGTGCAGGGGCAGGCAGAGCTGTTCCAGCCTGTCACTGGAGTTACTTGGAACGGTTAATTCTCTGCTTGTCTGGTTGTTTCACTGTACATGCTGAAGTCTCCTGGTCCAATAAGCTGTGATTAGATGGGAATTATTTGAGAAGTGTGGTGCTCCTCAAACCTGAGATGTACATTGATGTGGCAGTCAAAACACCTGGAAAAATCTGCAACCTTGTAGGGTGACACTGAGCATGTGAGATAACTGTTTGTCCCTTTCTCAGACTGTTCTAACAAAGCTCAAAGGTTCATTATAAAAGCTGGACTGTCAACTTTATTTGGTTCATCTAAAGAGAACCATAACTAAGATCTTGCTCTTGAGATAACACTGGTGCTTGGTGCCCTGTTATTGTGAGGGAAAAAAAAAAATCACAAAACAGTGAGAGTTCATGTTCCATTGAAACATCTTTACTCCAGGCAAAGTCTTGATTGATGCAATAACTTCTTCTGCGTAGTTTTTCTTTTTTTTTCTTCTTGTGGTGAAACGTTTACCTCTTACAAAAACTCGTTCCTTGATAACCCTGGTTGGGAATTTAGTGGTGGTGTTTGATGTGATCTATGACCAAGTCACTTAATCTGTCATGCACTTCTGGTCTTTACAGGAAAGTGAGGAGGATGAAATTGGCAACCTTGAGCTAGCCTGGGACATGCTGGATTTAGCAAAAGTCATTTACAAGAGGTAAAGAGTAAAGTTCTAATTTGGATATATGCCACAGAAACTCAGTGTAAATTGGACAGTGGAATAGCTAGTTAGAGAATGTGGCATGCTCTGATCAGGATCTGAAAACTATTTTTTTCTTGCTGTAGACAAGAAACAAAAGAAGCTCAGCTCCATGCAGCTCAAGCTCATCTGAAGTTAGGAGAAGTTAGCATTGAATCTGGTAAGTAATGTTAATTCTCATGTGCAAAGTGTTTGATTCTACTTTCTGTCACTGGGTTTTGTACTTTAAAATGAGCAGATGTGAGTTAAGGCTGTCAGGATGAGAACAAATTAGACTGATCATGATAGTTGCAGCCATGTCAGAAGCTTTGGAAGTAATGGTTGGTGCCTTAAATAGGATAGTCTGGTTTTTTGCAGAGCAGTGGAAAAAAAGTTTGAGTAAGAAGCAGTGTTTTGCCAGATCAAAACCAGCCTTGTGTTCTGCTTTCTGAAGTGACCAAACCTTGCTTGTGAACTTGAGAGACTTACTGACGTTGTCATGCAAAATACTTGACTCTCTTAGACCTTCCCAAATCCTAAGTTATAGTCAGGAAAGACTCTGAAAAAAGGAATGGAAAGCAAGTCCCAGGTTTGTGCCTTGTAATGTGTCACTTGCCTTTCATTTTAAAATGTATTTTAATCTTGTTAAATCCAAATGTACCCTTTCTCTGGGGTAGGCACTGGAAATAATCCAACAGGTTTCTGGGCCAGGGCTACAGGCTGTGTCTTAGGTCACTAGAGCACATTCGGGGAGAGCCTGGCAGGAAGGTGGCACTGTCCTTAGCTCCAGATCCATGTTGCAGTTGTGACCAGTTACGTTCAGTTCCTGGTAGCAGGTAAAGCAGGAGGATTTGGTGCCTGCTTTGACTTGGCTGCTCAGTTTTCTGTGCTCAAATTAGATAAAGCACTTGTGAGAAGACCAGAGGAGCTGGCCTAGACAGCCTCTCAGGGGAGGCAGTTGTCACCTGATGGTCTGAAAGCAGCCCAGCACTGCTGTGTTCAGTGGTGCTTCTGTTTGCCGACTGTATAATGTGTAACAAAACAGGGAGTAACCAAACCAGGGTTTAGATGGTGCTGCTGTGGATGATTACTGAGGTTTGTAAAGACCTTGGGGCTTTCCCCTGCAGAAAACTACACACAGGCCATAGAGGAGTTCCAGGCCTGCCTGGCCCTGCAGCAGAAGTACCTGGAGGCTCACGACCGGCTGCTGGCCGAGAGCCACTACCAGCTGGCCCTGGCCTACCACTACAACAGCGACTTCGACCAGGCCGTGCTGCAGTTTGGGAAGTCCATTGAGGTCATAGACAAGAGACTGGGTACGTGGAATTCTGAAGCTGCCTGGTGAGTTTTCACAAGGCAAAGTAGCTAGGTGTGCTCGTTTTCTGCTTTGTTGTGTTTTATCAGAAAGTGGTGACGGACTACACCAAGGGCTGAATTGTTCAAACTGTTTTTTAGCAGATAGTTGCCTCTGGATGTTGGTAACTGGGCAGTTTCTTTGTCTCAAGGTGTTGTGCCCTGATAACTGTTTCACTGCAGCAATACTGACTGAGCGAATAAAGAAGGCAGACACTGGGTCCCCTGAGGATGAGAAGGAGATAGAAGAACTGAAGGGGCTGCTTCCTGAGATTAAAGAGAAGATAGAAGATTCAAAGGAGTCACAGAAGAGTGCAAAAGTAGCTGAGCTAGGACTGAAAGCAACTCTGGTGAGTGTGTCCTGTGGTTTCCTTTTGACCCAACCCTTCGTCCAGTGGAACTTGGAGTAAATCAGTAAAGGGAGGAGCTCACACTTGATCAGGGGCTGGTGGTTGCTCACCGATGTTACCAGGCTGTGGTTGTGAGAAGGAAACTGAGGCAGCTGACATCTAAAGAGGATATTTACTAAGAGCCCTGATACTAATTGTTCCAAACTAAACAGGAACTTAAAAGGCTTTTGCGGCATTTAATGTATCAAGGCTGGAAATGATGGGTCAGGCAAATGTGGAGCTCACATTGCCTCTGTCCTGTGCAGAATCCAGTGTTGGGATGTGAAGGACTTGGGCTTTCTGTATCTCACTAAGTCCACATGTATTGTCTGCCACAGTCTGTTTTTTCTGCTTCTCTTAAAGGTTGGAACTACATCTGGCTTTGCACAAAGTGAAGACAGTGGTTCTGTGTCCACAGTAAGTTAATCTAAAATGAATGTTGTTAATTCTCATCTGCTCTAAGGATTGCTGGTTGCACTTGCTCATGTGTCACTGTCTGTCTTGGAACAGATTCCAGTAAGGAAAGGAGCTGATGGTGCATCTCAGTGTGTTACAGACATCTCTCATCTAGTCAGGAAAAAGGTGAGTCCAGAAATGACTTGTTAAACAAGCAGTTTGTTGAAGTACCACTGGCTTGCTCTGTGTAATTGGATTTGTCTTAAAAGTATTTTTTCTTAACTTAGTTTTATAATGGGAAAACACTGCAAAAGTAAAACCAGTAGTGTATGAAACTCCTTTCCACTGGGAACCAATCAGTCTGGGAACCATCTGGCCTCCAGGAGACCATTCTTGGTGGTTCAGCACCCTGCCTGACCCACACTGATATAAATCTGACCCAGTTGTGTGGCTTCTGCAGGTGTTCTCTGCACAAGAACTTCCTCTGCTGAGGACCCTCAAGAGCAACAGGGACACCTGCAGATCCCAAGGAAATGGCAGGCAACCAGGCTGGGTTAGGTTCCCTTCTTTCCAAAAGGAAATTGGGACTTGGACTTAAAAAATAGTAAAGCCGCACTGGTGGTAATGGTAAACTGCCTCTTAAAGAGATCAGATACTGAACTTGGTTCCTTTAAGTGTTATGTGTTCTCTAGAAGTGTTTGCTGATAAAAACTAAGATCTTACAGGGAGTAGTCTCTGTTTTATGTTACCTCTGTTCCATTGGCTTGTCAGTTCTGGTGTGCCTGGAGTGATTTGAAGCTGCTTTAGGTGATTTCAAATGTTGTAGATGCCCTAAGTCTAGCCTGGAACTGTTACAGGCTCAGTGGTTGCACCTTTCCTTGCCAGACTGTAACTAAGGATAACTCAGCTCTGGAGATCCTGGCACCCAAAGTGTCACTGTGGTTGAAACCTTGGTGTCAGAGTCTCAAAGCTCTGGTCAAACCCCAACACTGGGGAGTCTGTCCTGAGCCTGGCAAGGAGTTGGGTAGATGATGTGCAGTGACATCTAATGCTAAACTTCTCAAAAAAGATTTAAACTTTGATTTGTACTTAGTGGAAATTATGAACAATTTTTGTCTTCAGAGGAAACCAGAGGAGGAGACTCATCAGGGAGACAATGAAGCCAAGAAATCTAAACCAGAACCTGCTGTCAATGGTGGTGGTGGGGATCCTGTCCCCAGTGGAAATGAGGTTGTGGAAAAAATGGAAGAGGAGGTGGGCAGCTGAGCCAGGAGTCTGGGCTGTACTTTTTATTTTATTTCCCCCCCTCTCTGTTCAGGGATGGTTCTGTGCCTGGTAGATTGTCCTGGTTTTATTGCCTGCTGTCCCTCACAAGGTTTCCCAGATGAGATGAATATTCCTAGTGGGCTGGATGCGTGTTGTGCTGTGGTGCTGACCCTATGTGGGCTGGACCGATCCAGCTGTGGAGCCTTGTCACTTGTGGGGTGGGACAGAGACAGGTTCTTCCCCCAGTTTCTAATGTTTCTGGGGTTTATTACTTACCCCTGGGCTGCTCTTGTTACTGTCAATGCTTAAGGGTCATGTTGGGCTCTGGAGATTTGCAAAGCTCACATAGTTAAGTCTTCAAATTACAGAACCTTTGGGCTGCTGCATGAGTTGGTGCTGTAAGACTGTCTTGTCTTTTAAAAACAAACCCTTATCTTCTCTTTTAGACAGAGAAAAGGCCACAAGCAGGATCAGGGGCTGCAGTTGAAAGCACAGTATGATAATGATTCTTTAACCTTGGACACTCCTCTCCTTACAAGGAAAATGGTTTTGTATATAGTGTATTTTTTCACTTTTTGGCAACTTTTGTATGACTTCAATAAAGATTGTAAGCAAATAGTTTTTGTCTTGACCTTCCTTCTGTGTCAGGTTCCAGCCTCTGCTCCTGGCTGTCCCCCTGGGCTGCAGGTCTCAACCCTGGCCCACTACTGGGCTCATGCTCTCTTTAGCTTCAGCATTCCCACCCACATCTGCCTCCTTAAGGCAGGAGCAGAACATGGGAGAGGTCAGGCAGGTCTGGCTGCTGCAGGGGAGGAAAGCATTGCCTGCGCTTCACTGTCTTGTCCAGGGAACTGACCTTGTTTCCTTCTGCTGGGGCCTTGCCACAGCTGGGACTGTGTTTTGTTCATTCAAGGCTGAGCCTGAAATGGCTTCTGATAGTGCCTCCCTCAGCTTTGAGCAAGCATAAAGGTGGTGGGAAAGGCTGATAAAGAGCTTTGTAACATCCTGGGCTTTGTTGCTGTGTATTTTTATCTTTGTTCAACCTCTGCTTTGTACCCAGGAGAGGGTGCTGGAGCAGGTGCTGATGGTTCGAGGCAGGGGCAGGGCTCTCCCATGAGCCAGCTTGAGTGCCCAGGTGGGGGCTGGGACCCTGCCCTGGGATGTGTGTGTATAAAAAAAGGCCAAGAAGTGAAGAGCAGTGAGCTGAAGCCTTTTATTAATCATGTGGCATAGGGCCTCTGATGCTTTGGAAAGCTGGCTGTTGCTTTTGCTGGTTCCCAGGGCTGAGCTGTGCCTGCCCTGGGTTAGGCTTTCCCTACAGAGGGCTGGATGTGGGGCTGTGCCTCAGGGCAGGGAATTTATTGTGCCCCTCTGTGCCTGCTGCTGCCTGTCCTCAAACCACCACTGAGCAGGAATGGTTGAACCACTCTTCTGGCTGTGGACTCTATCCTGAGGTGGGGGTTGAGCTGTGTAATTCAGTTTGCTGCAGGCTTGGGGCTTTGCCTGTTCTTTTACTGCTGAAATGCCCAGAGCCTCTTGGGTCCCAGCACTGATCCCATCTACTTCCACCCACCCCAGCGCTGTGGGATCCTGGTACCAACTGCACAACTGCTCCCTAAGCCCATCTCTGCAGCTCGAACACGGGTTTTGCCATCCCTTCATCACTCTTACAGTTTGAGAAGCCCCATTATTGGTACAGGGTGGTGGAGGGGGTGGCAGAGCAGTCCTGTGGGGCCATGGCCTGTTCCTGGCTCACCTTCGGGGAGCCCTGTCCTGTGCTGGGGGCTCCTGAGCAGGAGGAGGGTCCTCCAGGGCCACAAAGGGGCTGAGGGGGAGTCCGGGGGGCACATGGGCTGTGGGCCTGCCAGGCCCCAGTGCTGGCTCAGGGGGCTCCTGGGAAAGGAAAAAAGGGATGTCAAGGCAAGGAGGGATCTGGCAGGGTGGGAGCTGCCTGGCCATCCCCTCACATGTGGCATTGGGTGTGCAGAGCAAATCACAGCCCTGGTCCAGCACTGCTGGGGACTCACCTCCTGCTCCAGCGGTTCTATCCCCAAGTGCAGCAAAAGGAGCCGTTCCCAAATGTCCCCAAGCTTCTACCACCACACCCATCATCCCATCCCAGCTGGCAGCCCCATCCCAATTACCCTCTCCCCTCCTTGGAGAGCTGGAAATGGCCCTGGGCTGAGGCTCTTACCATGAAAAGGTCTGGCACAGCCAGGGCTGCTGGTGGCAGTGGGGGGGCTATAGGGCGTGGGAAGACAGGGGGGTGCAGCCATGGCCTCGCCTGCTCCGCGCGGCATCGCAGCATTCCCACCTCTGCCTGCAGCTGGGCCAGTTGCTCCGTGTGCCGCTGGGCTGCCCGTGAGCCTGGGCAACAGGATTTGGTCACCGTGCAGTTTACAGCAGCCACTCTCCTGGCACCTCACCAGGCCCGTGTTCAGGGCCCCAGGGGACCGGGACTCTCCCTCCTCACCGCAGAGAGCCCACACCGAGCTGCAGCCCCCCTCCACTTGCCAATATTTCCAGGAGCCATGTCCAGCCCAGGGCTCTGATGCTGCAACCACAAAGGCAGCTGAGGGCTGTGGTTTGCAGATGAGGGACCCATCACCTACCAGCGTCTGCTCTTCTCTCCCTTCTGACCTTCAGCGCCAGCAGTTCATCCTCCAGACGCCGGTTCTCCAGCTCCACGGCCAGCAGTGCCGCATCCAGACCGTGTGTGCCAGTGCCGGGGGGCTCTGCAGGCACAGCCGGGGGCTCCTCAGGTGCCGGCTGTGGGGCCGCGGTCCGTGTGGGGGGACAGGCCCGGGCCTGGTGCTGGCGCTTACCCATCCGCCCGCCCCTGCGCAGCCCCGCGGTTCCTCTCTCCAGCACTGTGGCCTCCAGCTGGAGGTGGAGAAGCTGCTCCAGGATGGCCGGGTCGTGTCCCCCGGAGCGCAGGTAGGACAGCCGCAGCGCCCTGCCGGAGCCCAGGATCAGCCACGGCCAGGGCTCGGCCGGCGCTCCGCTCGGAGCCGCCACCGCCCACAGACCTCACCTGGCCTCGGCCGCGAGCGGCCCCGCGGGCGGCAGGAGGGTGTCGAGGTGGAGGGTGGCCCTGGGGAGGAGATGGGCAAATGCGGGGTGAGGGAGGCAATGGGCCCCTTGACGGAGAGCACCCCACGGGGCCAGGGCTCTGTGCTGTGACCCCTCGGGCCGGTGCTCACCGGTGCTGTGCCGTTCGGACCTGTCCGGCCTGGTCCTGCGGGCCTTGGCTCGGTTCTGGGTCCCCCTGCGCGGGCTGGGGGCCCAGAGGTGTCCCGGCTCCCAGTGTCGCCAGCCGCCGGCACAGCCCTGAAGGACAGTGAGGGGCTGGGGGCTCAGCAGGGCCCCCCCAGCCCCACTCTCGAGGGTTACTGCATCCCACACGTGCCTCCCCATCGCCCCAACACCGCTGCCAGCGCCTACCCTCTCTCTGCCGCTCCAGCTGCTGGGTCCTGGCCCGGATCTCGGCCACCCGGCGTTCGTGGGCTTCCAGCAGCTCCTGCGGCGGCTGCCGGTGCCCCTGCAGTGGGAGCGGCTGCCGCGGGGGCTCTCCCTGCGACACACGGGGTTCACCGGGAAGGAGGAGCTGGATCCCCGTCCTGGGGAGCCGTAGGGCCGCTGATGCCCACCCTGGCACTGGGGATTCACCGTACCTCCACCCGCAGCCGCCTAGACGTGGGGTCGGCCGTGCGGAGCAGGGCCCTCTCGCGGGGGGTGAGCACGTCCCCCAGGGGAGCTCCACACGCCCGCCCTGGTCCCTGCTGTCCCCGCTCAGCTGGTGGGACCCCACGAAGCACAAAGTGATGGTGTGGCTCAGCATCGTCCGTATTTTGGGACACCCCGACCTCACAGACAGAGAGTGAAAAAAAGGGTGACACCCCCACACTCCCCCCCCAGTCCCCCACCCCAGTAAACAAAATACTTTTCTGGTTTTGGCATAATAAGCACCAAGGACTGCCTGTGTGGTGCAGGGATGGGAGGATGGAGGCCTACCCCAGCTCAGACCAAGCTGGATCCACGATGTGATGCCGTTTCCCAGCCCAGCACGTGTCCCTGTCCCTGCCCTCCTACCCGTCCCCATTCTGTGCCAGACCCAGCTCCACACTACCGAGATGTCCTGTGGTTTCCTTGCCGTGCCCTGTGCTCCCTCCACAGGCGAAGGGTGCCCCCCATGGAGGCAGGAGCTGCTGGGTGCCGTGGGCCCGAGGCACAGCTTCTCCAGGTGCACCTGCAGCAGCGGTCGGGATCTGAACGCCAAGCGGCAGCGGGGGCAGAGGAAGGGCCCCATGTCCAACACCCTGGAAAGCAGAGTGGGTGGAATCACTCCGGGGGGAGGCACCCTGACAGGGAGAGGGGGTTCTCCCGCAGGCCTGGCACCCCGGGACGGGCTGGAAGTGTGCACAGACCTGCTGGTGGTGGTGGCGGCGGTGGCTGCAGTGTTTGAAGCTACTGTTGCTATGCTGGACGTCGCGCTGGGCAGGGAGGGCCGCACCCCCAGCCCTGGACATTCCCACTGCTTACCACGGGCACTGGGATGGGGAAAAAAATGTTGCCGAGCCACCTGGGCGATCCACAGAAACCAAGATGAGGGAGGCCCCGCTGCCCTGTGTCCCTCCGAGGTTAGAGAGTGCTCGCTGACAGCCGTGCTGGCCCTGGGGCTGTCCAGGAGTGCCCCTCACCCACCTTGCAGCAGCTCCCACTTCGATGCTCCTTAGCAGACTTTAAGCTAAGGGGGAACCTCCACACAGAGGTGAAACAGCTCCTTCTGCCCTTTCTTGCCACAGGTGTTCAGGCCCTGCCCTTGTTCCCAACAAAGCTCCCTGCATTCCATCCTTGTACCCACCTCAGTTCCGCTTGCAAAGTCCCTCCAAGCTTTTCCCCTCCCCTCACTGCCAGCGGTACGGGTCACAGAGTCACGATTTGCTCAGGAAAAGCTGCCATTTGATGGATGGGGACTTGCCCCACCATGCTCACCCAGGGGCTGCCACTGCCACTTCCAAAGTTTCATTGATGTTTAAACCCTGCACAGCACACAGGAGGGTCGGGGCACATCTGGTATGAAGCACAAGGAGCTCCTGGGGTCGTGCAGTCCCAGGGCAGGCCAGTCCCACTCCAGAGTGCTGAGCAAGCAAATTCCCCCATTCCAAGTGGCTGTTAGCATGGATCTGAGGTGAAGGGGTTTTTAAATTTACCCCACTTGTTGAGATCAGTGCACACAGCTCTGCATAACTTGGTTTAAATGGATGTAGGAAGTCAGACTTCTTAAAAATGGATAGGTTCTTCCAGACAAAAGCAGCGTTTGAATATTCAAAAGGAACAAGATGATTTGTGTGAAGTCATACAGGAACCCCAGCACATCCCAAAGCACTTCCCCAGGCAGCCTCAGCCCCTGGACCCTGGTTTCCAGAGCACAGGGATGAAGAAATGCCACACTGCCCCTCTCCTCTGGGGCTCACCACAGAGCCAACAGGAGCTGGAGGCACAGGTAGCAGTTACACCTGATAATGCTGCGCATGCGCCCTCGAGTCCAGATGCAAAGATTCAGGGCTAAACATTTTAATTTTCTTACACCTCAGTCCTCTCTGCCTGGCCGAGAGCGGATTAAAAACACACAGGCACAACCTTGGGACAAACGCCCTCAGGTCAGCAAGACCAGGTTTTGTAGGACTCTGTCCACCCCCCCTGCAAACAGTGCACAACCCCAGAGCACTTTACAATCCAAAACCTTTGTGCACAAGCTGAACTTACACCAGACACTAAAATATCTTAGGCCACAACTGAGTTGTTTGTAAAATTCTTTTAATCTAATAGAAATGTTTTCATGAATTTTTAAAAAAGATTTCAATGAAAACAGCTTTGGATTCAGACATTCCCTTGCCACGTTGTGAACATAAACAGCAGCATTGCACTAGGAACAAGTGACACCGACCGGTCGAGCTTCACCATTTTGTATGAAGCGGAAAAAAAAGCAAACTGCTTTAGTAGAAGATAATTTTGAATTATTTTCTTTAAAAAAAATCCCCAAACATGGACTGTCATCTCAGCATTGTTCTCCCTCTCCCTTCTTAAAGGAAGAGTTCAGCTCCTGCAGTCTGAGCACTACAGCAATGTTTGCCAAGTGGAAAAATAGAGCGGGAGAAGAAACTGTTTATCCCCAGTGCTACTGAACCCCCAAAGTTGCAGGTCCCTTAGAGGAAAGCTCTCCTTACATAAGAAAGACAATTAGAATTGGCAAACTGATGCAAAATATTTATTCCAAGTTAGTTATTTTTGATGCAGTAGTTTTTCCCCCTCATACAGACTCAATGTGATAGTCACTTTTTAAAATCTGTAAATAATGTTATCAAAATAATCTTAATCTTTGAAATCTCACAAAAAATTTATATTTTACAATCCACCCTGAATATCAAGGCTGCAAGAAGAACACAAACAATTCCTATATCCAAATATTTTACAGCTGTACCCAAAAAAAAAAAGAAAACCACAAACGCCTGGTTAAGTGATGAAGCTCCCCGAGCCGCCAAAAAAAATAAAATAAAATAAAATATTCATGTTATTAGCATTAATTTAACATAATTAGAACTTCAAAAGCCATTTTGTCATCGACAATGATTGTTTTAGCACACCGTTACCGCGCGCTGGGCAATGCGGCGGCACTGTTAGAAGCTTGTTGTTGCAGAGATCAGTCAGCCACTTGTGTCCTGCTCACACGACTGAACTTGTGCACTGCCCCACAAGGGATTTTTTTTTGTCAAAATTTGCTAGCTGCACAAACTTCTAGTAAGCATTAGGGCAAAACCAAAAGAAAAAGCTAAAGAAGCCAATTTCTCTCTTCTTTGGGATACAATTATTTCCCTTGTGCATGAAGTATCAACAACAAAAGAAAAAACTGAACAGACTGGAGACAGAATAAACTCTGTTTAGTTTATACAACCCCAAACACATGTTGAACTATGAACTGAGTTTATTGGGTTGGTTTTATTTATTTTAATTTTACTGTGCCCAGTTTCAGGCATCGTCATCTGACGTTTCGCTGCTACTTGTTTCTGTGTCTGAGTCCTCAATCTTTGTCTTAAAAGTGCTTCCCCAGTGGAACAACAGGCTGGAGCCGCGGCCCTGAAGAAATCCATTCTTCCCAAATCCGTTTCTTCTTCGCTGTAGGAATGAAAGTAAGTTTTAAAAGGAGCAAAAGTGTGGAGAGTAACTGTCACCAATCCTCTGTGGACAATGAATGCCACATTTAACTGCGTATACACACATGGATAATGCAGATCATCCAATCTATTACAGTCTCACTTAAATGCTTGGTCCTTTTGAACACCATTAAGAGCAAGCCCTTGAGAAAGGAGAGAGAGAAGAGCAGTCACAAGTAGCAAGAGCTGTAAACATACCTGCTCTGATTTAATCTGGAACTCTTTGAGCTCATCCTCCGTGAGGGGAAGGTAGTTTTCATCATTTTCAGGATATTCCTGCCATCCCATTTCTTTCAATAACCTGATTGTGGAAAAAATAAAAGGGGCATGGGAACTAAAGCAAGGAACAATGGCAAAGGAAGGAACACTTTGTCCATGAAAAATAAGGTTGTGTAGTAAATCACTCCAAATTCACCAGAGAATCTTCTCTATCACAGACCACTTCAACAATCCGTTATGTTTACCCACCATTTTTCAATGTCTTTTACAAATATTTAACCATCAGCAGTCCTGTACAATGGGTACATAACCAGCCTGGTGGAAGGCAGGGATTTGAAATTCTAACTCAAGGACACTGAAGGAGGACATGAGGCAACCAAACCAGTATCACAACTCAGAATCTCCTAAACCTTACTATCTGCTTGCACCAGATACTCACACTGCTCATTCAGTGATGTGAGATACAGCCTGAGATACCAGGTAAATATTTTCTTAACTCCCTTCCATTTTTACAACATGTAAAGCAGCACTGGAGTATTCTGAGTGCAAACAAAATGCGGCGTGTCTCTTCAAACCATACATTTAGGACACCTGCTTGCAAATGAACCAGAATCACCCTGGGTTCATGCTGACTCCCAGTGTGGGCAGATAAATATCTCTAGGCAGCATTAACACATGGGGATGTGGCATTAAAGAAGCACTGGAATTTAATTACAGACCTTGGTAAAACCTTGGCTCACCTGTCATTGGTGTCTTGTTTTACTTTCAATAAGGCCCCACCCAGACCAGCACTAGTCACAGATTCCACACACCACCTTCTCCGTACACACACAGCTACTGCCACTTCCCAGAAATTGAGTTTTCTTCAAAATTGTTTCCTTGTCCTCACACAACCCAAGGATTTACCCTCCTTTACTCCAGACATTTTATTCTCCCATTTCCTCACCTGTGTTCTGCTTCCAATGAATGGGAGAGGTTCTCCCCCTCCTCTGGCAAAGGGAGAGAAAGGCCATTCTGATGGCAATTCTCTTCCCAGTTTTCCTTTGGTTCTGGTGTGCTGTTGCTCTCCATCTAAAGAAAAATAAAACCATCAAAGTGTGCTTGCACAGACTGTGCCAAAAGCTTCTGCCTTTGAAAGTTCAGCCAAGCCTTTCACCTTGAGCCAGTGTTTTTTACAGAAACTGCAGCAACATGTACCTGGCTGTGACAGGACAACACAGGACAAAGGACATTTGGTGGCCTGTGCTGCTGTGCCAAGGGAGCGAATGCTGGCATTCCAAAGCCATCACCAGCAGCTCACAGTGACAGCAAGAAAACTATGAGAATTAAATGCTCCTAAAGACACACTTTACATACACATTAAGGCACACATCTATGCATTTGGGGGTCTGGTCTGAGCCTCTGAGGCTTGAGCCATATTCCTGCACCTTTCACAAGCACAAAATTCTACTTTCTGTGAATGCAGTTTGACAGGGAAGTTGGAAAGCAACTTAAGATATTAAAATATGATACTGTTCCTCTCCTCAGAGAATCCTTGCAAAAAATCTAGATTACCGTCAACATCTGTGACCTTCCCTTCCACCTCATTTATTCTTATCCACTTGCATTTCATTGTGCTACACATCTCCCTCCATCAGTGCTGTGCACTATTTCCATTGGCATGTGTGTCAGACCAGTGGGAGTCATTCCCTTCCCCTTCCAGAGCCTGAATTACATACACTACTCAGGGCTTTTTCAGCCCCAACTCCTTCAATAATAATGATCATATACACAGCAAGGACAGTGAACTTACATCATCCAGCTTGTCACATTCCCTGTTTTCTGTTATCTCCCCATTTCTATCATCCTTCAGCGCCTTCAGGAATTCGCTCTTTTTATCAGTGGTCCGGCGCATCAGCTTTGTCAGGCGCGAGGAGCAGATCTCGATGGGAGGGGTGGTGCTGGAAGGACTCTGCACAGGGAGGGAGAACACAGAAATCAAACTGCACTGCTGCCAACCTGGTGCCTCTGTGCTGTGCCTACACCTTTCAAACACTCATCAGTTCTTTGGGTGGCTCTTAACCCCTCAAAAAACCCCAACCTAATGTCAAATTCCCATCAAAATACTAATGGGTGTTGCACATTCCCTTCTCCCATCTATTATTATCAAATCAATTCCTTTTCTTCCCCTAGGAGTAAATTCACATGGCCATGAATATGTTTATTTTGTTCCTTTGTAATGTAACTCTCTCAAGCAAGCTGGTGCCTACAACAGGAGAGTCAGGGCAAAAAATTTCATGCAGGATTCCTGCCCCACAAAAACTAGCAAATTAAGCAAATCAGACCCAGTTCAAATTTGTGTTTTAAGTCTTGACAGACTCCACCCTGAAATTAAGCTATGGGGAAGTAATCTCCTTTCAGGGAGTGGTCACATCCTTAACTAACCACAACCGGGCACAGAACTGGCAGCCACAGCCTTGGAATCCTCCCCTGGAGAGAATGCTGCCAACTGCTGGCTCTGTACACGCAGCCCAGATGGTTCAGTGTGGAGCCAGACACGGACAGCCCTGGAGCCTGTGGGAAATCTGCTCACCTCAAGGCATGAACTCAAGGAAACCTCCTGTGCTGTTCCACAATGTTTAACTTTCTTAGTAATCTGGAATCTGTGAACCAGGCCCACTGGCAGTACCTTGCCATGATCCTGCAACAGGAGCACTGCTAACCAAGGTGAGCCTTCAATTTTATCTGTTCCATGTTTTGACTGGGCGCATAAAAGGAATCTAAGAACATGTTATGGGAAAGTTCCCAGTATCTTAGCCTCCTGCTGGAGTTCATGTCTGGCTACTCTAAAACAATGAGGTATTTAATCATTATTATGGATAACTGACACCAGAATCTTGCAATGCAAAACTACTCTTTTTCTTCACGTACATGCTTTGATTTTTAAAAAAATCAATATTAAACCAGTAAAATTTCCTGAAGTTTGTAGGGGTTTTCTCCCCACGCACTTTTTTAAGTTGCAGGGAAAGGTTGTAAATTCAAGCTCTTCAAAATGAATCTCCTGTGCCAGAATTTTTATCACACTCAGTGCTCTGAGCAAAGATCAAGGGTACTAGACCAAAAACAAGGCAGCAACTGCTGCTTATATTTCTAATGGCTGTTGCTTGTGAAACACTGGTGTGAAATAATGCCTGCAAGGAAATAAGCACAGCCTGGAAGTAATTTCTCAGGCAGACCTTTCAGATTTTGCCTAATTCAACACAGTAAGAAACAAATCAGCAGTTGTAACAGACCGAACGAGTGACTGCAACTATCAGGATAAAAAGCCAACACAAGAGTGAAATTAAGCTCTCAATGTAACTATTAGTTTGACTGCAGTGACAGAAGGTAACAATGAACAAAGGAGACTAAAATTACATGTCTTCTGGTAATCTGAAATACTCATCTTGAACTCTTTGCTAGTGGCTGTTTTGATCTCTAATAAGCTACTGAGGTACTAAAACTTGATTTCTACACATCAGAGGAAAACAATTATCTCTAAAGTTTAGAAACAACAGATCTCTGAAAAGGAATTAATTTCACCTCAATTCTGGTCTTATGCATAATTTCCTGTAGAAGGGTTATGTTTTACAAAACATTCTTCTTTAGCACTAAAATAGTAAACTGATATCTCTTCTAAAGTAAGCTTAGCCCTTTGACTGAAACATCAGGCATCTCTGTCTTTTGGTGTTGCCTTTTTTTGGGGTGTTTGAGTTTTTATGAATGAAAGAACACTATGCAACACCTCAGATTTGTTCTGATGTCTGTCTATGTAACATGGATGGCTACTCTTACAGAAAAGTAATCCTGAATTAATTTTAAGAACTCAGGCTATATTGCAGCTTGGTTGTCTTAAGACTGGCTTATGAGGATAGGGCCAGTGCTAGCTGGCACCCTTTTAGTTTTCAACACGCTGTGGTCTCTTATGAATAAAGGTGCTGTTTCTACCACTTCTGCAAGAAGTGCATCAGCCCCCTTTCAGAAACAAAAAGCCAGAGACTATGTGTAGCAGTCCTGGAGAACCAGGACTGCAGTACTATCTGCTGGCCACAGACCTGTGTTTTCATACTGTAAATCTCCAACAGATTCAAAGAAAAATGTATTACAAGTGTCCAGTTTAGTTGGAAGGAATTTTTAAGCCCTTTATGTTTAGCTCTCAGGTTGGTACCCAACATCTTCTCTGAATGGACTTTCACAGAAGACCTTTTTGGGGACAGGTGAAGGAAACACTTGCATTACTCCTGTATGATACAAAGTGAATGCCTCTCTCCTGTCTGCTGAGGTGAAAGCCGGTCTACGTTTACGTATTTACACTGTCCATACTGTGCTGTGCATTGCACAAAATGAAGGCTGTCAGCAGCACAAAGAACTTTGTCTAAAGAGAGAAAAGCAAGGTAAGGGAAAGGAACAGAGTGTAAGATCTATTTGTCAAAGTAATAGGAGCCTGTTTATTAAGTATTGCCTTTAATGACTGCTTGTACACTCAGCTGTGGCTAAGGCAGAAAAGTGCAGGCTGCTGCAAGTAAAGTCTGCAAAGCAGAGAATCATAAAGATGACAAGGCCTTATTTTAGAAGTAATGTCTATAAGGGCACAAGACACGTGCACAACTAGAAAAATCCCCCAATTCTACAGTTAAAACAAGCTAATTTCCGATGTTGTGAATCATCATTTACAGAATCACAAAAGCATTAAGGTTGGAAAAGACTTCCAAGATCATCAAGTAGAACCTGTAAAGAGCAGCTGCACTGGCCAGGAATTTATCACAGTCTGTTCTATTTTTGTTCTTTTTTTCTTGTGCTTTGTCACAGTTATTGCTGAAATATTAAGAGATTTATATTTCAAGGTTCTCTCTACACTTCAGACCTAAACTAGGGGCAAGCCAGTTTCCATCTCAGCAGATTACCTCCTTCCAGTGCCAAAATTAAAAACAGATACTGTAGTTCAAAAGTCATATGTACACATGTTAAACTCCTTCAACCCCCTCAGAACTGAGTGCTTGTGCTGTTGTTCTAGAGAAAGGAAATCAGGCAGATCACCTTCCTTCCCCTTCCTTTCCTATACTGAGAAACATCATGGGAATCAATTTGCCTACCTATTCACATTAGTTCTTGATATCTGCACTCCCATAACACCAAGCTGACGTATGTCTTGTTACACAACACCATTTAAAGCATTAGTATTTCTTTTTTTTTACTGGAAGGAAATTCTAATACAGTTGAACAAACACCAATGGCTTTATAGCCAGACAAACCCCATTTTTATTTTTTTTAGTGTATCGTTGATGTGGCAGAATGTGCTAAGAATGTACAAGTGAGTCATCCTTCCCAGGTGTAAAGGTAGGTACCACATGCAGAGAAGCTTTATACTGTTTATGCTCCAGTAGGTGATAGTGATAAAAGCTCCCAGCCTATCCCTAAGCCCAACCCTTACCTCTTTGGGAGAGGTGAGGACTGAGCCACTTGCCAGTACCGCTGGTTTGGTTACAGACACTGGACTGGTAAAGGCAGAGTCACGGGTGGAGGACAGCGAGCCTGGTTTATGTTCACTTCTGTTGGCTTTCCATGGGCTTGGCTGTATTGGAGAGAACACAAAATACAGGGCAGTAAATGGTAAGGCATGAGAAGGGGTTGCTTGCAAGGATTGAAATAAATAAGCAACATTATGGTGGCTGTTGTATGGATTTTCTTCTTCCAAGAACGGCCTCAACAGATTTATTTCAACACTCATTGCTTGTCCCCCTGGCATCTTCTGTTTTCCCCAGATCACACACAGTTCTGGTTCACGGGCACCCTCCTTCAGTAAAACACCATTAAGAGCTCACAGAGAAAATCCAGCACTGCCCTTCATGAATTGGAATCACCACTGTGTAATGCAATTCATCTTACAGCTACCCATAGACGAGAAATTAAAAAAAAACCCTCCCATTTAAAATGACATTTCTTAGGGGAACACTGCATGCCACAAAGAAAGGCTTCCAATCACTTGACAGGAAGTTTCCCTGTGTGAGGAAGATGATCATCATGCAATAGTTTTGTTTAGAGTGAGAATGAAATTTATTTATTTTCTCGGGCTCTGAAAGTGTCCATCATTGCACCAATTTAGCAACAATAACAAGAAAAAGAAGCAAAAGCAGCCAGTTTATTACAGTGCAGGATCACCTGTTGTTTTGCCCTGGCTACTCTCTGCAGTATCCCCCATTGGCCATTTTGCTGAAGAGCAAAGACTTCAAGATAAGTTTTTGTTACTTGGAATGTTGCTCTTGAAGCTCTCTTATCAGTCAGGGACAAGCATGGTGAAGTGAGAGTCTTTACAAAAACAATCCTAAGAAGAAACTTGTACCAAGTAGTATTAGCAAGACACCGTCAGAACATTGAAACATACACGTTCCTTTGACCCACTGGACTTCTGAAGCCAGCTTCAAGTCGCTCGTAAAGTAATTCATGCACAAATGGGATTCAGCTAAATTTGAGATGCAACAGAACTTGTAATCTGCCAGCAATGAGAACAGAGGCACTATTTCAATATGTTGTCACTGTCTACTGGGTTTTTCTATGAATTAAAAAAAAATACATTGCATGAGGAGGCCACCAGCTTTACTCTTCCACTCTAACTTAAAAATGAGCATCTCACACTATGAAATAGATTCTATGGCATTCACAGCGCACATTAAAAATATCCCCTTTGGAACCTCAGAAATATCCTGATCTGCACAATATTTATTGCCTGTACTAAAATTAGGGTGCAGTATGACTCTGACAAGAAGTTTCTCTCCGCAGCTCCAGGGTTGCATTGCTCCATTCCCAGCTCTCAGCTGCCTAGTGCTGTTATCCAGGCTTCCACAAAGGGGCAGCTTGCAGCTCCGCAGATCCAAAGACAGACCCCCATTGCTTTCCCTGGGTGGCTGAGTGTGACCTTCATGGATTGCTTGACTGTGAGCTATTGGCCATCTCGATTAGCCAGAAAGAACACGCTTGTTTCACTGCCACCAGTTCTCTTCCTTTCTGAACTACTTGGTACAACTTAACAAAACCATTTTTCATTCGGTTTTCATGTGACAGCTTTCCAATACTGCTGACTTTGTGGAAAGGAATGTTTTGACTCCTTTACTTCTTTATGCACTGCAATTCCTGGGTAACTTTCTAGAAGCCTTCAGGCTAAGGCATCCTACTACAGCTGCTTTAAGGTTGTGACTTTAAAAAGGCAACAATGCACACGGCTTTTCTGGCTAAGGATATGCTGATACCCCACCTTTTGGTTTTGCTAATGGTCACCATTCATTAACAAAGCACTGTTGATGACATCAGCAGATAATTCTTCCCACTGTAATCCCCACCACCAACGAATATCACACTGCCCCAGTAATCACAGCACCACATCAGTGCATAAACATTTAGAAATTAGCAGCTAAATCACTAAGTACATATTTATAGCCTGCTTAATGTGACTGATCTCTTGAGCTACACATCAAAAATTAGTACCGTTTCCACTAGCCAAAGAACATTTCCTTTGTTATCAATACTGCAGTATTTCAGGTATAAATCCAGGTGTAATCCAGGCCTACTGGATGCAGTGAAGGAAAAACTTAATTAAAAGGAACTTAGGCAGGTACCACTACATATTGCCATAATCTTTGATATGAATACAGATAAGCAATCTGGAATGCAAATGAACTATGTAACATGTAAAGCAAGCTAAAAAAAAAGTCCTACCACTATTTTTGATGGATACTGAACCTTCTGATCATGGTCAATTTTATTCCAACTGTGAGGACTGAATAATGTATTCTTTTTATCTGAAGAATCAAAACCTACATAGTCTAATTTCAGAACATGGTAAGGAAAAGCTTCAAGAGCAGCTCTCCTTGAGTGAATTAATGAAAAACCTCTGTCCATGGGCTTCAGAAGCAGCAACAACAAAAGCAACAGTTATTGCACAGAATGCTGCAAGGAGCAACTTGCTGTGCAATTACTGTTGTGCTTGTTGTAGCTGCTTCTAAAGCTGCTACATTAGCTAAGCAGATTTTTAAGCCCAAATTCTGCACTGTCAAGCAACAGGTATATCATGACCAGCAGTAATAACACATATTCCCGTAACTTTCAGAAGTGCATTTTCGTATCTCAATCTCTACATTGGTACAGCATTCACACCTCAGAAATGATCTTTGCATACAATAGCCAATAACACAGATAAGCTGTATGTATTGTGGTTCATGAATTTTCTGTTTACTTTGAAGCCAGAGACAAACTAAGTCTGGTCAGAAATGTATCTCTGGCATTTTGTTTAAAAGACACAAAACATCCAGACTAAACCCAGGTCAGACTGTATATACCCATGTATCAATCGAACTGTAAAAGCATAAATAAAAGCCACAGAAGGCTCCCTACCCATTAGAAGCTGCATTTTGTTTACCTATTCTAAACAAGAACATATATAGACTGAAAACTGTGTGTGGAATGAAAAACTCCTTATAACTAACCTTTCTAATGGGCCAATTTATCTCATTTACCAAGAAGTAGATCAGCTGTCAAATTAAGTGCTTAGACAAGATTATTTGACAATCATTTTAACCACTACAATTTTTTTCTGTAGCTGGCAGAATTTAACCTGAATTAACAAAAAATTACAAAAGGGAAAGAAGCTCTAAACTTGCTTCCTTACAAAAAGAAGCTGTGAATCTCTTGTTTTGCTTTTAACTTTGAAGTAAGAGTTATCTACTGTAATTATTGGGAAGATTCTGCTGGGACATCTCAGCCAGCATTAGTAATTAATACATTTTAGAACTCAAAGTATTTGGACATCTATTTAAAGAATAACCTAACTTTTTTTTTTTTTTTTTTTTTAGCTTTTTTAATACTTTTACTATGAATTCTTCAAAATTTCTAAGGCATCTATACACATTGGTTCTCCAGAAAAATGGCCAAGATTAAGCCTAGAACTAAGGAAAAAAAATTACTAGGTCTTTTTTAGCACTACTGTATTTCCTTCAGTAAAGAGAACTACAGCACAAACCCCATGGCTTTTCCAGATTGTTTTTAAGGCTCAACTAAATTACACCTGAATTGCAGGATGTTACAATCTAATCTGATCTTAGCCTCAATTGTTCTGGACACATCAAAGTATTGTAACCCAATAAAGATTTTTCAAGGTAGTCATGTGAGCAGTTCAAGCACATAGCAGCACACATTCCACCTCTCCAGCAGTGCTCATTTTGTCCTGCTAAGATAAGGATTTGTCTAATGCATGAGGTCACACCCATTCAAACAGACCGCAGTGTAGTCAGAGGTTACTTCTCTCTATGGACAAACCCAAAAGGCATTTTAACAGAGAACAACTTCAGTAGTAAATAGACCTCTACTGTAAAAGCCACTGCCCAGAAACCACTGGATTCCAACTCCTGCTGCTTGTTGGGGGATTGATTCCTTTGATCTGCAGTTCACTAATTTGGTTGGAACCCCCTGTACCTTGGAAGGTGGAGCCGCAGGTTTAGGAACCAGATTTTTGTAGACACTTGGGACAATGGTGGTGGCTTTGTTGCCATTTGCCAGGTGAGAAACAGGTGATGTAAATGCAGCTGAGAAGGCGGCAGAAGGATCCTCTTTTGAAACCTTTTTGATGACCAGCATCTTGGTAGGTTGCTTGGCACTAGGGGGGTTTTCTGTAAAAACAAAACAAGAGATTCTGAAATACAGATGTTCAGTTTCAGAACAGCCTCAGTACACTGTTGCAGTTCCTCCCTCTCCATCTTAGATACTGCACATCTGATTCTGAGACCATCAGCTGCTCTTTTGTTTCAGCTCTGAGAGAAGATACTGGATGTGGATATCTAAATACAATCTTTTCTAATTTAAACATAACAGCTCCATTGATGCTGAAAGGGAAAAACCTACAGTGGCATCAGTTAACAGCCTTGCACCATTCTGCAGAAATTAGAACAGGTATGGGCATTTTTTGAGGAACCATGGATCAGCTTTGTTAGTTCACTAACACAGCAAAAATATTCACATACCTGATACCTCAAAAGACACAATGCTTTTTACAGACAAGCACAGTTAATGTTTCTTAGGCCAAATAAGCACATTTCCAGGAGCATAACAATTTTAAAAATACTAATAGTATAAAAGAAAAAAGTCCCATAAATGTTGTCAATAGGCTTGGGGCAGAACATCAGCTCCTTGACAAACATGCAAAAAGAATACAACCCAACAGTATTGCAAGAAGTGTTTTTGAGTTTCTTTTGTGTTTGTACTATTTACAGTATCTAACCCAACTAATCCAACTAGATATTAACAAATCTGTGTTTAATTTTTAGAACTGGTATCTTGTTTCACTTTTTTAAAGGCAGAGATTCACAGAATACTTCAGGATCAAGAGCAAGGCTGTTCTGAGCTTAAAAAAATCAAATAAACTCAAACCACAGAACTATGACAGCTTTGCTGTATTTCCACTATGAAGATCCCAAGTCAGAAACTAATGTCTAGTCCACTCCAATCTGCTCTGCCCTTCAAGTGATGTCTGCGTGAAATTGTAACTGCAGCATGACAGGAAGAGAACAGAACAGTGACATTACTGCCACTGGCTGTTTTTTTATGACAAGACAAGCACAGTTTCAAACAGACAAAAAGGCCAAGAGATTAGGGAAGACTGTGGGAGGAAAACAACAAAGGACAGAAAGCAGCAAATTGTCTGCTTCACTTAGATCTTTAAAATATTTTTGAGTGAAAACCCCAGCATTTAAACACCAGTTACAACTTTCTGCTCCATCATCAGCATTGTACAGTCAGTGACCTTTACCTACCCCATACTCCAGAAGGTGTCCCTAAAGGTTTGTTCTGGTTGTTTTGTCTTCCAGCTTCTGGATTCAAAGACGGCTGTAAAAAGACAATGTAAATGAATATACTGTTATATCGCATATAACAAAAATATAATCAGTATTAACATTTTACCAGAGTATGGGTAGATTTCTCTGAACAGCACCTGAAGTGGAAAAGAGTGCTTTGCCACAAGACATCTAAAAATCGACTTTGCCTTCTCCCTGGTTTCTGCTGTATTTCCAATGGAACTATCAGAGGATTCAGGATAACTCCTCTAGTCTTCTACCATAATTAAGTAGATTCTACCAAGCAGTACAGGCAAAAAAAAATAGGTATTTGATCAGCAGCTCAAAAAATAAAACAGAATCCACATCATCAGTATATGAAGAATCTATCCTCATTTCATAATTTTTTAAATAAAATAATTATGCATGAGCCAATTAAAAAACCCCCAATACTAGATTCATAATGTAAAGGAATATATTTACTGACAAAAAAGCGTTACATTTAAATTTGTATCAGACCTCAGAATCCACTTTTTAGGACAAGAGTGCACATAGACTCAGTGCTCTCTGCAGACTTACACAGGATTCAGTTTCAGAGTTCAACTGGGTGGAACAACTAGACAAGTCCAAGCTCAAAGCAGAGTGAAGAAAATCTAAGCATTCCATGACAAGTGTTCCTGATTAGCTATTCCTCTTCCCCTGTCCCAAATAACCTCAGTTCAAAATACAGCCATCTTTTTCCTCTTTTTAATGAATTCCTCCTATGTCAGTTACTGTGGTGACAGCATAACTCACTAATAGTGAGCATCTGAAATAGTAGGTATTTCTGCTCTATAAGAGTAAGGAAAAATGTCACACCACAGCATAAATTCCCACCTCAGTCTCCAGAAACTCCTCTGTTTAAGGGCTTCAGTTTATAGCTAGAAGTCAGTTTTACAGCAGGGGTGCTCACACTTAGACTAACAGCCTGCTTTGCAGACCTTTCAGGAACTAAGTGTTGTCAGCCATGCAGGCCTAACAGCTACACACTGAAGCACAGCCGACATCACTTTCACCGCTATGAAAAAGACAGTACAGGAGTTACTAAACAGAGCTTGCTGCTAACCAGAGTGTGTGTGGTATTATCATCTCAAAAATGAGGGAAGTAATTAGAGAAGAAACAGCCATGTACTTGGGGAAGGCACTCATCAAGGCACTGAAGAAGAGAATGAAGTACGTGGAAGAAAGATTTAGACTAAGATAGACAACAAGAGATTGCGCAGTTGCAATCATTGCAATATTTCTAGATTTCGACAGACTTCTGACAGTCAAAAAAACAGGCTTATAGAGAGCCTGAATTACAGTATTCTTGAGAAATCAGGTAGTAGAAATCCACATAAGCTTTATCCTCACTCTCCAGCTGTTAACCACCCTGTGATGCAGACTCCTACTCCTAGTAGCAGCAGCTGAACAAGAGCATGCAATCACTTCCCAGGTCCTTCACTGAAAAAACCCCAGCACTTAAATCAAACTGCCTCCTGTGGCAATTTAAGTGTAGGCTCTGGATTTTGGCCTGAAGCAGCCGTGGGTATTCATGTATTTCACTTTGACTCGTAAATTCCTCAGCAGAAGCCATCAAACTGCCACAACAATTCTGGCTCTGAACAGTCTTCCAGAGACAAATGCTGAATAGAACAGCAAAAACCTCATCATGATGATGATACGTGCAAGTGTGCACAGTATCACCAGAACCTCTCATTACAGGAGGCAGCAAAAGCTTTAGCACTGAAGATGAAGACAGAGGAATTGCATTAGGGGAAAGGACAGAGTTACCAGAATGTTACAGAGGATATTCTCCTCGTTACACTGGTCAAGAAGAGCCTAGAGACAGTAAGAAATAAATGCAGAAAGGAAATCATATGGTCTGATAATACAACACTCTTCAGGGGTCAGAAGAAATAGAATTAAATTGACAAGAGAAAACAGAAAAGGTGCACATCTCTCAAAGCATTAGCATTAAAGAGGGAACATAGTAAGGATGAAAGGTGTAAGTCCAAACACTGTTTGATAAAGTTTGAAAGACTATAGATATTCCAGTAAAAATAAGAGCCAGGATGTAAGAGACTGTCATACTGATAATACCATGTGAATCAAAATGCTGAATAAGAAGAAAGTTGGTGAACTGGAGATGTTGATGGAAGAAATGGCTCAAGAAACCCTGATCCACATATTAACAGAGAGAGAGAAAGGAAAACATCTTGATAATACTGTTCCAGATGATTCAAGGCAGATGGTGGCAAAGGTCTGAGCATGTCATGAACAAGCTTGGAAAGGTTATCACAAACACCAACATGTATTAGAGTGAAGGAGACAGGAAGACTGAAGCAGGCAGACTGAAGGTAAGCTGAACAGATGTATTTCTAGGAGCAAAAAAAAAGGCTTTGTAAGCAAAGTCACAAAGTCAATACAACTACTCTTCCTCTGTCACCTTATAGGTTTTGCTGAAGATCTGGCTCGAATGTTACAATGCCTTCCATTCACAATAACCACTAGGCAAAACATATGAGCCAAACCCCATAATCCAACAAGTCTTCAAGTCCTGACGGCTCTGGGTACCAATCAGCATCCTATCAGTGCTGGAATAATTTTGTTGTATTTGTTGTGTCTCAAACATTGATTGGAATGAAACTCCAGATCCTCACCACCTATCAATGCTAATACAAACAAGAGCTGAAAAGCCGTTTCTCACACCTTCCACTTCTAGTGAGAAGCTACACACTTACAAAGTCTTCCTCCTCAAACTGCAAATGCTCTTTGTCTTCCTTCTTCTCTTCCCTGGATTCAACAGGCAGCTTTTCTTGAAAGGCGGAACTTTTCCGAGAATGGAAGTTGCCATTCCAGTGGCGATGAACTCCAGTTCCTCCTCCTCCACGCTGGCTCCCACCATCATGGCCCCGTGAGGGACCATGCCAGCCAGGCTGACTGCCAGAAAGCCCAACATGAGCTCCTTTAGAAACACCAGAATCTACAGAATCATGGCGGAGAAGGGACGGCTGATGCCAGCAGTCTAAACAAAAGGAGATAAGGATGCAAATAAAAACATCAACAAAGTACGCAGAATACTGGAAATATCAGGCTGTTTTTCTCATTGTTCAGCCAGTGTTCACTAAGTAACTGCTGAGCTGAACTTCCTAAATACTGCATGATTATACCGGAAAACAAATCAAGCTACACAATGCACATACAGCTACCATGAAAACCTCTTAAGGCCTGAGCACATTGCCCAGGAGAAGAGAGTAGACAACTTCCTCATAGGATGTTTTGAAAAGGTACAGTTTGGGAAAATGTTTCAGTTTTGCTGAATTCTTCATTCTGTAGAATATTTCAAAACGTTTGCTCTCAGGCTGCACTCTGATCCTGCTTACTCACCTCCCGCAGTTCGGAGGGGCCCATTATTGAAAAATCCATCGGAAGAGTTGTGTCTCCTGCGGCTCACGCCAAAGCGGCCCTCTCCCCGTGGAAGATGCTCTCCATGTTTCTCAAAAGTGGCTGCAGGGGACTGCAGAAAGTAAAAAGTCATGTAATGAAGCACTCATTTGGACTCTCCAGGAGCCTGTCAGCCCAGCAGTGACATCTGGCTAATTGAAAAAACCACCAACCCCCACATTCTTGTATGAGTTTTCAATACAGCATCCACAACTGCATTGATTAGCCAGCAATATCAACGAGCCTGGATCTGATAAGAACGGCTCACAAATCCACCAGTCTCTCACACAATCACAGAGAACCCAACACACTGATTTCATCCATGGTCAGAGCTGTGAAAGCAGCTGATCTGTGTTACTGTTACCTTGGTTGACTGTGGTGTTGAGAAGTTAAGCCAGGCAGGAACAAAGTCATGCTGCGCCATTTAGGTCCAGTGTCTCCCTTCAATAAAATGAGGCATCAAACCTCATGGCCAGGCTCTGTAAATGAAAAGAACACTCCCTGTCATCTTATCCAAACTAAAATAATAATACAATTTATCTCTCAAAGTTTGGCCTACACAAATAGGAAGGGGAAAGTAGTGAAGTTTTTTGTATTGTACTTGAGCATTTTTCCTCTCCTGCTGACTTTGTTCCTCTGACTGAAACAGGTAAGAACTTCAACATTCCCAGTTACTTCCTGTTTACAATTAACACACCCATAGGTTCAAGACAGAATGCGCATGGAGGGGGAAGAAAACAGAACCAATGGCACAGAAAGCCATACAAGGCAATGTAATAATCAAGACATGACAGAATTTGGGGTACAATCCTTCACTGCTCACTGTCTTTACAGTCTGCAAAGGAGTGATCACTGCATGTTTTATTCTAGAGCCTGTAAATCAAATATGACCAACTGGTGATGTTAAGAGACATTCAAAGCAGATCAGAGACCTGAATGACAACAATACGCCAGCTCCTGCACCCCTACGTTCTTTCTGACATAACACTGCATTTTTTACTGCTCAAAAGGATGAACATTTCACTATTGCTCTGTATAACTGAATTCCACCTTTTTTTTTTCTGGAAAGTTCTCCAATTTACCATTTTGCTTTTTTTTTCAACTTTAATTTATCTAGAAACAAGCCAACATAGTATAAGCAAAGTAGTAAACACATGGGATCACTTACCCTGAGTTTGGCCTCTGCAGTCCAATGTCCTCAGTTTGTGTGCTTCAGTGACCTCTGGGTTCCTTCCTTCTCCAGAATTCTGGAAGGCCAGCCTTGAGGCAATAGTGCGTCTCGAAGCAGAGCACGAGAGGCCGCACTTCGTGCCAACTGTGCCCTTCACCCCCTCAGCTGCTCATTTTACCCTCTCTTTGCACTCTCACTACAAAAAAAAGATACCTAAGAAGGTAATTTATATTTAAAAAAGCCACGCCTACGTTCACCTCATTAAATTTCCTCTGGTCGTGGTAGTACAGAAATCAGCCTTTACATTACAAAAAGGTTTGTCAAGTCTGCATGACAACATTCAGAGCACCATCATGGTTAATACTGAACAGATACACTCAAGGCTGCTGGACAGTTCATGATCTGCAGCAGATCAACCTAAACACTCTGGAAAAAAACGATATTACATAAAAATGTTTGCCCTAAATGCTGAGATCTAAACAAGAAGCATCTGCCCAAGTGCTCTTAAAATATAAATTTCATTTTTATCACATACATCTGCTAAAAAAAGGTAAAATATTTAAAAAATGAATGTTAGGATATACTCTAGTCTTCACCTAACTTGGCTAATGCTCCACAGAGCTAAGCACTACTTGATATAAAGCTCAGAAGCAGGCACAAATGTTCTCCCTGTTTTTCACCATTTACATGCTGAAACATAGGTCACATGAACAAAAAAAGCCAGGTCCAAAAATAATCTCTTCTACTCTATTTTTTGTAGACTGGGTGCTGCTTTTAAAGGGACACAGTTAATCCACAACAGCTTCTCGTTCTACAGTGAAGAGTTCACTTCTGGGTCATACTCCTCTTCCATCAAAGAAGTGAGACAGGAACTGTCGTCACTGTAAAAAACCAAACACAACTCCATCAATACAAGTGGCATAAACACGACAAAGTATGACTAAAGAGAAGAACAGAAAGGGAAATTGAGCAACTAGAGTGCAACTGCCAAAAGCTATTTGATCTCTGATCAAAACAAAACCTGAAATAATCTAATTTAAAAAGAGCCCCTGAAAAGGGCATTTTTACTTTTAAATGATTACTTCCCAGATTTATTCCACAAAATGGCAGCAAAAAGAATCAGAATAAAGGGAACACTGGAGAAACTGCATGCAGCTGATGAAAGTGATTCCACACTTCACAGCAATTTTAAAACCTGCTGCTGAAATAATGAGACTCTGGGCTGCAGGTATGCCTGGCCACTCCAAAATGCCTCATCTCTACATGCCCTTGTGATTCCTCACCTGCTCCAGTCCAGCCAGACTCCCCTCTCAAGAGGATGACAACAGTACTACAAATGGTATTCCAATAACTTCTCCATGGAAAATACCACCATCACCCCCCAAAATCTGAGCTATTCTGCTATGACCTCTTTTTTCTTGAACCATCCTACCTAACCAGAAGCGCATAGATAGTTCAGTGATCCTGAAACAACTGAGAAGTATTATTACTCTTTTGATGCCATCAGCTATTTCACAGAATGCCTTTAGGTGTGCCTTATCATGCTTTTATATATGACTTATGAGAGTTTGTTTTCTTTGTTTGCATATGGTTCCATTCTTTGATCAGTTTTGGTTTTCACTGTGTATGCTATGTCATTCTTTACTTAAGCAATGTGGATTTAAAAAAAAAGTTTTAAAGGTGATTTTGATCAAGGCTCAAAATAAATACACACTGGGGAATAGTAAAATAATCACCCCTTTAATAAACCCCTTCATTCTTATATATTTTCTTTTTCTTTCTGGAACTAGATGTTACTGTTGTATAGAGGAGTTTGGAAAGACGGAAACACTTCTGCACCTAAGCTCTGAACCACAATCACATTTCTGCAAAGTAAGAACAAGCAGTCTCACAGCACATATGAACCACCAGCCAAGATGTGGAAAAACCAGAGTGGTCATGGCCACAGAGTATTGACCTGGGAACTTTCTGAGCACCCTACCCTCTGCTACAATCTATTGAGGGTCACACACTGCAAACAACTGAAGTTCTAATGTATAAAAACATGGTTTTATGTTAAAGGGTAATTTTCCAGTGTGCATAATGGACATAATGTAACATCTGCTGCAGACAGAACAGACTTCCTATCCTGCTGAACTCTGTACAGGTACAGAACTCCTTCAGATGTGACCTTCTAAGTCTACTACCAAACGTTTGAGCAGTAAGTCGAAGATAAAACAGGGACAAAGTCAACGCAGTTGACTATATTTAAACAAGATTCATTACCTTCTGAATAAATACGCTTTTCAGAACAAACTGTATAGCAATTAAGCTATGTCAAGCTATTGATAGAAGTTAAAAAATTTAAGGAATTGATTTAATGAACCTTGGGAATGGTTCACAGCAATGTGAAAAATGGACCTAAAGAAAGCCCAGAGAGCCGTTCTCTGAATTTAAGGTAGCTAAATAAATGAACACCACAGAACTGCAGTTTTGAAGTAAGAACGAGGTCTGAGCACTACATAAGAATAAAAACACCAAGAAAGTACAGTACCCAGGTTCCATTTACCAAAAAGGTCCCCAATACCTTTGGAAAAGGCAAGGAAAAAGCATATCAACAGTTTGTGTTCCAGTGAGTCTTCCCTTTTTATTTCAGCACAATGAAAGTGAAGGTGAAACATTGTGTAAAACTCCAGCCGCCAATTTCCAGATGATCTTGCAGAGATTTGGGTCTCCTAAGCAGCTATTCTGGTATCCCTGTTAGTGTGAGTGACCAGGGCAGTTCCTTAAGCAGTGCCTAATTTGCACGTGGACAGTCTAGGACAACACCTACACCGGACTCCAAAATTCAGTAGGGACATAAACAACTCTTCAGTCATCACCTTCCCGCACAAGAAGAACAACGGATGCCACATGTAAATGCAATACTTTTTGCTAAAGCAAAAACCTTGTTCGATGAAGTGCTGTAAATTATAGTAGCACTGAAACTCTTCAGTCTCCAGGATTAGCCCACGTGCCCCCTCCTCACACACACTCTGAATCCTGTCCAACAGCACATCTGCAACCCACCTGAGACCACCTCCATAACCATTCTACTAACAACATCACAAAATCCTAACAGGCAAGACCCAAAGTCTTTCCATTACCCTCTCTGACAGCAACCCATAATAAATTCTTGAGACAAAAAGTGCAAGACTAAGAACAAACAGCATCAGGACTCCCAGGATACTTTCTCACATTTTTAAGCCAGAGTCTGTATTACAATTTAATACCAGTCAGAGCTCTATGCAAATCTGTTCAGTTGCTTTGTTTTCAGACATATTTATACATTTTTGCCTCCCAAATGAGAGTGGGCACAGTTTACTTGTGCTTTATGTAGAAGTCAACTTGTAGCTATTAAAAAGTATCAGCCTCAATTCAACTGGATATTTACTAGTGCAGCCAAAGTGCCCAACCACATTCTATTCAGTTTTTCAGGATACTCAGGATTTTACAGAAGGTACATGGACTCATCAAGTCATGTCTCTTCCAAACTAAGAGTATCCATGGAAGCCTTCTGAATACCTCTAATCATCCTTTTTAGCCTTTACCCTATTCTTTAGGTCCAATGCAACTGGAATGGCACCAATGTTCAAGATTTGTGAGCATGGCCCATTTTTACAGTGGTAAAACTGTGCATTCCTAATATCTAACATAGTTATTTTTCTCCTATTACTACTCAGAACTGAAATGACCTTTGACAACTACTCAGTTCTTCTGATACTGCATTTACAGTTCAGTTGAAATGATCTCTGTTTCACTATGGAAAATGCAAGGACAAAGATCATGAGTAGCCACTCCCAATTCCAGAAAAAAGCAAACAAAAGTGCTTGTCAATGCAAATCTAATTAATTCTCACTTTCCTTTTAAATGAATTAAAATGTGAATTATTTCTGGTAATATGAATCAGAAAAAGTGAAAATAATCATAATATCAGTAAATGAAATGTTCTCTAAAGGCACACCTCCTTTCAGAACAATGAAATCTGCATTAATGAGCTTCGGTGTAGAAAAAAAAAAAGGCTGTTTGTCAACTATCCCAAAATATTCTTTCACCCATCAAAATGAAAAAGTCTTTGGCAAGTAATCCAAGTAGGAAAAAAATTAAAACTCTGTTTTAGCACCTGGGTTCCACTTATTTTTAAAGGTTAATTTGAACTGTTAACTATTTATATTATGATTCTTTACATGAAACATTAAAAATGTCTTAACTGTTACTTCATAGTAACCTATTTTCTTAAGTTTTTGTTGTTCCAAAAGTACTTTTTTCCCCTTGGTAAGTGCTTAAGTTTCACAACTAAATATCCTCCACTGTGTCATTTTTCAAGCAGGTAGAAGTGGTATTTATCACTGAGTCAAACAAAATTGTCAGGTGCTCTTTTATATACAAGATTTTATAGTGTATTTGTCTAAACAAATATTAAAAACTGTCATGAAAACAGAAGGAACATATAAGCAGACTCAATTTAAAGAGAGACAGCTCACAGTAAGAAACATCTGCAGTCAGAGACAAACCCCCATTCTCCAATACCCCTTCCATGAAGTTCTTGCTGTATCTCAGTGAAATGGAGTTGACTGGTTGTTTTCAGCCTTCTGCTTACTCTCATTTCGACTCCTAACACACACTTGATGAGAGTTAATCTCTAAACCAGAGTTTCTAAAGCTTTGACTCATGACCTGAGCTCTTCAGATATACCTGACAGTGGGAACGAAGGAGGTATTTGGTGCGTAAAGACCTACACTGACCAGAACACGAGCCTAGAGAGAAGAGCTAAATATAATCAGAGCCACCGAGCTATAAAATTTTTCACTGGAAATGGATCAAGATATTTCAGAAGTCCTAACAAACAGAACAGATGAGCCTTAGCAGCAGTGCATTTTCCCTATTACTTCCTCTTCCATCACCTGCCTTGGCCTATAAGGCTGTAAAAACGCAAGGGAAGCAGCCTCCCCTGAGTTCCACACTGCCTGCTGTGCCATGACGTGCATTTCCAGCACCTCTCTGGGAATACCTGGAACTAGGGCTTCCAACCTTAAGTCCACATTACGTACTGCAGTGCACATTTCTGAAATGGACCCATTTTACTGGGTGCTTTTTCTGCTTCACTGTACCCTGCAAATGTCCCAAGGTCTCTTCAGCACTGCCGTCTACCAAGAATCCTCTTAACTGCAGCTTCTAATTCAGTTTCTCCTTTCCTGCAACAGCAAATCACAAAGACGTGGAGCCTCTAGCAGAAAACCAGCATAAAAGTAAACTTTTACCCTTCATTACACATTTATCAATCCAGTTAACAGCAGCTGTAAAAGGTCGTAAGGACAACACCTGTCTATCCCTGCCACAATTTCAGTTCACGGCATTTCTATCTATTACTCTAAATAAAACATGTTTACTTTAAAGAAGTAAAGATTTGTTTTTCTAACCAGCCAAGTCAATGGGGATTTCAGTAATATTCCTAAAGATCAGATGTCTGCTGGGTTGCAAAAGCATTCAGAAGCATTAGTGAACAATTTAATGGATGCAGAAGGCAGAACAGAATTTACTTCCCTCATCAGTTTTCTTTCTGTGGAGCTCTTTTAAAGTTATTTAATCAAGCAGATATGCCCAAACATTCAAAACAGACCACTTTCCACTTAGCTACTTTTCAGAGCAGTGTCACTGAGCAGGTGTACGTTACTGCATGATAAGGAATTAATACAAAATGTATTCACTAAAATCTCTCTTTCTAATAACCTCCAATTCACCCAATGCAGTCACAGAAATAGGGAGCCACAGCCTGGGGTCCAACTCAGGAAGGGTCAAAAGCATGCTACTGATTTCCTTAAGGATATCAAAAAGCCTCACATGAAATTTCACTATCCTGAAAAAAACCCAAACAGAACATGGCTTGGTTTTACTATCATAAACATTTTATTAAGATAATCATACTTGGGCACACAGACTTAAAGAGCATCTAGTTACATCCCCCCTGCCACAGGTAGACACACCTTCCACTTGACCAGGTTGCACGCTTCCAGTGACGGGGCAGCCACAATTTCTCTAGGCAATCTATGGCAGCAAATTCCATTTATAACATAATTATAAATCCTGCTTCAACTTTGCATGCATTACTAGGCCTCGCTGTAAAAGACAAAAGTGCAGCATAACTCATTCAGTTGTCATAACAACTGGTGAGCCACATCTTCACAAGCTGAAATCATTCATTTCCAGTTCACCTACATAAAGTATCTACAAAACAAACTTACTTTTGTTTTGCTTTCACTTCCATTAATACAATTGTCTAGACACACCTTCACCCTGTCTGCACAACTGAAAAACAGCTCCCTTTGGAGAGGACAAAGGCAGATGTTCCGGAATGGCACGTACAACTGGTAGAGCTCACACACCTGAGGTATCAGGAACCAGAACTATATCCCACATATACCATCACTATTCCTTTTTTCCCCATTATATCCCACAGCCAGCTGTCCAAAATGGTGTACAAATGTAAAGGACAGCCCTATTAATTAAAAATACTGCAAAAAACATTGTTTAAATGGTATCTGGCTGCTGAAAAAAAAATCTAGTATCTAAAAATGCAGAGCATCACTCACAACAGGTTTTCTAGAATTACAGAAATATGAGCCCATTTTAGAACACTAAATGATGGAATAAGATGTTAATCATGTACTACACTAAAACCTTCCCAGATACAGATATTAAATGTTTTAGTGAAAAGCAGCTATTACTGAGAGATTAACACCTTGTTTTTCAAGCTTAAAGCAAATGAATCTATCTTGCAGAGTCATCAAAACTGTTTGGTATTCTAGACAGAACACTGCTATATAAATCTGTGTTCCAAGATGAAAACATGCCAGAAACGTGGTCATACTAAAGTTCTTCCAGATTAACAGGCTAGGGGTGGGGGAAAATCATACCAATGGTTACATACCTGACCATTTATGCAAACCAGATGACAAACTTAAAAGAACTGAAAATAGGTTAAGAAAGGTCCATACAGACACATCTATGTCTGATCCCCTTTGCTCTACTGACAATCCTTTCACTGATATCTCACACAGCTCTGCTTCACAAACAACCTGTCCCTTCACATAACTTACTTTCCACTTCTCCAAGGTCATGCTGACCCAGTCCTACCTCCCTCAGAACCTCTGGACAAACACAAAACATTCCCACAAAACCACATAGTGGGGAAGGCTTAGCAGTCTGGTCTCATGAATACATACTGAAATCTAGAGTGCAGGGGTAAGATTTTTTTCCTTTGTGATAGCAACTAAAGATACAGGGCATACAAGAGTAACAACGAAGTAACAGAAAAGCGACTTCTAGGACTGTAGGAAAGATTCTTCATCGAACAGGAAAACACCACTGACAAAAATACTGCCTTTAGAAATACTATTGATTGAATGATACCTGCCCTTCAGGTTTCTGTTGATCCAAGTTCCTGCAAGCAAGGTTATCACACAAAAGCCAGCAAACTTGTCTTTGGAAGCAAGTTGTACTAACTCAAGAGCCCAAAGCACATTTTGGAAAAGGCAGCATCTGGGGAACCTCTACAAAGGCCTGTGTAAGACGATAAGTCTCTGGACCTCAGCCAGCAAGTGTGATACATCAAAAATGAACCCTTCCAAGAGGTTTTCATGAGTTTACTCCTCAAAGCAACAAGAATACCAAGATAAAGCAATTTAAAACACGTAAAATCTAAAAGGCTCAACTTCTCATACGCACAAAATAGGAGAGCACAGACTTTCTAGATATAATGCCTACCACCAATTATTCCTGGGTGTTCCATACTGTCCAGCCACTGGCAATGCTGTCATCCCTTATGCCTCTCTCCTGTGCCTGTTAAGATTCCACTTCCCTCCAATGTCCCTTTAACTGTCTTTAGTGCTCTTTATGTTAGAGAACTGTGGTATTTACCTGAAATATTAAAACGTGTTTACTGCCCTAGCCTGCTGCAGGGAGTAGAGTTTCAGGGATTGTACACCTCTCTTAAACAAGTGCATCTATTGACACTACTGATACAAACCAAAGAAACACACTTTAAATAGTATTAGGCTTTAAAAGTGAACAATGCTCTGAACTTTCAAACAGCCGTAGCATTTTATTAAATAAAGTATTTTAAATCTGGACAAGGTATTCTACTATAGTCATCAAATCCAAAGGTCTTTTTATCTCTTTAAGGAACAAAATCAAATATCTATCTTGTACTGCACTTTGATCTACAGACCTTTTGCAAGTAAGTCAAGGCTCTGTTCTGCCCAGAAGCTTACACAGCACAGCACCTTGGCATGGATGCCTTTAAGGTACTGCTCTTGTCCCCAAACCCTCATGACAGAATGAGTGAAAGGGCAATGAAGAGCCCATCTGTGCAGTCTGCTCAAAGTCTTAAGGAACAAAGTCACTTCTGCTGCACAGTAGCACAAACCAGGATAGTGTTCTCAATCATCAGGAAAGAATTGCAAATATGTAATTACTGGCTTATCCCCACTGTATGCGACATGCCTCCTGCCTACCTGTCTTCCAGAAAGGTGGATGGGCCTAAGCAGAAGTTAAGTAAGCAGTTATCCAGTACCTTAAAAAAAAAAATGGGATGGGTATTTCCCACTAAGGGTATTTCATAAACCAGTATTTTACCAGGGTTATTATTGCTACTATAGCACATTTACATTTAAATATATTCTGTTTGGAGTGGAGAAAAACACATTTCCTTTGGAAAAGAGCTCCAAATGTAACCAGACTATTTATCAAATATTTGTGTCAAGGCAAGAGAGACTACAAATCAAGTAGAGGGAAGTACAGATCTGCATTCCAGATGAAGGATAAGCAAGTAGAAGGCATGTCATTTGCAAAGAGGAAGGAGAATTGAAAGTCAACAAAACAGAGGACATTCAGAAATTCAGAGACCATTCTCCTAATCAGTACTGGAGTAATTCTTCCCCTCAATACCATTGCTGGGTCCTACAAGACCAGTACTACAGACTGGGAAGGGAGGTGCATTCCAGCTATAGGTACTTCCCCTAAAGACCTGCCAAGACTGAGGGACAGCTCATACCTCTGCCCCTCCCTGCATCTGGATTATTTCCAAACCCTTTTACATCAAGACCAGGACAATATGATCAAACTCCACATTTATTTGTCCATAACTAGGACATGACAAAGACATGTTCACTCAGCACTTTTCAGCATGCGTACAACACCTGCACTACAGTTTGTAAAGTTTACATTGTCTGCAATGGTTTTCATTTCACTGGTTTAACATTTTCAGCACTTTCTCTGAGTGAGAAAGTATTAACAAACATCAATGCAGAAAAGTCACTGAACACAATTCAGTTTAAAACAACTCTTGTACATATAAAATAAATTGCAAAAATAATATATAGTCCACTAGTTTGGTCTTGGCTTTAAAAAAAGAAAAAAATAAAAAAAGGGAAAAAATTATCTCTACTCCTGTGATCTAATGATTTGCTGCAGCTGGGACATATATCGTCTTTGCATGTTCACAGTGTTTTCCTGGAGTTCTCTCTATGATCTAGTCCGTGAAATTGAGTTAAAATAAAGCAAGGAGTTATGGACAAAATGTTGTCCAGCTGGTTTGAGCTTTGTCTTTAGGTCTTGAAGAGAATTATTGAGCTGCTTTTTTCCAGGTAATCTGTGCAGGCCAAGACCAAACCACTGTCATTCTTCTAACCTAGTGTCCCACAAAAAATTAGGGAATACAAGCAAAACATTTGGGGTGGGGGGAGGCTGAAATCTTCATATATTGCATAGGTAAGCACCTTTTCCAGAGATTTAAAAGAATTTAGCTCTCCCCCCTTCCATCAGATGTCTTTGAAAGTCAACTAAGAAATGCTCCCCCCTTCACCAATTTGTACAGTGATCTTCAGCCTGCAGAGGTCCAAAAATTAATCCTAAAATGTCTCATGAAGTATCAGAAAAATGAGTTTGCTTTCAACAGACTGGAATTCATCATGCAGCTATACATACCTCCACTGGAATATTTTTTTGGAAGCTGTAAATGAAACCAGATTAGCACACCAGCATGCTCCAGTGTAACCCTACAATTTATTTTGGTTATTAGTATGGCTTGAAAGCCTCTCCCTGCATCTAATGCTTCACCTGAACATATTCTGCTGCAATTTCAGCTCATAACTGCTTGTTTTATTCATGAAGGATGTGGAAACCTGACTAAACTCTCCTTGCAGACCCCTTTTAAGAAATATTTTCTTCAGCCCAAAACTTCAGTATCCCCTGACTGAAAGGCAACTTTAGCAGGTGGTTGTGGGTTTTTTTTGTTTTTGTTTTTTGTTTGTTTGTCCCCCACCCCCCCCCCCGGGAAGTCCCACAGACCACCCTGTATCCCAGCACTGTTTGGCAGCAGAAAAAGGATCTACTATCATATTCTGGGATCAAATATAGCCATGCTTTTTATAAAAAAAACAAACAAACAGCCCACCCTCAACCAGTCAAATTTTACTGGCAAAGATCAAGCTTTCAAGTTCAAAGCATCAATGATGAAAATGCTGATGTGACCCACCTACCAAGTGTGACAGCTAGCACGCAGTGACAGGATGTCAGAGCTGCCTCCCAGTTACACCTGCAGGTAACTTTCCAAAGCTGTTTTATTTATCACCTGCTTATGTCTGATGAAACATGATGTATAAAACCACGGTAGAGCTAACCAATCCATTTTTTTTCCCAATCCTTAATTATGGTTTCTCTCTTTCACAGACTTTGTTATTTTCTTTACAGATCTTGTTTTACAGCCATAACTTTCCCAAGTATCACATTATCCCAAACTGAACAAGACAGTCCCTGCTGAAGACCTACCCCTCCTCAGCAGAATGGAGAAACTGCTTCATTGCCTTATTTAAAATGTTTCTATAGGTTCCAGTATGACAAGTGGATTTTCATGACAGTGATGCTGCTGACTCATGATAATTTAGGAACCATTACAACCCCCAGATACTCCCCCACAGAACTGCTGCCCTGCCAGCTGCTACTTGTCTGTGTAGGCAATATACCAAAACACAGTAATTTGAACCCATCTACACCAAAATGGCTGAATCCAAAGCTCTTGTTTTCAGACCATTTATTGAATTTGTCAGGATCACATTATCTGTGTGTTCAGAAAGAACATTATTGCACTATAGGGAAGTGAAACCACCAAAAAGTATGTGACACAGGACAGACTCCCTGATAGTCCCAGACACTCTTCCCTTAGACATACCCAAGTTTTGCCTTTTTTCTAGATGTTGAGAGGGAAAATGCTCCTTGACCCTTCAGCATTCTGGAACTTTTCCCACCCCCACAGGCTCTCAGCTCCCTAAATACTAGAGGATACATTCCAGAAAGCCCAGTCAACCTGAAGACACTGAAGTTATCATTAACCCATTTGTCTACTTTTAACTGGATTTCAAAGTAGAGCAAAGACAGTTTTCCCAAACCAACAGTCAAGATCATAACACATTCAATATTTTCAGAATGAGAGATCCTTGCTGAATTTTTTTAAGATTAACATCAAAGGTCTTTTCAGATCATCTCACATGAGTCCTGATTAATCTCTTGATGATGGATGACGCATTGGAACACAATGGCAAAACACTCCTCTCTGCTGAAAGGTTGGAGACCTGTTGTAATCATAAGCATACACCTTCACCAGCAACTTTGTGAATACCAATAATTTCTGTGCCCAGAATAATACCATATACCTCCCTCGCAGACTCAGTATTTACAAGTTAATTGTTCACCACAAACTGAAGATGACAAAATTCCAAGAGAGTGTCACTCACTGCCACATACTCTGTATGCTGCAAACACACTATGGGTTGGGGGTCACACAGATATACAGAACCTAAAAGAGACCCCAAAAATAAAAAAATTAAAATTTCTAATTTCTTCCTGTATTGAAAAAAGGGGATTCTTAAACCCAGGAACATTTAGACAACATGATACACATACCTTTTTATCAAGAGCCACTAACATCACACCACAGAGCTGTGATCTTCCTTACAGTGTGGAGGATAAAACTATGCAAAACACTGAACTGGAAATGATCACAAGATTCAAGGAGAAAACAAATCAACACTGGCATTTTTGCTAGAATGTCTGTAAGTCCTAGAACTACAGTTGCTCCTGGCAAACTCCCTAATGTACAACAGTCCCTGAGGCACAAGGTCACATGCTGCAAAATATTTCTTTCTGAGCATCATTTATTGCAGAAAACCCCCGTTATGTTTGGCTGGATTGGTTCTAAGCATTTTTGTTAAGCCAGACCTTGGAAGCGCAACTATTTCAGATTAGTCATATTATAGAACTGCAGACACCAATACTTAGCAAAACTCTTTGCTGTTTAATTATAGAAAGGTCTAAGTAGCATAAAGTGTGAAAATTCTTCTCCTGACTTTTGAAGACCAGCTAGAGAAGGAGTTGCACACTTAAATCAAGAATTTCCAGTTTGGAGTGATACAGCCTGATCACTAATATGTGTGATCAATTAAGCCTCCCTGCTTACTGTCATGCTCACAGCCCGGTCTAACCTAGAACTTTAAGGTCTGCACAGTGTTTGCACATACATGTACAGGGCAGTGGACACTTAGCCACTATCATTCTCTACCTAAATCCACTCCCAAAACCATAAATTTATCTTCTGACCATACAGTAACTCCTTGAACACATTTTCACAGGAACTTATAAAGTTACAGCACACAAGTTAAACAACATCCTGGCTTTCATGAAGGATTCTAAGCAGGACCACGTTTCTGCCAACTTCACTGCTTTTCATCAAATCTGACGAGCAAAGGGAACACGGACTTCAATTCCTCTTGCTGAAACAAAAGCCACACATGATTTCGCTGGCATCCTGGTCACCGTGTAAGTGACAGTAAAACGTCTACTTACATTGCTGAGTTTGCAGAACCAAAACTAAACCACTCCTGCCTCTACAAATAAATTAACATAAAACTTTAAAATCCCAGACAAACTTCCTGGTACACACACTACCTCATCAACTGCAAAATCCAGTACGTATGACCTGGATAAGTTAGAGCAACAGTCACCCCCTGGTTTCTATGGAGCTGTAAGGAAAAGTTGTGTCCATGCAATAACTCTGCAGGAGAGAGGTGCTTTAAAGTTTCAGCTCTACTGAACAGAGTCAGCCCTTTTCCAATCTCTTCGTACAGACAAACAAACAAAGCACACCCTGGAGTACACTTCACAGCTAAGTCAATTCAGCAGTTACACAACTAACTTCAAACAACTTGTAACACTCAGAAAAAAAAAAGGTAACTAACTCCTGAGCCAATAGTTTTTCTTCACTTTGTAAAGGCAAGAACTACATTATCTGACACCCCACACTCCTGAAGAAATTCAAAGATCTAACCACAGCATTTTTCTGTATTAAAATAAGGATCCCACAACTCCTGAAATACTGTTTCCATTTAATGAAAAAGCTAGTGAATATTATTTTTCCTGTAGTGACTTAATTTCCTAATTTAAAACAGGAATGCTAAGATCCAGTAACACCATGCAGCAGTCACATATATGAAACAAGGTGACCATACCCTTTAAATATTCTCAAAGTAAAGACTTTTTCCTAACATTGGGAAAGCATGCACTTCATTTGATTTGTTGTATTTCACATCTGCATTCTGATCCTCATATTTCTGAGACACTGCAGAAAAAACGGGATTTGCGTTTTTTCAGAACAAATGCCATCTGTTCCCCGCATATTTTCACTTTAGGTCCTCGTATGATATCTGCAATGGAAACTTCTGTGTCATATAGGATTCAGGCTATAAACCAGATGAATATAAAATGCAGAGGGCTGCTGCACTTCCCTACAAATAACTGTAAAAAAACCCAAAACCCAACACCATAAAGAAGGATCACCTGAAGCCTTTCTATTCTAAATACAAAACTTTTAATAAGTTCTTCTTAAAGGGACTTTCCTCATGAAATGATGTGAAAGAGTGTGCTCCTCTTAAATCTGTGAATTTTATTTGTTCCTACCACTGCTCTACACCTGTTTCCTTCCTGAGTCACAAACTGGAAGTTTGAAATACCGGTCTCCAAATGGATAAGCACGGGGAACCTTTCACTGAAATACCAGCCATATTCATTCACCAAGTAACATTTGCATAAGCTTTTTTCATAACCACCTAACATTTTTATAGAAGCAATGTCAACTCTACAGTAAACTCAGCTTTGATGGCGCTCCAATTATCTCAGCTGTTATCTCCATTCCCCCTCTTTGCTATTTCCACACTTTGCTCAGGCACTTGCAACGTTTCAGAGTATTATCAACATTACTAACACTTGTGTCACTCACAGCTCGGGGGCGGGGAAAGGCAGGCTGACCTACCTGGTCATGTTAATATAAAAAGATCTTTAAGCAACACTCTTAAACCACTCCACCATTACTTATAAGAATTTAAATAGCTACTGTTCCTCTAAAGCTGTTTAAAAACTCGTAATTGTGCAGACACCCACTGACTGCTCTAAAATCGTTCCAAAACAGCTCGTTACTAAACTGAACGGAATTCAAAGTCTTAAACGGATATTTGAAGCGCTAGGCGCGTTCTGATCAAGTCCAGCCCCAGCCCTTTAAGTTGAACCACGCAAGCCCTTAGGCCAAGGGGGCACAGAACACACCGGACACACGGAAATAACTTTCACGCCGGAAAGAGCCGCCTCATGCTCAGGCCAGGCGCTGTTCCCCTACGAGCAGACACCGAGCGGCACCTGACAAGTTTCCCAGCCTCGCTGGCAGCGGGCAAAAGGAGCCGAGCCCCCGCTGCCCGCAGCACACGTGTCACTGCCGGCCGCCGACCGCCCCTTCCCGCCGGGGGAGCCGGGAAGCGCGGCCCGGGAGGAGCCGAGGGGAAACGGCCGGGCCGCCCAGTTTCGTTTCCAGCCCACAGCGGGGTCGCCCCTGCCCGGCCCCGGGACTCGCCCACCGCCCCGGCCCGCTCCCCCCCCCCGCCCCGCTCACGGACGGCCTCATGACAGGAGCTCAGCTCCGGCAGTGTCAGCGCTACGAACTTCCCGGCCGAACAGGAAACAATAAACCGCAGAACCCCGGCCCCCACCGCCCACCTGGGCCCGGCCCTGCCCGCGGGGACCGAGCGCTGCCCCCCCCCGGAGCCGCCGCGGCCGCGGGACCGAGCGCTGGGGGGGTGGGGGGGGGGGGCGGCCTGGCGGGAGGCCGCTCCCGGGCCGCACCGAGCCCGCGGTGCCGCGGGGGGTGGCGGGGCGGGCCTGGGGGCGGCAGGGGCCGGGTGAAGGCGCGAGGGGCGCGGGGGGCGCGGCGGGGGCGGCGCGGGGGCCGCACTCACCGGGCGGGCCCTGGCGCGGCTCCGGCGGCCCCACAACCATAACAAAGCTCTGCCCAAAATGGCCGCCCAGCCCTGCCCGGCCGGGGGCCGGAGGGGGCGGGGCCCGCGCGCGCGCGGGGCGGGGCCGAGCACGCGGAAGGGGCACGCCCCCCAGGCTCCCCTTCCCTGCCCCCGCTCCGGCCCCCGCGCCTCCCGCCCCACCAATCAGAGGCGGCGGCTCGCACCGCCCCCGTCACCGCCTGTCGGAAGCAGCCGCAGACTACGCGTCCCAGAAGACCACCCGCCATCTCCGCCGTGCAGATAGGCGGGCGGCGCGCCGCAGGGTGAGTTGGGATCTGTAGTCTGCCTGTAAAAGGCTTGCCCTACGCGGCGATGCCGGAAGATAAAAAATAGTGCTTTCTGCAGACCGCACTGCTCCTCAGGAGAGGTTCTGTCCCACGGGCAGGAGAGGAGCGTGTCGCTCCTCTGTCAGACCGATCGCGGCCCTCGGGCTGAGAGTGACTGGCGCTGCTGCCCCCGGTATCGGCTCGGTGGGCCCCTTCCCAGCCCGGCGGAACATGATGGCCCGCACCGGTTCTCGCCCGGACCGGTAGTGCTAAGCACCGGGCGCCGTCGGAGCCCTTATGGGGGCACCGGAAGCCGCCACAGCGTGCGGGCACGGGGCGGTAGCAGCGCCCGATGAGTCCTGCCCGGTCCCCGGTGGGCGGAGCGGCCCCGCCTTTCTCTGAAATATACATTATATTCTCCGCTCCCTTCGCCCTCCGTCAGGGGAGTTTGGCTGCACGGAGCCGCCTTTCTCTCCCGGCGCAGCAGGAGCGGGAACTGCGGAGTCAAATCTAGGGCGAACCGCCTGGTGAGTTTCGTATCCCGACAGAGAGCTTACCTACAGTTTGGATGGGATCGTTTTTCCACTCCTTTTTAAAATTAACGATCGCTTTTTCCGCGTGTTAGGAATTGCTCCTTTATAAGCTTTGTGCAGCCCTTACCCCTTGAAAAGGAGATGGTTCATGGACGGGAAGCCATCACCTGTTCCCTGATACTCAATTTTTAAACTAGAAATTGTTCTTGCAAAGGTTAATACAACCTTAGAATTTCAGTTCGTAAAGCTGCTTGAAACTACGTGTTCTGTAGTGGGCAAGTACTGATTGAATACGTATGTAATATATGCACATATATCTCTTTAAATATATACCCGTAAGACCCTTGTATTTGGTAAGTGTAGATTGTGACTGAACTATAAGCATCAGAACAACTTCTGATTTTTTTCTGTTTTAGGGCATTGACAAAACAAGTATGTTTCCTCTCATACGACGATGCTGCTTCAACACACCTTTCAAAGTAAGTTACTGAAAGGTTTTTTTTTGCTGATTTTATTTAAAAGTAAAATAGCAAAAGCTGGGACTGCAGCTTTGAAAAAAAAAAGGCAGCTTCTGCATGTGAGCTTATCACTCAGTTTTTCTGGAATAGTTTGTCATTTCTACAGCATTTTTAGGCAATGCTATTTCCTTTTATAAAATCCAATTTTATTGTCTCAAAGTCTTTTTTTCCTATCACTTCTTGATGTAGTAGTGAGGGTACAGTAGCTGGTTTCTGGGGTGACCTTATCCTGGTTCTATATGAAACTATTTTATATTTTACTATGAAAAGGACTGATATATCTTCAAAGTGCCTAGAGAATGCATGTGTGTGGGGAGGGATAGGTGGGCACTGAGTAAACTTTGCTTGTGCACCTGCACTGGATGCCTTCATTAGTTCAGTTAAAACCATTTGAAATTCAAAAGCGAGGACAGCTGTGGTGTGACCTGACGTGGAAAGCCACTTGGTACAGTATTCAGTAGGTAATTTAGGTGCCTGCAGATCTGTGCAGTGTTCAGAACAAGTTTTGTGCTTGCAGCTGCATAAGTTGGCTGGTCCCAGTCTGCTGCTCTGTGGGAGGAATGAGACAACGTGGTCTTCCTTGGCCTGCCGGCTGCGGAGAGCCGCGCGTCCTCCATCGACATCTCTGAGCCTCCAACCAGCACCAGTTTACACAGCCAAGCTCCAGGCTTTTCACACCTCTCCCCCTGTCTTCAAGAAGAAAACCCCTGCAGAATCTGAGGCAGAGTCGCAGAAAAGCCTGGAATCACTGAAGGATTCTCCCAGGCCAGCCCTGTACTTAAGCCTGGGGGGGCTGGTTCCGTTTGCGGCCGTGCCGCTGGCCATGGCCCTGCAGGGCACCTACTGCCCACAGCTGGCCTCTGCTCAGGTGGCCTATGGTGCTGCCACAGCCTCCTTCCTGGGGGGAATGAGGTGGGGCTTTGCCCTCCCGGAAAACAGCCCGGCCAAGCCAGACTGGCTGAACCTGGCTAACGGCACAGTTCCCCCTCTGCTGGCCTGCCTGGCCTTGCTTTTCAAAGATGTCACTCAGGGAGCATTATTGCTTACGCTGGCCTTGGGGATAGCACTGCATTATGATGTTTCCCTTCTTCCTACTTACCCCAGGTGGTTTAAAGTACTGAGGGTGCTGGGAACAGCGGTGATGGTATTATCCCTGTTGGCCACTGTAGCACTGAAAGCTTTCTTAGAAGGGGAGCAAAGTGATGACAGAAAAGTATGACAGGACACAAATTAATAAATCAATAAGGAAAAGCAATTATCTGCCAATAAGGTATTTGTATGGAATTCCAGGAGAAATAATGACTGATTTGTGCTTAGAAGTCATATGATGGCAGGGATCAAGATGCTTATTCCTGAACCAAAATGATTTCCCAATTGATTTCGAAGCTAGTTCAGGAGGGAAGGATTGTAAACAGCAATTACTTCCGAGGCAAGCATCAGTCTGTCCTTATCTGTAGAACAAAGAATCACTCCTGAATGAGATGTTGCTGCTCTAGGAATTTAGAATGGAGATTCAAAATGACATGGGTATGGATTGGTCTGTGCTGAACTACGAAAGCATCTGGTTTGACTGTAATGTGTGATCATGTTCTGAGGTGGGGAAAACAACAGTAACAAGGTGAAAGCAGTTCTAGTTTGGTGTTTAAAGAAGTAGCAGAGAATTATGCAAAAGCACATTCTACTCAGTTGCTGTGTTGTGGAACAAGACTCCTGTTTCACTCCTATTTTCAGAGAAGGTGCTGAAAATCACAGAATGGTTTGGATCAGAAGGGGCCTTAAAGATAGTCTCATTCCAATCCTCTGCTATATACAGGGACACCTTCCACTCAATCAGGTTGCTCAAAGCCCCATCCAGCCTGGACACTTCCAGGGATGCTGGCTGAGGAAGTGCTCAGTGTGGTGTCAGGTAAGAAAGGACAGGGGAGGTTTGCTTGCAGTGTCAAGCCAAGGTCAGCACTCACCTGAAATGTGTCATTCAGCTGCTGTGCTGGAGCAGGGAAAAGCTGAAGGGGGAGCTTTGTATTGCTGACAAGGTGCCACAAGAAATGGAAGGTCAAATTCCTGCTCAGGCTTACTGAAATTAAAAAGGCTATTTGGGCCTGTTCCTGTGCAGCCAGGAAGCTGCATGCAACACAGCCATAAAGATCTGCCATACTCCTAAATTAAAGGACTGTTAACTTATGCTATGACACAAGGACTCAAGTGCTGGCACTAAGGGATCAGATAATGGGACTGAAAGTAGCTTCTGTCTTCCCACTCCTAAGAATCCATGTATTTGGACAGGTACCAATGGACTTGCAGCCTGCAAACCCTCCATGATGGGTCTGTTACTGCAGAAACCACTGCAGAAGCACATGCTCTCTGTACTTCATTCTTCCTAGCACATCATCTAGTGGGACAGTGGAAGATACAACCTAAGCCACATGGATTTTCTTTTTTGTGTCAGCTATCTCAAGAAACGTATGAAATGGGATGTGGGCATATTTCTTGTAAGCTTTTTATCAGAAGTATTTAAGTACAGCATAAAATGCAGGAAGAAAGCTGAAAATGGCATCCACATATGGTCTTAGGACCAGATAATCCTCATGGTTTTGTTAAAGCACTGTTCTTCATTGTTGTTCTACACCAAATAAGGCACATATTGTCCCTTAAAATTTGTTACCTGTTCATTCTGCAAAGAACAGATGTTTAAGAAACCTGCCTGTCCTGGAGATGGAACCATCTTGTATGGTGTTGCTGAAACATCAGCCTCTACCCTTGGCAATCTGTTAACATTTGTATGTTAAAAAACATACTAAGCATGTATGGGTAGCAATTGCTCTGTGCTGAACTATGAAAGTACCCTAGTAAACAATGTATTTCAGAGCTTTCTGAACATAAAGGAAATAAAATTGAGTTTGTGAATGAAAATGGCTTTTTCTATTCCTTCTTACTTACACATGGCATCTTCTAAGATGGGTCCAGAGAAGAGTCCTGTCTTTGTCTTGATTAGGTGAAGGAGGTGCTGAGGATCAGAGACCATAATCAACCAGCTTCAAAGTTTCATTCAAACATAACAGAAATCTGTTACAAAACCCGGAGGAGGTAACTTCAGACAACTGCAGACTCCCTCAAGCTCCATTAAACCAGGAAGTTTACAGGCAGAGATCAGAAGTAAACCTGATTAGTTCCCAGACTAATAAAATACAGCTCAGGTGTGTTTCTCAAACGGTTCCAAGAGGGATCCTGAAATATAAAGAAAAAAGACTAAGAAATATTACCTGTAATTTCATCCCACAGAGGGCTGTATAGAGCTGGCAAGACAGACTCCCAAGAAGTCTGAGTGATTTTACACTGAGAAGAGAAATACATGAGTATTTTACTGCAGAAGCGTGTTACTTCCACCACTCAAACAGTCACAATTTATAACCAATCTTTCCCTAGTGTTCTAGTGGGAAATATGATTTCCAGTAAAAAGAAAAAATTACCTATTATATGAAAGTGGCAGTAATATAGCTTACTAAGTTATGAAAGCAACCTATTCAAGAGCATTCCAGTCAGTTCTGAAAATGCATTTTATTATAAAAAACAGTTAAAACAAGCTTATACTTGAAAAAAAATCAAACCATTAATTCAGACACATAAGAAGTTCTTTGAAGTAAAAGCAAACACAAGATTATGGAACAGTCAGAGAAACTCTCCATCATCTAGCATGTTTTAGCCCAACCCTATGTTAGATTTTAGGACCTAGATTATTAAGGTACCTGCAACACTCAGCTTAGAGGATTTATTCATGTATTAATTTGTTAATTTTACACAGGGGATATTGACCCAAACAACGTGAATGCTCCTTTATCTACACAGTGCCAGGCTTCCTGCTTTGTCACATTCCTGTTGTGGTTTTGTGTGCTAGAATAACACTGTCTATCAAAATATAAGCACCCTCACTTCAGACTCCATCCCAAGCATCCACAGCTGTGCTGAAAATGCACCCACAGTGTGCAAAAAGCAACTTCAAATACATAAATTAAATTAATCTAGAAATAACTCCAAACTCTTTGTAGCAGTGTTTTACTAAGTGTGTCCGAGCTAAACACAAACTCCGTAAAAGCACACTGATATCATCACTTTAATGCTAAATGCACCTAATTCTATCCCAAAAAGCTCCATTGGTTTAAACTTGGATGAGGCAGGATACAAGATGTAGTGAAGGTGAAGGAGTGTGCTTGGTAGAACAGCAATTATTCAATGCTAAGTCTCAGCATGTGTCACACAGGAAAAAGCACATTTGATTATGGGGGCAAAAGCCTTTCCCTGTGTTTTTATACTAAGAGCAGCCCTAAACAGAACAGCCAATCTAATGAACAGCATTTGCATTTAAAATTCACCAGAGCTTACACAAAAAGGAGCTCTACTGGCATCACTGACACCACTGAGAAGAAAAGCCAGGGCTGAAGGGGAATGGTATTATTAGAACTGTGAGGACAACCTTCCAGAATAGGAAATTCTCATCCACTCACAATTTAATTTGTGGAGTGGCCAGAAAGTAAAGATCCAATTCATATTTAATGCCCACCATATTCACCAACAGAAAAGAGGCTTAAATGCATCAAGGTTTCAAGTAGAGGCACCAAGTCTTTCCTGTCTGTTATCTTCTCTTCCTTGTTTTCTGCCAGAAAAAGAACTAATGCCATCCAAATCACCCATCTGATCTTACCTACAGGTACCTCCTTGCTGACAGTAACCCACTTCCAGATTGCAAGTCTGGCTCAAGTGCCAGCTCAGTAACAACCTAATTAATGTCTCTAATGTGTTGGAATTATTTATTTAGATTTTTACAGGGTGAATTCACCATTTCTTTCAGTAAGCTTAATCCAGTTACGAGAGGCATTCCTACTCTTAACAGAATACTTCCTGAGACAGACACTGGATAAGCCAATTTACTTTGAAGGGCTTTTCCTTTTGCTCAGGAAAATCCCTCTGATCTAATTCTCCACTGAAGCTCCTGTGTTAAAAGAGATTTCTGGCCAATGAAACAGGAAATCTGAGGAGACATAATTTACTCATTCCTTGAATGAGTTTTCTTCTTTGTGTTTTACAGCACAGCTACACCTCCTTCGCAGCGGCTGGTGATCATGTTGGCAATTTCAGTCCAGCTGTCCATGTGAGGGTTATAAACCTCAACAGAGTCAGAGGTTACTGGAGCAGCAAAATCAGGACTGGGAGCTCGGCCTCCTGAGGCATAGAGAAGTCCATTCACAGCCACAACACAAACACCAGCTCTTGGGATCTTCATCGATGCAACTTCAACCCACTTTTCCTAACAAAAGGGTGAAAGATCAAGAAATAGTTTTAAGGCAAGCCCCGATTCTGATAAAGTAACTTTAAAGCTTGAAGACTGAAACATATACAAAGAACACTATGCATACACTTCACAGGCTTACATGTGGTATGTGTACAGTATCCAGAGCATTATCAAGACAGGAATGACAACACTTTCACAAGGGGTCCAAACTGTGTTAATCTCTAAAGAGCAGATGCCATACTGTCTGCACACAACACCCCTCCCTTTCTTCAGTCACTGCAAGATACAGTCAGTCTCTAAAATAGAGCATGGTACAGTTTGAGGTGGGGGAAACAGAAAAACTAGATTCAATTTGAAAAGCAAAACAGATGGCAGATGGGATTATGTTCTGCTTTTAAGAGTAGCCACTCTTCCAAAGAGCATCATAAAAACATGAGCAATAACAGTCTGGAAAAATTTTTTATCATCTTCTAGTCATGCTAAAACACCACTACATTTTGATGCAGAAGACACCCTTAAATTTTGCAATAAAAGGTAACTCTTACCTTTACAATGAGTTTTTTCTCTCTATTCAGATTATTGAGCTTTCTGTCGCAGAGGGGGAATCTATCCTCTTATCTTAACCCTAAGAAGTATTTACCAAACTACAGTGTATCTGTGCATAGTTAAACCATGACAACTGCTTAGTACAGACCATGAGATCACCAAAGCTTTGTTTCACTGAAGATACCCAGCCAGTAGTGAAAAGGAAATGGAATTTCCCATTTTTTCTCTTTAAAGAAAGAAAGCAGGCTACCTCTATAGCATCTTACACAAAGCTGATGCAATCTACATTTATGAAAAGAAGGGACTCTGCCATACCTCTTCGAATGAGTATCTTTCTACAGTAGCAAGTGCATCCTGGGATTCATTCCAGCCTCCCACAGCATAGATACAATCGTTGAGAGCAGCTACACCAAGATAAGCTCTTCGGGTGCCCATTGGAGCGAGCTCAGACCAGCGTTTAGAGATGGGGTCGTAGACTTCGACAGAACGCAGCTCTACTCCTTCACTGCTGATGCCACCAACGACATAAATCAAACCTGCAGAGACAGAGTTTCTCCTCTTTCAGGCTTCATAATACAGACAGAAAATTACTGTCACAACACAAGTTTCAGCCTGAAATTAAGCTGGTTAAAGAATGACAGGAAATACTCCTTTTGCTCAGTAGTAGAATACATAAAGCTTTTTTTTTATGAGCAGCTTGAGCACTAGAAGCTTTGAGGAAAGCAAAAATTAATTATGTTCAGGGGGAGAAATTCAGAAGGTTGCAACTGCTGACCTGGCCAGGATCAAATACCTAGTAAGCACATTTATTGATCAAGTATTAAGACATGCCTGTCTTAAAACAACCCGTGGCAAGTCTTCAGATTGTCACAAAGAAAAACATGCAAACCCAAATACAGAAGATAAATAAAAGCAGTATCAGAAAGAACAACCAACTAGCTTGAATGACTAGCTAGCTAAAAGACTAGCTGGATAACCTTAATGGCAGCCATGTAAAAACTTTTCATGACATAAAAGGCAGAAGACAAGAGAGAACTTCATAGTCTTTGAATTCTGCAGAATTAAAAATAGAGTATTAGAACAACACACAAGCAAGGCACAAGCGTGTGTGACTGACAGCTCAGTACAAGACAAAGGTAAGTATTCATGACTGATACATAAAGTTTCAAAATCCAATGGCTGTTGGAACTATTTAGGGATATAAACATAACAATATTCACCTTGCATTTCACAACACCCAAAGCAGTAACGGGGTTTAGCCATACTTCCCACCACATCCCAACTATTCTCTTCAGGATCAAATCTTTCAATTGTGTTGCCAATCTCTGCTCCAACCCAGCCTCCTGCAAATAACAGCAAACACAGGAAGGAATTTAGTGGCACAAAGTTGTGCATTAGCTGCATTTTCAGACACACAGTGGACTGTTCTAGGAAAAATTCTGAAATCAGCACGCAGTCAGTCTACAATGGAAACAAGTTATAACTAAACAGTAACTAATCCACACGGATTTAGTATATATGTCAATACTTAAGGACACATCTGTTTTTCAAAACTCAAGTTTGCAAATTTGCATCACCAAGATGTAATATTTAAGATTAAATCAATTTACAAGTTCTATGAATTAGCATCTTTAACTTCACCTAGAAAAACCCCACAACTTACCCAAAGCATAGATAGCACCATAGCATGTGCACACTCCCAGTGCACAACGGGGATGATTCATGGAAGCCACAGTTGTCCATTGCTTTGTAACAGGATCATAACATTCAGTACAGTCAAAAATCATTGAGTTGTCCTCACCTGCATAATAAAAACAGGAAGAGTCAGGGGAAATGCAATGTTTTGCACAGCAGATCTGGAAACGTTCTTCAATTCCTTCCAGGACAGGCAACATTTGAATACAACATTTATCTTTTGGTGATAATGGCCAACGTAGCAAAAGCTTCATTTATACCCAGAACTGAATCATCACTAAGAACTACTTTCATCAATATTTCCCTAAAATGTTACTGAAAACATCAGAGAAGTAAACAACGACCCTGCTGCACGTTTTACTCCTCAGCACAACTGACTGGGTTTTCAAGACCAAACAACGAGCTCTATGGTAACAAAAACAGTCTACATATACATTCTTTTGTGATGGGCTGGTAGAGCTACTCATCACGTTCTTGTGCAAACAGACATAATGAGCCTTTCCAGGCAGGCAGTGCACAAGTGGTCTGTCCTGTGCTACTGCCTTTTATGCTATGGGCTTCTGCTAGGCTGTAAGCGAGGAAAGAAATTCCATTAGTGGTGGTACACAAAGTCCACAGAATAGCCAACATCTCTGAGTATATCTGCACACATCTATATGGTAACCTGTGAGTAGCTACACCATGAGGGGACAGCAGCATAGTAAAAACTGGCCAGCACAGGATCCCTAACATCCATTCACAGAGCAGTGACAGCAGAGAATCAAGGAACCCCAATTCCTTTGTTATTACACCTAAAAATTGTATTATCCTTAGAACCACTCAAAAGAAGAATAATTTTGAAAGTCTCCATACATGAGTTGTTCAGCATTCACATAAGAAAGAAAGAAAGCAAGCTTATTTGAGCTGTTACCTCCAATGGCATAGACCATTCCCCCCACCACAGCCACCCCCAGCCCGCTCCGGGCCTGGTGGAGAGAGGACACTGTGGTCCAGTAGTGGCTGAAGGTGTCAAATCGCTCCACACAGCTGAGGGCTCTGCTGTCACTCCAACGTCCTCCTTGCAGTCGGGTGTACCCACCTAGAAAGGATGTGGAAAGGCCAAGTAAGAGCTTCCTGTTCATCCTCATGCTCCTACATCTAAACCATTAAACAGACTACAGTAACAGCCACTTAGCCACTTTTAGAAGGAATGGGATTTTTCCACGTAGCTTCATTTCTCCAGCATACAAAGAAGAATGGTTGTCTTGGGGGTCATGGAAATTGTGCTGAGCTGATGCCACAACACTACAAATATTAGACTTCATGTAAAATACAAGGGTCAGCCAACAGCCTTTGCTCTCTAAGCCAGTGCTACTGTCCACAGGGTGAAACAAACATGTTCCCTTCCAATATAAAGCTGCAGCTTTGCTGAAAACTTGGAATTTCAAGTATCCTATCACATGAACCAAAGTATCCTGCACAGAGAAAACTTCAGCCATCAGAAGAAAACATTCAGTGATTTTGCATATACCATTCCAGCAGTGAACCCTGGGTAAATCCTCTGCTGATTTGCAGTTTCCACCCAAGACAAATGATTTTTGAACAACAAATCCGGGCTTTGAATGCCATGTCACAATGACAAAAAAAGTGAATGCTGACCTCCTGTGCAATTCTAATCAAAGGAGCTAACATGGTAACTCAGCCACGATGAAACATGTTGCTATCTTTATATATTTTGATTTTTAAAAAATTCTCGAGTATCTCCTTCAGTACTGCATTCTGAGATACTACTTCATTTGTTTTATAAGGTTCAAACAGCCACATTCTAACCTACTGCATAAAGGTACTTCCTGGCTTTCCTCCGGGGACGACCTTTAGAAGCCTGCAGAAAACTGCTGACCTTGTTCTCTTTGGGAGACTTAGAGACTTCACAATATTCTTTCAACAAAGTTTGCAGGGCCACCCGAAGACTGAAATCTGGAATACCTTCAAGAGTAACATAAGCAGAATAAGAATAAAATGAGCAGAATTTTAAAAAAGCACAGTGAAAAGTAACAAACTGTAAGTAATTCAGTTGTAGAAAAATTACTAACTTCTCCTAAAACAACAAACAAATCAATGTTGCTTACTTTTATAAGGCATTTTCAAAAGCATGTTTTTAAAGTAAGCTGTGCTTATTTTTTTAAAAGAATAGAAGTTGTTTGCTATAAATATTTTCACCCATCATGCTATTAATGTAAAAAATAGTCCATCAAAGCCCAGTAACTCTGAACAACACAAGGTTTGCTCATATACATGCATCTGATATTCCTTCTTTCACTTACTTTCTATGTATTTTAACAGCCTTTGTGCTGGTAGCAGAGGGAATCGAACAGGCTCCAGTACTTCTACGACATATTTCTTTCTTTTCCCCACATCCTTCAGAATCCATTGCATCGCTGCTGTGAAAACCTGGTACTCGTCCTCGATGCTCAGGTCCTCGCTCCGCAGGATCTTCACGAGCTGCTCCTTGGTGAGCGCCAGGAACTCCTCCCCGCTCTGCACCTCCAGGAAGTGCGCGTGGATGTAGCTCTCGGTGAACTCCATCAAGTCGTGACAGGCGATCTGCTCGGAGAACTGGAAGAGGCCGATGCAGTTGAGCGGGTCGATCTGGCCCTTAAGGAACTCGCAGCAGAGCTCCACCACCTCGGTGAGCTGCAGCATGTCCGCGGCGACGATGAGCTCCTGGACGTTGTGCTCCGCGATGCTCACCACCCCTGCGGGCACCAAACCACAGCGGGGCCCCGCTCCAGCCTGCGGCCGCGGGGCACCCGCCCCTCGCCCCCCCGCCAGCCCTCACCTGTGTAGATGAAGTCGAGCAGCGTGTGGAAGGTGTCCGCCTCCACGCCCGCGATCCGCACCACGTCCCGCCCGGACTCCTTCATGCCGCCCGCGAACAGCGCCGCGAAGTAGGGGCTGCTGGCCGCCAGCACCAGGCGGTGCACGGAGAACGCCTCCGGGCCCACCTCCAGCCGCACGTCGCAGAAGCTGTGTCCGGCGCGCAGCCGGTTGATCTGGGCCAGGAGGAGGCGGGCGTGCCGCTCGGAAGTGGAGACGGAGCTGGTGCTGGAGGCAGAGCCGCCTTTGCCCGTCCCCGCACTCGCCTCCATCGCTGCTGCGGCACCTGCACCCCCCAGGCGCCGGCCTCGCGCCGCGCACGCGCCCCGCTTCGCCCGCCCGCCTCCCCGGGCGCGTGCGCGGGGGAGGGCGCGCGCCCGCTGAGGCGGCTCTGCCGGGACGGGGCGGGCACCGTGACGTGCGTGCTGAGGGCGCGGTGTGCGCTCGGGGTGTGCCCGGCGCTCTGTGTGCCGAGCAGCCTGCCCTCGAGGTGGCACTGGTTCTGGTTCCTCTGTCCACTCCTTTGCCTATGCGCCTCCCTGGGCACCTGGCCCCGTGAGGCCCCACAGGAATCACGGAATCGTCAAGGTTGGAAGAGACCTTTAAGATTATTAATTCCTACGGTCTACCCAGCACTGCCCCTGTAACCCCATAACTGCTAAAACCACCTCACCCAGTACCAGATCGTCTTAAACACCTCCAGGGGTAGTGACTTCACCACTCCTCTGGACAACCTATTCCACTGCCTGACCACATGAATAGTGAAATATTTTTCTAACATCTAATCTGAATCTCACCTTAGTTTTAAGGCCATTTCCTCTGGTCCTCTCACTGCAGGCACAGTAAAACAGACTGACCCCCACCTCACCATGACCTCTTTGCCGGGAATTGTAGAGAGCAGTGAGGTCCCCCCTGAGCCTCCTTGAGACTGAACAGCCCCTGCTGCCTCAGCTGTTCCTCATAAGATATGTTTTCTAGCCTTGTTGCCTTCCCTGGGCATGCTCCAGCCCCTCAATGTCCGTTTTAAAGCGAGGAGACCCTGTGCATCCCTACAGACACCTCTGACCACCCTGGGCTCGCTCCCTGCTCTGCAGAGCTTGTTTGGTTAAAACCTGTCCCGCAATAGGTTATCCACTTAGTCACTGCATTCACAACCTCTGTCCCTCAGTCTGCATCATGCTCTTGCAAACTGGGTCTCTGTCCACCTCAGTCTGTGCCTGTGAGAAATCTGGCTATGTTGGGGGGAAATCGCAGCTAGCACCAGCCCAGGGAACTGCAGGGATGGGAGGCAGAGACACTGCCTGGGACTGTGGCAGCAGACCAGTGTTGACAGGGGATAAGCATCACATACTGAGGTAAATGCACATGACCACTGGGTCTGGCAGAGCTGACACTGATTCTGAGAGAAAAGCATCCCTCCTGAGTTTTCCACAACTGTCCAGGAGTGTGACAGGCAGATGGAGCCCAGCACACCCTTTGTCCATAGTGCCATGCCATGTGTGGGCCTTCCACTTCATTCCAGCACAGATCCTGAGGCAGAGTGTGCTTCCATCTCAGTCTGTGTAATTCCCTGAGTCATGGCATGCCTGAGCACTGATGGGGGATGAGCATCACATACTGAGATAAATGCATGCAGTCACTAGGTCCTGCAGAGCTGGCACTAATTCTGAGAGAAGAACATCCATACAGAGTTTTCCATAAGTGTACCAGGAATGTAACATCCAGCCAGAGCAAAAAGTGATCAGAGAGCCACTTGGACAGCTTCCATTTCTATTTACTCTGAGACTGGGAAAGAAAAATACGTCTGCTCACAGTTAGAATGGTCATGGCCCCTCAGGCTTTTCTCATGATTCTGCATTTCATTGTAATAACTTTTAAATATACTTCTGGAAAGAATCTGAATCATGATACCCTCGGGGGGCTGTTGGTTTCTCTCTTCATCAGCATTACATTCTAATTGCATTTCAAGTTGGTCTTCAAAAAATACCCATAGAAAACATGGATCTAGAGAGATTTCTGCAAGCACACACAGTTGGATGCATGCAGATATAACTCTATAAATTTTAAGCTCAGCTAATAAATGCATCGAGGTATTTCTTTGATTCATCAGTAAAAGAAACCAGACCCCTCTCGTGCTGCCATTTTATTCATCGGAAGTGGCCTGTGAGTAAAAGGCTTAGAATTCTCCTAAATGCCAGTGGCTCACTGGCTGGCTGATGTCAGCTGTTAGACTCTTGGCCAGCACTAGGATTTCACACCATAGAGCCAAATTTACGGACACAAAATAGCATTGCTGAGAGAGCTCATTTTGCCCCAAAGGCCTGTGTTGTCCTGTGTTCGTGGTTCTGCCCCCAGCAAAGAGCACTTCTTCAGTGGGTGTCTTCTGTGGCCACACAGGAGCTGTACTGGATGGAGCTAATGCTCCCATATACTGTTGTGAATCTCCCAAAACATGCTGTAGACTTTCAGGAATAAGTCTGAAAATTCCTTTGACAGTGTAAAATTGCACCGTGTAATGAGGAGGCCTTTTGATTAACCAACACCAAGAATGGCAGTCACTGTAGTGAAGGAATTAAAAATGTCGTCAATTTTTAATATAATAGACTCTAAAAAATGTATTTGCCAATAAATCAGCTGAATGCTGACAGTCACGTGGGACACGTGACAAGAAAAGTCATGCACTGTGCTCCTCAACGTCCCACTGCCCACACCTGCACAGAAGTGCCGCTGCCACCCTGCCAAAACAGTGAGAAGATGCTGACAAAAAACTATTCAGGTTTTCTCTTGAAAAACCCCCGTGCCACAGAGGCCCATGGCTGCTCAGATTTCCCTGGCTGAAGTGTTCTCAGGAAAACCTTTCCAGACTCCTGGATGATGCTCTGCAGAGCCGAGGGAGGTGTCTGTGCTACTTTTCCCGAATCCTGCAGGTGCCGCTGTTACCGCAGGGAGATGTATTGGAACATTAATAAAACCGGGACTGCAGGGTGACGTATTGGAACATGAACAACATCGGGAGACTGGAAGGTGATGCCTGTGCGGATGCTGAACCTCTCCTCTCTTACAGTATGATTTAAGTTTCTTTGTCTTTTTTTTTTTTTTTGGTCTTTTTTTTTTTTTTTCCCCCTTCTCCTGAACTCGATATAGATGGAGAGCTCTTAGTCTTAAAAAAACAATGAAAACCAAATACCCACCCCAAAACCTGAAAAAGAGTAATAATTGATTTGAATGTGCAGTTTTGCCAGACTGCTTCTTGTCAGAACCTGTCCATTACATTTGCAGTTTTGGGGACCATTTTGACTTAAAACCCCTTACCATAGTTGCCTGCTAAAATTCCCTATTGCAGAGGAGATATGAAACTCAGGCCTTGACTATTTGTAGGTACATCAAATCCCATGGGACCTTTTGTGATAGGGAGCCACTTTCCATTACAACTAGAATGTGCCAGGTCTAATTCCTCCCCCGGTTTAGTGGGTATTGAAATCTTCACTTCCTGTGAACTTTTTTCACAAACTGCATCTCTGCACTTTGCCCTCTGTGCTGAGGCGTGTGCTATAACCTTGCAATGGTACAGGCAGTTGCCATTTTTGTTACTAATTACCCACTATAGTTGCTACTTGTATTGTAATGCACTGGATCTGTCAGAGGAGAGGTGTTCTACAGCCTCACCAAAATGGAAGGGAAATTACTTTGTGTTTTGGTGTAGGGGTCACAAAATCTTCATAGGATACAACCATTTTTGCTCCACTTCCCTAAATTCCACAAGGATTTGGACTCAAACTTCTCCCAGGGAAGCCAAAATTGCAAAAGTGCAGAGCTACCAAGAGTTCATGAGGAGTACAAGCATCTGTGTTGTACTAAGCTACATCTCTTACATTTCCAAGACACCTTGTCTCTGTTAAGGTCTCGGTTTTTCCCAGATGTCCTGTTTACTCTGGTTGCCATTGCATGCCCAAAGCAACGATGCAGATCAGCAGTCTGTGGATGCACAGTTGGTGGATGCTGTTGAGCAGCCCCTTGAAGGGGTAAGACAAGGCAGGCTGCTGAACTTCACACTCAGCCTGTAGAAGAAAAGAGGATCCCTGGCTACTTCTAAGGTATTTCTCAAAGACAGCGTTGGTTTACCCCATTATCACCCCAATGGTGATAATCACAACTGCTCATTGTGTTTGTCTACTCAGCCAAAAGCCTCTAATGAGCTACAGACGCTATATTCTAATTAGATACCTGCATAAACCGGTTGTCAGCTTATGCTTTCACGTGATACATAAGCTTCAGTGGATAAAGAAGCTTCCCTTCAGGGTCTGAATGTTTCCTACCACAGTGGGTTGTGCTTCACAGGGAGATAACACATTTTCCAGACTCAAGCCAGGCATGAGAACACTCTCTTGACAGGTTTGGGCCAGACCCAAAAGCTATTACCTTAATTCCTGTGAGGGTTAATGAATCTTGATGAATATGTGTGTATTGTGTGTGTAAGGTAGAGATCTGAACTGAAATTGACCCAAACACAGAGAGCAAGAGAGGTTCCCAAAGACAGTCTTTCTGCACAGGCAGCCCCATTATACAGGGCTTGTGTGAAAACATTTAAGTTTTCACACTACCAGCAAGGTGATGATGGCTCTGTCCATCTCTCAGCTGAACTGTCAATGGCTTGGGAAACTGTAAACCTCTCCTCTCCTCTCCTCTCCTCTCCTCTCCTCTCCTCTCCTCTCCTCTCCTCTCCTCTCCTCTCCTCTCCTCTCCTCTCCTCTCCTCTCCTCTCCTCTCCTCTCCTCTCCTCTCCTCTCCTCTCCTCTCCTCTCCTCTCCTCTCCTCTCCTCTCCTCTCCTCTCCTCTCCTCTCCTCTCCTCTCCTCTCCTCTCCTCTCCTCTCCTCTCCTCTCCTCTCCTCTCCTCTCCTCTCCTCTCCTCTCCTCTCCTCTCCTCTCCTCTCCTCTCCTCTCCTCATTTTAAGAAGTCTTTATGAACTTTTTTTCCTCTATTTTGAAATTCATACACAAGTATTTACTGTTTTCACTGTAATGTGGCTTTAGGTAAAGTGGCATTAAGGTAACAGCCTGGTATCAGAGTTGTCAGTCCAGAGAGGTTTAGCACTTTTGAAGTGGGGATTGAGAAACTCTCCCAAGTATTCACACCCCACCAAAGGTGCTGCAGTGCAGGCTGTGCTGACATCCAGTTGAGGGAGGTGTTGCCCTCTCCAGTGACCAGCCATGCCCTGGGGAGCCAAGCAGCAAAACTTGGGAACACCTCTGGGCCACAGGAGCCTTCAGAGGGAATGTGACATTCCCAGCGAGTAATGCACAGATATTGGCTTGTGATTTCAGGAGCGCTGACAATATTCCACTGCTTTGTGCTCCAGGCTTCACCTTCACAGTAGCATTCGGTGGAAAAGGGATTGGTGTGTGATAAAAAACAATAAAACAAGGAAAAAAATCTTTTTCAGTCCTAAAGTATGCCCTAGCAATGAAAGGATTTTGTCACCTGACCTACTTGTATGGAGAGGTTTGTGTTCTAGGTACACTTGCCTAGCAGGAAGTTTGGAGGAATTCCAGTGAAGTGGGGAATGTTGTGCAACATGCATGGCTACAGTTCCCCACCACTTAGAAGATTCTTGTGTTTAAGCCATAGATCTGGATCAATTCCAGGCAATTTGATTTAAAATAAACATCCTGGATGCAGTGTGTCGGATACTAGCACAATATTGTTTTAGTCTTTCTCATTTCTCCCATGGGAATAATCATTCCGTGAAGAAGGAAAGTGATCTAATGAGAGAATTAACTCAAGAGCTTTAACATTGAATTACTCACAGCTGTCTGAGAGGGGAACCAAGGCGAACTCCACAGAGACCTCACTGCATTTCCAAGGAAGGAGGCCAGAAGAATACTAGGACTCAGATAGAAGTTGGTCATCAAAACAGAGGCAGGAGAGATATGCTTTTAGGTGAGAGACTTTCCTCCCTCGTTTCTCTAAGAAGATAAATCTCAGTAGTAGGGAATCGCTGCAGCTTTATCTTGGACATGTTGAAAGCTCCCAGATTGTTGAGGTCTGATCCTACCTGTGTCCTCACACTTATTTGAAGCAGATGACTGATTTCTTAGCTTGGATCTTTTCTCACTGTAGTCTGGAGCTGACCTGCAACTTCACACTGAATTAGATCTGCTCTCTTAGGTGATTGTATCAAAGGTGCAGGAGTTTTTTTTTTTGCCAAAAGGAAAAATGAGTTGTGCTTCAGAATTATCAGTCTTCAGGCATGGGGGAATTCAGTCTTGCCATTAGTAAAGTTTGGCAGTGTTTCAAATTGTAATCCAAACCCTAATGCTTTTTGGACTCTTCTTGTCTAAATCTCAGTCTTTCCTTGGATAATAAAGTAGAGCAAACACAATAGACATGAGCTGTCTGAAGCATGTGGCATTTTTAAAAATATGTCCAAGTTATGCAAACCTTTGGAACAGAAAAAGAAGGAAGGAAAATAACCAGAAAATGTGCATAATTTCAGCTAATTTCATTCCTTTAAAATTATATAGTCATTAGATAAATACCAAGAGCATGTTTGTTCTCCTAGAACATATTGCACTGGTGTTGACAGAGCTCATGAGCTGATTTCATTGGGAAGATGGATAGAGTTAAACTCTGCCTGATACCCACCACATTCCACAGCCTGTGTGATGCACTGGGGTCATTCCAGAAGCAGCGCCTCAGTGGAATGTGAGATACGTCACCAACTCTGAGTAACTGTTCGTGGGATGTCTGTAGGTCCTGCATCTGCTTGCTTGGTGAGTCAGGACTTCCAGGGCTCAGTATCCACTGAAGCCTTAATAGATTAAACCTTCTTCCACAGTGTAACATTTCAGCTGTAAATGGCAGAGGTTGCTACTAAGTGTCCCAACTCCTTGGCTGCTCTGCTGTTGCTTTGCCATCTATTTTCCTGGATAATTTTTTCCAATGATTTAGCTTTCCTCAGTGCAAGCATTTTTCATCTCCTTTTTTAGAATTTCACCTTTGGAGGCCTGGTCTAGTTCTTTGGATAGAAAGATCATTTTTATTCCAATCTCATCCTTCAGAGTGCTTGCAAAATCTCGACTTCATTGTTTAAGGAAAACATAAGGGTTGACTGGATCAGAACAGATCCTTAGGGATTACTAACAGAAGAGCTGTCTGAGTTTAACAACAACAGAATCACAGTAATCTTTTAATATATTTTTAAGCAAGTATTACAGTGATTTCATTTGCACTTTGGTTTTCTCCAGTTGCTTATCAGAATTTTATATCAAATGTTATCAAAATCTTAAAAAGCCAGATCTATTCTACAGCTTTCTCTTTCTCTTTGGGCTCGTTTTTTCTCAGCAAGGCAAATTAACCTGTTTGATATTATTTGTCTTATATAGTGCAACAATTATTTTTTGTATGATTTCATTATCCTTCAAGGTCCATGCAAATGCATTGTTTAATAATTTGTTTTGGATGTTTAGGCTTTTTGCACTATTTTATTTCATGAAAGCCTGGAGCATCAAACTCAATGATCTTAAAGGTCTTTTCAAACCAGAACAGTTCTGTGATTCTATCATTTTTGCATAATCACTTCCGCATAATAACATAATAACTTTTCCTGAGGTTTATCTTACAAAGTGCAGCTCCATTTACAATGTGAAAAAAGACTACAACAGAACTTGTCTGTGCTAGTCCTACTTCTGCAATACTTGCAGTGATCAGATAAGTATCTTTTTGACTCTTTCCCATTGACAAAGTCTGCTTCTCACTACTTATTTTCCTTTCAGGTATATTTTGAAGATTAATGAATATTTATAAAATGTTTTGAGTGAAACCTGCACAAGAAAAATGGAACAGACGTTGAAAAAAATCATAATTACTGATGTTTATTATTTTTTAAAAAGGAAGTCTCTATGGCAATCAATATCCATGGAGATTTATAAACCATAAAAATAGAATGAGGACTGTAAAGGTACTACAGGAAACTGTGGCCTGAGGAAGGAAGCTTTGCAATGGCACAAAGAATGGTGCAAGTTTTGTTAATAATACTTGGTATTGAAATATATACTGGATGAAGCATTTGTATTACAGAAGTATCATGGAATCCTTTTCAGTCTCCAAATAATTAAGGATGAGGTTCATCATCATCATAAGTAACATTCATAATTTTAAAGCACCAGGCTAAGATAATATATACTAAAGAACTCTAACAGCTCTGTCATAAGAGGTCTCATTTGTAATTAATCCTGGCATGTCAGTGAAATTTCAGAAGACTCACAGTATTCTGCCAATGTTTAAGGAAAGAAAATTAAATAAACAGAGCAATCAGCATGACCCAGCTTAGCTGGTTAACGTGACACCAGGCCCAAGTAGCACAGTACAAATGTTGATTCCCAGCCAGGTTGTAAATAAGTCAATAATTGGCAATAATTTTAATTTTTATCAACACTGTCTTGTTGATAAGTCCAGTTTAATTTATTGATAAGGGTTTTAAATCTGTTTCCTCAGATTGGTGTAGGAACATTTTCCCAACCTATTTCCCAAAGCATTTGGCTATCATTGTGACATCCGAATAAATATCTTAGTCAAGTCTAGTGTCACTAAATACAGAGGCATTTCAGTGGTCTGGGCCAGTGTCGCTTCAGAGGCAGGACATGTGCTTTTGGCTGTGATGCACAGAGGCACCTACCTAATCAGGCAGCCTTAGCTGGGGATTTCTGCCGCCACCAGTAACTCAAATCTTTCTTTTCCCTCGTTACCTTCATGGTGTATTGCTGTGATCTGTTTTTTAGCCATTTGTCTTATTTTTCCTTTTGCTTTACCTGAGTTATCCTAGTCTTTCTGTAAATGTAAAATATCCACTGATAGCATTTCTGAGTATCACAAACGTTGTTTAGGGTGTAAATTACTGTGTATATAAAGCAATTAGACAGAGCAAATAGTGGCTTAAGAAGATTGGTATATTCATGTGAAGTTTTTGTGACACAAGTGAGCGCAAAGCAATGAGCCTGAGAGCTAAGATCACTGTTCATACCTCTGGGACCAGGGAGCTCTAGAGAGGAAAACTGTCCCATAGGGACAACAGAGAAGTTCTTGAAATTTTGTCCTAGAAAAGAGATGACCTGGAGGAAATATGGTAGCTCTGCAAAATTATTTGGGTCACAAAAGAGTTAAATTATTTGCCTAGGACGCATCATGAGTCAGTGGGAAAGTTATGAATAGGAAACTTAGGAGCAAAATGGTCTTTCTTGGTCCTTTTTCTTGCTGTAGGACCCAATGTTCTTCAAAAGCATGCAATAACCAGTTTTATGGGTCATCCTGAAACTAAGCATGGAAGAGTTGTTTGTTGAGAGTGGTTTCAAGAGTAATTTAGTCAGAACAAAGAGAATAAAGTGGAATGTGAAGAAAAAGGGCAGAGACACAGGCAGAAACAATTGTGCTATACTTGACAGAAAACACAAAGAAAATGTTTGTCCATAGTGATACAGAAAAAGTTGGTGTTATGGCAGTGAGAGGGGATAATTAATTCTTGAATTTTGAGCATAGCAAAATAGAACCCAGGAAATTTCTGCTCTTGATTCAGGTGCAATAAAGGACAGGAAAGAACAGAGTTAGTGAAATAGGGGAAGAAAAGGACTGTCAGAGCTTTACAGAAGACTAAATTCTTATTCTTTCTTTTCTAACAGTAGAACTGACAAATTCAGTTAGCACAAAATACAGATGTGGTAAAGTATCATTCTGAAAACAATTCAATGCTGGTAGGAATTAGCCCATTGTTAAGTGTACTGAGAAGCTGGTTGGAAGCAGAGCATGACCTAATGGGTTTAGCATTACTATTGCAGCTGTGTGAAACCATTCCAATAAATAAACAGCTCAGTGAAGAAAGTGTGTCAGATTTTTAAGATTCTCCCAGTTAAACAGGATGTGCCAAGTCATTGTTTTAACTGTGGAACAGATCCTTAAATGCTGAAGGCAACCAGATCCTTTGGAAGAACAAAGATGATGCTGATTTTCACAATTTGGTAATATGACCCCCAAATTCAGCCCTTCTCATGGTTTCTGTGATGATGGCATTTCAAAAGGCTGTTCAGAATGGCACAGACCCGTCCACTCTGCAGTGATGTCAGAAAAAGTATGGATGCATAACTGAAAACAGGATTTCATTCATCTTTACCTGGCAAATCCCTATGGGACTGGTGCAGATTTTTTTTTTAGTTTGACTGTAACAGTGATGCTGGGTGATGGGAGAAACCTGATGGGAGTTGTCCCTGACATTTTGGTTTTTCAGAGATCATTATGTTTGGATTAATTCAGTGGGAATAATTTCACTCAAAATTATGCTTTAAAATAATATTGTAGGAGACTTCTCTAGTGCTTTTGCTTAAGGTAAAAGCCCTGTGCAACAGACTGTGCATGCTGTGTACTGACAATATTTGGATCCAGGGATTTATGTAGTACACCATAAAGCCCTGCTCTTAAGATTCAAAATAAATACATTTTCAGTGGTTAGCAGCCAGGCTCCCTGACCTATTTCTGCCTGAAGATTTCTTCTTTATCTGAACAGAGCCAGGCACGGAGGAACTCGTGACAGGAGTGCTGTGTGCCTGTGCTAATGAAGTGCTTGGGCTGAAGATTTGGTGCATTACTGGCAGGCATGACCTTCCAGAGGTCTCCAGCTCTCACTGTTCCACCTTAAGTCAGCAGGGGCTGCCTGTGCCTCTTCTCTTTGACAGTCAACCCCTAGATGTTTCCTTCAGGCTTGTAGCTGTTTAGGTCAAATTACAAGATTACACCTGTGCTGGCCTGTCTGGAGCTTTGTGATGCAGATGCAAAAACATCAGAGAAAGATTAATAGAACCAGCCATTGATTTATTATGTTCTAGAAAGGAAGGGATAAAGCAGGCTGGCATGATGCCCCAAGACCAGCCTCCATGATGATTTCTCTTGTCCTGACATACATCCACTAGCATCTATCTTGTCTGTTCACCTTCCTTTTGCTTCAGTTTCTCAAACTTCAGGATTTTCTTTTGGCAGGCATGCTCCTCACTGCTGCTGCTGCTGCTGCTGGAACTTTCCTCTGAGCTTTCAGAGAGGAGATACTTGATTGCAATCGAGTCTTTCTTGTTCATTTGCAAGCAGAGGCAGGAGGAATCGCTCACCTTAAATGACTCCCCCCACATACTCTGGCACATGTCAGTCCCATTTGCGTACACCTGTGTGTCAAAGAAGAAATGCCTCAATTACATTCAAATAGAATTGAATTAACATCAGTTTGTATCAAATTGATAAACATTAATCACTTTTTAAAAATTGGTACCAGGTTATTAAAACATTGTCTGGAGTCATTTACTGTCTTGTTGTGTGCTATGCTTCGTCTCTTCTGAGATGTCTGAAAATGTTACCCAGTTCCACAACTGGCAAAAGTAATTTGCCTGTTTTGAGAGCAAGTGGTTACACAAAATGCAGGGATCAACAGCTGCCCTTTGTTTCCACCCTGGGGCTGACAGCCCAGCAGCTCTCTGGGGCTGACAGTTAAAGCTGTGTGTGAGAGCCTTTACAACTTGTAGCATGTCAGGACACTCTGACATGCCTTGAAATCTGAGTAGTGCTGAAAGTGCCAGACAATGCTTTGAATATGGGAATCTTTTTATTTTCAGGCCAGAGACAGCCCAGTGGAGTCACAGCTCAGAGGGATCTCATTGTGCCTGCTGTAATGTACTTCATGGCCGGGCAGGACCTCACAGGCAAAGAGAACAGACAAAAATTTAGCAACTGCTTGAAGAAAGTAAGTTTTTGTCAAGCTTCCAAAGTGCTTTTTCCAGTGGGGCAATGGCCTTTCTGGCTCAAGAAACTGCAAATTGCAGCTTCTTGTACCCTTATCAAGTGAAGCTGTTCTGTTCTTGGTACTATAGCATTTTCTAAGTCTTGTGTCATAGGACCTGTCAACCACACAACAAAGAAACTGCTTGTTTGCTGAGCTCACATTGTGACAACCTTCTGCCTGCCCAGCTTGAGTTTGTCTAAAGAATATTAGCTTAAGAGTTATCATGTCCAGACAACAAAGCAGGCAGTATGTACACTTTATCTTGCCTGCGTTTCTCCCATGTGTTTGTGGTTGAAGTTCAATCTTTTCTGTTTCCGAAAAGGAAGCTTCAGGTAGTCCCAGAAGCAAAGCTAGGAATGAGATCAGGGATGGGAGTGGTGGCAGGAGCAGAAGCCTTGGAAATTAAGGAGTGTTAAAACTGTGGGCCAGGCAGCAGCACCACTGGGCTCTGTTGCTGACTGATTCACCTAGACCACGTCAGTGGCATCTCTCTGATGGAAACTTTATCTGTAATAGTAAAAGTAGTCCTTGCCCATGATACCGATTCCTACAGCGTTTATCTAACTGCTGTAATTCTTGGATGCTCTGCTGGTTTACCACCATTACCAGCTCATACAAAGATCTGACACTGTGAATCTCAGAGCAGTACCTGTCTTTGTGTTGGGATCATTCTGAATGGAAACTGTTCTGTGTGGAAAAAAAAAAAAATTACAGATTCAAATTACAGAAGTGAAATTTGGTATATGTATTCTGTCTTCTGCTCCAGGTATTTTTGACAAGTTCTTCCCTGTGTCCCCATGTGCAAAACTATGTTGACTTTTGCTATAAAAACTATCCTTTATGAATAATACAAAGTCCATTTCAAATATCCCCAAAGATTCTGTAGTCTGTAAAATAGTTTTTCAACTCATATCATCTCTAGTCAAGGCTTGCACCATTAATGCTGCAGGTGCTGGAGAAGCAGTATGGAGGTTGGATGATGCACTGGGAGCAGGGTCAGAAAAGGAAAGCACCTCCATCTAGTTCTTTTGTTGTGTTCTCAGGGCAGGCAGATCTTAGCTCTTTCTTTCCCACTATTCCTGTGATTTTAAGTAGCATTAGATATTTTCTTCCAGCTCCTGTGCAGTTCTGAATTTCTACCTGCTTTTAGCTAATCATTCGAGAAAGTATTAAAGCCTCTCACATGGGTTTGTTTAGGTCTTTATGCAAGGGACATGTATACACTCTATACCTGTATCCCACCGGTTCTGTAATGTGTTTGTGCTTTTCTACTTGCTAATTTGGTAGTTTTTATTTTGACCTTCTTCCTAATTCTGCTTAAAGATCAGAGGATAATCAGAATGCTGCAGCAAACACATGGAGCACACAGCCTGTTTTCCCAACATGTCCCTAAATTACTGCAAAGGATTCTGACCCTTTAGGTTCTTGGAAAATGTCCTAGTCTGTGCATTAACATTGCTTGGGGAGCACCCAGCTGGGAGAATAATGACAAGGCTAAAACTGGCCATGGTCAGTTGTGCATCCTTAATATTCAGTATTTGTTCTTTATTCAGCAGTTGTCCCAAATGGGCCTTAGAACCACTTGCATATGTCACATATAGAGCTGCTGATTGCTCCTCTGTGTGAAAAAAGTAACTGTCTTGACATGTGAGAACCCTTCCGTGAGTTGAGTCCAAACCAAGGCAGTCTAGTGTTTGTATATCATGTAATTTTCATACGGGAAATGTGTGGTTTTTAATTTCTCTGCAGAAATTTAATCTTTATGCTTACTTACCATGCAAGCCTATTTTTGGTGAAAAACATGGCTAGTTTAGGGTGTGGTTCCATTTAGTTAAGGAATAGCTGTGCCTGGCTTCAAGTGATAAGACCTCCAAATTTGCTGCATGTTTTTCCCTGCAGATGGTATATTTTCTTTAAGAAATAAGTGCAAAGGGGCTCAAGGTTAAAAATTCCTATCTCTGAAACAGGGACAGTTTGAACCGAGACTGGAGATTATTTATGGAGATTATAATTTTGTTTTTCACTTCATCTGGAACTACTGGTGATTTAGCACATCTGGGAAATTAATCTGTAAATTTCCACAGCCCATTTGTTTTTGGCCACCTTCCTGATTCTGCTGATTAGTGTCACTTTTGCAAGGCAGACAGCAATTCAGCACTAACTGAACTGTGTCTTCCACTTGTATCAGTTGCTGAACTGACTTCTGGAAGTACATGCACTTGAATTGAATTCAAAACAATGAATCTGCAAGCTTTACTACCAGTCCCTAAGCACTACACCTAAATTTTTGTTTATTTCTTCAATTTGGGCAGTTTTTCATAGACTCAGTGAAGTTCAACTGTTAAAAATATTCAAATAGACTTTTGAACTGTATTATATCGCTCTTATGCTGAACTTACTTGAGTCACTAGAAAAATCTTACCTGACTCTGTAGATCAGGTTCCAGGCAACCTTGCTCCTGTAAGTCTTGTCAGTTCTCATTTTATACAGTTTTGCCCATAAAATTAGTTATCCCAACCATTAAACATTCTGAGAAAGATGGGATGGAGAAGGACAAGGTAAAATACAGAAAAGGGCAAAGATACCCAATAGGCAAGACAACCTTAAAAATTCCTCAGTGGTTTGGGATTTTACATTCCAATTTAAAAAGACAGAGGTGTGTAGAGCCCCATATTGTGTAAGGAATCTTATGAAATGTCTCTTAGTGTCTCTGTATGAACAAAGTTCATTTATCTTTTACTTTCTAAATCCCACTTGGTTAAAATGTCAGGGTTTCTTGGACTTTCATTTCACAAGTGGAATGAATAGTGATTAATTAAATGTACATCTACCTAGAGTGAGTTCTGTACATAAAAATGAATGTTTGGAAATTTGTATACTCAAAAAGTCTGATGTAGGAATGGCTTGAAACTGCTGAAGTAAAAACAATTCACCAATGGCATTTTACTCCTGTATATTCAGGGAAAAAAAAAAAAGAAAAAAAAAAAAAAAAAAAAAGAAAGAACTCCTAATTCCATATTTTCTGCTTCAGTTAATCAGCTTTTCTTACCTCATTGTATGGAATACATTTACTCTTGCAGTGGTTTTCTCCACTTTCATCCCACTCCCAGTCTGTCAGCCAGTTACGAACACATATGGAATCATCCTTGCAGGCTTCATACCTTTATGGAGATTAGTGTGGAAGATAAAGTTACTTCTCTCACATATTTCACTTGACTCAGATTCAACTCATAGAGGTGTCCAGGGACTCTGTTAGTAACGTGGTGTGATTACAGTGCAGTTTAGCGACAGATCTTCAAGCAACGTGCACATTATCTTAGCTTGACATGTTCATAAACTCTGAGCTGCCCAGGAAAACCTAAATTCCCATGAAAACTAAACATTTCACTCACTACCTTTTATACTGACAGACTTAGCAAAGGGCTCACGTTGTGGGTGTTTTCTGCTTGGTTATCTGATGTTACTGAGTGGAGGAAATCCTGGGAGGGAGGGAGTGATTTTCATGGATGCTGCTGTTCAGTATCATAACAGAGCATAGGTGTGCCAAGGGTGAACTGTCACTTGAAGGAGATGTGGGGAAAGTTTGTATTTATGAATTAATATGGGACAAGAAGAATGATGTTTCCTGGGCAGGGGAGTTGCTACGAGGAACGTGCACTGAAACAAGGTAATTCCACAAAACCCAAAATAATATAAAGTAATAGGCTGTCAGCCTCAGAATGACATTTTCAAAGAAGTTAAAAAGAAAAGAGAAGATAAGAGTCCTGTAGGGTATAGTCTAAAATCTTAAGTTTTAAGTTATTTTTAATTTGTAAGTGGTAATGTAGAAAAAAACTTATGAATGGCCTGGAACGAGTAGAGTTCTGGCTGGTTGATGTGATATCTCATGACTTACCATTATCCTACATCATTTTCTCCCTTCCATTTCTCTTTTATGCTGTACTTTTTGGCTCTTACTCTTCTTTAGGATTATTTTCTGCAAATCAGTTAACATCTACTTAAATTTAGCGTATTGGCTCGTAGGACTATTCATACCAGTAACTGGGAGTGCCAAAACAATGAGGCACAGCTTCCAGAAAGTTAATGTTTAGCATGGTGTTTGTAATTAGTGCCTTTGGATAGATTTTCTGTTTGTCATTTTTAATCTTCAGGGTCATGTTTCAAAACTATTTTGATATCACGAGGGCTGCAGCCTTACATTTTTAAATGAAATATGTGGGTTGTCATGTGGTCACGAGAACACTGAGAACTGGACATTGCAGTAGATTTGCAAATGCAGAAAGGTCAGAAGATGCATATCTGCAGTATCTTCACACTGGTTTTCTGGGCTTTTTGAGGGAGAAAGAGCAATAACAGATGAAAGGTAACCAGGGCTTGAACCAAACAGCTCAGGGTCAGGAGACATGCACTTTCAATGTGTTCATCCCTGGATGTGCTGTCAGAGGCTCTGCTGAAAATAGAGGCTAAAGTTTGAGAAATTAATATTCATGGTATGCATCTGGTTTTCTTAGGAATATGAACAAAATATATTAATGAAAGTGTTTATCTTTTTTTACCATTATTTATTGACTTGTCAGATGAAATGTTTCCTAATCACAATTATTACCTGACTGTGGTTTGTTCTATAAGTGGTTAACAAGGCATAATTCCATTGTTAGAAGCTTTTCTTTGTCCCAGTGGAAGTAATTATGAAGTCAAGTTTATGAAAAGTCATGATTTGTGAAAAGTCTGATTTCTGCAGTCCAGAAACCCATAAGCTGTTTCTTCAAGCCTTGACCAAATGTGAGAAACATAAATACTTGAAAGATCCTCACTGAACATAATAGTTCCCTGTGTACAAGGAGCAAGATATTTTTATTTTAAAGCTTTTTTCACTGTATTTTTTATAATTATCTTTTTTTATAGGACACAGGGCCCTTTCACAGGTGAATGAGAAAATGACTTGTATGTTGGGCTCTTTCAAAAGCAATAGTTTAAGGACTAGTGAGAGCAAGGAATCCTAAAACAATAGGAAGAAAAGGAAGGCCCCAAGCTACTCAGATGAATTTCTTTTAAATTAAGTAACTGCTCATTTAGAATACTCCGCACATTTCTGGCCACAAAGACATACAGTATGCAGCAGGCACACTCACAGTATGTAGAGAAAGTAGGTCACATCACCAGCAGTGCTACAGCATGCTAAAGGGACTCTAGTGAATAGAACATGAAAAAATGTTACTTTAAATCACCAGAAAGAGTGGGAATTCTGTCCAGGTTCTTTTCTAGCCTGAGGCCTTAAGCAGGGTGAGGGAATGGGTTTGACACTGGCATTAGGCAGGCACACAGACCAGCATGCCGGGTAATGGGCCTTCAGTACGTTTTTTATTCAGGCCAGGCATCTGTGACGCCAAAAGGAGCAATAGATCATTGCTCAGGACTTGTTTAGAGCAGATCCTCCCTCTGCCAGGAGACTCTGTACTGGAAAAAGGTCAGTGTTCCTGGGCAGCAGCTCTCAATCACCCCACCATACTTTACAGCCACAAAAGTTAAAAGTGCTGCTCACCTGCAGGTTCTGGCAGTGCCCAGGGAACACTGAGGATTTTGCAATGTAATATTGACCCATGATCTACACTTTGGTATAAATCTCATATGCACTAAAGCTGGCTTAAACTAGTTCATAGATGCAAACTAAACTTACAGCACACATTTTCTTTTATCTTTACACTTTCACTTGATATAATAGCTTAGTAAAGACTTTTCATGCTACTTGATTGGGACACATTTGTTTGAGATACTGGTATTCTATTATTTTGCCCATCAGAGCTATTCTAGAGCTCACTGGCAACTCCAGTGCTTTAATATCCAAATGCAAAATTTGGTAATTGGTTCTGAGCTTTAAGATTCAGAGCACTGGGGGAAATTCAAGTCTTTATCTTCAAGGAGGTCAATAATTTGGATTCAGTTTAGAAGAGTACAAACAACTTAGCAAGGAAGACTGCACAGGACAAATCTGTTCCTGAGGCACATGTAGTTTCCTGATACAGAAATAAAATTCATTGCTAGAGAAACTTCTAGGAGAGCTAAGGAATACATCAGCCTTTGTCACTCGCTTCCATTACAAATCCAAGCTATGCTTCTTGTTTCCTTCACTGACACAAAGCAATGGAGACATATTTGAAGATAAATCCTACCAAAATTCTGCACTGCATACATGACTTTGCCCTTGGAGTGAATGGAAATGGATTCACATGTCAATAATATTCAAGTTGTGTAAGCCCTAGGGAAGCAGGGCAGAGAGCAGCCCAAGAGAATCCTACCATACTCTGTGTTCTGTATTTTCTGTACTTCTAAGAAAAGCTCTTTTATAATATTTTTAGAAGCATCATCATGGTTTTCCATGATTTTCAGAGCAGCCTAAGGGATCCAGACATTCACAGTCCATTACTTTCATGGAAAGCTAGCACTTCTAATCGTATAGTGTGAACAGAGCCTGTGGTGTTTGGGCTTCACACACACATTCAGACAAGTTCCTCCAGTGACTGGGTACAACATTCATAAGGTGCTGACTGAGTTTATGTGTCCTATGCTGATGTTTTTAAGATCCAAAATGTCAAAACAGGAGAGAGAGAGGGAGGGAGAGATATATACTGGATAAGTACCAGTCGAAAAATCTCAGTACCCTACATGGATATAATTCTCCTGCCCCAAGACTAAGGACAGATGCATGCTGGGTTGTCCCTCCTCATGCCTTGCACTCAAAAACTAATGTGATTCTCTGATGCTGTGTTTCGGGAAACAAGATTCAGTGCTATTATACTGCCCATTGCTATTAATAATTTTAACATTAGTTGGCTGCAATTGTCTCTGATATTCAGGCTTTTAGAAGAGATTTTAGAGAGTATGATGATAGAAGGGATAAGGTCAAGGGTGAAAAATTAAGGAATGAAGCTAATTTGTTATAATAATTAGTTGAAATCCTACATGAGTTGATGTCTTTCCTGATTTTGTAGTGCATCTTATACATACAAAACAAATGTATCATATAATGATCAAGTATTCAGGTTGAAAATGCGAATTGCATAAATGCTACTTCACAGACATGGACTTTTCAAAGGGTGGGCAGGCCCTTGCTGGTGCCACTGCCTGTCAGCGTGGCAGGAGCTCCTCTGTCATGATGTCACTGCACTGCATCCTCCCCCAGGCAGGGCAGGGCTGTCCCTGAGTAATTAAACTCATCTTAGTGTCCCCATCCTGCATTCACAGCCTGTGTCATTATTATTTTGGGGGCAGTAGCTTAGCAGAAGGAAAAGCAGAGACGGCAAACAAGAGATTCAGAAGCAAAATGAGAGAAAAAGTGGTGCAATACCACTGAATCATGAGCATATTAAAACTAAATAAAAATACTTTGATTAAAAAGCTGAACCTACCAGTCATCACAAAAGCTTTGACACAATGGAACAGCCTGAATAGCAGCAGTGTCATTGGGATGGATCCAGCGAGCAGCATGTGGAGAACACCGGTAAAAGCACTCGATTTTCTTTGTGAAATCTTCACAGCTGTGGCGGAAGAGAAAAGCCACAATAAGCCAGTTTCTGAGCATTAAGGCGATAGCTTCAGTCTTCTAGGCCTGCTTTGACGTGGATGCAATACTACAGATTAGGAGAAAAACACAGAAAAGCATCTTTTTGCCCTACTAATGCCTAAGTTTGAAACTCATTCCTCTGGCATTGTGTACAGACTCTGACTGTGCAATTACCATAGCCAGCTACAGCACAAATGTTTCCATGCATATTTCAGCCCTATTTGTGTAAGCTTTCCGTAAACTTTTGAGGCCTTGAGTTTTCCTGGCAACAATGATTCCAGGCAATAATAAAATGTAGTTTAAAACTATAGTATAAAACTTTGTCTGTGCTGTAGCCTCATGGTTTCACTAATCTTTAGATTTTCCCACAGCCCAGCTGAAGTTGCTTAAAATCTCATACTGTGCTGCTCTCCTGGGAGTGGCAGGCAAGAACTGTTACTTTTTCACATCTGTTTTTGCTTAATTGTTCCATCCCTTTATTTCTATAACTTGTCATGTTTCACAGCTTTAACATCTAACGGGGTACTAAAAATCTTAATTAAGGAGACATTTTTCATGGTTACAAAACCCACATGATTATAAGAATTTTTATTCTAAATTTTCAGCCATTTCATTTCTGGACCCCTGTGCTTTTTTGGGTGAGGTTTAATAATCTAGTTGATGTGCTTTCTAAACAAAGGAAGAAGCCTGGTCTCTATTCATTACGGATAACTCTCCCTTGTGGGAGATGGTTGGAGGGCTACAGAGGTGCAGGGTAGTTGTCAGTTACTGGGTTTATGACTGGTTTGCATTGCTAGATCTGGTTCTATACTGAAAGCAGATTTGAAAAAACAACCCTATCTCGAAAAAATGGCAGAAATAGTGTAGACTTAGGGATTTGTGGGTTTGTGTGAGAGGAGAAGAAGAGTCAGAGGTTGGTCAGGTATAGAGAAAAGCTGATGGAAACTAGGCTGGCTGACATAATCTCTGGGGTAACCTAATGTCCATCAGCAGCTGTGGCAGCTCCAGCCCTGATCTGTGGAACCAGGACAGAAAACATCAAAGCTGACTTACGATTCACTGAGCTGCCCACATCTGTTCCAGTAGCTGTTGCTTACTTTAATTACTGGGGAATGAGCCAATTGCTCTGTGAAGTCTGCATAGCAACAGGAAGCTGTTAGGAATAAAACAAAGATCTTGTAATAAGTTTCCTTTTTAACACTGTATTTGAAAAACACAAAATGTGAGATGAATCTGGTGGGAACCATAACATGATAAAGTCTCTTAGTAGTAACTAGAAGATGTACTCAAGCTCTAACAATTTTGGAAGTGAAAGTGGCAGTGTAAATGCTAGGTGAGGTGGACTGGCATAAACAGTGCTTTGTGAAGTTGTGCCCAGAGAGTCCCAAGAATTTTACCAATGTTCTGCCAGATGCCACATCCCGAGGGATACTAACTTTGAAAACTACCAAACATAAAAAAAAAAAAGAGTTGAAGAATTGTAATAAGTACTGTACTTTTTTTTAGAATTTTGATTTCAAATTTTCCCATTTGGTGTCTGCTACAATTAATTTTTATACTTAATTACAATAAACCAAAATAGTCTTTGCTGTAAACTTTTTTAAGCAGATGGAACTACAAGACAGGAAAACTGCATCAGAATTTTGAAAAGAGAATGAGTGAAGTCAATGAGAGTTTTACAGCTGACTTTGTTAAGACCCAGAATCTTACCCTTGGTTTGCATGCAGCAAAATGCCAATGAAGAAGGTTTTTCAAATACAATGTATACTGCATCTTATATATTTTTGAGAAATTAGTGGAACTGCCAAAATAATAAGTGTGTAAAATGCTGTATTTCTTTACCATATTCAGAAAAAATTAAATCATTCTTACATTTAGAGTAGAGAGTGCACTCTTGCATACTTGGCTCAGGACTTGGCTTCAGTTTTTGGGTATCCCCTTCCAGACATCCATATTTTTGGCAGGTGGATGATGTTATGACAGCAAGGAGGGTGATAGCAAACCTCAGCATTGTTCTTCAGCTCTTTTTCCTGTATGGAGAGAAGTCTTTATTTACATTCTTTATTTCTAGGAGAACCCATAACACTAAAAGGAAGGACTGCATTTAAAATACTACATATATAATCAAATAAAATATGCTCATCAAGGATGCGCATAGAAATACTAAGATATGTTCTCCCTTCCTATTTGTTTATAACTGAACACTTATCCTATTACATATTTCTGAGGTTTGGTGGCAAGTGATAAAAGTCATCAATAATTCAGGCTATGTAGGAAAACATGTTATAATTTTCAGTATTTAAGAACATTATTTTAAGTTTCTTCCACTGACCTGAATTATTTTTTAATCCTTCCAAGAGACATTTGAATGTTTCACTAGATTTGAAGAAAATATTGATTAGTTCTAAAACCGGAAAAATTTTTTGCACACTTGGAAATTACACATTAAATACAACTGCGAGATAGTAGTGTTCATCACCTGAGCTCGATAAATTACATTGAATCCTTGCCTTTGTTGAACCTATGCTAATTTATATTCAAGAATCTGATCTTTATTTTCTGCCTCTTTTGTAGAGTTTGATCAAGAATGCAAGATAAAAACATTTTGTCTTTATGACTAAAATGTCTCTAAACACAGGCTATACATTAGTCACCTATAAAGAAAAATCTATAACTTGTTACATAAATCAATGCATTATTCTTTGTACATGTTATAAATTTAACCCTTCATTCTGTTAACTTTTTAGAATAATTTTGCCTTAATAAGCACTGCAGTTCTTCTATGTACCTAGACTTTTCAGTTGTAAAGAACAACTTATGCAGAAGAAGAAAACTATCTCTTAAATTTCCCAGTGATTTCTCACCTCTTCTGCTTTCCTTCTGGGTGATACTTCTCTCTGGAAAAGGAACACAGTAAATTGCTTTTCCCATTTTCCACTTTATATACACACCATCTGGCATCAGTGCTCCAGAATTTGTTTGCCCTGGAATAGTTCCTTGACCCTTTGGAATGCTAACACAGATTTATCTCAAAAGCAGATGCAGTGACCAGCACATAATGCCCTTTTATTGCTTGCAAACATCGACATGATAAAGAGGAAAGTACAAACATGGGTTAGAATTAGGAAAACAATAGCTCTCCTATATTTCAAATGCCATTAACCCCTCCTGCCTGGTTTTTTCATGATACCTTGTATTATTAATTATTAAATTAATTTCTACAACAGTTTCATAGAGCCCTTACCACAAATTCAGGCTTCAGTGAATTCAAGACATTAAATGCTTCTTATTTCAGCCTGACTGGCTTAATTCTGACTAACAGCTTGCCTTGTTACACAGTAATTTTACTACATTGCCTGGAAGATAGTCCATGCCTCCTGATTCCCAGTTCTTTGTTCTCTCTTCACAAGATCCCTTCAAAACCTGCTGCTGTTCACCCTGGTTGCTCTACCTGTCTCATATGTACCTTACACCCAGTCTCACAAGCACTACAAGAAGTGATTGATTGTACCACTGATAGTGGCTCCTGATGGGATTTCATTGGGAAATCCGCTTTCTGCAAAGAGCATTTGCATCTAAGCATAAACCATTGGTTAAGGTAGACATGGTGATGATAAATTGTTACACTCATATTCACAGATCGTCTGGCTGTACTGTAAAGAGCAGCACCCCTCAGTACCTTGCAATTATTCATATACATATGGAAATCAGTGTTTTGTGTTTTAAATAGAGCACTGATTTGTCAGATAATACTCTGAGGCCATTATCTACTAGCCTTTTTTAAAAAAAATACAAACATTGGCACAGTAGAAGTGTGGTATGATTCTCAGTGTGCAAAGGCACAAGCATAATAATAAATCTCTGTAAGCTGTAAGTACTGATTCCTATTCTAGCTCTAGTAAATGCCTCAAGGTGAAAGTCTTGCTGGCCTAAAAAGAGCCTTTTCCAGATCAGTGGAAACTGAGCAATTTTTATGTTCCAGAATGAATTTAATTAAGGCAAGTTTAGAGAATGAATTTAATTATGGCAAGTTTAAAAAGGCATAAAGTAACTATAGGAGAGAATGAAGTAAATCTAATGGCTTATTACCCTTGCTTTCACCTCATGTGGCTTGATCTAGTGCTGACTGAAATTCATGGGGCTCTTGCTGCTTTGCAAAGTAAAAGATTGATGCATGCTGCTCAGCACTCAGATCTGTGTAGTCATATAAAATAAAGACCAAGGTACCATATGAACATTGACTTTCAACCCTGTGAGGAGTGGACGAGCTGGCCAGCCTGATGAAAAGCACAGAAATAGTCCATGCTCTGCTCCTTCCTGCTCAGTTTGTACGAAATACATGGACACTGGTGAGGTGTCAGCATGCCAGGGGGTTCTTGTAATGCCTCTGCTCACTGAATTGGCATACAAATTATATTAAACTATAGGAAACTGGGATCACTTTCAGGCTTTGAGTGTGAGCCAAATGGGACTGCTTGCTGGGAGATTAGGCAGAGTTTCTAGCAGCAGGAAGGAAAATTGTCATATGTTTGTGATTTCTCAGACTTGGCTTTGGTTAGAAGTACATGTAAGCAGGCTCAGGCTAAGGAGCTTTTAGTGATCTTGGCTATACATCATCTCCTGAGAAGTGAATCTCGGTTCTTCTTTTCTAAAAGTATTCTCTGTTTTGTCCGATGTCTTCTCCTGGGAAATCTGTTAAAGGAATTTTCTTACCTCTTCCCATACCTGAAGGGGTCATTTATCTTCCTTTATTAAAATTTAACTTATTTTCAAGCACTTGGTGATATTCTTGTACTTTTAAGACTCCTACTGCCATTTCATATTAACTTTCATATGGTGATATTCTTGTACTTTTAAGACTCCTACTGCCATTTCATATTAACTTTCATATCAGTACCCTGTAACTCCTATTCATCTCTTCAGAAGCTAGAGTGAAAGCATGGATGATGTTGAGGTACTGCCATAGGAAACAATTCAGGCACCACAACAATAAATTATTATCATCTGATGATCTGATACTGGCCAATAGTGTTAGCAAACCCATGCATCTATTCCAAACCCACAAACATGGCTACACTAGGTCTCAAGAATCATCTACCTGAGCAATTTCCTTCTGGCACAAGCCATTGGCAGAAAACTAGGGAAAAATATTTAAAAAATATAGTCTCTAATTTCCCAGCTTTTGGCAATCAGTTTAGTAACTATGTGAACTGACATCTCGTAACTCAACAGAGTGATTCCTGCTTTGTGAGTCAGATCTCTTTAATGACTGCAGCAAGCTTTCATGCTTTTATATTCTTGGTAACTCTGCAAAGCCGATGCGGTTAAGGGAAAAATTGTTTGTGCTTCCAACCAGTGACAATTGCCAGATCCATTTCCCTTCTTGGCACCCTGAAAGCGTAATAACAGTGTGGCTGGAGGGAGACTGAGTTTCAGGAGTGTAAATTAGAGCATGTGGCCTGTTACAGCTTTATTAGACATGGCAATGTCTGCTAATGAAATTAATCTGTTTGTTCCTCATGTCTCAGCGTGAGTCTGCATGCTCAGAGGTTGGAAGTGTTTTTCTTGTTAACTGTAACAAAATATGTAATTAGGAGGACAGGTTGTTATCTAATTTAGTGAAGCTCCTTTAAATGCAGAACTGCATTTAAAGTTGCACCAAGAACATGTTATTATTTCATGATCAGTGAAGTATATAAACTGGACTTTCATTGCATTAGACTTTTGAACTGAGAGTTTGTCTTCACAGGTCCTGGTTGAATGTATCATGTCACAAGACAAGCTGAATGCCAGCGGAGACACTCCAGATGGACTCAGTCTGGCACTTCTGACTCTGGAAAAAAACAGCTGAGGTCAAATCTTAATGCTACTGAATCTGAGGTGTGATTTGTTTCAGTTCACTGATAGGATTTCTCCTATTTTTTTTTCTTGGTGTAAGGAATACATCACAGAACAAAGTAAGGCTTATTTGTTTTATTTGAGTATACAAACGTTGCTGAGCTAGTTCTCCAACAGGGCACAGGAATGACAAAAGCACCAGTAATTTTATATAATGAAGAGAGTGAGTCAGTGGTGGGTAAAAAAGCAGATATTTTAATGAATGGTAGGTTTAAAAAGAAATCACAACCCAAACCAACAAAATTAGAATTGTAAAAATGTCATTTTAAGCCCCACGATAGGCTTTTCAAAATTAAAGGGGACAAAAACCTACTTATTTCAGCTTATTACTGAGTTGAAAGCTCCTCTTGAAAGCATAACAGAATGCTCTTCCTTTGCCCTAGTCTTTCATTTGCCTTTCACATTCTGCTAGTCTGTTACTGTGGAGTTCCTTGAACCACTAACAACTACTGTTAGTTTTTCTACAAAAAAGGGTTTGGGTAGCTCCTGACTGGTGTGAAGGGGACTTTCACGATGGAAAAAGAAAATTTGTGTCCAGTTTGACCTATACTCCAGAAAAAAACAGCTGCAATCATGTTTCGAATTTAGACCATTAATATTTGATTGAATTTTCTACAGTCAGTTATGAATGATGCATTTCCTCTTAGGGGAACAGCAATTTTTTTTTTTTTTTTAATTTACACTTGTATTATGGGTATTCATTATTTGAATAGAGATAATGCTGAGATGTCCCTGCCTCACATTGTGATGTAGTCTTTTAAAGTACTTGGTGCCATTACTGGATTCTGGATGGCCATGTCCCAAAGTCCCCTCTGTGCCTTGATCCTGCACTGCCCCTTTCCCTCCATTGCCCTGGCAACAACTTGCATGGGATTGTGCACCCAACCAGATGGGGAAGTGATACAGCAAAAAGAAATCTAGAGCTCCCCTTGCCTCCAGTATTTCTGTGTGAATCAGTTTCAGTTTATAGCACAGCTGAAGAAGAGTTTTGTTGTTGAAAAGGGTGGTATCACGCTGAGAGAGACACACGTGAGGGTAGGACTGGCAGTACTTTCAATCAGAACTGCCAGCCTCTGTGTCCCACTGTGTTGACATTCAGTGTTGTTTTTTTTTTTTTTTTAATTGTTATGTTGAACACCTGGTAATCAAAATGAAGAGCTGACAGGTCTATAGAGAAAACAAATAATGCAAGCACAAGGTAACAGTGAGATCATACTGGTCAACATATTAGAAGGCAGTGACTGGAAACCACTAAGATGAGTCACAGCTGAGCTTTTCCTGTTGGTATCACTGCAGGGATGAATGTTAAGGAGGACACAGTTGAAGCCTGTGTTGTCTCTAGTGAATGACTCCCATACACGCCATATTAGTCCTAGATAGCTTGAGTCATTGTCCTGTGATGATTCTGTGGTTAGAAAATTGACCACAACACTCATGAAACAAGTGTTTTTTTTGCCCAGTACCTTCTGTTGACATTGTCATCTCTCTCTCTGCACCCCTCAAATGGCTCTGCTCTCTGTTGTATAAACCAAGACTTGTTTTTGCTTCCAAATCCTTTCTCAGTTATCTAGGCTCTCTTTGACTGTTCTCTTTCAACACAGACACCTTAAGTCTCTTGAAGTATCCCAGTGCCAGCCTTCACAGCACACCTTGCTGGATTTCCACGGCGCTGTTTTGTATTAGTCATCTTCTATTTGGGAGGCATTTCTGTAAGTAACAGTAGAACCACGAGTAATCCCGCCCTTGGCCCTTCTTAAATCTCACCTTTGTTTTGGTGCCAAAGAGAGGGTGACAACAGTTAGGATCTGAATCTACTCCTGCTGGCCAATCCTTCCTAATGTGCTTCTCTTTTTGGACCTTTCAGAAATACACACAAATATACATATTTTTGTGCATATGTAATTTGTCCTCTGTTCACCCACAGGGGTAGCAGCCCTACTGTAGCAATTGCTGTACAGTCAAGCCCAAGCTGACAGAGAGCAGCCCATTCACTGGTCTCTTTCTCTATTTAAAGCTCTAACGTATTTGATGAGCTTTTGTTGCTAAGAAGCGCTGTTAACTTAGCTATTGCACTAAGCTCTCCTGATACTTCACAGCCATAATTTTTAACTTCTACTACATATTTTCATGTTTATATCTTCTACTTCCTTATCAGATGTAAATATGATACCTAAAACAAGGTTAGAGCAGTGCAAAGCTGTCACTTTGACATACTGCATCACTGCAAACAAGAATACATGTCCTTCCTGGTATACAAAGAAGGAAAATAACTATTGGAAAGCAAATTATATCTAGTTATGACTGGAATTTTGTTATATCTAGATCTAGTAATTGCTATTCAAATGTTTGCTGGTTTACTTCATTAGTCTGTCCCTAAAACAGACTAATAGTGGTAGCTTCCAGTGAAGATGCACTGGAATAATATGTGACATATTATACTTTAATGGAAAAACCTCCTAGTAAGAAAATTCCTCCTAATCCTCCTTAATACAATGTTTAGTTTGTGCCTTGAAGTGTGACTGTTTACAACCCTCCTGTAAAAAGTTCTTATGTAACTATGAGTATTTTTATTAATTACACAAATGTCTAAAATTGACCTTCTTGACCGTGAGATGAGTTCAGCTGGTTGGTCAGAGCATGGTGCTGATAACACCAAGGTTGTGGGTTAAATCCCTGTGTGGGCCACTCACTTAAGAGTTGGACTTGATGATCCTTGTGGGTCCCTTCCAACTCAGAATATTCTGTGGTTCTCAAACAGCAGACCTCGCTAGATCCAGATCATGAGAAATTTTGCCCAGATTGTGTCAGTCCCAGACTTACTAATTCTCCAGTGTTCTTTCGGAAAATCCTGTTTCTTACCATTTCCCTGGAGCTTGGGGGTGCTGATGGGGAGCTGTACTCTGTGGCTGCACTCCTGTGCTGTGCAGGCAGCATGCATTACCAGCCTGGCAGGGCTGGGACAGGGATCTTCTGTTGAACAAAACGATGTTTCGTTCTATAAATAGTAATGAGTTTGTCTCAGTCAAAGCTTTGCCCAGCACATCTTCCTGGCTCCGTGGGACTTTGTTACCTGTATTTTTTATTTTCCTTATGACTGGTATTCTCTAGGTGTATCCTGCTAGGGTTTGGTGGTGGGTGGTGTGGTTTTTTTTTTTTTTTTTTTTTTTTTTTTTTGGTGAATCTTGAAGAAAGAATGCTGTCACGCACACAGAGTTGGGGAAACAGGCAGGAGTCATGGTGATGACATGCAGCCTGTTAATTACTTGTCATTACTGACATTCTGTGCAGGTACAGCACCACATGCCACAGTCCCGTGCCTTCCTCCTGCCAGACTGCACATTGCCAATTGCCAGGCATTAGTATTCCAGTGTAAATCCCAGAACTTGTCTGTGAATACCATTAGAACTGGGTCACTAACAGAAGGTGCGTGACAGATTCACATGCAGAACAACCAAAGCCATTTCCTCCGTCTCATACAGAGCACAAATACTGCGAGGGAAGGCTGTGTGTACAGTGTGAGAGGAATGACAAATGACAGGATGCAGTGATAGACTTGTTTGATGGCATTAGTGATGCAGTTCTGCCTCGGAAACAGTGGAAGCAGGTGATCAGCTGGGCTATGTGTGGCACTGATTTTGCCAAATGGTCAAATTTAATAGGGATTCAAATGATTAAGTATTTCATTTTGAAGAGGAAATTCTCTTGCTCAGCAGAATGACTTCTACTATTTAGCATTTTCTATTCTGTTTGTAATAAAGAGGTTTTAACCTCACAGCTTCAGTCTGCATATCTCTCTTCCAGCTTCAGGAATTATTGCTGTAGCTGTGTGCTAAGCAGTCATAAAAATGTTGCAGAGGAATTTGTCATTCCAGAAAACATGGAGTGAGTTTGAGTAGACTGTGTTCCACCTTACCAAAGTCCCTTTAAACCAGTCAGAGAAGTATGGAACTTTTTCTGACAGTATCATTCCAGCTACTTTCTGAATCAGAAGAGCATGCTGAGACCTTTTTTATATGGAAAAAACCAAGGTGGAAGCCAGGGAAAGGAAATATCTGGAACAGCAAAGAGAAACTGCATTAGCTGAGTGTCAGAACATGAGCTACACAGACTCTGTGGTGCCCTGCTCTGTGTTAGTCAGTGTAGATAACCTAAGAATCATCCCCTTTATAAGCCTTTATTAATTACTTTTTTTGATGTGACAGAAGATTTCTGGAGACAAACGTCAGGAGCATAGATGTGGCACCACATTACGTTCTGCCTCATTCATCTGTACCCCTTTTCCCTGCAAGCCTCTCATGATTTGTTCACTTTTATTTAAAGCTGGAAAAAAAAAAAAAGTTCAGAAAACTAGCTCATATGGAAAAGAAAAATCAGGTCACTCAGACTGGCCTGCAGATTCAGGTCATATTCAGTGACATGTTTAAATGGAAAAAAATCTGGGAGAATCAGTAAAATGAGGAGTATTTTTCCTATTCTGTTAACATGAAACCCCACTGTTCTTTTGTTTCAAAAATATTGGAAAGACATTTTGAGTCCAAAATACTAAATGGGAATTAAACAGAGAAGGAAATGAGCCAGAAGCAAGCCAAACACAATCTCTTCACAAATAAAATGTCCTATTAACTCCCAAATGGCTTTTTGATTTGGAGAGATGAAAGATATTTTTTATTTTTAATTCAAAACACAGAACCAGAAGGCAATTATTTGCAATTCTGTCTAAAATGAACAACTGAAGATTTGTTTCTAACACGTTTATTTGTTTAATATGTTAGACAGGTAATGTTATCCACATCCTCATTGTGACTTTTCTTCCTGTGTGCATGAATTCCTTTCTCGCACATGAAGTGAACAGGTGTGAGCTGGAGCAAGGTGTCCCACAGGCCATAACCAACAAATAACTAATTGGCTTCTATGCCGCAACAGGGCAAAGATCCAGCCAAATTATGATGAGGCACTGTGCCATCCTAATAGACTCACATTAACAAGGATGCCAAGATTCCATAGATTTGCATTATTTACATTTAGTTAGAGCAGGATTCCCAGCTGGGAAGTTCCACATGGTTGTCCATCCTGATCATATACAACTAAGATGGAAAAAGACCTCTGACTAATCCATCATCCTGAAATAGTTTTCAGCAAGCATTTAAACATTAATAATTACTTAAAAATGCTCCCACATTTCTACCTCGATAAATTGTTGGGAAGTGTATTTTTGTTGTCTTTGTACAAAATAATAAAAATTTTATACAATTAGATTTCCTGGTTGAAGATGTATGAGCCTTTTCAGCTTGGTAAAAAGGAAAAACGAGTTATATTTCTGCAGCAGCAGCAAGATTCCTGACTATGTAATAGCAAAGAAAAACCCCAAAACTTTGAAGTTTTTTTTGTGAAAAATGAATGTAGAAACTGGTAACTTAAACCCTCAAGAAAAAATTTGCAAAGACAAAAGTGCTGAGAGGGTGTGGATTATTGAGATGAAACACAAGATGATGATATTCTCTTATTACTCCTTCAGGTAATGAATCGCTAAAAGTTTGTCTTTTCTACTAAGATGGTGAACTACATCTTCATCTACACCCTAAGAAGTGGAGGCCACAGCTGGTGAACATTGTCCTGCAGCTTGGAGTTCCCGTGGAAGGATGTGGTATGCCCAGAGGTTGTCCATTCACACAGACACTGGGGGCTTGGATCCCACTGTGTCCTGCTGGAGGAACTCTGTGGCATTTTTCCAGTGTGACTGTCTTATGTGTTAAAATCACTGGGAAAGTCCTGCACTCACCCAAGATTTTCAGGGACAATTAAGAATTTATTGACACGGAAGCAGGATTCTGCTGGACATCTGAGCTGATCTCAGATCACGGTGATAGGGACAGGATGACGCACAGAAAGTTCTACCAGAGGAAGAACTTTATTCTGTGGTGACCACACACGTGTACAGATTGCCCAGAAATATTGGGGAGTCGCCCTCCCCGGCGACGCTGCAGAGCCGTCCGGATGGCATCCTGGGCCCCTCGTGCTCTGAGGGGACCCTGCTTGAGCGGCGAGGTTGGAGCAGACGAGTCACCGTGTAGGTCCGTCCAGCCTGACTCATTCTGTGATTCACAGAATGGCAGAGCTGTAGAATCACAGAATCGCAGAGTCACAGCACGGTTCAGGCTGGACGGGACCACAATGGCTCATCTGCTCCAACCTCCCCGCTCAAGCAGGGTCCCCTCAGCGCACGAGGGGCACAGGATGCCATCCGGACGGCTCAGCAGCGTCGCCGGGGAGGGCGACTGATTCTGTGGGACACAGACGCTGCCCCCACGCCCGCGCGACACTCCCGCCAAGCGCATCCTGATCTCACACTCGCCAGCCTCCTCCCGTGAGGCAGCCCCGGCACGGCCACAGAGGCTGTCCCGCCGGGCACGGCCACAGGTCTGCCCGGGACACCCGCACCCGGACCCGCCCGCGGAGTCTCCCCCGCCCTCTGGCCCCCGCCCGCCCTCAGTGCCCACAGGTCTCGCTCCTCCTCCCGGCCGCGAGCGCTCTGCTCTCGCGATAGCGGGCGGCGCGCGGGGCGGGGGGGGCGGTGCCGCGGCGGCCGCGCTCGCTGACAGGCGGCGGGAGCGGGAGCGCGCGGCATGTCCGCGCCCGCGCGCCCCGCGCGCAGGTGCCCGCGGCCGCCCCGCCGCCCCGGCGCTCCGTGACCGCCGCCCGTCCAGCCCGCCATGGGGCCCCGGCCGTGCCGCCGCCGCTGAGCTGGAGGAGGAGGTGGAGAAGCCGCCGCGATGAGGAAGGGCCGCTCTCGGGGGGACAAAGCGGCGCCGCCGCCGCCGGCGCGGAGGGAGCCCGGGCGGGCGGTGTCCGGCAGCGCGGCGGAGCGCAGAGCCGCCCTGCTGGGGGGCGGCGGCAGGAAGGAGCCGGAGGACGCCCGGGCCGCGGGGGCGGCGGAGCGGGTAAAGCCGGGGCGCGGGGCGGGGGTCGCCGTTGTTATGGAGACGCGCCCCGCGTGGCGGGGCCGGTCCGCGCCCGCCCCGGGCCGGGACCGCGGAGCTCCGGCGGGGGAGAGCGGCCGGGGGTGCGGGGCGGGAGCGGCGGCAGCCTCCCAGCATCCTGGCACGCTCCGTGCGCTCCCGCAGGTAGATGCCCCCAGAAGAGGGGAGGGAGGGAGGGAGCGGTGGTGTGACCGTGTCGGTGCTGACGGTGTGGCGTGAGTGAATGAGTGAGTGGTGCGGGAGCCGCGGTGCCGGGAGGCTGCCCGCGTGCCGGGGAAGGCGAGGGAGGATGCAGTGAAATCGGGTGTGTGCCGAGTGCTGGCTGGTGTTACTAATCACATAGTACATCCTTCTAGTAACCCTCTGTAGGTCACTCCTAATCGCGATGATAATTATGATGCGTTTTCCAGCATTTTTAGGTCTTAATTCCAAAGTGGTTTATTTAGGAAACATACCGTACCTTTGCAGAGACTTGAAAATGCACAGGCTTGTTACGTGTTGAGAGTGTGTAAGTTCAGTATGTCCACTTTTATATCTTTCATACCCACTAAAATAGGATCTACTTGTTGGTGCTTAGGGTTACAAAGATGAGAGACCAAAGAGATCCTAAACCAAAGTTCAGGATCGTCAACACTTTGGTTTGGTAGTCCTAGTTTTACAAGATATGAAAATGGGAGATGACACTTTGCAGTTGAAAAATGTAGGTGACAACTAATGCTATTTTTTTGTTTATTTGAGGAGAAGGAGAAGGTATCACAAGTATGAAGACTCCTGGGATGCAGTAATTAATTGTTTTGCCATTTTTTGGAGCAAAGAGAAAGCCTAGATTCTTTGTGAAAAAGGTGGTTTCAGTTTACGTCATTGTTGCAGCTGCACAGGTTTATGCTATTTTAAAAATAATTTCTTAGGCGTTTTTTCCTAGAAAAGCTGCGTTACATTGCCTTCAAATATAGGAGCCTTGGATTTTGGCTTTGATTAGAAGAGATCTCTTGAATACCGATTTATCAGACTGGGCCAGTGAAGAGGAGACCTCTATTACTTTATTTTTTTGTGCTTTGTTAAGCCAGGTGTTTAAGAGGAGCTGCTGCTTTTCGTGTTTATTCTTTCGTGAAACAACTAAGGAATGTTACAATCTTTATTGGGAGAGGGGGAAATCGAAAATCAGAGGAGGTGACCTGATATCGACCCAACTGTCTGTGAAATGGACATATTTGTAGAGCAACCAAATACAGTAGCAAGGTATTTGTTGTACTGTTTTGAGGTATTATTTGTGATATTGACACAGAAATTATTTCCATTTTTGGTAGTGTGAATGAAACTTATAAATCGTGCACACAGAACATGCTGTGTATTGAATAATGAATTGAACACTTGGTCAGTTTCACCAAAACAACCCTAATGCTGCAAATCAGGGAAGGCTGCAAATTCAGAAATGTCAGTTTTTGAGATGCACAAGGCTTTTTAATGGGAAATATTGCCAATCTGTGTTTAACTTGGGTGCTCCAGGGCCTCAAGTGACTTTTGAGGACAGATCTTTGCGTGCTGGCAGGTATTCGGTGTGATGGAAGAGGAGTTTTTCAGCTAAAGTTAAGAAAGCTTCTACTCAACCGAATGTGAGATACTCCCCAGACTTCTAAGGAGAACCTCTCATCCCCTCTCCCCTTTTGTCTTTCATTTAAGGTTTTGTAAGTATGGTAAACAACTGCAAATAAATCGGTGTGTTGCACGGATGTGACAAACAGCATTTCTGTCTTTAATACCAATAATTCAGTGTTTATTTAAATGTCGGTAGTTGGTAGCGTGCATGTGGTAAAAAAGGCCTTCTGAGATGCAAAAGATAGTGAGATACTCCATTTTCACTGATCCAGCTTGTAGCTTGACAGGTATTTCCTTTGGGGCCACTTCTGATTTAAGTAGCCCTGTTGTTCCCAAGCCTGTAACATGCCCTCAGCAGTGCCAGTGCAATAGTGTGCACAGCTGCAGCGAACCATTCTGGATTAAATTCAGATCTCTTTGTTTGCCATACATTTGCACAAGTTTGTAGTTGGGAGAGGCTGAGCTACTCCAGTGTTGAAAAAAGTCCTTATCAAACTGTGACTGCAGCAGTTAATCACTGTACTGACCTTAAGGCCTTTGAAAATCTGGTCTTTTCCTCTGCTTATAGTTCCGACGTGCATACGATTAATGTTTGCACTTTCTTGTGCCTTACGCTAGAATGTGAGAATGACTGTACTTGGGCACATTAAAGATCCCTCTCGCCCAGTATCCTGTCTCTCCGAGCTGCCAAAAACAGATGCTTGGAGAAGAGTATAGTGTATATTGAGGAAATGCCTCTCCCAGCCTCCAGTAATTTGTGGCTCATAGGTTTCCTGAACCAGAGGTGATATTTGTTTTTAGAGCCCCCAGTGGGTTTTTTCTTCTTTGAGTTTGTCCAGACAGTGTTTGAAGCCATGTAGGCTTGTAGCATCCACAACATCCTGTGGCTGAGTTGTAGGGCTTAAACACATTTTGTGTGGAAAAAACACTTATTTTTGTTTGCTTTTAAACTTTCTGCCTGCTTGGTTTCATGCCTTGCTTGTTCCTTCTTGTATCGGAAGAGGCAGTGAAAACGAGAATCCATGTTATTCTGTGTGACTTACGGGTTGATGACTTTTTCTTTTATTTACCATCCCTTGCTTGTGACTTTTCCAGAGTCATTTCAGAAAGAAGTTACTTTACCCTTTTCATTGTCCTTGCTCTCTTCTTTGCACTTTTTGCAGGTGTGTTTCTGATTGGAGACAGTGATGCAGGAATACAAGGAACAGGGTTGGGTTACAATATCCAGGACCAGCTACAGTATTTCAGCAAATGCCACCCAGTAAACTGACAAGGCATATTAGATTTCCTTCTTTAATCTTCTGCATGCTTTTCTTGACAATCTTTAAGCATTGAGTTGGCACTTCTGTGGAACTATGATAACTCCAGTCACTCTTTTGAATGGTAGTAACTAATTCAGAATTTGTCATTATGTACATATATTTTTTAATACTATGCACCATTTTACATTTGCCTGCTATTTTACAGCCCACTTAAACAGTATCATTAAAGTCTTCTTCAGATCTTTGGCCATTGCTTTTGGAATCTTCAATAACTTTAAACATTGTCAGCAAACTGTGTCATGTAAGTGTCAAGCTTCTTTGCTAGATTTTGCTTTAAAATATGGAAGGTGTTAATCCCGGAAGAGATCCATATGAGACTCCACTGGTGATCCTTCTTTTTTGGGAAAAGGCCAATTGCTCCAACTTACTTCCTGTTCATCAGTCATTAATTCATGACTGAATTATCCTCCTTACTCTGTGATGCTTTAGTTTCATTGAGTGTGGGCGTCTTTGTCAAACACGGCCCACTTGGATTTCTGTAAAGGATCAGCCTAATCATTGTATGTTTGCTGACTGCATTGAAGGAGAAAAACGGGAAGTTGAGGTGAAAGTGAGCGTTACTTATGAATGACAGTCACCCTCATCCAGAGGCATATTTTAAGCACTACCCTGTTTCCATATCCTGCTGACATAATTAGTTTTAGTGATATTTATAGTGAAAGATTTCACATGGATCATAGCCAATATTTGTCAGAATTGCTTTTATTAGCATTTTTTTTCTTCAGGTAGAAGACAAAGTCCTCCTGGAAAGGATTCTTTTGTTTCTAGAAGAAGTGGCTGTAGAGGGTTGTGGAGGAATTGTACAAGTTGGTCTGCAGGGGGTAGGTAGCAAACAGCAACTCACTGTCTCTGGTATCAGGGGATGACTCAGGCTTTACAGGAGGTCGATCTTCCTGCTAGAGGTAATATGTGTACTTTTTTTTTTTTTCCCCCAAGGGATGTAATAGATGCAAAGGAAGATGTTAAGAGTGAAGATTATTTAATAGGTAGACTGAATCCACCTGAGGAAAACACCTGAAATCAGCTGAAATCTAGGAGAACATTGGAATGGGGCAAATGCATGATGCTTGCTTTTACTTGTCTGTCTGTATAGAATGTCTTTGTTATTTTTTTCCATGTGGAGTGGGAGCTAATGTGTTCCTAGCAAATCTAAATGCTGTCTTCCTCTGAAAGCAGAGGGGTGATAAACAGAGGTGAGGAAAACTGAAGTATTGTGGCAGGTCTAGTGGGATGGAGGTTGAGAGTCACAGAGTAAAAATAGAGAATACTGAGCACTGAGCATCACCGAATGACATTTTCTACTCTAAAGGCATGCAGAGAACTAGAGAGTGCTACCCAGGGGTGCTTGCTTGGAGATTTGACAAGGTGAGGGAACAGAAACAGACCCCATCACTTGTGACAAGCTTCCCCCTCTTGCTGTGGGTGGCCAGGGAAGGATTTATGAGTAGATTCCACGACTTTGTGGCTTTGTTAGTTAATAGGGGTTGAAGAGGAAAACAGTCCAAGAATCTCAACAAGCAGTCTGAGGCTCTGATGAGGAACTGCCAGTTGTAGAGGCAGGATTTTGGGGTAGATGCACCATTTGTTGTGTATAAAGTTTAACTCAGCTGCTGCCCATGAAGACCTGGACTGAAATGTTGCTAAACCTGAAGGCTCCCCTGCTGTGTCTATTTGTTGTATAGGAAATGTTTGGATGATGCCAGCAGGAAAACTGCAAACATAGTACAGAGAAAGGCCAAACACCTCCTGAGTCCAGCTTTGTGTTGGAGAGCCCTTTCTCTAGAGCAGTCAGTGAAGTGGGCTACCTCCAGGTGTAAATTTTGACCTACCTGGAGAAGGGAGATCCTTCCTGTGTATTCCTCAGGCGGTACATGTAGTAATTTCTGCTTGGATAGAAAGTATTTCCTGAACTTTGAGCAAGATAACTGACTTACAATCAATTCATTTAACAGTGGCTGTCTCTTGGAACTATAGTGCTACAAGCTTTCTGAGAATAACAAAAATATTCCTTTTTCTCCACCTGTCTTTGTAACTTCATAGATTTTAATGTCCCATAGCCAAAATGGAATACTGAGGTTATCCAGTGTGATTACCCCACATGTGCAGTCTGTGGAACTTTCCTGAAAGATAAATTAAAACATCTCTCTTAGAAACTGATCTTATCTTAGCATTAGATCATGGTGTGTTTGTCACCTCTTCTGAGAGCTCTGCCAATGTTTAATTATTCCTGCCGTTAGAAAACTAAACGACATCTTATTTCAACGCTTGTTTTGTCTAATGGCCAACTTTCAGCTGTGGAATATGCCTGTGCTAGCACAGGCAGTAAAAATTCTCTACTATCTGATCTCTTTTCCATGTAGAAGTATTTGAAATGTAAAATTGAGCTTTGGTTGGAACAGAAGACACTGAGCTCTTTTGCTTCTAGAACTCTGTGCTTTCCCCTCTTGATTGTTCTTGGACTGTTTGCCAAACCCAGGTAATATTCTGGCAGCAGCCTGGAATAGCGTGATCGCAGACCAGCTTCCTCCTTCACTGCTGTTTGATACTTGTCTTTTTACAATTTTGGGGATTGCATTACCACAGTTGGGTGTGTCATACGAGAGAAGGTTTTGTAACATTATGCATATGTGGATATTTCTCCTCCATCTATGAGTAAAATCATGCAAATTGGTCCAAGACTACTTATAAACTATAGGTTAGAAAACTTATTACTCCTTTCATGTTGTCATTATATATATATATATATATATATATACATATATTTATTTTTTTTTTCTTGGAAGGAATAGCAAAGGATCTTTTCCACTGACTTCTCACCCTGTTCTTTTTTGGAAAGCAGTCAGTGACTAGCAGGGAGAAACTGGCCAAACCCCAGAGTGCTACTCAGATTTATTTTGTCTCCACAGCTGCAGAGAAGCTGTTACCATGCTTTTCTTGCTGCGTGGCAAGCCTGGAAACTGGAGAGATCTTTCTTTTTTCCTAATTAGAGCTTTTGTACTTCAAATATAATAAATGTTTTCTTTTCTTTTCCCTCTAGGTGACATCAATGCTAGTAAAGGCAGTAGCCCTGTTGTGATGAGTCCTGTATGTAGACTGCAGAACAGTTTGGTGTTCTTTGGTTATTTCTACCATGAGTCTTCTCTTTTGATTGACAAGTGAAGAATAAAGTTTTTGGAGTTCAGTTGGCACTTTGCTTCTCGGTTTTCTCTACAGCTCTGGCTCTCAGATCACAGCTCAGTTGCAGCTCCCCCAGCCGTGGACCCTGTGAGTAACAGCTCACAACACTCAAAGCTGTTCTTTATAACTTCATGTCAAAATCTACAAGCTGGGATGAAACTTAATCTGAAGAAGATGGAGGTTTATTTTCAAAATTCAAGCACATAAACTGAATCAAATGGACTTACTGCTAGCAATGCAGATTGCATTTGCAGTCAAGTGTAGTTTTTTCTATTCACATTACATATTCTATAAAAGCAAGTATAGCATAACATAGCCAAATATATTCTGTTGACATCATTGCCCCTTCTTATTGAAGTAGGGATGGAGTGCTGCTAACTTCTAGAAGATCAGGAGCCATCTGTTTACGTAAATGCTTATTGCCACCTGTTCTGTGACGTTGTTAAGGGTTGATTTTAGGGTAGTTCTGACCTCTTTTGTCAAGGAAGCTAAAGAAAGTTACTACGGAGGACATTGGTAAAGACTCCTAAATTAGAAGTTGTGATTGTAATTTGCCATTAAAAACTCAGTTACTGTTTGCAGACCTCAGAATTTCTTCTCTCATCTTCCTTTGTTGCTATCTAACTCTTTTTCTTAGGGCAGGAGGGAGGGAAAAAAAAAAAAGGGTGCTGTTTTCTAATAAAAAGATGCACAAGTCTAGCTTGTGGAGCTTCTAATAAGGTTAACCAGAGTCCAGAGTTCATGTTTGGCTGGCAGGCATTCTTACTTATCCTCAGGCTTTATTTTCTGTAGTTTATTCCCTGTACCATGGAGAAATAAAGGTAACGAAGAAGCCAGGGTGTAGCTGTGGAGGAATCAGATGTTCTCTTATGACACACGTAGTTCTGTCTTGGTTTTCTTCTCAGTCCTTTTTCTGTTGAGGCAGGAAAAGAAACCAGAAACACCAAATCTGTCTGTGCCCCATAGGTGTGTCTCACTGCCTGCCATAAGCTGATTCTTGTTGATGCCAGAGCTGCCTCTACCTGACTTCTTCATTAGCCATAGTTTTGCCTTTCTGTGTCCTCATCAAACAGAGATGGCAGCTCCTGATGGTCTGTTCCTCTGAGTTCACTTGTGTCTTCATGCTAATGTTTAAAAATACGGGGTGCTGAAAACATGGCTGAGGGGAAGAGTCATCTAAAAGCAGGCAAAGGGGAATAGAATCAAGGGATCAATTCTGTAATGTGCTTATTAGATAATAATAGAATTGAGCCAAAAGATAAATCCAGATGCAGACAAAAGGGATGTGGAGTCAAGTGCCTGGGTCTGCAATGGGCTTGTTGGGTAGGAGCAGTGGCACCAGAGGGCTGATGGCACTTTCCTGGCCTGAGAAAATGGAATCATCACTTCTCTCAAACTTGATGGACAAACCTCTTTTGTGTAAATCAATAACTAGGTAGGCATTGCATCAGCAGCTTGCATGATTCAGCTCGCCCATGTGAGATTTCGATTTCCTGTCACAAGTGAAGAGTAAGAGCAAATACTGTACTAGCCACATTAATTTCATATCTTGCATATTAAAAAAGCTAAGCAGGCAGTGGGAAGATGCAGTACGCTATTTCTTGTCCAAAAACAGAATAGAAGCGAAGGAGCCTAGAGAATTCTTCTATCAGAAGTGCCTGGGCTTGGTGTGGCACTGCTTTTCTTTAGAATAATTATTTGCCTTCAGGGGAAAGCTGCTCCTACTTACTGTTACAGAGCACTTGAGGATAACAGTGGGGTGCTGTCCAAGGCCAGGATTAGGCAGCTGCAGAACACTGAAGATTTTGGATATGTTCCTGACTGGATGCTTTGTGAAACCAAGTAATATATATCCAGGTGTTATTGTGTTGGAGGAATGGGTATATGTTACTGACTTTACACCTAGCAGTTGACTTCTTGAGCAAGCTCATCTGCCTTCTTGCAGCACAGAGTGTAAATGTAGTCCTGCCTGTCAAGGTAGTTCTTGAGAGTCTTTAGAAGGGGCAGTTCTTTATTTTTCTCTGATAGATATTTTTTATTGCCCATGCTGCCTGCCATAAGGCAACATAGCTTTAGTGCTGTAAGGAAGGCAGTGGATTATTGTAGATATGATGATAGGCATTTATTTAGAAAAAAGTTTTTTAAAAGTCTTACTTAATTCCAATTCATGGAATCTGAGTAGCTGAAGCTAACAAAGCAGTGAAGACCACCAGGCTGGTGAATGATTTGAGACTGAACCAAAATGCTTTATTCCCTAGCAAGACTTTGTTCCTCAAGAACCACAGTAGATAAATGGACAGGTCACAGAGAGTCTCAGTCATTTCATTTCCACATCAAATAATGATGTGCTGTGCTTAGTGTATTTTTTCGTGATGCAGTACTGTTTGAAGCCTGGTGAAAATGTTCTTTGAAGGAAGAAACACGGACACTCAAAAAACTACCTTTGAAAACAGATTTAGAACTTTTTAATTTGCTCTTCCTCTAAGCTGTGTCTTTTGTGAGTTTTTTATTTAACTTAAAGTTAGGTTCTCTTAACCTTATATCTAATAATTTGTCAGAAGTTATTTTCAAATGTTCTGTTATAAATACATGTTACGCTGCAGTGAGGGAAGAGAGTTCAAGACTGACAGCATAATCTTTTAATAATTTGGAAGTCTAGCTTATGATTTTTTTGCTATTTGAAATTGCTCTAGTGTTAATGGAGTCCATTATGTACATGGAAAATAGGATGATGCTCTCTTTCTTTCCCAGAAAAGATATTGTCTTTGCTAATGGAGTTGCATCATAAATATTTTCACTTCTTGTTATACATATAGTAAACATTTCTACCAATAAAACATTTTTCAAACCTTTTAGTTGGTCTGGATTTTTCATGAATGTAAAAGCAAGACAGCAATTCAAAACATTCCATGTATGTGTTTAAATTTCCAGAAGTAGATGGCACTGTTGAGGGTGGACTGTGAGGAGTGTAAGAATTTTAAAAATGTAATTTGTGATTCAGTTTCAGTCCACGCATGTCTTCATGAGCAGTCTATTTAGGAAGAGTTTCTCTAAAGATTTTTGTTATATGGCGTGAGAAGTAATCCACCATAAACATTCTCAGCTGTTTGTAGCCAAAATAAGTTAATTAGTTAATTGATTGATACTTGGGTAATTTTTGTCTTGACATTTACTGAGTCATGCTGTGTTCTGAAACTCTTGTAGGTGTTTGACATATCAGCTAATTCAGCTAATGCTAAAAATACTTAACGAGATAGAATAAGAAGCTGATTTTCAGTGCACTTCTGGAATGCACCTTCCAGTATCTACTCATTGTCCAAACACCCAGCAATCCATGCAGGACAGATTTCCAGTGAAGTTTTTGCTTCTAAGGGGCTCGTTCAGCTGGTCCTAACTTCTTGCAGTAACTGTGAGCTGTCTTGTGGAAATTGGCTCGATATACACTGTGTTTATCACTTGGATAGGTTAGCTGCTAGCACAACAGGATTAAAAACCAGTAATAGATTGTGTAGGTTCTGCCATGCCTGTTGAATTTCCCCTATGGGATTTGATGGAAGAGTTCACAGAGCAGATTGGCTTTCAGGATGGAAGAGAAAGTACAGAAAGGTTACAATAGTAAACAAATGCTGGCCTGCAGCATTCAGAAGGCAGTTTTGCTAAAGGCTAAATTATGTGTGCAGTTGGATCCGAATTTGAGACACTTCGTTGTACTTTGTTAATCGGAACAAAAATGAAGTGGAAAAGGTACATCCACCGAGGAGTGAGGGGAATTCAGTCTGTGGGATGAAAACTTGAGAAAACATTTCAGCTGCATTTCAGGAAGCTTCAAGACTTCTATGAAATGCAGTACTTGTCAGATTGATTAATTGGTGCTCAAGCCTGTTTTCCTTTTATCCTTTGAAAATACAGCTGTCATGCTTTGAGCTCAATAATGATGCTTTAAAAAACCTAGTTTTCTAATACATTAGTTTTCTAATGTGCCTTTCTGGTACTGTGTATGATGGGAACTTGGTGCTGCTGCCTCTGCAGGTTGTTTTCATCCCACTCAGGGTCGTACACGTGCAGAAGGACTGCACAAACACCTGAGTTAGACTCTGAAAATAGTTTAAACATAGTTTAAACATAGTTTCATGTTTCCAGGAAGACATTCTCCCTGTGCAGGTGGAGTTTTTTTGGTGGGACCTCTTGGGGTAGGACAAGGGGTAATGGTTTTAAACTGAAGGAGGGTTAATTTAGATGAGATATAAGAAGAATTTTTTACAGAGAGTGTGGTGATACACTGCAGGGGTTCAGGGTCAGGTTGGAGAGGACTTTAAACAACCTGGTATAGTGAAAGGTGTCCTTGCCCATGGCAGTGGGGGTGGAAAAAGATGATCTTTAAAGATCTCTTCTAACCAAAACTAATACATGATTCTACAATTTCCAGATATTCCAGGTGCTAAACTAGAAATTTGCTTCTCTTTGCATTGAAGGGCATACAGCTCAGAATCATCAAATTGTGTTTCTCTGCACTCTTAAAATCCCATTTGTCATTATGAAACAAGTACACAAATGACAAAACTACCTTTGTCTTCTATGCAGCTTTCAGAGAATACAACTTCACTACTGCAAGCAAAGTGTTAAACTCTAGGAAACACAAAGCTGGACAAGAGTGTGTAATGTCAGCATGGGGTGCTACTTGGAAAAAATGCAGATAGTGAAATGATTTCATGTCTAGCAATGTTTCTTTGATGTTTGTTCACTTAATCTGGTAGTTGAGTATCCTCTGTTCACTGAGGACTAGCAGCAGCTCATATCACTGTATCTTACTCCAGTTTTATTGTAAAGGAGCTTTTATAATGGCCCAGAGCAAGGAAATGTCATCTCAAAAATGGAATGCCTAGTAATTAAAACGGGTTTATTAATTGCGAAAATCACACCATTCAATATTTAGTGTGTTTACAAGCATTTTATTATCATAAAAATAACATTTTAATATGGAGCCTTAGTAAAGACCTTTAGAAGGAAATGAGGGAATCAAGTCAGAACTGATGTAGAGTGTTCTGGACAGCACCAGAACATCAGAGAACAAATGAATAAATTATAATCACTGTTCTAGAGAAAAGCCTTTAAATGAGTTCTATGGTTACTGCAGTGACTGAAGGCATTTAGATATTTAAATATCCAGGCATAGATGGATGCAGTGACATAGTAGTAGCAATTATATCTTTATTAATTGACTTAAATTGCACCTGTGCATTATGAAGGTGGCAAAAATATGACCCTGAAAGTTAAATTATTCATTAATTTAGTTATTTGTATATTCTTTGACATTTACATTAATCCCTGTTTTTAGGACAGAGGAGAATCTGTTTGCAGGGTTGTTTGCCAGTTTAGCAGACACTTTAGCAGAAGTGTCTGCTGACTCCAGTCTTTGTTTGAGCTCAAGGCACGGTGCAGTTCATAAACCTAACACTTGGGCATTGTTTCTGTTCTCAGGCAGAAGGGAAGAAATATGTCTTGTCCTTGAAAAAAAATTTGGCTTTTGGTCCTTTGTGATGGAACTGTATTACCCTGCTTGGTGAGGAGAAGCTTTTGTGCAGATTACAGAGTCTCCATTTCTTTGTGCAGACATTGATAAGAATTGTGATTTAGTTTATCTTTGACTGCTATTTACTGAGATTTCTGTTAAGAGAAGCTAAGGACTAAGCACTCATTGTGTGTCTAAGGGTTGACTTAATTTTGTTTAGGTCTAAAGCCACTGGTAATTTTATTTACAGTTTCATAATAAATTGATATTTTTTTCCCATTCTATACATGCAGATCTGCTGTTGAATGTCAGGGAAAATTTGTTCTCAGAAAAAGCTTTACACAAGTGCTTCTTATTTTTGGCTCTGAATCGATCTGCTTATCTCATTTGTGGTAGGAAGTGAGAAGGTTGCTGATGTTTCATAGAAACAAAAATTTTGATGCCAAAGGTTTGGAACTTTCACAATTTTTTTTTTTTCATGCTGCAAATAGAGATCCTTCTCAGTGATGATAATACCAGATTAAACTGTATCTTCGTCTCTCTTTGTCATGTATATGAACAAATAGTGTTTTAACTCTTAGCAGTCCACTGGTTTTTGTTATATTTTATTTTGCCAGTAATCTCTATCTAACTACAGATGCTTTCACTACTGCTACTATTCAGGTCTTATCTGTGATCTATAAAAGAATCCTTGGCAAAAAAATTAGTGACGCTAAAGTGGATTCCTGCTGTGTTTTCTGGTTTCATACTTTCCCTTGTGCAATATTTGTTATTCAAGTGAGCTTTAACACTTATGATGAAGTCTTAAAATTGTATTACCCATCTGTAAGCAGCCATTCAATGTCTGATTACAAAATCCACTTGAGCTCACCTGAGTGACTCTCCACCCAAGTTCCGTTTATGAGTTACTTTTTAATTTTCTTTGTAAGCAGCTTCGTTTGAAATAAGCCTTGGAGTAGCAGGTGGACATGGATTTCTTTTCTCTGACCTCCTTAGTGTTGGGACAGTTTTTTGAGGGCAATATCTCATACTCGACCAATAGATACTTTCATTTGAGATTGTGCTTCAAACTTAATGAGCCTTAAACATTTTTCTTTGGAAATTGCTTTTTGCAAAACAAGATTATAACTCTGCATTATTAGTAAATAAGTGATTTTTCTAGAGCACATGCATTTTAATAGTCTGTTATTGTTCATTTGTAAAACTTTGTATTTTCAGCTAGTATTTTAATTTAAAAATATTTTATTTGTGCTTTACACATAGAAAAGTCTATATTGTTTTGGGTCAAGAATCAAATATTAATACAGATAACCTCTCTTAGGTTTTCCACCTCACCCTGGAGGTTCCTGTCTGAAATAAAATCAGATGAAACTTTCTTCCTGGTTCTATTGCTATGAAGCAATTGTTTGTGTAAATGGAAGGAACTTAACACTTATTGCTAAGTTTTGTTAATCTCTGTCCCTAAAAAACCAGGGAGTTTACATTCCAAATAAAAATTAATTAGATTGTAACATTTTAATGGGCATTAAACAGCGTTTACACAGGTATAGGTAGGTATTTTATGTTGCTTTGTTCTTTCCCTGTGGACGAGACAGTTAGACAATGTCATGTGCACAAAAATCAATACAGTTGGAGATCTGAACGCTCCAAAGCGAGCATCAGTGTTGCAGGGAATGAAGGTGCCCTGCACAACCCTCTGGTAAGTTTCCTTTTTATAGCCAATATGAAATTGTAAGTTTCTTTGCCTGCCCAGATTAAAATGCGGTTTTTGCTACTTGCCTGGTTCCACGAGCAGTTCCATTCTAGTCTGTCTCACAGTGTAGCCTTGCTAGGAGGGGTTAAGTTCAGTGTCTTCTGTGTAATAAATGTCTGAATAAATCTGTGAGGAACTGACAAACAAGAAAAGTTTGGTTTGCTGATGTTATGGATTAGGGTCTTTAGCAAATCTGAACATGCACCCTTTTTAACCATGTAAAACCTAATAGACAAGAATAGAGAAGATAAATGGCTATTTGATAACACGTAGGATGCTCAAGAGAATTTGCAGTAATCCTAGTCTGTGATGTTGGGACATAACACATGCTTGCCACATCTTTTGAAAGAAAATCTTAAGAGAGAAGGTGTTTTGATGTCTTAAAAAGTCAAAATTTATTACAAATCCCTTCTTTGGGGGGGTCATATTTCTTTTAATCCTTACAGTGTATGAGTAAGGATGATGAATTATAGAGTTGTTTTGTTTTATCTGGCCAGGAGTTAATTTCCCTGCTCAATACAACCTTTTAATGTTTGCTGTACTCATGCTAGAAGAGCAATGATAAAGGAATGATGTGGCCTTTAATGCTCGGTGTCTTTGTTCAGACTGGTTTTGTTGTCAGTGCAGCTCCTGAGCCTGGTGTGGGGTTTGCAGTCTTGATAGGTTGATAGTGGTTTCTTTGAGCCTCTGTGAAGTCTGATACAGACTTTAGAAGCTGTTTCTTTTCCTTCCCTTGATGAAATTCATTTGGTTTTAGGCATTTACGAGCTGAATTCAAGAATGTGCTCTTCTCTTTTGGCTGTTGGGGAGATCTTGAAGTAGGGTTGAATACTTTGTTTAATCCATTTGCGTTTTCATGTAAGCACAAAACATTCAAGCTGATATAATTTAATCATCAGTTACCTTGTCTTCTAGACCGTGCTTCCATTAGGAATAAAATGATTCTGCATCTCAGTGGGCCTCAGAAAGGGGTTAATAAAGTACACAGTTATAAATATTTACCTTTTCTTTTTAACAAGTTTTTTCATGTGATCCTGCAGCTGGGACACTTCACAACAAAGTTAACAGCACTATCTTCCCTGAAACGTTAAATCTTCTAATTCATTTGTTCAAATCAAACATGCCTTGTAGTTGTTTCCTGAAGAGTTAACAAGAAAAGAAATCTCATTGAAGAACAAGATAAGGGGGGGGTGTATCTGATAGTATAGGCTTCTGATACTGGGTGTTTTAGGGAGCATTCCTTTTTATTCCTTGTTTGTTTGGTTTTAACTGTGGGATTTTTTGTTTTTAACACATAAAAATTTAAGTTTGTAACTTTTCTGTCATCTGTGTTAAAACTGCTGTTACATGAGTGTAGAGAGGAAGCTGAAGGTATTCAGAATGGTAAATGTGTGCATGATATGTTGAAAACATCACTGTGGGAAATAACATTTGTCTTTGCAGTAATTTTGAATCTTAATATTGACACTAAGTTCAGTTTATGTATTTATTGTCGTAGGAATGTTGGAATTTATTGTAGAGTTCTTCAAATAAATCTACTGCAGAGAAAAATAGTGCAGAACTCCCTTCTGTCTTTAAAATACTGACACTTTTATATAATGCAATACATTCTGTAAATACATGTTGTTGATGTCGTAAACCAATATATTATAGCCCCTAAGAGGCTATGTAGATTCACTGTAATTTTCCTTGATTCTGCTGTCTCTGACATTTTTCAGGGTGCTGCTGGCAAGTACATGAGTTAAGCAGATACAGTTAAAAAGAGACTTAGTTGCAAATTTTTATTTGGCCTACAATTTTGGTCACATGTGGGCTCACCCCAGCTTCCTGATAAACTGCTGGCCCTCTCAATGTGTAATACCCAGACTGGAAAGTTAAGGCAAATTTCAGTGCTAAATACTAAAGCATAAACACTATGATTCCATTGCTAATTGCTACTTATATAGATAGATATTTGGTCTGTGATCTGTTCTCTAGACCTTTAATTTTCAGTGTATTTTATAGTATATTAGAGCAGGCCTAATGGCAGGGTCAGATTTATCTGTCGTTAAGGGTATGCACACAGATTATATGAAGTGATGAGGAAAGGCTGAGAAGAAAAAGAATGCTGCTCAGATATGCACACAGCCCTGACACAACAGGCTTTTATCTTTTAAAGGACAAACAGTTCTGTGTTAAAAAATAGAAAATGGAGCTTTCAATGTTGACTATTTTTGGTGCTTTCAAAAAATTCAGAAAATATCAAGTTTACCCTCAAGTTATATTGCTCATTGGTTATCTTCCTTACAAGATGGGCTAATAACAGTGAATTCTTGGCCAGATTATTGTAGTTAAATTTTCATTCTTTCCAACAGTTTGCTAGGATTCACCTGCAGATGACCTAAGTTTTGTTATGCTCATTAGGCTTCATAAAAAAAGGTTTCTCATTTTTCTTATTAACAGATTTCCTGTTCATGGAAAACTTTTACGTAGATTCCCCACCCCCTGGCTAACAGTTTAACATGTTTTGACCTGCAGACTTGAATATTTCTCAGTCACAATTGAATGCTTTTGCTTTTCGTAGAGATTGAGGCAGTTTGTCTTTGATTTAATTATGACAGAGTTACATGCAAGGAATTGTCCTTTGCGTGATCTGGCAGTGGTCTGAATCTGATGTGTCAGTCTGACAGTGTGATGCTTCACCTGGCAGTTGAAGCAAAACACAAATCCACGCTTGGAATATTCACCTGCCTTTTGTAGATTAAAGACCTGTGCTGCTCTCTTGCAGCACCATTACATGAACAATGGGGAAACAAAAAAGCTTCTGAAAATCCTTGCAGTGGTTTATGCGCTTTTTCTATTTTTTCCTGCTTTAATTGCTTGTACAATGAGGACTGAGAAGGATCCCTGTTCCTTCCTCCTGAAGTATCAGGATTTTAACAGGGGATATTGGTAAGATCAGGCAAATTGAGAAGCACATTTGGCTTCTTGTCTTTTGTCTGCATCTCCTGTGACAATCTGGTTCTCCCATCTAGCTGAGTGTGATAACCCCAACGTGAGATGTCGTGCAAGAGCAACAGGCTTGGGTGTTATTCCAGTATAAGAACTCTTCTAGTGCTTTTTCTATGCAAGTGTGGTGACTTGAGCTGAAAAATGCAGAGCCTCTTAATAGTCAAGAAAAGCTTTGGCCATTCTTCTTGGTATCCTGATATTTCAAGATATATGAGCAGATTTTTGTGTACCTTTGTAGGGAGTGATAGCAATAATCTTTGCCTAGCAAATCAAGATTATATGACATTTTTATCTTCAGCCCTAAGCTTTGCCGGAATCAGCTGGCTGTTTGAACCTGATTTTTAGCTTGTGGCAAAAGCCACGAGCCCAAAGTAAATTAAATTCTTTATCACCTTTGAAAAGAAATGAATGGAGAGAGGCTCACAGTCCTTTTCACACGGTGTGAGTAGAGTGTTACGTGCTCACTAATGCTTTCATCTCTAGGGTTGTAAAATTTTTTTCTTTTGAAGAGTGGAAGTGGAGTCCTTAAAATTATGGCAGTTTGTTCTGTTTAATCTATTCTTCAACCACTTGCTCTGGTAGTTTGAAAGCATGTAAGCAAAATCTTGCTCTATAGCTGCAAAGAGTTTCTTTATTCATTGATTTGGAATGTTGTGTAAGATTTTTGTGTTCTTTGTGTGCATTGCTTTGGGGCAAGGACAGGGAAATATCTCTTCCTCTAGGTTTTTTCCTTCCTTGTTTGAGAGTGGTAATGTAATCTGCTTTTTCCATGCAGTTCATCTGTGATCTGCAATATCAAAGCAGGGTTTTGATGGATGAGTGAAGTAAATTGCAGTCTTATGAAAGACAGCTCTATTGTTATTAAGCTAAAACTTTCGCTCTTCATTGTTTTGCTGACACAATATGGGCACAGCTCTTAGAAAATGAAATTTTAAACTGTCTGTGTTGCACTTAGCATTTTTAAAAACATAATAGGCTGTCTCAGAAAAGTGCACTTTTTAAAAAAAACTTCTAAAATAGTATTTAAAAAGTGACTTAAGCAGTTTATGAACCTGCAGAATGTGATTGGAGGCCCCTTTCTTCCAGACATGTAATGCTTATGTAGTCTTCTGAATATTGCCCAAGTGTTTAATGTCCTTAACAAGAAAAGGGTTAATGAAGAGGTTTCCAAATGTAATATGTACCAAATCCATCTTGTCTAGAAGACAGCCTGGATTATTTGGTGAGTGTGGGAAGCTGTTCTTACCTTTCTAGTATTCCTTTCTTATCTCTGTGGTAGAAGTTTTGGTGGAAAGCTGAACCTGGGGACAGCTGTCACATGGTATGGCTTTTTTGAGAAGTAGCTTATGGCACTGGGCTGACCTCAAAGGTGTGTGTGGGCAGGGTTTTGTAGTTGATCAGATACTGTGGTAGGAGTAGGTGTGCCCTTCAGCTGGGGAACTTTTGATTGAGATATCAGATCTACAGGACTTGTGTACTGTAACTCAAGAAGACACATTGAGAATTGTAATTATTTTTGCCAATAAAAAGAGACTGTGCACAGAAGGAAAGGGGGAAGGGTAGGGAAATAGGCACATTCTTTGCCTGGTAAGCTTTGTTTATATATTGTGTGGAGAAAGAGACATGTAAAATACAAAAGTTGCTTGCAACATGAGTTAGAGTACTTTCGTTTCTGGCTTCAGTGCCTTTCCTTACCTGATGTCCCAAGTGAGTGAATGTTCTTATTTTGTTGCACTTCACTGAAAACGATTGGTGAGAGGGGTGTGTGTGTGCTTGTGTGTTTGTGTATGTTGAAGCGGAGGTGAATATGCACCTGCAGGGGAAAAACCAAAACAACAAACCAAATGAAACCTCCAAAACACCAACGGACACCCCCAAAACCTTGAACAATGAAGTCTCAGTTAGAACACTTCCCTTCAAGTTAGTCTTTGACATTTTCATTTTAACTGCTGCTGGTATGCATGGGGCCTTTCAACACGTGACTAGTTTCAGGGAAGTAGCTGGATCCTGAAGGATGCCAGAAATATTTGGAATTGAACCATCAGGAGTGCGAGAGGATAGGCTGGATGAAGTTCTTAAGTAATTTGTTTGTAACCTGGAGTGCCCATGTTCGTGTTGGTGGTGGGGTTTTTTTGGTTATTTTTGGAGGTGTGGTAATTTCAGACTGTCACAGATGGTAAACATGTGCCTGATTTCAGACATTAGAGGCACAGGACAGGCCTTATTAGAAGTGTGTGCATGTTTCTGTCCTTACAGTCATATACACAAATATAACCATGTTCTGCCATCCTGGGCAGAAACAGCAGACTCTCTGCCCTTGGCCTCTGCAGCTTTCAGAGTCGCCTGAGCTGGGAGACTGCTAATGCTGCAATTTAATATTATTTAGCTTACTCCCAAGTACAGAGGGAAAGACAGGTAGATGCCTTTTCAGCTCTCCAAATGACAGAAGAGGAGAAGTAGAGGCTGCTGCAAACGAAGGACTTCAGTACCTTTGTGAGGAAGGTCAGAGACAAATGAAAATGTGACTCTCTTTGCTCCAAGATGTGTGCAAGGAACCATAAGACTTAAACCGCTTTTCAGCTGAGCAGTTTTTTCTATCCCCTCAGGTCACTTGTTTTTGAGCCCCTCCCCACTCTTGCCCCAGCACAACTGTTCCCAGCTGTGTGAGCTGGTGAGTGAACTGACCTGCTCTGCTACCCAGCTGTCTCTGGTGATCTGGGTTAGACACTGGCGACTGAAAGTCTGACCAGAACCAGAGAAGAAGTTGTATCCAGAGCAGCCTGGGAAAGGTGCACCACTGAAGCTGATGTGGAGCAAAGCATTGCTGTCCCTCAAACAATAACAAAGTTACTCAGTATTATGAGGTGCCAAAAGATTTCATGATTAGAAGGAGATGGGGGGTCTAAGAAGGGTTGAGAATGAGTGACTCAGAGCTAAATGAGAGTTCTATTTCAAATCCCAAATCAGTTGTTTTTGTTTGTTTTTTTTTTTTTTTTTCATATAAAACCACTTTATTCATCTCCCCTCCCTTCCCCTTGAGGTTTTTAAAGTGTGTAGTCCTGGTCTGGATTTGACAGTTTGAGGGATAACACTATAGACTGAATAGATTTGAATTAATGACTTTAGAAATAGATTTTGACTGGAATCGGCAAATTTTAATTAAAAACCATAAGTGGTAAACTAGTTTTTTATTTAAACATAATTTGAGACTATGTTAAATCGTGTGGTCATGTATCATGCAGGGAAAGTTTATTTTCTGCCTCAGAAGCGATTTTTATGAGGATAAGCATGGTTTGAAGTGCTGTATGGCTAATGAGAGGCATTTGAAATAAAATGGAGGAGTCCATTAAAGCAAGTGGAATGTTTCACGCTGCAGAGAAGGGACAACTTGAACAGTTCATCTATATGGGCTATAATGGAAAGTGTCGTATCTTCAAATCCATGTCTGGTAGCAAAGCTGGTTGTTCTTCTTTGGGTGTGGAATTAGAGTTTGACACCTCCAGAACAATGAAAAGCATGAGGAAAGCAGTGTGGTTGTGCTTGACACTGTTCTGCCTACGCAATTTTGACTGAAATTTTGCTATATGCTGTGAAAGGAATTCACATGTGTGGGAGTGTTTCTGACAAATACATGTCTAATTTTGTTTGTAGTAATAACAAAGACATGACACAAAGGCTGATCGTTATCCTAGTTATTAGTTTGTTATGCATATGGTCTTCATAGAGCTGTAACTTGTAATAGGAGTTTTGGGTTGCAATAGACATTGCAACAGTTTCTTTATAGGTATATTACTCATAGACTGGATGGACTACAGACTGAAGAAGATTGGAGAAAGTACTTTTGATTTAGCAGGAAACAGCTTTAATCAAAGCTGAGCCTGTTTTTTCAGTGCCATTTTCTCCTCTAAATTCTGTAAGAGAAAAGAACTGCTGTAGCATAATTGCATTTTTCTGACTATTATTAATGGTATTTCTTGCAACAGTGGTTCAAGGACCAGAGTTGCCAGGGATGGTGCCATGTGCTTTCTGTGCAGCTATGGGGCACCAAAGAGGGGGATTTACAATGTTAAATGTTGTTGTTTTGGTTCCCTTTTTTTTTTTCCCCCCTTTTTTGGGGTGGGGTGTGTTTCTTCATGTTTTTTTTAAACAGTCTCTTTTATGCTTTGGAGATTGCATGTTTCAGACAGGGGATACTTGGCTGCCATTAACAAAGTTCTGCATGTTTTTCTTCCTCCAGGAGATGATAACAGAGTCCACTCCGCTGCGTTGCAGGAAGCTCAGCAATCCTGACATCTTTTCATCTGCTGGGAAAACCAAGCTCCACCGTCAGCTAAGTCAAGATGACTGCAAGCTACGAAGAGGTAGCTTGGCAAGTTCTTTGTCAGGTATGCCATTCTGTAAAGACAATATGACACTTTGTTAGTATTAAAGATTTGCAGCATTGTTGGCATAACAGTCATAATAAAAGATACTGGTAAGTCGACCTCTTGCTGTCAGGACATACAAAATTTTATGTAAGAGAAAGATGCAAAAAGAAATATCAGTAGAAAAGAGTGAAAAAGCCTGGATTTAGAGTGAAATTTTGTATGTTGCCCAGAGTGAAAAGTTAAAAGCTAAGATTTAATATGCAAAGTTAAAGAATGGAGTTGTGGAACTTTAGGTGACCCATTGGTGTATTCTTATCCCTTTTAACATCAGTGTTGAATGCAAGCTTGCCTACTTTGCCCTTTTGTGTCTTACTGGGAAACGGACTTTTTATATCATGTTTGAATTACTATTTAGTTTCTTTTTGGCTTCAAAAGCACCGTAGGCAATTGTGATTCAAAGTAAAAATTTTGCTTGATTCATCACTAACTTGATGGTTTTTTCAGTTTGTGTAAAATTTGGGTTTTTTTGTGAACATAATATTCACCCTTGTAATTGAATTTAGTTTGTCAGCTGTAGGACCAAGAAGCGAGCATAGGCAAGTCATTACCCAAAAATGGACCAAGTTCAGTAGTTTTCTTTTTTTTCAAAGACTTTGTTAGTGGGCTAGGGGATGGTTTCACAGCTGTTTGAAACTGATAACAGAGTCTGTGGTGCTGGAGTGGAGCACAGAGAGCTGCATGATCAGTCTAGAATGAAAGAGCTGATATGCCTGAATGCCACTGTTACTCTGTAGGGTTAAGTTGCAGCCCATTTCCTCCCTAATTAGGCTATTTGCCTATTTGCATGTTAGTGCAAGAACTGGAAGAGTTGAAAATTCTCAGGTGGTAGGGAAAGAGGAAGAAGGTGAAACCACCTTTTTTGGCATCAGCATGGGCTTGATTTACATGATTGTGAAAATACATCCAGTCCTGGTCCCTTGTCTTTTATCAGAGGAAGATAAATATTTTCATGTTTGAGGTGTTAGATGTAATAGAATTAAATAAGCAGTAAAGTATGTATGTTTTATTTTGGCTTGGCCTTGGCTTAGTGTGTTATTTGTAGTAAGTGGATAGTTTCCAAAAAATGGAAACAATCATAATGTTTTGTTTGCATGTAAGTTTGTTCTCCAAGGTAGGTTAATCTTTAGAGGACAGAACTTTGTGAACTACACAGCTGTTGACTGACTGCAATGGCCTAAGTTAGTACTGTAGCTTTTTTTCCCTCTTGAATAGAAGAAAGCAAAGTAAATAGGAGGAAGCAGGAAAACTGGAAGGTCTGTTCTCTTTAAAAAATAGTTTTTCTATTTGGAGATTGTAATTTCAGAACAAAAAATTCTATATTCTCCAGAATCTGTTGATTCATCTTAATTACTTTTCAATCTACTATACCTGTTTCAGGAAGGGGTAAAGAGCGCCAACAAGATCAGTCTGACCCGACTGAATAGAGAAATTGTACCGGTTTAGATGTATATTTTCAGTGTGGGTGTTTGGAATGTGTGTAGAACTTGATGCATGACAGGGAAAGGCTTTAGCTTAAAGTTCCATTCTTAAAATGATACCACCTAACTTTTGCCAAATAAGTTTGAAGAGTGTAGATGACTGTGCACGCAAACTGGTTGGCTGAGATTTGACTCTTGATGGAATTCTGCCCTCCTGGATTCAGATTGTGTGGAACTCAAAGGAGATATTGATAACTACATCTTAAAGAAACTTAAATAAAGTTATTCTTGTCCTCAAGCATGGGTATTTTAGACTACTAGATAATTATATTATTTGACTTGCTATTATAGGATCTCTTTGTTAGTGCTGTACAGGATGAATACAGTAATGTCCACTTCTGCAGTTTTAGGTGCCTGCAGACAAGATGAGTCGTTGTATTTAAATGTTATCTTGAAAATGATGAAGTCATGACAATCATGTCCACAGCTGTAAGCAGCTTGAGTGGGACCAGGAAGAGGGCACTAATATGTTGTGTCTCTGTTTGCTTGACAAAGTTGAGCCTGCCCATCTCTCCTACACTCTGACTCATTCTGTTGGTGTATACTTGGGTCATTCTTGTAACTATCACAGAAAATTAATGTTAACAAGTTAAAAAAAGAAAAAACCCCACCACTTCCGCTCCCTGCCCTCCCCCCAGCATCATGCCGGGTCACATTATGTGACAGTCTTCCAAATATTGGAGCCACTGTTATGGAATGAATGTAATAATTCACATCTAGTTCTAAGGTGCAGTTGAATTTGTAAACAGTTTACTGCCCCTGAGAGAACAAGTTTTTTTCTGCAGCATATTTGTGATTAAAGGCGTAGCCTTCCTACTACTTACTGCAATAAATGTCTCAGTCCCCTTTGATTCCTGAGCATGTAGTAATCCATTGAATGCAAGAATCTTTACTGTGCTTGGAAGGGGGTGTGTTATTTAGTCCCATCGTCCTAATTTTAAGGAAAAGAGGTATTATCCTCTGCCATTTTGCAATGGGGAAATTGAAGTACAGAGATTGACTGACCAAACTTAGAGAGAAAGTCATCTGGAAGCTAATAACTGAACCCAGATTCACAGACTTCTTCATTTATGTGTTTTTAACCACAGAATCTTTCTTCTCTTTTTTCTTTGTGGATGACATTGTACATAAAAGGAAGCTGTCAAGCTCTGTGGAGTCAAAATATGACCTACTTTGACTTCGGTTCTTTTTCATTGCGGAAATTTACTGCTTGACATTTTTCAAAAACGAGTGTTGCATTGACTAGAAAATATGTATTGAGCAAAATATCCATCCATGGTTCAAAGCAAGACAATATATAAACATACACTATATTATGTTACAGCTGCATGAAATGCAGTACTCAGTGCTTCAGTGGTAGGAGAAAGTAGGGATGTCTAGATGACCAAGCTATTTAGAGGAAACAATATTTTACAATTAGGAACGCATTTTCAAAAGAATTTTTAAAATTATACTAAAGAGATTTTGCCTTCTTTTATGGCAGCAAATATTGTTTCCTTTTTAAGATGAGTGGAATATGGAAATTTATAAAGTGATAGCAGTCTGTTTTTACAAGGGTTTTGGATTTCCCCATTATCTCATAATGTAAAGTATATTTTTTGGAAATCATTAGTTATCAAACATAATGAATTTACTGGTAAGGTGCTCTTACAAGTTTTAACCTACCAAAGTATTGAAATTTCATTTTTAATTAAATACTTTTTCTTCACGTGCAGTATTTGTTCTCAGCTTTGTACTTTGAACTTGCAGACTTGTTTAAAAACAAGCTGATGGTATTTTGATTTTATTTTTAAAGGAAAACAGCTACTTCCCTTGTCAAATAGTGTCCACAGTGGAGTGGGCCAGACGATATGGCAGCCTCCTGGAGATACCTCCAACCTGGTCCGCATGAGAAATCAGTCTCTAGGACAATCTGCTCCTTCACTTACTGCTGGTTTGGTGAGTGAATCTGGGAATACTCGTGGTGCTTTTGCTATAAAAAGTGATGTGATCCTGTGCTTTAGTTTTTACCTCGTTTTCCCTGCTCCTGCTCAGTGAAAGCAGCATTTTGTTCCTGTGAGACTTTTTCGGCTACAGGGTGAGCTAGGAAGAGAATACGTTCATCCTGCTTTAGACAGAAAGCAAGAAAAGATGTGTGTTGAAGGATAATTACTTTTTGGGAACATTCCTTCTCAACGCTACTTAAGTTGCCTGATGCCTGAAAGAAATATCGTTGGAAGTCTAGGAAATGTGAGCATGGGAACCCAACCATTTCAAACAAGTTTAATTGGGAAGTAGCTTTCTGAATATCTACCTCTGCCTGTTTCACTTGGGAATAGCTAGAGGCATGAATCTGAAAGGGATAACTGTCCAAGGAAGAGCTGGAGCTGACATTATGCTCTTTGTTGTTCCCGTCAAGAGGTTTCGGTAAAAAACCTTTGCTAAAATATTTTTGAGGAATGTTGCATCTGCTAAATTAACATTTTTTAAGAAAAGAGTGTTCTGTATGGGGGGACACACACTCAGGTGACTACATCAAGTCTGAGCTGCACACAGAAAGGAACACGTGTTTTGTTTGTAAACTTTCCTTAGTATCCCTAAAAACCTAAAATCAGTGCTATGTGAAGTGAAGAAAAATCCAAGGGTAGGAAAAGACAGTTATTTGTGACAAGGCATATATGCAACAGAAATTGTTGGTAAGTAGTAGATTAAAGTCAAGGTTGAAATGTTTTTTTGGTGAACGTCTACGGAGTTATTTGTATAACAAGTTTTACTCAAGTGAGGAATTTTTGTGTGTGCTACTTAGAGTGCTGCAAGTAACTGGGTAAATTTATGTTACATTTTAAGACTGTTTAGAAGCAATGACCCTGTGTACCTTGGATAAAGCCCTGAGAATTTTTGGGGGTTCCTAGACAGTTTGGCACCACCAAGCTATGAAAGGAAACTTGAATCTTTAAGGTTCAAAAAGTCACACGTCTGTGTTACAACTAATTTTGATTTCACAATGAAGTAATTGTAGTCTTGATGTTTTCAGACATATTGTTACTATATTGAAATTCTTCTGATTTGATTTAATTGTGTTGTATCTTAATTTGGTGCCTGTTCAGTGTTTGCTTTGAATTTATGCTCTCCCCAGTGGTTCTAAATTCAATGATAACAGAAAGGGAGAATGCTCACATGGACTTGGCTATAAGTATTTATCTGGCGGGGATAAGAAAAAGTAATATGTTAAAACACAAGCCTTTTCTCTAGAGGCAGTTAAATGCCTTGAAGCTTCATAACTTAGGTTAATGAAAATAACTGTACTTTAAAACAAAGCACTAATTCTCAGATATTTAATTTGGAGTACTAGGTTGTTGCTTAACAGCTGTGTGCAGCTCAGTGAGCTGCAGATGTTTGCATGTTACAATTCTGCATATTACTCATATTATACACTGTGTTTTCAGTTTGTTGTGGCAGTGTTTGGGCTGTCTGTCAAATGTTCTGATATGTAACACAGTGCCAACGAGTTATTTTAAAATAATTTAAAATTCTCTGTTCCTAAGTAAGGCAGAGAAATTCATCTCTAAACCAGTTTTTGTCCCTCTGTGATAATGTTTAAGTGTTGAATGATATGATCACTTTCCTATCTCTGTATATTCTGTGATGGGCTGTATGTTTGTTACAGTTGCAGTTAATTAAGCCTAGACATTACAAATTTTTATGTGAAGTGGGTTTCAAAAGCAGTGACTAAAGAACATCACAAGATGAACACCTAATTAAATGCAGTGAGTACTGGGATCTTGGAGTCAGTTACATGTTTGCAGCTGTTTTAATATGCTTGTTTCACAAATTAAAATAGCAAAAGGTCTCTTGCCAGTATAATTAATCTCCTTTGAAGAATAGCTCTATTAAGAGATGAGTAAGTTCAGTAATGCAGAGTGTCATTTTAATATGCCAGCCTTGACTGCTAGAGCATTTAATTCTTCTATTATTTGTTATAATACAGCAGTTGGATAGCTAGAGAGAAGTGGAGTGTGATTTAGGAAAGGCAGGAAAGCTGTGTGCATTGTTTCTGCTCCCTCTTTCTCGGTCTGCAGGTATCAGTAGATTTTCCTTTGAAAATTGCTTTGTGGCATTCAGTAATGTGTTTTTTTGCCTTCTAACCACTACTAATCCTACAGGTTGTTTACTGTGCTTAAATGCATTCTTTTCCTCTTTAAAAATATTTACAAGGCAAAAAGATAAGTTGACAATAGCAAATCTACAGAAAGTAGTTTTCAGCTTCTGAAACAAGCCTGATAGCTAGGCTACTTATCAGCTATGACTCCAGAACTGGGAATACATCAAATTCTAACTTGCTAAACTGTATAAATGCAATTTATTGTTGGGCAGAATCTTTCAGCTCATACATGTGTGATAATCTGGATTAATGTGCCTGCACAGCTGTTGCCACTAGGTCCTTGACTTGAGAAAGAAGCCAGGGCAGAGTGAATGCTGAGTGCTGTCATTGTAGAATGAAAGGTGTTGATCTGATCTGTGTGCCTTCTAAATATATGTGAGGATTTCAGAGGATGACCTTCAGCTCATCATCTACTTTAAGACGAATGGCTCTGATCCTATGAGATTGATTTCTGGTGGGGAGTATCCTATTTAAGACTTTTAAATCCCTAAGATAGCTGAGGAAGTAATCAGAGGAAAACACAAAGCATCATCATGGGCATCTCAGTAGTACTTCCTGCTGTCAAGACCCAAATACGGGAAAAAAATTGGGTGCCTAGAATGCACGTTAAGGAGGGTAATTTAATGGAAAATTTCTTATGACTTAGTTTTGGGAGTTTATCTAAGATCTTACCCTGTCATAAAAAGAGTTAGACTTTGAACTATGTTTGTTTTAAGGGGTGTCAGAGAATCCTAGAATCCTGGAATAAGCTGAGTTGGAAGGGACCCACAAGGATCATTGAGTCCAACTCCTGGCTCTGTGCAGGACACACCAAGAGTCACCCCGTGAGCCTGAGAGTGTTGTCCAAACATTTCTTGAATTCAGACAGCCTTGGTGCTGTAACTATTTCCTTGGGGAGCGTGTTCAGTGCTCAACCACCCTCTGGGTGAAAAACTTGTTCCTGGTATTCAATCTAAACCTCTCCTGAGTCAGCTTTCTCCTGTTTCCTTGAGTCCTGTCACTGGTGATGGAAAAGATCAGTAATGTGGATGCATTTTCTTATGAAGAAAGGCATGAAGAGCATCAGGGTTTCTAAACTTTAGAAAGGAAAATTACCTTGTGAAAAGATGGTTGTGACTGTTGTGGAGGTAGATTGGGAGTGTCTTTCTTGCAGCTGTTAATTTTGACAAAACACAGTGTGAATGAAACTGCCAGGAGCAAGGTCATAAGGTGCTAATATTCCATAGCTGAGCATTTATTGGTGGGCAAGGGGTGACTTTTCCCTCATGTTTATTAAGGACAGGATACTTAACTAGAGCTCTACACTAATGCTGAATATGCTTCTTTATTTGTGGAGAGAAATTTTGTGTGTGTCCCATGTCCTGGCCCCTCACAGAGAGCATCTCAAGCACTCTCTCCAGGGTTTTGTGAAAGAAACATCTGATAATGTGCAACCCATTAATTAGGACTACGTCTCATATGCATTGCTCACCATCTAATGCCTGGAAAAGTTTGAGATGTTCCAGGAATAAGAAACCATGCATGTTCCTTCTGCCAACTGTGGTGATAGGAAAACATTTGAAGAAGCTTGTCAGTGGAAACTTGCATATGTTTGTGAAAGAGATTTTGAAATTCCTTTTTAAAACACTTACAAACTCTTATTTTCTGAAGTGCTCCCAGTACTGAACTGAAACCTGTGGTACTCGTTGAACTGAAAAACTGGACAGAATTTTTAAAAATGAGATTGAGGGTTTCAGCCGGGTGGTTGCAGTTCCATTTAGTGTAAATTTTCTTCCTTATATTCTGTACCACATGGGATGTGGTCAGAGCCAGTTCTTCAGAGATGAAGGCTGCTGACTAAGCAGTTGGTGCTGTTAATCCTCCGATGCCAAATTTGTAAGATTTCATTGTAGGGTAAGTCTCATCTTCACAGGATAATTTCAAATGACTGAGGGTTTTCCGTTTACTTTCAAACAAAGTGAAAGTTGAAACAAAGTGAAATAATTGCATATTCATTGTGGTTGTACACAATGCCAGAGAATTCACCTTTCTGTCATCTTGTTCTAGAAGAAGTCATTAAAAACCTAAGCCTCTTGGATTTTGAATAATAATCTGGAGGGTAGAAAGGCTCAAATGCAAAGATTTGAAATAACTCTCAACTGAAGAACTTCCTCTGTTGACCAAGACTCGGGCTGATTTATTGTGAACATTCAGTTCCCCAAAGCTGCGTGGATTAGGCAATGCTGAGTGGAATGGGGAGAATGGGTCATCCTTGTGATGTTGGGAGCCTGGTGACAGGCAGACCTCACACACTGTGGCACGGTACTTCTGGTCTCCAAGCTGGGGTGTGCTTTTTAGATGTAGGAGACAATATTGACTTTTTATTTTCTAAATTTTTGCTCCTCTTCTTCTTCTTCTATTGTTTTTTTTTTTAAATTTCATATATTAGGAATAGAATCGATTGTACCTAATATATAAACATCCCCTAATAGCATATTTCCCCTGTGCAGAATGCTGTTTATTAGAAAGAAAATTAAGATTTGTATTGTTCCTGGCTGTGAGGAAGAGTGGCTAATTGGCTACAGATTTGAGTTAGTGAGTGAGGTTATTAGAAGGTAGGGAATTCCCTTTGAATTCATGTGGAAGTGGAATCCAAAGGCTGGGCTTTATTCAAGCCTGTGGAGGGGTCTGTGGAGCTGGGTTGCCATCTGCTGGTGTGCCAGGGGCTGGGGACAGGAATCGTGAGCTCCGAGATCCAAGCGAGTTTTTGTCAAACGGTGTTAGGGATCCCCGTAATCATTCGTGATTTTACAGCAGGGGTATGTTCTTTCTGGGATCTTATCCCACAGGAATCACTTGTTAATAACTGGCCTTTTCCTTTTAGCGGGAGTATGAATTCGCCTTGTAATGCCACGCTGTGGTTTGAAGCATCCTTTTTCTGGTAACAGAGAGATGATGGTTGGGACATTTACGAAGAAAACAAGATTTGAAAAGAAAAAAAATTATTAGTAGCCGATTCTATAAATAAAATTGGGACTTTCTGGGTCGCAGCTGCGTGAGTTGCGCTTCGGCCTGTGGCCTGGTGGTGGCGCTGCAGGGCCGGGCGTCTCCCGAGCTGCGTTTCCCGCCGGGAATGTCGCCGTGGCTCCGGGCTGGGGACAGGGATGGCTCCCCGCAGCTAAAGGACACCTTAATTCTGTGTTGTTTGGCAGTTCAGCACGGGAATTAATAATGCAAAAGGCCTGGTGAAGTGCAGTGGAACTAGAAGTTCCAGCTTCAATCCCCCTCCTAGTTATAAAGGGAAATTCTATCTCCTCTTCTCCTGCTGGGTCCCCAGCGCTTTAATGGATTTACTGTTTATTATTTAGGATCTCTGCTTTATGCAGGCACCTGGGTAGTGGTTTTTAGACTCACAGGGATGAGGTCTTGGAAGGAATGGAGTTTGCAGTGGTTGGCAGACACCAGATATCTGACTAACAAACATTAGTTTGCAAGGTACAGCATCTGCTCTCCACCTCTGCTCGTTGTGTGTGCTGGAGGTGAGGTGAGTGCAGAGAGCTTAGAATTCCTCCTCCTCACAAAAGAATTAGATACCATCTCTTTTTATTGAAAAATACAGCACTAGTTCAGCGACAAACCATTAATGGCAGTTGTGCATAGTGCTACCTCCTGCTGATTGCATGGATACTTATTACAAAAGCAGGCATTTGAATCTGATGGGAAAACTTAATTTACATTTGTGTCTTCTAAAACACACAGCTGCTCTTTTCCTAAAATGTTTTGTCATAGATAATATTACTCTTAGTTTGCGTTTTAGGTGATAACATGTTGACCCTTTAAATGTTTCTCAATGCAGATGAATATAGTTTTTTTTAAGAATAATCATGAAAGTAATAGGTGATGAAGGCTATAAACTATTTCAGGGAGTAGAGAACATTCAATACTTGACTGTGCAAGTAGGATTTCATATTTTTATGTTGGTAGAAAAAGAAAAGACAGCAGGAGCTGTGGCTGCATGAATGAAGGGATTTTATTACTGTATGAAGACATGGAAACTGTATTTCAAATTGGCAGTTGTAATAACCTGAGATAGGAAGTAAGTGGATTTCCAAATTAAGACCATGTGTGAAGTCTAAGTTTATGCATACTAATTAGATATTTGCATGGACATACGCTGCAGAGTCTGTTGGTGAATCTTTGGGTACATTATCAGTTTTGGAATTTGGACAGGGCCTGAGGATGAAGTATGGAGCAAGTTGTACACATTTGGCAGTGTTTAGAGTGCTTGCAAGGACTTACCTTTGTCACAGCTTTAAAGGTGTCTCTGGTAGGAAACCAGAAATGGATGTGCTATGACTGGGTGTGTTTTCATGATAGATTCAGGACACTTGCTTCACACTGGCATCCAAAAATGAGAGTCCTGGTTGGTTGTTCACTAGGAAACGTCATTCTGAATAATTCATGTAAAGAACAGAAAATTATTGTGATAAATTCTGTACTAAAGTTATATTTCTGTATAGTGCATATTACTTAAGCATAGTCAGCATCTTGCTCTGAAGAGACTGCAGCATATTACTTAAAACACAGTCAGCATCTTTTTACTCACTTCAGTTAAGTGAATTCCATTTTGGAGTGGACTCATTGGCTTAAAGGAGGTTTTCAGATATGAAAGAAAACGTGAACACCCTTCTGTGTAACCTGAGGCTTGTCAGTGTAGGAAATACGAATTCATAAAACTTGCCTTGTGATAATTGTTAGGCACTAGACTGTCAGTTTGAATGATTGCAGTTCTCATTATCTTCAGATGCTGCATGTTATTTTTTTTGTCTGTGAATATGTTGAATTGATTTTTGGCACAGGCAGTCACTTCTCTTCCTGACAGCAGCACTATTGTAGGTGTAAAGTGAGAAACTGCTGTAGTGTGCATGGAAAATTAGCTTTTTTGCTTGGGGAGCCATGGGGAACTTAAAATGCAGTTATTCAGACTGTCTTGAACACACACTATTGAAGATTGAGGCTTTGTTCCTTGAGTGTTGTTCTGTGGTTCCTAATGACCTCTCTATAAACACATACTGATGGAGACAATAAAAGTTCTGTGTTTTAATTTAGAGTAGTGGAAAATTTGCTGTTTTATTTTTGGCAGATATTTCCGTAGAAAGGCACTGTGAGATGTCTGCATTTAGTATTTTAATATGACTGTCTTCTGTGTCTGGTAATACTTCTTGAAATAGTTTCCTAGGATGTGATAATAGGAGGATTGGTCTTAAAACATGAAATAGTTTGTTTGCTTAAGTTTCAAGCTGCTTTCTTTTAGAAATGCAAACTGTTTTGAGCCTTAGGACATTTATAAGAATCCCCTGTAGCATTTTGACTAAGCAAAAGCTTTGGACATGCTCTGTAATTAGTAGCATAATCCTCCATGTTTGGCTGCCACTTTTTGTTTGGTCTGTTTTCCTACACTGTGTCACTTTGGTTTATCCAAGCCATGCAATGTGTCTTTCCAGCAATCCTTTTTCAGCCCCAGAGACTCAGTGATTGTTTGTTTTACCACTTTCAGGACAGTGGAAATACAAAGGTTTGTGTGCATCACCTCTGAAGAGCTGCAGGTCAGAATCTTTCTAACGACTTAATCTAAAATCCTCATTGCCTTGAGATTACCAGAGGGGGAGAGGTGAAATCTCTTGGCAGAGATAAGGGTAGCCTTGTAAGTGAAACACAAGCCTGGGACTTATGCAACAATCCTGGTATCTGAACTTTGATAAGCTCAGGTACAGAGAGGTTCAGTCCCTTGGCCACCTGAAGAACTGAAAGAACTGCACGTCTCACAGACTTTCTGCAAACCTCAGTTTATTAGAGTTTAGCAGATATTTGGAGCTCAAATGGACAGTGCTGTGGAATAATTTATTGCTGCAGACACTGTATATAGGAGCTGAGGTATACAACGATCTCTTACCTGCCCTTGCTGGGTTATTATTGCTAACCTGAGGATTTCCACATTAATTGTGAGTTTCACACTCTTCCCTGATGGGAGCTGCAGAGTCCTTGTGCTGTGAGAAGATGAGGTATGAAGTCAGAATAACCAATATATTACCAAGCTTGATTTAGAGTCAGAATCTCTAGTTCTTCCCTTTGTGAACAGAAACTAAGACAAATAGTCCTAGTGACCAGGTGCTTTTTTTTTTTTTTTTTTTTTTTTTCCCCAAATTGTTGTTTATTATAGGAGTGGATGAGAAGAATTCCTGTATTGTGGCATTTTGAGTTGATCAGAATTCTTTTCACTGAAAGGAGTTGTGGCCAACTAACTACAAATAGCGTAAAATGTGCTGAGAGGGTGCCTTACTGACTGAGGGGCTTCTGCTTTTGTTACTTATTGCAGTGGCCAAGTTTCCATTAAAAAAACCCAAGATTCTGTGTTCATCATGAATATAAAACCCTGTCATGTTGAGACTATAGTGCGAGTATGCAAAAATATGTCAGTGTGAACTCTCAGCTATTTGGCAAAGGGGAATGTTTATAGAAGAGGATTGAAAGATGTGCAGAGTTTCAGATCTGTCATAAAAGGATGTGAAATGTAATTAACCTAAAATAACCTTTAAAATATTTTTGAGCCTGATAAATTAAGTGAGCTGTTGAGATAACGTAATGAGAGATTTTAATTTTATACCTTAAATAATATCCTATTAAAATCCTCAAGATTTTGCTTTGTGATGGAATCCACTGAGATTTATATTTTCACAATGACCTCATGATTCAGTAACATTGTTAATATATTTGGTGCGTATTTGAGGGGTAAGGTCTAGGTTAATGGCAGCATTTATTCTTTAAGTGCTTGAAGCCACTAAGCTCTAATTGAAGATAGGAATGTTCAAATCTCATTATTTTAATGTGGTCATACAGTATAGTGACACTTAGAGAAGTTATATGATGAACTCCTATGGCAGGGTTCATAATTTGTCCATGAAAACAAATTACTATGTGAAACTTTGAATTAAAATTCTCTGCCTTGGAGTTTAAATAAAACATGAAACTTCAGGTCTAACATGGTTTCTGTATTTGTCTTTGCTCAAATTAGCAACAAGCATTTGCATACCTTTAACACAGAGGATTCTGCTGTGAATTGTTTACGCAAAGTTACAGTGCATGCACTAAATCTCTCGCACAAAGCTGCCTCAGTAGGTAGAGCGTGATGGTTTTGTTTCAGGTAGTTAAGCCAGCAGATGTACTTTTGGCAAATCTGCATCTCAGATTTTCTAAATATTGGTAATTGAAGTGATTTAATGGATGAGCTGTTGTCAAGGAAAATACATGCAGTGCTTATCACAGTGTCAGGAATCCAGGGCTTGGAGACAAAGGTCGGAATGTTCATTCCTGCGTGCATTTCATCAGTGCTGCTAACCTTGGTTAGAACAGTTTGCACACTGGGCTGTCTCCAGTCTGAGATAGATCCTTTTTAACACCTGTCCTGCCTGTTCGATGTTCCTAAGCTCTCCTTTCCCTCCTGTGTTCTCCCAGAAGTGTTTATTTTTCTCCAGGGCTTTCCCTACCCCCAGAAAAAACCTCCCCACAGTAAAATTCAGTTCTTAGTACTTGATGATAGCCAGAAAATTCTGGCTAATTGTGACTTTGGGCTGCTTTATGCACACATATAATTCTACTGTGACCTCCTTAGTCCCTCTCCTTAGTCAATTCTTTAGGCTATGGGCTCCTGGTCTGGGAAATGTAAACACTGTAGAGTTTTATCTTGTATTGTAGCTTTACACCTGCTCAAAATTTGCACTCCCCTTTTCTACTGCACAGTTACTAGTTCTGGTACTACCTTTATTTCTTTAGTATCTCCCTGCTAAATGAACAGTGTTCTGAGTCATGGACTTTTGATCCACAAGCTCTTTGAGTCTGCTTAAATGACAGTATGCAACATAAAAGTCAAGTTTGTGGGTATTATTAAATCTATCAATAACTATTTGTTTGGTTTTAGGTAAGGTTCAGATGTTTTGCCTTAAAATTCATCTATCAAATACTGTAAATAAAGTAAATTGCAGAGTGATACGAATTTCAAATGCGTAAATTTCTTATTGAAGTTACTTCTTGAATCTTACTAGAATTGAACAGGCTAATGAAAGGGAAGCTTGGCAAGATAAATGATTAGGTGTTTGAAAGGAAAGAGGAACAATGTGTAATATAGCAAACATGCGGAACTGTCTGAATTGAGAGGAAAAGAGCTATGTCAGCATTGCCAGATTATATTGATCAAGTATCAGCATCAATCCTGATTAAACAGGCAGCTGTTTAAAGTGGTATTTTTGACAGTGACATCTTTTGTTTTCTATATGATTACTGGCCTGCTGACATGTTTACTTTCTCAATATATTTTACATATTGCATTTAAAATGTTGCTGACTGGGAAATAGTTGAATTATATAAGGCAGAGTAAAAAAAAAAAATCAGACCTTCTTAGGGCTGATATGAACATGTATGAATATCAGGTAATATCTACAAACAAACCAGTTGATTTATGTATCGACTTGATTCCAAGAAAGCACTCTAACAAATTGAACAGCTTGCTTATCTTCTTATTTTTTTATGATAAAGGTGATTCAGAAATCAGTTTATATATATATATACATACATATATGCATATGAGATTTAAAAAGAAAATGGCTGAAAATGTTTGTATAAATGAGTTGTTGAAACCCTTGGGAGACCCTGTTCCATGTGGTTTATTGTCAGAAATTTGTGGTATCCATTTCCCCTGGAAAGTGTCAAGAATAGATTAAAAACTGTTTAAAGGTGCTTGGCCATTAAACTTGGGTCAGCAATGAAGGGATAGATATCCCTTACAGTTCTAATTGCTGAATTCCTCTATTTTTCCATGAGCAACAGGTGAACTGCTCTTCTCCCTGACTTACTATAAATTGCAATAATTCCAAGGGAAGGTATGATGGTGCCTAGCTTCTTCAGTGGAGTACATTAATGATGCATGCCCTTCCATCTGCTGTTGGATTTCTTTTTGTCCCATTACCAACAAGGATTTTACCATCAAGCTTTGCCTCCACTGCGTGCAATCTCCATCTGAGAGTAGTCATGGACAACTGTTCATAATGGTCAGCTCCATTTTTCCCTGCACATCAGGAAACTTCCCCAGTAGCTGGGGTGTTCAGAAGTAGGTAACCACAATTTCACATTCTGGAGCAAGCACTGAAAAGTTGTTTGAACTCCATTTTGTGTTATGTAAAAAGGATAAAGTTGATTTCACTCCGTTTCACCTAAGCTACATTATTGAGCTTATGCTTTGTGTTATAAGCTTCAGTTCTGCGTTGAATCTCCCAGTTCAGAGTAGAGGAAAGCATATAATAATGTTCACTGCCCATAAGCGTAATTATTACACTATTGTATGTTTTACAGATAATTAATCCCATAAAATACTCAAATTCTGCCATGACTGTGCTGAGGATTGCCTGTCTGATTTACATGCAGTTCTGGGTCCAATATCATATCATCCTCAAACTACATGGGAAAGATTATGGAGGCTGGGATTGTGGCTGGGTGGTGCTGCAAGTTTAGAGACCCTACTCTCTGCTCCCTTTTGAAACGGGCAAAGCACAGACCACCAAACATTGAAGTTTGGGTCTAATTTAGATGTATTAATTGAGGGGCCTGTATTAACCACTGCATGGCAGGGGATGCTGACTGCACTGTGCTGAGGAGGATTAGACACCCTGGAACAAAATGTTAGTAGGAGAACTCGCTTACTTCTGTGTAGACTGGGCACATGCCATGCTGGGACATGGTAAGAGCAGACTTCACATGTTCAGTGATGGTTTCATGAGACAGATCAAGCTCCAGCAAAGATCCCATGGGAGGAGGTGTAACATTGTTTGTGTCCATAGCAGTGCTCAGGTAAGTCAAAAAAACACCCTAAAAGCTGAAACAGAAACAGAGGTATGCAAAGCTAAAATCAGTACAAAATCAACCTGCTTTAGTTTCAAAAAGATGAACCGATTTAGAAAGAGAAGCTTGAAGAACAAGGAACATCAGTGAAGAGACCTGCATCTTCATTTAGCCTTCACAGAACTAAATTAAGGACCACTTCTTCAAAACACAGGAATGCAGTGTTCCCCTGTCTTACCTATGAATAAGAATTAAGAATGGTTATAAGGAAAGCAGAATGGTGAGGAACAGACCAAAGTAGGTTGTTAATTCAGTGAGCAAAAGGAGATAATGACACAGCTTTAAAATAATTCAAAGATGAAATGTGTGAAATACTATTTGTGCTGTACAGCCAATTGCTTGAAATAGTCTGAGGACTGGAAACTGGCAACTTGAGAACCAGTCTTTGAAAAAAGGGATCCTCAAGAGATTTGTGTAGTTAGAATTGCAGGTGTTCCCTTCATGCTGTAGTTGCCTAAATCCTAATTCCTACGAGCAAGTCATTCAGATCACCCTGCCAGTGTTGACCTCACTGCTTATATTCTGCTGTTACAATATATCTGTCATCAGTGGCTTTATATTTATTTCTAAGTCACCCATTCAAATCATAGAATCATAGAATGGTTTGTGTTGGAAGGGACCTTAAAGACCATTTTGTTCCAACCCCTTGCCATGGGCAGGGACACCCTTCCACTAGATGAGGTTGCTCAAAGCTTCATTCAGCCTGGCCTTGAACACTTCCAGAGGTGTGACACCCACAACTTTTCTGAGCAACATGTGCTGGTGCCTCCCCACCCTCAGAGTGAATAATTTCTTCCTCATATCTAATGTTATATGCATGGCTGTTCGTTTGACATGGAAAGGTCATATTCCCTAGCAATTCATCTGACAGCTACTTTTAAAAATTCAGTTGATTGGCAGGTTCTTAACCCAGAAAGTTTTGCTGTTTCACAGAGATACATTTTCTTTAGAATGAAGTTTTCAGTCAAGCTGTAAGCTCTAAACAATTCAGAGCCTGATGTTTACATGTTTACTTGATCAGCAGAGACAGTAATTTGAAGCCCAACCTCCACCTCTCCCATCTAAAAGCACTTAGGAACTCTTCTCAGAAGCCACAGTGATTTATTCGCAACCTTTTTTCTGATGAAAATCTCAATAACTAATGCTACGATGCTTCTTCTACTTGTTCTTTGGAAAAGCTGATACAGGATTGAAATAATTATTTTGCCTTGGACATTGTCCTAGCTGCTCTGAAACCTCCTCGATAATCTGCTTACTTGTTTGGCTGGGTAGGAACGGACTTTGGCTTTTCCTCTGCTTCCTGTTGCAAAAGCAGCTTTGAAGGCAGTTCTGAGAAGGAAAAGGAGCTGCTAGCGTGGGAAATTCAGGAGCACAGGACAGAGCAAACTGCTACAATCAACTGATAATGCTGATGTCTGATAACTTGGAGGTATACTTAGAGTGCTGCTGCTGTTTTCATGTTTGTCTTTTGTTGTCCATAAATTTTGTTGTCCATAAATACAAGCTCACACTTGTATTTAGTTGCTTTCTACTTCAGTGACTTCAGAAGGAAACCTAAGGAGACAGGGATTTCTTCAGCTTCATTAACTATTCTGGAAAGAGCTTCTCCTTGCCTTGAATTCCACCTTGCCTGTAGAGATTTGTGTTCTGCTATGAGATCATTCTGTCAATATAGGCTTGTTTACTTCACAACTTCAGCAATTTTGGAAGGCTCCTTTCAATATTGAAACATCCACCTTTTGCACTAACAGCAGCATGGAACTGTGAATTGCAACTGATGACTGTCAGTGTTTCTTTCTTCTAGGAAGACCTAATGGTTTGGTAGAATTGAATTCTCTATTTTTTTAATGTAATTTCCTGTGTTAATTGGTTTCTTGCTGGATCCTGTCAGCCTCACTGTGATACCAGCCTTCTGAGGAGCTTATTTTGTGGATGCATTTAGAAAAGGCTCTCCTTTCATGGAAAGAATTTTCTCCAGGGATGCTGCCAAGTCTCAGAAGACCAAGAAACGTTATGGCTTTGTATTCAAGTGCAATCTAACTGGCATTCATCATCATTTTGTCACTTTAGAGCAGGAACAGCTCTGTAGATGAATATGTGTTTTTGGCATTGGTTTTAACCAAAATTGAAAGTAATGGTATGAATGATCTTGCCAGAAACACAGAACAGTAGTAGGGAGTCAAAGTTTCTCGTATTGTTCCTTCTTTCCTGGGAACTTCCAAGCCTCTGGCCAATTTCATCCAGGCTTGAAAAGAATAAGCAATGTCAAAAATAACTGTAATTGCAATGCTATAAGAATTGGAAGCGAGTAGGAGACACCCCCTCGCATTCTCTCAGTGGCAGTCAGTTTGTTGTTTATTGTCGTTTGGCAGCCCTGTTTGACACTTAAATGTGACAGTGCTGGATTAACTGGGGGAGGTGCTGTCTCCAGTTGGGTGGAAGTAAAATAGGAGAGCCAGAGTTACCTCTGTCAGGACTCTGAGTGAGCAAGAGACAAAAAGCCAAACTCAAATCTGTATGAAATTTGGCGTCTTTAATTCTTGTTGCTCAAGAAGCAGCTTGTTTATATTGCAGTAATGAAAGAATGTGGCATCCTTCTGTTTCCAGAAACATTGATGTTCATGGCCTAACTCTGGGCAAGGCAGGAAGGGCAGCTTTTGAAATCCATCCTTGTTGTCATTTTGGCACATTGCTTTTGCTGTGGCAGGAGTGGCAGAATGCTGCTCTAGCAAACTGAAGATCTTTCCATGTGGTTGCCTTTGCAGTGTCCTGTGGTTGTCCTTGCACTGCAGGGTCAGCACAGGGAAGTGATGGATGTTTTTCCTGGACTGTAAATCTGAAAGGAGGGAAGGGAACCCTCACATTTCAGTTGTGCATATTGGAGCTGAGCATACTTGTGGCATCATCTGCAGTTTATTTCTTTGCTTTTCACTACTAACAACATTACAAAAATTAGTATTCTACAAGCTTGAAAGACAGACTATTATCTAATTGGCTTTTGGTTAGGAGGATACTGATTTCTAGGTCAATGTAAAACAAATGAGCATTTAAATTGAAGAGGAGCAGCTGTTCCAAAGCCCCTTTCCACAGTGCCTGGTTTTGTTAAGGATAATTATGTCTAATTTTAAATTATGATAGCTTTGAGTATTGAGCTTTGCCTTGTTACATCCACTATCTCATTCTCCTTCATCAGTAAGAATGTTCTATCATGGAGCTAGGTTTCTGATTGGATTTATTTTTCTGGGCCTTTTGAATTATGAAGAGAAATACAGCTTTAAGGGATGGGGTTTTCAACACTTTCATGCCAATGTTACCACACTCACATTTTATTTTTCGAGGTCTCAAAACTGATACAGCGTGTCTGATTCCTGTGGAAAGATACTGCTGGGAAAATACATATTTATGTAAATGTGTAAGATTTTTGTTCATATTTTTAGCTTGAAAATGGAAACGTCAGATTCTAGTGCTGAAAAATCCAAGAAAGCTCTTGTCAGCCTTGGAAGGAAACATATGCTAAAGATGTCCTGTGGATTACGTACTGCTTGTTTCAATTAACACATTGATATTCTCTGTCAGTTCTAGAGACAAAAAGCCCAGGTGACAATTCAAATGATGCATGAAAATAACATTTCAATTTTTTTCTGGTGAACTCAGATTTTTTTTTAAACAAAGAACAAAAGATTTTAACTGTTTTGGTCAATGTTATATTAGTAACAAAGTGGAGTGTCTGAATGCTTTAAAGAAATATGTTGTTAAGACACTGCTGCTGCAATGAAGCATATTTGTTTTTCTGAAACATTTGCTGCTGGACATGTATTGTGTCACTCGTAAGAATTTTGTGTTTGAATATAATTTGGAGTAAAGTAACTGTATCAAGAAATGCAAAACATATATATTTGCCTATTAATTTGAAATCCAAGCATTTTTTATGTGCTATTTTTATGGAAGGAGACATGTCTTACCCTTTTCTTTTAAAATAATTATTGTCACACTTTTCTTGTGAGAAACATTCTTTGAATCTTTTAGGTGAACAGCTTAACTGTCTTTTGTTTCCTCTCCCCTGATTGAATGTAAACGGTTCTATTAAAAATACCGAAAAAAAAGTTTGAGAAATTGCCAAATTACGATTAGGTCTCATTTTAAAAAGAAAAATAGCTATCAAATGAAAAAAAAAAAGACAACCAGGAGAGCTCATAAAAATGGGAGGTCCAATGCAGATCCTGGAGAAAAGGGAGAATTGAAAAAAAAATAATTGTACTATAAATCTTTGAAATCCTGAATGAATTTATTCTTTTTATCTTTCTTCCAGTTTTTGTTCAAGTTTAGTGGATAAATGTTGGAAAAAAAGGATATCTATAAAAAACCTTTTAACTTGTCCAGCACATTCAGGAGATGACAAAATTGTGAGAAATCAATAGCTAAGTTCTGTCTGAGACCAGAAACGGAAGAATAAATACCTGTCAGAATCCATCAGTAAAAAAAACTGCTGTGAGATGTCTCCCTAGATATCGATGTAAGCTTAGTCAGGTATAAACAAGGAGAGTAGGAGAGAATAAAGCCTTCTAATTCCAAATGTTTTGGCTTATCTTCAAGTGTTTATTTCAAAGGCAGTGTTTGAATGTATATCATGTTGGTCTTAAGCCAGCAAAATGGTACAACCTTTGGAGTCTTGTTTAAGCGCTTTAATGTCAGCTGGAAACCAAGTTAAAATTCATGGTATATTGAAATTAATTGTATGTGGATTAAGTTGGAAAAATAGATTCAGTGCTGTAGACTCCGTTCTGAGCAGTTGTTGGGTTTCATGGCTTTTTTCCTAATGAGTGTGTATGACAGTGTGAATCATTGTTTGTAACTATTTTACCAGTGCAATAGAAGAGGTTCCTTGTCTCATGAAACATCAAGTGTTTGTTTTGAAGAAATGAGTGTCCAAAATGACAAATATCCTACAGATACAAGTGGGAGGAAGATACAGTGAAATACAGCTTGGTTTAGTCTCCTACCTCTGCAATTTGTTGTCCTTAAAACTCTTTAGTGAAACTCTTAGATGAAAAGCACCATCTTTCTATAAAAATTGTCCAGTTGTACTTCAAAGTCAAATGTGGCTTTATTGATGAAGTAAGAATTGGAAGCAGAAGTTTGGGAGGAGTTTACAGAAGAGGGAAGTGTGTATATGCAAACCGCTGCTGCTGTGGTGAGTCTGCGGGAAGGGCAGTGCTAGTGAGGAGTGAGGATGGTGGAGGAAATCTTTTGTGTGTAGTAAAATTTTGGGAGCATTTATCAGTGTGTGTTTGCATGAGATATGAGGTGCATCTGTAATTTGTAGCTTCAGAGAGCCAGTTTCTAGGGCAAAATGGCTTCTGGGCTAACTGGATTCATAATGTCTTTCCTGTGGGATTCTTGAAACTACAGGCTTTGTTTCCATAAACGTTTCAGTAAATGTCAATAGATTCATTTGGGAAACACGCAAGTTGGTTTTGAGTCCTTGAGCTTTGGGTTTGTTGCCATTCTGATTGGAGTTATTAATTGCTGAGGTTTAACTCCTAACAACTGAAGCATGAGGGTTGTCTTATAATAAAGTAAGAGAAACGTGATTTTGGTAATGTCATCAATTGTTCAGTAAACAGAAATTGTATTTTCTTCGGGTTTAAATTTGCAGCCTATATTGAAAAAGGCTTTTCTGCCTATCACAACCACATTTCTTTTAAAAATGGCATTGTGTTTGAAATGTAGCATGAGAGAAGCTGATTTCCATTCTCTTCTAATGGCAGTTCAACTCCAGGACATGAATTTGCTTAGTGAATCCAACATTTTCTGTAAATATTAAATTTAATTGGAGATTCCTTTCCAAAGATGTTAGCTTGAGCCAAAGTTCTGCCTGGAAGCTGGTGTCTCTTCTGCATGTCCCTTCTCTGGTACAGTATGGAAGCAGTTGGTCTGTAGATGAATGAACTCTTTCCTCCAGCCTTGTCGGCAGCAAATTTACATTTGTATGGAAGATGAGTGGGAGTGCCGCCTTTCATAAGGCACTGGATGTGGGGGATGGGGCAGTCTGGCCCAGGAATCTAAACCTAACAAACTGGGAACAGAAAATGCGCTGTGAAAGCCTCAGTATTGTGTAAAACCTTGAGGATTTTTGACATTTTTTCAGCGTTTCTTTTTCTGGGACCAAGCCTCATAAGCGGTGGTTCAGGATGAGTTCCTGCTGTGGTTCATTGCTAATGCACAGCTTTGCTCCAAAGGTCTTACTTTATCAAACTGAATCTTGTAAATAGGCAAGACATCCAGAAGAAATTCAGACAAGCTGTCAGGCGAGTTTCCTTAGGTTGGCTGCCAAGTTGTGGGTTTTTTTCTTTCCTTTTTTTTTTTTTTTAAACAAGTTACCTCATCAACCTTCCTGGTTTCAGTAGTCTGTCAGTGTAGCTCGAAGAGACACGTTTTTAAATCTCCAGATAAACACAGCTTGATCAAAATAAATAAAAAAGCCCCAAGCACTTAAGTTTCAGTTTGACAGCGAAACATTTGGCTCATTTTTTTTGCACAGATAAATGCTACCAAATACTTGAAAAAAAAAAATCACTGAAGTTGTCAGGTTATAAAATTTTGGAAAGTGATCTTTTTTCCCCACCAGACAATATGTTATGTAAGGAAATGTTATAGCTTTTAAGTTTCCCACAGCTTGATGTCTTGTTGCTTTTAGTTTTGATTAAATAGAGTAAAAACTACGATGAATTGGGAATTATGAAAGATGTAAATTTTGAATCTCAGTATTTTAGATCAGGGCATTGGTTCAAAAAATTCCTTCATAATAAAATACGTAATTAGAAACATTGCATCTTGCTGCAGAAAATTGAAAAGCTCTTGGTCTTTTTGGCCTGATTTTTGGATGGGAGCTCTCTTTGTCTGGCAAAACGTGAATTTGTGTTCATCACAATATCATCCTTTTGTGTAGTGCTGACATCCTTTGCACCATGTCTCCAGTGATGGGGCCCTGATTGTGTGGGAGGCTTGCTGGTGTTTTTGTAGTTAATATGAAATATCAAAACTTTTTAAGTGGTTGGTATAAGTGGACTTGATCCTCTGGAGTTACGAGTTTAAGGAGTGCAGCTATTGGATTCCCTTAAGCTATTCTAGACAGCACAGACAATTTTGATCCACAGTGCAATGATTTGATTGCCGAGATGACCTTTACTGGTTTTGTTTTTATGGTAATGGTAGGTTTCAATTCTGATGCAATGGTATGAACCACAAAAGATGTCAGGATGCAGTGCCAAGAACCTGAAATGACTAGAAAGTGATAGCTAAATTATTTGCTGTATTTTAGTTAATTTTTAGTTTTTTCATGGATATTGAGTGATACTTCAAATATCAATTACAATTTAAGATAGGTAGAAAGTCGTTTATGTTCAGCATAGAAAATACAATATGCAAACTGAATGCAGCTCAGAGATGAGCCACGTGATTCTACACAGATATGTCTTTGTGCATATGTAAATGCACTCTCTAATATAGTAGATACAGACTCCTTATTTATCCCCCTTTGCAGTTGCTTTGGTGAGTAGAAAATGTGAGTAATAGGATAATAGCTTACTCAGGAATTCTCAATTATGTTTTAGTAAAATGTGTTGTATGACTTCTAAGGGACTTCCTGTGGTCATTGCTTGTCTGTGAAATTGGTCTGTCCTTGGTCACCTTCCACTGATGCTATTTGAAAACCTGTGGGCTACAGAATAGCTGAAAGAATTGTTGTTTTGATTATGCTGAAGTTAATAGATGGAAAACTGTCATTTTCACCTTGGAAATGTTCTAACCTCTCAGATTTTTTTCTTCTACAAGATAAAGAAGTGATAGATTTTGGTAACAGGCAGTGGAATGGGGTCTGAATCAGCATGAATGAGAAGGGATTTCTTCTTATCAAAAGACATAAAATGCTGACCAGAATCCAAGCACAGACCCCTCCTAGAGACCTCTGAGAGATAGGATTGGTTGCTGTCTAGTAAGTAAAAAGTAAAATTCCAGGTCCTCTTAATATTCTTCAGTGTCGTGTCATACATGTGGCCTTTCCTGGGATAATTAAAGGAGATTGAGTTCTTAAGTCTTTTAACCCTTATGTTTTTCTACCCTGGAAACATTTATTTTGGATCTTTCATTTTATCAATATTCATCTTAAAATACAGGCAACAGACGTGATTTTCCATGGTGATGTCATCAATATCATATCTAGAGACAATACCACTGATTTATAACGTGTAAGTTCTCTTGCTCTGTTCAGAGCTTCCTTGAACTGTCGTAGCTACACACTATTTTTAGAATTGCTTTTCAGTTTACAAATTCACTGTTACACCTTGTTCCTTTTTGGAATTGATGCCTTTTAGGATGCAAGGCACTGTTGTCTTCAGCAAGCATTACCTTTGGACGTTCTACCTAAAAAAAGCCATGGAATGATTACACTGGCTGAGCCCAGTACTTTATCTCTGATAGCAGGTGTCTAAGGCAGGGTCTCTTCCCAGAACACTTGCAACTGTTTGTGACTCTGGGTCAACTTCAGTGTGTTTCCCTCTTTTAAGCGTTCTTGGCAGATTCTTCAATGCATTTGTCCAAACACTTCTGCCCATGCTTGTGATTTTTTTTCCCCTCTGGCCTTTTACAGCAAGAAATAGCCCAATGTGACGGTTGTGTAAAGCAGTTCCTCCTTTTGTTTCTTTAGAACTTGCTCTTAGCCTCCTTTAATTCACCCCAGCATTGGTGAGCTGATAAACTGCCCTTCCCTACTTAGCAGGCTGATCCTTGCAGGAACATACTGGAAGCTTATGGGCTCTTTGCATTTCTTGATGTCATCAAATCAAGATTCAGCTTTTTCGGAGCACTGCAGCTAAACAGGAATGAGTTGGATTATGTCCAGGAGATCCCAACGCTACACTACCCTTTCTCTTTCCTTGTTGCTGCAGAGCAAAGCAAATTTTTTCCGAATTTGTAAATTTGATGGAGGGAGGAAGAATTGAGTTAGGAGCTTACTAAAGTTATTGGTGAACCAGCTTTGAATTCCCTCTTTTAATCCCCCCTTCCTAATTTTTTTAGTGAACTTGAGTGTTAAAGTAGGTATTCTAATTCTGAAAGGATTCAAGTATTACATGACCTCCTTATTTTCATTTCCCTCCCCTTGATAAACAGGCTTTTTGTTAGACCTTTTCTACGTGTTGCCTGTATTTGGAAACTGTTTGGTAAATTTCTTCTAGAATTAACTTTTTATATAATTGATAAAATTACATTTTGTGTCCTTCGGTTTCTTTAATATCTTTAAATAATATATCCTTTAGTGTAATGTCTTACGCAAACACTTTCTCATCTCTAGTTGGAGACTTACCTGCAGACCTTTTAGGATATTAAAATTACTGTCTAAGGGCAGTGTAATCTTTTGGTGAAATGACAGGTAAATTTAAATTTCTAAAGGTAGTGTTTAGTAAAAAAAATTTCCGGGTCAGAGAGTTGCTTTTAAATTCCGTTTGTCCTTTGCTTGTTTCAGTTTGATCCTAAGTATTTTCTCCCATCCTCTTCCGTCATCGATTTTCTGTGGTAGATTTTGCTGAAGGAAGAAAAATGGAGAGTAGATGAGTCTTTACAGTTAAATAGGAAGGAAGAAAAGGTGATCGCTCCCTTTGGGATGTTTTGGTGGTGGTTTTTGATCTGACATTTAATAAACATTGCTTGCACTGAGGAAGGGAAGGGGACAGGGCAGCTGGAGGAAAAGCCATGCCTCTTGTTTTTTTCCAGCAGCCCCAGTTGGCTTCTCTACCCCAGAAACTGGGTAAGTGTGGCAGGCAGCCAATTTGAAAGCATCCTCCCGAAGAAAGCTTGAAATTTGGAGGAGCACAGATGATTCTCATGGTATTTTGAGACTCATGCCAGCCTCAATCAATTACAAGTCACTTGTGAAGACATATTGAGAATTGGCAATGTCTGAATATTACGGTAAATAATCCGGGAAGGATTAGATGTATATGTGCCAATAAGAACGCTTCCAATTATGTTATGGAAATAAGTTATGGTTATATACTACTGTTATCTGGCTTAAACATTTTCATTTAGTAGTTGTTTTAGGAGGAGAATACAATGGGAATGCTGTTGCATGATTGTTAAGATGCTTTGATTCCTCTCACAGAATGTGTTGTTTAATGCTGGTGGGCGTAGAAGAGGTAAGATGAATGATCCAGTTATTGCATGGTCTAATAGAAGTATTTCTAAAATCTATTATAGACTAAAATGAATTGCAAAGTGCAGGTAATGTATGCGAGCACGCATGCCAACATGTTTTGTTTCTGTGAGATTTCCTTAGGTAAAGATAGAATTTGGATGGTACTAATGTTTGATAACTGAAGTTAGTATTTTGTAATTTTTTTCCGAGGAAGCTTATTTGATGGCAAAATGCAAGAAATTATATCGAAATCCGTCATAAATATTATCACAGTGAAGTCCTATGATCGTTTTACGTTCCTATGTGCTTTTAAACAGAGCTTAATCTGTATTTTTATCTTGCGGCTCCCCCCGGTGACACATCCTTTAGTTCTCCCGCAGAGTTTTGTGGCTGGCTCGCTGTTCCCCAGCCCCATTTGCAAAAGAAGATGCTGTTCCTTTAAAATGAAGTGGCTCATGGAGTTGTTTTCACTAGCGCAGGTTTTTATATGGTACAGTAGGCTCCATGCAAATGAGCTCCTGCCCTCTCCGGAGCGCACAAAGGCGCTGCAGCCCTCATTCGGCATTCGCTTGTGTAAAACGGCAGATGGATGGAAGGAGGGACGGCAGCGGGAGGATTTATTAGCTACTCTCAATAAAAGACCACACTGGCTCCGCAGAGGATCAGGAGAAAAAGCCTGGTGAATGGGATTGAGTTGTATCTGCTTTCAGCTGACTTTACAATGATGTGTTCAGCTCATGTGACTCGGTCACTTAGCATGAAGATCAGCTAAAGATTTCCGTGTAAATCTCTGTTCCTTTAAGCACCGCCAACCTGTGTGCTTGTGCGGAGACTCATTTTGGCTTGCAGCTGTCATAACTGTGGGAACAGGAGCTCCGTGGAGCTGCGGTAGGCAGCCCACGGGCTGGGCTCCGCTCGCTGGTGCATTTGCACACTTGAGGATGTCTGGCTGAAATCCCCTCCTAAACACAGCTCTCGATGAAGTTTGATTTACGTAGCTCATGAAATCCTTCAGAGTCTGAAGTTAGGTTCTTTTTAAATACAATGTTTATATTCAGAAGTTATAAATAGACTCTTCCTAAGATTTTATCGGGAGGTGAAATCTGTTGCTTTAGCTTTCTGCTAAAAATTTGAAGGTCGTTGTGGCAGTAGGTTATTCATTGTATTTGTAAGACTTTCTTTTTTCGTTTTTAATCTAGAAAGGGCATGTGTAGGACAAAGGCTTCTTGACATGCTCAGTAATTTAAATGATACTGGGATGAACATACCTAGATTTTTGTTTTTACTGAAATGGTGTTTGGTATAGCTAAAAGGTTTATTGTTTTATTTTTCAACACATGTTGTATGCTCATGTTTTAAAATGGCATTGGCATAATGGACCTAAAGGGGCAAAGCCTTTTTTGACCTTGCTGGAGTTGTCTGTGTGAAGGTAGCTGGAAAACAGAAACTGCAGGACAGACTGAAAAAGCCTCAGCTGAACTGTGCTTTTTCCTTTTCCCCCCACTCGCCTTTTTACCATGGATGACGATGAGGGAAGGGCTACTTCAGACAGCTCTGTCAGTGATGAATAGATGAATGAATTCTTAAATGTTCAGAACTTGCAACATGTGTTCCAGACCCTTCAGCACATGAGAGTCGCAAGATCTCAGCAATGAGCTGAAGAATGTGCCGTGCCTGCTGCATGGAGGAGCCCAGCATACCTCAGAGATAGCAGAAACAAAAGAATGTCTGACAGTATCTGAAGAATCTGACAGTTGCTTTGTCTTGCAAAGGAGTAAAGGAATTTTTCAGAATTGGGAAAAATAAAATTTCCATGGTTTTCATAGCGAGATTTTTCTGTGTTTTAGGTGCCAGGGTATCGTCCCGTGTGCCCACAGTATTGCTTTTTTAGTTAGCGTGACTGTGTGTTTTTTAAAGGAAATGTGACCTGGATTTTGTGAGCTTATTATACACAGTAAATGAATGCAGCTGTTTTAGTTTACTGATCCCTTATAACAGCTCAAGTAAATTGAAATAAAGCAAAAATACGCGTGTATGGGATCTGAATTAAATTCCACTCTTTGGCCTTACGTGGACTTGTGGATTATTATTATATATTTGTAGACAGTTGTGTGTATGAGGGGAGTGAGACATCCAACCTTGGAAAGATTTAGGAAAGTCGAACAGGTTTTTTGCAAAGTGACCTGCTAAATCTGCCACAAAGAGGCAGGCAAAATCACGTACAGATAGTCAGAGACTGTGGCTGCAGTTCTTCATGACAGGCAAGTGAAAGACCATGTCCTATTTTTAGCAAGTGGACGAGGGCGAGTGGGAGGGGGAGAAAAGTTTGAAAATAATGGACTTCTTTAACAGTTAGAAAGGAAAGCTAGTGAGAAGCAAGTGAGCTTTAGTGATCAGCAGTCGAAATATGGATGATTCAAGTATTCTTCGAAGAAGAGGGCTGCAGGTAAGTGTAACTTCAGCCTTCTTTTATTTATTCTTCTGCTTGAAATGTTGAGTCTCATAAAAATGCTGACAGTTGTTTCGTGTAAATCAGGTTGACTGAGTACATATCAATGATTCTAGAATTTGAGGTTTTCTGTTTTCACCTGGTGTATATTTTATAAATTAAAAGCAGGATTTTGTGTACAGTAATAAAATAATTTTTTTAATGTCTTGGATTATACCCAGTAGTTTTGTGACTATTCCTGTGGTAAGAAGTGAACTATAAACTATGAGGCTTACCTTATTTTTGGAACTTCACTTTTGCAGATACATACAAAAATCTGTTACATGACTTGTCAGACTTGCCTTAGAGTAGCCATTTTACTTGAGCATTAATTAAAAATTAAATGTCAAGGCAGATTGAATATTCTCATTTATTTTCAACATATGCTTCTTTACTGCTTCAAATGCACAGTAATTCAAAACCAGAATGCAATTCAACAGTGAAAATAGTATTTATATTTTACTTTCAACAACTGTCATTGTTGAAGTAAATACTCTAATTTGTTTTGAACTCAAACACACTAGTGAAGTTTTATTTTGTACTGGTGCTGTGGAAGTTGTACTCAGTTGCACCGGTGTGACAAACAGTAATCTGTGCCAGTGTCAGTGGTGTGTGATAACTGAACTGATGCTAATGGAATAAAGCTGCTGGAATAAATACAACTGGAAGTGAGTGAGCTCCAAAATCCTGTGTGAGATGGGCAGGGAACAGATTTGTGCTTGAGAGCACAATATTCTTCCCCTGCCCCCACCACCTTGTAATTGTAATAGGATGGTATATAGCCTATTACATACTTGCTAGCATAAGTAATTGTTTATAGACCATGAACGTTGCCTATTAAATTAACCATGCCTGTCCCATTGTTTAACTTCCTCTGAGGAAAATAAATTTACTATTTTAACATATTGCTGTTCATACCTTGCTGATGCCTTAAGGCAATGACGAAGTAATTGTTGCCTTATGTGAATATGTTCTACATCTCACCTTTTTTTTTTGGCCAGCTTATTAATATTACTGAAAAAGCTTGACATAGTGTACTGCATATACCATGGTGGCAGTGTATTAGGATAGTGCACTTCCTCATCATAAAATTAGCTGTATTTACATTATGTATAACTGAGTATATAGGAATAAGTAAAATTGTTTGGGGGTGAATTTTTGGATAAGATTTTATTTATTTTCAGTGTGTTTGATTAGCCAGAGTTTCATAACCAAGAAGGTTGTTTCTGTCCACAGATAATCAAAATTTTTTTTCAAGCCATTTTTTTGCTTTTCTGAACCTAGAATTTCTTGGGGATGTTATATCTGTTTGACATATCAGGGTGTGGTTTTCATGGTAGTTCTTCAAGGGAGTATTGGAAAAGGAAGGGTGGTAGAAGGAGCCCAAATGTCCACCAGTGTCAGCAGAAGAAACTGCTGAGAGTGAGAATGCATTTCCCTGGTTTAACTGTGTAGTATGGTGAAATTCCATCATTTTGGTGGTCTTGAGTATTTACTGTCTATATGTGGTGTTCTGGCTGTCCACAGTTGGGTACATATGTGTAAACGCATCTATCTATCTGTCTATCTATCTGTCTGTCTGTCTGTCTGTCTATCTACACACATGTAATCAATATCTACATCAAAAATGCTTCGGGAAAGTAAGAAAATAGGTTAAAAGGACATAAAGAAATAAGGCAGATGTCCAAAAGGAAGTTAATGCTAGATCTTTTTTTTTCCCCTCTGTATTTTGGAGTTGAATTTTTGGAAGAAATTGTGGCTTGGAAAAATGACCATTTTATAGTCAATTTCAACTTTAAAAACCAAGAAAAAAAAAGCTGTTGCTATATAAATATATTGCCAAGGCAATGTATTTAACTACTTCCCTTTGAGAGCTGGGCGATACTAGTTTGAAAGGCCACTGATGAAAAAATCGGTTTCTTAGTTCAAACTGGATGTTGATGGCTTTTGAAATGAACATCACAGCCCAAATTAGGTCCTCTAATCCAACCTCTCCACTCAAAGCAATGCTAATTGCAAAGTTAGATCAGGTTGCTGAAGGACTTGTCCAGGCTGGTTTTGAGTGTATCTAGGGATGGAGATTTTGCAGCCTTTTTTGGCACCTGTTCTGGTACTTAATCATGTGCACTGTGAAAATCTTGTTTCCTTTATGTTTCAATGCAGGACACTTTCAAAATGTACACGTATGTTTTCCTCGTGCTTCCTTTTACCTCCATCACCTGAAATGCTTGTGACACCAGCACTGTGATAACTTTGTCTTCTTGGAGAGCTCCCTCAGCCCTGATCCCTGCAGTAAATAGCTGTGGGCTAGAGGAAGCAGATAACCTAAAGGAGCAGGAATGTTCCTACATGCAAAGTCAATATACTGGCATGTGGCCCTTCTGTATCACCTTCTTCATTTGTTCAGTCTGCTTTTGTTGGATCCTGTTTGGTGCCACAAATTTCGTCTACAAATTTGTAGTGGTGAAATGTGTGGAAATTTAAAGTCCAGGAGAGGCAAATCAGATTTTCTGTGTACATGTAAGTGCATATGTTTATAAATATACACACACATATAGCATGCTCGCAGTGTGGTGTAGCTGTGCAATAGTGTTGAAAAAAGGCTGAGAAAGAGCTTCTAATAATGGAATATTAATTTCTAGGCTTTCATTTTAGGTAATGAAGTTGGACTTTTGACATAAGTTACTGCCTGAGGACAGGTGCTAAATGGTGGAGCTTTAAGTGGTGGAGCTGTTTCTGCTGCAGTGTACAGAGATCTGTATTGGGATTTTTAAGTTATTTGGTGTTACATAAAATGCATTGTGATGTAGCCACAAATATTAGGAGGCTACCTAGGTTTGTTATTGTTCCCTGTACATTTGTTGTTGCTGGTATTTTAGTGCAGATCATAGCAGTAGTACCCAGTGAGGCCCTGTGAGGATGAGCTGGTATTTTGAACATCATCTTGTACTAGAAAATTGTGGGGTTATTTCTTTTGCATTGCAGAAACTGGTGCATGTGTGCTTTTACTCTTCTCACACATGCAAGAAATTGGAGTTTCTATCCCCAAAATCCTGATGAGTGAATGCAAGTAAGAAAAGTAATGGAGAGTGTGATATTCCAAATTTCAGATACTTGCATGCAGCTTATATTCTGCATTTGTGCTGTGTGAGCAGTATTCAGATGTGGCTGGACATTATCACCACAGTTCCCTACACCCATCTTTTCTTATAGTGTGATATCTCCCTTTCATTTTCTGCTGAAATTTGGGCTAAGTTCAACTAGGCAATTTACTTTGTGGAACCACTTTTGTGCTGGTTTCAGTGGAGATCTGAAAGACAAACTCAAAAGCATCACAGGACTTGAATGTGCTTATCTTGGCTAGTGTTTCTACTGCACAGCATGTTTGGCTAAAATGTGATATATATAAAAAACCATGCCTCCCACCCCACCAGAAGAATGATTCATTAATTTTAAAGATAAATCTAACATTTTCCTCCTGGGGGCAGGGGGGAAATAGGGCATGGAGAGTATAATCCCAGAGTATTTGGTGGACTTGTTTTTGAGCTGATTTATTTTACTCTAAGGATTGAGCACTTTTTTGTTTTCTTCTATAGGGGAAGGGAATCAGAAAATCAGTGGAATTTCTAAGCTTCAATATATTTAACAAGCGAAGGCTGACTGCACTGTACAGTTTCAGCCTTCTCTGGCTCATCTTTGGCCATAATTTAGAGACCCTGAAACCTGACAAGCTCTTCAGTTTTTTCTCTTAGAGAGTGTCTTTTAGAATTATTGAAGACATTTTTTGCTGGCTACAAAGCTCATTGCAAGATCTGATAAAAATATTGATAGTAAGGATATTGCTTTTTACAGTATTTTTATAAAAAATTAAGGTAGAAATTGCTCTCTAAAGATGTAGAAGTTGTTCACAGTGAAGGGAGACTCTGAATGGGACTCAAAATTCGATTTTTCTGTTCTGCTTTAAAAAAACTTCTGAAATATATATTAACTAAGTAATTAGTATCTGCATTTTAAAATGAAGGTTACCTTTGTAAGTCTAGCACGAAAATGCATGCATAAGTACATGTAAAAATCTTCAGATGAGTCTCTTGGATTTGAGTTTTTGGAGCTGTGTGCTACAGGGGAGCCTGCAATGGGAAATATATTAACAAGACTTATTTTATACTGCTCACGGATTTACCAGGAACTTAACTGAACCCACAGATATCTGCTGAGGAGCTTCCAACAGTGATGATGTAGGCAGCACCCCTTATACTGACATCTGAGGAAGAGGTGATAACATGAGAAGATAAATAAAAATGGTTTATTCAGATACTGAAATTTTAAACTCATCTTAGAATACCAGAAAGTGCATACCAGTTTTCTTTTTAGAAGTATTAGTTAAAGAAAAATAATTTTTTTCAGGTTGTCTTCTGAAAGAGGTAAGATTTATTTTCAGGCTTGGTTCCTGTTCCCTCAGTAAATTTCCAGCACCTGAAATTAATTAAAAAGACAGTTTAGGTTCTTTAGCTTCTGTGACAATTGGCAGCTGACAGGAGGAGTGGGATCTGCATTGGTGTTACCTGTGTGGAGGAGAGAAATGGCCTCTCTCTTGTGCAGAGCTTGATGGCTGTGGGTGTCCAGCCTGTGTGGGCAATGTGCTCTGTCTTCTGCTGAGGAGAAGAATTGGGGAATTCTGACTACAGATGAATGGTTGCTAGAATTCATGAACTAGATCAGTCATGAGCAACTTGTTTTGACTAAAGTCAATGGATACAACCTGTGAAGTTTTATTCGATGAGTCTGTTGTAATCTTGTGCTGGGATGCTGTATTCACAACCTGGGGAAATGGATTGTTGTGAAATCTGTATGTTACATCTCATTGTAGGACTGAGGATTCACAGGTATGAAGCCTTGTGAGGTTTTGGTGGATGTCTTCTGGGCATGTGAGCTTTCCCACTGGTTTGATTTTTCAGGATTGGTGCCTGTGGTCCGCTTGGCAATGGAGTAGGAAAGGGAACTAAATTTGAGGAGCATATGCTTCTGACATTCACTTTGAGGACACTAGAAAATATACCAAGGAAAAACTGTGAAACCTCTTCAGATTAAAAGTCCTCGAAATATGGACAAGGATAAAAGGTTAAATGGTTTGCTCAGGCGGGAAAGATGGCATTTAGCTGCTGTCTTCAGGGTATTGTTAAATTGGTTTGATAATTTGCTGTAGTTATGCGTAAATAAGTGCTTTCAGTTTGTCAGTAAGGACTTTGTGAATGCTTGTAAAGCTGCACTAAACTTTTTATTTTCAGGCTGTATGCGAGAAAAGATATAAATACCAGTAATTAATATTACTGCTTCAGGAAGAAAGGTTTTGTTAGCAGGTGACTGCATGAAAGAATGGATCTATGTGTATGAACCTGAGCCTTAGGAAATGCTGGATGGAGGGATTCTTCCCAAAGATAAACAGTGATACCTGTTTCATACATTTCATTGGCTTGAACATGTCAGATGGGCGCGCTTGTTGCCACGAATGGTGTTTGCTGCTGCTGCTGCTGGTGACAGGGGTTGCTGTGTAGAGTGGGAGTGTTTCTCCTCCTCACCATCAGCCACTTGGCGTGTTTCACTGGTGTTAATATCACTGCATTTTGTGCTTGTTTAATGCTGGAAATCCCAAATCTTAAAGGGAGACCAGTTCTCCAGCCTAGCAACATAACATAATGCTGCCATGCTGCAAGACTGGTGTTTAATCTGCTTATCTTTAATAGTCTTCACTGCTTACACAGACCCACTTACCTCTTTAATGAGAAAAAATGTCCTGCAGTGAGGCAGCATGTATTTTGCTTCTAGGCTTATGTCATCAGCCTGGAAGTTGAAATTGGTTAGAGCACTTTTTTATTTTCCTGTCAGTTCTGCTGGTTATGGTTGCCTCTTTGGTTTCTCAAATACATTGAAAGATTTTTTTTTTTTTTTTAAAGGAAACCTAATTCAAACATGCCAAGTGAAAAAATCTAATTTTGAAAAACTATCACTATTGATTGGGAACAGGTAGTCCTCTTGTGTTTTCAAGAGATAAATATAAATTCTCTTTGCATTCTAAATATTTCTGGATAGTAGTCACATAAGTGGCAGAAAATATTTTAGGAGTAGCAGTATTTTAGTAACACCTAGAAAAGGCTCTCTAAAATGTCAAGAGACATTTAAAGTCAGTTGTAAATATGTGGCAGTATTTCCCATATGATTTATCAGTTGGTTCTCTTTTATTTTGTATTAAATTGCTTTAGCCAAGCCATTATGATTTGTTAGTAGGTTTAATGGAAGCAGGTGTGCTTTAGAAATATGAATTTTCACTTTACTCATATCTTGTGAAAATATTGGGTTTGTACTGTAAATAATGCAACAGAGTTCCTTATACTTGGCTTGTGAGCTTTGAAATCACCATCTCTATTTAAAGATCTGCTATGAATCACACTTAGTAGTTTTGTGATTCAGAGTATAAAAGTCTATTCCATATTGGAAAGCTAATTTCAGCTTGAATTTAATTATTGTATACTATAGTAGGAATATATAACACATGATATCTTACACAAATGCTTCTGTATGATTAAATCTTGATGTTTCTCTTTTTTGTTTCAAGGATCAAGAATGAGAGCCAGTAAAAAGTATTCAGTTGTTTCAGATTTTGATGGTCTTTATTCTAACATTCAGCCTTACTGTCTGTAACTGTTCTCCAGTATCAATTTTATTGATATGTATGAAGGTAATAAGGTCCATTTTTCTGTGCATCCTGACATGTTGTCTGCTGTGGGACTTTGGGTGAAGTGCTGTACTGCAGGCATGTCATAATATAGTGAATTAAAGGTTTACTCTTCCACTTTCTATGCAGAATGCTTCCTGATAGATGTCATTGCTGTCTTTTGAATGAATTTCTTATTTCTTAAATAGATAATTGCATTTATGGTTTTGTATTGTTTCTTTTTAGAGACAAGATTTATATATATATCTTTGAAATCTGGGCTTTGAAGTTACCAGCACGTCGTCTATGAATACATTCTCTGGATGGAAAGTGGTTCAGCTTTGCTTTTACCTGGTCAAATCTATAAATCAAATCTGTAAATGACTCATTTTGCTAATAGAAATGCTCCCTTTAAATCAAATTCTTGAAGCACAACAAATGCTTTTGTAGCCAAAGGTTTTTCTATTCAAAATGCTCTTGGATATTAGTGTGATAAAGCCATGTTTGGAATGAAGATGAATCTAAATATTACCTATTGTATGGCACAGCTTAAACAACTGTAACCTGATATAATTACTTTTAAATTACTTTCCTCAGAAGATGAAAATATTAATTGCCTTTGACATTTATCACTTATTTTACATCAGCATAGGCTAATAAATGTCACTTGTACTGCCAGCCAAAAAAAAGGAAATTGTATCAGATGTCACTGGGGTAGGTTGGTGTATTCTGTGAAAAAGGCCCTTTCTGCTCCACTGGTCTGATCTGTGACTTCTCCATTCTGGGGATGACTCCAGGCTGCAGTGATCTGAAATGGAACGAGCCAAGCCCATGGCATCACTTCCCAGCAAACCTGTGGCCCTGAGAGTGTTTCTGAGTGCTTCCAGTGTTATGTTGTTTTTTTTTTCTCCTTAGGTACATGTAGTGATCTCCTTTTGAAAATGTGCATAGTTTTGCTTTATTTTTCATAATTACAGTTTGGCCAAGGTGGAAGAATGCATGCTGACTGGTAGAGAGATCCCCTTGGGGGGGCTAATTGTGAGGTGCCTGTTGGGAGGCAATTAGGATCTTAAAAACCTAAACAATGAGGATAAATTTAAAGGCTGGAGGAACGGATTGTGGTGAGCTATGGGCAAGAAAAAGATTGGAGGTGACTTAAACACGGACATGAGTGATTTTACATTTGAGATTGATTTCAGGCTGCAAAGACTGTGGGCTGACAGTTTATTCTCTCTAATGGTCCCCAGTCATTTACTATTTGTTTTTCTAGCTTTTATCTTTTCCTCTTTCAAATGTGAATGTCAGGCAGCTTCCTGTTCTGAGCTTGTTTATACTGTTTTGGTAGGCCCTATCTTAAAACTCTGCGGACCAAATTTAAACCTGGCAGTTCTGTTGCACTTTGTCTCAAAACATTTATTTATGAAAAAGCACCCAAAACTTCTTGTACTGACATGAGCAAACATTTAAGGTTTTTTTTAAAAACAATTTTAGAGTCTGGGACAGTTTTGCTGTGTGCTGGTTGTAAATTTTGAGAGTTTGACACTGCTGAGCTGATATTTTTCTTCCAAAGTGGCTACCATGAAGAAAGCCCCTCAGGGACATGAGACTACTGTAGACCTTCAGAAAGCAATGTTGTGCTTGATTAAGTTTAGACAGATGATGGAGTGATGTAGTAAAATAATTTTTGTTATGGCATAGTACAACATAGAATCCAATGTAGTACCATTGGGACTGATAAAAATGAAATACTAAAGAAAAACCATGCCCTTACATACGGCTTTCAGCAGCAGATGCAATAGGTGTAATTTAGTTGTGTGGTGCTGGGAACATAATATTGATTTACCATGAATCAAGAGAAATAGCCTGTACCTTGCCTGGCTGTATGGATTGCAGCAACCTTGGGGAAACCTGTTACCTAAAAATGGTGCTGTAACAGAATCCCTTCTTTTTGATGGTGGTGGGGAGGAGATTATAGCCAGGTGAAAAATGCAGTTGCATGTCTGAATGGGGGGTGAGTGGCCTTTATGTGCTGTTGCTAGGAACTGCCAGTTTTCCATGTACTTAACTCACGCTTCTCAAAAAGAACTATTTCTTGAAAACAATCCCTTGCATAACTTGCATAGAATTGAAGGAATTAGAGGGGTTTGGGGTAGATCTTGCCTTGCATTACTTCCACAAATAACTTCATCTTTTTGTGTAGCATTTGTGTAGCACAGGATAAAGATTTTTTTTCTCTGTTTAAAAACATATCAAGCAAAATAGCATTTGAGAAAGTTGCAGTGACTTCAAAGAAGGTCAGTCTGGTCACTGTGGCAAGTAAGTTCTGGGAGGCTGTAGTTCTCTTGGTCTTTAATAAGAGAATTACTGGATGAAGTGGTTACTGTTTATTGTTTGTGTGTTTTGGCAGACAATATAATGCTACCAAAGGGTTTTACTAACTTCACCTTTCAACCAGAAACGGCTGTATTATCTTATTGTTTGAGAGATTGCTGTATGGCTTTCATTCATTTACCCCTTAATCCTCAGGTGACCTAGTTTATCCTGAGGTAAGATGGCTTTAAATACCCTTGACATAGACCCTGATATTTGAAACAAAGCACTCCAGTATTGGTGTCTTGGGTCTCTTTATGTGCTCATGACTGATATCAGATGAAAGTGAATGTTTCAAGAAACAACTATTTATTTTTATTTTGTTTTGGAACTTAAAAAAAATCTCTGTTGTAGGCAGATTAAAGCCTTGTTGCAAGAGGGCTTTGCCTCCCCTCGTTATTCCTCATTTATCCTTATGCCACAGTGCAGATCCTTATGCCAGATCCCAGTTGTTCCGCAGGTGAAGTCAGACAGAACTGTGCGTATTGTGTAATGGGACTCAAAAGGAGGTTTTATACTTAAGTTCCTTCTGTTTTCTGAAAACTTTGGAGTTTAACAACCATCATTTCAATATTCTCTGCTTTTCTTTCAGGAAGTGAGCTTGATTAGAGGGCTGCTAAATTAACGTCTGCAGGGTGCATTGTGCAAATGAAACCTGACCACTTTAGAGCAGAAGGGATGTTTTAAATGGAATGGTTGCCTTTTTTTTCCCCCCAGCTGGCAATCTCAGTTTCTCTCTGAGTATTCTTGGTGAAGAATTGGTGCTTCTAAACTCCTAGAAGGCAGATTTCAGAAAGCATTAAAATGATTCCTGTTGGTATTTCAAGAGCCCCCCTGCTCTCTTGGAAAAGAACCATAACAAAACCCAAAAAGTCAAACCAGCAAGCTGTAGAAATAAAGAGGTCACCTTTTTACCTGGGCTGGGGTTTTGGTTCTTTGCTGAAGGTTCTTATGGAAATGGTTGATTTGGCTTTTGTTAATTTTATAAAAAAACCAAAATGAACAAATGCTGTTTGTTTTCAGGAACCAATAACAGGCATAAATCTATGTTGGTCTTGTGTGGAACAACTTGTGGTTAGGATGAGGAAGGATTAGTGAACCAAATAAATGTGAAATCTGCAAGCACTCAGTTTGGGATGCTGAGTTAGTTCTGATAGAACACTCAAAAAAAAAAAAAAGGAATTCCTCTTTAATATTTGTGTAAGAAGCAAGTTTAGGGACTATATTATGCGGCACAAAGGCAGGGGAGAAAAACCTCTGCCACTTTTCATCTTGGATGCGTGCCAATTTTCAAAAAGCAAAAATAGACTAAAATCCTATTATTAGTGTAACAGATCATGATTGATAGTTGTTATGGCTAGAAATTGTTTTTAAGCACTGTATTTTGGAACAGCTTGAGCAATATTATAGGCTTTTACTTATCATGCCTGTCCTAGAATCTTGTTTCTACTCTCACAGTCTTTCAACCATGCAAAGAGATATATTTGGACAAGGTATCTATTTTTCATGTGTTTGAAAAAACATTCACTTTACTGTTCAATAATCAGCCCTCTTTTTTCTCCTTCTGAATCTACCATTTGTTTTTTGTGTAGTTCTAAATTGCTTCATAGGAGGCGGAAAACCATAATGAAACAGAAAATGAAAACTGATAAAGACAAAAAAAAATTTGTAAATATATTTAAAGTTGTAGTAAAAAACCTGTATTTAATTCCTTGAATGGGGTAAAGATTTTTCCAAACTAGGGGCATCTTGAAGATTTTTGCTAAGAAAATGTAGCCAAAGGAGTCAAAGGAGCTGTAAAGATCATAAAATGCAGATGAGAGAGCAATAAGGTAGAGATAAACATTCACAGCATTTGAGCATGATATTAGTTTTTAAAGGTTAAAATTTTAAATAAAATTCAGAGGAAATGTTTTTTAATTAAAAATGAGGTAATGTGAGAAAAATGAAAGTCAAAAGAGATGTTGCACTCAGAGTTGTGGTCAGTGGCTTGATGTCCAAGTGGAGACCAGTGACGAGGGGTTTCCTCAGGGGTTGGTGTTGGGATTGACTGACAGCTTTTTTGGTGATGTTGGATTGAGGGCACCCTCAGCAAGTTTGCTGGTGACACCACGCTGAGTGGAGTGGGTGACACACTGGAGGGAAGCAATGCCCTCCAGAGGGGCCTGGACGTGTGTCAGAAATGGGCCTGTGAGATCCTCATGAAGTTCAGCACGGCCAAGTGCAAGGTCCTGCACGTGGGTTGAGGCAATTCCAGCCACAGATCCAGGCTGGGAGATAACAGATGCAGAGCAGCCCTGCCCAGAAGGACTTGGGGGTGCTGGTGGGTGAGAGGCTGGACATGCCCCAGCCATGGGCATTCAGAGCCCAGAGCGCCAAACGTGTCCTGGGCTGCATCCAGAGCCCTGTGGGCAGCAGGGGAGGGAGGGGATTGTGCCCCTCTGCTCTGCTCTGTGTCCAGCTCTGGAGTCCCCAGCGCAGGAGGGACATGGAGCTGTTAGTAAAAGGCAAGTATATATTTGAGCCTGCATTTTGGTAGTGGCTGGGTGAGAGCTTTGTGAGGTTAGCAGAAAATTAGGGAGGCAGGAAGATGAAATCCAAATGCCAGGCTGTAGGAACTGTAAGAACCCAGAAGGTCTAGAGTCTTTCAATGCCTTCCCATGTGAATCTTTATGCACAATGTTAATTCTTGTTACAGTGAAATGTGTTCTTGAGTCAGTGGCAGGTAAACTGAGCAGTTTGAAATCCCAAGTAAAAAGAGATACCTGTCAACCTGCTAGGAAATGTTTGCCTTTGTAAATTAAACAGAAATCAAAGTCAGGGAAACAAAAATGAAAAAGTAGAAACTTTAGATTTAACAGTAGTAAGATGTTTAGAGGTTGTTCACCATTGCTGCTGTGAAATAAGCTGGTAAGTTATTGAATTGCTGTGTTTGGAAAAAATTACTTTAGAAATAATACACCAACTTCTAAGGTCAGGCAGGCTAAAACAAATGTTTTTAAAATTGAATTATCAAGTCACTGTCAAGTTCTTAGGGAAAAACGCAGAATTAAAAAGAATAGAAACCTCATAGGTGGAAGCCCACAAAACGCTACATCCAAATAATTGAGTAAGTTTCCATGAGAGAAATACTGAAGAGATTGCTTTGGAAATATGCTTCCTGTGTTTTAATTGCTCTGTCAGAGAAGATGATCTCATTAAATTTTGTTTCCCATATTAAAATCCATGTTTGGGTCCTGTAAGTGATTCCATACATCGTCTATTTGTATTATCTTTTATTAACCATCTGAGTTGGTTTCAAATTCATATTATGGACGAAAGGTTGCAGTAAATGTTGAATCTGATCATATGGATATACCGTCTTTTGAACATTTCTGGAAGCAAATCTTATTTTGCTGCTTTAATATGTTTGAAGTCCAAATTAATCTTACACCTAGATTAGCATTACTGGGATGTGATAATGGATTAAGTACTGATCTTTTCTGCCCCCTGTTTCATCAGCTGCTTTCTTCTGCAGGAGTGGTAATTGCTTTGGAATGGAAATCTTCAAATAGTATTTCGGTTGATAAAGATTTGTGCAATATCCATGCAGATATTCTTTTGCATTAAAAAGGATTTTTCTACTATTTATTTTGACACATGTTAAATAGTGTAAGAGATATCAAAATGTGAATCATAATTCCTTAAAGAACTCATGTAATAGCTGTATGAGTCGTCTTGCAGAAATAAGAAATCATAACATGGAGATCAGCTCGTGAAAATATTAAAGTAAAAATATGAGTATCAAATAAGAAATAGTACACTTATCCTACAAAATACCTAATGCCTCAGGACTGACAACATACAAAGTAGACCTATGATAAGGGGACAATGAGCAGTATTAGCTCAATGAGAAAAATACAAACCTTAGTATTAACAATACAAAAAAAGTGCTAATGTTACTAATGTAAATAAGGTCTCCTGTTTTTTGATACAGGTAAAAATTCATGTGTGCTATTTTGATCTCGACCATTAGAAGACAAAGCTGTCAATTTGATGGAGTTTCAAATTGAAACAGAACATAATTCCAATTTTGGAATTCAAACAGAAACACAAGTCAGCTTTCAACTTCAGATGAATTCACCAGGGCAGGCATGTGTTAAGGAGGTTAATTAAGATAATGTAAGTAAGGCTTTTAATGGACTTGCAGCTGTAGCTGTGCATGTGGCCACCTACTGCATCTGACTGAGATGGGGCAGCTTTGTATCCTGTCCTTACCTGATCACCTCCAGTCATTTGACCATGGCTTGGTTTGCAGACAGTTTGAGAATTAACTGAGAAATAAGACCATTTATGCTGTTCCTCAAGGACAGTCTTGAAACAATGGGAAAAAACTCAATTGCAATATTTAAGAGCAGCCAACATGCCACTGAGGTTGCAATAGTAATTTCAGGCTGCAGGGAAGAGATTAAAACTTCACTAACAGCAAAATATTAAATACGATCACTTGCTAAAAACAATTCTCTCTCTTTCAATAGAGAAAATACATAATTTTACAAGATACTGATTTTTGGACATGGGTGGTTGCGTTCTGATGCACAAGACATAATAACAAGCTAATGCTAAAAGAAAAGCAGAGTAGCTCCTGTTGTCCCCTGATGCTGGACAAAGTAGAACTTTCTCCAAAGTACGTAGAATTATAATTTTAATTTTTCCACATAATACAAGATGCTGATGCATTAACAATACTGCCAGCAATCAGAGTTAGATCTGAAGTAATCCTTTCTCAGTTAAGAAAGATTGCATCTTCATCTCCAGAAGCTCTTCAGGAGAGACCTGTCACTCTCCTGTTGCAGCAGTAATCGTGGAGAATAATCAACCAGTGTATTTCCGAAGTCCATATAATAAGTATGTGCAATATGAAAATTAATAACCAAGTCAAAATTCAAATAAATATTTTCACTGGTTAACATAAAGGTGCTAATTCCTTTTTCAATCGTGAAAATCTCAGTGGTTAGAGATGCAAAAACCTGAAGTAACAGCTCACAATAGTTACTGGTGGAATGGCAGTCAAATGCTGAAGCCTTTGGATTCTTAGTAGCTCTTCCTTCTCCTGGAAAAAATCCTGATCCACAAGTGTCTTCAGGAGTTTGATTCCTACTCCTGGAGTGCAGCCTCTTGTGAAAAGATGTGATTTAGCTCCATCCATCCCAAACGACACATTTGTGGCATTAGAAGTATTTCAGCTGAGACTTCTGTGTATCAGCAGCAGATGGGTCCTTCTGAAGTCCTCATTTGCTGGAAATTGGGGCTGAGAGTCTTGCAGCAAATCCCTCAGAAGTAAACTGTAGTGCAGTAGAATAATGGAGTGGAGTAAAAAGCCAAAAAGGTTGATTGTACTAAAGAGGATTCACTGAAGGTGGGCCATAAAACAAACAAAAGAGTGCTCCCACAGAAAATGGCAATGGCAGCCGTAAAATCAGATAATAAAGGAATCCTACCATGAAGACAAAAAAGCAAAAAACAATTAAGCCCCCCCAGAGAATCAAACTGAACAGAAAACAAAAAGCAAACAGGCTTAGGACAGGGAGACACAGGCATATAGCAGCAGCCATGTTGCCACTAAAAAAATCCTGTGCTTAAGCAGATTAGGAAAATTCCTCTTGCCCTAAGCCTTCACAGTTTGCCTGCTAAATATATTGTAGGCTGTTTTTGAATGCCTCCATAAATTGCACATCTAGAAAATGCATTCCAGAAACCTGTGGCTTTCAAGCCTTTTGTTTTCCAAAGAAAGGAGTCAGTTGTAAAAGAAGGTGTTAGAAATAATACTGTAATCTGTGGTGCATTGGAACAAAATTTGCTGTTGTGGTGTCTTTGAAGTTCGTATATATACAAATGAAAATGTGTGATCTTTCCATCTATCCCAGGAAAACAGAATTTCCTTGTCTGTGTATTCATAGACGTAGTGTGTATGTAGGAAATAATGTAGATACACTGTCCAATTGTATCTCTTTAGGACCAGAGAATTTAAGCACTTCATTGCTACTGTTTTACAAGCATTGTCTCTTGAAAATCAGAAACTTCTAGTTTCCATTTTGTGCACACACCTATTTGTATGCATCATTTCTTACGCCAGCATTGTCCTTTGTTCTGAGTAGCTTTCCTTCTGTGGGAATTCTTCCCTCAATTAATCCATGAGACTGTCCTCACTGCAGCCAAAGACTTCTTTTGCTGGAATGATGGCTGCCAGCATTTGAATATTCATTTTAGATAAACTGGAGGCACTCCTTGCTGAGCTTTGGAAGACACTGCAGGCATTTGAAGATACCTCTGCTCTTTGGCTAGAAAGGCAAGTTATTTCCTTTCTTATGAAAACTTGTTCGGTGGTGGTTGGAAGTTTTTTTCTAGTTTTAGGCTCAAGTATGTATTCCATAGGAAAATGAATTTCCAGAACAGTAGCAAGCTGTCTTGGCCAGGAGTCTGGGATTTTTCTTTGTGAATGACATGCACAGAACCAGACGTGGCATCATAGCTGCTGATGTGCTTCTGATTGAGCTAATGCCATTATAATAATTTCCGTATTATGTTCCATCCCGTTCTTGATGCTGCCTGACAGCCTGCTTGCCTTTGATTCCCCAATTACATCTGTCCATTGTCTTCACAGTTTGTCCTCTGTCCTAGTTTGGCTGTGTGTGGGTGTGGGAGTAGTTGTGTATATCCTGATTCTGGCCTTGTGTTGACCAATTGCCTGATAAATTCTTCGCACTGCCAGGATTTACAGGAAATCCACGTTTGGTTCTGTGCAGTATCTGCTATTGCAGTGTATGCTGGAATTAAGTTAGGAAAACTCAATCTAAATGGAAAACTCAAATCTCAAACTTCTTTTTAACATTTTGCTGTAATAAAATAACAACAAGCTTTTGAACTTCCGCATTGGTTGTGTTTGTTTGTGTTTTTTTTTTTTTTTTTTTTGAAGTTCTCTGTGTGTAAGATTTTTGAGGCACCTACAAAATTAGCCAGCTTTCTGTCTGATCCTCTGGGGTACTGAGAATGCCTAACCAGTTCTGAGATGCAGGAGTGAAAGTAAAAGAAATTTCTAATTTGTATGTAGAACAGGGGACAACAAAAAGGTTGGCTGTCAGCAGCAAAGAGAGAATGCCTCAAGTCAGCATTTAAGAAGCCCATAAACTCAAAAACCCAAACTTGCTTTTGGAAAGATCTCACCTATTTCTAATTTACTTAATAAAAGAGAATAGAGTGGAAGAGAGTAAGTTTAATTACTGCTTAAAGGAGAAGCTTAATTAGCATCAGGTTCCAGTACCAAACACATTGCTAAACATAAGATACAGGTAAAAATCTGGTGTCTAAGTGAAGGGTTCTCCAGTTTTTGCAGAGAATACAGACACATGATGGAGCAGGTCTTCAGTGTGTTTGTGTGTGTGGTTCAGGGAGCCCTCAGCACTAAGAGCACAGGTTTGCTCTTAAAGTAACTGAACTGGACAAACTTAGTGGAGAGGCTCAGAGGTGAGACCTGCAGGGACAGCACAGGGGCACCCCCTCTGCTCTGCTGCTGAGGATGGACCTTACCTTTTGGACAAGATACCCTCCAGACAGTGTCATTGCATCCTTCTGTACTGGGGAGGCTCCTGCAGCAGAGATGATATCCCCAGGGATAAGGGGAAGCTGATTGTAATAGTGGGTGAATCTGTGAATAAATGCAGTTAAGTCGGTTTCTGAGTGGGAGGTTCAAGGAGGGATGATTCAAGGGTAACTTGAGGTTGCCAAGTGGGCCATTGAAATAGAAGATTTCTGTGATAACATTCTCTGTAGTACCTGCCAGTTGTATGTGGGAGAATCCGTAGACAAGAGATTAGCAGCCCACATGTGTGGACAACATAACGGAGTAAAAAGAAGGAATTAGGTGTGAGCTGATCAACTCTTTGGGAGAGAAGACTTCTGCCCAGGAGGAGAACTGCACCCCAATCAAGACAGAATCATGCTGTGGACACTAAAAACGAATGTAGGAGGCTGAGGATAAGCCCAAAATAGCACCTCTTTTTGGAGTTCAGACTGGGCTCCCATTACCCTGGTGAAGCACTGGCCCAGACTGAAAACTTCCACTGTTGTGAGTTGCTCTGACTTTGCAGCTTCCCTGGTCTCATTTAATGTTTCCTGATTGTTGCCGTTGCCTTGAACTGGGAATTAGTAGCACAGCCATGGAACTGTATTTTTGACTATTACAGGCTGGGTTTTCTGCCCAAAGAGATTCCGTGATGCATTTCTTCTGTAATATTTTTATCCTGGTAAATTTCATCTGCAGAGCATCTTCCGTGCTCCCACAGCTTAATCCATCAATCCTGATAAGTAAATACTGACAACACTATCCCATAGATTATCCTCCTGTGGGCAGGTGTGTGGGATGCCTGTTGCAGAGGGTGGCAGTTTGATGCCAAATACACTTTGGTTTTATTTTTCAGGCTTCAAGAATTATTGTAGAAGCATTTGTAAGTTCTGCTTTGCTTTATGCCTAATATTGCATATGGTAGCTCCCTGGCATTGTAGAGAGATTCATTTGTCTTTCTTGTATCTTACTATTACATTGTTTATTTGCCTGTTAGCTTTTTGGGCCCTTTTTTTGCTCTCTGTCTTTCCCAGGCTCTGGAGACTTATTTGCTTTGATAGGAACACCTCAATCTGTGAAGCAAAAACCTTCTAGGCATGAAGGAAGCCATAGATGGGGATTTTTCAGACACTACAATGAACGTATTTTCCCACCTTTTCCGTTGAAATTAATGGACATTTGTGTAGTGAGGTTCCAATATTGTTTTGAAAATACTATTTTTTGGTCCTTAAACCTTAAATAAGTAATTTGCATTAATAGTTTCTAGGTCTGAACAGAAAGTGAAATGCTATTTAAGTACACTGAAATTGGGAAAACTTGAAGTATTAAGAATAAAAAAAGGTTTTGCTCTCTTTAGTATGGTAATTTTGCAAATAATTCTTTCAAGTTCGTATAACAGTACAGATTCTGCTTCCTAGAACCAGTACACATTTAAATGCTCTCTGTCCATTTACATTTAATGTTAAGCTTGGGTAGAGAGGCTATAAATATTCAATTAGAATAAAATGAAAATGGGAAAATGAAAAGAATATTTTATTAATCTATAATGTCTATTGATTTTTAAATAAGTGGGCATAATGTCTATTGATTTTATTTTTTAAAGCAGGCTGTACACAGCAATTTAAGCACTCTGGACATAAATGCTGGGCAGCTTCTTACAGCTTCGAGGGGGGGAGGGAATATGACTTGAGTTGCTTTACCTTTATCTGAAAAATTGCCCAACACCATGTTAACACAGCAATAGACTTTCCCAGGGCCTCACCTAGTAAGGCACCAGGCTCACTACATCTGAAAAAACTGCTTTTAAATATTTTCGTTGCCCAATCTCTGATCTTGTGTCCCGGTAAGCCATCCTAGGATTCTTCTTAAATAAATACTAATCTGACTTTTAAATTAGTTTTGAAGATAAATACTTCTATAAAATTAAGTGATGGGCAGAAAAGAAATATTCATTGTTTAAGAAGCTTGTGTGGAATTAGAAACAGTGAAAATAAAGTGGTACCTGTGACATACCTTTTTTTAAAAATCATCTAAGTGAGAAAAGATCATTTGAGATGTTAAGTCTAAATTGTCACTTAGCACATATGTAAATCTGGATTTACCCTGGAGCTGCACTGGGTTTGTTTTGGGTGTATGTGTGTTAGAGAAATCCCCCTATAGCCAGTCATCTGTAATTCCTTGACTAGATGGTGGGTTTGCTTTCTGGTGTTAAAATTCTGAATTCAACAAGTACAAAGTCTGCATAAATCTTTAAACCTCTGAAGTTTCTTTCCTCCTAAGTAAACTGAAATGCTTAAAATACAGTGGTGAATATGGAGGAACATTTCAGCTCCAAGAATAGGATTTAAATGGGAATCACAATCTTGCCTTTTCTTTGCTGTGCTTTTTACTCTGTGAGAAACAGAAAAGTGAAATATGTTAAAAGAGCTTTGAGCCTGTTGCAGTCAGACCACAGTGGAACTATTTTATCAGTTTCTAAACTGTTTTTTTGAAATGAAAATTATCAGTTATCACAGAATTGACGTTTGGAGGAGAATTAGTGAAATTCATTCAATTTTTGTGTATGCACTGAAGGATTTTGCAGGATCCCTTTAATGCTTTTTCTAATCCTTTGTTCTGGCTGCTGAAGTTGCACTTCTGCTGTGAGAATTTGGGAGCACCAGTACAGCTTGTGGTAGCACTGCCTGAGAGAAAACATTGTTGAAATAGGGATTAAGGAGTTAAACATCCAAGGGAAATAAACCAAGAATTTTCTCGATGAAGAAGATAATTTATCATACCAAGGAGCATGGGTAGATGGCTGCTCTCAGGAAATGAAACCTTGAGTCATTCTTTGAAAGCTTTTTAGGTTAGTTCTTCACAGATGGTCACTAAACTTCCACCTTTTTTGCTATTTCTTTGCAGTTTGGTCCATCTCAAACAAGGTAAACGCACAGTCTCATAAGTTTTTTTTCTTTTCATTAAGTTATCACTGTAAGAATTGTTTGATTGTCCACGGCAAACATTCTGTGTATCGGAAGTCCTCTATTGCACATACATCAAAATAGTAACTTATGCTGTAAGAAAAGCTGTTGAGTTGGGGCTGATTGTTAGTGAGGTGAGATAGATAAAAGAACATTACAACAAAACTTCAAAAACAACAGTGGGAAAGCTTGTGCAGAGGTATAGACCTGGTTTTTAGGTGCTCCCACTACTTTTGTACTTAAATGCTTCAATGTACTGAAGCTTTTTGCCTGTTAGATAGTTTGCAGTTTCCATGCTGCTTTTTCTTTCCAGTATGAGTAGCTTTTTTTGTTGCTTTTATGAAATATGTATCAGAGGAGCAGGGACTTTGGTTCTGGTATTCGAGTTCTCCTATAGTACATTACAGACATCAAGTTAAAAACATTGTATTAAAGACTTTTTGGCTCCCCGGCAGCTTTTCTGAGCTGAATGCTTTAATCATGCATTGAATTCAACCTGAAAGTGTGAACAAGGCCATTGATTAGACTTTCAGTTTTGAGACCTGTCAAGTTGAGGAAAAGCTCCTTCCCAGATCCTCTTTGGAGAAAGAGACTGTTCAGTGACAATTGGTGATGAATTTTCAGGTCTTGCGAAGTCTTTGATTTTTTCTGTACCCATAAATGCAAACAGGAATATACCTTAAAACCTGACTTTGAAACCAACAGCTGAATTAAAAAAAACCTTGCAGTTTCTTCTAAAAGGAGTAGAGGATGAAGAGGAATGTACAGAAGAGAAATTACAGTACAGACAGTCCTGAGTACCTGCAAGGCTTTTCCTGGTGATGATGTCAGTGGTTGTTCTAATTTGAAGTATGGTAAAGAGCAGAAGGCAGGAGTTTTAGATATTGATTAATATCTTTTGTCTTGATGTATTTTCAAGAGAGTCCATATTTATAATTTAAATGCAACAGAAAGAGAATCCTAGCCAGAACATGTCCTTGTAATAGAATCAGCTGTTTCTGTCAGTCCATTACAGAGCACACTAATCGCCCATCAGAACTAAAAGTCATTAGGCACAGTCTGCAGTTTCTCAAATCTGTGCTTTGGGAGTGAGTGCCTGTATTTTACCACTGCTTTAATTGGAGATGAATTTTCCTTTACTCTGAAACAGATCTCTTGGCACTGAGTAAACCTCAATTATCCAACTATATTAAATGTAAGGTTGTTCATAAATAAATCTGTAAAAGGTGCTTAGATGTACCCCATGTTTTTTCATAGGAGAAATCTGAGTGATCCAAAAACTTCAGTTCTCTTGACATTTGCAGAATTTATGATATACCTCAAGGACAGGGCTGGATGGGGTTATTTAAAAATATGCCCAGGGATGAGGTTGGTCAGTTTCTATGGTTCCTAGTTCACCTGTCTTTCATTATGAAAGCAATAAATGTTGCTTTTGAGAGATATGTTCTGCCTCTTCTAAGCCCGAAGCTTGTCTTACCTACACCAGTAGAAAACTTCCCCCACGTGGGGTTTGATCTGTAAATTAATGCTGAGTTTGGCCTAGCACCACTTTTCAGTTTCCCATTTTATATTCCACCTTAGAGCATTGTTGCACTGTTGAACCCTTGAAGTTAATATAAGATTGTAATTTTAAAATTAGAGTTCACTTGGTGATTATTACAGTTCTGTCTCACCGAAATTGAGGGCACCATTTAATTACTTTTTTCTAATGTATTTTTTGTCTTTATGAGGAATTTAAATATGCCTAAGCAGGAAAAAAAACCACCACCAACTTGTTTGAATACTTTCAAAGTATTGTGTGAAAGGTGATAAGAAAGCATGTTCCAATTTAATGTTTGGGGTTTTTCACTGAAATTATTATTTTTCAGAACTAGTAATAAAAACGTTGTTTTATAAAGGCTTTATGTTATAACTGAAATGAGTCATCCTAGGTGTGTAACCACCTTATATATCCAGGGGGTGAATATCTCTTCCTATACACATAATATGTGTAAATGTCAAATATCTGTGGCTTTTGCTTTTGGTGTAAAAAAGTATTTATTTTCGGGGAATGAAGCAACAGAGTCCTTTCTTTCATCACTTTTGTCAAGGGTTTATGTTCCAGTGTGAAGCCCAGCAGGCATAAGCAATATCAGAGACTATTCATTTTTGAGGGCAGAAAGAGAAGCTAAAATTCTCTTGTTTGCTTACAAAGGTGTAAATACTGTCTGGCTCTGATTATGCCACATTTTCACATGATGCTCAGCATGTGGATTTCTTCATTAAGTGGATGATGGCCTGTAACTATTCCTTTGCAGAAAATGATCAGAGCAGCCTGTCTGTCCCTCCTTCAGTGTTTTTGTGAGAAGCAGTGATTTGAGAGGGGTAGGCTGAAGTGCCTCATGTAGCTTAGCTAAGCAATGGAAAATTACATCTGCTTGTTCTGTAAATAATGTCCAGTCAGAGCAGATGTAATTAACTACTGAACTTAATGGATGCCACGTGAGGTTACAGATGCTATCAGTCATAAACTAGATGAAGGCAAGGGAGCTTTATTTGCTTGGAATTCCTTTTAGGACTAATTACTAAATATCTTTAAAATTGATTGCTTATGCTTTCAATTTCTGAGAGTGTTTTCCAATATCTGTGTGGAATGGACTTGATGCAGCTTTAAGGAAGGATGGAAGCCTTTATTGTTGAGGCTTTTTGAGGAACTAAAAGGTTTCTCTTCCCTGGAACTTTTTCCCAGAGCTTTACTATTAGGAAACTTGGCCTTATTTTGGGGCTGGCCAAGCTGTCCAGCTGTCTGGCAACACTGGCCTTGATACATTTTTCTTTTTGTCTAAATTAATTGAGAAACAGACAATTGTAAAGATAAAATTCTATTGATGTGTCACAAGTCTTGGCCTAACATTGACAAAGCGGTTGGAGACATGGGGAGTGTCTCACAAAAGCAACCACCAAATTTGATTTCTGCCTCTTTGCTTTCAAACACTTTACAACTGGGGAGTTGGTGAGAAACCAGCCTGACAGACTTTGGACGGGTGGGAGAGACCTGCTGCTGACGTTAACACAGAGCTGACCTGTGCCTTTTGTTGCTTCAACTATGGTTTTGAAGAATGTCCAATTTATTTCACTATAATATAACACCAATGTATTTCAATATAATTTTGGGGGTAGCCTTGATTTTTGTTCACGGTCTGTATTAACAGTGCACTGAGTGGATGTGAGCTGATGAGCTGGGCCTGGAGTTTTCATGAGATGCTCATTGTTTTATATAATTTTTGTGTAGAATAAACCAGAAAGGTTCTGAACTCATCAAAATTTTGTTGGGCTTGGTTATTCAGTTTCAAGGGATATCTAAAGAGTTTCATGGATCAAATTGGTTGTCAGGTAGCCTTGATGACAGTTAATTTGTCTAGAAGCAACCTTTTAAGGAGTAGATGTGTGTATAGTAGAAATGTCAGCTGACTTAATCATAGATTAATATTAGTATGAGCCTACAAGGGAGAGAATAAAACTGGATTTGTTTATTTGTAATGCTCTTGGCATTTTTAGCAGCTGTGACTGTTTCCTTGTGACCATTGCATGCCCAGTCTTGAAGGAATTTTTGGTGCAAGTCAAGACAGAGTAATTTTAAGAGTGGTTTCTAACAATAGCATTACAGCTGCAGTCTCGTATGGCTCCGAGATGAGAATCTTTCCTGCATTTTCTGAAATTTTGCAGAATGTGACCTTTTGACTTAAATTTCTGAAACTGGCGCCGTCTGGCGAAATGAAAGAGAATTTTGAACAGTTGCTCCCATTATTTGGGATGACTGTTCAGTGCTGGGCAGGCTCTTTCACACATCAGGAATCTGCTTCGTGGCCTTGTAAAACTGGAATTAAGTAATGAGAAAGATTAATGAGCTGTCTAAGCTGTGTGCTTTATTACTCTCAGTATTCCTTTGCCTTTAGGCTAATTTGTGAAAAAAATATAAGGAAGATTTGGTGCATTTATTATTGGTGTTATTTCTCAGGTTTTAAAGTATAACCTTTTATTTACAGAGGACTGCCATGTGTCTCGCTTTTTATTTTGTTGCCACACACACATTTTGTGGTGCTGCTATTGTTTAATTTGGGGAATAAGTTATCATAATGGTCTTCTGGAGCTACTGGTGTTGCAATTTATGGATTATCTGTTAGGAGAGTAAATTCATAGTTTTTCTTCTGCTCTGCTGTTTTTTTTTATGCTTCTGCGCCACATCTAGGGCTCCGGGATGCAAAATTCAAACTGTAATATTTATTATCACTTTTTCCTGCTGGTGAAATTGCACCTTAAACACATCATCTCTTATGCTCTCTGTAACATTTTAAAGTAAGTTTGACATGTGTTCTTGAAGAGGGCTGCTTCTATGGTTGGTTGAGGAAAAGAGTCAAGTTAATAGTAAATTAGTTTGCTGATGTCTAAGGATTGAACAGCTGAGTTACTGTACCCCTGTTTTTGTGACCAGGGTTCTTAGAGGTTGTCTTAATTTTCAGAATCCACTCTCTGTTTAACCACAGCTGAAAAGCTTGGGATCGAATATAAAACTGGGAATTGTCTTTATTATGGGAAGAAAGAGACTTCTGCTTGACTGAGGGCATGAAATCATAGTGTCCCTGTGCTCCTGGTCCGGGGAAACAGAGATAGGAATGAATTCTGTGGAGGAAATGAGAGTTGAAGGACTGGAAGTCACTCATTGCTCTGGCTGATGAGGGATGTGTGGGTGCCACCCTGCCCTGTGGGTGCTCACTGAGCTGTGGCAGCTGTGGAAAAGCTGTGGCTTTTCCTGGGGCTGGGCAGCTCTCCCTTCATCCCTTGGGAATGTGGTTTGCATCCATTGTTTTGTCATTTGCCAGTCCAAGCCATGACATGTGGTTTCGGTCCCGTTTGTTGCCATGAGCTGTGGCCCACGTGTGCACTGTGTAATGTTGTATTTTGGGCTGAAAAACATGATGTAATGTACGAAATATGGAGTAGACACTCCAGCTTACTAAAATACATATATATTATATATATATACATGGGAGTGGGCACAGATAATATACTGAGGAAAGTGTGAATTCTTGCCTGTTTTGAGATGTATTCTGGAATTATTTCAGGTCAAGTGACCAAAATCCATAATCTTATGGAAAGCCCTGAGGTTAAGTGATATGAAAGGTTAGTGGGAAGATTCTGGTCACATATATTCTTGACAGGTTAATGCACAGATGTGACCTGGATCCTTAGGTTTGCTTACCAAGGAATAAGTTTCTGTTGCCCCCTCAGAAGGGCTGGTGGGGGAGGGAAAATAATTTGCTGTATTTGAGAATTTTGCTTAAAGTTTAAAGGGCTTTTAGTGTTATTTCCTTCTGCAGTAGCTCTAATTTGAAATAAATCCAAAGGCTTTTTATTTTGCTGACTAGTAAGGGATTTCTAAGCTGAAGAGAAAAGAAAGGCTGGAAGATGTAAAAGCATGAAATGCATCATTTGCTGATTTGTGACCTGTGGGTCGAAAGACTGATATATACTGAATATTTAGAGAAATAGGGCTGCCCGTTAGTTAAACAGCTGAGGGTTTTTTCCCCATTTGGTTTTATATGTTAGAACAGTTGCAAATGGCATTTTTATTGTCATGCAACTCCTGTTGAGGTAGAAAATGAATTGAAACAATAAATTATTTTGCTTTGAACTTGCAGTATGTTTAGGATAGCACTGGGTGAACAGATACACTGTTAACTGTTCTGGTGTCACACACATTTTTCTGGAGGCTGTGGAACTTTGCCACCATGAGGGTGAGATTTCTTAGGAAGGGATGGTTCCAGTTTGGCTGGTACTGGGAGTATGGACTAAGCTATCCATGGCATTTCAGAATTTATGTGATGGCAGACGTAAATTCAGTGGAGTGCAAAGAAAGGTCTGGGAATTAAATCCGTGTCCTCTGAATATTTTGAATGGTATTGGCAAGAGGCTGGGTATTCGTATTCTGTATTTTAAGTATCTCTGTAGCTAAGCAGATGATCTAACAGTGTGATACTGCATTTAGTTTCTAAAAAGTCAGTAAATTATAGAAAATATCTGCAGCATATTCCATAGGTTCATCTGACCTTCAGTACAGATACGGTTTTAGTGTTGCTGTTTAAAATTCTTCACTGATGAGTTTGGGAAACAAGTTCAGATGTAATCATTTCTAGACAGAGAAATTGAGAAGTGCTGGTTTTAATAACCATTTACAGTGATATGGTGAAAAGAAGGAAATTATTTTTCCTGACAGATTCTGATAGGAGAAAAAAAAGCTTAGCATGGGGCGGGTTTTTTTTTCGTCCTAATCACCATGAAAAATTCCTTCCTGTTAATCTGATGGATGGATTACAGTTTGTCCTTGCATGGCCAGGTTGTATTTTCCATCAGAACTGGAGATTCCAACCCTCATTATATCATTTCTGTAATGCAAATGGTTATGTATAGAAGGAGATTTAATTAATCCCCTGCTGGTTGGTAGTATACCCTAAAGCAAACATAGTCAGCAAAGGAAAAAAAAAAAAATGAAAACAAGAGTGCATGGTACCAGGTCACTGACTGTCAGCAGAATTTCATCATCTGTGAAATATTAACTTATTAACTGAAATCTATTTGCTCTTATAGCTGTAAAAATATTTGTCCATTGTCCCAACTGGCATGATAGTGAGCTACCTTGCAAGGGAGCCAAGGTCAAAAGCAATCTCAGGAATCATGCTGTCTGCTCTGGCAAAAATATGGAACATCCTGTGTGGTGATGGTTCTCATTTTAATTTGCAAGGACTCCATTTAAGCTGCCATCAGTGCAGGCTCCAGCATCCAACTTTGCCTGTGGGTCTGTGCCATATGCGCAGATACATATTCAAGGACAAATTGCAAGACTGAGAGAAAGTGACAAATTTGAGTGATGGGTTCCTGTTTTTTCACACTTTTATAACATAACGTATCTGCTGGCACGATGTGGGTTGGATTGTAGGTCAATGAACAAATAGATTTCCAGACTTTATTTCCGCTCCATGTTGTGTGCACACACCTATGCAAAAAGCCAGCACTCTTCCTGCTGCCTGAAACATTCCTGTTTTCAGATGCAGTTTCTGTATAGAAAAAAAATATAAAAATGACTGAATAAATTTTCCAGTATCTATGTACTAAGCAATATATTTTGCAAACAGAAAAATGATCTTTAAAATGGCTGGTGTTTTTTCTCTTTTAGCCTCCTTGCTGCCTGTAAAATGAGGATCGAGTCCTATTGTGAAAGCTCTTCTGTAGCATGATATGGTGTCCAACTGATTTTATAGCCTCATGATTGAGGTGATGAACTTAAGATTAAAGGAAATATAAGGAACTCTTTTGAAGGCAGATATTTGAATCAGCTTCCTATAAATTCCGTGATGCTGAATTTCTTTCCCAAGGTTCTTTTTTAACTGCTTGTCTGAAAATCTGCTGCTTCTTTTGTCATGTAGAGATCAAGTTGCATGTTTAATAATTACGCCTTGAAATGTGGAACTGGTACAAAAAAATTAACTTTCAGAACAGTCTGTTCTTGTCATTTGGGTACTGCAAGATTTAATACACTCCTTATTTTTTAGGATCTGTGAAAGTAGTTCTTTATTTCCACTTCTGAAAGTTCTTTGTGAATAATATGCACCAATATTTTAAAACGTTCTTACGCTATTTAGCACTTCATATAAATCAAATATAAATGTAAGCCTCTGTTTTGAGTGTTATATTGTTGACCTAGAGAGCAGGTGGCATGGAGACTGGCTGGAGTAATAATGGTAATATAAATATAGCTACTGGCAGCACAAGTGCTCAGGGAGGCAGATGTGCTGTTGGAGGGGGCAGTTTGGAATCTTGCAGGTTCATGTGTTGTTCTCATCAGAAGGGTGGTCTTTAATGAAAAATGTCTTTCTGGGTAAACTAGCATACTGAAAGGATTACAGCTGCACCCTGTAAATAGTGTTTCAGACCAAGTAGTCACAGCTCAGCACTCTTTTTATTAGTTATCTCACCTCTTAAAATGTGATTTATTTTTTCAGGATACATGGACATGTAATGCCAAGCTCCTTTGTGGTGTGAGTGGAAACCAGTTAAATCATACCACCTACCTCATAATTTACTAACCGAAACATTTAATCACTACTATAAATGATACTATATATGATTCGGAGTAGACTTTAGCCTTTATAGGGTGCTTGTGAAATGCTGTTGGACTTTTCTTTTACATTTTTCGTAATTATTGAGTCACTGTTTTCGTAGTGCTACTTCATACATTTGAAATCACCCTGTCATTCATTCTAAGATACAAACTCTCAGTTGGTTCAGTTGCACACATTGAAGTGTTGAGCTCTCTTAAGACCCAGCTGAGTCTTTACCCTCTGGGTGTATCCCCATCTCTGGGAGGCATTTTCATTGTGCACTTGATCCCCTGGAGATCTGCCGTGTTCTCCTGGCAGTGGGCATCCTCAAATAGGAAATAGCTCAGCAGTTGTCTGTAGTCTGCTCCCTCCTTCTTTCCATCTGCAGGCATTTTCTCTCTGGGATGTAACTTCTTCACACACAAACTCCCTGGTGATTTGGGAAAAGCAAATCTCATGATTACGCTTCTCGTGGTTGTGTAATGTCCACTTCGGTGCTTTTGCCTTGGCCCCACCATTCATGGTCTGTTTTGGGGGATTAGAGGGGCTGTTACCAGCTTTGAGCTGTGAGGGTGCATTGTCATTTCACCAGAGGACAGGGAAAATGCTGCAGAGGCCAGGATGTGATGGACTGTGTGGCTGTTAGGGTTTGTGAAGGGGATTTTCAGACTAACACGAAATGAGGCATAGTGGAACAATAGGTATAAAAATTGATTGTTTTGATTGTGCTCTTTGTTGTCAAGACCACACTAGTATTAAATGTGAACTACTGCCTATTGATTGCACAGCTGCACTGTGTTTGTCAAGGTGGAGGTGCAGAATGAAGACAATTCCTACATGGATAGGATAATATTTCAATTGCATTGAGATGTCATCTGCTAGGACTTTGTTCCTTCCTTATTTGGAAACTTGATTTCCAAGGGATGCTTTCAGGAACAAAGCTCCAGGCAGTCCTCCTCCTAAACTTGCATGCATTTAATCCTGAATTACCTACGTTATAGGAAATATTAAAGGTCATATTTTTTGAGTAAAGCAGGCATTCTGTAGAGGAAAGGATTTGTCCATTCCTATTCCTCGACCATGTTTCTTGTGATGTATGTCTGGTAATTACAAGTCACAATTACCAGAGCTGTGCTGCTGCAAGGGAGCGTTCTCTTGAAATGACTTTTCAGCTCTAATGACTAGAGCAAAGCTTGTAAAAATGAACCCTAGAAGTTAAAAACCTAGAAGGTAGTTAGAGAGATTTAAAGGTCACTGTTTTGCTTTTTCCAGTACTATGAAATTCCAGAGCTTTATACATGCATTCTAAAAATTTCTGGGGCTTACTGTGTTGGAATAAACAGAAATACGTCATTTGAATAGAAACAGTGCCTTCTTGCCAAGAGGTGCCATCTTCTTTAAAAAGCATAAATTAAATACAGCTGCTCATATGATGAAAGAGATTTATATGCATGTCTAAGTAACACACTCTCCACAAAAGCAGAGTAACATATAATACCTATATTTACCTGTTTTTTAAGTAATTTGCAGTAGCAAAAAGCTGTCCTTGCTACGAAGGCTTCACAGTTGGAAACTAATTCTTTCTAACAAATGAGAGTGGAAGAAGTACCTTTTTTAGAATATAAACCACACAACCTGTTATAGATGCTAATGATTTATTATCTTACGCACTTGAAGTGTTTTGATTAGATCTTGACAAGTTTGTCTGACGACAGGAATTTATTTCTCGATGCTGTAAGCTGTCAGCCTTGTGATAATTCACACATGGAATTTGCTCGGTACTGTTAAACTGTAATGAAATTTCAAATTGTGGGGAACTCATACTTGAAAAGAATAATGGCATGTAAGAGTAAGTTCTTTATTTATTAGTTATTAGTGGCTGTAACTCTGGTATTTTTGAAAAACTTTAGGCCAAATCCCATGTATTACTGATCAGACCAGTCACTGCCTGTCAATAACATCGTTAGTCTTGTCAGTCAGCACAAACACTGTAGCTAAAGATGGAAAAGAGATTACCTTACCAATGTCACGGATTTGATTTTATTTTTCTATTGATTTACTTTTCTTCAATATTCAGTGAAAAAGCTGATTTTTTTTCTTAGAGAGGATGAGAAACACATCCCGTAGATCAGCACCCTGACATCCAGTTGGTATTGGCTGTGCTGGTGCTTGCTGGGCTCAGCCGAAGCGAAGTAGCCGGCGCTGAACGCAGCCCGCGGTCCCGCCCGTGCCGATGTTTTAAGGAAAAAAACCTCGGAATCGGGGGCGGCGGCGGGGCCGGGGCGGCGGCCGCGGCTGCCACCTGGCGGTGCCCGGCGGGAGCGCAGCCCCGCAGCCGGGCGGGGCCGGGGATTGCGGAGCCGGGGCTGGGGCGGGCAGAGCCGGGGGGCGACAGTGCCGGGGCTGGGACAGTGCCAGGGGATGCGCCGTGTCCAGCCTGGGCAGTGTCGGGGAGGGACAGTGCCGGGGGGATGCGCCCGTGTCCAGCCTGGGCAGTGTCGGGGAGGGACAGTGCTGGGGGGGATGCGCCGTGTCCAGTCTGGGCAGTGCCGGGGGGATGCGCCGTGTCCAGTCTGGGCAGTGCCGGGGGTGAACAGTGCCGGAGGATGTGCCGTGTCCAGTTTGGGCAGTGCCGAGGGATGAGCCGTGTCCAGTCTGGACGATGCCCGGAGGGTGCGCCATGTCCAGCCTGGGCAGTGCCGGGGGATGTGCCGTGTCCAGCAATGCCCACGCCTGGGGATGCCCCCGGGCTATCGACTGCAATAAAAAGAGCAAAATCCCCCGTCTGCCTTTGCCTGGGCTGCTGAAACTCAAAAAAAAAAAAAAAAAAAAAAAAAAAAAAAAAAAGCTGCTGGGAAGTGGAAGTTGTGTTTGGCCTCGAATTTTTTGTGATAATACGTAACACAGCTAATGAGTATGTCTAAAAAAATACCCCAAATCACCCCCAAAATCCACTCTATGGCATTAATTCTTCCTTTTGAGGAGGGTGTGAGACCATACCGCAGCAGCTGCAGGCGCACCACGTTCCACACTTCTGGAAGTGGTTCGGTCTGATGCTGATGAGGTATGTAGGACAGAATTAATTACTGCCTTATATGTGCTCAGGCTTGAATTTCAAAGTTATGTTTGCTCTGTTGAGTGCTTATGATTTTTTGATTCCAAAGGCAATGGTTGTTTAGGCAAAATGAGCAACTTTTGTACCCCAGACTGTGCATTGTGAATGTGCAGCAGCAGAGCTGTGCAGTTCTACACTGAGCATGCGCTGGGAAATGGCCAGCTCGTTATTCATTCCACCTCAGTCATTTATTGATAAATAAATTAGTAATATGTAATAAAAAGTAAAATTAACTCAAAGTTTTCATTCTTATTTTTTTCCAGAAAGAGCTCAGTCTCCCCAGAAGAGGAAGCTTGTAAGTATAATTATTCTTTATTCATCCCTTGGTTTGTTTTGAACATATATAGCTGTTCAGTTGTGGAAGTAATTTAGATGGGCAGATGCTCTGTTTTCTCTGTTAAGCATTTTCAAGAATCTGTCATGGGCTTGGAAACAGCTAGCTTGGATTTCTCTGAGACTGAAGCCTCTATTAATTTCCTTAAGTGTAGCAGGAAAAGCAGTGGTAGTATAAGCTTACTTCTAATTACCAGCTTGAGCTGATCCTGATGTGGATGTAGCTGTGGTGTTGAGTGTTGCCACTCCGACGTCGCTGAAGTGACTCAGAGGAGTCACTGATTATTTATGCAATATGGACAACTTTGATCACTGCTCTTCAAACAGTCTGTTGACAGAAGTCTAAGCACACAGCTCCTGGGCCACACAGGTCAGGTGTTTGTGGAACAGGCAGCCTGATAGAGGTATCTCAATAAAGTAGTGCATGTCAGGAAAAGTAGGCTTTTAAAACTGTGATTTAAACAAACAGCAATTTTTTTAATGCATTATGATGCATAAAGAATTTTAGCGAACTAACTTGTGTTTCAGTGGTATTATGAGAGCTTAGCTTCTGCTATGCTTACAGATTTTTGGTGGAAGAAATTGCATTATTGATTGCATTATATAAAAGAGAAAGCTTTTGTCTGCCTGCTATTGCATTATGATTCAAAATTGTTTCCCAAAGCTTGTGGACTACAGACATGAAGCTCACAAAAGCTTATAACCTTTCTTCCTCAGGTTTCTGGTTCTAATGAGAAATTATTCTCAGTCTTTCAATATAAGCTATCCCCTTTGTATGAGAAACAAAGTGTGTTTGGAAAATGCTGCGTAGAGCTAGTGATTCAGGGCTGAACAATACAGAGGATCAAAAGGTCTTTTTTTAAAAGTGGGGCATGACCAGACCTTTTTGTTTAGTTCATATGACAATGATAAACCGGTCAGGGAGTTATTTAAAGAACATGAAGCACTGACTGGTTTTGGGTTTTTTTAACCAGTATGCCTCAAAGGCTGGCTTAACAAGATTTGAGAGATTTCTAAGACAGGTGGTGTTCATCATTTGAAGATTATGAAGGTTCTTTGATCAAATAGTGGAGCAGTGAGTTAGTTACCAGTAAGTTTTTTGTTTAATGTGACTTAGATATTTTTGCACAAAAACTTCTGGAATTGAGATTGAGGATGCCAGAGATATTCCTGCTCATTCCAGCATGGAGGTGGGTATGACACAAGACTACTTACGTATTTTCATTTGAGGTATCTGAGGTATAAATGAAGTGCTTCAGATGTGTAGTGTTTTAATCACTGGTAACTCAACCAAATGACTGAATATTTTATTTCTGTATTACTTAACTCCTACAATTTCCGTTACTTCACTTCAGTTTTCTTTCACAAGTGAGTGCCTTTTAAGCTGTCACTAGATGAAGAAATTTAGCAACCTGTGTCAAGAAGATCCAGGCCATAAATTTTAAGCACAAGGTTGCAGCTATTGGTGAGAGTAAAAATCCATGAAGAATTAAAATGTCTTAGTTGCCTGTGTTATCTAGCTGATTATTTGATTGTAGTTTCTGGAATTACAGATTCTATAGTCAAAACAAGTACCAAGTGTAGTCCAGAACCAAATCATGTCTTGTTGTTTGAGAAGTTTTAATTGTTCATGAAGTCAGTAGTGCATTGTGGCTGATGAAGAGCTGTGTTGATGCTGTACTGTGAAATGTACAGGCTCACTGAAAAGGCTCTTGTGGAGCTGATCTGCATGATTTTGCATATCCCAGTATCAGAGGTGCTCACTTGATTAAAAAAAAATCCTCCTAGTTTTTGAATTAGAAATTAGAGAAATTTATATCAAGGGAATAATTGTAATATATGCATGTAATATAAGGTAAAAATATACATAAACTATCTATAAATTTGTTCAACTGTTCTGTCAAAAGGGGTGGCAATATATCTGTAGGTAGTTTTTAGTTCTTCTGGAGGCTTTTCCTCTGCTGGAATCAACTTAACAATGAACCTCATAAACAAAAATAAATTCTGAAAATAAAGTTTATTCTGAAAAGCTGCTGTTGTGCTGCAGCTGATGAGCAGGGATAGTTATGGGTGTAGCCATGTCCTGATTCATTCACTGTCAGTCACTGACTTTTGTTCACCGACAGAAGCAGAAGCAGGAATGGACAGGAGGATGAAGTACCTGGCTTGGAGCCAGAAACCCTCAAGAGGTGCATCCATTTTCTGCACAAACTCCAGCCTTTGTAGCAGTTCAGTAGCAATTGAATTATACACAAAAATCAGCCACTCAGCTTTTTTTTTTTTTTTTTTTTTTTTTTTTTTTTGTGTGTGTGTGTGTGTGTGTGTGTGGTAGTCTGGAGGTTGGGGTGCACTTACTTCTGTAAAAAAAAATCATATTTGGGGAGGCAGTAATTATTTCCAGCCTGCCAGAAACAGAATGAGGGCTTGACTATTGCTGCTGGTTTGGCTATTGCTTTGCTGTGTTGTTGAGTTAGAAAGGTTTTAACCTGTGGATCAGCTCAGGTATTTGTCATTGCTGAATGTAAAAGGATGAGCTATTCCTGACAATGCTTCTAACTTTTTCTTTGTTTGGCTATCAATTCCTGGGTCAGTATGAGAAATCTCTGTTGCAGGAACTAATTATAAGTAGGGACAACAACAGTTGCTGTGCTTATTTGTGCTAAGGAAAAGGAGTGGGATTACATGTCTCACTGTTTTTGTCAGGAGAACATGAGAAATTTTGTCACCTAAAGAAGGTCTTGGGTGGGAGTTGAAGAAAATGATGGTGGGATGGAGCCTGTGAAGTCCGTTGATGAGTGTTGATGACTGTTTCCATATTAGCAGAAGGAAACACAAGCACACTGTAAAGGATGGCTTTGCACTTGGGTATCTGCAACCCTAATTTTGAAATAATCAGCACAAAGTGAGCAGATATGTAAAACAGATGGGGGAATTGTATGCCGGGTGACATTAAGAGAAATGCCTGATAATTTAGATACCATTTTGTTGTTAATGTACTTAAAGTGTTTGTGTTTCTATAGGGGGTTATGTTTAATGTACTAAAGGAGATGATACTCAGCTGAGTTGTAGGCTGCTAAGAGACTGAATAGTTAGAGAACAGGAATAAGTAGTTATATTTTGTCTCTAGTGTGGTTCAATAATCAGAGTTCAAAGTTTTCCTTTAATGAATTATGCATATAAATGTATTGGTTATGTTTTTCCCCATGCTTTGTTCACAAAAGAAATAATTACCATTCATGAATATTTTCTTTAGTTTCAAATAGCGAATGTGGAGTGATAGACTCAAACTTTGATCTCCAGCCTATTAGTTGAAGTGGTTTAATTATTTTCAGCCATTATCCTGTTCTGTTCTCAGCAGAGAGATTGGTTTTTATATTGTTGGCTGCAGCTTTCACATGGTTTTGATGTGCACCTGCACATGAATCGCAGCAGACACGTTCCAGGCTTGAAAGGACAAAGGTGGGGACTTTGCAGCAGGAGCATCCCTTGGAGAAGCACCTCTGTGTGTTCATGTGTTTAAGAGCAGTTCAGCACCCAGAAGATCAGGCTGCAAACTGCATTTCATTGTGGCTGCAGGATGCCCAGCACCAGCCTGAAGCTCACTATTGCTTCTGCTTGCCTCCTTGGCTGAGCAGTAGTCACTAAATCCAGTTGGGGTTGCCCTTGAGCCATCTGGTTTCTTGTTCAGTACCCCAGTAATAATAAATCAATAATAAATTCAGTTCTTTAGAGCATGAACCTTATTGACCGGTTCAGGCTTTTTAATGAAAAATGTGGGTTTATATTTTAAATTCTCATGGTTTCTAAGGCAGGGTTCATGGTGTGGGTTGCTGTAATTTTTGTGCTATCTAAATGTAAAATTTTCTAAAAAGAAAATACAGCTTTCCCATATTATATCCAAATTTGAAAAGAGTAATTTCCTCAGCAAACTAAATTTGCTAAACCAGTTTCTAACTTCAGCTGTAAGGTTTTTTTCGTTAATTATTTCCTGCTATCAACCATCTGTATCAAATATACTTTACAAGGCTGTATACAAATGGGAAAAAAAAAAAGGAAGCATAAGAAACACGAAAAAATAGTTTTAATCCAGAATATATCCAGTTAAAATACACATTTATATGAACCAAATATTACAGATTGTTGTTTTGATGGTGATTGGTGCTGGTAAAGAGTAGTATTTACCTGAAGTTTTTATGTCTGTCTCTGAAATATGGTAAGCAACATAAAAGTGTTTGCTGAAGATGTGTGCAAGCCTTTTATGGTGGTCTTTATTCCTTCTAATCACTTTTTAAGGCAGCTTATGTCCCCTGTGGACTTGTTTTCTCTCATTCTCTCCCTCCTTCTCTGCATTACCATTCTACTTCAAACCTCTGAAGATTCTTAGTTTCTGCTGCCCTAGACATTTCTGATGAGGGTTTCATTAGACAAGTCTTCATCATAATTTGTTAAACTTACCCTCAGCTTCTTGACAGTAAAATAACACGCTAACACACCAAGGAATTTCTTTGGGGGGATGGGCTGAACTACTTGTATTCTTTTTAATGTTTACACCTTGGAAACAATAACAAGTTTGATGGCAAGAAAAAAAATTTCTGGCCTTTACTGCTGGTTTACGTCTTCGTGCTGCCATGCTCAGGTGCTGTGGGAATTTCCTCTGTGTCTGCAGAGAAATGGAGTATATAATTCAGTTTCTGCTCGTCTTGGCGGGTGAGTGTTTCTGCTGGTGATGGATCGATGCTGTTTCCCTGCCAGGAGCAAGTGCCATTGTCCCAAGAGTGGGAAAGCCAAAGTGCAGGAAGTGGATGAAAAATGGTTCTGAAAAGGAGTAGGGAATTTTGCTGCTTTTGCATCTGTTCTGATTTGGATCTGAAAATAAAGAAATAATGCCTTCAGTCAACACATTCTGCTTGTGGTGCTTTATATAGATGGGGAGAGAAAGAGGTGCACTCTTCTGACCACGCCATCCTTCTCTGAGCTCGTAGAAGGAGCTCACAAACAGTGGGTTAAAAATAACCTGCTGCTCTTAAGCTGATCCATGGGGCTGGTTCTGGAGGTGGAACGTGCCAAATTTTTCTTGTGGGGCTCCGCGGCAGTGCTGCTATTCCTGCATTAGACTTTAAAAATTATTTGAAAGCATTGTTTCTTTAAAAGAAGCGATTTGGTCAATCAGGAGTATTTTGGTGTTATGTATAGACTATTTTCAGAGACAAAGAATTTATGGAGGTTTTAATCAAGGATTTAAAAGTGGAAAAAGTATTTTGCACAGTTTTTATTGTCAAGTTTCCACTACTTAATCCAGGCTCTCATTTAATAAGTACAATAGAATTATACGTAGCATACCAAATTTGTACTTTTTGTTGCTTGCTATGCGATCTTACTCCAGAGGCACAGTGTGGGGGCAGGGGCTTTGATTGTGTAAGGAACAGCCTCCCTGGCCTTTCCTCCTCAGCCTGGCGCTCTGTTTTCCTAATTGCTGAGAGATTGGGATTTTGTAGTGTGGGACCGCGATCAAAATCGTGGGAGGGTCTGAAGGTCGGAGCTGTCACCTGGAATTTGACTTGGTTGATGAGTACTTGTGAATGGCAGCCTGAATACAGCCTTTATTTAGCACGTTAAAGCCCATCAAACATACATACAGGGACACTTCTTTGGGGAAAGTAACATTCTTACAAATACACGTCTAAAAATACAAATCACACATCTCACAAATACACATCATTTGGGGCAGTTTTGTTAATAGCACAAAACTGATTTTGAGCTGATTGAAGTTGCTGTTTGCAAGCACAAGTGCGAAGGGAACATCTCCTCCTTAGTGAAGGTGTTCCCCCTTCCTCCCCTGCAGCGTCCGGCTCCCCAGGCTGCTGTGGGCGCTGCTGCTCTGTTCTCGGTGCTGGAATCCATAAACTTTGTGTCTGGAACACAGCTTGGGAGTCGCGGGACGATGTTTTAAGCAGCAAGCTGTGCGTGCAGTTGGGGGGATTGATTTCTGGCCGAGGGCTGGTTCACGTGTCCCCGGGGCCGGCAGCAGCTGCTCCCCGCGCACCGCTCAGGGTGTGCCGGGCTTTGGGTGCGAGCGCTGCCTCTGCTCTCCCGCCCTGCGAGTTCCCAGGCTGCTCCGTCAGATCTCTGCCAGAACCCTCTCAAGTGTGCCATCGCCGTCCCGCTCTCCCTGTGGTTCGGTGAGGAAGGTTATTCCCGCTCCTGGCAGCCCAGGGGTTGGTTGGTGGCTGATTTGCGGCGGCTCGGCCGGAGCGTGGCGGGACCGCGCTGCTGGCGGTGTGACAGGTCAGGTGGCCCCTCTGTGTCCTGGGCTTGTCGGCACCTTCCTTTCCTTCTGCTGGGCTCCGTTTCCTTTGGCCGGATGCTGTGAATAGGCTCGCAGAAGATTTTTTTTTAATCTGATTTTTTTTTAAAATAAATGATTAGGTTTTTGACATGAGCTGTGTGATTAATCTGGACCATTACTGAACTCCCGAGGTCTCTCTGACACTGGGGGTGTATGAAGAGCTTGGAATTGCACTGATTGTTCTGTGCTCTGCGTTGGAGTGATAACAGTGGCCTCTCCTTCCCGGCTCTAAGCCTCTTATGCTGGGAAGAGGCATATCAGTGTATCAGCACAATGATGAAGCGGAGGAAACAGAGGCTTGGAGCCCCATCTCTGCGGATCCAGTAAGGACTGTTGTGAAAAATAAATTGCACTTAATCATTTCAAATTGAAGCTGTGAAGAAGAAAAACTGGCCAGAATTTTCTGTGGCCAATAGACATTGCTTTGATTTGTTAGAACTTTTATCTGTTGTACTTATTTGGCTGTACATGGAATTTCCTTTTGGAAGCTTTAGCATTTTACTTTTGTGGAGCATTAACCATGAAGTATAGCCAAAAAAAGCAATGTTTCAATGTTTTTAGCTGGGATACATTGTGGTTAGATTTTGTCCCAAGCATTAGTTTAGTAAAACTGAATGTTTGTAACTCTGTCTTTCTAGTTTAATCATTATTCAGATTTAAAAAGTACTTTTAACAATCTGTCAGAAAGCTGTCACAGTGTTAAAAACTTCAGAAACCTGGGCTACCTTTTGCTTCTAGAATTAAGAATGCGATTGAAAACTTCTAGATTTAAAGGAAGAAGTCTTAACTTACATTGCCACATGTATTTCTATTTAACAAGCATTTCCTTTTTAATGCTTGTGTCCTTTATAAATGCTTTGAAATCTACTAATTCAAACTGCTATTTATGATGTTCGTAGTCATATTTATTATTTCTATTAGGTAAAATTAAGGAAATTGTATATTTAATACTGTGTTCTTAAGCAGAGGAGGTGAAAAGAATCTATCGTGTAGTCAGTGGAGGGAGGAGCAGGGTAAGAGGCAGGCTTAACCTTTTCTGTCTGCAGACTGTAAAGCTCATCAGCTGTTTAAGCAGAGATTGCTGGTGGGGAGGATTTCCAGTATGTAAAGGTTGCTTTTCTGATAAGTATTTGGATTCATTGGAAAATTTAAAGCTGGGAACATGGACAAACATGCTTGACTTCAGGACTCTGAGTGTAAAATATCTGAATTCTAAACAAAACTGAAACATGCCTCAGATTTTCATTTTGCTTGCTTTTGTGTTTAAATATGGTAAAGAGAAACTTTTTTTCAGCCCTCGGTCAGAAATCAAGGTTATAGGTGTAAGAATACAGTGGCACTAATTCGTATTCTAACACATAAACACACTTTGTAATACCAATAATTGTAAGTTAACTTTTACTTTATTTCTAGTGAAGGACATCTCATCGTGTATAGTTCACTAAAGTAGGTGTTAGAAGCTCTGCTCTGTGTTTATGTACAAGTCTGTGTGCAGCTTTTTGAAAAGCAGCTACTTTGAGACCTTTTCTGTGTCCTGTGTGAATACAAATGTGCCTTGGCTGCTGACCCTGCAAAAGCAGGGTAGTTCACAGAGCTGGGCGCCAGCACCTTCAGCTGCAATCCTGATGCTACTGTGGATGTGCTGCGGACATGTCATTTAACCTCTTCATGCCTCAGTTTCCCCACTGCTAAAATTACAATAAAGCCACTTTGCAGTGCTGCTTTCAGGCTTAATTAGTTGTTGCTCTAAAACAACTGCCACTGCTAAATGTTGTTTTCTAGTTAATGGTTTGTGTAATTCATATTTTCACAGTTGTGTGTTTTGGTTATTGCCACAGCTGTGGCATGGAACCATGGCTCCCAAATTGTGAAGGCAGTGATAGAAATGGTCTGTGTTTGGTGCTGGTGCCATTATCAATTTGTTCTTTTCTCTCAATTGAACATTTTATATTAGAGATTGACAATGGTGTCTATTCCAGAAAGCCTGGAAATCACTGCAAGAAAGGATTTGGATCGTTCCAGATTGGAGAATTTTTGTAGTGGAAAAATAACATTAAATAGATATTAAATTGACTGAAAAATACATTTTGGTTTGGATGATAATGGAAAGGAATGATTTTTGACCACTTAGTTTATTGCATTTGTTTAGAAGATATAACTTGTATTTTGGAATTATCTTTTTTCTTTATTAAAACAGAAGATGTGATATTGACCCTGATTTTTTTTTTTCTACTGTGGTACCTTGTCAGAATCTCCTCTCCTTTGTTCTCCCACTGCCGAGGAAATGATGTTCATCAGCACATGTTCTCTCCTACATCTGCTCCAGGTCTGCAGCATCTTAAATTCCCATTTAGTGCTGACTGTGCACTTGTCACTTCTCCTCTAGTATTTTACCTGAACACAAAAGCCCAGAGCAATCCATCTAGTCCGTGCTACAGCCATCCTTTTCAGTGGAGGTAAGGAGAGGTGTCAACTAGGAATTTCTAACAGTTTGGTGTTCGCGTAACCATCTGTGAACTTAACAGCTTTACAGTTCAAGAGAATAACATCTAACAGAAGGAAACAGCTTCCTAGTCACAACTTACTTCCAGCCATTTAGTGTTCAAGTTGATGTTGCATATTGGAACAAATTTTTTGTAGTTTGTGTGTAGGCCCTGTGTAGGGAAGAAGATAAATTGGATTAAGAAATGGAAACATGTCTGCTGGTGTGTGTGCATGCCTGTTCCTGGTGGTACCTTGTGTTGGCACACGTGCAGCTTGTACTGTGCAGCAGAGGAGCCCTCACAGGCCTGTCTAGTGTCAGGAAAAACAAAAGTAAAACAACCTAAAGCGAGGTCCTTAAAAAACCCTGTCTAAGTAGTGGGTCTGTGCTAAATACTGCACCTCCTTCTATTCCCTGGTAATCCACTCTGCTTTCTTACAGAGGCTGGCGGGCTGAAGTCTCCAAGCACAGAGTATACAAAGGATAAGGAGTAGAATCAAGCCTGTTGTTAGCAGGCTTGAGTGAAGGTTAGAAGAGTTTCTAAAGCAAAAATAGCCCAAACTAGCTCAGCTTATATTAAAGCACTTAACAGCTCAACTGATGCATTTTCCCTTCAGGATTAGCTCTTGCTCCTCATTGTGCTCGTATGGGACAAGCACAGCCATCAGCTGCCCCAGTGGAAACCTTCGGCTTCTTCACTGAGAGGAAATGCCACCAGCTCTCAGGGGGACAGTCCCAGGCAAAGGCTCACACACGCTGGAGGTCTTTGCCTGTGCGGTTATGAAACCAGAGCTCAGTGGTACCTGCTTAAAACTTGAGCCAACATAGCACCAGAGGGCTGGTTTTGAAGTTCACATGCTGCAGGGTGGATGTGGCTGGTCAAATTTCAGTTACTCATCAGGTGGTAATGCAATAGCCCCTGAATCTAGATGTTATTTCAGAGGGAGGTTGGTCTTGCTGGCCAGCTCTGGTAGGACTAACCAGAAAATGTGAAGTTGAACTATTTTAGGCTTCTGCCCCTCTAATGCAGAGTAATATATATGACATCTGTTGAGTGGAAATCAGGTTGTCAGCAGAGGAAAGGGACTTTGCATGTGTCTGTCCTCATTGTGCATGGCCATGGGGAGAGGGTTGCCCAGCATCTGCTGTTTTCCCTGCATGTTGGGCAGCAATTGGTGACAATTCTTAAGAAGGTGCTCACTTTGGCAGCACTTGGGGGAAGTGAAGGGCAGAGACTACAGAGCAGTCTCCTAACATTTCAATGTCATGGCCATCAATCTAATTTTAAATGAATTTTTATTATTTAAAGGCTGGTATTGGGTAATGTTCCTTTAAACAAGGGTGATTAAACTCGATTAAATGCTGTTTAGCCTTGGGGCTAATTAACAGACTGGTAAGTGGCAATTAAATATCAAGATTAGATTATTGTTAAAGTCAATTGAGAACTGTTCTTTCTGGAGATGAGATCTGATAATTATTGATTATTTTCAAAAGCCTTTTTGGTACTTACTGCTTTTTCTTCCTCTGAGAAACCTTCCATTTTCAGGGTTCTGACATGGGTCAGTGAGTAATTTTCTCTTCAAGAACAGTTCATATAAAAGTCTTAATAGCAAGCTTTATTCCACTGTTACTATGGACTCCTTGATAATAATATTTTTCACATATGGGGACCTTCCAGCCATCTGCTCTTTAAATACTGAGTGGTTGATGATTCACAGATACATGGTTCTGTGTAAGAGCTTAGGTCGACTATAATAAGTTTTTATTTTCATCGTTGTTGCTTTCACCTGTGCAGCTCTTGATCCTGTTTTATCCTGTCTTTCTTTGTTGTAGTTTTGTTTACTTGGTTACGGTGCCAGTGATAGCCATTCCTGCCTGCTTAGAGCAAAGGTTCATCTTGGCAAGTTACCACTGTCATTGATCTACTCAGCTTAGCACCTCAGGTTAGCCAGGCAGTGATTCATTTCCATGACTATGCAGGGAACTGCTGGAAAATGTAACAAGAAAAACTTGTGCCTTCACGTTAAATCTTCCTCACTTTGGTATATTGCATTTGCAAGAATTTGCACATATTTTCCCTTCTTCCCTATATTTCATGGTGCCATTGATAATTTTATGTCGACAGATGAACAACTGTTGGTGCATCTGATGTCAAGACAGATGGCATGGAAGTTCATGGCTTCTGAAAGAATTAATCTAATTAAGATTGAAAATATTTTTTACATAACCTTTGAGCAAATGAAAATAATGTAAACCTTGAAAAAGAGTAAAAGGAAATGTGGTCTGATTGCAATAAAAACAAATTGATAACAGGTGGAATAAGACTGCTATAGTTGATGGAAATGTGTGTTGGAATTAAGGTCATGCGTCTTTAGGAAGAAAAGAGAATTACATCCAGAATTAAACAAGTGCTGATTCTTGTCTTTGGGATCTGGCTTGCACTCTTCTGGGGGTAACAGGAAAGTCAAATTACTGAAGAAGAAAATGAGGCCATGTTTCACAGCTGGTCCTCTTTATGAGCTGGCAAATCCTTGTGCACCCATATTAGTCCTTTAATTTAACCAAAATATGAATTTACAGAACTAGTTGATCTCAAGTTGCTTAAGAGATGTCATGAATTGATTGTTCTAACTTGGAAGTGATGAACTGTGAGATTAAAAGAGAGTGCAATCACCCCATTCTAGAAAATGTTACATTCTGTCTAACACCCTCAGTAAGATATCAGTAATTCTAGAAGCAGTTTAATTTGTGTGTGGTAAAAAGGATGAAAGTGTCCAGGTGCTGTTTTTCTGGCATCTCTGAGTGCTGCAGCTGAGGTGAAGTCTCGGTGGAAATTTGCTTCAATTTCCTAACAAACCAAGGGAAGAGTTGGCTTCAGCTGGATCATTCAAGGGGCATTTTCTTGTGCTATTTCAATTTCATAGATTCATGCCAGTTGTGGAACATGTTCTTATAGGGATGTATGGTGGAGGTTATTTTTATAGGAATGTTTTCCCTTGGAAATTCTAGCTTTAATGAAGTCTATTGGAAATAGCTATTAAAATTTTTTTATAGCTTTGCAGAATAGTTTAATAGATTTTTTTCCTAGCCTGTACAAAATCTGGTCACCATTTGTGTATGTGATGGTGACCAGACCCTTGCTGTCTTATTTAAGTAAAACAAAATGGGAAACCTAATGTTGCTCCAAAATAGTCTTTAAGCACACTACATAATTACTTGATCAGTGTGTAATTACAATGTTATGAGTTTTATATAATTAGGATTTTATGGACATCTGTGATATAATTTAAGAATATATTAATTTATTTACATAAAAAGCCTATTCTAGGAAACAAGCCTTTAATCAATAAGTGTAGAAAGTAACACGAATATATTATACATAGGCATTCAGCAAATGTCCTGGAGGGCTGCCTGCCTTTATTTAAAGCCTTTTTTGTACAAGCTGTTGCAATGGAAGAGGGGAGACCTATATTTAGAGCTGTGGCTTGTTTGGGTGTATGAGTGAGGTTGGGTGGGCGGTGTCCTGGGTGAATCTGCTCCATTGCAGTGAATCCAGTGGGTTTTCCAGAAGTGCAGGGTGCTGGTCAGCAAACCCTCACCAAAGGGTGGGGATGGGGACATCCACCTTCTTGGAATGGGTCTCCTGTTAGACCATGGCTCTTTATCTTGTGTATGGGGATTGCTGGTGTGCCTCGGTGGGAGTCTTGTAACTCCAGTCCTGCTGCTTCAAGGCAGATGCAGAAATACCTTCCGTAGCATAAGGATGAATTCTTGGCACACACATCCCCAGATCACCTGAGGTTTGGGATTTGAAGACTGCATGTATTTTACAACATCAGGGCCGTAGCTGTAAACAGAAGTTCCTTACTTTTAAGGAAGATCAAAAACATTTCAGAATTCAGAATTGATAAGTTTCCCTGTTTTTATTTTGAAATACCTCAAGGCTTATCAAATGTTGTTGATGATTTCCTGTTTTTGCTTAAATTTTGCTAAGTGTAAAGTCACTTGATATGATACAGGTTTAATTTTTTTTTTTTTTTTTTAGTTAGAAATTCCTATTTGACAAATATTGGAGGATTAATGAAGAGGCCTATATTCAGTTTTAACGACATTTGGAAATTGTTCTGGTTTTGCAGTAAATGTTATCCTCCTGGTTTAGTGCTTGATTTGGTACAGGTTCTGCTTTCTTAAATGTGCTAAATAATTGGTCACAGTTGACTGCAAGACAGCATAATGTCACTTTTGGAAACAGTGTAGATCAGCAATTCAAGAATAATGAGAAACAGAACAACTTTGTGGATATATCATTATGCATAATGTGAAATGATGAATTTTGAGTAGGTAAGCTTTTGGCAACTGGATTCTAATCTACATCTCACATTGAATGAATGAGTTCCCCAGAATTAATTTCTTTTTTAATGGAAATTTTTCTCCTTATTCCTTTTCCTTTGTACTGGTTATTATTCTTGGGAATCATTTTTTCCATCTAAGAAACTACATGGGAGGGACACATGGTGATACTTGAAACGTGACAGGCTCAGATAAACTTCTTGTGTGTCTTGAGCTGATGGGAAACTGTTTGTTTGCTTTAATATTGTTGGGAATATTGAGGCATGGTGGCCTGAATGGTATAATTTTTTCATGTGAAGGCATTATGTAAATGCAAAAATCCCTGCATCCTGCCTGGAGCTGCAGTAGCAGAAGAGTTAAACCCTGGGGTTTGGAGCCCGAGGTGTGAATTCCTGTCTCCTTCCAGGCTCACCATTTGGCTGCCCTCCATGGGACCAATTGTAAATCATAACCTGGAGGTTTGACCTGGGAAATTGGAGGCTCACAGAGGGGAGCTTGTACTTGTGACTTTAGAAGTTGGAGAGCTTTACTGTCTGTTGGCCATTTCACCTATAAACCATATAAGGTTATGGTTCGTAACTGGTTTTTCTCTATAATCACGTTCGAAGGCTGTGATCTGCTGGTGCACCTGTGTATGAGCTGACTCATTTACTACCCCTGCACTGTTCAGAGTTTGGGATGGTCGGGACAGGTCAGCAACTTCTAGGGAGGAACGAAGAGCTCAGAAGGTTCTTAAGAGCTGTAGTAAATACTGAAGCCTTTCTTTTTCTGTCCTTATCCTCAAATAACAGTGAGTTCCTCAAACGATAATGGTGTGCTCAGTTCTGTATAAAATTTTTCCTTCCAAGTAGTCTCTCCTTCAAAGACTTTTTGATCTTGAATACAGATACAGAAACAACCAGAGCACTGAAAGATTCCTGGCAAGGGAATAATTCTGAGAAGGAAATAAAATTCTTAACCAGACAGTCATGTGTTTATAATTGCTGATAGACAGTGCCATGCATTTTCCAAGATTTGTTTTTAATTGGACTATGAGGCAACCAGGGGCTATTTTTAGTTTTAATTTGGAAAATCAGTGAGTGTGTAAAGAAGCCTGTTAATGTCTTGTGCTGAAGCACTAATAGTAGAGATGTACTAGCAGTGAGTAGCTGGTGTCACCTTCATGGCCTGGAGCTGGGGGGAAACAGGTTGTTTTACACAGCTGTGTGTCAGCCCAGGACTGTTCCTCCCCATGAGCAGCAGGTGCCTTTCCAATGTGTTTCCTTAAAAAATTGCTTTTTGAAGACGTGTTACAGTTTTAATTTGGTTAGATAAACCATTTAGTGGGTCAATACTAACCTGAAAGCTTAAGGAAGGTTTAGGGTGTAAAGAAGGAAAGAGGATCTCAGGGTAACTTTTCACCAGTTTTTGGAATGGTATCCCTTTCAGCTCAGTCTTGCTATCCTGAGCTATGGTGAACTTTTGTCTCAAATTTATGCTCCTGTTTGAATATTCATAACTACCATGCCAGAGGGCCTGCAGAGCTTCGTCTGCTTTAAATGGACCCACTCGTGCTCTCTTTTCTACAGGCTGCATCTGTGCTCCCTTTTTCTTCAGTACCTCTCTGTTCCTGTTTTTGTTCATTCATCTCAAATATGCTCCATTTAGTGCTCTAAGTTCTCTCTTCCCCTCATTTATCTTCTGAAATTTTGCTACTTTGGCTAGTTGTTATTATTCTGTCATTCAATCCCTTGTGTGGTACTTGAGAGCATAATCTTCTAACCTAGTTTACATTACACTGTCATTATGAATTATTAATGTTCTAAAATAAAATCTTCAAACCGTAATCTTTGCTGTGGTGAAAGAGCTCTGTGTGCTTTTGTTCCCTTCCTGTTCTCCCTGTCCTTTCCTTTCTTCAGACCTTTAGGTCTTTAGAGCAGGGATGTTATCGATCCAGCCGTCTGAGAAAGACTTGCTGTGCACTGAGAATTGCACTGTCACATCTCTGGGCTGAGATGGGCATTTATTTATATAAACACCAAAAAAGGTGGTTTTGGAAGTAATTCTTTTGGTTCTCATCAAAGACATGCTGCACAAGTGGAAGTGATAATGTATGTTTGGGTTATAGCTTGCCTGAGAAGGTGAATATTATTTTTTGTACTCTTTATTACATTCTTGTTTTTGTTCCTGAGATCTCACTTTTATTTGTGAGCAGATGAGAAATTTAAAATAGCAGAACAGGTCAAGGTGTAGTTCTCAGCAAGTTTTTAGGGCAAAATTTTCCACTGAAAGAAATCTGGTAAAAGCCCCTACTACCTTTCCTCCACACTTCATTTTAATGCAGCTGCTTGCCCATTCTGCTTCCGAGAGACTGGAAGATTCCAGAATCATTAAACGTCCAATTTTCCGAGTGAATCAACACACAAATATTGACCAGAAGTTGTTCCTTTAAAGTCACGAGTGTCTGCACTGCCCTCTCAGAGAACTTGCAATTAGTTTGAGCAGAATGCAGTCGATTAGAGCCGCGCTTGGCGTGGCGGAGCAGCCCGTGGGGACGTGTCCCGGCCTGCGCCCCATGGCTGAGCGCGCGCAGCCTCCGCTGGTGGCAAGATGGATCTCAAAAGTGGGACCTGTCGCTTCTGCAACTTCCCCCTCCTCGTCAGGAGCAAGGGCAGCTGCAGGCTGGGCCGCAGGACGCCGCAGTCGGTGTTCTACATCGTGCTCTTGTAAGTGGTCGCTAATGCCAGGAGCGTTCCGTGGGTCTGGAGCTGTGCTCGCTCTGAGGGAAGGGAAGGGTGTTCTCTCTGGACACGCAGGTGCTGTTGGTTTGCACGCCTCATCTGTGCTCTCCCTGCTTAAGTGTTTGTTTAGGAGCCTGTGTGTTGTGCTAAATACTTTGGCCAGCTGGAAATGGGATTTGCTTTTCGTACCGGCTGCGTTTTAATAGGTAGTGCAGAAAATGTTTTCTGTTAGAAAATATTTTTTAAAAATTGTATACATTCGTGCTTAAATTTTATTTTTTTTCCTTCCCCTAATCTATAAAATCTACATCTCCTAATAAAAATTTGTAAGAAAAGAAAATAAAGTGAATACAAGATGGATATTCCCATTTATTAACACTTTCTCCTTTTCTTTGTGTCTGAGATGGCTTAAAAGGTCATTGGTGAGGTGGGTTATAAAAGTAATTTATTTTAAAACCAAGAAATTTTGTTATATATCTGTGTTTCTAGCTCTATTATTTAGATTTATTTGTGCCATTTTTAAAGTTACAGTAGAGTCTAGTAAGATATAGCGCTGCAAACTGATAAATTTTGGGTTTAGTATTTCAACGTGAATGTTTCTCTGGAGACAGTAGAAATCATTAGGAGTTCCATATCTGTCCATTCTGCACTTTATTTCAAAGCTGCGAATTCAGTTTGAGTCAGTTTGTCTTAATTTATTAAATCTGCTTCTATGTTCTCACATTTATGTCTGCACTTATAGATAGGTAGACACACATGTTTATAGTCATATCTAAAATAAATGTCTTCATTCAAGACCTTCTAAATAAATGGGTATTTTAAGAAACCTTGGTTTTGTAATGAATCGCCTTTGTCGGTTTCTCAGAATTACAGTAGAACAGTTGATAGAGTTGTATCAATCTCTAGTTATTTAAAAATCTGTGGTCCAGGCTTGTTCTCATGTTGGATCTGTTTGTATGTTAAATATTTTTCTGAGGCTCACAACCTGGAGTACTTTGTTTGTCTGACAGTTGATCATATCACAGTTTTCCCAGACTTTAAGATTAGGAGCTAAGCTTTTGCTGTGAAGATTCATAGTATTCCAGAGGAATGGCTAAAATAGGGGCTAATTTCTCTTAAAAATGCATGTCCAAATAAGGATGTAATTCTGCCTTTAAAACTAGATAAACTTTTTCTCCTTTTTTTTTTTTTTTTTTTTTTTTTTTTGTGTGTGTGTGTCTACTAGCACCCCTGATGTTTCCCTAGCATGGTTTTGGTTTCTCATGTCTCTTTTGTACCATGCTTATTTTGTAAAGTCTATTCTTATCCCATGCTCTAACTTCATTAAGAATTTATGCTTGAAAATGTAAAATTCATCCTCTTCATCTGTTCATTACATTAGCATTCCCCTTGCTCCCAGAATAACTCTTCTTAGCCAACATCCTACAAAATAAGCTTTTTGTCTCAGAAAAGCCATGGTAAATGCAAGGGCTTTACAATATCCTTAACATTTCAGCTGAGCCTAAGTGTGTTAACCAGGGAAAGAGGAAACAAGCTGTGGAGTGGAATGTCCTGCACCGGAGATTTGGGTTGGAGCAAACAACCTGAATTATACCGAGAAACAAATCAGATGCCAGAGCTTGTTTCAGAGTTCAGGCTTGATTTGGTCTTCTGGGTAATACGCTGTGAAACAGGTGACAGCACTCCCTGCTCGCTGCTCACCACCAGTGCCCTGAGCCCGGGGGCACCATGGTGATCCTTGGCACACGCTACTGCCCTGGGATGCACGCTGGGGGTTTGTGGTCCTGCATAGATGAGGGGAGCCCTTTTTGCTTTTGTGAACTGGTAATTGAGAACTGAGTAACTCAAAGCCCTCTAATTCACCCGCTGAAATACAGCTCAGTTCCTTCTCTTCGTTGTTTGCTTTGTTCTTTTTACCTTAATTATTTGCCTGTTGTCTTGGTTTCGTTTTAGCCATCCACTGGTATTTCTTCTTCAGTCCTCACTCCCTACTAAGACACAAAGTCTGCCAGCCACCTTTGCTGTTGCTCTTACCCCAGTTTGTCCTTTAGGCTCTGCACTGTAGCTTCTCTGTAAAATGGGGGGAATAACATCTGCTTTTTCAAATCTGCTTTGCTGGCATAGTTTTGTTGGAATGGTTATGGACCATATCTGTCAAGGACTGTGTATTACAGCTCTTCTGGATATGTACAAACTCCATACTACAGGAATTAGCAATAGCCTGGTGGTGTTACTCAAGTACTGGGTGGTGGAAAGAGGTGGAAAAGCTCTGCAAGGAGCTGAAGTGCTGTACTTCTTCATGGAGAGGCTGCTGCAGGCTGGAGTGGCAGGAGAAGAGATTAAGTAATCTTCCTGTTTGCAAATCCAGTTGCACAGTGAATTCATTAAGACTGTATTACAGGTTAAAAAGGAAGTTTTAAGTGCTTTGGGATAAATAATACATGACAAAGATGAGGAAATGCTATGGTGGCAAGAGGAGGCTCAATCTATGTTTTTTCCCTTTGGGTAAATTTTGGCTGGTGATGAAGAGGGAGAACATTTGGAGGAGGATGTTGGGGTAACAGCAGCACTCTGTGTTGCTGTGTTTTTTTTAAGTGCTACTGAATGTCCTTAACTACATTTTGGATAAAGCGTTAGAAGATTTCTGTGTAAACAGGAAGTGACATTTTCAGATCTGATTTTCAGTATTGTTGGTTTTCAAATAACATTTCTCAATTTTTATGGCATTTGAATCACATATGGAGGTTACATTTGATTAAATTGGACAACTGACATTTGAATCACACATGAAGAAGGCTGGGCTAGGGAAAGAATGCAAGATCCAGTAACTTATTTAAAGAGGATAATTGACCTTTCCATGGCATCTGAGCCCAATTGTTAAGTCTGTGAGTTCAAAATTATGTTAAGCTTATGTTGTATTGGAGTAGCTGAACATCTTACTGCTGTTACTTGGGAAGGATAGTGTTGCATGGAATATTAACATAATAAGAAGTGACATTTTTGTAAATAAAAATACCAAGAAATAATATTTCATATTAAATATTCATAGGATTTGGGGCACAATTAACTTGGTAGTTTAGCACTGCTCACTTATCACTTATTTAGTAATGTCTTCACTCACAAGGTTGTGATGATGGAGCTGTAGTTGGTGTCTTCTGTATCTGAGTGAGTACGATTTTGTGAGAGCTGTTTTAGACTGAAATCAGAGCAGTTGCTTGTGCTTAGCAGTGATATTGTAGTGCATTAGATAGCATTTCAGGCTGTCCACTAGGATGGCAACCCCTGTTAGTTCAGTAACTGTGCCCAATTAAAGTTACATGAGGAGTTGGCAGCTTCCATGCAGGTGCAGTGCCTGATAGCTACTTCAGTAAATGTTTCTCATCCTTTGAATCATTAACTAGTGCAGTCACTAGGATGTTCCCTGCATAGGGATTGCACACCAGAGGGAAGTTTAGTTGTTCTTCACCCCCAAAACCCTTGGCCATCAGCTGTTTGTTTAATCTCATTCAGATATGTCTTTGGGAGCCCTTTTATACAGAGGTAGCAATTGAAATCCATGGAAGCCACTGCAGTAAAAGAGTATGACTCCTTAGATCTGGGGTGGTGGCTTGGTGATTTCTGCCCCAAAAGGAAGAAATCTATGTTTTTATAACTTAGCAAATGATAGAAAAGTGGACCTTGAAGATACATTCAGTGTAATGTTTTCTGTCAGACTGTTACTTAGGAGTCTGGCGATTGCAGGCAGCTCAAAGACAGTCTGTTCTTCACTTGCTTAGGTCACTGTTCAAATAATAATGATGCCCCAAATAGCTCCAACACACATCTCCCATGTAATTTTTTTTTTAAAGGAACCTTCCTTTTTATTTTTTTTAAGCATAAAGGAAGAACTTTCTCGTTTCTTTCTATTGAAAGACCAAAGTTTTCTGTTGGAGTTTTTACACCTTACACATTTTTCACTGTATGATGATACAGAGCAGATATCTCTTCACCTGTGTTAACTTATGCTTGCTTATAGTAGAATAATTTTCTGTGCTCATTGGGCATGCACTTTAAAGTTTAAAACAAAGTTAATATGCTCTTTATAGAGATAGAATGTATCTTCTTTTGTTGTGACTTCTCCAAAGAATTTGGCTCTCTTAGCAAAATGATTTTAATTTGTGGGTATTTCTAGTGAATAATTTGTGGATTGCAAACTAATTACTATTTTAAAGAGTTATGTCTCCAAGTATCACATTTCTATGTGAAGCTTAATACAATGTAACCATTCAAGTGATGGCATAATTAGCAAGATACTATTGGTTTTTCCCAATAGTATTTCAACTCGCTTCCATTTTAAGTTTCCCTTCGCCACAGTATAACTTGTGAAATTAATTTAATTTGAAAACTAATGCACTATTATATGGTTCATCCTGGTTGAAGTATTTAAAAATATAATCTACACTTTGTGGAGACTTTTTTTGATACATAGTCACCTTAAAATGTAGTCAGTCACAGGAGTTTTGATCTTTGGGATATTCTTTTTCAAAATTACCTCACTGATCTGCTTGGTACTTCCTTAAACTTTTCAGGGAGTTTGTCTTACTTCTAAAATGACAGATTTTATTTAAAAGAAGATGATCTTATACTGAGGAAATTTATTTAATGATAAATGTAACTACTATAAAAAAAGTCCAGAAAGCAATGGGTTTCATGTGAACTGTTTGCCTAATTGCATTCTCATTTAATGTCAGGCTTAATTAATATCCTACTTTGGTAATGGTAAAGATGAGAAATAGGGAAAGTCGTTGACACTGACTATTTATAACTGTCCAGTGGATGCAGTGTCATTAGGAGGGCTCTGGAAACCGTACATTTGGTTGACAGAGAAATACTCCATCATCACAGGAGCTGCCAAAATGTTCTGCAGGTGGTCTTTTCAGAGGACAAGTTGGGCATAAAGAAGGGAAGGTGCATTAGGAAGATTGATGGAGACTAAATACCCTGTAAGGCGAGTGGGAGAATGTTAGAAAGGAAGAGGCTTCTTTAGGCTTGGGTCTGGAATTCACAAAGAGACATTAATGTTATTATGAGTTAAATAAAATAGAAAACTCATCTTGTAACCCATTTGTGTGAGTGTGCTGTTGACATGTTTCTCTCTTATACAGATATGGTATATTTTTGAATTAGTGAGAAGTTTCTGGCCCGGATTTTCCGAAATATTTTGCTGATCATGCAGAGACAGTAAGACAGTTCCTTCAAGGGATTTCATTTGTCATTGTAGGTGTGAGAAAATCCTTATGCTTTCTATATTTGTTGCTACTGAAGACAATTCTGCAAATGTTGACACTGTCATATTTTAAGTCATGACTTATTTTAAAAGCTTTTTGACGGTTTGTGTTCTTCTGTTTTTCTAGTAAAAACACTGCATCTCCAAGTGTGGTGTCTTCACATTTTTTCTGGGTACTCTGAATTTCTTGGGAATCTATGGGTTCCAAAATGAGCACTTGGCAGGTGTTGATTTGCAGGATTAGAGTTTGTTACTTCCATGTGGAACAGGCATTTTGAAAAGCAGGAATATAAAGTGTTAAAAGAAATTTCTACTGGTTTTGAACAAGTGTTATGTAATTCTCAAAGTGTTTTTTGCAGTTCTTAGCTAAAAGCTCTGAAGAATTGCGTTAAATGGCAAGATGGGTGGATGGCTGAGTTTCTGATGATAGCATACACACCATCTCCTTCCCTGCTTGGGGTGCCCTGTGTTGCCCAGGAACAGCAGAGGGTGGACGGGGTTTAGCTGGATTAACATTGCTGTAGGGCTGTCAGTCACTGATGCCCATGGAGAAATGTTCTCCTAAAATGGCTTCTCCTTTTTGTGTCCTTCCTGCAAGAGATGTGAAAGTGCTGCTGCTGAGTACAGTGATAATGAGTGATATGTCTACAACTACTGAGTTTTCAATCATTTTTGTAAAAAGTGTGACTAATACTGATTTGGGGGTGTTACCTGATTGTGATCTTATTTGCTAACTATAAGCAGTCAGGAATTTATTTCTATTGTGATAACTTTATTTTGTTAGTTAACTGAACACTTCTTTTCCACCATTATTGCTCGTGAAATTCAATTCATGTTTTAGCTGACGGAGTAATATTTTCATAGCTTTTCAAAATCAGGTTTTATTGGAATTGGAAGGTCACATAATATCCTGAATTTAATTCTAAAATGCTAGTGTTCAGTTTATACTTGATTGTCATATGATATTATATGGACACAAAAATGAATGTGTTTATTCTTTCTCATCAGCAGTAGACAGTGGCAGATTTTGGTTCAGTTCTACTCTAACTTTGTGAAATCAAACCACTATGTGATGTAGATTAACTTTGTAAAAATGTTTAAAAGCACTAGAAAAGATGGTCATGTTGTGCAGAGAGTCTAAAAATCCCATTTGCCTGTTTTGAATTCCAGATGGAAGGGAATACTTTGCTCAGTCAGATACTGCGATTCTTGATAAATGTCTGTATTAAAAATACGTAATTATTTAATGAAAAATTATGAAGGCCATCTAATTCTTCCATGAGATTCTGCAGAAGGCTAAAGCGAGTCTAGTGGGATTTCTTTCTCCCAGACATTTCTGTGTATTTTTTTTAGGGCTGTATTGTGCTTGGAAGGCTGTGCCAGCTGTTGATTGTCATCTTTCTCATGTCTGTGATAAAAAGCCACTCAAGAAGGCTGAAATATGAGAACGTCATTAGCTTTCCTACTGGCAGAAGTGCTTAAAGAAGCCACAATAGAAAGAAAATAGATTGCATACTGAAATTTAAAAAAAAAAAAAAAAAAAAAAAAAAGGAGGGGGAAGCTCCAGCAATATTTTGTTTAGAGCCTGGAAAAAGCAAAAACATGGCTAGAGGGTTCTACCGGCACAAAGGGGAATAGTGAACTTTTGGCTGATGTGCAAAGGGGGTGTGTGGGAAACCTCTGATGTGCATCACACGAGTCCTGCTTGTGTTTTGTTGTCAAAATTCAGCTGGTGGAGTTGTTTTTGGGCACCAGGTGCTATGTAGGAGTTTGTGTTTACTGTGACTGACGTGGATCTGGTGTGCCTGACTTCAGGGGGAGAATGGATTTCTGGTTTTAAACTGATCTTAGGAGGTATTGGAAGCTTTTTTTTTTTTTTAAATTAAAAATCTGCCTGGGTTACTGAAGATGAAAGATGGGATTTGTTTAAAGGTGGAAGATTAATTAAGAAAAATAAGCAAAATGCCCCTGATGTGCCTCATGTAGTTAGGAAAAGAAGAGCCACCATATCAGAATAAAAACACCAACTAGGCAGCCAATGGTGCTTTCTGTGCAGACACAGCTTAAACCCCCCTGTGTTATTCAGTATTGCAAACAGTGCCCAGTTATGGTTTTGAAAATACTGAAAATATTTTGTTTGTAATTAGATGAACACAGAGATATGTGTAGAAAGCATGTATGCTCTGTATTCAGCAAACTCCAGGTTTAAAGTGCATATGTTAGGAAGAGAATAAATATCTCATTTTGCACTGCCTCCTAAGGTGGAGGGAGGGAGGCAGGGATGGAGCAGGGAGAAAACAGAGGCAGTGGAAACAGCAGCAATATGTACGCTTGCCTGCCTGTCTCACATTAATGGAACAGCTTGCAAGGTCTACAGGGAATTTGCATTGGCTCTGTCACTGGTATTATTTAGTTCCTTATTTATTGCTAGTGGCTTGATTGTGCTGTATTTTCCCAGCAATGAAAGCTTTTAAAGATCATGTCTGACTCCTTTTGGACAGTGCTGTCCAATTTCTCTCTGCCTGCTACCAGCATGTTGAGACGATCCAAAAGGTAATCTAAGGATTTTGTGAGTAATTCTTACGATGTTTTTCTAAGCTACTTGTTTTAATACTGTTTAGTCTTGCTTTTTTTCCTGGTTTAGCAGATTGAGTCATATTCCTAGTACGTTAGATACGATTTCCTAATTTCTGAATTATTTGTAATTGTATTCGTTGTAAAAATCATACTGTGCAGATCCACGGTTCGTTCTTTTTAAAGATATTTATTTAAAGGCATTGTTCCTTCTCATACTATGTCAATGTGTTGAGGGATTTGTTTCTACAAAATGATGGATAGATGCTTACTGGGAGGAAGCTGCTTTATTATTTGAAGTAGCAAAACAGTATTATGTTGAAATAGGCAGCACCATGAAAGACTTGCAAATATTTTGACTTACAGCACTTACAGTCTTCACAGAGATATGCATAACCTTAAATTTTAAATAATGTTTAATACATTTAGCATCTTTTTTTTTTATTAGAGATGTGAATATGTTAATGTAGCAGTTAATAGGATGAGTGTTTGTATTTATGCTGCTCTCTGGATTTTGATAAAATCCCATTGAAGTGTGCAAACTAATGAATGGTATCGGATCTGATGCGGTACAGGGGTGTCCCTTCAAGACTGGGAAATATCAACATAATTATCGCTCATCAGGTGCTCTGTGGAGCTTAACATTTGTAGCCTGAAAACTTACTGGTGAGACTGGTAGGTAGCTAATCCTGACTAAAGCAGTATATTCAGATTTATGAGTAAACAGTTGCAGCTGGTATCAGAATTTCTCAGCAGCTGGTTTGTTGATATAGTTAATAATCTACATAAGACTCAGAATATAAGCTTTGTCTTAGGTTTAGGGTGAATTTTGTTCATCAGCTATCATAAATTATATAAATCTTTTGTAGAGGATTGTAGCTTCTACCAACAAATGTTTCTGGGGACTCTTAATTTTTTGTTATTATTCCACATTTGTGATTGAAATTTTATCAAAATTGTGTTCTGTGTGCTGCCAATGACTCTTAAAAATCTTAGTGGCAATGAAGAAAGATTTTGTAAATAAATAGGGATTTAGTTGCCAGGAATTGCATTAGCAATGTTGTTCTTTTCAAAATTGTTGTCTTTAGCCTATTTTTTAAAGTAAAAGAGCTCCTTGAGAGTCAGGTTGTATGTTGATACCTCTGCTCCAAGCAGTAACTTTCACACTCATTGAGCAGTTGTAGCCGTGTTTTGATAAAGTGACAGAAGTGATGAAGATGAAGCTTTGTATTTTCTTACAGATTTCTTGAATTTGGCTGGGGAGGGGAAAGGGAGGCAAATTATTCTCCTGTGCCTCCATTTCCAAAGGTTAAAGTAGGTTGGACTTGGCTTTCAGGTGCTCTTGGCCACCAACCTGTGAGCCTGGGAGCAGCGTGGTGTAATGAGACCTGGCTTGCTGTGGGAGCCAGGGGAGCTGGGCAGGGCCAGGAGCTGGTTTAGGGCAGGTGAAGGAGGACACCTTTGCATAGGAAAATAACTTGTGTTAGACCTGCAGATTCTGGATCCTTTCATTGCTGCTGCTTGCACAACTTTGGTTTCCTAAAGCTCCTCCATTCCATGTGCCTAGAGGTAGTATTTAGTGAAAATTCAGCAATAATAATCTGCCAAACAGGGTGGACACCCACAGTGTCTCTCATAACAAAAATAAACCATCCTTGTTTTTTAATATCTTATTAGTGTGCCATTTTGAATTTAAAATTACGCATCAAGGTCAGAAACAATTTGAGAGACACTAACAAGGTTTCACTTGTGATATTTTGTCAGAAAACTCTTACTCAAAATTTACAATTCCATTTATTTGTTAGTAGTCGAAGTACAAAAAGAAAGAAATTGATCTGTAAATCCGCTGAGCATCTTAATGGAAAAGAGATGACTTTTTATTGATTTAATCACATAAACAAGTATTAGGTATTTCAAAATGATCAAACAGCACTATGAGTATTCAGAGCAGAGGGCTGCTGCACGAAGTCATGTGGTGGAAATCCTATTTTGCACAGGATGGAAACCGCAGCCTTCAGCCAGCCTCAGAAATGAAATATTTGAGCATGTGTGACAGTTTGCTGGGAATATCACCTTCTGCCGAGCCAGGCTGGCAGCTTGCCAGCTCTTTGCCTGCCTTCTTGGGGGAGATGGGTGGCCAGGTTGTGCTGGTGTGAGGAGTATTGTGATAAATCACTCCAATAATGTGATTCTTCCCAGGGTATCCGTTCTGAAATCCCATGTCCACGTATGCAGTGACTTTGCTCCTGAGAGTATCTGGGCTGTGAGAATGGTCACTGCACATGGAGTGCATTGCAGTGCCATGACCTGGGTGTTTCTGTGTGCTAATGTTCTCAGGATTGTGGCATCTGGGCACTAGGAATGGAGTACTCTATCACTACATAAATAAATAAATAAATTTCCAATTTTAATTGGCTCCCTTTCAAAGCATAATGTTCACTTAGTGCACTTCCTTTAAAAATTATGATTTCGATTTAAATTTCTCCTGTGACTTCTCAATCTTGGTCATATTTAGCAGTAGAGAATTTTTTCTGTGACAGATATTTGATACAGCTTTCCTCTGCTCTGTTTGTAAAACTTCTGTACAGCCCTGTTGCATTAGTGATAGCTTGTGTGCTCTTAATTCAGGGCTTCTCCGCCTTGGATTTCTCTCAGTTTTAATTTAGTTTCACATTGCAAGAAAGGGTTACTTGTGGTATCCTGCCTACTGAGCTATGGCACATTTCTCTATAATGGCTTCTGATATGTACTAAAAATCCTAGAGGGCTTGACTCCCATATGGCTTCTCCTGCATTAGGAGGCAAATGGGAAGGACTCCTCTTTCTCCTCGGTGCATTTTGTGGAAATGAGCTCTCTCGTGCAGCTGGTGGGATTCTCACCGCAGCTAATGGCTCTGGAAAAGTGAACCATCTGCTGCTCCGGTCAAAGTGGCTGGACTGTTTCTTCTCCAGCATATTCCCGGAAGGATAGAGAAAGTCAAGAGCAAACTGTAAATACATAAGTTTCTCATGGGAGGGGTGACATAAACATAAATCACATTTACCTGTCAAACTGGTTCTGTATAAATATTTATGAGTTTAAACTATAGGAGAAATATGAGAGCTCCTTGGTTCAAAGGGCATATGGGGTTGGTATTCTGATATCAGCTCTACTGAGGCATTGCCTATTGAAATTGGATTATGGAAAGATAAGGCATAATTCTGACGTATTTAAATTAAATGTCTCTGGATTTAAGTCATTTTGTTTCTTTACACTTTGGGCGTATCTTGAATATACTCTTGTGATTTGATATTAACAGCACGGTAGAATTGTGCTAGTGAGTGTTTGTTGGTCTTGTAAAACTGACTTAGAATGCTGATTTCTAAAGTTTCCTCATTTTTTCATTTTAATCCTCTCTGGGTGGAACAGACTGTGACTGTGGGTTTTAATGATTTCACTTTTGTTTAGTGACTTTCTCTTTGCAAAGTTAAGATGGGAGATTTGTGTGTTGAAGTGACTTGAAAGATAATTCTGGAGGATCAAAAAAGTAGATTTTTGCAAGGAAGGACATCTTGGATTTGTATCCACAATTGCCATTGATGCTTTAATTCTCTTTCCTCTTCTCTTTTCAGTGAAAGGGCTTTAGTGATACAGTAATTCGCTAAAATCACAAGAATTAACTGCTTATAAAGTGTAAACCAATCTTTAAGTAGGAAAACACCTCTAAGATCAGTGATTCTATGGAAATCGTTGTATTTCATTACAAACAGTTCCTTGGTAACTAAGAAAAAATGCTATTCATTATTGAAATAGTCACAAACAGTGAGAGAAACCACCTTTCACTGGGATGTAAATGAGTGAATGGAAAAAATGAGGTGGCCAAGAACACATAAATGGTGCTTTCTGATGCATTGGTGTTTTTCTGGTAATGTTTTAGCTGCCAAAACAGGACCATATTAGATAGTGAGTCCATACATATCCCCCCAAATGTATTCAGTCCCTTTTTAATGCTGATTCATCTAGATTGACATTAAAAGCTGTGTGTGTCAGAAGGATGCCACCTCCTCCATATATACATTGTCACTTTGAAGAAAAACAATTAGTTTGATGCTAGCAGAATACTTACTTTATTGTGGTAACATAAAGCTGGCATTAAAAATGTGAGTCTATACTATAATTCACTTTGAAGTGACAGCTGTCACGCCACACATTTCCTTGCTTAAATGAATAACATAAGAAATGTTTCCCTTATGTTGGGAAGGATGGGAAAGACCTGGAAATCTGATGCTTTTGTTAATACTTAGCTCCATTTTTTTTTGCCTAGGTCAGCATATTAAATAACCTCCTGACACTCATAATTGGAGAGGAAATTTCATTCAAATTACTTCTGCTAGGTATTTCAGTATGGCCTTAGGACAAAAGCACTGCTTGGGGGAGAAAAAATTTGCACCATATCTTCTGAAAATCTCTTTATGACAATAGTTTGTTGGATTGCATGGAAGTGTAATGGGTATTTTGCTCACTGATGGATGAGTTTTGGGGAGCTTCCAGTACACTCTCCGTTACAAAATATTTGCAGTACTTAAATACAATGAAAGAGGCCGGTCCAGTGAATGGAAGGAAGGTCCTCCTAAAACCAACCCCCAAATATTTGTAATGATTCAGGCAATCCACCCAGACTGTTTGTAATTTCTAGTTTATGTGGGATTCTGTGTCAATCACATTTTATGTTCATTTTGAATAATGTTGGCAGTTTTCCTGCTTGACTAAAACCCAGGGAAAGGGTCTTAGAGGGTTAACACTGAAGTTTTGAGCCTTGAAAGCTTTTTGTTCAGATCGAAACTCTCTTGTATGAACATTTGGCTATTGCCCTGGACAAACCAGTTTTTCAAGTCAAAACCTTTGTGGAGAGGAAACGGAGCAACACACAAATTGCAGACAATTTCATTAATTATTTGGATCCTTGACATGAACAAGACTGCTGAGTACAAAATGATTTTGCACTGGTGTTTTAAGTGAGCTAAATGAAATACTGGGGTAAGAGGGGAGCAGAGGTGTGAGGAAAAGGGAGATCCTGAACATTAGAGAGGATGCTCAGATCGGGTCAGTTCTACTGTGGAAAGTAACACAGAGAGTCTTACTGGCATGTGATTGGCCTGGAAATGTGCAGTTCCTGTATTTAATTGAAGTCGACACATTTGGGTGTTGGAATCCTTACAGAGTCTGTGCATCTGCTTATTTTGACTGTTTTTTTGTCTCTGACAAGCACATTTTAAATCCAAGTGCCCACCAGCCTCAAGCTCTGGAATGGGCTTGGAGACAGATCTGAGGAACCTCTGCCCATACCATGATGTTTCCCTTTGCAGGCCCCTGTTTGGAGAGGTGTGAGGTTGTGGTCAGGAGCAAACTAAGAGACATTCTCTGGTGCACTTGAGATTCCTGTTGTTTTACTGGCAGCTGAATGTTGACATTACTAAGAACTGTACATCTTGGAGCAAAATGTTTGTTAGAAAAAAGAGACCTTACTTAAGGAACTGAGAAGTACACTTTATGGCATGTCATCTTCTATCACCAGACACCTACCTGGAGAGAAGTTACTTAGTTTTCAATTACTTACTTAGCTGGGTTCTCAACACTTTGTATTGGCCACCATTTTGGTTGTTATATTCAGCAAGTAAACATCTTTTCTAACCATTAAGGTAAACACCTTTGAAATTATTTGATTCTACATTTGTAGCTAATTATCAGATAATCCCTGAGTAGTTTTTCTCCACTCATAGCCCAATTATCTTATTTTTTTCTATTATTTTGAGGACTACAGATTAAAACCTAAGTGTTCTTTAGAGTAGATTTGCTGGTAAAATGAAACATACTTCTGTAATGAAATATCATAGGTTATTCCAGATCTCTTAAAATTTTAATTTTAAGGATTGTTCTGGTGTATTTTTGTTTGCTTGGGTTTTTTTTGTTTTTTTTTTTTTTTTTTTTTTTGGTTTTATGTCAACTGAAGGTGGAAGGGTCCAGAGAACTGGGATTCAGAAGGGGAATGCTTACAAGTCCTGTGGAGGGGAGTCTTGTGCCAGATACGAAATCCAAGCCACCTGATACCAGTCTCTTTTGTCTATCATTTTAGTCAATGCTGTGCAGTAAGTTGGATGTGTTTGAGATTGTTAGCTTAAGCAATCACTATCTTTCCACAAAAACGCCTCAACTGTCACGTTTTATATGAGGACAAAGCTTAGTCATGTACTAAAAATCTAAGCAAATGTTATGCATATATATTGGTATGATGCCTCCCCATATTCGTTACTGCCTGCTGTGTTTACGTAGCACTAAGCACATGATTTAAACTCCTTCAGAATTTAATAGAAGATGTAAACGTCACTTGATGTGTTGTGTTTGAGGTTGGAGGAGTTACTTCTGGTATCATGCGACACAGGCAGTGAGCATGTGCCAGAGGAGAGACTCACAGTGACGTGAGATAAAAAATCTTCTGCAGGCACCCATGAGAACAATCTTTCCCTGAATCTTTGTTCTCTGAGGAAGCGAGCTTGAATCCTGTGATGGCATTTGAAATTACTTAATTTCCAGTATACTGTGTGTTTTCCTGTCCTGTAATTTTTTCCCAGTCTTGATTGCACTGTAAATTAGGTTGTTACAATTAACAGACCTAATTTAAATTAAGCATGATTGCTATGGAATTTGAATACCTGACTTTCTTTAACTATTTGCATTTGTCTTCTGCTGTGTCTTCATTAGTGTAAGCTCTGCAATTTTCATGGGTCTCATTTGTTTTCTTGCTGGCCATGCTGGTTTCAGACTCTGTGCAGAACAGAACTGGGGCAGCAAGATCGCTGGGATTTCACAATACATGGCTCCCAGAAATGAATTCTGCAACAATCTTTTACTTGTACAGAAACAGGCTAATGTTATTTAACAGCCCTATCTTTCCCCACTTTGTCTCAGAGAAAATTTGGGCTGTGTTTTCCTGTGCTTGTGAGTTTCTGCTAAAGTTTGTTAGACACATTTGAAAATATAATGCTCACATTTTCTTAGTTCCTTTATCTTATGGTTAAGTACATAAAGGATTCAAAAAGCTTTTAGCAGTTTCTTTGCATGCATTCTGATCCAATTTTACATGAGGTACATTTATTAAATATCTGCTTTTTTAACAGCTGTGTAAATTATGGCTCAGATTTTAGTAGATTTTCGGTTTTTCTTACTTTCTTTTATGATTTCTTTTTGTTATCGCTGCTACCATCCATATATTTTTGATGCATTAATATATTTGTACGTACTGCTTTCTACTATCTTACTGTAACTGGAATTGATTTTGATTTTATTTTTCAGCCTTCTTAAGTAGAATAGCTCTTAAAGCAAGTCCCCTTTCTTGGCAGTGGTGAACTGCTTCACCCTTTGGATCTGCTGGTACAAGCTTTAGCTGTCAGCTTGTGACTTCTGTTTGTGTCTTTCTTCTGCGTAGTTTTGTGTATGGTTGTTGCAGCTTCAGTCCACTAAAATTTCAAAACCCTGTGTGTATGTATCTATCTGTAGTACACATTTGTATAGTTATTAAATGGGAACAGCCATCCTTGTATGAAAAATTGATGGCTGTTGGATAATGAACATTTGGCTCAGCAAGTTGGCTTTACACAAAAGAATGAGGTTTAACATGTAATCAGGCTTGATTGTTCCAGAAACTTCCCCTCGCTGCAGATCTGTGGGCTGCTCTGTGTGCCAGGGCAGGATCTGCACCCAGAGCCTCCCCTTCTTCTCCTGCCCTTGGTGGTTTTGTTGCTCCATTAACATGAAATGTCTTCTTCAGGTGTATTTTCTTATATTTTAGTAGTCATCTTATTTGGTCTGATATACACGCAGTTTAGCCATCTAATGTGTTTTTGTAAATAATTTTTTCATGTCTTTTTAAGTGTGTTGTTTTTATCCGGGACAGTGGTTTATCGACAGACCTGTCTCTGGAAGTGAGTAAGGGCCACATAAACTGAATGCTTTATTTCAGCACTGCAGTGTATCTCTCTGCATGAATTTATACCAGTTTTAGTGGCTACACTGAGCATTTTCAGTGTTCACAGACCTTCAGCTCCTGTCTGCCCCATTCCTTGACGTTTACAGCCAGCTCTTACCTCAGTAGCCTCTTTTCCCTCTCTGCCATTCAGTGAGTGCATTGATTAGAAAGGTCTCAAGCAGCATTTCTTCTTCCAAAGCTGAAGGGAACAACCTGAGCAATCTGTATTCTCCCCCTGTATCTGTTTTGAATTAAAGCACCATGTTGGCAAACACATCTCACCTTGTCTTGCTCTGGTAAGGAACCGCTCTGCTCAGCCCGGGTTGAGTCCAGGCAGGAAGAGCATGGCACTTTCCTGTCTAAGCTTAGTCCTGGACAAATGTCAAAAGTTTTGTAGGCTGCCTACTGAGATTACAGGTTTGTTAAGCCTGTTTATTTTCCTAATATGTCCATTGAGCTATTATCAGTCTACCTTAGTACACTCATGGAAGCACGGCCCAGCCCTTGTCTGAAAGCCACTGCAGAGATGTAGTTCCAGCTGGTGGGAAAGCACATCATAAGTGTAACATTCTGCCAAGCAAGCACAAACCCTGACGCTCTTCAGAGGGGTTGTTATTGTTAGTCTCCATAGCTGGAAAGATGAATCTTACCAACAGAGCAAAACCTCTCCAGTGGAGCTCAGGAGTGCACCTTAAGAACGTGTGTTTTTAAAATGTGCAAATAATTTGATTGCAAACATCCTAGTCTTGTTCAGAATGTTGCCACTCTAGTTATTACTCTACTGTTTGGCTGTGTGAAAATCTGTGTTCTGTGCAGTAGAGGCAACTCCCTGGACAGTCTGGAGATTAATTCTAGAATAGTGTATTGTTAGAATAGATTTAAATGTAGATCAGTAATTAATCCTCATGCTGAGGTTTGGAACCACAGGTAGCTGATAACGAGCTAATTTGTAACATTTTTTGATTCTTAAACTAAGAAAATGCTCTGAAAGAAAATGAAGAGAACAGAATGTTCATGTTGTGTGCTACAAAGCAACCAAATGAGTTTTCATATTATTTTATGTAGCATTTACATTAAACCTGGAAAACTTTCTTTCCATTTTCAGCTCATTTGCTTTGTTTCCTGGATTCATCTTTGGAGAAAGTGTCTAGAGTAGGTTTGTTATATTGCACACCTGTATGTAATTGTCCGCTCCACGGTTAGAGGATTTGAAACAATATAAAATCACTTTGTCATTTAATTCTGGAATTTGTTTGCTTGGATTTTTTGGAGGAAAAAAAATGTGATAAACTATCTTCCGTGAGAATTGCCAAGTAGAGACTTATTTAAAAAGCAGCTATGCTACGTGAAGCATTTAATAATAGATTTGGAGGAAATGGGAGATGAAAGTATGCAGTTATGCTTAGCTTTCATTCAATCAGCCTTTCACACTTTGTGATGTAACTTCATGGCAGTATAATGCATAACACAACTGAAGCCGGAGATAGGAGTGCTTGGGAAGGTTTGTTTTGTGTTTTTGCCCATTAAATAATGTCTGTATTTATTCTGGGGTCTCTCTTCCATAATCAGAGATTTTATTCTTAGTTTTGTTCTTTTATGCTAAAACAAAGATAGGCTTGGAGTGTGTTCAGAATAAAGTGGATTTGTGTAGTTGAGAATGTCTGTACCAGTCGTAATTTGTTGTGACATCTCATTTTGTTTGGCTTTGCAGAGTTCTTCCTATGTTGTTAATAATGCAAGAGGTCTGGACTATACAGCATGGTGTAAGCAGGTGTGCGCCAGCCTCAAGCATTAGGCAAATTAGACATAAATTCGGTGTTCACTGGCAATTTCAGCCTTTTCTTTTGTAATTTCTTAGCTTGCGGTGATGCTGCTCCTTCAATTCAAGCTCTAAATGAGGTAGGAGGGCTTGTCTAACATATAGCTTGGTTTAGATGAAAGGAAAATGGTCTTTCATGCAATAAGTTAATTCCTAAGTACAATGATATTAATTTTCCATAAAACAAAAGAACCATCTGCACCCTTTTTACTCCTTGCTTTGTAAGTCTTGCATTGCTTGACTCTGTGTTCACCTCAGTTAATGTGTTTGGTAGCACATTGAAAGGAGTGGTGGCATTATGGAAAATTATGTTCTTTGTGCGTTTTACCCCCATGCACTCTCTGGATATCTGTACAGAAATGCAACCCACACTTCAGAAGTTGACTACATCTTTTTCCTGTGTGCTCTTCTTTTTTTGTCCAGTTTATTTTTCTCATGGGCTTCAAAACAATGGGCAGTGCAAACTTGAGTAGAGCCTGGCTTGCATCTGTTTCTGTGTTTGTAGTAATGAAATTGTAGAAAACTTTTTGTGGAAGAGGATCCTGCACTCAGGCAGTTGGTTTTCATCGTTGTCTTTATTTAGGTTCTGAAGTTCAATCCTATTTGAAGTTCTTCAGAAAGATGGTGGAAACAGGAATCCTGATCTCAGGATCATGGAGTTAGGGATTGATTTTATAAAAGAGTGAATGGCAGGTACAGATTGTCCAGAGATGCTCCAGACAAAGGCTCCTTAGTTGTTTAGTCTGGACAAAATAACCAGGGAGGAATCCAAACTCAGAATGTTTCCTTGCTCTGGGACTTTAATGACAGGAAATAAAAAGCAGTTTTCCTTGGAGATGTTGGGAGGAAGATAATTCTGTGTCTGTTGTGATGGAGACTCTGCCTGCAATCTTTAGAAGTTGCTTGTTGGACTTGTGCTTCCATCCTTCCTATCTTAACTGTGTATAATTGTATTTCTTTACAACAAAAGAAGTGTTTATTGTAGGAATGTGCAACCCCCCAAACCTACACCATGAATAATAACACTTCTTTCCCCAGTTATTCTAGGATGAATAACTCTTAAACTATTCTTGAATGTGGAAAAAAAAAGAAATCAGTTGAACCAGATGCTTACTTATCTATTTTAGAGAACTAATTATCCCTGTTGTTGGTAGTGCTAAAGCTTACAAAATTGCTTCCATCTTTGAATTACTATAATTAAGACGATAACTTCCACATCTAGTTAACATTGCTGTGCAGCTGCTGCATTCATTGACATGCAGATTTTGGATTTTGTAAATTTTCTGTCATTGTGAATAAAAATTTTAAATACTTATTTTCATTTCCAAAATGTCTGTTTCTCATAAAGAACTCTTTGTAAAGCAAATCAACTGAAACCAAACTTTTGTAACATCAGAGAAGAATCTGGTGAAGTTTGGTTAGGTGATATTACATTTTAGGAAAATATGTAACCACAAATAACTTTTGTAGATATGATTGCTCTGAATTTTGGATCCCAGTTCGTAGGGATTTGAGGTCACTAGATGGAGTGTCAAATCTGGAACAAGTCTGATGTTTGGCTTCTGAAATCCTATTTTGAAAGAAGTTAGTGCAGGAGTTAATCTGGCACTCTGACAACCTGAGGTAGTTTACAAAATTCTAAAATTAAAATTCTTGCTCGAAGGTTGGGCTTGATGATCTTGTAGGTCTTTTCTGATCTTAGTGATTCTATGACAGATCGCTAATATGAATAAAATTCATTCATGAATAGTAACCAAAATGTGATTTAAGCTATACTTTTTTTCCATATATCTTATTTCTTAAAGTTGATTTCTGTCAAAGTCAATGAGAAGGCTCGTGCAATCAGTGTTAGCTTGTTTACTTACATACTCCAGCAGCTTCAGGTATGAGAAATTCCTCAAGGCCTATAAATTCAGACAGATTTTGAGAAACTTCCTTATCATTATTCATTTATAATAACCAGCATTGCTATGAAATTGCTTGATAGTGGTGGTTGATTATTTATATTTACTTTTTTTTTTTCTGTTGCCCTCGCTTTCATTACACGGCTGCCTCTTGGGCATTAATCAGTTTTGCTCAGTGAGTTGAAGATATCCCCTGAGTAAACTGCTAAAATAAAGAATCAAATATCGATTTATGCTGAAACTGAGTCATTGATTTCTTTACAGCCTGAATAGGCACATGAAACAAGGTGCACTCATGGTGCTCATTTTAGAGGCTTGTCCTGGGCTTGTCTGTGGGTCAGGAGGAGGAGGAGGTTGGGGTGCAGATGAAGAGCTGGGGGCTGCGTGCAGGTCGCAGGTACAGTGCCAAATGTGCTCAGAAATAACTCTGGGCAGGGGTGCTGGCTCGGGGGCACATTTCAGTGGGTCCAAAAGCAGTGTCCAGTTACCAGCCCCACGTCCAATGTCCCGCAGTGTTCAGTTTCAGGATCGCGCTGGGGACACTTCAGCACACGTAACAAATGATATTTTTACTGCAAGCGGAGAAGTTAACTCCAGAAACAGAGTAAAAGCTCTACTTCCATAGTGATGCAAAGGTTTTGTTTCAACTGTTTCAATATAAGATATCCATTTTACCGTGTGTTTTCAGAATTACATCGAGGTGCTCCCGTGTTCTCACAGGTTTGGCTGTGTGGGTGTTCGACCAGGGTAGGGAGGGCAGCACCTCCGGAGCTCTGCATGGGCTGGAGCTCAGCCCTACAACTCTGGGCCCTACAGAAACTCTGCACTTTTAAATTTGTTTTTTGGCTAAACTGGGAGACCTGGAGGGGATTTGCTCTCTGAAGTTATGAAGTGTGATCTGAGGGGGAAAAAAAAAAAAAGGGGTTAACAAGACCCATAGCAAATTGTGAGAGGAAAGGAGGTTCAGGGCTCAGGGGCTCACCTTGTGTTTAATGAAAACAGCAAAACTTTGGCTTATAAACAAATGATAATGCTTGAAATCTCTCTGGACTGGTTAAAAACTGATTCTTTCTAGTTATAAAGTAAGATATAGGCAACCTTTCCCCCTTTTACTTTCTTTTATTACTCCTATTTTCTTATGGAGATTGAATTAATTTTTGAGCAAGACGACATACAGTATTGTTTCGAGAATTCGCCAATGGTAAAAAAATAATAATAAATAATAATTAATGCAATTTAAAGGATTATCAACATGATCTCATTATCATTGGCCTGGTAGCTCACTTTTGAGCCCAGCACTGTCCGTCTGGCTAAAATGAACCTTCCAGGAAATATTTTTTTTCTTCAGTGGAGCTGCTTCTGCCAACACTTAAATTGACTAATTTGAATTTTTTTGGCACTAAGCCCTGCTTTAAGCCAGCTTTGCTTCCTTCATGTTAAGCTGTTCTTTAGGAGGTGCTCAAATGCTGTTGTAGTGACTTGTTGAGGGAGAGGTCATGCCAGTGAAGTCTGCTTGTTACCTTCTCCCTTCACCCTTTTTTTGTTTTAGTGACTACCAGAACTTCATCCCTCTTGTTCTGCATTTCCTCCAGGATTCCTACATCTGTCAAAACCTTTTTCTCTATATGCAGAGAGCTCTCTTCAGCCAGTAGAGAGTATGATTGTACTTACATATTTTTCTCAACATGGAACATGAATTTGAGAAGTTGGGTGTTGTGTTTTTAGTCTCTGTGTTTAAACTTTGCCTTATTGCCAACACACATAAGTCATAGCAATGGCTAAACAGACCCAAGCGGTGTTTCTCTTTTGCAGATGAGAGATCCAGGAAAATTAAAAGTTATCCAATGCTGAGGGTGCAAAGAGAATAATGTTTTATTCCCATCTTGGGGCTAGGCTTTCACTCCAAGCCATTCCCTCCTCTGGGTACATTTGTGTAAACCTGACCTATTTTAAGGGTTCTCAGCTGTGCTTGCTCTCCATCCCCTTAACCCGTTCTCTTTTGGCTCCTTATCTTGGCAAAGACAGCAAAGAAAATGGGTTTGTAAAACTCTGTTAAATTGGGAAAATGCAGGCAAACAGTTAAAAAGCACTTGAGTTCAAGACAGTTCATTTCCCCTGTTATGCTGTGGTTTAAATATACCAAGTTTCCATAGCCAGCTCCAGACATTGGTGGGGTAAAGTGTGCTTTAGGAACTCTCTTTAGCGAAGAGATACAACTGTAGGGAATGGAGCTCTGTTTTCTCACTGCACTAGTGGTTTTTATTGACCAAGATCCCAAATTCTTACATTATATTTGATACTGAAATACCCAGGATTTTTTTTTCTGTTATTTCTTACATAGTAATATATATTGCACTAGAATACTCAAGAATTTCATGTTGCAAGAAGGATTTTGTGCTAATGTAAACAATGATTATCTGGTATTAATGTTGAAATTGAGTATTCTGGGTTTTTTCAGCAGTTACTGGAATAGTGTAACTGAAAACATGTTAAAAATATCCATGATCTGGGATTTTAAGCTTCTTAAAATCAGGCTGTTAGTTTTTCCATGAGATGTGCACAATGGCAATCAGTTTTTGGACGGACTGTTGTTGAATAATACATGAATGTAAATGGAGATTGTATGGAATCAGTTGGATAATTCTGAGGAATGCTTTAAGTACACTAAAGAGCCTGAATAGCAGTTAATGGTGCTTCAACTTTATTACTGTTTATTATAGTTGGCAGTTCAGTTGTATTTTTTTCTGCATCAAGTTCTCTAGTTTCCTATAGAACAGCAATAAAATAAGGTTGCAAATAATAATAGTCAGATGCACTGTATCCTGTGGCAGCAAAATACTTTTGCATTAAACTGTAGTTCTTGGCAGCCCGAGTGTGTTTATTGTTGGGCAGCTCCAGCAGATCAGTCAGTGCACGAAGGACCTGGCAGATGTCAGCATTTGGGGTCTGCAAGCAAAGAGGCTTTGCCTGTGCCTGGGCAACCCAGTCTGGAGCTTCACAGGGCACCCCTGGAGTGGGGCCAGCGAGCTCCTTTGCTCAGCTTCCCCTGCTCCTGGCTGTTCTCCCAGCCCTATCAACACCAATGGGATTCTAGTTACCTGTTTTGGGAACTGCTGAAGTAAGCGGGAGTGTTTCTGCCATGTAGAAAGCAAGCTGGAGGTACAAGGAGTAGATGTATGTAGCTGTAGTGCTTGGTCAGTTGTAAGGTTTTGCTAGCAACTTCATTTCTTCTTTTTAAACAGCAAGAGAAGTGGCAAACACAAATGGATTTAACTATCTAGCTGCTCTTCTTCACAGCTCCCATGATTTAAAAATGTTTCCCTTGCCCATTGCGATTCCTTTTATCATGTTTAGAGCTAAATATCTGCTACCAGCAGTCACAAGCTGGGGGGCAAATGGAGGAACACGTCCTTTCTTCATTTGGTTCAGTTCTGAAACTCCCAACAGGGAAAAAATAAATCTGATCTGTCCCATAAGAAGTGTCACTTTCCTTGCTGGAACAAAGTTATGGCAGTGAGTGGAGTTGATGTGGTGGAGGCCTCTCTGAAATTTGCTGTGCACAGTTTTCCAGTGGTGCTGCCACATGTGTTCACAGAGGTTTTTAGATCTGAGGTTTTAAGTTTGATTAGTGATCCCACTCATCTGCTGAGTTGTGCTAACACTTTGCTCTGTAATTTTAACTCTGCCCTGAGGAATATCTCTGGTTTCTTATAACCAAGCCAATGATCATAACGGATTTATTTGCTAGGTGGGATATTGGTAAGAGCATCCAAAGCACTCGGGGGTATTTTACATGGTTTTTTGCTTTTTGTGTGAGTTGTAAAGCATGAGTTGCACGTATTCTGTGAATCAGGAATGAGTTACCAGCTATCTCCAGTGGCCTGTGCAACAAATGCTTCCAGAGTGTTGAAACACTTGCTGCTGACCAAGTACTTTTTGTCCCTGTACATTTCCTTCTTTGCAGGATCACTACTGAGGTCAAGAGTGTGAGAAAATCCCACCCTAAATGCTGAGAGATTCCCCCTTAGCAGTAAGAGATTCTGCAGGACCTGCCTCGAGGTGCTGTCCATCTGACCATGCCTAATGGTTTATCTTTGTTTCTTTCAGCTGTCGGACGAGCAACAGGAAGAGTTTGATTGTAACATCCAGCACATCTCCAACTCTCCCAAGGCCACATTCCCCTCTTCATGGACATGCAGGTAACTCCTTAGGTCTGCTCCACCTGGGAATCATCAGCACAAATGCCAGCAGTCATTGCAGTGAGTTTGAACATACAGATACTCAGCATCAAAATATGCCCTTTGGAAATTACTCTGATGGTAGTTTTTCACCTCCTCAAACTTGTAAGAGGGTCCTTATAATTTCAAGATAAATGTTTTATGTTCTGCACTTTCTAGTTTGCTTCTGTATCCATCCTCCACTCTTCCTGGGGGATTCAATCCTCTTACATCCTGCAAAAGAGCCTGAGATGGGAAACGAAGCCTAATAAAATTAGATAAATACATTTAAGTAAATTTCTTGTTTTGAGTCTCTGAGCATGGTTAATTTGTGCCAGTGATTTAACTGCAGTTCTCATGAGGAGGAACATCAGCCTGTTTCCGTGTGCCTCCAGCAGCCTGGCAGCTGTGCAGTGTGCCATCTTATGGTCTCTGTCTGCTACTCAGAGCAACATGAGGTGTTTGGGAGTTTTATTTCTTTTTTACACTGCTGCCAATTTTACCATGGCAGCAACTGGGAAATGCTCATTTCAGAGCACACGGGCAGGGGCTTGTTAGTCATTGAAGTGAAGTGTGTGAAGATGTTCTTCCAACTAAAAAAAGAAGGAATAATTCTTCAGAAAGGGTCACACATGCAGATTCAACAGCTTGCCTGAACAGCATGTTCCCTTGTTTTTGCTGCTGAGGGAGGTAGATGATGTGTGACGACTTTGTTTTCACTGTTTCAAAATGCCAGAGAGGAGGATTGGGCTCCAGGTACATCCCTGATGGGCACCAGTCAGTAGCAGGAAACAGCTGGAACATTTGTGGCACATCACCCATGGTGGAGCCTCTCTGGAAACACGTCACTGTAAGACAGTTGCTTTCATTATAATCAGACTCTCTTCCTCCTACATGGCAGTATGTTCTGTAAATGCTTTCTGGAGACTGAAGCAATGCTGAGAAAGAACAGCAAACTGATAGTAGCTCAGCTAGAAGGAGCCATCTGCTTCTGTTTGCAGAGCTTTGCATCCTGAGAGGTGATATCCAGCCTGCTGAAAGAAGACCAAAGTTATTGTTCAGGGATGCCCATAAAAGCCTCATTCACTCTTAAGTTTTTGTAAAAATCTGCCACGTTTTCTTGGGATGCTATAAAAAGCCCAGTCATGGAAAGCTAGGAAGATGCTTTAAGTACACTGTTATTCTAAAATGACTCATGATTATCAAATTAAAATGTTAACAAAACCTTTCAGCTAGTATGTTTAAAGCATTTTCTGCTTCAGAATCTGAACTAAAATGCAGGGCCAAAAATGTGTATAGCACATCTCCCTCCATTTCAAACTCTTGTTATGTGGTTATGGTAGCGATAATTTTATAAAATTTTGTTTAAACAAGGCATTTTTCTTGGTAGAGATTCTCCACTTAGTTACGTTGTGCTTTTTGCTTTGAATTCATATATGCATTGGTTTCACTAAATTCTAAATTAACTCTTACAAGCCTTTAACTGAGAAAAAGAAATGCTTGGGAGATTGCAACAAGATATTGACATGATCATTGGTCAGAAAACAAAAGCAGAAGTGTTCATAATAGAAACCTGGATATTTTATTTTCTTTTGATTTGCTTTTCTCCCCTGTCTGTTCAAAAAATTAAGTTTCTTCTGATGCTTTGGATGCTCTTTCAGGCTTTATAAGCTTATAATTTATTAGAAGTGAGTGTCTTCTGAAAGGAAGAGTAACTACTCAGTGGTGTGCCACTTTTCAAATACTTCCTTTTTTTCCCTGATGTTGCATACGGGATTTAAAATTATTAATTAAAAGAACATCCTCTGTTACCTGCAAGAGTAGCCAGTAGCACACAGGGAGGTGAATTAATTGTAACTTTGGTTCTCTACCAGTACTATATTCAGGACTCTTCCCTGTGAAAAAAATAATTTATTCAAGAGACAAAAGTAGATGAAATTTAGAGTAGAGTCACAAATATTTTCTTAAAAAATATCATATATGAGGAGTGAATTTGAGAACAGGCTGTGATATTTGTTTAGTATTTGAACAGAGTCTGTCAGTCTGTTTGTTCAGGCACACGCAGTGATGAGTTACTAAGAAATGCTGGTGCCTCTCTCCAGCCTCTTTTGTCCTGAACTTTCATCTAGTGTCCTTAATGCCCATTCTGAACCTCTCCTACAAATCAAAGGAACAGCAAGCAGGCAGAGAAACCAGGGAGGCTTTCTAAAATGTTTCTGCTCAGACACTGCACTAAAATGAATTCCTGTATGTATTGTAAGGCAGTAATGATGTCAGGAGTTACTCTTCTGCACGTAATGTAAAAGTCAGTGGGTGAGATGCAGGACAGTTGTCATTCTGTCAGGCAAACCCACCTCCTCATGAGCACTGATCCAGGCAGAGGGACTTACTGTCTCAAACAGTGTCTGAGCAAGATGCCAGGCAACTTCTTATCCTAGAAAATTTGGAAGAAAAGTATTACTTAAAGAGCTCTCAGCATTTGAGAAAGAAGTACATCCAAACATTTTGAACTCTGCCATGAAATCACTTCTGAATCAAGAGCACTTAAGTGTGCTAGTTCAGTTTTCAAACTGTATGAAATAGCATTTTCCAGAATGACCTGGTACTTTGGCATAAAGAGCTACATCTCATGGGGAAGTCACTCTGCTAGTTTAGTCTCCCAGACTTGTAGTAGCCAGTTTTAGGAATGCAAGTTTGAAAATTTTGCCTTTATTCTAAATTGTTTTTGTTTTAAAATGAGAGGGGAAAGTAAAGAGGTACATGTGTATTCCTTCATTTTTTTCTATTTCTTTGAATCAATTTTTTAAAATCTGAAAATCACAAAGAGGTTACACTGTGAGGTTCATAACTAAATTGCCATCAGATTATACTTTGAATCAAAAAACTTAAAATCAAAGAAGTAATATTATAATTTAGTAGTAAAGGGATAGGTACTTAGAGCTGGAAAATTGAAGCTCAGGCTATTTTAAAATTTACTTTCCACAGCTGTAAGGTAGCCAGGTTGCTCTCTGGCTTCCAGTGGGGGCACTTGTCACTGCTGGGACCTTTGCCCTGCTCCCATCTGTAATGGCACACGGAGGGAGCTGCTCGCAGGCGCCACTGTGCTACTGAATTAAATGATTCTGCTATTACCCTGCAAGTTCAATTCCACCTTCTGGCAGAAAAATGGCTATTTCTGAGGTGCCTATTTATTTATTATTTTTAGAGTGTGCAGGGTATGTAACATCCCACCCTAGATCCTGCCCTGGTTATCGGAGCTGAGGTTCATCAGCACGTCGTGCCTGTGATCCTTGGGTGCTGTGAGAGCACCATGGCATTCATTGTTTGTGGGACTCGTGGTACACAGGGTGCTTTAAATATTGTGATAATTTTGAAATTTGTGTGTGCTGGAAGGCATCTATTTCTATAGCATGCATATGACCTTTATCTTCTTGCTTTAATATTCAGCAAGTAATTTGAATGTCCTGCGTAGAAGACCACAAAAACTTAGCTTTTTGTGTTTATTTATTAACTTTTATGGCTCTCAGAAGGAGGTTTTACAGCATGGTTCTGTTGTGAGTTTTTGGACTCATAACCTATCTGATGAGTGTCATTCATGTTTGTAGGGGGTAGCTGAGACTGTCATTGCCTGTAAGGTCTGGTTTCATATTTTGAAGGCAGTGGATTTACAAGTGGTTTGGCTGCATCCTTCTTCCTGTGTCCAGAAGATGTAAAGGTTCCTGCCTGAATTACTGGCATTGGTGTAGCTGTGTTGATTTACCTAATGGGCAATCATTCTGTGTAACAGCCTCCCTTGAGACAGAGGCATTTCAGGTTCTGCAGTAGCCAACTATAACCCTGGAGCAACAGGGGAATCTACCTTTGCTGCAGAATAAATAGGGTTTCGATCAGCCTTGGTGAACGAGACCATTGCACTCAGGCTTCTCTTATTAAAATACCTTCAGCTACAGCAGATGGAGCAGTGCTGGGAAATTTTAGGGAAAGTAGAAATTCCCGGTCTCCCTGTTGTTGTTTTAAAAGCTTCACCCAGCCTCGAATTGAGTAGAAAAACTAATTGCTTTTCATTTTAAAACTAGAAGCAAATCACAGGGGATCTAATTAAAATTCTAGTCTCTGAAAGGAAATATGCCATATACATCTGAAAAAGTTGTTGCTCAAAAATTAGTAGTATCTGTACCACACAGTGCAGGCTCAGAAGAGTTTGAACACCCACATACTTAATTTCAAAATTTAAAAACTGTCATTACCCAATTTGCTCAGTTACTCTGAAATTCCATTTTGATCATACCCCAGAAATTCAAAGATTGATGAAGATATAAAAAGGCAATGACAGTTCATTGCTTGTTTATAGCAACATTGGGCAATGAGGTTTTTGTTCAAAACTATCATCTTGACACGGTGGTGTTCATTGTCAGTAAAGCTTGAAAAACGAGAAGGCAAAGACAAAGATTTCCGCCAAAGCTGGCAGCCTTCCTTGCTGTGTTAGATCATCTGCATAACCATGGAAAGGCCTCACTCCTGCTGCATCCTAAAATGCTCCTTCAGCTTTCTGCTAGCAAGTGATTGGTGACCCTCACCCTAAGGTGTGTGCTGCTACCAGGACATGTGTGTTCATGCATGACTCAGTTCTTCACTTGGGTGACTTCTTCAATCTCTTTGGAAGCTTGCAGTGCCTCCTGGACTGGGACTGTCACATCTCTCCATCTTCTTGTGGCTTCTGGCTTTCCACCGTGACCATAAGAATTAAAAAGAGTACAAGCTTAATAAGTGAAACATCAAAAGTTTTTTAGCTATAGGTTTCCGATCACTCTCTCCCCTCTGCACTTGGGATATACTGGGAATGGGTTAAACAGTATCCAGTTTTGGGTGAAGACTTGAATTGTGCTATATTAAATGGTGAACTGGTTGTTAGTCTTAACTAACAATACAAAAGCAAAGCAAGGCAAAGGAAAACAAACCTGTTGCTCAAACTCTTTGTTTTTAATTTAGTTTGCTCCTGATGAAGCAGATTGTGGAGTGGTCTGGAATTCACTTACCTCTCCAGTTCTCTCATCACCCCATGACACATGTTACATCAGCCTGGGGCTGGTTTAATCTCTACCAGCTGCTATTTTTCCCCTCGTAGCCCTGCAGACCAGATGGAGTTTGCTGGCCTGTGCTGCACTGTGACCATCCTCATACCCCTGGAGGTGTCAGCCTGTTCCCCCTCTCCTCCTCCTCCTCCCTTCCTGCCCCAACGCATGTGCCAGGTGTGCACACCTTGCTCACAGAATTTATACAGTGATGCTGCTGCAGACTTTTGTGACCCATTTGTAAGGCTAAAGTGTGAGGGAATGTTGCCTTCAACTGAGCACCGTGCTTATATTCTGCTCCTGCTCAGTGGAACAGCAAAGGTGTGTGGATAACTTGGATTGAAATTAATGTGACTTAATTATAAGCTTGATTATAAGCTTCAGTAGGTTGCTGGATGGGACTGTAACCTCAAAATCACTGCTGCCCTGAGGGGCAAGCTGGGCAACTTGAGCTTCTGAAACAGAGACAGGTCCTTTGCAGAGGACTCCTACTTGAGTTTTGACTTTCCGACATGGCTTTTAAAATAAAACTATTTTATGTGGGATCTAAATTTAAAACCATTTCTGATGTACCTTGCAGTGTATTGCTTTTCCAGAATCTATTTCATTTTCCTGGTCTTATTTTAGTGCTATATTTTTGTCTTTGCACAAAGAAATTGCTGTTGACACGTTTACTATGGATAGTTTCTCTTCTGTGCCCATATTAATGAACGGACAGAACAAACCACTTCATGCCCAATAGAAAGCGCACTCGCTGATGTGAAGCTTCTAAATTCATCCATAACTTTCAAATATTTCTGTAGTTAGCTTATAAATGATCCTGGCTTTCAGAAGGGCTTTCTGCATGATAGTTGCTTTTTACTTTGAAATAAAACACATTGCAATAAACCACTCACCATACTTACACACCATATGACAAAGCCCTGAGGAAAAAAACACTTGCGCCAAAAATTTTTTCTTCTTTTCTGTATAGTTTAGCTGGTACTTTCATGTTAATGGTAAAGTACTATTTCAGAAAAGTGGTAGTTAGTGTGACTGCTGATAGTTTTAGCCCAATCATCTTACATATACGTAATCCTTTTATTATCATGTACAGTTTTTATGGTTTATCCTTTTTTTTTTTTTCCCAGTGAATTTTACATTCAGCCTTAGCGTACATTGGGAAGAAATGTTTTCTTACTGTTTATTATTCCTGAAACTCTCATTAGAGTCACTTCTAACTCAGGTTTTTCATTGACAAGTGTTAGGAAAACCTTGTAGATAGAAATTACAGCAAAATATTGAAAGACTCTATTTTCTATGGGTGGTACATTACTTACCTGAAAGTGGGAAATGAAACATACCCTTTAAATTATTTTAAAAGGAGGAAAAATTCTGTGCATCTGTCTCAGAACATTTCTTTAGCAAACTAATGCTCAAAACTCAAAGACTCAAAGCTCCATATTTTCAGTTATTTGTGAATACAATGTGCAGTTCAAAGTCATTCATAACACTGTAAACTTACTCCATGTGGTACAAATGTGAACAAAATGGTATCGAACTGTTAATTTTTGCTTTCTTAAACAGGTAGCAGCCCCTTGGACAGTCCCAGGAACTTCTCTCCAAATGCACCTGCTCATTTTTCCTTTGTTCCTGCCCGAAGGTAAGGCAAGATGTGTTCTCTTTGGACTACCAAGCAAATAGTCTGTACACTTTATTTACAAATGGCCTATGGGTTAGAATATTTTTGATTGTCTTTTACTTTCTTTGATGTCTCCAATTTTATTTTATTTTATTTCTTATGGATTGCATCTTACATGCATACAGAATGTATTAGGTGTTTTTCAGACCTAGAAAAAGGTAAGGTAAATTAAATAGTTAATGCTGCCTAGGGAAGAGGCAGTGTTCTCCCAGAAGAATGACATGTAGGGCATGTGATTTGACACATTATTTAGTCAAAGTAGCATTAAAGCCAGTCATGATTACGGTAGTTGTAGTCCTAGATGTTGTTCTCACTGAGGTGTATTGAAAATGTACTGATGTCTGCACACAAATATAAACAGACCTTAAATTAGGTGTGCACAACTCTGTGTCTTCATTCCCTGCCTCCTCAATGGTAGTGACTCTTGAGTTTTCTCTGCTGTCTTGGGCATTGGTGTCAAGAGAAAATTACTGCTCAATGAGGAAAACAGCTGATAATTGAAATTGCAAGTCTGTAAGGACCTCTACAAGAGCAGCACTGAGAGACCCGAATGTGAAGCTGTCATCTGTGCTGCAGCAAGTGCTGGACAGGTGCTGGTCATGTGGTGTATCAAACTGCTGGAAAGAAATCTGATACCACAGTGGTGGGTTTAGGGTAAGGAACAGGAAAGAAAGAATAGAGACAGCTGGGAAAAGCAGAAAAATGGTGATTGGAATGTTGAATCCCAGCAGGTAGGCAGAAATGGATAATGATACAGAAAGTTAAATTTTGTGAGAAAGAAAGAAAGAAAGAACAGGGAAGTTAGAGAGCTCCCAAGCAGGGTTTGTGCATAGGAGGTGGGTTATTAGATTCAAGTGTGAGGAAGGTATTTTGGTTTTGTTAAACTCTGCCTTAGCTGAAAAAAAACCCATTCTGTGTTAAAATAATCTGAGGATGGGAAATGTGTGATCATCCTGAGAGGAAGTAAGTTTGCTGAGGACAGATTTAGCTTGAGGACTAGTTAGAAAAAATGATACGTTTCAAAACTTCAAAGAAGAATAAAGGGTTAGGATTTGATGGAATAAGGTACGCTCTTTATCTGAATGGCAAGAAAAACCTGGAGCATTTCTCCATTGAGATGATTTACTAGAAGACCTGGTGTCCTTGAATTCTGTTTGAAGCAGATTTTGGGCTTCTGGTCTTACATAAGAAAACACTTTTTAATAGCACATGACGTGTAAGAGACTGGATATGTATTTTCCTGTTGCCTCAGAGGGAAAATGAGTGCTTTACCTGCTGCTTAAACAATTCAAATGGACTCATCCACATTTGTTTTTAAAGCCTGATCTGGGTGTATTTACCAGTAGAAAAGTTGCAGTAGAACCAGAAGTTATTGTCAAAACTTAACATAATTTTTCAACATCATGTTTCAACATGATCCTTCAATATGGCTTTCTAAAACTTCAGACAGCAAATAAATGTTTTGACAGTAAAATTCTGAAGAGTGCCCTTTCATACTTCTCCACTTTTTAAATCTATTTTTTAAAGAAATAGATGAATAAGTGTTAAGCCTGTCCTATTGAGTACAGTGGCTCATTTTATAGTATGCATGTTCCTCTCTATACTTTTTCTGCCAGGGAAGAGAACACTTAAGCACTGCTTGTTTTAGAAACCTGTTTCTATTTTCTGCTTGCATTACAGCCTGAATAGCTATGCCAGCAGTAACAACAGATACATGCTAGATTACCCCATTCTGGTATCAGAATAACTTCTATATGATGGAATTTAGGAATTACTAGTGTGGTGCCAGAGAAATGGGTATTTCACAGTACCCTTTTCATTGTCATTGCATGGGGCTAAGAGATAGCTCTTGCTTGATTTCCTGCTACTGCCATCACAGGAATTACTTGTTGCTGATTTTCTGCCTTTTATTAGTGGTGTAATTTCTTAATTTATTTCGGACATAATTTGTGATTTCCATTCTTTCGTTATACTCCTGTGATGAATTCTTTCTCGAGACGGGATGAGAAACTTGTTTGGAAAGCTTGTTATTGTAAAGCCACTACAATTTACTGCAAGATTGTCCTTCCAATGATTGTGTCATAGCCACAACATGGGCAGAAATCATCCTGTTGGAATAAGGAAATAGTGTGGTTAATTCTGCCCATACTAAAACTGATCTTGGAGGAATACCAGTAACAGAAGATGAAGGGTTTTTTTTTTTCCAGAAATCACTTGCATCATTTACTTCTCCCTCTCTCATAATTATTGTACAATTTTTTCCACACAGCCATGGACACAGAGCAGACAGGTAATGTGTATCCCGTTGCTGCTGTTTGTGTTTGTGTGTGAACTGTGCTTCTGTGCAGCTGAGCACGTGTCCCTAACAAGTTCATGCTGTAAGAACCCCATTTAGGCATTCAGCTTCTAGTCTTTGTAATAGAAACAGAAAATCTTTACGTTTTGGCTTAAAGTGATAAACTGGTAGTGCTCTGGAGAAGATGTGTTGTTTTTCTAACTCCTTGTTTGAAATCGATCTGCTTCTTCATGAGATAGCATTTAGCTGCCATAAAAACACCTCCATAATTAACTAATTAAAGTGTCAGTTTAGAGGCAAAATTGTTTGTTTGCATGTCTTTGTTGGGCTAGCAAAGCATCTATAATAAATTAAAAAACCTAAAGATTTCATTCCAAGTGTCTTATCCTGAAGTAATATTGCATGTTGTCTCTCTAAAAATAGGTTTATTAACAAAACACTAAAGTACTTTGAAATGCTTTGCATAAATGCGGGAGGAATTTGCTTTAAAAGTATTTTCCTCTTCCTTGATTTGGAAGATTTTCACTCCTGTCCCACTTCTTTCTGCTAGAGTAGAGCTGAAATGTTTGTCCTGACTCGTTAGCACATTGCTTGCCTGGATTGCATCAGCAGAAAACAGCCTAAGCATGAAGGGGTGTGCTGGAATTTTCTAATTGAGAAAGATATTTACTTTTAACTCAGTCAAAATGAAAATTCTGAAGTTATTTCAATTACCCTTTAGGTAATTCAGTTAAAAAAAAAAATCAAGCTTTTGCTAGAAATAAGTAACTTGTGCAGCAAGCAACAGAGTGTTTTGCTCTGGGACTGAGGATCCAAAGTGAGGTTGAATTATTGACCTAAATGTTTCCCCTGTGCCCCTGCATGTTACAAGGAACTCAATGAAGATTATTGAAGTTTGGTGTTCAATCCCTTACCACAGCATGCAATGACTTTGTAATGGAGATAGTTGTTGTTTTTCAGGGTTAAGAAAGAAATTCCATTTCACTTGAAATTATTTTGAGATTGTTCTTTTACATTTAATTGTCTTGCCAGAGAAAATATCACCTGTGGCTAAATGGGGTTTAGCTGTAACACAGGCATGCAATAAAAATCTGCATTACAGGCTTATTATTTTTTTAAATGCATGAAGCATGAGTCTTTTTAAAACTCTGTTGACAAAATATTCTTTCAGTGATGTGGAACAGTGAGTTTATTTCCCTGTCATTCTAAGATAGATTGCAAAGAGTAGTGTGTATCAGTGCCTGAAAATAAAAGGAACTAGAGCTGGGAAAACTGTAAACAGGGGTTTTTGTCTTGGTGGGCACTGAACCTTTTTCTGGAGATGAGGCTTCATGGGTATGGACAGTGGGATCAGAAATATTACTGTGAAGATAGCAGTTGAGGTTTTTATGATCTCTTTTTCAGACCTGTACCAAGTATCCTATTTTATAATGCACCTGCATAAATGCACTATATCTGTGTGTTCCAAAAACACCCCGTATCTCTCCAGAGTTAGAACTGTTCTAATTCAGCTTCATGTTATGATCAGTTGTTGATAATCTGCTGCAAGAAAAATCCCAAGCAAATGGAAACTGATGTGAGGAAGAGACTTTTAGCATCCATCCCATCGTGCAACAGGACGTGTCTGTCCATTTTAAGGACACAAAATGTGGGAAAAAGATCAGAGACAGAAAAAGTGCTGTGAGACTGAGCTGAATGTAGTTCAGTTTCCATCCTCACTGAGACTGGGTTTGAGGGAAGAAGAGGGTTTCACGGAGGGCAACACTGATTCTTCTCAAAGCTTTTGTGTAGTTTCTCAGTTCAGTTTTGACACTGGCAAAACAAGACATTTCTGCAGTATCTCCTCGATATTTTCTCTGACAGACATGTTTATTTGGCTACAATAGGGAAACAAGTACTAATGTTACACTGACTGAAGGAGAAAGGACCCTAGGTGAGATTTTTGTGAGATTTATGTATCTGTTTGGAGTGGGCCCCTTGGCTCTGTTCCTATCTGCTGTTGTGGGTTTATTTCTCCAGCCGTGGCAGGCAATGTGCTGGGCAGAATGCCCTCTGAGTAGGTAAACAAATTAATCTGCTTTCAGTTGATTCTTCATCTAGGGTGATTTTTTTGTCCTCAGTCTGAATCTTCATTTGGAAAACAATGAGCTGCATAAGTATGTTAAGCATGAGTGTCTTTTTCAAAGAAGTTTGCAAGGAGCTGTTCTTATTTGTCTGTTTTAGAAACTCCAAGTTTTGTACAAGTACATAGCATCTACTTAATGCAGGATTCTGGTGCCCCTTTGCTTTAGCTTTTCTGAGGACACCTAGTTATGCTTTTAAAACTTACTTAATTGCTTTTCCACAAGTGTGATTGTAAATAGGATATCTGATTGATCTGAATAACTCAAGACATTAATAAAAGCTTGAGGTTAGGAGATACAGAGGAGAAAACAGCTTATTTCTCTCAAGAATTAGCCTCCCCATGTTCCTGACTGTAATTTCCCTTACATCTTTTCCCCAGAACGGATGGACGCCGCTGGTCCTTGGCCTCCCTTCCTTCGTCTGGGTATGGAACCAACACTCCCAGTTCAACAGTTTCAGTAAGTGACACAGACTTTTCCAAGCAATTCAGTTTGTACAAATACACCCTAACAAATCAGCTTCTGAGTCTTTACTAAAATACTGGATCTTTCTTCATTGTTTTGCTAACATTATTTAATATACTAATTATTTTAAAAATTATTTTAATTATTGGTTCTGCTGCTTTTTCCCTCCATTTCCCAGCTCCTATCATTTTGCACTTTGCCTTTAGCCTTGGTGAAATCCCAATGCAGCACTTGGCTCAAGTGATCATTTGAGAGGCACAAAGTCTCCCAAGTGGCAGGACTCAGAGATAGTGCACAAATACCTTCCACCTCTCAGCTTTTTGTAACCGGGAAATGAAATTCTTGTCTGCTTTCAAATGCTTAGTCTGAAAACCTCTGCTGCCAGGCTCGCAGATAGAAAAACTGATAAGCCACATCTGTTATTGCACTCCAATAATTTGAACCTCCTAGTGAAGCTTTTCAGTTCTTACACCCATCATTAGAAAGGCTGGCTGCAGTTTGCTTGAGTTCTGTCAGCAATACCACTGAGCTTGCTGCACCACATTAACCCTTGTAACTCTGACATGCTTCCTAAAATGAATCTTACTCTTTAGTTTAAGTCAGCTAGGCATTGTGGTTATCCACATGAGAACCTTGCAAAGACAAACATAGAAACATTAGAACTATAAAGTACAGACTTCATGTAATATGCTTTTGTATGTGTCTTGCGTTATCTTCAACTGTGTGGTAACAAATCACTGCCTCTTTCCATAATACTGATCATCTGGTTTGTATCAATTATTTAATTATTTATTATTAAGTAGGACTCAGTAGTACATTATGCAAATCTTACACTGTATCATTGTTTTCCTTGTGAACTGTCCTAAGTTCATCCATACTTTCTAATGCCTCTCAAACACAAATGTATGAGTTTTTTTGGAGGTTAGTGTTAAATTCAGTCTATGTAGAAAAAGAGGAAATTGGGGTCAAAAGTTTCCTTTTAGTATAAATTGATATGATTAAAATTTGATTCTGCAATGTTAATCTCATCTCTATAACTTCATTTGTTCAGACATATTCTTGTAAACTTTAGTTCACACAATTTCTACCCTTTGTTATCTTTTGAACTTCAAGACGGTTGTTTTCCTGTTGAGTTTTGGGTGCTTTTTGTCTCCTTGGAAGGCAGGTGACTTGGTTTCAATGTGCATGCAGATATGTGGGCAGGAGCACAGAAAAATGTATGTGAAAAAGATGTCCTTGGTTCCACTGCCATGTATTATTATATATTCAAGCACTCGAGAGCAGCTGTTAAAAAGGGGCTCTGCGTTACCCTTTATAATCTTAGGTTAAATCTTTATAGGCATAATCCATGTCTAAGTTCTCTGCTGGGAGCAAGCTGTGGGAGCATGGAGCAAGTACTGTTACTTTCCATATGGATTGCATCCAAATAGCTTGGTCATTGGTAGTCACTGTGGCAGCTTGTGGAGATGACACCTTTGGAGGCCAAACTGTTGTTTTTCAAGAGTTTGTAGTCTGACCAGACTTAAGGTGGATGCCCATGGAGAGAGAAAAAGTTACAGCACCAAAAATCCGTTGAAAGTATCAGTTCTTGCTTTGAAATTGAGACATCAGTGCTACTTTTGGAAAGTTCTCAGCTTTCTGGCCTGGGAAATAAAGCATATTTGCCTCTTGTCATGTTCCCAGAAACAGATAGATCATTTTGATTGATGTTTTCCCGTGAAAAAGGCAAACAATCCAACAAATCTGAGATAGACATGTCACATAGAAAGCGTCAGTTCAAATGGTAGTTTTTCAAAGTGTGGGTAACAGGGAAGTGTAATGAGGAGCATAAAGTGATAGTTGTAGTTAGACCTGAATTCAGCTTCATGCTGGAAATAGGCTGAAGCATGTAATTCCAAGACTGTTTCTTCCTAAGTGACCCAAGTTTCTCATCTCTAGTCCTTTTGCTGGTTCAGTAGTAGAAAGGCATTGAAACGGGCTGTTTAGTGAGCAGTGATGCAATTGTTGGAGCTATTAAACCTGGTATTACATTTCTAAGTCAATCCTATTATCTCAGTATTTCACAGATTAGAATTAATTTGAATTGATCTGAATAACACCTCTAAAGTTGATAAGCAGTGTTATTCCTGCATAGACTTTCAAACTGAAGTACAGGGTAGTGAAGGGGCTTGTCAAAAGGACACAATGAATTAGTGCTGCAGATACAAATTTAACAGAAGTTTGGGCTTCCATTTCATAGAATCAGTCCTCAAGATTACGTTTCTTTCCCAAGCAAGATAAAGGAAGTCAGTAGACCTTTGTTCTGGTGTATGTGCCAGTGGGAAATGAAATTTCAAGAAGGGCACAGTCCATTCTGTGTCCTGCTGGTTGAGTTTTCGTATGAGAGCAAGAGCTGGCCCTCATCTCTGTGATCATGGATCACCTGCTGTACCAACCTACTGAACAATACAAGGCATTTGCCTAGTCTAAGGTCAGTGAGAACCTGTAGATTCTGATTTATTTTTTGCTTCCAAATGAGGGATAACACTTCAGTCAAAACCAAACCACGTTTACTCTTTCTGTACAAATCATGAAGACCAGATGTATCATCAGACCAACACTAAAAAAGCTGGAGAAAACCTTTCAAGTTAAGTGAACATAAAATAATCAGTTAGATAGGCCAGTATACAATTATTTTTAAACAGTTAATCTGCTATTCATTTTCTGGATGCAGAGTTAGTTTATAAGCAACTGTAATATAGATTGAATTTTTTTTTTTTTTTACTGGAGAAGAGTTGGCTAATTCTGCATCTGTAATTAAGACACCAGGGGGATATTTGTATTAGTCTGCTGCAAATATTGAGTACTGTGATGTGATTACCTGAAAATCAATACTTCAGAAGTGTTTCACTTTGCTTTCATGCTTTTTTATTGAAAGGTTGTACACCTTAATACTGCTAGAGAAGCCCTGGGCAGAGAAAAGTCCATGGTCTTTATCTTCAGGGCCTTCATTAATTATTCTCTGGAATTCTAAACTTTGTGATCTGATTGCTTTTAGGGAGAGGAAGTGGAGGGAGGATTTTGCTGGGCTCTCCATGGGTTGACTAGCACTGCTTCCCTAGCAATTTTGCTGTTGGGAAACATAAAGGTTATATTGATTTTTCTAGATTATAAGTTTTGATTTTTTTTTTCCCAATTCAAGTAACTATGTGCTAACCTTGCCTTAATTTTGTTTTGAATCAGACATATATTTGCAGTGCTAGAACTTGAGTATCTGCTAATGCAGGTTTTTACGTGTCTTTAGTATTTCCTGCTCCACTGCAGGATCTATGTTATTCACCATGAATGGGATTTCAGCTGCCACCTAACCTTTTCTTTGAGGTTTTTTTCCTAGGCAGGTTCTTCTTCCTGCTCCGTGTATTGTTTGAGACATAAACAAAGACATGAATGAAATCTCTTCAAATCAAAACAGGACTTGTATAATTCTGTACTTAAGGGAGACAGTAGTTATTGTATTTGGCCTAAACAGTTTGAGCAGCAGAACAGCTGTGGGCAAAGGGCCAAATGCTCACACTCTGTCTTGGCTTCAGTGTGGAGTAGACCAGGGTAAACTGATACAGCACCTGGGTAAACATCAGTGTGTGCACACTGGACTGGAAGTGACTTCCCAACATGGTCCATCCGCATAGACCTGCCTGAAAGGAAGCACTGAAGTGGGATGGCTTCCAGTTCCAGGCACAGTTGGGAAGTTTGTGCACATCCCAAGGCTTTCAAAGGGGTTCTTTGCTGTAAATGTCTCTGTGCAGCACAGTGGGAGTGCATCTGAAGCCAGTTAAATTTTTTATCTTAAATAGGATCTTTAGGTTCATAGGTTCTTATAGTGCCTGATTTTCTATTGCTTAAAATACTTGGAATAACCATTTGATCAGATGGATTCTATGTGACTTGTTTATCTCAGATTTGTTGGTTAATTGGGTTTTTTCCCTCAGAAAATGTCAATCCAAATGATCTAGCTAAATGGCAAGAGACAGATATGCTTTCTTTCCCGTGCTAGGTGAGTTAAAACTTTGGTTGTATGTGTTATATCATGTATAACTCCCTCCTACCAATATTCCTGGTACTAGGATGTGGTGCTTCCAGTCTGTGTGAGGTTTGTTGTAGCAAAAGAAAAAGTTTTTCTGCTGGAGCAGTGTACATAATTAATTTCATCAAATAATAAGTAGCTGTGGAACTTAGGTCAGGGTGATGTTTTTAATAAGGCCCACTGGTGTTGTTTGGTGCTACTCTGATTATTCAGCACTTCTTTTTTGTCATTTTCCCTTTTGTTTTTAAAGAGAATTTTTAATTTGTCCTTACGTAATTTGTTTTCTTGCATCTCTAAAATGGAAAGGGGCATTGAAGAATCACACACCAAAAATACATTTGTTAGTTGACCTTCAGCTTTTTCCCCTGGAATGTCCAGCTTTGATGTTGATAGCATCTCTCACAAATATTTCTTTTAATCTCAGGTATTAAGACAGTTTCATGTCTGTTATTATCACAGGACACGTGTCATATGAATGCATCAATTTATTTACAGAAGAATAAGATGTTTAACTCGCTAACAAAAAACTTTGTTAATCTTAAAGTCACATACTTTACTTTATTATTGCTTCCCTGGTTAGAGAAGAAGCCTGATGGGTAATGAAAAGGAGAAATAAAATCCTGACCATTCGCAATAGCAATTTCCAGTGAGAGCCAATAACCAGCAGAAAACTCTTACGTCTACACAGCTCCATAGCATTCTGCATGCCAGTGAAACTCCTGAGCTCAGAGAATATGAGGGAAAAGGAAAGAAAGTTGCTCACCACTCCAGGAACCTCCTTGTCCTTTCCTGAGCAGTGTTGGTACTCACGTGCCTTCCTTTCTGTCTCCTGATAGTAAATTATCTGCATGATCAGATGTACTGGTTCCACAATCAGATGCAGTGGTTCCCTCGCCCTCTCCCAAAGTTTTGCTGATCTCACCAGCTCTGTCATTGAATGTAAGGATTGGCTTAGCCTAATGAGAACAATGAAAAGAGGCACCTGGTCTGATAAATAGCTTTCTTTTCCGCTGGAGTGCGCAGTGTCTGGCAGAATCCGTTCCTCTTCCATTCATTAGCTGACCCCTATGCATGCGTTTAGTGCATTTCTTTTCTGTATTTTTTTCTATACTCAGTCATCATGCTCATCTCAGGAGAAGCTGCACCAGCTGCCCTTTCAGCCCACGGCAGATGAACTTCATTTCCTGACAAAGCATTTCAGTACTGAGAGCATCACTGATGAGGAAGGGCGCCATTCTCCAGCCTTGAGGCCTCGATCTCGCAGTCTCAGGTGAGCTTTGGGTCGCTTGCTGAATTTTTAAGATGTTGGGCACATTTATACTGCATTTCTATATGTGCTTTCAGATCGAAAAATAGTCATTTGTAGTTACTTTGTTGCACGTTTTTGAAGCTATTTTAATCAACATTTAGCTCACCTCATCTGACCACAAAGGATTTTTTTTTCTCACGTTTGATGCTGAGCTTTTGGATTGCAAAGTGGTTTGTATACTCTGCTTTTGTATTTTCACAACAACTCTATGAAACATGATCCACAAGTGTCTCAAACTAAATGCATAGGATGTAGATTTCCTTTAGTGTAGTTTCTTCTCAGAATTTTGCTACTATATCATCAGGATGTGGTCATAACCACTTTTAATAACTTTTCTGGCAATGATTCTGAAAGGGGTGTGAAAACCCCCTTTATCTACCTTGAGTAGATAAAGTCAAAACCTTAAATGCAATTGCACCTCAGTGCAATTTTGTAATAGGGCTGAAAACGTTTCTGCTGCATTAATAGTTGAATAATTTTACTGTTGCTTCAGAGAACTGGTTGTTCAAAGATAACTATCCAGGGTTATTTCCTTGTGTAGTTGATTTTTCCATATATAAAACCAGAAGCAACTATAATTTCATCTTTCACAGAATTACAGAATGGCTGAGGTTGGAAAGAATCTCTGGAGGTCATTCTGTGCAAAGCAGGCTGCCCATGATCATGTCCAAATGGCTTTTGAGTATCTCCAAGGACAGAGATCCCACAAACTCTCTGGGCAATCTTTCATGCAGATCTCTAGCAGTTGTATGGAATAAATCCACAAACTTTTTGTATTGTGGCAAAAGCCTCAAGTTTTTCTACACCTTTAGTGCTGGACCAAGTGAATGAAAGTCTAGGGAAACTCTAGACATATCTTGTGAAAGAAAAGGGTTTTTACAAGCAGGGTTGAAGGAGGTGAAGTCTTCATTCATCTGAGGTTGTCAGAGGTAGATACCACCTTTAAATTAATGGACAGGATTCAAAAACTCTGCCAGCTGGAATTGCTGAATCAGTGTGCCCAGCTCAGGACTTGGGTGGGAATTTGTAAAAGGAGGAAGTGAAACAGGCCAGGATAACAACAAAACCCGTGGTGGATATCATGTCATGACAGAGCTGACCTTTCACAATTATTTGTAATTATTTGTATGTTCTGGACTTCAGTACAGGCTGCATGGTAATTGCATATGGATCTGCTAAGTGTAGTTACACAGTAATCTACAGGAGCAGGTGAGTACTGTGGGTAGTGGCACACTTAGCCTGCCACCTCCTCAGTGCCATGTAGTGAAAGACTAATTAAAAATTTTGTACTAAGTCCCTTTTAGTACCTCTTGAGTCCTCCTGCTGCCACTCTTAACGCTGACCCCTGCTGAGTAGTGTAACTGTAGTGGTACTAATTCCCTAGGGGTGAGGCCCCCCTCCTGTAGACAGCACATGCTGAAGTAATGATTGTCCTTTGGCACAGGTGTAGAAGACACTTTTGCTAATGCAAGAATGATACAAATGACCACATGAAGGGCCCAATTTTATTTTCTTCCTTGTTAATACGGGTTATCAGGTTGCAGAGAATTTTGCCTCTGTGAGCCAATTTGAAGCAGACCGATCGTGGAGTAGGTTTATAATTTGTGGTGGGGTGAGATTAATTCAGTGTGTCATATAACTGATTAATCTTTTTCCTCTCTTGAATACCTTCTCTGGCGCTCTCACTGGTTTTTAGTGTGGTAATGTCCAGCCTTATTGGTATTCCAAAGCGTAGAATGGAGTAATTTAATTTTTTCAACTCACTATGCCTCATTTGGTTTTCATTTTGCTTATTGCCAGTACTGTGATGCTGTGTGACTCTAAAGCACCCTTGCCACTACCAGGCATTCATGCTGGCCGTTGCAACCCCAAGGAAAATGGATAGGTCAGTCCAACCAACTGGAGCAATGTTTGCAGGTGCAAAACCCCTTTTTGGTAGAGGGCAGCCTGTACTTGTAAACAAACAAGTACTGAAATACATGAAGACCAGACATTTTTCACCGCACAAAGCTTGTTTATTTATTTGCTCACACTTCAGAGTTACCTCACTTGGTGAGAAGATATTTTCACTTACTTAAAAAATAAAAGCTGAGAACAGCTTTTGTTTTTCAACATTAAATTAAATTAAGCAGTAATTTCCCAAAAATGTATTTTTTCATTCAGTGATCTTGTTTGATCAGCTTTAATGAAAAGCAGATGAACAAAATACATCAGACATTTCCCCTTAATTTGCAGTCATGGCTTTTTAATTTAAAAAATGGTGTCATTGTTAATGTGTATTTATTTTCCATCCTATATGACTGCAGCCTTACATCTCTTTTTGGGAGAGGAACTGACATTTTGAGATGACACTGTCAAATGCTGAGACTTTTTTTTTTGTCTCTGTAACTCAAGATTTTTTTTTTTTTAGAAGTGTCAGATGATCCTTTTATGCTCCTAGGTATAGAATGTTGCCTAGATGTAACTTTTGGAAAAATATACTTACTTGTTTGGCTAGAAATGTACCATTTTCTTGCACCTCGCTGCAAATGTTCTGTTCACACAGAGCACTCTTAATGATCAAACTGGATGATAAAACTAACAAAGTGTGAAGTCTTGGAAGGTGCACTGACAGGTCGGTAGCACCTCTGCTTTGCTTCAGGTGTTCTGCCAGTGTGCATTGAAGATACTCATCTTTTATTTAATCATGCCTTATTTGAGATGTCCAGAATTTCTGCCCTGAAGAAATGGCACTGGTTCTTTCCCAGCGGCTTTCCTCTGTGGGGGGAAGGAGGGAATACAAAACCAGCACTGGAAGGCAAAGGTGTGACGTTCTTATAAAGCTGCTGCAAAATCCAGGATCCTGTTCTCTCATCTGTCTCAAAAAGATCCAGTACTCATGTGCTCAGTCAAAGAACATAATTCCATGTGACCCACCTGTTTCAGTGCTTGTAGTCTGTCTTCAGTAGAAGAAAATATTTCTTTATTAGCTGCAGAAGTAGTTCCTAAATGTCATCTCTCAACTGTTTTTTTTTTTTTAATGTAATGCAACCCTCAAATCTTTCAAGTTATTGACCAACAGAGAGATCCCCAGGCTACATTTGTTTTATTTAGATTAGTCCTGTCCTTTACCTGAACAAGATCTTTTCTCTGGAGTAAAATACATGAAAAGTTGTGAATACTTGCACTAAACTTGGCATCATTACTCTTTTGAAGTTAGAGAGATGCTGCCTTCCATCTTTTCCCAGTTCTCTTTACTTGTCATCTTTAGCAGTTGCTCACATGTGGGAATGTGTGGAGAATGTCAGAGATAAAAGTAGAGTTAACTAATAATGACTTTTTCAGGAGCTACCTTTGTGCAGTCACTCAGCCCACCAATCTGCCCATTTTTCTTGATCTCTACTTGTATTTCAGGGTAATGTTGTCTAGCTAAAAAAGGCTGACGATTGTTGCACTGAATTTTTATATAGTTGAAGTAGATGAGATCATCCTTCTTCATCTCTTTGCTGGGTAGTGCTTTTTAAATGCATTGCCCCAACCTGACTTTAACATGCTCGATCCTGCCATTAAGAATATACAGAAAAAACTCCTGGAAAATACCAAAAAAGACTCCTGATGATGAAATTCCCAAGAAGGAATTGGTGTTGTGAAAACCAGTGGCCCGCATAGTCCATTTTTATCTTTCATCCTGCAGGTTGTGGGGCTCTCTCGTTCCAGTGCACTTCAGAGGCTGCTTTAACCACTTGAGTAATCATGGTGGGTTCATCCCCTCACACTGCTCTCAGACAGTGCCATCCACCACAAGCTCTGGAGCTGGAATTCACACCCCCATGGATCTGGGGAAGGATAATAGTCTTATATTCTACAGCACAAGGCATCTGTTCCTTCTGAAAACACCTTCTAACTGCATTGCACATAATGTTGGTCTCGTTTTTTCCTCTCTCAAGACAGTGTGTCCTGTGAACTTGACTTGAAAAGATTCTTCAAAGTGGTTGGATTTAAATTTATTAACTTTTGGGTTCACTCACCATTCTCATGGTTTTCTATTATGAAGAAAACGGGGTATTCTTATTTGTCGTTTGCAATGCTCATTACTCCAACTTTCTGCTTTCATTCTAAAGCAGTCTCAGTCTTTGCTGGCATGCATAAACCTCTGAAATGTTGGAAAGAAGTTGTTGAAGCCCCTGCTGTTTCAGCTCCTGGGGGAGTTTTCTGACTTATAGTATTAATGTAATTTTCATTACCTCAAAGATTTAAATATTTATTTCTTGGGAGAAGAGGAAGGCTCACCTTCAGCAGAAGGCTTATCTTAGTGCCTACTTTATCCAACTTTAGCTCTCTGGTTTTCAAATTCCTTATTTTTGTGTGTCTAGAAATAGAAAATTAAAGCCTATAGTTTTAAGTTTCCTATGAGAACTGACTTTGGTCATGTCTTGTAAATACAACCTAATTAAACCTTTATATACAGGGTGAAAGCAGAGGGAAGCACAGTGCTTTTAGCTCTTTTGCTTTTTTCTAATAAATACATCTATCAGTGAAGGAAAAATTACATATTCATAAACATCTCTAAATAAATGACTTTATTTAGTCACACTTAAACTAGATTTTTTTAAGATTTAAGTTATTGCATAAATGTTGCTCCTCGAAATAGCTGTCCATAAGCTATTTTCACTTTCAAGCATCAGATAAGGACACATGAGGTTTGACAGGTTGAAGGCAACAGAAATCTTTGTGGGAGATAGATATCCCTGAAAATCCACCACCACGTCGTCTCATGAAGTGGAGGGAGCATGAAGAAGAGAGAAAGAGAGAGCAGTTTTTCATTCTGCTGTTAAGCTTAAGGGGACAGATATTATTCTTCTAATGTCTGCTCTGCTGAAATGAAAAACTCACTGACAGTAATAATTCCTTTGACCTACCTATCTTCACCAAGAAAAGGGAAGGAGCTTGCCTTTTGTCTTAAAATGTTATGCACGTGCACAGCATGTGTCCTCTTGTTTTGCAGAAAATCATCTGTTCCTCTGTGAGGCTTGAAATGTTAGACCGGTTTAGTTCTGTCTGTGAAAATTTTGGTGCTGGATAGATGTGTGAAGCTTTTGCATTTGAAAAGATGTCACGCCAGTAAAATGTATTAAACTCCTTTTATCTTTTTTCTAAATTTCCTTATGTTCTCCCTTGGTGGCATTCAGTTATCTGCCCAGTCCTTGTTCCTTTTTCACCTGGTTGTGTCCCAGAGGTGCTGTAAAGTACCCAGCAGTGCTTGGCAGGCAGCCTTTGGTTAGTTAGTCAGGTATCCAGCTAATTAGTTCCTTAGTTTCCCAAGCTGAGGATCAACATTTAAAATTATGGTGCAGTATATTATGTTGCAGTCTTGCTATAGTCAGCTAGACATTTAATTTGACCTGGTATGTTGAGCAAATTTTATTTTGGGTGAAAATGTGCCCCTTGAGCTGAAGTTTTATCCAGAGATTTTTGGGTACTCTGTTGTTTTAGTTGGTAAAAAGTGGCATTGAGGAGCTTCCAGAGGTGAGAGACAAAACTGCAAATGCCCAAGGAAGCGGAGGGATTTTAAATGTTCACTTTCTTGGCAATTGGTGCGCACAGAAATTGTTTCGTAAAAACAATTTTTTATTTTGAAAAATAAAAGCAAACACAGTAAATTCTCCTATCATGATTCTGCCTAAGGAAATGCTACATCTGCTGGCAGGACAGCTCAAGTAGCCTGATTTCTGCATAGCTCTTAATTTCCTGTATCCTTATGAATAAAGTGCCTTCAAAGCAAAAGGCAAAATCCCTCATGTTTTTTTGTAGCCCTAAGACAGCAAATACTTAAGCATGTGCAAATTTTGGTGTTCAAATGAAGTACGCGTGTGCCTCAGTATTTCTGTGTAAGTATCAAAGGGCTTATATATAATTGTAATTTAGACCTCACTTTGATCACTCAGAGAAAAATTGCATCAGATAAAAATGATTTCTTAAGTAACTGTGTTCATCAAGTCCTTCAGCTCCATATGAAGTACCAGTAAACAAGTGCCGTGTTTGTGTCAGTGTGTTTGGTCTCAGAGAAAAATGGATAAGGATAGCAGGCTAAATGTGCAGGGGAATTTGTTTATAACTCTGCAATTTAAATGTTTTTACCCCTATGTTTAATTATGTCATACATTACCTATGAATACAAATGTAAGTTTCTTTTTAAAGAAAATTCTTGTTGATTAAAAATAGATATCTACCAGGATAAGGGAAGTTGATGAAAATGTCTTTTTACTTGCTATTCATAACATCCAAATCAGTTTTCTTCTTCAACAGTAGGATTCAGTGACAGATTTAATCTGAAGTGCATTTTTTCAAGCTAAAGGATAAGCAGTAATAAAAAGAAGACATGATGTAATTCTTGCAATTTCAGTACAAGGCATGAAAAGACTTTGGTACTGCTAGTCTGTGACCTAATGAGTTAAATTTTCTTTGAATTGTTAATATATGTTGCCAAAAGAATGTTTTTGCTCTAAATAGGTTAGCAGCAAGGTAGTAACTGTAATGCATTCCAAATTTAAAATGCATTTATTCCATTTAGAGAGATCCATTTCTTCCTTCACTTGAAAGTTTGAAATGTTTGAACTCATTCAAGATAAAATTGTATCTTTTGACACAGAGTATTTTTAGCAGTATTTAGTACTCTTAAAACCATGAAGACGGTGATCATGTAAGATGCCAAATAATTGAAGCCCTTGTTTGTTTTGAACGTTGAAACAAGGTAGCTGGAGAAATGAGCTGCTGCAGGCGATCTGTGGCTGGGGATTATCTGCATTACCTCATCGGTTGTCCTTGGTGGCAGAGTGAGTCAGAGCCCTGCATACCATCAGATGTGATGAAACGAGATGCAACTCTTCTTCAAAAAAAACCCACCCAGACAGTAATATAAATGCAGCTTGTCAAGATTTAGTGTCCTGTTTTTTAGTGTGCCTTTAAGTTTCTTGCTAACCTGTGCGTAGATGCATATGGATCCATGGTGTAATGTGCATCAAGGGAGTGCAGCCTTCCTGAAAGTGCTCTGTCCCTGTTGCCTGTGGTATTTATTTTATATGTAAGATCTAGCTGAATAACAATGCTCATGCAGTATCCTTTAGATAAAGGAAAACAGATCATCTCAACTTCCTTACTTCCTATTGCTCTGCTCCTTTCTGGCCCTGGAGACTCCAGAGCTCACTGTGGTTTCTTTTGGAGTAGGGCTGCTCCCACTGCCGTGGGGGGCAGTCACAGAATGAGGGGAATAGCAAATGTGTCTGCAATAAATGCACTGGGGTTTTACAAGCTTCTGTCTCAGGGTTTGCATTCACTGGAAATGAAAATAGGGGATTTCTGCCAGAGCCTGTGGAGACAGGGATGTCAACAGGGATGTCTCCTCTCCAGGAGACTGCAGACTGCCATTGCTTGCCAGGATCTTCTCTGAAGTTCAGCATCTGCACATTACTGAAGTGAACTCAAAGCTTTGGAAGGGCTACAGTCAATATGGCAGCGTTATGATCAGCACTGGGTTTTAAAAAGTTTTGGTGTGATATCGGTAAATGATAACATGATTTCTTTTCTCCTCCAGCCCTGGTCGCTCTCCAGTTTCCTTTGACAGTGAAATAATAATGATGAATCATGTGTACAAAGAAAGGTTTCCAAAGGTAAAGAATCACTTTTTGAATAATGCATTCAATGAACTTGTGTCCAAGCTCAGAATTAGTTTGTAGTGCTGGTTGGAGAAGGAGCCCAGCTCTTGCATCTCATTTCCAAGCAGTGCAGTTTGCTGAGAGTTTGAAGCTGCCTCCTCATCTTCATGTGTTAATTCTGCAGTAGAGAAATAGATTTAGCATACCGAGAGATTAGGATGGAAAAGGCTGAATTGGTTTTTTGTATGTATTTCATATTTGCTAAATTTCTGATGTCTTCTATTGGCATGAGAAATTCTCACAAGAGTGAAAAGAAGGGCCATACCTTGGCTTTTTAAACAGCTGAATATTGAAACCTGTGGACGCAGTTTAAAAGTTAAAATCTTATTGAAATGAGTGTAGAAGATTGTGTATCCCACAGCTGTCGATATGGCCATTCCTTCCTGTTCCACCACACGCAAAAATAGATATTTCTCTGGAGACAGGATATCAGGGCTTATAGTGATAGAAATGCCGTGTGTTTATTGCTTGGGGCAATGATTTTCAGCTTCCACAGTCTTGTCTAAAAGTTCTGAAAACTGCCTCACATCTTACATCCTTACTTTGGGGGCCCAGGGAGGGATACAGCCTCAGGACCAAGACATTTTTACAGTTACTTACATTTTCAGAAAGCGTGTTTTGATTATTTTTTGTTGTTTGCTCATGTGAACGTAACTTTTGCCTCTGATGTGCTGTCTTTATTCTCAGAAAAACACTACTGTATTTTGGAATATTTTTTAAACCTCCTGCAATTTGGTATTGCAAATGTTACTTTAGCACCCTACTTGTTTATGCTTTAAGGTCTGCCTTAGAAAAATTCAGGAGTAATTTCTCTTTATTCTGCATTTTTAGGCCACGGCACAGATGGAAGAACGGCTGGCTGAGTTTATTGCCTCCAATGCTCCAGAGAACGTGCTGCAATTAGCGGATGGGGTCCTAAGTTTCATTCATCATCAAGTTATTGAACTGGCCAGAGATTGCCTAGATAAATCACGTGAAGGTCTTATTACTTCTCGGTACTTTTATGAGCTGCAGGAAAACTTAGAGAAACTTCTCCAGGATGTAAGTGCCTTCTGGAAAGTAGAATATATTATTTTGTTTGAACTTTCAACCAATAAGCCAGAGCTTTGATTTTGGGAGAGACAATGTGGATTCCAGGGGAGGGGCAGGAGGTGAGGGGTGTCAGGAGATATGAGGTGTTCCAGTGTCCTGTTGATTTACTGTGGGTAGATTTGAATAAATCACATCACCTGTGAATTTTGTTTGTACAGAAATTAAATGTGAATATTAGTAAGTCAAAGGCATTCTTTACCGTTTATGAAAATTTGGTTTATTCAGATGAACAAAATTACTGAAATCTTTTCTCGTGAACTTCAGGACTCTGAATGACTTATTAATTACAATAGTGCCTTCAAGGAGTGAAAACACCATAGTTATTAGTGTTGCTGTAAATTTTTCACAAAAGATTTTCTTGAGCTGAACTTAATCCAGTTGTGGGTTTTTAGTACTTGGATGTGTTTTGTGGCATTCAAAGCATATGAAAATACACAAGGGGGCGTAATTTTAATGCATTCTCAGTGTGCTTCAGCTACTCATTAAACATTGCTCTTTTCCTTTAAAATGAAATCAATATTAAAATTCAAACATCTCTTAGAATTTATGCTATAACCCTTGTGAAGAATCCGTGCTATTACCCATTACTGGGTCCAGACCTCTGTTTAGGAGTATCTTCCTAATCCTCTGCTTTAATGATACAGCAAGCGGAAAAAACAGGTTTTATAGAGATTGCATTCTCAGCACCTGGAAACAAAACATCTGAAATACTTTGTTTCCGGTTATGATTTTTATTTTATTTTATCTTTATTGATCAGTTTGCCAACCCACTGGCATGAATTGCACTAGCTTGTGTCCCTTTGCCACTCTTTGCAGACATTAAAAAAAAGGCAGATGAGTAAAAATACTATATTAATATACAATTATTGTATTAAAAAACCTTGTGAAAGCTGCAGGAACTTCCATACTATCAGCTAATTTTTTTGGCTTCCCTATTTATATAAGTGTGGCTGTAATTTTTCTGGTATTTGTTATGCTTGAGAGAAAAATGAGTCATGTTTGGATCTGTGGTGTTCTGCTAGGAGGGGGAATATAATTTTGGCAGACCAAGAGAGGTAGGGAATATCTTTTGAGGGGCTATATGATTGTCTGCCTATAGGATATCAGTAACCACTTGTGGATCCTCCTGGTATCTCCAGAGTCTGGAAGCAGGGTATTTGCACATGTCAGCTGTGAAATAAGGGATCAGGCCTCTTTGGGTGATGGTTTGGAAGTTGGAAAGTTTTAATTAAAAGTGACTTTGTGTGCTCAGCAAAATCCCTTACATTTCAGGGGCACAGGGAGGCTACACTGTGTTTTACTGCTTCTGATAGCAAATCCTTGGAGCCTCAAATTCTCCCTCTCCCAGATTTTCCTCCTCTGTGTGTGGACAGTGATTTCTTACACCATGAGGAACTGAGAGAGCCATAAATTACGGCTGGCCGCTTCCAGTCTGCATTTCCAGTCCTGTGTTCTGGCCTGAAGAGGTTAATCAGGGTCTCAGAGGAGGTGTGGGTCAGATAAATCAGCTTTTTCCTTTTCTCCCCTTTCCCTCAGAACAAATCCTCAAAATACACTTCTTAAATATCCCTTCCCCCTTGATCCTACAGGCTTTATCCTGCTGCTCTGAAATACTGGGAAAGGTGTCATTGTACTGTGATTAGAGGAGATACAATGGTCATCTCTGAGCTTGTTCAGGAATTGACATTGGGGGCTTTCTTTGCCCTCTTCCTCTTAACATTTTCTGCGGAGCGGGGGCAAGAGAAGGGTCAGCTCTTCAGTTGGATTAATTTACTCTAGGAAGTCAGGTGGGCTAGAGGTGATTAAAAGGAAAGTTTAGAGAGGCAAGGGTGGCAGAACAGGCTGAGAAGGAAGAGAACAAAGACATTAAAGACATCGGAGGAAAGCCAAATGCTTCATTCCACATCTTTCTCATTGTTTTTTTGGTTTTTTTTTCCCTGTCCTATGGCATTTTCTGTTCCTTAGCTTATCTTTTAGATTTTAATATTTAAAAGCTACTTGTTTCCTCTGCTTGCGTAGTCTGTGCTTTGCCCTTCAGACTGCGTTCTGCAAGGAAATAACTGTGACATTTTCGTCAAAATATATAGAAATTGGTGGTGCTATTTCTTTTCAAGGACTCACCTGACACACGGGACGTTTTGGAGACAAGTTTAAACTATTCCAAATTTGATGGCAGAATCTTAACCTTTGCTTAGGTTGTAAAATATCATAAATACTAGGTAATAAATAATACCAATTAGAAGGTAATTCAAAAAGCTGTTTGACTTGGGAGTTGTATGGTCTGTGTAGTAGGCTATGGAGTTTTATGGTATATTTTTATAACATACTGAAAGATTGGAAAGATGCTTTATTGGTGAATAATGAGGCCAGCAAGTGGCAGAAATATCCACAGATTTTCTTACAATTTCACTGTGAAAGATGGGATTCTGTCTCTTAAAAATTCTTTTTAAGTTGTGGATTCTGATACCTGGTAACAAACTAAACTTGCACGGCATTTCAAACCATAAAAAGGAAACTTGATTTAATATATTGCAGTTTGTGTAAAAATGTAAAACAGACTGTTTGGGTATGCAAATAATGAGCTGTTTAAATGCACCAAACCGGAAAGCTTTGGGAAGATTTTTAGATCCTGGCTTTTGTAATAACATGCCAACAAATCTCATTAGCTATGGCAAATGAGATCTTTTTCCTTGTTTGGAGCATGAAATACTGTCTTTTAGCCAGAAGAACTTATCGCATCATTGAAATAATCATGAAATAAAAATGAATTTAAGAGATTTTCTTCATTTTGGAAAACATGAACTTGAATCCTACACTTCACATCAAAGTAGAAATACAAAAAAAATAAGATAAAGCGCCGGTGTGAAAAAGAACTTGTGACATTCAGTTCTTTACCTGTTACCACGGGTTAGAATCTCAGGTTACTGAGGAACAAAAGGTTGTAGTCAGCTGTTACTTGGCTGAATCAATAAGGTAGAACTAGCCAAAAGAAGTCTGATGACTGTTGCCTAAGTGTAGCCAGTTGGGCAGGAAGGTGAAGGGTTACAGGTGTTTCTGTGCATGGAACAAAAGGAGCAGGGGAGGGTATGAGTATTCCACAGCAGTGACTGATGCTGACATTGGCAAATGGATATTGTGATTGCGATTGCTTTCTTAGTAGGAGCCTGGGTGTAAATTTATCAGTCCTTGGCTTTGCAGGTCTATTGTTTTGGTTTCCATCAGTATATTAGCTCAATTACAGCATTGTGGCTTGCATATCCCAGTTATTGGTCCTGCTGAACCCCAGGGGAGGACAGTGATTTTAATTTCATGCCCCAGCAGCCACAGTTAGTGACGGATGGGTCTTTCAGATGAGGGAATCGGTTTGTAAATTACCTCCTGTACACGTGTCACCAGCAGTGTGTGCAGGAATGGCATCAGCCCCTGCCCAAACCCCTGGGGAGGGGAGGGGAGCCCTGAGATGCCACCAGTGCCTGGAGGCCGGCGCTGGGTGCTGGGGACACACTGCTGAGGTGGCACAGCTGGCACCTGGCTCATGGGAGCAGCAGGCAGGGCTGGGCTGGGCTGGGCTGGACAAACCTCCTGCTCCCGGGTTCTGTCCCTGGGACACCTTGGAAACAAGAATTCTGTAGGCATGTCAGGGCTGTCCTGTGTGAGGAGGAAAGAAGAGGAGGCAGTTTCACTGAGGATCTTGGAGGAGCAGCGCTGTGCAGAGATGATGGCTGAGTGGCTGTTACAAGTTGTGTTTGGTTTTTGTAAATGCTTTTTTTTTTTTCTTTTTCCTTTTGGGTTTCTGTAGCATTTGGCAGTCATGGTCTAGCTTTTCATTTTCAAAACAGACACCTGATTAAACTACCTGCATTTTTAAATTATTTTGCCTGAATTGTCAGAGATGAGAAAATGAGAAAACAAAAGGACTTGATTTAAAAGACTAAGTTCTCTTTAACTCTATAAATGGATGCAAAATGATGAATTATTTCTATTTTTTTTTTTGTTTGCATAATATAACCTGTGTGAGGGGGGAGAAAAGGACTTTACAATTGCATGGCTCAAATTTAAAATAATACAAAATTGTTGATATTTTATCTATTCATTTCAGTGCAGCTAACCCCTGGTGATCTGGAATGGCTTTTAAAATATGAAAGCATTAATTCCTTTCTAAAATTCATATTGTAAAATATGAATTTTACAAAGGACACAAAGTGAATATTTATCACTTTCATCGTGATAATTTTCTATTTTATAATTTAAAAAATATTTTAATTAGGAAAAGAAATTACAACTTATTTCAATATTTCCAAAATAATCTTCTTTTTAAGGCTCTATAGCCAGGAAGGACCTCTGATGTAGTTTTTAGATAATGAATGAGCAGGTACATCATTCTCTTCAAAGTTAAAATTCTAGCCCATACTAATCTGTGCAAGAGGAGACAATCAAAATTTCTGGCTGTTGTCAAAATGAGAAATAATGAACCTTTCTGTTGTCAAAATGAGAAATAATGAACCTTTTAATATTTTTTTGTTTGGCAGCAAAGTATCAGAGTTATGTTACTTAAAATGCTGCTTGTATATTTCTAGTTCTGAATTTCTGCTCCCTGTGTTTGTATTGCTCTTTTAGGTGGTCACCAGTGTGATTTGACTTCTCAGACATATAAAGCCATATAAATATGTCTTTTTCTTAGGTGATTCTAATGGACAACACCCTTTTAGTTTATTGCTGCTCGCACTGTAGTTGATAAAATATCACTCTTATAAGTAACTGGCTCATTGCCAGCAAAAGCTCATTTATTAAATTCTGGACTCTATATTTGTGGCCAGGTTAAAGCACAATTTTTAGACCTTGGGGGAAAAATAGCTGTACTTTGTTTGAGAGCTTTTGCATGCCATTGGAACCATTTTTTAAATCACTCTGCAATGAAATACTATTATATTTCTGCTCCAGGACTTATCATGTAGCCATTGTGTGCTTCAAGAGAAGGGTAATTTCTGAGGGGGTTTTTGTGATGCTCTTTTATTTTATTATTTATTATTGTTTTGCTGTGTTTGCTGTTGTAAAAAGACATCTCGTCACACAAATACAGACATATATCCTGAAACTAAGACTTGAATTTATACTGAGATCTGGTGAAGTAACAGACAGAACTAAATCCTCTGAATTAATTTTTTTAATGCTCTTTTCTTTGCTCATCTGCTTGGTCGTACACAACATACAATGCAATGCTGGATTTATTCAACAGGATTGATAAAACTGAAAAAAGAGAAACTGAGGTCAAGTTTTTCTTGATGATGAAGGGAAATTCTAGTTCAAATTCTAGCTGAAAGCAAAGCTCAGAAATGAGTCTGTTAGTGATTACCTAGATGTCAGTGTTGCGTGGAAGATAAAATTGAAAAAATCAGTATTCTTCTTTTCATTTTAAAAAATAAACTAAGCCCCACATTGTATCTATTACAATTGATAGGTGATACAATGCAAATAGAGCCTTTGAAATACCTCTTGCATGATAATGGGAGTCAGTTGTGATGGAGAAGCCACGTGTACCTTGGCATCCCTGAGCGAGCTGAGCGCAGCCTGCCCTGACTCAGCCGTGCTTTTGCTGCTGAATTGGTTACTGAGCTGGTGACTTCATTCAGCATGTGACACACAGAAATTCAGAGTTCAGTGCTGGGACCATAACGTGCTGTTGTGCTCTTCACAGGCCCACGAGCGATCCGAGAGCTCCGAGGTTGCCTTCGTTACCCAGCTGGTGAAGAAGCTGATGATCATCATCGCCCGGCCCGCTCGGCTGCTCGAGTGCCTGGTGAGTGCGGGCCTGGGAGAGGCTCTGCAGGATCTAAACAGTGCTGTGCACCTGAGGAGATAAGGGACACAAAGCCTTCCAAAGAAACCTTTAAATGCTCATTAAAACATTGATGAAAAATAAATTGATATTAAAAAAAAAAAAGAAGTACCAAGTGGCTTCTGCGTTAATATAGAAGTAGTTCTCCAATGGACTGTCAGCTACATTCGCAGCTAAGTTATATTTTAGTATGAAGTTTATGGCTGAGGGATCAGATGTAGCTGTCAACATCATTCCATGCTACTTGATGCCACTGGATGTTCCTCATGTTGTTAATAGCTACTGTAAGGAGGCTGTAAATGTCTGTATGGGGTGTGCCTGGTGTCCAGAGTGCCGTGCTAAGGAAGAGCTGTCACTGAGGAAGAAGTTCCCTACCATGACATAAATGGTGGTGGGGCTCTGGGATTCAAACCCTTCCTCTAGGCCCTGCAATTGGTGAAACCTGGTGTCAGGTTTTCCAGCTGTGAACACACAGTGGGATCCACCCGTGTGAGATCCAAGGAGATTTGGGAGCCTGGGTTTGAAATGCTATTTGGTGCTCTTGGAATACAAGCAAAAGCAAGACTCACCCCTTTTTTAACAACTTGATTTGGCTAATAATAATGTGTTTTTTAAATTTAATGCTAGAAAATGGTGAAATTTGTTTAGGCAATTCCAATAAAATAAGCCACTGTGTGCCAAAGTTCTGCAGCTACAATAACATTTTCTTGGTATGGTGGAGAAGTAGCTTGAAAACCTGTATTCTCACTCTCATGCCATAGCAAAAGGGTTAATAGAAACCTTCAATATATATAGAAAGAGGGGTACACAACTGAAAGGGTTCAATTCAGTGACTGTATTTCAAAAGGATGTTGAAAAATTTAGTGGGAATGTAGGGAACTCACCAAAAACTTGAGGTGTCACAAACGTACAATGGAAACCTTAGGTATTGACAGGATGAAATTCTCTGGTACATCAGAGCACACTCATGGTGGTTCTTTCTGGACATAGAAGTGACAGAGGTGCTGCAGGTGTTTGAGACATCAGAGAAGTGGGCTGGATTAGGAATCTGTGGCTGGCTGTAAAAGCACAGTTAACATGAGGGTTATGTTGTGGTCAGTGTGTCCATGGGTGGCTTTTATCCCTGGAGTCACTGGAAGATGAACGAGTTTTGTGGAGCTTTCTTTCAGAGTAGACAAGAGTGGTCCAGTCTTACCAATGACACCAGTTTTTGGAAACTCCTGCAGAAGTTCTGAGAACCAGTAGACTTTGGAGGGTTCCTTATTCCTCCTCCACAACTGTCAGATGCATCACTTTGCTGGGCATCCTGCAGTGCAAGGAAGGCCACTGTCAGTGAGGAAGTTGGCTGCACAACGAGCAGGACAGATACCTTCACTTACTGATTCAAGAAATCTGCACCAGGCTGCACTGAAAATCCCAGGCAAAACTCCATTCACACTGGGAATTCCTTGGTTTTCAAACCATGTTTGTGATTTAGATAAGTTTTTGTGACTCCCACTTACCTTCCAACACTTCTTCAAAATTTATTTTGGAAGTGATACATGGAGAAATGAGATAAATTTAAACTCAGTGTATTTTTTATTTGCTGCATTCACCATTGTCATTTTTGCTTGTGTACACAAATCATCTAGGAAAACTTGGAACCTCAGAAAGCCTTGTGAGGACTTTAGAACCTGCAGAGTTCCAAACTCAAGGCAGCTCCTAGCTGCAAATCAAGAGGTCTCCAGGTTCTTCTATGTCTTCTCCACCTGATGTTCTGCAAAGTGAGTGGGTGCAGGTGGAAGCAGTGAAGTCATTGAGATCTGAGTAATGAATTCCAAAGTATGTAGTGACAACCTTCTCTATGAAGTGGCTGGACTCCAAAGTATAGAAATAATATCTGGATCTGTGGGTTAGTCTTACCTGGTTTTTTTAACCTGCGTTGCCTTTCTAGCATTTTTTTTTCCAAATATATATTTTAATGTGGTGACATGAGTTAAATACTAATGTTCATTTTGTCCCATAAAACAAGAAATATAATAACGGATAGTCAACTGTTTAAATAGCTTTTGAGAGCTAATTTTCATTTTTATTTTTAACATATCTTTTGTAATTCAACTTTTGGCTTCAATTATACGTGAATTTATAAAAAGTTTTTCTACTATTAAGGTTAACTTTAGTAATACAGCTCATTCTTCTTTCTTCCTTGTAAATGAAGTAAGTGTCCATGAGACAGTGCTTGTGATGGTTGTGATTGTTTCAATGCAGTCAAAAGCATTTAAGTATTCTAAAGTTCAGCTACTTGGCTTCTGTCTTTGAATTACCTGTTGGACTATGAAATGTTTATTGGCAGACAATCTCTGGGGCTTCCAGAAAATAGTAATGTGGTTTGTGCATCTCTGAAACCGTCTCTGGGAAAAAGTATCTAGTTTTTTTTTCAGTTTATTTTTCCATAGCACCTACCTCCCCTTAGTAGGGTTCATTCTTCTGTATTCAAATGATTAAACCTACCATAAAGAAGTCAGAACTGGAATTTATATAGTTCCTTAATGTTTTGAATGTTTGGGGTTTTTTTGTCACCAAGTTGTTTTTTTCCTCTGTCTTTTACTCACCAATAAATGACCTGCAGTCATACCTCGAAAAGTCCTTCATTGGCTCCACCATCCCTTTCACTGCATTCTGGTGGCATCTCTCTGTGGTCCTCTCTGGTCTGGCTCCTGCTCTCTGCCACTTTTGAGACTGTTGATGAATACTTTTCCAGAGAAGTTGGGAAGGAACTTTTTCTCACATTGTTGCTGTCTTTGGTGACAGCATCTATCTGAGCAGCATTTCTTGGAGCAGTCATGGAAAAGTGCATCTGTTCTCTGTTCAAGTCTCTTCACGTCATTACAAGCTCTAATTTCCTTTTCTTGTTTGCAGTTCTGTGCTGTTTTTCTCTTACGTTGCTGATCACACAGCAGTTCTTTGCTGATGCCCTCCCTGTTATCTGTGCATGCTCAGCTGTTTGCTGAAACTCTTCCCCTTTCACCCTCCCATTTCACTGGAAAACTTTTGAAGAGTGTTGGTGAAGCTGCTCATTGCTGGTGAATGATGAGGTTTGTAGGGGGGAGAGCTAAAGTTTACTGGTGAACTTGTTTATAAGCAGAGTGCTCCTGCTGCCCAGAGCTTGTCTTTTGTTTCCTGCTCTATCTCTTAGTCCAGTGCAAGAGATCACACCTTCTATAACCTTTATTGGCCTGAGAGATCACATGCACCAAGACTGAGTTGCTAAAGTGATCCTGTAGAGTACAAAAAATAGGACAGCAATACTACTTATGAAGGAAGTTGTTTTTATTAAAGATTTTGTTAGCAATTGCTGAGGTTAGGAGAGTGACAGGGTTGGGTAGGTGTATGGCTTGATCAGAAGTGACATCTGACAGCAAGAAAGGCTTATCTAGGGTTAACTCACCTGTCAGATGGAGGTGGCAGAAGGTGATGCCTCAGTTCTCTTCACTGACCTTTCCCTGGTATGTCTCAACGGGACAAAACTGGGAGTTGTGTCAACAGTTGACACTTAGGTTAACGAGACCTTTTGAAAGTTTGGGTTTGGTCTGTAGAAAGTCCCTACAGTCCTTGTTCCATTTTGATTTGAAGATCTAAACCCCTGGACACCCCATGGGAGGTAACTGTTAGTTTTGCAGAGCAGAGTGGGAAGCATTGCCTTGCTTGTTGTAACTGGAAACATTCTGCATCACTGCTGAGCCCAGAATTACCTTTGGATGTTTCTGAGGATTCCCCTCTATGGGGGAGAAATCTTTCATAATTGTAAAGCTGCACCATTTACCTTTCTCTGTGTCTCTCACTGCTTTGTTTTAGGAGTTTGATCCTGAAGAGTTCTACCATTTGTTGGAAGCTGCAGAAGGCCATGCCAAGGAAGGGCAAGGAATTAAATGCGACATTCCTCGTTACATTATCAGCCAGCTGGGACTCACCAGGGATCCCCTGGAGGGTGAGAACTCTTCTTATGTACTTTATAAACTGTTGAAAGGATAGTCAGATCTCCTGCTCACTACATAGCTGAAGGGTGCTTTTATTATTTTATTGAATTTTGAGGCCATTTTTCCTTATTTTCCTGTTTGCTGTCAAATTCTAGACTGTCCTTTACAGCCCCGTGTCTCAAAGGAATGTTGCTGGGGTAAGGATGGCACATCAGTAGTGACAGATCTTTACTTATGATGTTAATAATGTCTCCCTGTATTATAGCTGAAACAATGTTAGAAAATGGCTTTATGATTTAACTGTTTTCTCTGTGCTGTTGAAGAGTAAAAGCAGATTTACCTGTTATTTTTCTGATCTGACCTGGCCTGCTAGTGGCCTGGTTGGAAAGTATCCTGTCATCCCACTTCATTGTCCTCTCCGTGATAAGTGGTGGGTTTTGTGTTTTTTTATGAGATTACCAAGATTATGAATTTTTAGCTGTTTTACAGCTAAAGTTTTACATCTTATGTAGCAGCCAAAGAGAGCAGTGTAAGGATAGAAACAGCTTTTCTGCAAGGTGCCAGAATTGCATATGGTAAACTTAATATAGACATACATTGGCCCAGAAGATTGTAACTTTAGAATTAGTGAGTTAATATTTCTGCCTGGCACTTTGCTGGCTGAAATGACAAGTTTTCTGAGCATGCACAGCTTGTTCAGCAACAATAGAAAGTGTAACTGAGACTGGAGGTTACTGCAGAGTATTTCAGTGATTGAACCATACTTCTTGTTATCTCAGGAGAGCATAATTTTAACATAAATTAGTAGTCTGGCTAGGACTAGTTTAACTTCTCTGGTGTTTACTGGAGTGACAGTGACAGGTTGACTTCAAGTGAAGAGCTCTTCAGGAAAATTTCTACCAAAGATTGCTAAATGCAATTTAATAGCATTTGTTGAAATCTGACATTAAAGGGAAATTTCCTTTGATCCCTGTCATGGGAGAGAACCTTTCCAACGCTAATTCCCTTTACTAAAGTCAAATTTTCTTTAGAAATATGGGGAGATGTCAAGGTGCCTTATTTCCTTTCTGTAAGGAGGGCACCCAGAAATGTCAGTGATGTCTGTTCAGAGACTCACAACTAAGGCAGGATTTGGGCTTGCAAAGTTTACAGCATCTCCTGCAACAGCTGAGTAGCCAAAACTAAGTGATTTTCCCCCAGTTTGCTGCTGCTCAGCGTTTTGCAGAATCAACCACCTCAGGTGGAGGGCAGCTGTTTGAAATGTGATGCTTTTTCTTCTTGGAGCACAGAGGTGCCACCAGGCTACATACAAACATATATGTGTGGAATAGGTTTTAATATTAACTAGACAGCACCGTCCCCAAACATGCATTTATTGCTTTTACTTATTGTAAAAACTATCTAGAGTTAGAAATTAGAAACAATTAGAACAATTAATTATATTCATCTTTATATAAGATGTTAAAGGTTATCAATTGTGTAATTGGGGTGACTTCTTACAGAGGGAGAAAATGTCCTCCATCATCTACAAGCACATCTTAAAATCCTGTTTTTCCTGTATAAACAAAGAGAATAGTGTTTGATTGAGATCATTAGGAGTAATCTTTCCTCTTTCTTTTCAGAAATGGCCCAGTTGAATAGCTATGACAGCCCAGACACTCCCGAGACAGATGATTCAGTCGAGGTAAAGCAGTAATACACTCACTCTGTCTAGCACTTTTTTTTTCTCTCAAAAGAAGTAGTCTACAGTAAAAAATTAATTATAATGCAGAGTAATTGTAATTTAAAAAAAAAAAAAAAGTGCTGACATTTAAAAGCTCATATTAAAACTAGAGTACATGCTCATAAAAATGTGAAAATCTTTATACGGTGGAGGTAAAATGCTTAAAAGATGCAAATAGGCATTATTACTAAGTTTTGTGGATTTTTTTTTAATTTTTGGAGTTACAAATGAAAATCATCTGGAGAAATTCTTTATATTTACATTTGTAAAATGTGATGGGTATTGAAAAGAGTTGACTTTAGTAAAACCACTGGAAAAATTTAATTATGTAACTGGCTAGGTTTCAAAGATCCTTATTTTATTGTTTTTTTTCTAAAAATGTAATACTAAGGAAAGGCTTGAATCTTACAGTCCCCTGACTTTTTGTGCTAATAATCTGTGGAGGGAATCTGCAAACACCCTAAGGATACAGACAGTTGTCCTTAAGCTGAGGACTCCGGAAATTCAGAAATGGATTGACTTTGAGTTAATGGGTGTTTAAAGAAGAAAAGGACAAAAATACTCCATATAGAATTAAGTCATTCCTGCTCCTGATTTCCATTTTCTTGTTGTCTTTCCCCAGAGCCGTGGGGCCTCTGTCCAGTCAAAGAAAACTCCATCTGAAGAAGAGTTTGAAACTATAAAACTGATCAGTAATGGTGCTTATGGGTAAGACTTAAAGACTTTGAATTAGAAGAAAATGCTATTATGGTTCTACCCAGCAAAGGGCTATAGCAAGGTTTGGCAAATGTCTGGGTTTTGTTGGGTCCAAAGCGTAAAGTAATTCCACTTGGGTCTTACAGAGGTTCCACACTTGTATTGTCTGCATTCTTCTGGGAGATGCCATTTCTTTCATTTATTTGGATTACATATGTAACATATGTGGCTGTTTGTGAGCACTTGAAATGCTAAAAGAAGTGCCAGAATTACACTGGGGTAAATCTACTGTGAGAAGTAATACACAAAAAATGCTATTAGATTTTATTATCCATTGAAGAATCAAGTATGAATTCGGTTGGTTACAATTTTAACCGCACACACAAACCTACCCAGAATTTTAAAAGGCAGCTCCTGACTCTTTGCAGTCCATAAATCCTTACCAGTGAGGTCATTAGGCTGTTAGTGAAAAGCAGTGATGCTCAGTAAGTCATAACAGCAAAACCTGAGTATGTGCTTGAGTGTTTAGTGGAAGTGGGTGCTTAGTTAATAACAACTCACTTTTTAAAAATTATATGTGGAAAAAGTGTAAGCATCGGTTTTAGTGAGTAAAGACACAATGGAGAGTGTTGAAGAGTCATATTATGAGACAAAAAGATTTTAAATCTCTTCAGTCGTATTTCTGCAAAATCCCCATGTAACTTTGTAAAAAGAGGAGAGAGGAGTGGTAGTTTAGCTGTTAGTCACAAGTCTTTATCCTGGGTTTATTTTATAGTCAGTGGCTGGTGAGACACAATACCATGTTAAATGTAATGTACTCCAGAGAAAAGGGAACGAGTACTGATTCAATAAGGCGGGCAGACTGGATGAAAATTTTATTTGCAAACTGTATTATTAATGTGCAGGAATCTAATGATCTGCAAATGATAGAAGCGTAAGAGATACTTTACTGAAGGAAATCCCTGGTGACAATTCTGCATCAAATTAATTTTATGGAGCTTGGAAAGAACTCATGCTGATTCCACAGATTTTGGACAATTTTTTAAGCAAAGTGGTCGCTGTAGTGTTGAAAAATACATGCTGCTCTGCAATGGTGCTTATGGTAACTTGTGACATTTGTGTTGGAGATATCTCCTTGTTTGTCATATCAGCAAAAATGCTGCTTTATTCAAGGTAGAGGAGCTTTGGGAAGGAAGCATCATGGGATTCCTTCTTCTCTAGGGAAGCTTGCCACTGAAATGGGATTTTATAGAGTCATGGATAAGTCTGTCAAGATCCATTCAAAACAGTAACATCACTGTTTAAAAAACCCCCAACAAAACCACAAAGAACTCCAAACCTAAACCCACAACAAAGCAGTTTGAACTGAAAGTGGACCTTTTCCTCTTGGTGTGTGGTTTTGCAGAGCGGTGTATTTGGTGCGGCACAAGACCACCCGCCAGCGTTTTGCCATGAAGAAGATCAACAAACAGAACCTGATCCTGAGAAACCAGATCCAGCAGGCCTTTGTGGAGAGGGATATCCTGACGTTTGCCGAGAACCCCTTCGTGGTCAGCATGTTCTGCTCCTTCGAGACCAAGCGGCACCTGTGCATGGTTATGGAGTACGTGGAAGGTATGGCTGTCGTTATCCACATCTCCAAAGGGGCCTCGGTCGGGATGGGTGTGGGCTGTGGATCCCTGTGACTGATACAGCACATTTGCAGTGGAGCTGAGCCTCACTGCTGAGGTCAGAAGTCAGCATGAACTTTTCAGTCTTCGTTGGAAAGGAAACCCTCCCTCTCTCCTGTGGGATGGCGTGGCTGGATCCATAGCACGTTTGCTTGACATTCCACTTAGAAAAAGACTTAACAAACATAAATCTTTGTTCTTCAGCAGCCTTTCTAAAAATAAAGTGCCATTTTATGCTGGGGTTGGTTTTTTTCATTGTTTGGTTTGCTTATTCTCTGAAATATAATTTGATTTTACTTTATCAGTATATCTTATTATAAGCAATATCCACTGGTGGATAGGATTAATTTCTTATGCCTGGCTTGCTTGACTGAATGTTTGAGAAATAAGATTATAGTTATTGTATCAGTGCTCTTTCAGATAAATTAGTGGAATGAAATCAGATGTATTGACAATAGGAAATTATAATATTAATTCCTCTTTGCAAGTAGAAATGAAGGTCGACTGAAATGTGTGGCCAGTGTTCCCAAGGAAGCTTCAATCAGGAGTCCACAGACTTATTTTCTTCAAGGCTTCCTGCAGTTTGCAAATGGCATCTGTACAATTCCTGTCCAAGCCTGCCCAACATATATGGATCTCAATTTTCCTATTTGTCTAATATTTGTTTTAACTTCAAGAGTAGAGAGAGATCTTTAGAATTCCTCCTAACAGGGTTGTGAGAGACAGCCTTTACAAAACTTGTTCTAATCTTGTATTGCAGACCCACAGCTGTTCTTTCTTAGTGATATTTGCCATTTCAACGTGCCATATGTGAAAATGTTTTCTTTCTAGGAGGTGACTGTGCTACACTTCTCAAGAACATTGGTGCCCTACCTGTTGATATGGCGAGGATGTATTTTGCTGAGACTGTTCTGGCCCTGGAGTACCTACACAATTATGGGATCGTTCACCGTGACCTAAAACCTGATAAGTAAGTTTTTGGCCCCTCAGGGAAGAGAGCCAGTCCTTCAGGGGCTTTCTCTGTATGTAACAGGACATGGGAGCTGGAGACAGCATTGATCTTCAGCAGCATCTGACATGTAAGAGGTTTTATGGAATCTCTTGCTACTGATGTAGAAGCAGATAGGCACTGGGAGAGGGTGGGAAGAGTGTCTTCAGATATTATCCCAAAGCTGTTGCTACACTGATGATGTTTTGGCAGAAGGTAGTCTCACTCCTAGCTGCCTTGTCTGCTCTGTGATATTTGGCTGCATAAGAGGTTTTTTCCAGGTCTTTAATGGGGATGTAACACTGAGATCGTCCTTTGCATTATCTGGTGTTCTTTTTGTTTTAAATTGCTTTTGGGAAACAATTAAATTAATGTTGCATTATTTTACTTCTCTTTCTTTTAGTCTCCTGATAACTTCAATGGGTCATATTAAACTAACAGACTTTGGACTGTCCAAAATTGGGTTAATGAGTCTTACAACTAATCTTTATGAGGGCCACATTGAGAAGGATACCAGGGAATTCCTGGACAAGCAGGTAAGTTGAAAACATTTATCTGTTGATGTGGGATGCAAGATTATGTCTTGGGATAGAATCAGAGTTTGTAGCACTCCTTCTCTGCCTGATGCTGTGCTGTGCACTGTAAAATGGGAGGAAAAAATACAAGTCCGTTTTCATGTTTTTACATAAATTGATAGTGTTTGTCATTTCAGCTTCTTGTTTTGGAGTCATGCACTTCAGCTCTTAGTTTAGGATACTACAGGGGTGGCCCAGGCAGCAGTGCAGGTGTAAACAGAAGTTGGTTTAGGGATGTAACAGGGATTTTGCTGGAAGGTTGTTCCACGATCTCCCCCTTCTGGTGCTTAGAAAGTTCATGGCAAGTTTCCATACGTTTCTTGTAATTTTGTCTAACAGCTTAAACATTGATTTTTATCCCCATGATATTTACTAAGGGTAGTTTTTCTCCTTAGCCTTCATTTTGCTAGGCTTAACCAGCTAAGTTCTTGTAGCTAACAAGATAGATTTTCCTTTGATGAATGAATAGCTCTTCCATGTAACTCTTTCTGTTTGAGTTGATATTTTCTGAGTGTAGTTGAAAGAACTGTTCTGGATGCAGGCTCACCAGTGCCTTGTATAATGGGATTAAAAGGTGCTTCTCTCTTCTGAGAATACCTAGGATTGTGGCAAATTTTTCAGCTGAATTTTTAGTTGTGCCAAATGTTGATTCATAATGATCCTGTGGTGCTGTCTTCCTTTGCTTCTGCGTAAGGATGCTTTTTCTAGCACAACTCTCCTAGGTCATTAGATCATGTTCTTGCTCTTTACAGTGTTATATTTTTTACAGCTCTTTTGTTATTGTTGTTGCTGTTTCTAAGCCCCAGGCAACTTAGAGCTTCCAAAGTAATTTCCTTAGCCATTGTCCATGCCAGCTGTACCTCCCAAGATTAAGGCTGAAGTGTGTAATCATGCTGTGCTGCTAATTCTGCATCTGTGAAACTAAATTCTGTTAGCACAGAGATGTGAGAGGTTTGTCAAAACTCAGTTCCTGATAGCTGTAGCTGTGCCAGCAGACATCCATCAAGCTGTCAGACCTAAACACACACACAGAATATGCATTTTCCCCATATGCTTTCCTGTGCATTCACCAAAGAACTACTTAGCTGACATGTCCACACTGGGAACATTTAATTTCATGTGATGTTATTTCTATGCAGGTAATGTGTTCTTCAAATATAGACTCTTGCTCCATGGAAGTAGTTCACAGCATGAAGTGGTTAGTGGCAAAACATTAATAACTTCCTTGTAAAGCTCTGTGGGGGGAAAGAAAGAAAAAAAAAAGACAAAATAAGCTTTGACATGAATTTGGCAACTTGTAAATTTATTGCTTTCTTGCATGTTTCTCTTGAGGTCTGTGGGACTCCAGAGTACATTGCACCAGAGGTGATCCTGCGCCAGGGCTATGGGAAGCCCGTGGATTGGTGGGCCATGGGAGTTATCCTCTATGAGTTCCTGGTCGGCTGCGTCCCTTTCTTTGGGGACACACCTGAAGAGCTCTTTGGACAAGTGATCAGTGGTAAGTTTCTGCTCAGGCTCTTGAGGGGTTTCAAAATGTGCTTTGAAAATATGGAGGATCCACAGTTTAGTCAGGAAGGACTAGATATAAAATAATGGGATTTAATTTTAGTATTTCTAAATTTCTGTGTCAAAGCAACTTCTGTCTGATTTCAGCTATGGAAACTTGTTGTGTTGCTTAACATCTTCCTAAATAATTCTGTCGTGGTGTGGGAGTCATACAAATCCTTGTGGGATTGAGGAAAAATACTTGGGGATTTTTCTGTTTTGTCTTTTAACTTAAATGATGGAGGATATGAAAGGAGTAGCCACCAACTGGTCTAATTCAGGCTGATTTTGGTTATTGTCTTTGTAGGTTCAAGTGTGAGTCAATTAGTAATTTTGTATAAGTGAAATGAAAGGAAATTCTGAGCACAATACATTGAAGTTGTTGTACTCAGTACCTTCACATCTTGTGGCCTTTTAAACCTGTCTCATGCTTGGAGTTGGACAGACAATTGCTTTGTGTTCACTCGGTGATTATACCAGTGAAATCATTTCCTATTGGGAATGCTTTCTGAAGGAGTAAATTTTTAACACACTTGGCAAATGTCCTTTGTAAAAAGCAAATTTCAGCAAAGCACTAAATATGATGCATGAAATCGTTACCTGTGAATTGTTCTCTCTGTTCCAAGTATAACGACTGTGGAATGTGCAGGCAGGAGATACAGCCACAGTATTGTCACTGTCTTTGTTTATGGATTGTCATGGAAGTCCCATTTCATACTTTATTAATAGAGTCCTTAAAGCCTTTTTTTTTTTTGTCTCCACAAGCACTGCTTGGATTGACAGCAGCTTTAGCTGATGCTGAATTTTATGCATTTTGAAAAATGTCAATGCTTGAATTATATTAAGCTGCTGAATTCAAGGTATTTACGCTTCTGGGGCAGTTCTCAATGCTGCACTTTGAGGTATAGGAGTGTGAATGGTTATTCAAATTAGTTGGGAAGCTGGTAGAAAATGTCAAGTCTCTTTTTGTCCCCAGATGAAATTGCCTGGCCAGAAGGAGACGATGCACTGCCACCAGATGCCCAGGACCTAATTTCTAAGCTTCTCCGCCAAAATCCTCTGGAAAGAATGGGAACAGGTAAGAACCTTGCGCACAGGAAAACACTGTCCAGAAGCAGGGGATGAGGCTACCTAGCCAGTGAGGCACACCCACTCGTGTTGAGGAATGCTCAAATAGAGCTGGGGAGCAGTTTATACTGGATTCAGTGTGGTGGAGCTCTGGGAATTAGTGTCAAATGTCCATGACCCAGGCAGATATTACTGTCTGGGAAACAGGAAAGGGGCACTGTTAGCTTGGCAACATAACTTCTCTGATGTGTGCTATTCCATTATAGGCTTGAGGGTTGTGTCTCCATTTGAACAGTGTATAATCAGATTTCTTTGAAGTTTGCTTTGAGTAGGGGCTTAATCCCTGCCATGGATGTGAATTCCTGGGTGTAATACAATAAATGAAAACTTTCCCATTCCTAGAGGCCTGTAGTGTAGAATTCTCCAAACATACAGTAAAGTCTGATAATCTTTTTGGCAAAGACAGACATGTATGTCAGTCTTTCTGTATTATAATGTCAGATTTACTGAAACCAACACTTCTCATTTCCTCATAGCAAATAAACGTAAATAATCTCTAGCTACACTCTTGTTTTAAAGTAACTTGTGCAACACTGTGGCCTCACATGACAGCTCATCTTTCATTGATTTGATTAGTTTAATTTAATTCGGGATTTTCAATTCAAAACTACACTTTAAGGATTAAAAAAACCTTAAATATATAACAGTTCCAAAAGGTGCATGTATTCAGCAGACTTAGCACATGTGCACACAAGGGTGATGAATAGATCATGAATTAATAATGATATCAGATGGTTTTCACATGTTCTTCTCTACTTAAAATCCATGTACTTGAAAGATGTTGCTGTCATGGAAAAGATGTAGAGTTTCTAGCCTTATAAAATGAGTTGATGGACTGATTCTTTTTTATTTCTTGCATACCTGTAGTGCTGAGACTGCTGTTTCACTTGGCACGTTGAAGTGCCGCTGGCACTCAGCAAACCTTTTATCTCTTTTATTCTGCTCTTTTCTTTTCTAAAAAGACAGTAGCATCTGCTATGAATATTAATTTCATTTGAAAAAAATGCATAAACTGGTAGATGGTCTTTACTTTTTTCTTCCGGGTACTTAAGCTTCTGAGCTTAATAACAGTGGATCCTAATTCAGGAAGATAGGTGAGCCCTGTCTTGTTCTAGGCACATGAATGAGTTTATTCACAGCAGTGGAGTTGTGAGTTGTCACTCACATTCTAAGTGCCTCTCAGAGTTTGCTCTCTTTATTCAGTAATGAACAAGATGGTGTTTAGAGTTGGAAAATTTTAAATTGAGGTGTTAATCCTTAATCTTGCAACTCACTGTGGAATGCAACAGACGATGCTGTCTTCCAGCATGTGTTGTTGCTAAACAGGAAGAGGAGGTGGGAAGGAGGAAATCTCGTTCAGGTTTTATCCTGCATGACCACTTTGGTAAAAGGATAAGTTGTTTCTCAAAATTCCTGGAAAATGTGTGACTTAAAAGTACTCGAGTACATTCTCTTAGGCTTCTGATATTTTTAGGTTTGTTTTTCATGTTATGCAAATGCTGAAAGAAATACTCTGCAATAAAAGGTGCTTATTTCAGGTAGTGCCTTTGAAGTGAAGCAGCATCGGTTCTTTAAAGATTTGGACTGGAATGGATTACTCCGGCAGAAAGCTGAATTCATCCCACAGCTGGAATCTGAGGATGACACAAGCTATTTTGACAGTAAGGCTTCAAGATTTGGCCTAAACAGCATCATATTTCTTGTGCATATTTCATTTTTGAAATTGTTAGAGATAAGTCCTTTTAGAAATTGAATAAAACACTTGATGGAAATTGCTTTAAAAAGTTTCTGTTGAATGCCAAGCAAGGTTTCTTTGAAGGCAAATTAATTTTAAATGAAAAAACGTTGCTGCTGGAGTCAATTGGCCTTTCACTGGTGCCTGTGGTCCTGCCAGCCATGGGACTGCAGTGAGAGGTGCTGCCATTGTCATGCTGGGTTCATTAAACTTCTTCCAAAGCATTTGGTAAATCCAAATTCCTTGAGTGTTTGAGCAATGTGAACTTTCCCTAGTGACTGTTTTCAGCCAATAAATGTTTTTAAAAAAAAAACAAAACAAACCCTAGACCTTGAAGACAAGTATGTGGGGAAAGTTTTTAAGAGATTCTTAGTAATTTGAATTATTTTTAAAATTATTATTATTTTCAATGCTGCAAGTGTATCACTTAATTTTAGTATTACTAACTCTAATGAGATAGGAAGTGTCTGTCTGGTGTGTATAAATGTCTGGGAACTGCCATGGTATCAGTGCTATGTAAGATTCCTGGTATTTTAAGATAAGCACCAGACAGTGTCAGTTCTCTTGGGAGAGAAGGGAGGAGCGTCACAGGAGGGATGGAGAGATCTCAGTTCCCAGAGCCTCTGCTCCCTAACTTTTCTCATTTGACTTGGAGGAGCTGAGCAGGTGGAAAGGGCTTGGTCAGGGTGAGGTCTTTCCCCTCTCCAGCTGCAGAATGGGATGCTGGCTGTTTCAGGTCCCTGAGATATGGAAATTTCTGCTCTACATCAATGGAATCTCTCCCATCTTGGGGCCATGGGACTGGTTGAATCTGTGCGAAGCACATTTTTGCTCTGCTCCTGTGCTTTGCTGAGAGTGAAAGGAGGGAGAGAGCAGCTGCCTCCAGCCCCTTGGCTCTCACACTGCACAAGCAGTGATTCCATTTAGATAGTGCTCTTCCAGTTTGTTGAAGGGGCTTTTAGGCTGGGGCTTGTTTGGAGTGTTAGGATTGGGAGAGAGAGATGGATTGAGAAATCTCTATGTGGTTGCTGCAAAGAGCAGTTGGAGTCAAGCTGTGCAGAGGGGGCAGAGGTGGGGTTTAATCATGTGTTGAGGTACAACATACATGGAGAAACTGATGTGGTGGGGTGTTCTCACCACTAGCTGGGCCTACAGGATGTGGGAACTTGGGTCACTGAGTTGGGTCAGCCACTGGCAGAGGCTCGTGCAGCAGCCACGAGCAGATCCTGGTGGATAAAAGCAAAACCACTGGGGCTGTCAAGTCAGAATTATGGGAAACTCCCCACATACCCTGGCACACTCGGTATCAGGGTGATCTTGATGTGGTCCTTTATAAAGGCTGGAATTCTCAGGTCAGGAAATATCTCACATAGGCACTGATAGGAGTTGGCACTGCTGTTATAAACCCTAATGCAGAAAATGTTAGAATTTATAAAAGTAGCCTTCTGGCTGATGTGGTGCAGCAAATTTGGCTCAGTGTAGTTATCAGCTTTCTGTAGCCAAACTTATTAGTGCCCACCCCACAAAATCCAGTGTGTCTGGCTTAGAAATCCAGTGCTGCAAATCTCAAAGCACGAAATCTCTTTGGAAGACATTTCTGCATTAAAAATAGCTTTGCATATTGGCTGCTTGCCTATTTTCTTTCACAAAATCTAATCCTTTTCCTAGTTGCAGGAGGGAAAAGAGATTTTCTTTTGGGGTAAATATTTTTATTTTTTTAAGTAGGCATGTATGTATGCAGGACAGACTTTGTACAATCAAAAAGCTGTTTATTGGAAAGTCAGGAAATTGTTTCTGTGTTTCCTTCCACGTGATTGTTTGCTGTAGGGAAGAAATATCCCTACCATGAGGGGTCTGCAGGATTAGACACCTTTTGAGTATCAGCTGCTTCCAGTATGGAATACAGCTGACAGGATAAGATAAATTCAGTGCCGAGGAGATATTCTTCACTGGCAATTGCACGGGATGAGCAAAACTGGCTGGGTATGTTTCAGTATTAAGGGGAAATACCCTGCATGGTGTATAAACATTCGAAGTTCTTTAAGCAGACCAGTAATGCTTGAGGTGTGAGTTCCAACATCCCACACTGATGCAAGTGCCATGTCCTGTTCCCAGCCCGTTCAGAGCGATACCAGCACCTGGATTCAGAAGAAGAGGAGGACACTAATGATGATGATCACGTGGAAATTCGGCAGTTTTCCTCCTGCTCACCCAGGTTCAGCAAGGTAGGGACATGCTAGTTTGTTGAAAGAAAACAATCTAGAGAGGAACATGGTTTCTTTGTTTCATATGGGCAGATTTTAATCATGTGGATTATCTGTGGGGTCTCATGGTGTGTGGTAATCACTGAGGAGAGAAATGAATGCATGAGTTGTTTATTCTGTGGTAGTTTGTGGCCTGTTAGAAGGTGAGAATGACATTTTATGTTTCTTAATGTTTCACCAATATGCAGGGCATTGTGTAGGTCTCTTCTGCATCTGATGCAGTTTGATGTTTTTACTAATGAGCTGGATGCTGGCAGAGGGAATATCCAAAACTTACTTGCTTTGAGCAGTGTCATTCTGAAAGGACCTTCCACAGGTGACAAGATAGTTTTGGGATGAAAATGGATTCTGACATTTGGAATAAGGGTCTAAAATAAAAGGGGTAAGAATATCAGTGAAGTTTACATCAGCCATTGTCTCAAATACAGCCTGAGGAGCAAAAGGCAAGGTGACAATTTCAAAGAGAAAGGTCTCTGCACATAGTCCTTCATGAGTTGTATGTGCCAAATTATTGGAGCAGTAATTTTCCATACTGGGCTTACCAGTAAGAAGGCCATCGTTGGGGTATTCTGGTCTGTACTGGGTAATGTTCTTGAAAATGAGCATGAACCAGTAAAAGGGAGTCCAGAGGAAAGCAGCAAGAATGACCTGAGTTCTACAAAACATAAAACCTCTGGTATTTTCAAATGCGTATCTAGAAGGAAAGGACTACATTGTTCTTTCTGATGAAGTATAATATGTTTTGAGGGGGGCAGAAGGGAGAAGAAGTGCTGTTCTGTGGCAGCCACTTTATGAATTGTATTTCCTTCTTAGTGAGATGGGAGTAGGAATTCTACTTCGGAGCTCTGAAAGGTGCTTTGGTTTTTTACATCACTTCCTCCGGTTTTCCACTGCTGAAGTCAGTTTTAAGGACCAGTTTGTTCTTTGTCCTCAGCCAGGCTACAGTGGTTTAAATAACAGTTACTCTTAATTTTATGGAGTTGCTCCTGATTTGCATCACTAAAAGTATGTTTAAAATTGGACCTGAGGATTTCTTGGTGTTTTGAAAAAGTTCTCATGAGTACGTAAGAGTTTCTTTTCTCTGCCTTTTCTCACCATGAGGATTACTCATTTGTTAGACTGAAGCTTTTCTTTAGGGTTCAATGTTTTTGCCACAAAGAGAGAAAGTTCACTTTTAATGAATTTATTTTAAGACCTGGAAAATTATACAGCATTTGTAATGTGGGAGGCATAAAAGGCTCATTATATTTTGAAATTCTTGTCTGACAATTCAGCCATATGATTTATTAATAGTTATCTTGTTGATGCTCTGAATTTTTAATAACATTATTTTCATTAATCTCTTCTTATGTAAATTAGGTCCACAGTCAAGTGTAGTTTTAAAAGGATGGATTTTTTTGCTTAATCATTTAATTATTTAAAGACGGCTGTAAAACCAAGAAAGGCACTTTCATTAAGCTGTCAGCATTATAGTAGATTCCTTGAGGAGGGCAGGACTTTTTTGTTCTGAAATAGGCTTGGGGCAATGCTGATAGACTGATGATAATGAAATGGGGTCATGAGCATGATGCCTATCGCTGAAGTGAATTTGTGTAGTAAGATTTTGAGATCCAGATGCCAGCCCTCAAGAGTTGTGCAACTGTCTTTAGCAATAGCTCCTCTTAGATTTGAGCATCATTAAAACCAAAAATCAAAGTCATTTCAAGAAGTTTGTCAGTATTTCTGTTGTGTTTTCAAAGGAGAGGCATTGTTGTAGAAAAGCATTTTAGTGTTTCTGAAGCTGGGCCTTTTTCCTTTCCTCCCTGGCACACCTTGAGCATGTCACACCTGCACTGTGTTATTTGGTCAAAGAACATTACCAAGTTCACGCTTTCAGGGGGAAATTCCAAGAGGAGATTTTCCCCCTTGCTCCGAGAAGGCCCCATGGGTTGGTTTTCCCTGCACAGAAGGATCTTTTGCTGCATGCAGGTGTACAGCAGCATGGAACGACTTTCCATCCACGAGGAGAGGAAGACTCCACCACCAACCAAGCGGAGCCTGAGTGAGGAGAAGGACGATCGGCTCGACAGCCTGGGGGGCTTGAAGAGCCGGGACCGCAGCTGGGTTATTGGCTCTCCTGAAATGTGAGTCCTGTGCCACTGAGTCTTCTGTTTTCCCACAGCAGCTAAGAAAGACCAGACAAAACTTTCTATGACCAGTGTTAGATGAGGAGAGCTTGGTGTGTTCTGTTTCCACAGGAGACGCCCAGATTGAATAGCTAGAAGTGAATGTGTAGAAGCTGTACGGTCCTTAAATGTATCTAGTTAAGTACTAACATCTAAATTTGCAGCAAATACTTTTAATGAATTTAAAGATATTCTAACCTTAAGGGCAGATTTCTTATGTTACGTCAGAGATGTACCCACATCAGTTTTTTTCTTAAATTAATGCAAATTCTGGTGTTGCCAGACTTTGACCTTTTGTTACAAAGTAGAGGAATTGTTAGGAAAGTTCAAAGTTTCGAAAGTTCAAAGTTTCAAAAGTTCAGAATATGCCCAAAAAATCTTGTGTTCTAATAAAAAAGTCAGTAAAATATATGACTACCCAGAATTTGGATACCTGCCATGTTTCTGGCATTACTGAAAATTTACCTTGTAAAAGGGGTGTCTCTCATTTTGTGCAACCCCTGTAAAACTTTTACACTAATGTTTGGCATTAGAAAGAGCATAAAACGTGGCTCTTACCTAGTCTGCCTGACTCCCTTAAAAATGTTTTACAGATTGCACTCATAACTGAGGCATGCTTCATTTTGCACTAGGCCTTCCTGGCTGCCAACTTAGAGCAACTTTGAAAGAAAAATTCAACTAATTCCAAAAGGAGCATGGACGATGATTTGCATTCTGCAGTCGTGATTTTTTTTAATAGTATTTAATAACATGTTCATTGTGCTGTACTTTTTGTCGGGTTTATCCCTTCCTTTCCTATAAGCTTAACAATTGGACTTGATGATCTTGGAGGTCTCTTCCAATCTAGCGATTCTGTGTTGAGGTTAGGGTTGGGTTGGACTTGATGATCTTGGAGGTCTCTTCCAACCTTGTGATTCTGTGAATTGGAAATCTAAACTCAGGTGATGCCCCAAGCCTTTGTTGTTTTAACTCCCAGTATTGTGGCTTGACCACCCAACTTCACCTTAAATTGGCTCTAGGCACATGCGGGTTGGGTCTGTGCCCTATTTTCACCCTTCCACGTTCATCCCTCCCTGACTCACCTGGGGCCTTGTCTGGGTTCTGCCCTCAGCCTGCGCAAGCGCCTGTCCATGTCCGAGTCCTCGCACACGGAGAGCGACTCCAGCCCGCCACTGACGGTGCGGCGCCGCTGCTCGGGGCTCCTGGACATGCCGCGCTTCGCCATCTCGGCCGAGGACGAGGGGGCTGCCCTCAAACGGCCCCAGCCCGAGGGGATGCTCCTGTCCACGGTGCAGGCGCGGGAGGGGCTGCCCGTGCCCATTCCAGAGCAGCCTGTGGAGCACGAGCTGCAGCTGGAAGGGGATGCTGGAGCCACCACTCCCTCCACGGCCACCGGCAGCGCCTCAGCGCTCACAGGTACGTGCGTGGTGTGGGGGTGTCCTGGTCCCCCAAGTTACCTTGCAGAGGTTAACTCTGTAAAACTGGCTTTGGGTGTCAGGGGGTGTCACTGCCTCACGCTAAGTAGATATTTTAGTGGAATTTTGTGGATGTGCTTGCCTTTGAAATAATGCCAGTGGTTTCATCTCCTCAAAAATTGTATCTTAGATTTCAGTCCCGTCACTTCAAATTGATTTAGATCTTCACATGCTTGAGATTCACGTGATCTATGCCTACTTACAACCACTGGGTGCCTACCTGAGACAGCATTAATTTAAGCATTAATCAGAACAGATCGCTGCTGAGTTGGAGCTGGAGAACGTGGGTGTCAGCCATACCAACCGATCCCTGCTTCCTGTGGTTTTGCTCATCCCAAGAGTTTGGAGAAACTTGAATTATCGTGGGGAAAATGGGGCTTTTGTCAGGGACATGGTATTTATTTTAACAGCCAAATATGCCAAAATTCATCCAGTTGTAGTCTTAGAAAAGTGCAGCCTAAATTTAGTAGAGTGGCTCTTAGAAGTCAGTATTTGATTTCTCAGCAACTTTGACTGTCCTGGGGTTTTTCTCCAGCTCTGGGCTGAGCTGAACCTTCCTATGCTGGTGCCCTGGGCTGCTGCAGTGCAGGACTGAGCTCTGAGTGCTGGAGTATTCCCAGCTCCTGCCCCTTTCAGGGCATTGGAGAGACAAGGGGGTGAAGCTGCCTGTTCCTGAGAACAGAGGAGGCCAGAGCTGGGAACTGCTGGGAAGTAGTAAGGAGGGGAACATAAAGGAAGTTTGGAACAATGGAAGAAAGAGAGGAAGTTGAAATGAAGGTTGGCTAAAGAAAATTTGAGAAAGAAGGTATAATTAGGGGAAGGACTAGATTGTAGGGTTGAATAACAAGGACTAACTGGGTAAGGAAATAAGGAACAAGTTGCTGGGAGAAACTGGGAGCAAGCAGGCAAAGCAATTGTGATGCATTGAGAATGGAGAGGAAAGGGATACTGAGGAAGCAGTCAGAATGGCAACAAGAATGGACAAGGTGGAGGGCACCGGGAAGATGTGATGGGGGAGTGATAACAGAAGGTGGAAATGCCTGAGAGGAATTTTGCCTCCAGAGTAAAGCCAAAGATTCCTACATCTTATTATTCCTCTTCTGCAATTCAGTCTATGAAATTCCTTCAAAATTGTCCCTTTCCCCTTTATTGCCCATGCTCCCTGAAGAGACCTGGTGCTGCCATCATGTACAGAAAAGGTGCAAGAGTGAAGGAAGGAAGCTGCCTCATACTTGGCTTGGCATAGGTGCCATAAGTGAAACCTTGAGTTCTCAGTTTCATGCTAAACATGCTATTAAAAATGGCCTTCCATTGCTAATTCGAGTATCTGCAATGTGAGGTTGGCAAAAATGAAGTTCTCCTGGGCAGCCTGTTCCCCTGAGCTCAATACATTAGAGCAGTCTTTGATCTAGTGCATGGAATCCAGGGATACCAGTGCTTCAGTGTCCCCAAATCAGAGGCTTGAAAGGAGTTTAATTCCTGTCACTGTCTCAGAGTGCCCCTCTAATTTATATGGCACCTTTTCCCATGCAGCCTCTGAGTCTGGGTTCCTCATTGTCTGGGAGCCTGATTTGAAACTCTGTGGCTCTTAAATGTTGAACAGGCATCTGGTCCTGAGGTCTATGGGAATGGTGCTTTGAATTTTTATTTTCATGATGCTTCCTGCTTCACTTAGTATGCGGAGCAGTGCTGCCCACTTAAATAACGATGATCAATGTTTTGTTCTGTCCTCATTGTTCAAAATGTGGCCCTTAGGCTTTATTTATTGCATGCTGCTTAAAATTTGCTTTTGAAGACAGAATGATTAATTTCCCTTGTGGAGTTGCTGTGATGCTCACCAGTTTCATTTCTAAGCACCTTGTAAATTCTAATTACTGTATTTTCACAGTGCCCCTTTAAGGTATCACATGGGGGACCGAGGCACTGGCCTTGAGTACAGGACCCCCAAACCCCAGCATCTGCTGTTGTTACATGCCTGGTCTGATCTTCAAGATTACTTTGAATTTTATATATAATTATAGCAGATTAAGTAATTCAAGACTAAATTGCAATGGTGCACAGAAGGGGCCAAATTAAGGTTGTCTTTGCAATCCATATTTTTACTTTCCCTGACTTGAGTACCTTAGTATTCTCTTAAAGTGGATTTTTTATGTGCAACTCGAGTAGAACCTGACTCTTCTATTACAGACGGTTTTAACTTAAAGATTGACAGTTCCTGCTGGTTGTAAAAATGCAGCACTTTCTATAAACCTGTTTTTGTCTGTGAACGATCCCATTGAAATGGTGTGCAGAAGTGCACCACAGCTTTAGGATTCATGGAACTGCCACTGAGCAATGTGATTTCATTAGTGAGCTTTTCCACAGAACAGAAGCTGCTAATTTTCTGTGTTCAGAATAACACCATTTCTGTAAATAAAAATTCAAGCCCTAGGGTTTCTTCTTAGGAAAATTTACTCTTGGACTTCATGTAAACATGACTTTGATTTAATGTATTTTGCCTGTAGGGGAATAGACTGTTAGGAATTCCCTGTGGTTCTAATCTGTTTTAATTTAAACTGTAGCTGGGAGCACTGCAGATTTCTCTGATCCACGAGCTCGCAGTAATAGCAATGAAGGCCCAGACTTTACCACTCCAAAAGCCATCAGCGATTTGGCAGTGCGGCGGGCACGACACAGGTTGCTCTCTGGGGAATCAGGGGAGAAACGTACCTCGAGACCTGTCAATAAAGTGATTAAATCAGCATCTGCTACTGCCTTGTCTCTCCTGATTCCCTCAGGTAAGAAATGCCTTGAGTGAGGCATTGTCAGAATCTGCAAGCACTAAACAAAAGGTCTGCAGGCAGATCCTCCCCCTTCGCTCCCCTGGAATAATGCCTTGGCTGGCAGGAGGGGAGTGAGCTAACTTTTACAATCGGTTTAATATTTCCTGCTCGCAGGCTGATGAACACTGCTGTGCCACAGACAGGAGCGTTGTGCGTGTGGTCTGACTGCAGCTTCTGCAAATGGCAGCTGGGCCCTGTTCTTCCCCTGGTTTTGTTTAAATTGACTCCTAGCTGGTCTCTAGACAATGGTGCAGCAAGGAGGTACAGAGACACAGAATGATTTTAACCCTCAAGGTGCTGGTTTTGGGGTCACGCACTAACTACAGCGCTGTTTGGGAATGAAATGTGTCTGGTGCATTTATGCACAGGAAAGTTTCAGAAACTCCAAATAACTTGGTTGAGATTGAGTGCTCAAGAACCTAAGTCAATGCTGAACTGCTCTCTTTCTTGGCCCAGCTCTGTCTACAAGCTAAACCAGACCTTACAGTTCCCAGTGCCAGGTGATAACTCCTAGAGAGCAGCTCAGCCATACTGAGCAGTAACAGACTAGTTCAGCAGAAGGAGTTTCTCCCCACAGGGGTTTTGTCCCTTTCCAGAGGATAAGACCATGCTGTATTTCCAGGGCTGTGCCTGCTCCTGCCTAGATGGGAGCAGGGAATGCCGCTGGGCCATGAGCAATGCCCACCTGTTCCTCCCAGCAGTGAGCTGGAGGCAGGAATGCACCTGCTCTTGGCAGCCTCGTGGTGATGCGCATCACAATTCTTGTGCTTTGGGCATTGGTTGCTTTTTTTGAACTATGAACTCCCTCATGAAAACCTCTAAAATGTGTATTTAATCACCCAGCAAAGGTTTCTCCAGAGCTGCTCTCATCTGCCAGGTAAATATGTGCTGGGCGATTCAGCAGGTGTTTCTTAATGGAATAGAGATTACCTTCTACAGCTGCGTTTAGTATTCTGTTCTTTGGATTTATTTTACTGATGTTGACCAGCTTCACTTTAAAATGAGAGTTCTGTATTTGCTTTGTACTTTAAAAAGTGGAGGTTGCACCAGCAAGCAGTCAGGTAGTTTATCTGACAGCCCAGCCCATGGCTGTTCATTTGGGAAACTCACTCAAAAGTACACTTGTGGTGCTGCTTTTCAGTAGCAAAGTCCCTGCAGTAGCTAATATTTTAGGGTTAAATAATTTTGCCTCTGAAAATAAAACACTACCAAAACTGCCTAGACATAGTTGTTGGCTGATCACCTACTCATTCCTTTTGTGTTAATACTAACTTATTTGGATTTATCTCAGCACCAGTGTGTAACTTGCACCAAGATCTAGAGGCATCTGATCTTTTGGAGGAGGATAATACATGATAACCTGGAAATGGGGTGTTGCGGGATTGTGCCTAGAGCAAATGCTCGTGATGGGTTGTAAATCCTGGGAAGTAGAAAACACTGTGCTCCAGCCGTAATTCTGTATGAGCAGTGCACTAAATGTACACTTCCAAATGTGCCTTTTTGGAAATCGCTATTTGTATTACAAAGCATGAATTAGTTGGAGCTGCAGACCGACCCAGCTCTGGTGAAGGCCACCAGCTTCAAGACCATCGGAAAATACAGTTTTGTAGCTGTTTTTTAACACGAATTTTCTCTCTTTCGGAGGCCTGTTTTCCTAATTTTTGCCCACCTTTGTGTCATCACTGTAGATCACCACACGTGCTCTCCATTGGCCAGTCCAATGTCACCTCATTCTCTCTCCTCCAACCCATCTTCGAGGGACTCCTCACCCAGCCGCGACTTTTCTCCTGCTATCGCAAACCTGAAACCACCAATCATCATCCATCGGGCTGGAAAGAAATACGGTTTCACTCTGCGCGCCATTCGCGTCTATATGGGTGACAGTGATATCTACACTGTGCATCACATGGTCTGGGTAGGTCTCTGCTGCTCTGGAAACAGGACCCTCGGGGCCACAAATGTGTCTAGGGCTGTGGGGATCAGCTTTAGAAATTGTGTTTTGCCACTTTGTTTTCTCTCTCCTTAATCACGCCCGAAGTTACCTTTTTAGGGTGGGGGGAAGCCTTTATAAATAAATAAATAACAGCACTTTGGGTTTTCTTGTAGTTTTCAAGCCCATCACAGAACCACAGCAACCTTTCTTTCCTTCTTTTTTCCCTGGTTACATGTGTCCACCTTCCTTCACCTGCAGCACATCCTTTAATGCATGTTTCTCTGTACATACCCTCTTTCTCTTTATTGGGGTTGTTGCATGAGGGCCCATTATAGCTAATTTATTCAGACTTGTGTTAGTGATTATAACCTGCTTCTGATCAGTTCAGTCTGTTGGGGTTTTCCAAGCAGTCGCTTGGAATTGATTACAAGCCTTAAAGCATCACTGCTGCTATGCTGACTGCCATGGGATTTAGCTCTTGGCTTAGTTGTTGTGAGCTGTGCTAAAAGGTCTGGTTTCCATGACTGTATCACTTCCTTCCCACTACTGCTGGTACTTGATCTCTGTGTTCCTTTTGTGTTAGTGTAGATGACTTCTAGGAATGATCCATTCCCTGAAGCAGTGTTGTTAGGATTGTGTAGATAGGGAGGATGCAGTCAGGGTAAAGGTGATTCGTTCTTTTCCTTGCACTTCTGTGTTCTGTAGATAATATGGACTTCACACTCTCTGGTCCTTATTTAACACTCATTCTGAGAGAAATAATCTGAAACTGAATTTTTGCCTTGCCCCTCTCTTGCTTTTCTTGAGCAATGCTGAGTTTACCAACATACTCATTTGGAATCTTTCCTGGCTAGAGGGAGAGATGTGCATTCCCCTGCACATCTCTCTCCTCATGGTGAAGGAGGCTTACATTCCTGACCAGGGACAGGGGAAAGGCAGTGTGTTCGTGGAGGAAAAGTCTGGTGTTGGATAGATTAATAAAGGATGGAAAGTGGAAAAAGAAGCTCTGTTTGGGATGAGATGCAATATATGCACCTTAAACACATGGCAAAGTCGTCCTAAAAAGTCTGTTGGCCACCTTGGTTCCACCATGTACATGGAAGGATGCTGGATTTGGGATGGCAAAGAAATTGAGAAAGACTGAATATTTATCTGGAAATCAAGAGCATCTGTGTAACATTCCTGAGTGCTGTAAAATTTTTGGATGTGTGTTAAGCCTTTTGCTTTGGGCAGAGCTGTTCTCTTGATCAGCTTAACCCTCCTGGCTGCCTTGGATCGGGATAAGACTGGCGGGATGCTGGGGAGGAGTGGAGGAGCGCAGAGTTTTGTGCTTGGGTGTGCCTGGGGTGATTTCTTTCACCCTTCTCTGAAGCAGCTGAGGCAGGCGGTGACACGGATGGGCTTTGAGTCCCATCTGGGCCAGTGGTCTTGCACGTTCCCCTTCTCAAACCAGTCACCCCTTGTTGTTGGCAGCACGTGGAGGAAGGGGGTCCGGCGAACGAGGCGGGTCTGCGGGAAGGGGATCTGATCACCCACGTCAACGGGGAGCCGGTCCACGGGCTGGTGCACACCGAAGTGGTGGAGCTGATTCTGAAGGTAGGGGAGCAGCACTGTTACATTTTGGAAAACATGAGCAGCTTGTTTAAAATGTGTGTAATTGGCATTGTCTGAAATACAAGTGTGCACACAGCACCTGGTGGTATTTAAGAGCAGCTTTGTACTGGTTGGTGTGGAAATTATCCAGTTAAATGACTTGTGTTTGATACCTCTCTGAGCAGAATCTGTTTACAGACAAAAAAACCAAACCAGACTTCTGGACTGTTCCAAGAGACAGAAGTCTTTGGGATTGCAAACAGAGGAGCAGTCAGGATTATTATTTTTTTAACATGAGTGAGACAAACCATGCTCTGTGTTGCAGATTCATCATGATAGATGCCTGATATGCTCACATCTGCCATCAGTCAGAGCACTGGGAATAGGATTGGTGACAGAATATCACTTTGTTCAAGTTTCTAAGTATTACAAGTATTAAATTGAGTCATTTGGGATCTCAATGGGAGAGGTCAGATGCTGTGTTCTGCCTGCTCTGGGAAGCTTTACCTACCAGCTGGGGTCTGAGCTAATCATTTGTGAAAGCCTGACTAACGAGGGCTCTCTCTCGACAATTCCTTAATAAATGATAGGTGGAAATGCTGAGGGGAAAAATGGAGTTTGACAAAGGATTACAAAATGGCAGGCAGCAATAAACTAGCAGCCTACCTGCTTTGCCTGCAGATCTGCTTCAAATAACCATGTTTTAAGCAATGTCTCTTTGTCTTGTGTCTGACAGAGCGGAAATAAAGTGTCCATCTCCACCACACCATTTGAGAACACATCCATCAAAGTTGGTCCAGCTCGAAAAGCCAGCTACAAATCCAAGATGGCTCGTAGGAACAAGAAGAGCAAAACAAAGGATGGTCAGGAAAGGTTTGTTTTGATATTTCTCTGTTAAAATTAAAGGGTAACCCAGATAATGTAAGAGATCTTTAGAGAGATCTTGTCAAATCCATTTGCAGGTAATGTATATCAGCAGGTATGTCCTTTAGTTCTTCTTTTCTTCCTTTTTTTTCTTTTTCTCTTTTACTGTGGCACAAAATTGACTGAAATATGCAAGTAAAGATAAATAAATCATTTGGGCTTGTAAACACCTTTTGAATACTCTTCCCCAGTAAGAAGAAGAGTTCTCTGTTGAGGAAGATCACTAAACAAGCATCGCTGCTTCACACCAGCCGGAGTTTATCATCCCTGAACCGATCTCTGTCATCTGGAGAAAGTGTGCCTGGCTCTCCAACTCACAACCTGTCTCCTCGGTCACCAACCCAGAGCTACAGATCCACTCCAGAGTCTGTACACTCAGGTAAAAAACAGAGACATGAAACAAAACAAAACCTAGCCAAAAAATCCAGTCAGACAAGAAAAGAAAGTATTGGAGGAGACTTTTGCTGATTGATTAGTTTTGGAAATAAAATACACAGCAGCAGGTAGTAGGTCTCTTTGTGAAGCAAATGATGATGTCGATTACCTTAAGGATGGATGTGTTCTTGTTCATTGATTCATTTAGAAATGAAAATCCATACATCCTTTTAAGAATGCACTTGCTGTACTACAGCATCCTTCCACTTTGATGAAAATGTGTGTTGTAAGTTGCAATCTTTTCATAGCAGTTTGACACATTTTCTGTGTTCAGAGAGAAGAAATCAAAACACTGTGGCAAAGTCATGTTTGAAAATTGAATCAGCTGCTGGAATAAAGAGATTTGCATCCAGAGAATAGCAATGAAACACGTGATTTGTCTGATCAAAGGGGTTTTTTTCCAGAAAAGTGTTCTCATAGCTGAGTGTTTCTTACTGTGCTCTGCTGTTGGGTGCTAATGATGTGAATTTCCATCAGAAGCCTGGCAATGTTGCCTTCAATATTACTGCTGTGCTTTGGAGTAACATGGCATTGTGTCTTGACTTATTTTCAGTAACTTGTTTTAATGACCAAATATGTATTAATCTTCTTGGTATTTTTTTTCTTTGTTCTTTTTTTTTTTTTTTCTTTTAAGTTGGTGGCAATTCTTCCCAGAGCAGCTCTCCCAGTTCCAGTGTTCCCAATTCTCCAGCCAGCTCTGGACACATCCGACCCAGCTCTCTGCATGGCCTAGCACCAAAGCTCCAGAGGCAGTACAGATCTCCAAGGCGTAAATCTGCAGGAAACATCCCTCTGTCCCCCCTGGCTCACACTCCATCACCAACCCCGCAGTCCACGTCACCACAGCGCTCCCCATCTCCTTTGCCAGGACACTCAATTGGCAGCTCCAGTATTATCCAGTCTTTCCCAGTAAAACTACACTCCTCTCCACCACTGGTGAGACAAATTTCTCGCCCCAAAAGTGCCGAGCCCCCTCGGTCTCCTTTGCTGAAGAGAGTGCAGTCGGCCGAGAAACTGGCTGCCTCTCTGTCCTCCTCCGAGAAGAAGTTGGGCTCCTCACGGAAGCATAGCTTGGATATCTCTCACTCTGAGTTCAAGAAGGAGATGTTACAGCGGGATCCCAGCCTCCAGAGCTTACAGGAATCTGCCAACGAAACGACAGGCGGCAAACTCGGGCTGGCAGAAAAAGGCATGCTGCAGAAGCCGGGCTCACGGAAGCTGGGTGCCATTCGGCAGGACAGGGTGGAGAGGAGAGAGTCTCTGCAAAAGCAGGAGGCCATCAGGGAAGTAGATTCCTCTGAAGATGAAACAGATGATGGTTCAGAGGATAGTCAGGATGGGAGAAGGCTGGACAAGCCCCGTGGCAGTGGAGACCAAGGCTCAGATTCGTTTAATGAGGATAATAAGTTTTCATCTAAATTGGAAAGCAAGGATAGTATTGAAGATGATGCCTTTTTACCTGAAGATCCTAAAGGTACAGAAGATTTGCAGAAGGGAAATACTCAACAAGCAAAGCCTGTTTCAGAGCCTCTGCAAATCAGTGTGCATCCCTCCCTACCAGAGCTCCCCTCAAGAACTTCTCCAGAAAAACTGGCTAATTCAGAAAAACCATTCCTAAAATCAGAAACAACTGCAAAGGAGCATAAATTGCCAGAAAACAAAACTTTGGAGTGTTTTGGTCCAAAAGACAGGCCTTCTGAAGCAATCAAAGACCTTGGGAGAACTCTAGGTACTCAAAAACCAGTAGGTGGCACAGAACATACGCAGTGCCCGTCTATCAAACTCCTGGAACTTGAAGGTGATTCTTCTGGGGCCTCCTGTGATAAACTTGACTTGAAAGAGCCTGTGCTAACAGAAAACAGTCAGAAAAAACAGGATTCCAAACCTCTGCTGGCACTTTCCCCATGGTGCCCAGCAAACACAAGCACTCCTGTCGCGGTGAGCCCCCCTGACCGCAGTGAGACGCCTCAGCCTGTGGAACAGCACAGCTCCTCATTTCTGTCTCCTGGGAGTACCAGTGAAACATCCCAAAGAAGTCCTAGCCCCGACAAGCAGCAGCCCAGCTCATCCCAGGCAGAGGGTGCTTTATCCTCCAGCAAACCAAGCCCAGCAGGACCCGTGTCCCCCCCACTCCTCATCCCTGGTGCCATCGAGCGCGCGCTCTCCGTGTCCCAGTTAGTGCCCCTGGCCCAGAGCGTGTTGGGCCCTTTGAAGCTCAGTATGTCTGGGTCTGGAGAGGTGGAAACAAGAAAGGATTTGGGTGCCTCCTGTAAAGAGGAGAGAGATTTGAAACAAAAAAGGCAGGAAGTTTCACAAGTAGGAGAGTGTCAAGAGAAAGCCAAACCCTCCAGCACAGACGGTCTGACCACGAGGAGCAGGTCCTGTGCAGAGTCCTTACACCCAGCAAAGCCCTGGGAGGCAGCGTGTCCTGTGGGGGACAAAAAGGAGGCAACGTGTCCCGTGGTGGTCAAAAAGGAGGCACCTTTTTGCAGTGCTAAAGTGTCTGAGGCATTGGCAGGTAGCTGCAAAATCACTCCGTCAAAAGAGCTGTCTCATGCTCTTGGACAGGCAGCTCTGAGAGCCTCTCCTCTGCCAGATGGCAGCACAAGGCCCTGTAAAGAAGGGACTCTGGCACAAGCTAAAAGCAAAGAGGTTGGAAATCAGTTAAAAATACAAGACTTTCCCCTGTCACATGATGATGCTGTAAAGAAAACATAGCAGCATTGCTGTTACTCATGGACTGGAGTGTTCTACATTCAAAATAGAGACTGCATGTTTGAATTTTGTAATATACACTAATATAAAATAGAACTTGTGTACATCTATTTTTGGGAGGGTTTTTTTCATACTGTTTTTTGTGTTTTTTCATCCTTGCTATTCTATTTTTGTACACAGTAGTGCTTGCTGTTTGAGGTCTCTTTAGAACAGGGTATCTTTAAAGCAGGGCTTAAGGAACACTTTGGTTTTATTTTCTTTTCCTTTCCACACCTTTTATTTTGCCTGAGTTTAGGGCCTGATGTGCTCTTCCCTCTAATTCTGCATTTATTTGAGATCCCAAAAATTCTGTGTGCAAAAAAGGCAGCTTGTTTTAAATTTCTGCTTTTCAGCATTCTCTTTGAAATTCCATTGAAATTCACAAATGTCAAGTTTTTGCTCCAGTTTTACAATCTGATGTCCCTTGACAAGGATAAGAACCTACCCTCTTGTCTGCAAGTTATTCTGAAACTACAGACCCTCTTTGGTGCAAGCAAAACCTCTTTGTCACCATGTGTCATCACAGTCCTGTGTCCTTAGAGGATGTGGAGACAAAGGACTCGGCTGGAGAGACTGGGCAGAGAGAGATCCCTGTCTTCTCTTTAAAACAAGTAAGAGTATTTTTCAATGGAATTACTAGAAAGAGAAATCTCCAATCCATAAGCTGGCTTTTTTGGGGATTGTTTTTACTTATCTATATGGGACACATTGCGACTTTTCCCTCTTTTTTTAAAAATAGTGATGTTTTATCTTCCTTTCTCTGGCTTCAATTCATAACTTGCCTTGCCTCAGAGTAAGTGACCCCAGGAAAGGGGTGCCTGTAGGTTGGTTTTAAAGTAGAAAAATTTGTAGCTGTGTATTCTCCAGTGTGTCTGGCAAAGTTATCTCAATGAAAAATGAGAGACTTTTTGGAGATTTTCCCTTCTCTTGGTGAGTCTAAATAGGCAGGGATTTTAAGATGTCCCTTAACATTTCTGAATTTGGGCTTGGGAAACTTGCTGAGTTTTCTGAATCTGCCCGTTTTAAAAACAAACCCATGAAGAGTTCAGACTCCTCGAGTTCTGTGGTCAAACTGCAAGCAGACTTCAAAACACATGTGGTATTTTCAGATTTCAGCTCTGATAGCTAGATAATTTCCACTGCTGAGGTCACTTTGCATTAAAAACTTAGTCTTTGCTCCTAGGTTTAGACATCGCTTTAAGTGTGACCAACTCTGGGTGACAGTGCTCCTTGCTGAGGATTAGACCAATAATAATGCACCAATAAATGTGTCGAGTGGTGATACCTGTAGCACTGTAAGCCCTTTCTTCATCCAGTTAAAGGTTCCTCTCAATGAACACTCCCATCATTTGTCCCAGATTGTGCTCAGCTTGTATCCTAGTCTTGTCTGAGTGGATCTCCCCGCGGGTCACCCGTGAGGGATAGTGCCCTGCTCACTGGCTTACTCTGTTAGAAGCAGAATGACTGTGCAACAGTATTCCAGGCTAAACCCCATCTCTGTTGGTCTGATTTCCTTATACTGCTGCTTCCTTCACTGTCTTGGCTTTCTCTGAACTTGAAGTTTTGATTCGCTTCCCCTAAATGCAGATATGTTTATTATATAGGAATATATTTTCCTCCGTCTCTTTCAATCTGATTTCAGTACAACCCACAACTCGCAAAAATCTCTGGAATTTCACCCTGTTTCTTTCTGTGTAGCAGTTGCTTCCCCCCATTATATACTTGATTTTGGCTGCTTGGATTTCATTTCTGGACCAAGTTTTGGTTTGGTTTGAGCTTTCTTTTTTTAACATGTTTAAATGAGTGTTTACTCCGTGTGTCAGTGTGAACATGTATGGTGTTGCTACTACACTAACCAAAGCCTCAGTGCTGCCGGGTAACACCTTAATAAACCCAGCTGTGGTGGTACTGAGAGCAGAGCCTGCTGTGCTGTCTCTCTGCTCTTTTTCCTGGAATTCATAGGCTGCTCGTATACACTTGGTTTGCAATTACAAACCACAGTATCTCCACTGCCTTGTCGGGGTCCTGGGTGTCTCCAGCCTCTCCAAGTGCACTCGGTGGTGAGTGTCATTCAGTGCTGATTTAGAGCAATAGCAAGGAAGGAACAGACTTGGCAGGATCTGGTACTTGTCTGGCTGGTTTTCTCCCTGATGGGTTGATCTACTAAAAAATTGTTGAGAAACAGCGCAGGATATTATGGCATGGACAGGAATAGTGAAAAATGGATTTGGCATCCTGAGTCTGTGGTAATTACAAAGACAAGCCTCCTTGACAAGCTGATCTCCTGAGAGCACCTGACCTTGGCGAGATGGAAGTGTCTGTGTAAATTAAGGCGTTGTGTGAGGACGTGGTCCAACCTGGCTGTTCCCTGGGTGGCAGGTCCCCCTTCTCCTTCTGTGTTTAAAAAATCTGAGAAAAAAAATCGACCACTGCTCCTGGGAGGTGAGCATGGGGTGTGAGCCAGGCTGGGTAACCTGGTTCAGCCCCCACTGGCAGGGGTGGGACCCTGTGACGGTACCAGCTGTAAGCTGCCTTTACAGCCAGTGCTTCCCGTGCTGAATTGCAGAATTATCCTTTTCTAGGCATAAAAGGAGGAGTGAAAACCTTTGCTATGTCACAGCTTTTGCTGCTTTTGCCTGTGTTGGCCAAAGAGAAGGTGAGGTATGTGTTTCGTTGCCTCTTTTGTAGCTACGGTACAGAGAGTGGTCAGTGCAATTAAAAATCCCTGGTGTTTTGGAAGCCAAAGCCAAACAGCGTTGCCAGGAAAGCATTCTAGTGAAGTTCTGCATCCCCTGCTCTTGGTCAGTCCTGCAGTTTCCCTTGGTGTGCTAGGTGCCCCATCATCCCTGTTCCACCTTTTGTCAAATTTACATGGCGCACTTTAGCAAAGGGTTTGGGCGAAAAGACTTTTCCTATTAAATTTTGATAATAAGCCAGGTAGATACACCAAGACTTAATCCTTGCTCTGCTATGAATTCCTTAAATACCTTCCCAAATAAAAGCTTGCAGAATGTGTTGGGAAGGAACAGGATGTTGGAAAAGCTGTGTCTGAGGGGTAAGAGCATGTTCCCGGTGCCGGCTCGGACCCGCAGTGCTCAAGGGAAGCCCTGGCCAGTGCAGCCCTTGGTCTCCGTAGGTAATCCCGAGTCAGGCAGGCAGAAGGTGGAAGTCACAAGTGAGGTGTGTGTTTGGTCAATGAGCCATGCATGTCACCATCCAAATATGCTGCTTTCCTGCTTTGTTTCCCTCTTCCCTTCTGTCAGCTTGGATGTGTCTCCTGCTCCTCATATGTGTTGGGATGGCAGCGTCTTAAGCTGGTTCGGCCTCTGCAGCTCCTCTCTGCTCCTGCATCCAGCTGGCGCATCCCTGCCCCATGCCTCAGTGTTATTTTCCCCTTTGTCTCTGACTGTTGCAAACTAAGAGAAATGGATGATATTTATTGTAAATATTAGACTTTAGCATTGTACTGGCCACTCCTGGGTCCGATTGTTGGAGGCCTTTGGCTGCTGCTGTACTAAAGAGCGCTTGTGGGGGAAGGGGTAGGAGTGACCAGTGGGTTTGTTTGCCACACTTGCATTAAGGTGTGATTTGGAGTAATTTTTTTTTCCTTTTTTTTTTCCTTCTTCTTTTTTTTTTTTTTGTTTCTTTCTTCCGAAGAGGGGAGGATAAAATCTTTCTCTGGTTTTCTCTTACTGGATGTGAAGGATAATTCTGTACTTCTAGTAGAAGATTTGACAGAAGTGTGTGTTTACGTTGTGTTCGATTACCATATCCAGGTGGCTGTGAGAGCACCTCCTGCGCTGGGCTCTGCCAAGCCGTGTCACTCAGCACTTAGCTAGATAAGAGAAAGTGTGGAATTTCTGTGTTTCTAGAAACTTGAACAATTGCCACATAATAGCGGTGCAATAATTTTTATTCATGTTGTACCTGCATGTCGATGTTCAAATCCTCCTCCAAAATAAATAATTTTTTTTTTTACATAAATCCAAACTCGTGTTTGTCTCTTGGTTGCTCTCCCCTCAGTTTTCCATAGCGCTGGGAATGGCTGTGCTCCCAACCTGCCTGCTCAAGCAGCTGCTTGATGGGGCAGAAAATGGCCTGTGGAGTGTCTGGGTATGGGAGTAACTCTGCCAGGCTATTTGGGATTTTCTGCTCCACAGGCCAGGTGTGTGGCTAAGCCAAAGCTTTTCAGTCTGAAACTCAAGCCCAGAATTTACCATCCTCCACCGAGTCTGTAAGTTTATAATATTTTGTGTCCCTGCTAATAATGCAGGGTCCTGATGGTAGAAACATGTTAAGGGGTAAAAACCTGTCAGACATGAAACTTGGCTGAGCAAGGTGAGGATGTGACCGGCCACAACTGCACACTGTGTCTGATGGGTTCAGGAATTGGCTTGGCATTGCCTTGGATTAGCCACGGGACAAGAGCCAGCAGGTGCTACCCGACCCCTTTTTCACCCACTTATTTAGGCAGCCTTGATCTGCACCACCCAAAACCTTTCGAGAAACAGATCTTTGCTTTTAACATTTGCAGGTGTGTGCCATCCACATGGAAAAGCCTTCAAGGGCTATTCCTGTCCTTGGAAATAGAGCTGGGGAGACGTTCATGTCTGGGGGGATTGGGCTAATCCTCATTCGCTGCTGCCAAGGATGCTCAAAATATCCCGTGTCTCCGTGCTCCGGAGAAGCTGCGGAGCAGGAGTCGGGGGCGAAGCTCGGCTCCGCCCGCAGGAGATTTGCAGCGTCTCTGCCGGCAGCCGCTCGCCTTGTCGCTGTCGTGGGCTCATAAAAGGGAGATGTTCCTGCCCACGCCGAGCGGGACCGCAGGGACGGGAGCGCAGCGAGAGGACACCGGGGCCTCTCTGCCTGCCTGTCATGGCCAAGGCTCCCTGCTCCTGTGCAGGGACCGGGCATGGGGCAGGAGCTGGCCCTGCCCCACAGCATCGTCTCCAGCAACACAGGGCCTGAGGCGGGAGCATCGCCCTGGATGAGCAGAGGTGTGGTGCAAGGGCTTTTCAAATTATGTTTTATATTTCACAGAAATGCAGATATCTTTCTCCTTTTTTAAGGTTCACTAGCTAGAGTTTAATTAGGGTTATTTCAATGTCCGCAGCCCTCCTGGAGAAGTTTCCCCAGCCAGGAATAAGTAATTCTCAATCCACAACACCTTATTCTTCCAGAGGATTAAGCCACAACAGCTAAGGGCCATTTTTTCTTCCCAAATGATGGCATGGAAATGGCAACCCAGCACACTTGGGTGCCTGCTTCCCAGCCCGAGATTTGCCTCCTTCTCCCGGGATCAGAGGGTGTGGGTGAGCCTCTGGGGAAGTCCCACTGCCAACAGCCTGGCTGCCTGCAGTTAACCTGGAACCTTGAAGATGGGAGCTGGGGGGAAAGCCAGAGCATCCTGCATGGGTGCTTGGGCCCCCACTGTTGGTCAGAGCATGGTGCTGATGGGTTTGATCCCTGTATGAGCCATTCACTTAACAGCTGGACTCATGACCTTTGTGGATCCCTTCCAACTCAGAATATTCTGTGATTCTGTAGACAGTCTGCCCAGCATGGAAGCCAAAGCTGGAATCGCTGTTGGATGCACTTGAGAGGACCCTGGAGCCCCTCATGTGTTGCACCCCACATTGCTGCCTGTTCCTAGTGTGGATCCAGGCCGGGTGCTGAGTGCAGGGGCTGTGCAGATGTCCGTGGCTCCACAGGGTTTAACTCTTCCTGTCTGCCTCTGCCCTGTGCAGCCTCGTTCCCTGTGACCATGGGAGCACCCAGGGCTGGCCTGCAGCCACCCCCTCCCCAGCCTCCATCATGTGCCAGTGGGCTTTATATTTTAAACGCTGATTAGGGCTGACCTCATATTTCAGAGCTTACTTCATAGTCACTAATGAGGGATTAGGAATGTTAAGCTAATTAGCAATCAGCAAACGAGGGCTCAGTCAGTCTTCTCAGCCTGACACGCTGTCAATGAACGAGTTATTTGATGATTATCGTAAACCTGCTCAAACGGGCTGCCTAATTCTGATAGGCAGCAGGGAACCAGGGCAAGCTGCAGCCCAGGTGATGGGAGCTCACAACCCCACACGGCCCTGGCCACTCTTCACAGACTGGAGGGTGCAGGACACCTGCTCCTGGAGTCAAAGGATTTAATTAAGTAAAGAAATTGGGGTGGGTTTTTTTTTCTCCATGTCAGATTTATTGAGTTATGGTCCAAACTTCCCAGCCTCACTGTTTTGGGAGAGGCTTTACCTGATTGGCCACCTAAGAAGAAATTTGGCCACCCCTGGATGCTGTTCAGCTCCACAAATACCCTCAAACCAAATCTTCCCTGCCGGGAAGCCTCCTCCCAGGCCAGCCAGGGCAGCCTGGATTTCAGCTGGGTTTCAACTCCCTGGGTCATTAATTATCCCATTACTTTGATTTCCTCCTACACCCCACCCTCCTCTCCATGAGGGAAGCTGGGCAGCCAGGAGGTGGGGTGGGGGGTGGGAGGGTAGCAGAGACCTGATCAATATTTCACACTGGAAAGGGGAAAAAAAAAACAAACCCACAAATATAAAACCCCAGAGCGCTTGTGGGAAGGAAGCAAAGGGGGAAAAGAATGGGACTAATGGGCTGTCCTGGCCCAGGAGGGATGCAGGGATGCTGGGCACTGTCCTTCCTGCTATTCCTCCACTCTTCAGGGTACTTGAGACCCACGGAAGCTCCTCCACAGCTGCTGATGGCCCATGTGGACAGGGTGCTCAGCCATGTGCCAAGGACACTCCCTGGCTGTGCTGAGGGGCAGTATTGCATAGAAGGAAGGTATGGGAACCAGTGGCATTGCTGCCAGGCCACTGCCACTGCAGAGGGATGGGTCTCTGAGAATGCGGGAGCTGCCTCTGCCCTGGGCACAGCTGTGCTTTTTTTTCCTGTGTGATTCCAAAAAGGGCCACTTTCAGTTCCTGGATATGGGGGTGTGGGTGGTGGCAAAGGCTGGATGGATCTGGGGCGAGGACTGAGCGGGGATGCTCCTATTGCTCCCTGAAACCCATTTTCCTGCCTTTCTGAGGAAAAAAAATTAAAGCTTTCTCTTCCTTTGCAGCCAGTTTGGACAGAGGTCTCTTTCCCCCAGGGTCTCAGTGTTGCCCAGGACATGTGCTGTGACCTCCTTGGTGCTGGGCTGGATCCATCCTGCCTTGCATTCGTGCCCTTCCCCATGTGCCACCCCCAGCCTGGCAGACTGGGAGCTAAAAATAAGTGAAACGCAGGGGATAACCGGGTGCCTAAATATATCCCTTCTTTAATTAGCACCAGGCGACTGCCTCGCAGTCACGTCCGTCTGCCCACTAATCCCGCTGAGCTGCGCCCGCGTCACGGGGCTCCCCTGAGGAGCCTCCCGTGAGCCCGGGCACGGAGCATCCTCGCCGGCTTTGTTCCCGCTGAGCCTCAGGGGAGGCTGCCGGGGATGACCCGGCGTGGGAGGGTGACACCACACAGGGGTTAAACAGAGTGAGGAGGGTCAGGGGTGAGGCGGGGGCATCGTCCTGCCGCTGCTGCGGTGCACCAGGAATGGTGATGCTACGGGCATCCCTCTGGTTATGGGCATCCCTCTGGCAGTGGGATGCTCTCCCCATGGCCAGAAAATGCCCTGTAGCACCTGGAGCCCTGTAGCATGGCCCAGCACACTGGGCTGGCAAGGGACATCCTCCGTGGCACCTCCACACTTTGGAGATACCAACCCAACCCTTGGCAGGGGAGAAAGAAAGCACCGTTCCCCCAGCATGGGGCTGGCCCCCGTCAGCTGGTCTGGGGCTCCTGTGGGGTGGCTGCTCCCCTTCCCAGCCACTGCTGGTGGAACAGCAGATTCTCCAGCGGAATTCCAGTGCTGGGGGGGGGACCCCTGTGCACCCGCAGGTGCTCCCCTGGAAAGCCAAGAGCTGCCAGCAGCAGGCAGGAGCAGGAGCAGGGTTTGGCTGGCGTCCCTGTGCACAGACAGTGATGGATTCCAGACGGCCCACGGGTGCACAGGGCTCACCACAGCGTTCCTTCGGCAGCTGGACTGCAACAGGGTCTGGTCCAAGGGCAACATCCGTCAGAAGGCGGGTGGTGGGACCAGGAGGAGAAGGATGAGGAGCAAGAGGAGAAGGAGGAAGAGGAGGGGGATGGTTTTATTCCCTTGGCTGCCATAGTGACCTCTCAGGGCTGACTCAATTTCTCCATCCCATCTGTCTCCTCCCGTCCCTGCATGGAAGGCTGGCAGCAAAGGCATGTTTCCAACTGCCTAAATATATTTGGGATGTGGGGAGGGGAGGTTTGGCTTGCCCTGCCACGGGTGTCAGGTGTGCCCCACACTGTGTGGGTGAACAGGCTTGTGGGGAACCATCCCCTGTGCTGCAGGAGGGGAGTGCCCTGGGCTGGGCGCAGCTCCAGCTGGGGAAGGTGGGTTGGTTGGTGTATCCCCTCCCTCTGCATTTGGGGTGGGGGAGCAGGCTTTAGACAGGTGACAGAAGACTTGGTTGGATGCCAGCAGGTTTGGGAGCTGATTGTCCCTGTCACCTGGGGAATCTGAAAGGCCAACTGAGCATGCAAGCCAGTGAATCCCCTGGAAGGGATGTGGTTTGGGAGGAAGGTACACAGCTGTGGAGCTGGTTCAGTTTCCCATCCTGAGTGAGGCTGAGATTTATCAGACATGTTCAGAAAACAATCTCTGAACTGAAAATGATGGTGATGAACATTTGTGCCTCCAGTGAAACCTGGAGGAGGGATTTTTTTCCCTCAGGAGACAGGTGAAAAGGCTGTGCAGAGTCTGTATCTTGCTCCCGGCAGAAGGTTTCTCTTCCCAGAGTGGCAAGAAAATTCTTCTAGAAATCATAGACACACGCAAAAAATATGCCGTAAAGTAGGAAGGAAAAAAAAAAAAGTAAAGAGCAACACAAAGAAGGAAAGGAAAACTGCCAACAACCCGCCCTGTGCCCAGGATCAAAGCTAGGAGCCGTTTGGGAGCCCTTGGACAGGAATATTCCCTGGTTCCTCTGGCCAAGCCGCTGCTGTGAAAGGCTGCTTTGTTCCTGAGGCCTCAGCCTCACTTTTCCTGCTGTGGACTTCGCTCCTGCTGGTGGCTGGGCAGGTGAGATGGGGCAGGTGAGATGGAGCAGGTGGGATGGGGCAGGTGAGATGGAGCAGGTGGGATGGGGCAGGTGGGGCTGGGCAGGTGAGATGGAGCAGGTGGGATGGGGCAGGTGGGATGGGGCAGGTGGGGCTGGGCAGGTGAGATGGGGCAGGTGGGGCTGGGCAGGTGAGATGGGGCAGGTGGGATGGGGCAGGTGGGATGGGGCAGGTGGGATGGGGCAGGTGGGGCTGGGCAGGTGGGATGGGGCAGGTGGGGCTGGGCATGTGCTGGGACCAGGGACCTGCTGGCTCTGGTGCAACAGCAGCACTTTGATGGGGGCAGAGGAGCAGGATGAGCTGCTCCTCTCTCCACCCGACACTGAGGGCAGGTATAAAATATTTATTTCATGAGTGATGTGCATCCAAGTGCCCTTACACTCCTCCTCACCCCCTCTTCCACCCTGAATCCTGCATTCTCCTCAGGTCTTCACTAACTTTAGGCCAAAGTAACACTTGCCTTTTATTTTTTTAGTTTCTGTCTCTCTCTCTTTTTAATAACCTGTGTTTGTTGTCCTGGCTTGGTGCTGAGCTGCACCATTACATGACACTAGAATTTCCCTTCCACAGCTCCTTCTGAGTTTTGGGGCCTCACCACGTCTGTCTGCAGTGCTGGGACAGTCGGGTTTGGCCAGAATTCCCCTTGCCTGAAGTAAGGAGAAGCAAGGTCCCACAGCCGCTAGGTCTCTGGTCTCCAGGGTCCCACATCCCCAAAAGCCACATCCCAAGTGCAGGAGGGACTCCGAGGCTGACTTAGCCCCTTTAACTCTGAGGTGTCTCACAAAAGGTCAGGCTCAATCCTCTCCAGGTGCCGGACGTGGTCACACTGCCTGGTTTCTGTGGGTCTAACGTGGGGCAGGAAGGGCGGCTCTGGCCGGAGCCCAGCCCGGAAAGCTCGGCCGGGCCCTTGCTCAGCCTGGCAGTGTGGTGGGGAAAGCTGCCCGGAACAGACCAGCCCTGTGCAAAAATGGGAACTTGTGCTGCTGATGAAAAGTGCTTTCTTTGGGTAGGATGTTTGTGTTTCCTTTGGCAGAGCGGCCGCGGGAGCGTGCACAGCACCTGCCCAGGGTGGCTGGCTCTGCTCTCCGTGCACCCATCCCGCCCCTTCCCTTGAAAGTGTGAGCAAAGGGAAAGTTTGGGAAATGCTCCAGCCACAGTTCTGCTTGAGGCAAGCTTGTGACTGCCAAGTGCCTCTCCTGGGCACAGACTGTGGCAGCAGCCGGGATCTTGCCCAAGAGCCCATGCAGGAGCACAGGGAAAGGCTTTTGGGATGGAGGAGCACATCCTGGCCCCTGCCCTCCTAGTCTGCCTGAAGATGCTCCACCATGGGACAAGCCTTGGCTTGCCCCTGAAGCCTTGTGACCCGCTCATCCTCCTCTTCCTGCTCCTTATCCCTCTTCTGGGAAGCAGACCCTGAGTTGCTTTAATTTGCATCAGGGCTGGATGTGAGGAGCTGCCTCCTCCTGCTCCAAGGGAGAGGTCAAGGCTTTGCCCCTTGTACAGGGGAGATGGTTGGGTCTAGTGGGGTCAGGAAGGGAAGGGCTCTGGGGAGATGGCTGTGCGCAGGAGAGCTGGAGCCCGCGGGAACCTGCACTGGGTTTTGCCCTGAAACACACCAGCGACTGGGTAGAGGTGGCCAAGGTGTTTTCCAGGAGCCACCACCACCGCCAAGGATGGGTTTGGAGGCAGGAGAGAGGGCAGCAACCCAGACTGGTGTTTTGCAGCCTTTTCCTCTTCCTCCGCCACACCTTCTGACCAGGGAGCACAGAGACATCATGCAGAGGATGCCCTGGCATTTTGTCCCCTACCCATCACTTCTCTACAAAGCCAACTAGATCTCGGCGAGGAAGATTTGCCATCAGAAAGAACAGATTTGATGGAAATAGCAGTCAAGAGAAAATTTGGAGAAAACAGTAGCCAGGGAAGTGGATTATGTTGGTCAGAATGAAGCCTCTGTCCTTCCAGCCCTTCTGGGTTCATGGATAACATTGATATAGAAAGGCTGATGCTGGTGTGGGACTGTGCCAGATCAACAAAAATCAGTGTGGGATGTTATTTTTCCCCCTTGAAACTATTTTCCAGGGTCAAATTTTGTCCATTACCATTTTGTTCCTATTTGGATGAAGCATGACAAGCAAGATGATGAGATTTCCCATGAAATGGGGATTCTGGGTCTCTGGCCAACCCTAATCCACCAGTTCACTTGGAAGTTGCCAACTGCTGCTCCAAGCTTGGACTCGATGGTCCAAGGAGGGAAATGCTGCATCTCACGTCCCACGGGGAGGAACTGTGGCCCATGATCAGGGTGAACACTCCCCTGTCCTCATGTCTCCCTGGGCTCAGCCAGGTTGTGCATCCTTGGGACGGGTCCTGTTCCCAGGGGATTCAGGCAGCTCCCTCTATCTTGGGTACCTTTGCATTCACCCTGACCTCAAACCCAGTGGGATTTGTGTGAGAAGCAGCTGCCCCCACTGCATTTCCAGGCTCAGGTGCTTCGTTCATGGCAGAGGCGCCTGATGGATCCCACATTCCAGCTGCGCATGTTGGAGTGGGATGGAGGGGACAAGCAAACACATCCCTCACGGATTTTGGGCTGCTCAAGGTGCTGTGCAGCACACTCACCACCCTGCCCTTTATTTATGACTGTGGTACTCAGAGCTATGGCTGTGGTTGTGTTGCTCCTGCTGCCAAGCAACACAGTGTCTATTAAACTAAACTATTAGACTAAAATAAGTCTGTTTTGAGAGATGAAACCAAGGAGGAAAAGTGGAGCAGCTTGGTTGCTGCAACAAGCCCTGGGTTTCAAACCAAGCCCTGATCCCTTACATCAAGGCATTTTGGCTGGGGGAGGTGTTTTGGATTTTCCTGACAGATTTTTTTTTTTCCCATTGTCAAGATCCTCACATGAATCACCCACTAGAGTGGGTTCCTGCATGGAGGGGCAGAGAAGTCCCAAGAAAGCAGCTTGGGGACTTCTGTCCATCCATCCTGCACCTCTGCCCGACGGTGCCACTCCTGGGGCAGCTGGGCCATTGCCTGCCCCTGGGAAGGGTCCTGTGTGTGAGTGGGGGGGAACCCAGGGGACTTGCAGGAAGCTCTGTGGAATTGCTGAGGATGGAAAAATCCCCGGGATCTGCCCTTTCTCTGAGAAGACATCTGAGCTGGGAGGTGTTTTTCTTTCCATCCAGTCAGCACGGCCGCTTGGAAATTTCCTACGCCGGCTCTGGCTGTGATGTTTTCATAACACAGCGAACAGTCTGGCAAAGCCCTGGAAAACTATTCGCCAATTAGTGACTTACATCTTTCCTGCAATTCTACCTCATTAGCCCTTATTAAAAAGAAATAAATTAAATAATCATAAGAAAGAGCCAGGCCCCTGGAGCACCTTGCAGAGTCCTCTCAGTTTCTTGCTGATGTTTCCCCATTGCTCTCCTCTTGCCTGGGGGGTGCCCATGCAGTGAACACTGTCCCACAGAGCCCGTGGCTCATCCATTGGGTACCACGTGGCTGCTGCTGTTCCAGGTGATGTTTCTAAAGGGCTGCATCCCTCCAGTGCCGTGGGCAGGACAGCAGGGAGCACCCCAAGGTGCTGCAACATGGGGTGAGCTCCTTGCTGTGTGTAATGACAGATGCCCAAGTGAGCCTTCAGGGTCCATTTGGGTGCTCCCAGCTCCCCTGCACCATGATCAGGGCTTTTCCTGCCCAGTTGGGTGCTCCCTGCCTGCTGGTGGAGGGGCCTCTGGTGTGGGTGATGGAGGGAATGCTGACTCAGCAGCTGAAAAGACTTACTCGGCCCTGTGAAAAATGCTGATGCAGCATTTAAAAAAAAATGGTTGACTCAGGAAGTTGGAAAAATGTTGCTCGTTAGTCTGCAAAAAGGTCGACTCATGGGGCTGCAAAAACACTGAGCCACACACAGCCACTGCCCCTGCCCTAAATTTCTGAGGATGCTAGGGTGGCATCCTAACCAACTGCCAAGTTTAAGGGGCAAAACATCCTCCCAGGTTTGCCCTCCTGCCATCACCTGTGTTTTAATGAAGGAGGATCAGCAACACCACCCCCAAACTCCCTGATTTTTCAGTGGTTCCAATGCCTGGTGCTCATGAAGGAATTGGGAAAACAAACAGTGATCTCTCGAACTCCTGCAATATCTAGGTGAGTGGATGCAGCTGAGCCGTGTCTTTCCTAAGTCTGCTCGAGTGGTGCATCCCCTCCTCTCCCCCCAGCACCAACAGTGGCGTCACCAAACGTGGTTTTCCCTGATGGCAGAGGAAGCAGTGAGCCATGGAAGAACACTTCTGATGGCTCCTGCTCCCTCGGAAGATGCTGTGAAAGGAACGCAGGGAAGGCTCCATGGCTCCATTAAGGAACGCGCGTGTGCTACGTGTATCCCTCCCTCCTCCCAGCCCCAGGAGGGGCTTTCTCTCCAGCCTAGAGGAAATCAGACCTCTGCAAGTCTTTTTTTTTTTTTCAAAGCTTCTGTTAAAGATGATGCCCATGGCCTCGGCTGGGAGACAGACACAGCTACACCACGGCAGCCCGACCACGCTGCAGTTCGGAATTTATTAGAAACAGCTGTCAGTACATCCTTCTAAAACATTACATGTCAATGTGCTTTATTGCAATTTTTTTTTATTGCATTTTTTTTTGATCTAGAGCAAGTAGGCCCAGGATGCTTAGTGTCTGGGATTTAAAAGCCCAACCATCTAGTAAAAGAAAGTACAGCAAAATTGTAACACACCCGGTGACAAGTACAGTGTTGCATTACTGAGCTAGAAACTACAGGATGACTTGTCAGAAAACACTAACATACACTTGGTTTCCTTATGAAGCAGTTTGTTTCTTTTCTTTAAAAGTTAAACTACATGAATTCCTTTTTTTTTTTTCTTTTCTTCCCCCCCACCCCCCTCCCCGACTACACCATAAACGACAGAAGAACAGATTTTACACAAATAACAAACAAGAGTACCAAAGTTACATGCTGGAATTCATCTGGAAAACAAAATAATTCAATAGCTTCTGGAGAAGCAGGTTCTTAACAGATGCAGTTTCCCTTAAAGAAAATAGAAGTCAAAGAAAAGCAGAAACATTGATGCAAAGGTTGTACAAAGGAGTGTGCTGTTATTTCAGCCCTCGACACAAGATCAAACACCCACTCATGCTTTACATTGAACCACACCTTGAACAAAGAGTCCACTCACAAAGGGACACGCACCAACACCACCCATTGCACATCAGCTCTGGACAGGGGACACTGAGGGGCCACTGGAACGTGCAAACAATCACTGCATCTCACAGGAGAGCAAGAGGGGTTTCTTTTGCTAAGCCTTTGCTTGGGACACGGTAGAATGCTTTGTCCCGGAGTAAATAACACCCCAAATCAACTCTGTTTACAAATATAGTAGCAACCCCCCCGAAGGAAATCCAGAGTTCAGCATTTCAGAAGCACATATGCAAGATGAACACAATAAACTCCTTTTCGTTTGACAAAAAAACCAACCCAATTCTGCCTAAACACGTGGCAGAATGTGCCAACGGTGAGTTTTGTTTTTATTTTTAAGGGGCAGTGCCACTTACAGCTAATGCATATAAATGTGTACGTGAATATATTTTACATATATCTATATACATACAGTACATATACACACACACGCACGCGCACACACACGCACACACACGGATGATGCAGACCATTACAATCCCATGGTGCAATAAACAGCCAGATATACAAAATCAACAGGTTTTCATCAAACAGATCTTTGCTGGATGTAGAAGTCACTCACGAAAACAAAACAGATCCAAACCCCGACCCAGCTGACTGAACGTGAGCCCACCCCAGCAGCCAGCAGAGACCCGGGGGCAGCTCGGGGCCGGCCCCAGCATCCTACAACCCCCTGCTGGGAGGTGACAGTCACCCTTAGAGACCTTTTCTTTTGTCTTTGGATGCAGTAATTTTCTCCAAACGATCCCGAGCCTCTTGCTACAAGCACTTGGAAAGCGCATGGGAACGGCGGGATACAGGGGGAAATGTCCCTCCCCTCATTTGCCAATGCCGATCTCACAGAAGCAATCCCAAGGGAAGGTGGTGGAGGGGGGCATCAAATTAAAGCTGCTTTCTCTAATACAGGTTGATCAACGAAGCGGGGTTTTTTCTATCAGAAAGGGCCCGTCTCACTTTTTTTTTCCTTGCCTCTGAAGCTCATATTACATTTTTTCAAGGCAAACTTTAGAACAAATGGCTAGTCTAGTCATAAAATACGGTGAGTCTATGCCAATAGCAATTAAAAAAAATGCAAATTCTGCATTAATTGTATAGAGCCAGCCCCAAAGACCAGCACTTCAAGCACTATCATCTAAACAGTTAACAAGCTAAAGCTCCCAATCTGCCCCTCTGAACAAACAGGAAGGAACTGAAAAGATTTCAAGAGAGATTTTTTTTGTTTTTTTCCCCCCCTTCCCATTCGGTGGAAAGTATTTCTGCCCACAGAATGCAAGATTCACAAAAATGTTGGCCAAACTTCACGTAACCCCATCCAAAGCTGCAGCTCACGCAGAGCTGAACTGGCCCAGCCTCCTGAGGAACAGGCCAGCGCTTCTTTGGGCTGGTCCTTCCCTTCTCCCGGCTGCTCGTGTGCCAAGCGAAACAAGGGGATCAGCAGTGTAAGTTCCCTTCCCATACAGAAAGGGCAGCAGCTCCTCAAGGACTTGTATCAGTTCCCTAACCCTCTCCTGCATGTGCATTTAAGAAGAGTACAGCTGGTTACTCCAAAGGGAAGGGTCTGTCTCCTGCTTCATCAAGCTACAACCTGAGGGATGCTTTAGGGTGCTGATCCTTCCTCTCCACTAAAGCTATTTGCTTTGAATGCTGAATTTGAGCAAGCCTGACCCCCCTCCCCTCACAGCATTTTTGTTCGCTGGGAATGTTATTTTGATTTTGCTATTGCAAAAGCAGAGGTTGCAAATCAGCTATAAGGAAAACTACACATAAGGAAACTCGATTTTAAACATGGTCTAAACGAAACAACCCTCAACCCATCATAGTGCTTTGTAAAACTGCATTTTGAACCTGTCTGTCTCTTACCGCTCCTGATCCACAAGCAGTACCTGTTTCATGTCTGCACAATGCAGCAAGCATACAAGACTCACTAACATTTCAGATTTTTATTCCCTGTTAGTGTAACAAAAAATAAAAAATAAACAGACATTCAAAAACAGAAGCGAGATTGTTCAAGTACCAAATAAGGGGCTTTTCCAAACTTAAAGTGTGACACTCCTATAGCAATTCTGCTGTTTTATTAAACAGCCACAGCGTTCAGTTACAGACATGGTGCCACCTAAGCCTGCAGAGAGCCCAGGATTTGGGGCAACCAAGACCCTCATCCTTCTCCTGTCTTCCCCAAAACAGCACTAAGTGTCAGCATTCGTTACCACAGTCCCATTACAGTTGCCTGGCTCTGCAAGGGAAAAACTTTGATTTTTGCCCTGCTCTGACTAGAATTCAGCTGTGATTAAATACAAGGTTTTTTCCTGGGAATGGCTTTTGGTTTGTGGAAGTCTTGCTAACACTAGTGTCAGCGAGAAAAGAATCAGGCCCATCAGATTAAATGGAAAACTTCTTGAACATTTGCCACCTCAAGAGAGATGAGTGTGGAAAGAGCATTTTATTTTTGGCATAAGACAAAGGGCTGTACTGGATATAACTCTAGATTGCAACTACCAACGATGCAAAGCAGCAACTCACTTTGCTGCTGATGAGGATGAAATAAAAACCCAAAGACAACCCTCAAAACTAGAGCACTCCAGTATCAGAAGGTGGACAATTGCACATTACTGCTTCACACACTAGTGAAGCATCTGTTGGGACATGCCTCTGTTTCTAGGCTGGTTTTTCCCATGCTGAGATGACTTGTAATCAACAAAGAAACCAGTGGGAAAAGATTTATAACTTAGTAACTTCAAAAACATGGCACTGGTGGCTGACACAATGGGGCCAATGGCAACTGTGGAAGCAGACCTGATTTCCATCCATACCAATACAAAATACTGAATCACCCCTAATTCCCTGCAAATATACTTCAAAACAGATTAGAAGAAACTGTGCATATTTGAGTTTCAGCATCCCCTCCCCCCCTCCCCCATTTAACACTGTGCAAAAGTTATTTATTTAACTCTACATATATATTTAATACAATATGGGTCAGTGAGATCAATGCTCCTCTAACTGCAGCCTGGTACCAGATGGCTGCGACGACAGTGAGGCTACTTCCCCCTTTCCTCTCGATGTTGTGACTTTTAAAATTAAAACCTTCTCACATCTTACTGTTTTAAAAGAACTTGAGTTTCTTTGTTTTGCCTCTGTGTTCACATTTCCTGTATTTGTTTCAGGCTTAACAGCTGCTTTTCATCCTGGGGTGTAATCCTGCACCTCTCAGGCCCATTTCTGATTTCTCAGTCATGCAAGTGTAGGACAGCTCCTGGAAGCTGTGGGTTTTCCCCCAGGTCTAATGCTACTGAGCAAACAGAATTAGGCCAAACACAATGAGAGGAGCAGGACCAAGCCCATGTCCCATAGATCACACCAGCTACATGTGTCAGTCGATTTTATACCAATTTTCATTTGCTCTGTGAGTGCAAAATAGTCGCAAGAAGAATCTGTGCAACAGCACGTGTGAGTCAACGGGGAACCATGGCAGCAGCTGGGACTTCAGGTGTCTAAACCAAACACAGAGAGAGACAGTGGCAAAACAGCCTCAGGAGACTGCTCAGAATAATGGAACCAGTACAAGGAATGCAAGCTTCATCTGCCCCTAGCTCTGCTCTGAAAGTTTGGGCAAAACAGAACTTCAAAGAACACTTCAGGATGGCTTATTGGCTCTGGGTCCATCATTCACTGCAAATACATCACCTGTGATCAGCAAAAAGAGCTCAGGGAGCAAAGGGCCAAGAGTCCCAACTCACTCACACCACGATAAAGCCAAGCTACCTTCACAGATGCTCATGGAATTACACTCTGTTTACCTTGGCACAGCCAGGGATGGAGCCTGGACCAAGACCTCACAGGATCAATCAGGTTCCACTACAGGGAGAGTTCAGACAGTCCTGCTCTGCTATCCTGCTGCTGTTAGGACTGTGGGGGTATGCCAGGATTTATGAGCCTGGAAGTAGATCTGTGCCTATTTAAAACAAAACTGAGCCCTACCTGAAATTAGGGCAGATGTGAAACACTTTGGCCAGGTTACCTCTGTCACAAAAGCAGGGATCAGAAATATGGGCCTCATCAGCCTCAAATGCTAACACTGTCAGTAAGAGAGTGCAGAGAGATCACAAGGGCAGGGAAAAATCAGACACTCCTCTCACACAGGTTCCTCTACAGGCATGAGGCACCTGGCTATCATTTGTGCCTTTGAACTGATTTCCTTCATTGAGCATTTGGTCTCAGCCCAGCATCAAGGGAATGCTAGATGGCTGAGAGGTGTGAGAATGGCAACTGTACAGCTACCAGATTAGAACTGCAAATTAGCCAAGAAAAAAATTCCATGTCCACAGACCACTGAGGAAACCATTCAAGATTTCCACTAACAGCTAAGGCTATGTCTCTTTTTTCCTGGGGAAGTAGAAGGGACACATAAACAGATGTGGTTCATTTTGACATAGCAACTTATGTGAATTTCATTCTTCTCTCACACAGTTTTGAGTTTTGGCTGAGCTTTGTAGGGTATCATTTAAATGAGAAAAGTGGAAACTTGCCTGAAGATTGCACTCTGGCCAATTAGGAAGTGTCTGGGATGCGTCAGGGTCATTAGTGCAAAATAAAAAATGTCATGGCATGCCAGGCAACCAGACTACCCTTCCTGCAATGGCTGTCAGCGCTCCAGCCTTGTCACTTCCCTACTTGTGAATTCAAGACATTCAGTGAAATAATACTTCTAGTGTAAACAATATACATCAACAAGCCTGGCACTACTGCCCAGGCATTACAGAAAATAGCCATTTGAACAGGAAACCAGCCCCAGGGTCAGAAACGGGTCTCCAGCATTCTCAGACCTGCATGACTGTCTGCTTCCTGTCCTGCACAATGGGTGCATTGCAAGGGAAACGCTTCCAGTAATGGGAACAAAAGTAACTTTCAAGGTTGCACACTGAACAATTGCTTTGCCAGTTATGCTTTGATGCCAAGTGGTTCAGTTTGCCAAACTTAGCTCTTTTTCATTTTAGAAGCTTAAGGAATGGAAATAAGCTGCTTTGTACACTTTCCAGGGAGGGGATTTATTTGATGATTGCTGTAGTTGATGAAGCCCAGGACTACCCATTCCAGTAGTTGACAGCAGTCCCTGCCAAAGGATGGTACCAGACATCCAGTAACTGAGGAGTATGGCTCTCATCCCTTCCTGTGTTTTGCATCACATCTAAAATAACTACAAGGGAATTTAGATTATACCAGAGTAAAATCTTGCTTGGCTGCAGTGGTGTGAGAGTTCAGAACCCGGCTTGCAAAGAACAAATCAGAGAACTAGGATTAGCATGCTCACTTCTTACAACTGGAAGTAACTATACCCCACCAAAGAATTGGGTACAATAAGCCATCCAGGAGCGTTTGATTACACCGACCTTTTCTGTACCAAAATCAAGAGTCTGTCACTGTTCAGCAAGAGACCTGCAGCAGGTCAGTGCAAGCTTCATTCTGGTTTACATTCTGAAGCACAGTATCATTAAAACTCTGAAAACAGAATCCCAAGCTGAGGAACAGGAGGGAGAGGGGGTGAAGAAGGAGGAGAGTGAGCAATTACATCAGATCAGACAAATTTAGCGTTTTGAAGCCACACAATGTTTAGCTTTTCCTTTTTATTTGTTTCAAGTTTTGGTGCAGAAAGTATGTGCGGATGCTAATGCAACCTCCCCTGTAAGTGCTCGATCTAGCAACGAACAAAGTTTTGGCGTGTTCAGTTTGGTTATGTTTCCTTTAAGCAAAGATCTGTAGTGCCATTGAAACCAAAACTTTGTTACTGTTGGCAAAAAAATAAAGCAACTTTCCTTTTACAAGCATTTTTCCATTTAAATAAAAACCTGAAGCTTTCCCATAATTCCTTTGGTCTTCTCTCACCAAATTCCATGCTACCTCAAGACAAGCCCTCTTTTGGAAGTCCGGCTGAATCGCAGTGAAGCTGCTAAAATTAGCAGAGAAGAATTGCTGTGGCAGAGTTTCCCCCTAGTTTGTTGGGAGTTTAAGACTGAAAGACATTACCAGCGCCTCAGGTAGAGGCTTCAAATTGTGTCTACTAGAACAAGAGAAAACAAAATCCAATTAGAAGTTCCACTGAAGGTGCCTGGCAAAAAATCGTCTCCGTAAAACGATGCTCCGCTTCCAGTATTTTCATATGCGTTGCGAGTTTATTCCCCTCATAAGGAAACAAAAGTATCGGTGTAAAAGCACAGCTGAGCTTTTAAGGTAGCACCAGGACACCTACACCCAAGTTGTCGTCTTGTTGCTGCTAGGCCTCTTTTTGATTCACATTCACAGAATCACTTCTTGTGCAAAACAAGCAGTCTAAGGAGAAAGAATGCCCTCCGAGTTCTAATAAAAATCGTAGAAAAGAATCCAAGATAAGCCAACGCTTTCCTCCTCCCCAAAATTTACCTGCAGAGAGAGGGGGGCATCTGTGCGTAGACAGGATAGGCAAGCCTGACATTTAGGGAATCATTGTGTTGGACAAGGGATGTCTGCTGGTAATGAAGAACCAAATCCTTAAGTGTGCTGTACAGGTTGTACGGTTCTGCAAACCCATAACCTCTCGGAGTGCTGTAGATCACACAGTGTTTCACCTCTCCATCAGCTCTGCAACGAAAGGAAAGAGGAGAGCTTAACATAAAAGGACAAACCCAAAGTGACAGTCTATTAACAATTAACTAATGCAGCAACTCCGCCAGTCACTGGATTACATAATGGAGGACCCAGCAGATGCAAGTGGAGGAGATTAATACAGTCTGTGAAGAAACAGTGCTTCAGGGTATACGATTAAACACTCTTGCATAACAATCCACATAAGAGGGCTCTTCCATCCCAGCAGTACAATTCCCTACTGCATTGTTCTCCAAATGGTCCTTGGGAAAAAAGTCAAGAACTGAACCAAGGAGATAAGCACCTGTAGTCAGCAATGACTTTGTGCTCAACTCACCTAGAAACCTTTCCACTAAGCAAAGAAACCAAAACCCACAAATTATCAGGACCTACAAAGTATTCCATGAAACACAGTGCTAACCTTCCACGTGCATTTTTTAATGTTAAGCATGGGACGGGTTCAAGCTGATTCATTATCTGAAGCCATGGCGACCGAGTCTCTAACTTGGCAAAGCAGCTACTGGAGCACAGCAATTCCAAAGCTGCCACAAAAACTTATCTGCCAGAAAGATCAGGTATTATGTAATCCGTGTACTGGAGCCTGTTAAAATCCCAGTCACATGTAAGAACAGGTTACTTTGTGCCACCCCTTTGCAAGCCTGTAGTGTGATCCCAACCGAACAAAAGCATCTGATGACTCCAACACTTGAGTGACTGCAATGAACAGAACATTGAACACAGCAGATACTACAGTCTTCAGTTACCTTGAGATGCTAAACCTTCATATATTTATTTCTCAGATTTGTGCTCAGAAGCAATTAGCCTCATGTGAAATAAATCAGTGAAAGCCATTTTGGACTCCAGGACAAGCTTGAAGGATTTTTAGATAATGGAGTTGGAGCATTTCTGACCTTCATTACACCAGCATAAAATGAAGTGAAATACAAGAAATCAATGCAAGGCTGTGTGAATGTCATCAAAACTACTGCTCACAAATAATCCTCTGAAGCATCACCATTACCTTACTCTTTCTTATACAAGAAAAAGATCTAGAATTGGGCACGTCTGAAAATGAGAATGGAGGATGCCACACCTTTACAGCCCTGCTTTATTTCTTCCCATGTGTCCCTTACCAGGGAAGAATATGGGAGAATTAGGCCCTAACTTAGGCCCTTATTACAGAGCTTCAAGTTGGGATACTTCAGAATTTTGTACTAACTACTGTGGGAACCGCAGAGCCTGCAGGACTACAGTTATTGCACATTCAAAGCACATTTTTGTTACAAAGCTTTTACCATGCCGGTCTTCCTGCAAACATGCAACACATTCCAATGGGTAGGCCTAAGTTAGGCCTGGCTTTTGTTCTCCAAAATAAAGAGCTTTGGTAGAGATTTATGAATTGAGTAGCTAGAACAAAAAGGAAAACAGACTTACACCACAGAACAAGCATAACATCCTTTCTTGCTACTCTCGCGAATTAAAAATGCTCCGTCAGGTTTCCCACAGAGCAAGTCTTCCGCTTGGATACGGTTGAGATCCCCAACAAACCAAGTTTTCTCATCATGATGCGGCAGGTTTTCATCTTCTTCATTCACAAAGTATGCGCTGAGAGGATAAATTTGTTAACCAGTGATCAGTAAAGGAGTTAATAAGCAGTGTTATTTTCACAGAAATCATATAAAAAATACCAGAACTGCCCAAATTGGGAGGTCGGGCTCCTAACAAACATATATTAAAGGCTTCCACTTAGATCTTAATTTTAATCCTACACGTTTCAGCAGAGTTGCTGCCTCACATGACATCACATGACTCCAGTCCTTTATTGAGACACTGGTGGTTTTTGTTACCAACCCCACAAGAGAAAACACTTATTAATGGAACACTTCTCAATAAAATCATATGTATAGTGACACTTACTCATCAATATTTTCATTTTTGATCCCAAGCCAGTCATTTATTCGCTTCTGTCTCACCCCCTTGTGATTGAGCCATCTGCCAGAAGAAGAGAACATTAATACATTACTTTAGAGCACATGCATGGGTTTTCTTAGTGAGCAAGCTGAAGCTCAGACACAAGAGAAATAGTCTGTGTCCAGCCCAGGGAGATTTGGAGCTGGATAACAGTGGTGGTGAAATCAAGTGTGAGTATAAGCAACATCTGAGACACCTAACGAAAAAAAGCTCTACCATCTGTTGTATTAGCAACCACAGGTTTTGCTTATAACTATTATTTCTTAAATTCTTTATTTACAGGAGTTGCAGAATGTGCACCCAGTTGTGGCTGGCTCTTTAAATAATGAAGTGAAGAAGAGGCCAACTAGCTCTCAGACATCCCCCACCAGACTGTAGCACCTTAACACCAACAGAACTTTGGTTCTGAAAAGAAAACTAAACTCTCATTATCCTGATGGAAACAGCCATTAATCAGATTCATCAGAGACACTATTCTGAGGTATGGGTCAGGCTTACTTACACAAGATACTGATCTCTGATTTTGCGGAGCTGAATTAGGTCAGGCTTGATACTGTTCATTTTCTTATCAGTCTCCCTGTTGTCCAGAGCTTGTTTCTTCAAGTCTTGTTCCAGGCGCATTTTACTGTCATGGATCTCACCCAGGCGTGATTTTAATTTTTCATAGTTCATCATTATCCTGCAAATGAGTATGAGAGAAGAGGTCAAACCAGCCCAGAAGGACTGAACCTACTGGCAGCACTTACAGAAGAGTATCACAGAAATACCATAACAGCAACTCCTCCCTTTGACCACCTTACCCTTACATGAAAATTACTGTATGAGTGACAGGAAAGACCTCCTGCCAGAGGGCCTGCAACCTTCAGTTCAACTTAATATATTTCCTTCTGGCAGAGATGCAGGAAGAGATTCTCTGTAGGAAGGTAAGCTAGAACAGATTCCTCCTTCACTGTCAGATTCAGTTTTTGTTGTATCAAGTATGTGAGCCCACCACAGGTATCACCAACAGCAAGATTTCAAATGCGAACTTCAATTACTATCAAGAGCCACCAGGAAGTAATGCTGCATGTCTCTTCATTCAAGATTAGTTTGCAGGTTTTGTGTCACTCAGGAAAATTACATCTTTTGCTTGTCAATTGTTCTTACTCAGAATGAAGCACCCCAAAACGCATTGTGAGATTGTTGCAGGTGACTGTTTCTGGTCCAAAAACCTCCTTAAGGCAGTTCATAAAGCACTGTGCCAAGTCAGGCATCAGACCTGGCCTTTCTTCAAAGGCCCAGATGCAGCTTTTTCTGCTAATGCCTTCTAGGAAGGGCAGTTTCAAGCAATGCACTCACTGAATTAGTTAGATCACAGCTACTAAACATTGATCTTCTTTGAAAGCGACTAAAACGGACTATGGACAATAAGATTTATCAGATTTACGTGCATTTCACAGTTTGCAAGTACAGAGTTTTCTGAATTATATTCTGAGAAAATCCAAATAGAAATGGGACAACCAAATTAAATCATTATTTCCTGTTGCTTCTTAGTCACCTCATCACAGTATCTTGATTTACTGAAGTTAAGAAAGGATAATCCAGAGATTTCCCAGCAACTCTTTGAGAGAAGAGAGCTTTACTGAAGGCTGAGATACCTTGAGGGATGGTGTCAGAAAACACTGAGCTTACAAAATGGTTTATATGATGCTGTAATGGCAGTGTCAGTGTGGACACCGCGTTTCCAAGGTGAGCAAACACAACCTGGGAGCTCACCGTTCAATTTCTTTGTCGTTGCCCTCCCTGCGGAATCGCTCAATGTATTCTTTGCTGTATCGCTCTTGTGAGTGGCACTGTTCCTCAAATATCTTAATTGTTTCATTAAATGCTTCGATTGCAGTTCTCTTCATCTGAATTTCCTATGTAAGGAAAGAGTCCTTCATCATTTGCTCATAATACAGACGACAATGCAAGGCTTGATTATGTTCCCTAAACTGACTGAGAAGTTGATCTTTTTTCCCCCCTCACTAAGTTAAAATAGGATTAATCAGCTTTAAATTCAGTCAAATGTCTGAGCAGGGTCAGGAAAGAACTGGGCAGACTTACTCCCTATAAGTCTACCCTCCTCCCCTACATGATTCTCTCTATTAGGCTCTGAACCCCTCAAACATTTTAGTCATATTTTCCATCTTAGTTTGCAGAAAGACTGCCAGCAAACCTCCTTCCCATATATGAGCTATTTTACTTTACAAAAAGCAGTCCAAATACCATATCACACTTCCTTAATGCATAATATCTGGTAACTGACTCGCATGTGATTTCACAAAAAACCTGGACAAACCCCTCTACAACTCTCACTGCAGCACGTGGCAGCTGGAAATACTCAGCAGCCAAGGAAGAAGCCTGCAGTGTAAAGCTTGTAAGCACTGGCCTTCCCCACAGCCTTACCTTTTACTAAAAACTTCAGCTCCTCTTTCTTCCTTGCCCCACACCATACCTCTAGGACCATCAGCAACAAGCAATATTCACTGTTTCCATCAAATATGAAACTTCTTTGCTCTATTCCACAATTTACTAAGATTTTTCCTTATATTACCTTTATTGGCCTTAACAGGTTAAAATGATTTTCTTTGCTTTTTAAACAACAATAAACACAATCTACAAAGAGCCAAAGCAGCACCAACCTGAGATGTCCTGGTATATTCTTCATACAGTTTGTCGTACTCTTTGCTCTTTTCCTGATACTGAGCATGGTATTCTTGAAGCTTTTTACCTACTGCATCTATATTATCTTCTTTCACCAATTGATCCTGCACACACAAAGAGCTATTAAGTCTTCAAGCAAAGCAGCTTTTCCTTAAGAGTATTCATTTGTCCACTTATGCACATTTGCATTTTACAGATATTAGCATCATGATTCATAATCCAGTTTCTAGAGAGCACTGTGTCTAAATCTGCCTTCCTTTGTGCAACATGTTCCACAGTTTACAGACACAAGGAACTGGAACTATGGGACACCACGAGCTGTGCCAAAACACTAAACATCCAAAACCACACCACATCTTACTTTCAGGACAGTAATCCCTGCTTCAAGAAAGAAGGAAGCAAATCGCTTAAAATCTCCAGTTAAAGATCAGAGGTTTTTTGGTGGTTTTTTGGTTTGGTTTTTTTTTTTTTTTGGGGGGTAGCACTGGCTAGAACAGCACTCAGTGGGTTCACCAGGGCCCAACGGGAAATTAAAAAGTTTCTCAGAGATTCAGCTCTGCTGCCTGTCAGGGTTTCAGTTCTCTGTTGGGCTCACATGGAGACTGGGAACCTGATAAAATGCAGCAGCTTAGATGGTTAGAAAATTTGAAAGATGCAAGTGAGGCCAAACATGAAAATTCACTTCTTTTACTGTTTAAAAAAATAATTAAAATATTTTAAAATAATAAAATAAAAATATTTTAAAATAAAATAATAAAATAAAAAAAATACAATAATTTTTAAAGTCATGCTATTCATAGAGAAACCTCAAAACTATATACACCTCTGCAATTTTTTTCTTGTCAGCGCTAACAGCTATTGGGATCTGTCTGTTGAAGACCTTACCTGCTGGTACCGGGACACGGGATACATCAACTTCACATCGAGCTTCGGGTTGTACTGAGCAAGGGACTCATTGCGGTAGTGGTTAATGAGCTCCACAACGGAATTAAATGTCAGCGGATCAGAAAAGCCGTATTTTCCATCCCGATGATAGATCTTTATCAGTTTGTTGTTGCCACCCTTCCTGTAAAGGACAGTCATTCAGAGGTTTTCACTGCGTCCCTCCCATCCCTCATCAGCACTAAGGCTGCTAACAAAGGCACCCGTGAAATTCCTGGGCAAGTGGCTCCCACACTGCACACCTTCACAGTGATTCTTTACACAGCAGCAGTATTAAGTAGTTTAAGAGTCAATACACACAGAATTATCATCAGATTATTTGAACAGGAGCAAAGCCCAAAGTAAATCTCTTCCTATGTGTTCATTCTGGAGCCAGCTTATGGTATTTAAGTCCTAGCTTTGCCAGAAGTTTTGGAAGGGAAAGAGGAGGATGCTGAAGGCTGAATAAAGGAGCCGTAAGAAAACCCAAACCCATAATTTCCTGCAGTTCAGGGTCCCCAATAGTATTCAAGTGAGTACAGATTTATAGAATTATTAATGGATCTTTTTGAGTTGAGGGTGCTAATACAGGATACATGAACATACAAAATCCTTTGAGGATTACAAGATGGCTGTAAATTCAGTTATCCAGATTTATACATTTTGTGGTTTCCCCAAATATAGTGCTTATTTCTCCCCTTTTTTTCCCAACAACACACTGCTTAGACACTGTCCTATCCTTCTCCTGCACTTACAATTTTGCCTCCTAAAGACAGCTGCATTCAGCAAAATAACTAAATCATGCCAAACCTTAGCACACTGGCTGTGAACTTGGAGGCAGAAGTTGAAGCAAAGTTTTGACTACACCCTTGGGATCAAACCTACCAATAAGGCAATGGAATTTCATGGCAGGGTCAAGTACCTGCTGTATCACAGTAACTCCCAAGGGTGTGCTACAACGGCTGTGGCTTCTATGCCTCACCTGCTTGTCCCTAACAATCACCCTTGGGAGCCTGTCAGAGGCAAGTGCCTGGGCAGGCTGGGCAAGGCACCAGAGCCAGTCACATGAGGTTTCTGCCTAACTGCAGCAGACAGGGCTGGGGCAGCTCTGGGAAACCTGCCACTTGCAGATGATTTTAATGAAGAACACAGCTCCAAGTCAGTATTTCCTAAACTTTAGATCAGAAAGCCCAAGATACTCTTTTTACCAAGACATTGTGCTCAGTTCTCCAGAGCTGCACGCTGATGTGGTATTCAACACTCTCCCATGAATCAAAGGCCTGGTTTACAAACACCTTTTACCTTAGCAGTTCTGAGACTGTGAAGCACTCCTGAGCAGCTCTCCTCCCTGAGTCCCATCTCATCTACACAGAGATCCTTAGTGAGGATCTTAGTGAGTACGTAGTGAGAGACAGGACTCAATGCTCAGAGCAGAACTGACTCACAGAGCTGGCTCTTTATTTGCTTGTTCTGTGATGTGCAGAACTGGGAACAACTCTCAGCTTGAGCCACATGAGCTTTATACAGCCAGGGCTGTCAGTGGTATGGCAACAGCCCCTCAGGGTTTTGCTGAGGGGACCACAAGTGCCCAGTGCTCACCGCAGTGTCAGGGTGTAGTCTCCCTGCATCTTGGTCGATGCGTCGCGGACCAGGAATGTTCCATCTGGCATGTCTCGTAGTTTGTCATTGACTTCTTCCCTGCAGAATGGAAAGGGAGGCAAAATTAGAAGTGGTAAGGACATGATCACCTTTGCCACAGGTAGAACATTGCACGCAGCAACACCAACGTCTGCAGAGTTCAATCTTCTGTCACGCGCAGGCTCTCCAGTTTTTTAGGCCACCTAAAGCAAGTCTCAACTTGTGTAGCTGTGCTAAAGGAAAAGTAGCTGCAGTCAACTGCCACTTAGGAAGGAGTCTCTGTTTAAACAACAGTAGCAGCTGTGACTCAGTTCACAATCTTTCACTTTAATCTGCTCAGGTTTTAAAGTCCACACTGGAACAGGTGCCCTTTGAGAAGCCAGTCCTGACCTCTTAAGACATGGTCTCTAGAATCACAGCTCAAAGGTGCCTAGAGTTTAGCACAGTTTTAGTCTCAAGAGCTCGTTATTGGCTTAACTCTGATCTTATTTACAGCCGTTTTAAACCACTACAACCTTGCTAGCTTCAGTGCAACTTTTCCTTATTTACAACTGAGGCAGAAGGATACTCAGTCCAGAGCTTTAAGCTAAACCAAGAAATCTTGTAGTGAAAGTGAGTACCTGTAAGCATTAAGAAAATTATTTCAGCTGAAGAGATATGCATCTTGCTTACAAGCATTTCACCCAGATTATGTAACTCACTTTATAACAGCTCCCTCAAAGGTTTTCTCCCAAAGGAAGTCCTAAGCTCTTTTTAATACAGTCATTTGGAAACTAAAGTTTCTCAGGTAGCCTCAACATTGTTTAGGTGCTGTAGGAAGCCTAGCTGAATCTTACAAAGAAAAACCAACAGCAGCTTTTTTTTGTTCAAATACTAAGGAACAAAAGTATTCAAAAGAATAACAAAAGAATAGCCTTAGCTTTGATTTAGCTACCTGAAAACTATTCTGTTAGCAAAACTGACTCCTACTGAGTATCACATGCTCACATCCATTTACTCCTCTCAGACCATTTTAGAGATTGGACCCAGTTAACTCCTTTTTGAATGGACAGATATGACCTACAGGTTTGGGCCTCCAAGTTGCACCCTGGAGCTCATGACAGAATTTTCAGCATGAGTTCTTGACTGAAGAACATTGCTCCTGCCCTGCTAGCCTGATGCAGCTGGCTGCCAAACCAGGGTCATAAACAATTCCATCTTTACATGAGCACGTATCAAGTTTTAATCTAATAAAGCCACTCCAATGCGATTTGCAGTGCATTAGCTCCTGCCATCATGTGCACTGGTAATTGAGGGACAAATCTACAGTCAATAAACAGATACCAATATTGAGCAGTTTTAAACAAACTGTGCCTAGTGGGTTTTGTGATCAGGTTTTGCCGCTCTGCTTCAGCTTAAAATTAACAGAAAAATATCTCTGCCAAGGCCCTTCAAAAGCAAGATCTATGAGGGTTTGCTTTATAAAAGATAAGGGTGGTACAATAAAGATATGAAAACTTTATTTCCCTTCTCAGAACGCCAGTGAGCTCAAGTGGCAAACACATTCTTCATGCCTCTGTCTGCCAAAGTGCTTCAAAGTATTATGTGCACAAGTTTGAGCAATTGCTGATCACACTCCCAGCACGCCGGCCTGTCCTCTTACAGCTCCAAATTCTAGACTCTTCAGAAGTGCCTTAAGAGGGTAAGAGATGACTGAACATCTCAGTTCTTTTATGCAATTAAGTATATAAAAACAGGCCTTTCATTTTCTGAACCTAGCCCAAGCCATCTATTTTCTCAAGTGCATAGAAAAGGTTTTTCTTAAGAGGCAAAACTTAATTTGTTTGGTATGTTTCTCTATCACTGCTCAGCATAGCTGGGGGATGGTTAGCATTTGTAAGAGCTATTTTTCATATTACCATGTAACAGAAATTAATACAGCTGAAATTTTGAACAAATGTTAAAGAAACCGAAAAGAAGAATGCAACTCCTTTTATCCTGAAATATTATTTTTATACTGAAATTTTGCTGAACTGCATGCATTCCAGGATTGCATGTGTACAACACTTTATTAAATATTAGATTCAAAGCATTTGTCTTATTTTCAAAGATTGTATATTCAAATTTAGAAACTCAATAATTACTGTCACTAAGACTGGCAATAACTGCACCAGAAGAGCAACTTAAATACCCTGAATCCAGCTGAATACTTTCACTTAGGTGCTTTGCCAACCACAGCCCTAAAGCATCCCCCTCCATTAAAACGCTGCCTGAAATAGGCATGTTCTTTTTGTCTTGAATTCTAGCAGGCTTATCCTACTTTTAACAATACCTATTAATACATTTTAATTAATATCTTCCAGCAATGTTGCTTACCTTGAGATGTCCCCCCAGTACCACTCTGCTTCCTGCAGAGAGAAACTGGAATTGTCCTTTATTCCGTTTGTATTGACTGGAGTCATTGGTTTGGGGGGCTTTGGAGGAAGAGCTGCAAATGAAAAACAGATTAACAAAAGGTAAACAGGAGAAAATAATCACGAAACTGTTAATGAAATATGACAGTAAAAAAACAAGAGAAAATGTGCATCTTGAACTCAGCTTTCAAACTCTCTCAAACCAAATGGAACTTGTAATCTTAAGGGAAGTCTGAAGTCAACTGTTCCACTGTGATACGAGATTTTTTAGTATCAAACACTTGCTTGAGGGAGGGGAAAAGTAAGGAGTATGAGGAAATGTGAGTTTTTGTTAAAAGAAGACTGGTGCAGGCACGACTACAAGGCCAGGTGCCGCCTAAAGCTCCAAACAAATGACAAAGGTGTATTGTGTTTGAAAGCCACAGCCTGGAGAGCACTGGGCACCACTGTGGAAAAACTCCAGTTGCTCAGGCATCAGCAGTCCTGAAGCCAACCCACAAAAGCAAACAGGTGAACTCTTCAGAGGGAAAAACACTGCTAGAGAGCAGCGGTGGCTGGGCAGGGCAGTATCTGACACAGACCCGAGGCTCACATTTCACACCGGGTTTGTCATTTAGGCTCCTGTTTGGAACAAAGGCTGTGACACTTTGAGTACTACAGGACGTGAGGTGATAAGGGAAGGGGACAGGGGACGGGACGTTAGATAACTGTTAAAGTGCCTGCACTGCTTTGCATAGCTGAAGTGTTTACCACAGGAAAGGGGATGATACAGATGCCCAACAGACAGGCAGAACTGCACACCTGCAGGGCTGGTGCATGCCTGCCCAGAATTCCCCTATCCTGAACTCATGGCAAACAGGCTTTTACTTCCATTCTGAAAATAGGTTACACAATGTAAGGGCACACAAGACACCAAAGCTGTTTCTGTTTGGCCAGTTTTTGCTCAAACAACTTTATCATGAATCTGACTGTAGGCCATGAATCAGTAATTCAGCAGCCAGAGGCACGTTCATGTACTGGGAGAGACAGGTCTGTGAGCAGTAACGTATTATACATTTTCTTTCTTATTTCCTTTGGGAAAGGTGTCCTGAATGCTCTTCCCTGTTTTGCAAAGACTGGATGCTTCATCAAGAACACTGCCACCGAAAATGAGCCTTTTTCAGGCATTTCATGAGAGTGCTTTACAGAGGGACAGGTCACATTCGCATTCAGAGTAAGAAAGCAGCTACACACATTGATTTGCTGCTAGCACCTGAACATCTGTGCTCCCAGCCCTGTGCCCTCACCATCAGATTACACAAGCACCAGCGAGCAGGCCTGACACAGTGACAACAGCCATCTTTCAGATGCACAATCCCCGTGTACACACAGAAACACAAATAAAGGCAGCAGAAAGAAGATTTTGATCTCCAGCTTCAGCACGGAATGGCTTAGCACTGAGAGGTGTGCTACTTGGCACCATCCAGCTGCTCACCTCCGAGCCACACCTCCCACATTAAAGAAGAGAAAACAGGCTTCCAACTGCAGTTCCAAATAGCATTTCATGCTGAATATCCAACACAGTAACTTCACTGTTCTCTGACAAACCAGTAGATGCTTTAATTGAGCCAATCTAAACTAAATCTGAACCTTGACCCAGACGTTTGCACCCTGGGGTTGCTGACCAAACACCTGATTCAGATAGCAGCATTCATTCTGCGGGACCAAGCATTAAACCATAGCATACAGGTTCTTTTTATGGGGTGAGCTGGGAACTTTCAGGTGTGCACACATCTAGTGAGGCAATAACAGGTCTTGTTGTAAAAGGAAGGTGAAAACCTTCGGATTCAGTGAAATAGCTTCCTGGTTACGAAGCTTCAGTTATTCCCAGCTCAACTACTACGGTTGTTTGTGTAGCGCACAAGTATTTGCACAAAGCACCATTGAGAGCAAGACACGGCTCCAAACCTACTTTGCTTGAAGCTCCCAGCCCCATCCGGGGTCAGAGGAACACATACCCGGGCTAAACTTGTGGAATCAATTGTATTCACTGTGCTGTTCTATCTCCCCAATTCAAAGTTCCTGAATGAAAAAATGTCATCAGGTCCTCCCTGCTCCCAACATCACATCTGGGACAGGACAGCTGCAGCACTTCTGAGTCTCATCAGAGTCTGCATGTCACAGTAAATCTGAGTTCAGAAAACCTGTAGATTCACTCCAGAATCCTTTGTAGGCTCTGAGTCATCAAAAAGTATATTTAGTTTTACATAAAACCCACAAAAGAATGCAGAGTTCTTAGAAAACTGTACCAGCACCTGCAATTATTTCAATAGGACTTTCAAATAAGGGCCTGGACATATCAACAACTTCAAGGTATTTTACAGTGTAAAAAGCCTGTTTTACACTGGTAGTAGGGGCTTTCCAGAAGGGGTTTCAAGAGTTCTCTAGAGTACTTGAATACTTCTCTAGCCCTCCTTGTAAGATTAAGTCTTGCTCCTTTATACACTGTGGGATTATTTGGCAGCTTTGTTAAGGCTCACTCCAAAGCACTGGGTACAG